>NC_069802.1:37588303-38942053 GCF_027406575.1 Nycticebus coucang | reverse complement strand
GGCTAGAGGGCAGGGGCTACCTCAGCTCCATAGCAAACATGGGGCTGGGGACAGTATTAGTAGCACAGACCAGCTACCAAGGGATGGACAAGGACCGTGTCTGGACAGCCTCTCTCTCATGGGGAGACTAGGTGACAGAAACCACCCTGTCATGTTTCTATACATTAGGACAGTGCCCCAAACCCAGCACACCCAAATGCCCATCTACAGGAAAACAGGCAAACAAACACAATGGAATCTGGTTCAGTTGAATAAACTATTTGATACCCTTACAAAGGGGTGAATCTCCAAGTATGAATGGAGTATTGCTATCCCCACATAGGAATGAAACTTCAAGCAGTTACACTGAGTGAAAGAAGACAGACCAGAACTGAACACAACCCCCAAGTACATACTGAGTGGTTGTACTGACATGAGATCCCATAAAATGCATCTAATATTGGTGACTAAAGCAGATTCATGCTCTTGGGGGTGTCTCAATAGCAACAGGTAAGGGTGAGAGGAAGGTCCATTTACAACCTTCACAGCTGTGCCCTTGTGGTATATGTGAAAGTCACACCAAAAAACTGGCAGTTGTTCTATCTGAACATGTGCAGTTTACTTTCTGCCAGTCATGCCTCAATAAAGTTGCCTTAAAAAAATAATCAAGGTCTTCAGATAACAACAACGAACAGAAGGAGGCATTGGAGGAAAGATGGAGATGACCATGTGGAGAGGCCATGAAAGCTATAGGGACACTGTGGCCAACACAGGCATGGGAACACATCATCCATCAAACATACAGGTTTCTATCTTATGCAACCAGAACAAGAAGAACCAATTAAATCCAAAGTAAACAGGAAAATAAATGTAATTAAAATTAGAGAAGAAACCAATACATTTTAAAACAGGAAATCAATAGTGAAAATCAACAAAACCAAAAGCTGGTTCTTTAAAAAGATCAATAAAATTGATAATCATATCAGGATAACAAAGAAAAAGAGAGAGAGACACAAATTAGTAATATCAGCAATGACAAAAGGGATATTTCTACAGACCCTATGAACATTAAAAGGATAAAAAAGGAATATTTTGAAGATTTTATTACCATAAATTTGACAACCTGAATGAAATAGACAAATCATTTGAAATATATGATTTGCCAAAATGCACATAAGAAACAGATAATTGGAATAGGCATGTATCTGTTAAAGAACTTGCAACAATAAATAATAACCTTCCAAAACAGAAACCCTCAGGGCCAGATGGGTTCATTGCTGAATCCTACCAAAATTTCAGGAAAAAATTATACCAATCCTCTATAACAGCTCCCAGAAGACAGGAGCAAAGCAAAATACTTCCTAACTCATTCTATGAGGCCCAAATTACCATAGTACCAAAACCAGGCATAAAAATTTTTTAAAAAAGAAAGAATCTCAAGACCAGAGATGTTGGCGTGGATGTGGAGAAAAGGGAACACTTCTGCACTGCTGGTGGGAATGCAAATTAATACATTCCTTTTGGAAAGATATATGGAGAACACTCAGAGATCTAAAAATAGATCTGCCATTCAATCCTGTAATTCCTCTTTTGGGCACATACCCAGAAGACCAAAAATCACAACATAACAAAGGTATTTGTACCAGAATGTTTATTGCAGCTCAATTCATAATTGCTAAGTCATGGAAAAAGCCCAAGTGCCCATCGATCCACGAATGGATTAATAAATTGTGGTATATGTACACCATGGAATATTATGCAGCCTTAAAGAAAGATGGAGACTTTACGTCTTTCATGTTTACATGGATGGAGCTGGAACATCTTCTTAGAAAAGTATCTCAAGAATGGAAGAAAAAGTACCCAATGTACTCAGCTCTACTATGAAACTAATTTGGGGCTTTCATATGAAAGCTATAACCCAGTTACAACCTAACAATAGGGGGAAGTGGGAAAGGGAGGGGAGGGAGGGGGGTGGTGGGTAGAGGGAGGGGGATTGGTGGGATTATACCTGCAGTGCATCTTACAGGGGTATTTGCGAAACTTGGAAAATGTAGAATGTAAATGTCTTGCACAGTAACTGAGATAATGCCAGGAAGGCTATGTTAACCATTGTGATGAAAATGTGTCAAATGGTCTATGAAGCGAGTGTATGATGCCCCATGATCATATCAATGTACACAGCTATGATTTAATAAAAAAGAAAGAAAGAAAGAAAGAAAGTAAATACAGACCAATTATCTCTCATGAACATAGATGCAAAAAATTCCACCTAAATATTAGCAAATAAAATCCACTAATATCTATAAATAATTATAATGGTGGCCAAGTGGGAGGTATTACATATTTGACAGGCTTGTCCAACATTTGAAAATCAATTAATGTAACCAGCATTTCAACAGGCTAAACAAAATAAGTCACATCATCTTATCAGTAGATGCAGAAAAAACGTGATAAAATTTAGCACCTGTTTATGATTAAAAACTCTCAACAAACTAGGAATAGAGGAGAATTTTCTCAACTTCATAAAGAACACATACAAAAACCTTAATGGTGAGAAACTTGACAAATTAGATCAGGAGCAAGGTAAGATGTTCACTTTCACCACTGTTTTTCAACATCATACTGGAAGCCCTACCTAATGCTATTAAGACAAGAAATCAAAATGAAAAAATGTGATTGAAGAAATAAATAAATCTGTGGTCTTTGTTCACAGATGACATGTAAAAAAATGTAAAATAACCAAATAAAAAAACCAAAACCCTGAAACTGGGTGACTATGGCCATGTTGCAGGATATACAGTTAATATGCAAAAGTCTGCAACAAATAAGTAAAATTTGACATTAAAAACACATTATCATTTACATTAGCAACCCAAATGAACTACTTAGGTATAAATGTAACAAAATATGTACAAGATCTAAATTAAGAAAACTAAAGTCTCTGACAAATGAACTAAAAAAATGGGAGAAACAGTCTGAAGAAACTTCAGAAAGTTTGTGGGAAAATGGAATTAAAAGACAAAAATAAGGCTGGGCACAGTGGCTCATACCAGTAATCCTAGCACTGTGGGAGGCCGAGGCAGGTGGATTGCCTGAGCTCAGGAGTTCAAAACCAATCTGAGCAAGAGCAAGACTTCAAAACAGCCAGACGTTGTTGTGGGGGCCTGTAAGTCCCAGCTATTCAGAAGGCTGAGGCAAGGGGACGTCTAGAGCCCAGAATGTGAGGTTGCTGTGAGCTATGATGCCATGAAACTCGACCAATGGTGACAGAGTAAGACTCCATCTCCACACACACACACACACAAAAAAACATAAAACATATTAAGTCCATTCCTCAACATAAACTCCATAAACTTCAAGATATTTTTGTAAGTGATGATACCACCCATTTAGTCCATTCCTAAAGAACTGAGAGTCCTGGGAATATGACCATGACAATGCTGCCTTTTTTACATTACTTTTAAAGAAAAATGGGTTCCCTTTCAAGATTTTTTTTAAGTTAAGGAAACAAAGAAAAATCAGATGGAGCCAAATCAGGACCGTAAGGTGGATGATTACTGATTTCCCACTGAAACTCTCACAAAATTGCCCTTGTTTGATGAGAGGAATGAACAGGAGCATTGTCACAGTTGACAAGGACTTTAGCTAAAGCTTTCTTGGGTGTTTTTTATGCTAAATATTTGGCTCACTTTTTCAAAACACTCACATAATAAATACATGTTACCATTATTTGGCCTTCCAGAAAGTCAACAGCAAAATGCCTTCCTTATCCCTATAAAAATGTTGTCACAAGACTGTCACAGCCAATCTTCTTTTGCCTTGACTGGACAGAGACAGAAGATTGGCAATATAAAATACACAAAGATATAGGAAAATATGGAAAGTATAAAAAAGATAAAGAAGATAGAGTTTAAGACACACTTCACTCCTTCAAGCAGTTACTCTACAGCCCTAAGAAAACGAACAGGCCCCATATGCCACACCCTTTCCACTTGCCTCCTCTCTCCTCCTGATCTGACCACTACTTCAGTCTAGGTGCTCTGACTGTACCTATACTGAGCTCAGTTCCTCCTCAGTGCCTTTAATGAGAGACTCCTCTGTGTGGGGGTCCCCAGCACTGAGCCACTGCTCACACACCACCTCCTCTAGGAAGCCTGCCCAGATGCTGCTGCTGGAGGGGCACCTCCACACGTTTCCTTGCTGTGCTTCATGTTCTCCATGCTGCTCATCATACTTTGAAAGTGCATTGTTCATTTATCTATGTGCCCGTCTTTCTGCTCCTCACCAGAATGGAGGACCATGACAGCCGAGACTTTTCTTTCTTTCTTTCTTTTTTTTTTTTTTTCTTGAGACAGAGTCTCAAGCTGTCACCCTGGGTAGAGTGCTCTGGTGTCATAGCTCACGACAACCTCCAACTTGGGCTCAAGCAAACCTCTTGCCTCAGTTTTTTCTAGTTTTAGCAGACATGGGGTCTCGCTTTTGCTCAGGCTGGTCTTAAACTCATGAGCTCAAGCAATCCACCCACCTCAGTCTCCCAGAGTGCCAGGATTACAGACATGAGCCAACACACCAGGCCCAGCCAAGACTTTTCTACATTCCTTGGCCACGGCACTGCCTGGCGGTGTGTGCTCCTTGAATAAATATATGGATAAACTGACAGATGAGTGAACACTTCAGCTGCAACTTTCTCAGCCCGGTTTCTCCTCTGCAAAATGGTCATGATGGTAACTTCTACCTCCAAGGCTATTTTCAATAATTCATAGCACTTCTGGCTTTAAGCTATTATCAGAGATGTGTCATATTTAAATTTTAAAATGTAATTTATGCAGCTCATTCCATCATTTTCACATTTCTGTCTTCATCAAAATAAAAAAGGATGGTTGAACAACATGTTAGACCTTTCTAGCGAGCCGTTTACATTGTGTACCCACATGAGCCCATGGCCCTTGTTTGATGGCAATGATGGTGGCCACTGTTATCCTAAATAACCATTACATACAAGACACTGGAGACAGGCCCTGGAGAGGCCAAATGACCCTATGTGCCAACATCTACAAATTATTTATTTACTTCCAAGGCCTGCTGTCATACATAAGTTAAAAAACTGAATTCCATAGCACCAGTCAAGGGTCCAGAGCATTCTGAACACCCAGTAAAATATTGACTAACAATAAATTTAGTATAAATAAAAATACTTCAAAATTATAGCCATTTTAAGAACAACAGATTTTTTTTTTTTTTTTTTAGTTTCAGTGTGCTTGTTCATGTTTGTTTGAAGTACTCCTTTTTTGTTGATTTTCTTCTTTCTCCTGCGGTGCTGGCTGTTTTTGATGTTGTTGGTAGAGACGGGGTCTTACTCTGGCTGACTGCTGCTCATATGGGTTTTGAACCTCTGAGCTTAGGCAATCCACCCGCCTCGGCCTCCCACAGCGCTGGGACTACAGGCGTGAGCCACCACGCCTGGCCAGAACAACAGATATTTTTAACTTGCAATCTATAGAGAGGGGGATGTGTCTAATACATACTATGTTAATTAATAACATTAATAATATGTACTTATACTATAAGGGTATAAAAATAACAAAAAACCACAAGAAAACAGAACAGCTCTTTAAAGAGATATCTTTGCTGTTCTCTGGACTTTATGGCATTTCTCTAAATAAAAAATAAAATTATTAGTCTCTCATCCACTTTCTTTCTCAGATGCTTAAAAAAACAAGACTTTATTACAACCTTTTTCCCCTTTTTCTAACCTTAGAGTTAAAATTTTAAAAAGCCAATAAAGGCTCAGCACCCGTAGCACAGTGGTTATGGCGTCTGCCACATACACCAAAGATGGCAGGTTCGATCCATCCTGGGCCACCTAAACAACAATGACAACTGCAACAAAAAATAGCCGGGTGTTGTGCCAGGTGCCTATCGCTTAAGCCCAAGAGTTTGAGGTTGCTGTGAGCTGTGACACCACAGCACTCTACCCAGGGCAACATAGTAAGACTCTGTCTCAAAATAAATAAATAAATAAATAATAAAATAAAATTCATGAAAGAAAGGGAAGATTAAAAAAATAAATAAAAATCCGGGCAGCGCCTGTGGCTCAGTGAGTAGGGCGCCGGCCCCATATGCCGAGGGCGGAGGGTTCAAACCCAGCCCCGGCCAAACTGCAACAACAAAAAAAAATAGCCGGGCGTTGTGGCGGGCGCCTGTAGTCCCAGCTGCTCAGGAGGCTGAGGCAAGAGAATCGCTTAAGCCCATGAGTTGGAGGTTGCTGTGAGCTGTGTAAGGCCACGGCACTCTACCGAGGGCCATAAAGTGAGACTCTGTCTCTACAAAAAAAAAAAAAAAACAAATAAATAAATAAATAAATAAATAAAAATCCAATAAATAGGAGAAATATAAAGAAGGACATAAAAATAAAGATACACTTTTCTCACCTCATGTGCACAATGTAAAGGTATACAGCATACCCCTGGATGAAGGGCTCAGCTACCACTTGAACTTTACCTTACAAACATAAACAATGTCATTTAATCATTTGTACACTCATATTAATTGGAAATAAAAAGCTAAATAAATAAATTTGGTGAAGTCTAATTTAAAAATCTATATACTTTTCATAAAAAATTTACATAAGAAAAAAATTTACATAAGAAAAAATCTTACATAAAAACTTTTTATCTTAAAATAATTTTTTAAATTTAACACAAAAATAGGACTTAAACGTGTCAAAAATAGTTCACATAACTCATGAAAGTTCATAAAATCTTTTTAAATTTTATATGTGATAACTTTTTTTTTTTTTTTTTTTTGTAGAGACAGAGTCTCACTTTATAGCCCTTGGTAGAGTGCCGTGGCCTCACACGGCTCACAGCAACCTCCAACTCATGGGCTTAAGCGATTCTCTTGCCTCGGCCTCCCGAGTAGCTGGGACTACAGGCGCCGGCCACAACGCCCGGCTATTTTTTGGTTTTTTTGCAGTTTGGCCGGGGCCGGGTTTGAACCCGCCACCCTCAGTACATGGGGCTGGCGCCCTACCGACTGAGCCACAGGCGCCTCCCTATATGTGATAACGATAATAAAAAACCTCTAAAACAATAAAATTTTTTGTTCTCAGTTTATAACTCATATATATATTTTTTTTTTTTGAGACAGAGTCTCACGCAGGCACCCTAGGGTTGAGTGCTGAGGTGTTATTGTTCACAGCAACTTCAAACTTTTGGGCTCAAGTGATCCTCTTGCCTCAGCTCCTCATGTAGCTGGGACAACAGGTGCCCACCACAATGCCTGGCTATTTTGAGAGATGTGGTCTTTGCTCAGGCTGGTCTCGAACTTGTAAGCTCATGCGATTCACCTGCCTCAGCCTCCCAGAGTATAAGTCATATTTAAAGCATCATAAATTTCTGATCTCATACATAAACTAATAAATGCATCAAAAGTTCAAAGCTCAAAGTTAATCTGAAATTATAAAATTAAAATACAAAATTTATTAAACACTATCTTTTTACCTACTAAAAACTGTGATTGCTACATTACAAATGTCCTCAAAATAAAACACACTTAACAAACTCAATTGCTCATTTAAAACTAAAACAAAAGAGGAGGGTCTTCTTTACTTTTCAAACCACCAGCTACTTTTCTTTCCTAATTAACTCTACTGTGTCTGACTCTTACAGTATCCAGGCATATCCTTAATAAATGACTTCTTCTAATTTACACTATATTCCAGAAATTAATTTCTTCTCTTCCATTTATACTAAAAGGTAGTAAAAAACACCAAATAGTAACCAATTCTAATTTTCAAACTGTGCATGCTTAACTACATAAAAAATTTTGTTTTTTCCCTCTTCGACTATCCACTTACCACCAGACATCAACATTTACAGCAACACCAAACATCCACCTACATGAACAACCACTGGACCAGTGATTTTCAACCAGTGCACCATGACACACTGGTATGCTGTGAGAGGATCTTAGGTGTGCCATGAAAAATTTTAAAGATCATTAATTATTTTCAAAAAAAGTTTCAAACCACAGTAAGTATCTTTTTTTACTCTTTTTTTGATCAATATAATTTAAGCATGCCATGAAAGTTTAACCATAGGTTCAACTGCCATGAGATGAAAAAGGTTGAAAAATACTTATTTAAACAAATATCCACTTCCGCCCTGACAGAGAGTTGATTACAAAGCCCACTACTCACACTGCTCTCTTTTCAACAAAAAAAAAGGGTTAAAGCAGTCAATGACCCATTTCTCAAAGAACTGGGCTCTGCAAATAAAAGAAAAAGTACTAGACAGTTAATAAGACATAAACGGGACAGCTATCAAATACAACTAACCTACTTTAACTATTCTAAACTAACTTAAGTCAGACAAGCCTAAGTTATCATACTAAATTAGCATAAAAATAGAACTAATCAAGACCTCACAAGAAAATTTCCTTAAAATAAAAACTAATCAATGTCCCAAAGACTGTCTGACATAGACAAATATAGTCATACGTCATATAAAATATTTTTATAACACCCTAACTAAGACTTTAGGGAGAAGACTCCGCTCCAAAAAATATAACTAGCCAAATATTTAGTCTACAATAAAAAGTCTTTAAAACACACAATTAAAATAACAATATCTCTAAATAAACTACTCTCAAACACCTGAGTGGGATTTGTGGCCCAGAACAGAGAAAAAGGACACCAGACTCCAGCTAAAACAATACATCCCTTCATCTTCTTAACTTAGACTATAACAATTTCTCAAAATATAGACATTCTACCTTTCCATCAAGATAAAAATGTATAAAATTATTCAATTCACACAATAATACATATATCCCAGCTACTCAGGAGGCTGAGGCAAAAGAATCACCTAAGCTCAGGAGTTGGAGGTTGCTGTGAGCTGTATGACGCCACGGCACTCTACTGAGGGCGATAAAAGTGAGACTCCGTCTCTACAAAAAAAAAAAAAAAAAAATTCTATTAAAAAAATTTATTCTAAACAAAAATATAACCACTTAAAAAAAAAAAATAGGCCAGGCGCGGTGGCTCAGCCTGTAGTCCTAGCACTCTGGGGAGGCCAAGGCAGATGGATTGCCTGAACTCACCGGTTCCAGAGCAGCCTGAGCCACAGCAAGACCCCCACCTCTAAAAACAGGCGGGCATTGTGGCGGGTGCCCATAGTCCAAGCTACTTGGGAGGCTGAGGCAAGAGGATCACTTGAGCCCAAGCGTTTGAGGTTCCTGTGAACTATGATGCCACCGCACTCTACCAAGGGCGACAAAGTGAGACTCTGTCTCAAAAAATAAATAAATAAATAAAATATTTTAACCTTATAATCTATAGAAGGAGATCCATTTTATACTATACTAGTTAATAACATTACTTATACTTTACCATAAAAATATAAACTTAACCCCCCAAAAACAGAACTGTTCTTTAAAAAGATACCCTTGTTATTTGCAAAAATAAAATAAAAAGATATCCTTGCTGTTTATAAAAATAAAATTATTAATCTCTCAAGCACTTCTCCAGTAATTAACTTAAATGACAGGCTCATTAGTCCAACAACAGCCACACTCACTCAGAGGAAAAGCACGAAGAGGAAACAAGTGCAGGGCGAGCTGCACTGACAAGCCTGAGCTGCACACAGGTGTCTGCAGACTGCTGGGACTTGCACCTTCCCGAGCAGCCACACGTTGTGAAGGGAGGTTGCCGGGAGCCAAAACATATCACAAAAATGCCCCTTGCTAGCCTGCTTGATTTGCGGTTTTACAGCAAACTACTCACAGGAATTCAACCATAACAGCAACGGTACTTTCCCCTTGCCTATCTCTTCAAAAATGCACCCCCCGGGGCGGCGCCTGTGGCTCAGTGAGTAGGGCGCCGGCCCCATATGCCGAGGGTGGCGGGTTCAAACCCAGCCCCGGCCAAACTGCAACAAAAAAATAGCCAGGTGTTGTGGCGGGCGCCTGTAGTCCCAGCTGCTCGGGAGGCTGAGGCAAGAGAATCGTGTAAGCCCAAGAGTTAGAGGTTGCTGTGATCTGTGTGAGGCCACGGCACTCTACCTGAGGGCCATAAAGTGAGACTCTGTCTCTACAAAAAAAAAAAAAAAAATGCACCCCCCGCCTTAGGGTCCTTCTCCTAGTAATTTTCCAGAAACTAGCCACCTCCCCGCCCTGTTAGGAATAGCCCTTAGTTACTTCCTCTTTGTGTGCTTATAAGTCAAGCTGAAAAATAAACTCCACGGAGCTTGATCAGACTCTTGACTTGCTCTCATTCTTTCGTGTCTCTTGTCCCCTCATTCGACTGACCCCTTTTGTTTCCCAGGTCCCCGTTGAATTCCCCGCGGGCCGGGGAAGGAGGTGAGCGAGTGCATTGAACTGTCAGGTAGGAACTGGGTATTTCCCGATTTGGGAGTTAATGGTCGCCACCTGGGACAATGTCCCTGCTTAGGGTCAAATACCTGGGAGTGCTCTGCGTGTGGTGGCAAACATGACCTAGCAATCCGTCACCACTGGGGAATCTGAGGAGCGAGAAAAAGAGCATTATTTATCGTGCTGCTATTGCGAGTTCCCCAGAAGTATAAAATTATTGGAAGTAAGCGACTTTTTTTTTTTCCTCAGAGTGAGAATCTCTCTGTCTCCTCAGGTAGAGTGCCGTGGCCTTAGCTCACAGCAACCTCAAACTCCTGGGCTCCAGCGGTCCTCCCGCCTCAGCCTCCCTCAGTAGCTGGGACTACAGGCGCTGCCACCCCGCCAGGCCAGGAAGTAAACGACTTTTATAAACAACCCTGTCAACACCCTGTCAGTAAAACAGAGACGACATCAAACTTGCTTGCAAAGGCCGAGCCCGACCCCAATCCAGCGCAACACAGCTGTGGAACCAAGCGCCCAGGTAACGTTGTGTGAGGTCACTTCAGTGTGGAGAAACCACTCAGTGGGCTTCACACCAGCGGCCAAAGCAGCATGGGTGTGGAGGACCTCGGTGTGGACACAGTGGGCTCTCCGTTTCCACTTTACACACGGAGCCCCCCTCCCGGGTCTCTGAACCAGCTGCCCCTCAGCAGGTGGGGCTGGGACAGGAAGGTCACACTCACGGTTGCAGTCCCGGAGCCCCGGCGTCCCGAGGGCGTAGCGCTGAGTAGCGGTGCCTCATCCGCTCAGGCAGAGCTGCACTGCGAGGTCCCGCGTTCTCTCACCCCAGAGCGCTGCGGGGCCGCGCGTCCTCTCACCCAGCACACTGAGGCGGCGGCGCTACTGGCAGGACAGGCGGTCACCCCCTGCTGGCCGTGGCGGGCATTGCAGCCTCGCCATGCTCTGTGCCCCGTAGAGTGAGGTGGGACCTTACTTCCAGTTCCTGTCCCCCCACACTCATCTCCTGGTGCTGTTCCTGCCCTAATCCACAGACCTTGTGGGTGTTCCCGCACCTGTTGACAGGAGCTTTGCGTGTGTGATTAATTTAACGATTTTGAGATCAGAAATGATACAGGATTACCCTGGGTGGCCCAGTGTAATCTCAAGGGTCTCTGTAAGAGAGTGGCGGGAGGCCACCGGGAGAGGACTCTCTGCTGCGGGTTCGGCGGTGGCGGCGAGGGGCTACAAGCCGAAGCCGGCAGCCTGTGTGGCAAAGGGGGCGGGGGGCATACACTGCCCCTGACACGCAGAAGTCAGGCAGTGCTGCCAGCGCCTCGACTTCAGACTCCTCCAAAACTGCAAGAATTGTAACAGATTTGTGGGTTTTAAGCCACTAAGTTTGTGGTAATTTGTTACAGTATTAGGAATCTAATACAACTGGCATTTGCTACTCATTCCATTAAAACAATTAAGTTATCTTTAAAACAAGAGGTAAAAAGAATGAGGCTCTGCCCTATTTCATCCCTTCCTTTTCTGCACGGGGCCTCGTAGGGTCCTACATTTCCTAAGGATTATTAGTCTAATCCACCTTTCAATCAGAATCTGCCCTGAAGCTCCTCTCCGATTAACTTCACTGATAATCCACCAATCCACATCGAAATGATGTGGATCCTTGATTTTTCAGCCTCTTGGCCATATTTGAGATTTATGCCAGGCTCTCCTTCCAAAGGGGCTCTTCTCCCTCAATTTCAATTCACTGTTCTCTGCAAAACCTACTTTTTTTCTTACATTCCCAATCAGGTTTCGTGGCCCCACCATATATTTCTTACAGCTCAAGTGAGGAATCTTGAAGCCATTGTTTATCACAAGGGCCCCTCAATCCTCAGAGAATTCTACCTCATGCTATGTTTAAATTCCATGTTCTCCTTTATGTCATCTCTTCACTGACTAGAATAAGCTTTATATTTTATCATCTGTTTTATTGCAATAAAATTGCAATAAATTCATTTCTTGACTCCAGCCTGCTCCCGAAGTTCCATTTTCCACTCTTCCTGCAAGGGTAATTTCTCTAACATATAAATCTGATCATGTTATTTTCTGAGTTGAAATCTGTTAGTATTCCCTCATTGCCTTCAGAGTACATCTGCCTGTTAATATTTCATCTTTTCTTAGATCTCCCAAGCACTATAGCTTAATGGTGACAAGTTAGAATTTTATTTTTTTTTATTGTTAAATCATAGCTGTGTACATTAGTGCAATACAAGTTAGAATTTTAATTCAAATGATCTCATACCAGTTCTAACAAGGAATTAGCTTTAACATAGTGGATAAGCCTCAATTTCTTATCTATTAAATAGTAGTAAAAAATAATTCACAGAATTGTTAAATATTAAATGAATTAAATTTTGTAAAGAAACAAGGTTCAGCTCTTTGCCGCATCTCCGCGAGAATGAAGACCATTCTCAGCAATCAGACTGTAGACATTCCAGAAAATGTCGACATCACTCTGAAAGGACGCACAGTTATCGTAAAGGGTCCCAGAGGAACCCTGCGGAGGGACTTCAACCATATCAATGTGGAACTCAGTCTCCTTGGAAAGAAAAAGAAGAGGCTCCGGGTTGACAAATGGTGGGGAAATAGAAAGGAACTGGCTACTGTTCACACTATTTGTAGTCACGTACAGAACATGATCAAGGGTGTTACACTGGGCTTCCGTTACAAGATGAGGTCTGTGTATGCTCACTTCCCCATCAACGTTGTTATCCAGGAGAATGGGTCTCTTGTTGAAATAAGAAATTTCTTGGGTGAAAAATATATCCGCTGGGTTCGGATGAGAGCAGGCGTTGCTTGTTCGGTATCTCAAGCCCAGAAAGATGAGTTAATCCTCAAAGGAAACGACATTGAGCTTGTTTCAAATTCAGCTGCTTTGGTTCAGCAAGCCACAACAGTTAAAAACAAGGATATGAGGGCGGCACCTGTGGCTCAAGGAGTAGGGTGCCGGTCCCATATGCTGGAGGTGGTCGGTTCAAACCCAGCCCCGGCCAAAAAAAAACCACCAAAAAAAAAAAAAAAACAAGGATATCAGAAAATTTTTGGATGGTATTTATATCTCTGAAAAAGGAACAGTTCAGCAGGCTGATGAATAAGATCTAAGAGGCAGAGCCTCAAGCTGTTGCCCTGGGTAGAAGTACCATAGCATCTCAGCTCACAGCAACCTCCAACTCCTGGGCTCAAGCGAGTCTCCTGCCTCTGCCTCCACCTCCCAGATAGCTGGAACTACAGGCGCCCGCCACAACGCCTGGCTTTTTCTTTTTTTTTTTTTGGTTGCAGCCATCATTTGGTGGGCTGGCTGGATTCGAACCCACCAGCTCAGGTGTATGTGGCTGGCTCCTCAGCCTCTTGAGCCATAGGCACTGAGTTGAGCCCAAATAGCTTTCTTTTTTTTGACTCCTTTTTTTTTTTTTTTTTTTTTTGGAAACAGTCTTACTTTGTTGCACTTGGTAGAATGCTGTAGTGTCATAGGGCACAGCAACCTCAAATTCTTGGACTCAACAGATTCTCTTGCCTCAGTTTTTCATTTTTATTCGAGATGGGATTTTGCTCTTAGGCTAGTCTCGAACTTATGAGCTCAAGCAATCCACTCACCTTGGCACTCAGAGTGCTAGGATTACAGGCCAAAGCCACCGTGCCTGGCCTTGTCTTTTGACTCCTTTAGAGATTTAACTGTTGCCCAGGCTGGTGTGCAGTGGCACTGATTACAGCTCACTTCAACCTCAAACCTGGTCTCAAGATATCCTCCCGCTTTGTCCTCCCAAAGCACTGGGATTCATATTCAATGGGCCTTTGTCTAACTTTGTCATCCTTGGTAGAGGTAGAGTGCCATAGCATGCCCAATAGCATCATAGCTCTTGGCAACCCTCAAACTCCTGGGCTCAAGTGATTGTCTTTCCTCAGCCTCCCAGGTAGCTGAGACTACAGGTGCCTGCCATAACTCCCGGTTGTTTTTTTTAGGTCAGGCCTTGCTCTTGCTCAGGCTGGTCTTGAACTCTCCTGAGTTCAGGCAGTCCACCTGCCTCATCCTCTCAGAGTGCTAGGATTACAGGCATGAGCCACTGTGCCCGGCTTGAAGAAAAGATTTTTAAAAGGGTGCACATTAAAGTTTCTTAGCTCCAATATTTATAATACACTGAGCAAGTCAGTATATAAGAGTTTCAATTCATTCAGACCATCAAAATTCTGAATTGCTTGGTGCAGATAAGGCTTCACTCTCCATCCTAAAAGATTGCTGTGTGCATGTGGCATCAGAACAGTGAGATTCTCGGGGAAGAGAGCAAGTCTTAATGGAATAATGCAAGCCTTTGAGTGTTAGGATAACATAAAACGTTACAACCTTTTAGAATGTTTAGCTTTCCTGAGCGTGCCAAATCTTTTCCTTGGAAAAATCAGGAGGAATGATGCCAATTAATCCCCAATTTGTTTAAAGGGGAACTTGCTGTTTGTGAGGTTGAGTAAGGTCACAAAATTAGATGTTTTATAGTGGTAATTTTTATTTCTATTGACAAAAACCAAGGGATTGATGGAACTTAAGAGTCTAGGCTATAACTGGCTATAGACAAGCACTACTTACTCCATTGTGTTTTTTCTTTTCATTTGAGAACCACCTGACCTTAGGGAGGAAACACCTCATTAGAAGTGATAAGGGATATATTACTCACTGTAGTTTAAAGAATAGTTAATAGTTTAATTTTCTGCTATAGAGTCTTAACAAAAGAAAGCTTCATTTTTTAAAAAATAATTTATTTTACCATAAGTAGCTATTGGTATTTCGACAAGAAAGTAGAGAAGATGATGGAAAACAGCTCATCAAACTTGAAGAAGCAATGAATTGACTGGTGTGAATACCTAAGGGAAAATTCATTTGAACCACATGGCAGAGTAGCTGATTGTCTATCACTTTGGTTACCACTGTGTCTCATCTCGTCTTTCAGCAATACAGGTATATCTCTGGCAAGTTACCAGTATGGGGAACTGGAGTGAATTTTTAAACTGTTCAAGCAGACAGAAATAAGTTCAAGCAGTTTAGCTAAGAACTCTCTTGTGGCCTTTCTTTAATGGTATATGTTGTAAGTTCTTTGCTTTCCAAAATTTTCTCCTTTTTTGCTTATGAAAAATGATGGTAATTGATAAAAGAACCAGGGTGGAGAAGAAGCAACAACCCAAGAATATCAGTGGTTTCTTCCGCACAAGGAATAAGCACACGGTGCACTCTTTGTTTCTTTGAGTTTGAGTGCATTTGAGGCTGCCCTTCTCATCAGAAGGGAAGCCACTGTTACTGATGACTTTGTTGTAAAGCTGTATGGAGGACTTAGCTTTCAGATCAGTTGTGAAGAATCCAAATCTGGGTTTAGATTTCTCTTCAGTCAGTTTGAATGCGTAGTAGCCTTTGATTTTGACTTTATCAATTAGATATGCTGAAAAATACCGGAAACGAACATTATTAATCACAAGTGAACTGCGAAATATCTATGAATAAGAATTCCATTTTCATCCCCAACAATAAAA
The DNA here is from genome assembly GCF_027406575.1 of Nycticebus coucang. Lineage (NCBI taxonomy): Eukaryota > Metazoa > Chordata > Mammalia > Primates > Lorisidae > Nycticebus > Nycticebus coucang. The sequence goes on along the minus strand of NC_069802.1, from coordinate 38,926,162 downwards.
TAAATTAAAAAAAAAAAAAAAGAAAGAAACAAGGTTCAAAGCAATAGGATACAGGTATCATTATTATTATCTTTATGAAATACTGAGAAGTATGAATGGAGAACCAAGTAACGTGTCCTTCCTTGAGGTATGAGGCAGATACAGGTCTTAAAAGCCTTGTGGCATGGGCGGCGCCTGAGGCTCAGTCGGTAAGGCGCTGGCCCCATATACCAAGGGTGGCGGGTTCAAACCCGGCCCTGGCCAAACTGCAACCAAAAAATAGCCGGGCGTTGTGGCGGGCGCCTGTAGTCCCAGCTACTCGGGAAGCTGAGGCAAGAGAATCGCTTAAGCCCAGGAGTTGGAGGTTGCTGTGAGCTGTGTGAGGCCACAGCACTCTACCGAGGGCCATAAAGTGAAACTCTGTCTCTACAAAAAAAAAAAAAAAAGCCTTGTGGCAATAATGATGGTAAACCATTAACATCTAAGCATCGTATTTTCTAGGCATTCCTGTCTAGACACTCAATAAACATGTATTTATAAAGGACCTACTATGTCCCAGGCACTTTTTATACAAGGATAATGAATAGTAAACAAAATGCTAAAGCTCCTTCCTCCAGAACTTACTTTCTAGTGCAGAATATGAACAATAAGAAGAAACTAAACAGTACCTTATGTCAGATAGAGGTAATATGTAAGAGAAAAACACACAGGGAAGAGGTGATTGACCAAGAAAGAAGATTAAAGTTTAGATAGGCTAGAAAGGGAAAATCGCACTAAGGAGGTGAGTTGACCCAAGATGTAAAGCGGGTAAGCAGTCCTGCCACATTTTTTTTGGGGGGGGGTTGTTTTGGTTTGGGTTTGTTTTTTTTTGCAGTTTTTGGTCGGGGATGGGTTTGAACCCGCCACCTCCAGCATATGGGGCAGGCACCCTACTCCTTTGAGCCACAGGCGCTGCCCCCTGCCATGTTTTTTTTCTCTCAGAGACTAGGGCTCCCTTGGGTGTGGAGGGAGCCACACAGACTCATGGAACAGCAGAGAGGTCTGTGTGGCTGAAACTGAATGACCAGGCAAGAGAGAAGATGCCACATACCACAGAGATCAAAATAAGGTCTTTGACTTTTATTCTGAATATGATAGGAAGGCATGTCATAGGAAATTTGTTGAGAATTTGGGTCTTATTTGAATTTCTTTTATTGAAAATTTGAACTTTTCATGTACCCATGTTCCTTTACTTGGAAATATTTTAAAGGGAAAAAAAATCAATAAATGAAATCTGGTATAAAAATAGTATAACATATACATTATGTGTTTGACAATCTATTTAATACTCTATATATGTGTTTTGTTTTGTTTTTGCTCTAATACTGATAAAATCATTATTCATTGACAGGTGGTAAAAAAAATCTGTCAAGATAATATGTGTATGTGGCTATCCCTTAGTATCCATGAAGGACTGATTCCAGGACCTCCACGGATACCAAAATCCTAAGATGCTCAAGTCCCTTATAGAAAATAGTATAGTATTTGCATATAACCTTTAAATCATTTCTAGATTATTTATAATACCTAGCACCTATAATTACCTATTTATAATGTACATGCTATGTAAATAGTTGTTGCACTGGATTCTTTAGAGAGCAATGATGAGGAAAAAAGTCTGTACGTGTTCGGTACAGATGCTTTTTTTCCAAAATATTTTTGACCCATATTTGGTTGAGTCCATAGGGGCAGAGAGCCCACTGTACATTATTTCACATACTCATTTTATAAATTTTTTAAATGCATTTTGTTCATTTTATATGTAAATGTTCTTTTTCTTATTGATTACAAGGATATATCTTGCCAAGACTTCCCTTTGTTATTTGCCTTTTCCTTCCTTAACTGGTAATATTTTTAGCATTATAGTTAGGAGCTTTCAGAGGTAATCAAATTTTTAAAAATTCTTTATTAAATCATAACTGTGCTCATTAATGCACTTATGAGGTACAATGTGCTGATTTGATATACAATGTGGAAAGCTTACATTTAACTGATTAACATAATCATCTCCTCGCTTACTTATTTGTTGTGGTAAGACATTCCTACTCTATTCTTAATAGTTTAGAAATGTATCATTGCTATAGTCCAGAAAGAAGGAGGGAAGAGGAAGGAGAGGGGAGGGGAGGGAGGAGGCCAGCAGGAGGGAGGTAATCAAATTACACCATGCCTTTATATTTTCTTTGTTTACCTTTATGGATAGAAAACTCCTTCGCTACCCTAGAGCAGAAAAATATTTGCCTATATTTTATTATGGCCATGGTTTGTTTTTTATATTTAGCACTTAAACTTATGTTGGTGTATGCCATGAGGGTTAACTCTTCACATATGTGGCTGGCACTCTCTTCTGAGGTGAGCCTGACGGAGACAGGGCCTAGAGCTGGCTGGGGATGGCAATGTATTTACTATACTAGCCCTCAGCACTGCCTCGGATGGACTATCATGGTCCCACCTGTTTTTGTGTACTTTACAATTACACATTGAACCATCAAGATGGTGACTTCACTGAGCATGTAAGAAGAGTGCCTTGTAAGTATTTGTGAAATGAATGAACTAACTGAACTCACATCCTATTTCCATAAAATTGGTAAGTAAATATAAACAAAGATGCCAATTGGCCTTTCAAAGTGACTGTTGGAGGATTGGCTGCTGCGGTGTCCAGAGGCCTCCTGTCTCTGATTGGATGAGAAGCACAGACACCCCTCCCCCTTCTTGGTACTTTGTCACAGGGGGAACCGTTGCTGGGAATGGACTGCTTGGCTTCCTCAGGCTGAGCTACCTGTCTTGCGGCTGTGAAGCTGGGACACCATGCTAGCACTGCCCTGCGCTTAACTGCGGGAAGTTGCTCATCCAAGTGCGTCTTGAGACTGGGCTGTGGGCTAGCACTGCAACCACACACCGCAGACGAGAAGGTACACAAGTCTTCCACCTGAAAGTTCCCTTTAGAGGAGTCAGCAGAGAAAAGAAAGTCACTGTTAATATTCCAAATTCAGAAGCTACTTATCTTGGCAATGTTCTGAAGTTTTAGAAAGCAAGTAACTTATCTCAGTTTTCTAAGTGTGGGAGAGTGATCCATAACCTCAAGACACCTATCTGCCTTGGAGTAACCCTCAGTAGTCTGGGTCAAGTGCCTTGACTTGCGCTGCAGAGCGTGCCTCTTGCTGGAAAGAGACCTCCGTGAGTTCAAGGTCAACAATTTTGAGGCAAGTACTGGGCACATGGAGAGACAAATTGTGTAATCACTTTTAAGAAGCAGTTTAACTTGTGTTTGTTATATAGGTCACACTTTAGTGAAATCAAATTTGCCACTATAGCATTGTTATTCAATGAATCTATTTCACTGTAGTAATGTATTCCACAATAATAAAAATAATTACTTCAAAGTAATGATGGTTGATATTATTGAGCTGAGTATTTGTGTGAATTTAAGCCCATTACAAATATACACACAAACTGTAACTTTATCAACAAAAGAAATGTTTATGAGCTATAAACAAAATATATTTAAACTTAAATAATGCCTACTTTTCCATTTTCTTTTTCTGTCCTTCATTCTTTTATTTATTTTATTTTTTATTTTTATTTTTTTCTGAGACAGGGTCATTTCCTTCTGTTGCCTGGGGACAGTGGCATCATCATACTTCAAACTCCTGGGCTCAAGTAATCTACCTCCCTCAGCCTTCCAAGTACTTGTGCCACCAAGCCTAGATAATTTTGCTTATATTTTGTAGAGTTGGAGGGTCTTGCTATGTTACTCAGGCTTATCTCTGAACTCCTGACCTCAAGCCAAGAGTGCCAGGATTATAGGCTTGAGCCACTGCCTTGCTTGAATTTTTCAATATTGTTTCAACTATTTAATGCCACAAGAAAACTGAGCCATTAAAGCATGAATAAAATCCTTTATATAGGGTATGTTTCCTTTGCCTTCAGGCTCAGGTATCTGCCAATCTCCAACTTTTACCCCAACCATTCTGATGCTGCCTCTCAGCATTTCTCCCCCAAAACAAACCCAGTGCTATGAAACATATATAGGCATGCTTTGATGATGAGCAGCCAAAGCCTCAATGATGGAATACTTTTATAAAATTAGACTTCTAAATTATTATATGAAAAATATGGAAAAACTCCCTCCTCAGCACTCAGGGCCAGGAAGGAAGCTTTTTCCTCATCTTTTCTTCATGTGGCTCCCAGGTGTTCCACAGCCATGGTCTCCCCCGTGCAGGCCCTGAGGAGAAAATTCCATCCTCACTGAGGACAGCAACTTAGGAAGACAGGTGGGAAGGTTTATTCAAAGCTAACCATGGTCTCACCATATAAGCCAACAACTGTACTCCTAGATATTTACACAAAGTCAGTCAAACAGATTACACATACCATATGATCCCACTTCTATGGCATTATGGAAAAGGAAAGACTGCAGAGATGGAAAACAGATTTGCGATTGACAGTGGTTTTCAGGGGGCAGAGAGTTATTTAAATAGGGGAAGAGAATAATGGACATGGGTACTAATGCGCCTGGCTGGTGAGATCATGTTGGCATTTGTTTGCTTGTTGGCATTGTATTTGTCAATGATTTCTTTGTTATGACAATGAAGTCACAGAAAACAAAAGAAAAAATAAATTGGAATTTATTAAAGTGTAAAACTTTGTGCAAAGGATATCAGGATAGTGGCAAGAGAACCAACAGGTCGAGCTCTCTCCCTATGGTGCTCCCTTAGCCTGGCATTCATGTCCTCCACAGTACAGCACTGCCTTGGCCTAGCCAATCACATTCTATAAATGTGCTCCATCCATACTCCCACCAGCTCCCTAAACCCAGTGTTTTTCAGACTTTTTCAAATGTCACAACACACTTGAAAATTAAACTTTCACAGCACACTTAAATTATGTTGATCAAAAAAAAGGAGTAAAAAAGAATATACTTACTGTGCTTTGAACTTCTTTTGAAAATAATTTAATTAATAATCTTTTTTAAATGTTTGCAGCACAACTAAGATCCTCTCCTAAGGCACACTCGTGTGCCAAAGCACACCAGTTGAAAACCACTGTCCTAAACTCATTGACCATTTCATCATCCCAGGTCCAGGTCACCTTCTCCCTGATGCCTTACAGATGCCGAGTGATCAGTGATACCTCCTCAGGGTTCACAGGGTCTTCTGAACCTTGCCCTTCCGCAACCCAGAACTCAGCACATGGTCTCTGAGGGTTGTCCTATCTCAGCAACAAGTCAGCATGTCCGAGCACTACTGTGTGCATGTGTCTTTCTCAGGGGGACTCACTGCAACTCTGTTGGTTATGGCTAGCCATACCCAGCAGAGAAGAAAGTGAGGTAAAGGTGGTACCTGCAAATGAACAGCCTCCAGGTGGCTGTGCACTCAGGTTCCAGGCCAGAGCCAGGTCTCCAGGTGCCACACAGGGTAAGTTTGTGAGTCAAATGAACATGTGTCCCTGGACATACTGGAGAGGTGTCCCAGCTGTAGGGGTTGTTTATCCTGTCATGAGGTGGCCAAGTTACCATGTGAAGCCTGATGAGCCATGCAGACACTGTTACAAATACACCAGCTTGGGGTGCCCCAGAGGTCGCCTCCAGGAAGTGAATTCATCCTGGTATTTTGTAGTTGGTTACAGCCAAGGATGCTGCAGCTCACTTCCATCCACAACCTTCCCATTCTCTGGACACTAAAGATACATTCTGGGACATGCCTACCTCCTGCTGACCAGTGTCAGGCTCTTTTGAGGCTCACCAAAAAACCTCTGAGACACTGCAGGTACATGGGACAAGAGAAATATTTATCTAAGCCAGAAAGGGCTTCTTCCCTGGACACAGAACACGTATGTCCCAGGAGATGGGGCCCCTTATGGCTTAGTGCCCAGAGACGGGCCTCTGTTTCATCATTCCTTCAAAACCTCAGGGTTGCAAGCCCCAAAATGGTCTCTGGCCACAAAATTCCAGCACAATCCCAAGCCCAGTAGTCAGGCCCTGCTTTGATCTGCCTCAGGCACCCAGAAGGGATGGAGCACGCCGGCAGAGGTCACAGCAACTGGAGCCAACAGGGATGTGGAGATCACTAGCAGAGGGAGACACTGTTATGGGTTGAATTGTGTCCCCAACATTTATGTATTGAAGTCCTTACCCTAGTGCCTGTGAATGTGACCTTACATGGAAACAGGGTCTTTGCGGATGATGAAGTTAGAATGAAGTCATTAAGGCTAGTCTTAATCTACTATGTTATTAGGGCCAATGGTGTAACTCTAGACAACAATGCAGAAATAGAGGAAGGGGGCCATAGTGGACATCTGTTTTTGTTTTTGTTTTTGTTTTGACAACCAGAATTCACAGTTGTTTTTCTGGAAAGACTATCTCAAGTGTCCCCCAGGAAACTCACCCTATTTTTTTTTTGAGACAGTCTCACTTTGTCACCCTTGGTAGAGTACCGTGGTATCACAGCTAACACCAACCTCAAACTCTTGGGCTCAAGCTATCCTCTTGCCTCAGCCTCCCAAGTAATTGGGACTATAGGTGCCTGCCACAACACCTAGCTATTTTTAGAGATGAGGTCTCACTCTGGCTCAGGCTGGTCTTGAACTCCTGAGCTCAGGCAATCCACCTGCCTCGGCCTCCCAGAGTGCTAGGATTACAGGTGTGAGCCACCACGCCCAGCCGAACTCACCCCATTTTTGAGTCCCAGTCTATACCAGTACAGCTGCCTTCTCTCAAGGATTTGAGATTTCAAGGATGCCCAGTTTGGGTCAAAAAGAGCATTCTATAAAGGTCCATGATAAGCCACCAAATTATCTGCAACCCTGCTTCACAGTCCAGGATTCTGCTCTGGATCATGAGCTGCAGGTTTTCTAGGAGATATCTACCATGGCTCCCCAAGCCCATGAAGATGACAGGTGGCACCCCCATCCTTATAGGTGAACTGTACACATTAAGAGTAAGCTGTTACATGTCATCCTCAAGCAAAGATAGAAGGAAGGCAATGAGGTCACCTTGCCTAAAGAAGGGGCTTCCATGCTTGACAACAGCCTTGCAGATAATGCTTTCGTATCCAAAGATCATCTCCATGTATTCTTCTGCCAAATGACATCAGTAAAGTCTTCAGTGCCCCGATCAGCCTCAAGGAAGTGGCATCTGGATCAGACTGAGAAAGAGGGAGCAGGACAGGGTCAGGATATAGGCAGAATGGGGCATAAACTACCTTTGTTCCACAAGCAAGGGCATTCTTTCCCATTTTCATTTTTCTTCTTACTTTCCCACCCACTCTAAGACATTTTTTCCTTTCTCTTACCTTTATTTTGCCCTTGGAGGCAAGTGGCTGTCTAGTTGACATTCCTACCACTGACAGCTTGATAATACTTTTGCTGCGCAAATGTCATCAATCTGGGCAACCTGAAGAAATATTCAAGAAGGGAAAACACTTTCCCAATGTGACTTTCTAGTAAAGAAGAAATGCCATCAAGTTCCAAGTATGCTTCCCCAATACATCAGCATGCCCCACCTCAAAAATTCTTAGGCAGCATCTACTGTGTTCCTAAGATCCTCCCCCAACCAGCCCAGCATCCACTGCAGCAATAACCCCCCGAACACGCCCACCCACCTGTGTTATCTTCTGGTCACTGACAACATTTTCTTAGAAATGATTAAGCCACTATTCAATTTTCTGAAAGATACAACCATCATTTTTACTGCTCTAGGGGATATGAAACTGCCAATGAGGAGGGAGGTGTGGACTTCAATATAATGCCATAAAAGAAAAGCTAAGATAGGAAACGAAGCCCATCTTCTCAACCTTTATCAGGCAGGGAAAGGGGGTTGGGGATACACAATATCTACCCTGTTTCCTCGAAAATAAGACATCCTCCGAAAATAAGACCTACTTATAGAAAAGATAAGACGTCCCCTGAAAATAAGACCTAGCGCATCTTTGGGAGCACACTTTAAAATAAGACACTGTCTTATTTTCGGGGAAACAGGGTAATCCTCCACAAGAGCTCCAGGGGACTGGTCGCCTACTGGAAGCCAAAATAGGCAATCAGAAAGAAATAAACTAATTCCTACCTTTCCCTACTGAGCACAAGCTCTAGGTTACACAAAACCTATGCCCACAATTCAGCACAAAGAAAAGACACCATTCATATTAGAACACTTACTGAGAGGAATCTATTCATTCTCAATCAGGAGAACCAATATTATTTTGGTGGAGTAAATTTTCCTCTCTGGAAATGCACAGGAACCATTTTCCAAATCATAGAGACACAGTAAGCAGTAGTATGGGTGGCAAAAGGCACCTGGCCAACTTGACACCTGCAGGCAGAGCTTAGATGAGACACAGGCTCCCAGTGGGACATAGATGGGAAATGCTCCTGGCAAAATGGGGAGCTGCCCTTTTCCAGATAATGTTTTCTGGGTTTAGAAATCCATTAAGCCAGAAAACAGTCTCCAAATGGAATCTGAAAAGCTAAGCTGAAGCAGTACAGCTGACCTCATCTGGTTAGCTCACATTATTTTCCACCCCACATCCCGCTCTGATTAGCTAGTTTTCACTATGATTGTGAACTCTGAGGAGGTAGTCACACACAATACATGTCATGATAAAGGTTACTTTGATGATACCTTTTTTCTGATTATTCTCTTAGATATTTCACTAAAATGAAAATCATCTTTCTGTTGTTTAAGCATTTTGCATTGTTAAAGCAAAGACTACTTTGATGTTACTACCTATCCGATAGTTAAAATTTTCTAGGTCTGTTTCCTTATATTTCATTATAAAAGTTATTAGAATTGTAACTGAGGAAGCACAGAATTGAGAGCTACTCTTGCTGTTCTCCAGAATTGCTGGCCTTGTGACAGATAAAGTTTGGTGGACCTATACCCATCTCTGTAAATTATTGGCTGAGAGAGACCCTCTTCAACCAGTAACAAAATGTTGAGGAGAAAGTTGTCCACTCAGTCAGTGACAGCGTTGCAGAAGATTTGCTCCCAAATGTTTCCTCCATCTGCTACCCTCAGGTGTCTGCACGTTCTCTGGGTGGATCCAGCAAGCTGCCAGATGAGAGGGTTTCAATAGGAACAGCTGCTGACCAGACTCCAGGCACTACCCAAGGGAAGACAAGCAATATGCCAATACAAGCACCTCTAGCTTTTCCTGGATTTCTGGCGCCCCAGACGCCCATAAATATGTACAATCACAACACGTCAACTATAATAAAAAGTTAAAAATATCCCGACCAGCGGGTGGGCGGCCTGGGATACCGACTCACTAGGAACCAGGCCCCACAACGGCTGGAACTCTGGGCTGGCGTATTTCCGGCGCGCCGGCGGAAGTAACGTACGGATGAGGGCGGTGCGCGACAGTCCGGCCTGTGTGCTCTCGCCGGAAGTGGCTGCTACCGGGGCAGGTTTGGAGTTCATCAGGTCCCGGTGCGCTGGCCTGGAGGTGTGCACCATGCGGCTGGGCTCCGGGACCTTCGCTGCGTGCTGCGTGGCAGTCGAGGTGCTTGGGATCGCAGTCTTCCTTCGGGGATTCTTCCCAGTTCCCGTTCGTTCTTCTGCCAGGGCAGAGCACCGAACAGAGCCCCCAGCACCCGAACCCTCGGCGGGTACGGACCCTTTCCAGGGCGCCTCTGCTCCCGGGCCCCACTTCCCACAAAGGATGCGTTTTTCGAACATCAGCTCACTCCGGCTGTCTCTTACGTTGTGCCCCCCCACCCCACCCTTAACCTGTCCAGCGTTTTTGTCTATCCTACAACTTTGTGGCAACACCACTACCGGTCCCGTCTCGACCTTCCTTCCGGATCACACGATCCCACCCCTCTCTACCTCTACTTACCTGTGATTCTGCCTCCTCTTTTCTGAGCAGCCTTTAGGGTCATTCTCTGTTCCAGGCACCACCTTTGCCAAATAGGACGCAACAGATAAGATAACCTGCTAACCTCCTCTCGTTTTCTTCTGTGAGATTTCTCCAAGACCTTCCCCCGCCCAATGACTAAGGCCTTTCTGCATTAGGCTTCTCGTTAGCCCTCACCTACCTACCCAGTAACACACCATGTAAAATTATTGGTCTGGACCAAATGGACACAATACCAGCTACTGACCATATAAACAGTGTATACTGTCGCTCACTTTTTACCTGCAGCACAGTGTTTTACGTCAATGTCCCACCCATCTCAGTACCATTATGTAGGGACCTCTCTGTCCCAGTACTCCTCACCATGCTGAGGGCAATTCACTACTTTCTACAGGGTCTCCCTAAGATTACTTAACATTGACACTGCCTTCTCCCCAGTACTGCTTACCAATAACAGGCCTCCTTTTGTGTTGGGATAGGTAGATATGGTAGAATATGTGCTGCAGAAGTAGGCAGAAGCTAGATTGTAAAGTTGCTTGAAGGCTAAGTTTAAAATTCAATTTCCTGTTTTACTTTCAAACACTTAGGATCCAGTTCTAACTGGACCAAGCTTCCACCGCCTCTCTTCGGTAAAGTTGTTATTGTTCTGATAGATGCCTTGAGAGATGATTTTGTGTTTGGGTCAAAGGGTGTGAAATTTATGCCCTACACAACTTATCTTGTGGAAAAAGGAGCATCTCACAGTTTTGTGGCTGAAGCAAAGCCACCTACGGTTACCATGCCTCGAATCAAGGTAAGTTTGCCTTATTTTATGAATTGTGGTTTAGCTCTTTTGCAGGTTTACAGGGATCCTCTGTAATCTTAAGAGTCCTGATTTTAACTAAGTGGATATCTGTTTAGTGCTATCAGACTGGCTAGGACAATAAAATACTGAAGGAGCCTCACAGATTTGAACTGAGACCAAAAGTAGAGTTCCTGCTTCCTGAGTTTATAAAGGATTTAAGCTAGATTGTTTACACCAGCCTAACTCAAGAGATATGCTCGTGAGTCACCTGCTTTCTTCTTTAATCATCAGTGAGCCAGGTACAATCCTGGCAAGAGCCCTTAGTGCAGTGATTTTCAACTGGTATACCAACAGTGAGAAGATCTTAGATATGCTGCAAAAATGTTAAAGATCATTAATTAAATTATTTTTCAAAAGAAGTTTGAAGCACAGGAAGTGTTTTTACTCTTTTTATCAATATAATTTAACTGTGCCTTGGTTCAAGTGTGCCATGAGACAAAAAAAGATTGAAAAACACTGCCTTAGTGTTATCAAGTTCAGTTTCTTGACTTTACAGATGAGGAAACAGTCTCAAATCAGTTAAATGACTTGTCCAAAACTGGCATAGCACATAGTGATCAAATCAGCATGATTTGGCTGAGACACTTTTCACCATTGCTGCTATATAACCTTCAGCCATTCAGCCTAGTGAGCATGGCTTTGAAGTGCTTTACCCAGGAACCATGAATAAAGAAAAAAGCAAAGTTTTATTGATTGCCTTGATAACTATTTATTGAGCAAGTATTATGTGCTATTATTTTAATGGATATACAGTTGGGGAAAAATTATATCTCTGCCTTCATGGAGCTCTTAGTCTTTAACGAGATGCATAGCCATTAAATAAATGAGCATACAAATAAATGTAAATTATAAAGTATGCTTAGCACATGAGGGAACAGAACATGGTGTGATGCTCAGTGCAGGGTGAGAGAGTTCAGTTTAGATTAGGGGGACAGAAAAGCTTGAGGAAATTACATTGAAGGTGAGACTGGAAGTTTGAGTCTCTGGGGACAGAAAGGAGTAGAGGAGTTTGAAAGTTTGTTTGTGGATATATTGCATGTTAGGATGGCATAGAAGTCTCTGACTGAGTCTTACATGTGTGGCTAAAGATGTGACTTACACTTTACTCTTTTGTGAGAAGGATCCGCTTACTGAATTAAGGCTTTGGGCAACATTTGTAAGTGCTCAGTAAATGTTCCCTGGATGAAGAGAGCAGTCCAGAATTGGAGGAATGCTGGTGCCATACTGGATATTTCTTGGAGGTTCTTACCTTCTCTGCCACTTTTGGATATGGTGTGTCCTTCATTCAGCCCCATTTACTGAGCTCCACACAGTGCTCTAGATGAGAGAAATTCAGGGAAGAGTAAGACAGCAATATCCTCATTCAGCTTACTTTCTAATTGGAGGGGCAGAAAATGTGTAAGTATATGAATCGATGGTCAAGATTGCCTCAGAGAAGAATAAATGCTTTGGAAGGGTTTAAGGAGGGGAATGTGGTACAGAGCAGCACAGAGTCACGGAGGGCATCTTGCCTCACAGTGCTCAGTGACAGCTGTTGAGAGTTGCTCCTGGAACTTGTGCTGGGAAAACTGTAAGAAAGGCATCCAGGACTCTCTTTGTCAGGAAAGCAGATTTCTTTATCTGCTGCATCAGATGTGTGGAAGGTGGTCTTTTGTCCTTTATTCTGTTAAGAAAAATTTTATTAAGGCGCTGGGCAGATATGAGAAAATGTATAAGGGAGTGTGTAGGCTCTGGGTTCTATTTAGCCCAGCATGTTAGCAGTGTGGTTCTTAGGACCACCTACCTCCAGCCTGTTTCATTTCACCTTTGCTCCACCCCCAAAATAGGGTTTGATTTTCAGTCATTCGCATATCCTTGCTCTTTGTTCCCCATAAAGGAGGAGCTAGAACAGGAAATCCATAGTTCGAGTTAGGGCTACACCGGTCTGGATTTGGTGGGACTGTGTAGTGTTGTCTAAGGAGCTAATCAAAAAAGGGACTTAATCTTCTGATATGGACACTGTTGTCACTGCACATGGGACTGGATGTCTCTCGGCTGGCATCCCAGTGTGCTTTCACTCACTAAGACCCTGCAGCAGTTTTGTTTTAAATTTGGACAATTTCGGAATGCCTTTTTTATTTTTTCTTTTCTTTTAAAGTGATAGCAAGGTTTTTTTTTTGTTTTTTTTTGGCCGGGGCTGGGTTTGAACCCACCACCTCCTGCATATGGGACCAGCGCCCTACTCCTTGAGCCACAGGCGCCGCCCGCAAGTTTTATTTAGAAAGTATACTTCACACAGAGAGTAGATGCCAGTACTCCCTGCAGAGGAGAGCCAGCCTGAATGCCTTTTTTTCTTCCAGGACTTTATAGTCATAATAATAGCTGACAGTTATTGACAGACTTGAGTCCTCCCTTAGATTGGATAGTGAGCTGCAACCCATTTGATTCCTGGAGTGAGTGGATACCAGGTAGTCCCTGCCCTTTTAAAAAATATCAGTGGGAGCCTAATCTAGTATGAGGAGGGAAGTGCCTTGTAAAAGCCACAAAAGATGAACAGAGTCAACTACCTGAAAACAGAAACCTTTTTTACAAAGTCAACTAACAATAAACCAAAAAAATTATTTGCAGTTTACATGACAAGAAAATGTTAATTTCATGTATGTAAAGATGTTCAGATTGAGGACATACAACCCATTGGACACTGAGCCAAGTATGTAAAGAAATCCAAAAAGGAAAACATTGAAATGGCTAGTAAACATATGAAAAGGTTCTTAACTTTGCTAGTAATCAGAACAAGAAAAACTAGAAACATTCCATAGGCCAATTTGGGTTTATCATGTAAAAATTTAAAGATTGCTAATATCTACTTCTCATAGCAGTTAGGTGAATGGATTCTGGTAATACTGCAGATATGAATGTATGTCATCTGAGCCATGTCTCCGCCATCATCATAGTCCAGCCTGCTCCGGAAGTCTCCTGACACCCCGGTCTCATCCAGACACAAATCAGAGCATGCCACTCCCCTTCTTACAACCCTTAAGTGGCTTATCCTCTGCCTGGCTTGAACACTGAATACCTCAACCTTGACCTCAAGGCTGTGTGTGATCCTGCTGACCCCTGTATCGTTATTGGAGTTACTTTCCCTCTGCTTATGTCTTTCACCTTCGAAGATTACACACAACTCAGCTCCTCAAGTTTGCTGTTCTTTTCTGCCTGGGTCCTTTATAATTTTCAGTGTTTTCCCCTGGAAAACCTCACCTCAACTTTTCATCCTTCAGGTCTCAGCTTAAATGCTATTTCCACAGGTAATCTCCTTAAAGTAAATGTCCGAGACTGGCTTGGTGGCTCATGCCTGTAATCCCAGCACTCTGGGAGACCGAGGCAGGTTGATTGCTTGATTTCGGAAGTTCAAGACCAGCCTGAGCAAGAGTGAGAGCCCACCTTTACTAAAAATAGATAAACTTGGCTCTGCGCTTGTGGCTCAAGTGGCTAAGGCACCAGCCACATACACCTGAGTTGACGGGTTCAAATCCAGCCCGGGCCCGCCAAACAACAATGACGGCTGCAACCAAAAAATAGCCAGGCGTTGTGACAGGCTCTTGTAGTCCCAGCTACTTGGGAGGTGGAGGCAGGAGAATCACTTGAGCCCAGGAGTTGGAGGTTGCTGTGAGCTGTGATGCCATAGCACTCTACCCAGGGCGACAGCTTGAGGCTCTGTCTCAAAAAAAAAATAGACAAACTAGTTGGGTGTTGTGGCAGGCACCTATAGTCCCAGCTGCTTGGGAGGCTGAGGCTGGAGGATCACTTGAGCCCAGGAGTGTGAGGCTGCTGTGAGCTATAATACCTCACTGCACTCTACTCATGGCACAGGGTGAGACAGTGTTTCAAAAAAATAATAAAGTACACTACAGTTGTCTTGGTTAAATATATTATTATACATCTACACACTGGAATACTTGTAGCTCTTTAAAAGAAGATAAAGAGGTGTGTTTCCTGGGGAGAGATGTTAATGATATGTTGTTAATGGAGGGGGGAAAAAGCTGTAGAATGATTTGTATAGTTTGGTACCATTTTGATGGGGGGAAAGTGACCTTTTTTTTGAGACAGAGTCTCATTTTGTCACCCTCGGTAGAGTACCATAGTGTCACAGCTTACAGCAACCTCAGACTCCTGGGCTTAAGCAATTCTCTTTTCTCAGCCTCCCAAGTAGCTGGGACTACAGGCACCCGCCACAATGCCCGGCTATTTTTTGTTACAGTTGTCATTGTTGTTTAGCTGGCCCAGACTGGGCTCAAACCCACCAGCCTCTGTGCATGTGGGCACCATAACCACTGTGCTACAGGCGCTGAGGCTGAACCTTCTGTATACATACAGAAAGGAGTCCAGAAGGTAACTCACCAAAAGTAGCCAGTTGCCTTTAAGGAGTAGAATTTTGGGCAGAGGCAGGGACACATTTTTTTTTATAATTTTATTGAGATACAATTTTTATATGTACACATTTTAGTGTATGCAGTAAGTTTAACAAATGTGTATGTCCCAGCAGCCCCTACCTCAGCTCTCTATTGTAATCCTCCACCCCAGGAATGGCAGTAGCTGGTGCTGTTGTTTTCTTTCTGGTTTCTTTGTATGGTGACTTGCCTAAACTAATTCTGAGGGAGTCTGTCTCCATCAGAGCGTGCAGCAACTAATACTGCTACTTAGGTTTTTGCTTTTTTGTTTTTTGTTTTGTTAAGTCTTACCCATCTTCCTGAGGACTGCCCCTAGCTCAGCATAGCTTAGTGGTCAGCCAGAGTTTGAGCTTAGTACATTATGCAGTAGGGTATCTGCCCTCTGTTGAGGGATCTCTCTGGGTTGGGACTCATGCGAAAAGACTCAAAGGCTGTTCAGACTGTTTTCAAGTATGCCCTGACTCACTTTGTGTTCTAGTAGGGCTTTCTACTTAACCAGAAGGAGTGGATAACTGGGGCCCTCTTTGGTCTTTCCTGAGTGTGTCTTCCAGATTCTAGGAATATGTGGGAGCTTACAAAAGTTGACTTTATCTGTCTCATTCTTCAGATCCTCTTTTGAAATTTCAGTCTCATTTCTTGCTTGCTACAGGCATCATGGAAGACTTAGGCATTTCAGATTTTGGTTTCCTGTTGCGTTTTCACAACCTCCCTGGATGTGGTGGGGCTTTTCCCTGGAGTCCATGTTAGGTCAGGCCCCCTGTGGCTGCTGCATCATGGAACTGGGATGGGGAGGAAAACACCACAGGCATAGTACTTGCTGTTCTTACTGAGATGTAGTAGCTTTTTTTGAATAAGCACTTTTCAACTTGTTGCATAATTTTGATGATTTGCCAAAGTTCAGAAATGGTTGATTTTGACAGTTTCAAACTGTTCTGTTATTGCTGTTGGGGGAGAGGATTGGCTGAACTCCTCACTTGGGCATTTCAGAAGATTGGTTAATTCACATTTGCATTTATTTGATGTTAAAGAAGTTTTGGCAAAATTGGTATAGCTGTTGGTGTTATCCAGAGTCCTGCTATTTTTGGCACATAGACCCCTAGATGCCAGTGGTGTGGGTGACAAGTCACAGAGGTCCATTACCCTGAGCCTCCTAGGTTCCATACTCAAGTCGGGGAGATTGTTAGCTCAATTCTGAATCAGAATTGATTCCCCCCAAATATAGTGCAGCCTGGGGGTTGGGCTCAAGGGAATTCCCGAGAGTTTATTCTTAGGGACTGCATTCCTCCTGATTGTTCACTCAGAGGTCGACATTAGACTTGCTAGATTATGTTAGACTTTGGAGTTTGTTACAGTTAGTGGAGTTTGCTTGTCACATGGGGCAGGTCTGAATCTTAGGTAGGAACCTACCAGGGTTTGAACACCAGGTTCATGTTTTCACCACACTTCACCATGTGCTTCAGTTCTGTTATTAATCTGTAGCTTATTTGGCTGCTGCTTTTGTCTGGCTGTCCCTAGCCACCTTCTTCATCTTCTCATAAAGATGAAGCTGAAAGGATTGTTCTAAGCTATGAATGTTCTCTAATTAAGTCTTGACTGAGTTGGCTTTTTGTGTGTGTTGGGGGTGGCGGGGGTTGGCTGGGACTGGGCTTGAACCCGCCACCTCCGGCATATGGGGCCAGTGCCCTATTCCTTTGAACCACAGGCACCGCCCCTGAGTTGGCTTTTTTTTTATTTTTTTGCCCAGAATCTGTGTAGCTGTTCCTCCTCCACCCTAATTGCTGTCCTAGTGTTCAGTCAGCCTCCAGTATTGGGGCTGCCATAGTTTCATATTCGTTTGTGTCACAGTAACATGACCTCCAGCATCCTCTTGCCTTGTGCTCTTGGATTCCATGATCTGACCCTTGAATGTTTCTCACTGCAGGCATTGACGACCGGGAGCCTCCCTGGCTTTATTGATGTTGTCAGGAACCTCAACTCTCCCGCGCTACTGGAAGACAATGTGATAAGACAGGCAAAAACAGCTGGGAAAAGAATAATCTTTTATGGAGATGAAACATGGGTTAAATTATTCCCAAAGCATTTTGTGGAATATGATGGAACAACCTCATTTTTTGTGTCTGATTACACAGAGGTCAGTTTTTAAAATAAGAGAATTCTGTCATACTAGATAGAACCTGGCACCACCATTCCGTAGTGAGAGGCAATATTATTTTGTATGCAGCTTTCATTAATTTATTATGAGTCAAATGGAGAGATAATCTATTTATATAATTGGATACAACACACAGATAGGCACCCTGATGCAGGTGTGAGCAAAGTTTTATGGAGCCCAAAGCCCAAAGCATAGGACATGCAAGCATCCTTTGAAGGTACAAAGCACTAGGATGGGTGGAGACAAGTAGACAGGATGGGGCACCAGAGCCATAGGCTCTCCAGCTGGCCTGGGATCCTTGAAGCTATTTGGTTCTGCCCTCAGGATGGGCAGTAAACTGAGAAGAGCCCAAGGGGGCTTGCCCCTTGCTTTTCCAACATGAAGAGAGTGAGGTTGGACTCACACTTTAGAAAACTGACTCTGGAGCAGAGGCAGGAACACAGCAGTGTGTCTGTGCTTGGCACTGAAGCGGGTGGCCTCATTGCTTGCTAGGTCCAATGCAGCATGTACCACCTGCTTTCCTGCAGTAGTTCTCAGTTCTGCAGTTCGCCTATATATGGCTTTACTCAGAAACACTACTCTTGGTTGTAGATTTTCCAGTGAGAGGAAGGTAGTCTAGCTGAGGGGTCCAGGGTAAATAGGCTAATGGCTCTGTCTAGGGCTGCTCAACAGCTAATCTCTCCACAATTTGTTTATTTCAGAAATAAATGTGAGCAGTGAGGGCTGAGTCTCTTTCCTTCTGAGAACAGACTTCTTGTAGGACACATGTAGATGCCCTCAGCATCACACCCTCCTGGTTACTCTGAGCCTAGGTACTGCCCTGTCTTTAGTCAACTGCCATTTGCCCTCAGTTTCTTCATGACGACTTGGGATCTGTTAAACTTGCTCACTTGTTCACATTCGGTTATGCCTAGCAGTGACCCCACAGAAAAAATGTCAGAATAACTCATTTAGATTCTCTGTGTAGTATGTTTGATCCTGCCTTAAAGTTATATAAAACAATATTAGTAAAAGTTTAATGCTAATGTTCATTTATCTGTTTTTAACGACGTATTTAGTCTTTCCACTCTCACAAGTCCTATTACCTAAAGTAAACCCCTAGATTTTAAAATAACTTGCTGTTCTTTGGGGAGTAAAGATCAAGGGAAAATTAGGTGAACTGTTTATGTGTACCTTTTCCCCTTCAAAGGTGGATAATAATGTCACAAGGCATTTGGATAAAGTATTAAAAAGAGGAGATTGGGACATGTTAATCCTCCACTACCTAGGGCTGGACCACATTGGCCACGTCTCCGGGCCTAGCAGCCCCCTGATTGGGCAAAAGCTCAGCGAGATGGACAGCATCCTGATGAAGATTCACACCTCACTGCTGTCACAGGTGAGGCTCGCTGTTGTGCCATGCGAGGCAATGGACTTTCACATGGATCCCTCCTAGAAAAAATACAACTACCCAGATGAACTCAGCTGACTTCTATGAATGTCATGTCCACTGTTAGTCTACCAGCCACAGCCTCCAGGCCACATGCAGCAGTTTCAGTCTTCTCAGAAGCAGGACAGAGACTATTGCTATCTCCCCCCATTTATTTGTTCATTTAACCACTGTTTTCTACATCGCTGTTTCTGTCTGAGCATTTGGGTATATCAGTGAAACAGTCAACAATTGTTTGTGAGCTTAGATTCTAGCCAAGAGAGACAAATAAGAAATGTAGTAAGTAACTGGTGCCAGGAGGTGCCAGGGCAGGAGGAGGGAATGGCACTCCTGTTCCAGGGAATGGCAGTAACTCATACAGAGAAGACATCCACGAGGAGCTGACTTGAAGGGAGGGGCAGCAGACACCCCTCTGGCCTATGCATTGCAGCAGGAGACACAGGGTCAGGCGAAGCCTGGTTGGCACATCAAGAGCAGCAAAGGCTGAGTGGCTGGAACTTTTGCAGGCAGAGGAGGCTGGTGGGCACGCCCCGCGCAGCTCAGGGCTCTCCACCTGCTTTGTGTTCTAGCATCACAACAATCCTATGAAATAGATTCTGTTAGTATCTCAGTCTGACAGATGTGCAAACTGAGTGAGGTATAAAGAGTAATTAATGTGCCCAGGGTCTCACTGCTTGCAAGTGGCAAAGATGAACCAAATTCAGATCCTCTGCCATCAGAGGCCATAGTGCAGCCCTGCTGTGTCCTGTGAGTTGTGTGTAATTCTGTTCTGTTTATTACATTATTTGACTTTGACCCTTTGATCTACCTATAAGTTGATAAAAAAGGAATATCTAGTTCATTGAGAAAGAACTGCTGTTTATTAAGTAAAGCTAAAATCTAAAGTTGTTTTCTTAACCAGATCATACATTCTCTTTAGTCAGAATGCAGTTAAAATATTTCTCCTTTGCTTTGCAGGAGAGAGAGGGTCTTTCACCCAGTTTGCTGGTTCTTTGTGGAGATCATGGCATGTCTGATACAGGGAGTCATGGGGCTTCTTCCACAGGAGAAGTGAACACACCTCTGATTTTAATCAGTTCTGCATTTGAAAGGAAACCTGGTGAGAATTCAGAAATGTTTAAGATATTGAAACTGTTATATCTGTTATCTATGGTCTGGTTTTAATTTTTAAAAAACATTTTTTAGAAGCTGTACAGGGTTGAAATATCATGATCTATGGTGGTAATGAAAATGAATGGGGCAAAGGGTGTCAGGATTTGGAATTTACATCCCTTGTCCTGGTCCTTAAAATACAAACAATTTTTGCTGGAATTTTATAATATGAGTGTTACTGCCTGGTTATCTGGAACTATTAAAACAAAAAAAGGCCGGGCGCGGTGGCTCACGCCTGTAATCCCAGCACTGTGGGAGGCTGAGGAGGGAGAATTGCTTGAGCTCAAGAGTTTGCGACTCGCCTGAGCGACAGTGAGACCCCAACTCATGAAATAAATGGAGCCAGCTTCTGTAATCCCAGCGGCTTCCGGAGGCTGAGGCAGCGGGGTGCCCGCAGCCCGAGTCTGAGGTTGCGGTGAGCTACCACGCCCACTCGACTCTGCTCAGGGGCATAGGGTGGGACCCTGTCTCAACAAAAAAAAAGAAGGAAATACTAGGTTAGAGACATCTGAACCACATATGTGGACTGAGGAAATGTACATATATAAACTTTGAAGAAAATGTTCATTCTTTGAAAGTATATATTGAATAGCAGGGTCAACAAGAGTTGTGGGGCCGGGCGTGATGGCTCACAACTGTAATCCCAGCACTCTGGGAGGCTGAGGCAGACAGATTGCTTGAGTTCAGGAGTTCAAGACCAGCCTGAACAAGAGCAAGACCCTGTCTCTACTAAAAGAAACCAGCTGGGCACCTTAGTCCCAGGTACTCAGTGGGCTAAGTTAAGAGGATCGCTTGAGCCCATGAGTTTGAGGTTGCTGTCTGCTATGATGCGACGGCCCTCTACCGAGGGTGACAAAAATGAAACTCTATCTCAAAGAAAAAAAAAAAGGACAACAAAGGTCATGGTATTCAGTCAGCAGGATTGACTGAGGACCCATCTGTCCATATTCAGACACACCCCAAACCCAAACACACAGCACCTCCTCTTTGACCCATGCTTGACTCAGCTGCCAGCCTCTTGCTCACTCCTTCCCTCCTGGCTGCTTGCGTCTGGCTTCTGCCTACACACTTACTAACACACTTGCCATGAGCTCAGCAGTTATTTATGTAGTGCTGTCGCACACAGTAGACACTTTCTGGCTCTGTTGTCACTGACAGTTAAGGACCATCCAGCACTGTGGGCCCTGTATGTTCTGGGACTTCACTATTTCTGGTCTTCCTCCTACCTCTCACTTTGCAGGTCCATCCTCTCTGCTGGCTTGGCTTCCTTTCCCTTTTCTTTTTCACTAGACTACATTTTTATTTCATTCTACATTGACTCTTGAAATGGTCTCACCCACTTCCCTAGTTGTAGATGCCATGGGGTAGGTCCCACCCTGTCAGATTTATCCCGCTAGATATGTCCACTTGCTGTCTACCTGACACCTCCACTTACATCTCTTCTTGCAGGTATAAAAATGTGACAACTTGACTGCCAAATTTTTTCTCCCCTAATCTGCCCTCCCTTATTTCCATGACAGCAAGTGGTGACACCATTCACATGGTTCCCTCTTACTGCCCTTTCCCCCTGCTCCTTATATTTTATCATCAGTCTCTCCACATGTAAAGCTGAACTTAAGGTAAAGTAAAAAATCTTGTGTGAGGCTTCTTGCTTACCTTGCTTCTTTGTGTAAAGCTGCATTCTATATTACTCTGCATCTGGGTCTTTGCCCTTCTGCCCTCGTGCGGGTCTCATAGTTGGCAAGCTGGTACTCACCTGCCAATATCCCTGTCTTCACCCTGAAGCTGCTGTAGGTCTCAGTTAACATCACTCAATCTCCCACAAGACTAAATTATGTTGCCTCCATCAGCCTCTTCCATAGCACCTTGTGCCTTCTTAGCAGACTTTGCCACTGCAAACTCATTTATGAGCTTGACTCATTTATGGGTTTCATGCAATGTCTGCCTCTGTACCTCTACATTATGGTTTAAGCCAGGTGAGTATAGGGCCATATCTGTTTTACTTGTCACTGTCTGCCTACAGCCTGAAACATTGCCTGACACATGGCAGATGCCAACAAACATTTGCCAAATGAAAGCCTGTTCCACTTAACTGAGGACACCCACTCCTGTGCTGTTGTCTAATAGATTACATTGCTATATGTTGTAGACCAATAGCATAATTATATACATATGGTTTTACATAATTGCTTTAAAATCAGTTCGGAGAAGAAAAGAAAAAACTATGCTTTTGTACTCTTTGTTTTTGGGGAGCGTGTTTGTTTGTTTGTTTGTTTTGAGACACAATCTTACTTTGGGGCCCAGGCTAGAGTGCTGTGGTGTCAGCCTAGCTCACTGCATCCTGAGACTTCTGAACTCAAGCTCTTTCCTCGGTCTCCTGAGTAGCTGGAACTATAGGTATCTGCCACAATGCACAGCTAATTTTGCTGTTTTTAGTAGAGATAGGGTCTTGCTCTTGCTCAGGCTAGTTTTAAACTCCTGAACTCAACCAATCATCCCACCTCAGCCTCCCACAGTGCTGACATACAGAGTGTGAGTCACCATGCCTGGTCTCTACTGTCTTTTATAATTATGTAATTACCTTTACTGATGCTTTTTGGTTCTTTGTTGGTCCAAATTACTATCTTAGGTCACTTTCTTTCAGCCTGAAGAACATCTTCAGTATTTCTTACAAGCAAGGCAGCAATGAATTTTCTGTTTCTCTTTTGAAAGATAGTTTTACTGAGTATAAGATTCTTGATGGGCTTTTTCTTTCAGGTTTTGAATATGCTATCCCACTGCCTTCTGACCACCAGGGTTTCTGATGAAAAGTCAACTGTGAATCTAATTGGGTTTCCCATTTCTTTATCTTTTAGCATTTTTGCTGTAATGTATCTGTGTGTTTTGTGTCTGTTGAATTTGGAGTTCATTGACCTTCTTGGATATGTAGATTAATTAATGTTTTTCATCAAATTTGGGAAATTTCCTGTATTCTTCATATTGCATAATCTCTATGATTCTTTCTTCAGCGCTTCAAATCTGCTATTAAGCTCCCTTAGTGAATTTTTCATTTTGGTTATTTACATTTTTCAACTCCAGAGTTTCCATTTGATTCTTTTTGTTGTTGTTGTTGCAGTTTTGGCTGGGGCTGGGTTCCAACCCTCCACCACCATCAGTATACGGGGCTGGCACCCTACCCACTGAACCATAGGTGCTGCCCGATTCTTTTTTTTTTTTTTTTTTTTTAGTAATTTCTTTTTTTAGTAATTTAGTAATTTTTTTTAAGTAATTTAGTAATATTTTCTATTTGGTGAGAATTTGTTATTGTACCCTCCTTTGCTACTTTAAGCATAGTTTCCTTAGTTCTTTGAATGTATTTATGGTATCTACTTTGAAGTCTTTCTGCCATCTGCCCCTCTCACAGAAAGATTCTGTTACTTGCTTTATCTCCTGTGTTTGAGTCATGTTTTCGTATTTCTCTTACATTATTATTTTTATCTTAAAAATGCATACAAATTTTTGTTGCTCGTTTTAATAAAAATAAAAATTAAAGTGTTTATTATTATATGTGATTTCATAGACATCCTCCCCCCCCCCATGCTACTCCCCACTCACTGAGTCCTTAGTCCTTACCTCCATTGTAGGAAGCATAAGTCCTGGTCAGTCCAGGGGTCTGGGAAGAAGAGCATATCTGTTCCTGGACTTCCACAGAGGGTAGAGTGGGTGTATTTTGTCCTCTGCTTCTCACAAGTGGAATATTTATCATGTTTATTGTCCTGTCTCCTGTTCTAGCTTAGAATAGTACTTGCACCTAGTGAATGTTTCATCAGTATTTGCTGATTAAATGTTTAAAATAGTGCTTATTGGGGACATAGTAAGGCTAGTGGAAGTAGAAACTGTAAGAATGGTTTTACAAAATGCTGAAATTTCTTTACTGGGTCCCCATTGCCTATGGGATACAACTCTATCTTGTGGCCTACCCTGTGTCTGTATTACAAAATATAGTTATCAAAATAGTTTATGCTGGCAAGAACTGGTGAGACCAGTTAAAAGAGCAAAATCTAGAGGCCAAAAATGGACCCCAGTGTGTATGGAGATAAATAGCATTAATTCCTTAATATCATGAAACAGTACTCAAATTTCTAATGTCTGTCTCTCTCTCTCTCTCTTTAGTTGTTTCAGTTTATTTCAACTAAGGTGCACTGTGATTTGTTGTTCATATGTCCCTTAAGGCTCTGTTAGTATGTGGGTCCTCAGTCAAACCTCTTTGGTTTTTCCACAGTTTAAGTCTTGACAAAACCTGGTTATTTGTTCTATGGAGTCTCTCACTGTCTGGATTTTGCCAGTTGCCCTCTACACCATCTGCTAAGATGTCCTCTGTCCATCCTGTAAGTCTCTTCTGACCCAGAGACTTGAGCAGATTCAGGTTTTATTGATTTAATTTGTGTTGGTTTGGTCTGGTGTAGTCTGGGTAGGGCTGCTTTTAGCAGGAAGGACATAAAGCCTATCTCTCTGCTTTGTTGTAATTTTAGTAGCCATTGATCAACTAGGCCCATTAATTCAGTAGAGGTTCTAAATTGTGATGTTTTAATCATAGAACTTTTTTTTAATTAATTTGCCAGAGTCCCAGTCTGTTTGTGCTGCCAAAACCAAATAGCACAGACCAGATAATTTGTAAAGAATAGGAATTTATTTCTCACAGATGTGGAGACTGGGAAGTCCAAGATTAAGGCGCTGGCCTCTGGGGAAGGCTGCTCTTTGCTTCCAAGATGCCACCTGGAATGCTACTGTGCCCTCTGGAGGGGAGGAACTCTGCATCCTTCCATGACAGAGGTGGAAGAACAAGAAGGTCAAACCTTTTTGTAATGAATTAATCCATTCATGAAGGCTCTGCCCACATGATCTAAACACTTCCCCCAAAGGCCTTACCTCCCAACACTACTGCTCAGGGGAGAAAGTCTCTAATACATAAGTTTTGGGGATGCTCCAGATCACAGCAGCCAGAATGATTCTATAAAGAAAATCTTCCTCCATCTAGTTTTTGGTTACTCATATCATTTATATAAAAGAAGCTACATGGATTATAATTCTCATTTAATTATCAGATTCAGATCAATGAATGAGTTTGCTAACATCTTCAACTGTAACTGATTATGTTTGGGGTTGTTTTTTTTTTTTTTGATAACATTGTGAACTCATGGCCTTAGGCATATTTGATCTGTTTCAATTCATTGTAGACACTATTAATTATAATATTCAAATACTCTCATCTTTGGCTAGTAGGAGCACCTTCATATTAGCTCTTGAGTTCTTCTGATACGATGCTGGTGGTCTTCTAGAGAAGACCTTTTGGACCTTCCTTTCATGAGACACCAGCTCCTTCTCCAAGATGCATTGGTTTCTATTCCTGAAAAGTGGTATTTTTTTGGTTTGTTTTTTTTAGACAGAGTCTCACTTTGTTGCCCTTGGTAGAGTGCTGTGGCATCATAGCTCACAGCAACCTCAAACTCTTGGGCTCGGGCAATCCACCCACCTGGGCCTATAGAGTGCTAAGATTATAAGCGTCAGCCACTGTACCCAGCCTAGAAAGTGGTATTTGAGGACTGTTGGCTCAGAGCTAGAGGCACTCACCAATGCTAGGTTAGTCATTGTTTCTAGGCAGAGTGAGGAATTGTTTTTTAACATAAAATGATCTCAAGTTTGTATAAATACTTCCATTTCACCTTCAAAGCTGTAAAGTTAGCTTCTTAAGAGCTCACATCTCTACTTTCTTCCTACATTCGGAACCCTGGTTGTGAGCACCCAGGTGTGATGCAGGTGGGATGTCCCATTCTAACACATAGGCTTCGTCCTGAGGTAGACGTCAGCCGTCTCCAAGCGGCGGGCCAGTGCCACCACATGGTATGAGTCCCAAAAGCAGTTTAAGGTAGATTTATTTTTATGGTTTGTTTTAGTTTTTCAGCTCAAAATACTTAATATAAGAAAACATTAGAGCAGAGAAGCACTGGAGGAAACCAGCAGTGCTGCGGGGGAGGCACCTGAGCTTAACAAGGAGCCAATAGGAAAGAGATGGTCAATGAGATGATTTATAAGTTTGGAAAAATTAAGAGGAAAAATTCTGTACAACCAAAGAATTAGAACAAATTAAAACCTCCACAGACTCAGACCGAGACACTCACATTGTGCACCATCAGCACCTGTACTTCCCTGGTGGCCCCCAGTACCCTGCAGACGGTGTGCAGCTTCTGGGGTGTGCAGGCTGTTTGCTGTCCTTGCAGATGGTGAAAACTCTGACTCAGTTGATTTCTCCTCACGGTCATGCTAGATTGTGGCAGAGTGGCAGCCAAAGCCTAGAGTGCTGATATCACAACCATTTCTCCTTGCAGGGAGTTAGGGTGGCCAACCACTGTGGGGGCTTGAAGAGCTGTAGCGAATAGGCAGCTGCATCCAGTGGAAAGTCTGGTGCTGCTCAGGAGCCACAAGAGGCTCAGGTTCCTTCATAAGGGTTGTATGTGCACATAGAGCGCAGAATGTAAAATGTTCCAAAATCCAAAGGGCAGGACTGTCAAAGATTTCTCCCTCACTTTTGTTCAGGGGTTGTTACACTTAGCCAAAGTGACCCTAGCTTGGATGTCTGCTGGACTGCCTGCTCCCCCCATGCCCAACCCAAGCGCCATAGCTCAGCCTGTATTGCATTAATCTCTCTCCCAGTGTATTGTATGCTACTATAGGAAAGGCATTGTCCTCACCTTCCAATGGGTGTTTAGTAAATTTATTAACACAAAAAGCAGTGAGGTTATTTCTGTCTGAATCTACATTGAATGGTTTGAAGAGATGGATAATTTGACTTGTGTTGTAGAAGGTCAAACTGAAGAATGACTACCATCTTACACTTTTTGGAAGCCCGTTACTTACAATGTTTTCTTTTTTTCAGGTGATATCCGACATCCAAAGCGTGTGCAACAGACTGATCTTGCTGCAACACTAGCAATAGGACTTGGCGTGCCGATTCCAAAAGACAGCGTAGGGAGTCTTATATTCCCAGTTGTAGAAGCAAGACCAATGAGAGATCAATTGAGATTTTTACATTTAAATACAGTACAGCTTAGCAAATTGTTGCAAGAAAATGTACCATCATATGAAAAAGGTAAATCAATCAATAGTTTCTGACTTCTATCAGAACTAGATGTTTCCATTGAGCTAGTGTTTTTCTCATGTTTCTGTGGTGTGCGATTTGTCACACCACAGTGCAGTCAGTACTCTTTGGTTATACCTATAGTTGCAGTTATCTAAATGGAATTCTTTCGTAAAGTTATTTATTCAACAAATATTTACCAAGTTCTTGATATGAAAGAGGGACTCTGAATGGACTGAAGATAAAGCATTGAGCAGTGCAAGGGCTCTGCCCTCATGAAACTATAAAGAGCTGGGTAGGAGAAATTGAGAACTGATGGGTGTGGGAGGAAATGAGCCTGTTAAATGAATGCAGGATGATTCCTTGTCTAAGAAGACAGTCATGGGGTCTTCTACCCCAGGAGACTTGCTGTCCACAGTGTCAAAGATCACACTTCCTGAGACAAACTGGGTACATGTTCTGACACTGACATGGATCTTTGAGCCCACAACAGGGGCCACAAAGTGCTCTGTTATGTCTAGGATGCCTGATCCGCTTGCCCGTCTGGCTTTTAGTTCTGGTTTCTCGCCCATGGCACAGCACCTGGCATGTAGTCAGTGCTCAGTAAAGATCTGGACTCACGTACAGGTGCCTGCATGTCTCTGTGACTCTTGATAGAGGGGTAGTGAGGTATAGACCTCTGTGCCCCATAAGTCTGTAACGCTGGGGTGGTCAGGGTAGACCCTGATGTCTCTGTAGCTCTGGGGTAGTGGGGTGTGAACAGAGTTGCCCACCACTCCCAGGTAAAGGGTGCCAGCCCGGGAACCAGAATACCTGAGTTCCAGCTTTCCCCTATAGCTCTGTGACCTAGGCAGATGATTTTCCCTCTGTGTCTCAGTTCCCTCTTATGGAGAGCAGATGTGGTACTCTTTCCTGCCTCATAGGGTCTTTCAGGGAATGAAATGAGTTAGCTGTTCAGAGAGGTGCCAGGATTGGCTCTTAGCACAGGTCATTAGTGCCAGCTACAGTTAGGAGGTCTGCATGGGTTAGGGTTCATGCTCAGGGGCACCAACAGCTAGAATAGCTGCTCTGCCACGGGTATGGGGCAAGAACTGGGGACTCACAGTCTCTTTGCTCCAGTCCAAGGTGGGTGGGGTGTGCATGTTAGATGCTGGGATTCTTGGGAAGAAAGTCACAGGTGAGTGTGGTTTAAGCAGAGACTTAAGACTTGGCCAGCTCTGGGAAGGGATCACATCAGCCCGACCTGAGCAGCAGCTGTGAGGGTTAGGCTTCACTCAGAGGTGGAGCGTCCATGTCAGTGACACCAGGCAGGGCTGGGAAACAGCTCTGTTTCCAAAGAGGACTTGTGAGGAAGGAAACCCAGGTCAAGGGTGGATATTGTGAGAACAGGGCAGGAAGGGCAAGCCTGGACTGGGAGGTGGGTCTGGCGGCCAGGAGAAGAGTCCTGGCCACTGCCCTCCCAGTTCTCACAGGATGCTACAAGGATTAGAGCAGTGGTTCTCAACCTTCCTAATGGTGTGGCCCTCGCAACCCACAGGTTGAGAACTGCTGGATTAGGGAGAGTCTATAAAACCACGGAGTGTTAATGTAGTACATTTCAGGGTTGTTTTATATTGCACAGTGAAGAAGAAAAGAGTGGAAAGATATAAAGAAAGGAGAGGAGGAGGTAACCAGGTGAGAGAGGTAGAGAAGGAGACCAGGCAATGCTGCTGCTGACGGAGGAGCACCCCCAGCTTCTAGTTTTACTGCTGGTGCTGCTCCTCTGCCAAGAGTAGTAGTTTATCTTCTTCAGCTGTCAGTTCCAAGAAATGAAGACTTTACCATACATTATGAATAACTGCATACTTTGAGATTATTTGCACATATGTATTAGTTCATTAAATATGAAGTGTCTGATTTTGAATTAAAACTTTACTTTATCTCGGTGGGCGCCTGTGGCTCAGTGAGTAGGGCTCCGGCCTCATATACTGAGGGTGGCGGGTTCAAACCCAGCCCCAGCTGAACTGCAACCAAAAAATAGCCAGGCGTTGTGGTAGGCGCCTGTAGTCCCAGCTGCTCGGGAGGCTGAGGCAGGAGAATCACGAAAGCCCAAGAGCTGGAGGTTGCTGTGAGTCCTGTGACGGCATGGCACTCTACTGAGGGTGGTAAAGTGAGACTCTGTCTCTACCAAAAAAAAAAGTTTATTTTATCTCAAACAAGAAGCAGTTCAGTTAATCAAAGTGTGCATCTAAACTGTCCACACAGTTTTGCCATCTTTTTTTTTTTTTATTGTTGGGGATTCATTGAGGGTACAATAAGCCAGGTTACACTGATTGCAATTGTTAGGTAAAGTCCCTCTTGCAATCATGTCTTGCCCCCATAAAGTGTGACACACACCAAGGCCCCACCCCCCTCCCTCCTTCCCTCTTTCTGCTTCCCCCCCCATAACCATAATTGTCATTAATTGTCCTCATATCAAAATTGAGTACATAGGATTCATGCTTCTCCATTCTTGTGATGCTTTACTAAGAATAATGTCTTCCACGTCCATCCAGGTTAATACGAAGGATGTAAAGTCCATTTTTTTTTTTTTTTTTTTTTTTTGGCCGGGGCTGGGCCTGAACCCACCACCTCCGGCATATGGGACCGGCGCCCTACTCCTTGAATAGTATTCCATGGTATACATATACCACAGCTTGTTACTCCATTCCTGGGTTGGTGGGCATTTAGGCTGTTTCCACATTTTGGCAATTGTAAATTGAGCTGCAATAAACAGTCTAGTACAAGTGTCCTTATGATAAAAGGATTTTTTTCCTTCTGGGTAGATGCCCAGTAATGGGATTGCAGGATCAAATGGGAGGTCTAGCTTGAGTGCTTTGAGGTTTCTCCATACTTCCTTCCAGAAAGGTTGTACTAGTTTGCAGTCCCACCAGCAGTGTAAAAGTGTTCCCTTCTCTCCACATCCACGCCAGCATCTGCAGTTTTGAGATTTTGTGATGTGGGCCATTCTCACTGGGGTTAGATGATATCTCAGGGTTGTTTTGATTTGCATTTCTCTAATATATAGAGATGATGAACATTTTTTCATGTGTTTGTTAGCCATTCGTCTGTCGTCTTTAGAGAAAGTTCTATTCATGTCTCTTGCCCATTGATATATGGGATTGTTGGCTTTTTTCATGTGGATTAATTTGAGTTCTCTATAGATCCTAGTTATCAAGCTTTTGTCTGATTGAAAATATGCAAATATCCTTTCCCATTGTGTAGGTTGTCTCTTTGCTTTGGTTATTGTCTCCTTAGCTGTACAGAAGCTTTTCAGTTTAATGAAGTCCCATTTGTTTATTTTTGTTGTTGTTGCAATTGCCATGGCAGTCTTCTTCATGAAGTCTTTCCCCAGGCCAATATCTTCCAGTGTTTTTCCTATGCTTTCTTGGAGGATTTTTATTGTTTCATGCTTTAAATTTAATCCTTTATCCATCTTGAATCAATTTTTGTGAGTGGGGAAAGGTGTGAGTCCAGTTTCAGTCTTTTACATGTAGACATCCAGTTCTCCCAACACCATTTATTGAATAGGGAGTCTTTCCCCCAAGGTATGTTCTTGTTTGGTTTATCAAAGATTAGGTGGTTGTAAAATGTTAGTTTCATTTCTTGGTTTTCAATTCGATTCCAAGTGTCTATGTCTCTGTTTTTGTGCCAGTACCATGATGTCTTGAGCACTATGGCTTTGTAGTACAGACTAAAATCTGGTATGCTGATGCTCCCAGCTTTATTTTTGTTACAGAGAACTGCCTTAGCTATATGGGGTTTTTTCCGGTTCCATACAAAACGCAGAATCATTTTTTCCAAATCTTGAAAGTACGATGTTAGTATTTTGATAGGAATGGCATTGAATAGGTAGATTGCTTTGGGAAGTATAGACATTTTAACAATGTTGATTCTTGCCATCCATGAGCATGGTATGTTCTTCCATTTGTTAATATCCTCTGCTATTTCCATTCTGAGGATTTCATAGTTTTCTTTATAGAGGTCCTTCACCTCCTTCGTTAGGTATATTCCTAGGTATTTCATTTTCTTTGAAACTATGGTGAAGGGAGTTGTGTCCTTAATTAGCTTCTCATCTTGACTGTTATTGGTGTACACAAAGGCTACTGACTTGTGGACATTGATTTTATATCCTGAAACATTACTGTATTTTTTGATGACTTCTACAGTTTTGCCATCTTAATGGAAGCTTGTGCATGCCAGCAGTGAATCCTGGAGAGCAAGTGGTGATGAAATTGCAAAAGACATTTTCCACAGTTAGTTGAGAATGGAATATTTTCCTTGCAAGAAGTAGTCCAAACCCTAGAAGTAATAGTTGGTGGAAGGTCTGGCGAACATGGAGGATGACAGAGAGTTTCTAAATCTCTAGTTTGAACAGCATTGTTTGTGCAGCATATGGTTGAGCGTTGTCTCACAGGAGGATTGGCCTGTCTCTAATGACCAATCTCTGCCTCTTAATCACAAGTATCCTCATCATTTCATCCATTTGGTTGCAGTGGACATCCACTATAATCCACTGTCCAGGTTTTACGAAGCTGCAGGGGTAACACCAGTGCTGGACCACCACACAGTCACCATTAGCTTTTGTGAATGAATGTTTGGTTTTGGACTGTGTTTTGGCACTTCATCTTTATCCAGCCATTGTGCTGAAGACTTAAAATTGTCAAAAAGAATCAATTTTTCATCACATATACCATGTAGAAATGATTCGCCTTTATGTTGTGACAGCAAAAAAAGGCAACCTTTGAGACCGTGTTTCTTCTGATGCTTATTTAATTCATGGGGAAACCACCTATCCAGCTTCTTTACCTTGCCAATTTGTTTCAAATGGTCCAGTATTACTGGACTTGCTGCTATTGCTGCTAATTTACAGGTAGATTGGGATGAATTCACTTCCACGGCAGCTTTCAGCTCATCATTACCCACCTTGGTCTTAGGTCACTGACATGGCTCATTTTCAAGATTAAAAACACCAGAATGGAAATTCTCAAACCATGAACATACCGTGTATTCATTAGCCACATCCTTCACAAACATTTCGTTGATAGTGCAAGTTGTCTGTGCTGCATTGATTCCACAATGGAACCCATATTCAAAAATAACACAAATTTTAGACTTATTCATGGTTTAACAAAACTTGCTGTAAAAAAAATTTGAAAGGGAACTCGGTGCCTGTAGCACAGTGGTTATGGCACCAGCAGCGTACACTGAGGCTGGTGGATTCAAACCCATCCCGGGCCAGCTCAACAACAATAATGACAACCTCAACAAAAAATAGCTGGGCGTTGTGCCGGGCGCTTGTAGTCCCAGCTAATTGGGAGGCTGAGGCAAGAGAATCGCTTAAGCCCAAGAGTTTGAGGTTGCTGTGAGCAGTGACACCACAGCATTCTACGAGGAGTGATAAAGTGATACTTTGTCTCAAAAAAAAAAAAAAAAAACTGAAAGAGGATCACAAGTCAAAACTTTCGTTTGAAAGAATGAGGATGTGCCTTCACAATAAAAATAAAACAGAATTGTCAAAGTGAAATAAATGTCAGAGATACCAACAAACTTAGTACTTAAGGAAATTTAGTAAATAGGACATTTCATGCCTAATAATCTAACATGTCCATGGTATGTGTGTGTGTGTGTGTGTGTGTGTGTGACTTTTCTGCCTTCTTGATAGATCCTGGATTTGAACAGTTTAAAGTGTCAGAAAAGTTGCATGGGAACTGGATCAAACTGTACTTGGAGGAAAATCACTCAGAAGTCCTTTTCAACCTGGGGACCAAGGTTCTCAGGCAGTACCTGGATGCTCTGAAGACCCTCAGTCTGTCTCTGAGCACACAAGTGGCCCAGTATGATGTCTACTCGATGATGGTGGGGACTGCTGTGGTTTTGGAGGTACAGAGATGCTCATATGGGGTTGTGGCTCTGATGTTAAATTGATTTGATAGCTCAGCCAAAGTAGTAGAGTTTACTATACATAATGTATAGTTTACTATACAATATATATATATATTGGTGTTACTAAAAATGGAAAAAGACTAATTTTCTTGTCTTTTTCATTGTGTATCCTGACAGTACACAAAGTAGGTGTAAAAAATCAAGCCACACATGGCAGGTAATTAGAAATAACCTTTCATTGGGCTTTCTAAGTAGGTTTCGCCAAGTACAGCAGCCTATGGATGCTGCCACTGTTTCTTTTCCAGGTCCTCACCCTGCTTCTACTCAGCATCCCTCAGGCGCTGCGCAGACAGGCTAAGCTGGACATTCCACTGTCTTCTCCAGTGTTCTCCCTGCTCTTCTATTTGATGTTCCTGGTGCTATCGGCCGTTCACGTCATCGTGTGCACCTCTGCTGAGAGCTCATGCTACTTCTGTGGCCTCCCGTGGCTGGTGGCCGGTGGAGTGATGGTGTTCATGTCTGCACTGCTCTGTGCAATTGTCTCTGTTCTGACCAAGATGTTCCTTAGCAAAAGTCTCCCAAGTAAGGTACAGCTGGTTCCTGGGAGCACACATTGTCTCTCTGCATGAACTGTTTTGGTTATTTCAGCCGGTCTTTCACTTTCAGATGCCAGTTGAACACCTGGTATGTGCTAGGCATAGTGATGGCAGGGCACAGCAGGGAAGAAATCTGGGGAGCTTCTGCCAGGCCTCTGGGTGTCCTGACACAGGTCACATGCTCTAATTCCTGCAGTGGTAACAAAGGTGTTTGTAAAGAGCTGCCTGTCACAGAGGAGAGGACACCCACTGATGGGGCATGAGCCAGACCATCTCTCAGCAGAGGTGTCTGCTGTAGCTGAGAAGAAACAGCTGGTTAGACACTCAGGAGCGTCAAAAGGAGGCTTGGCCTCCCCAATTCATCCTGTAATCTTGGGTATCCATTCTGCCTAATAAAGTCTGGGTTTATTTTCACAGCTGACATTTTCTATCAGATTCGTACAGTCTTTGGTCTTTGCACCTGCATTTGTTAACTGGGTGGTGGTGGCTGGACAGTAAGCAAGGAGTGGAAGGTGGCAGTCAGGTCCACAGTGTTCCACAGAACCAAAGGGCCCCATTGCAGGGATAGCAGGTCTCACTTGCCCCTCATCCTCATGCCCATAGAGCCTCCTCTCCCTCCCTTGTCACCACCCCTAGAGACCCTTTGAATCCGTGTGGTCAGGCCATAGGTTTTCTCAGAGCTGAGATTATCTTTATCCACATTCACATCCCTGGAGCCTAGCTAGGGCCATGATACCTGCCTCTCTATTGCACCTGCCTAGTGATGACTCAATGAATAGTTATTAAAAACCACATGACAATAACTGAGTCCTCACCTTTAATTCTGAATGTTTTAAGTTTATATATTTAAAGAATGATACTGTGATGCCACCTTTGTAATTTCAACAAAAATAACTATGTTAGTGGTAACTTTCTAGATTTTTGAAAAATTCATAGGGAAATTATGTCTTGTTTGGTAGAATGTATTGTTAGGGTTCTTTGATTGCAGGAACTGTCCATGGCCAACTGAAGACCTGGGCTCTGCAGGAGCACAGAGGAAGGAGTATGGGGTCCAGCCAAGAGCCAGTGGCAAGCTCTGTAGGTGCTGGCACTGCCTGGAGGGTTCTAACCATTTTCAGGCTTTTTTTTTTTTTTTTGGCTCATCTTGGAACTTGCAGTCTAGTATGAAGTCAACTGACTGACCGTGCTGTATCTATGCCCCCCTGGCTGGGGTGAGGGCATCTCAATTCCCCAAAGCCAAGTCCTGAGAGGAGGGGCTGTCCCGCTGAAGTGGACAGGGCCTGTTTCAGAGTTGAGGAGCAGGTGCTGGGCATGAAGAACAATGGGTGTCTATTGCAAGGGATTATTAATTTTACAGACAGCAAGATGTGTGCAATTTTCAGATTATTCCTTAACATATTTTCCTTTTTGCAGAATCCCAACTCAAGGTGGTCAGAGTTAGATCTTCTTATTGTGTTTGGGACAGTGGGCCACGTCTTGAGTCTGGGTGCCAGCAGCTTTGTGGAGGAGGAACACCAGACCTGGTACTTCCTTGTTAACACCCTATGTCTAGCTCTGAGTCAAGAACTCTACAGAAACTGCTTTCTGGGAGATGACCATGACCCTCGGCATCACTTCCATATGGAAGCAGGGATTGCAGGTGCTACACCAGTGCTACAGGACAGGACCGGCTGTTATGCGTGGGAGCAGGACACAGTGCGTGAGAACCTCTCTCTCTCAGACATGTTCAGAGGCCGTGAGAAGTGGATGGCACTGGCCAGTCCATGGCTGATACTGGCCTGCTGTCGGCTGCTGCGCTCACTAAACCAGACGGGCGTGCAGTGGGCCCACCGACCTGACTTTGGCCACTGGCTCACCAGGTGAGAGCACAAGCCCATAGCTGTGGTCTGGACCTTCCACAGCTGGCTGGTTACACACAGGCTCTTCTTATTTTCCATATTAACAAGGGGATGTATTTGAGATCTGAAGATGTGGTTCCCATGTGACAGCTGTGTGCCAGGACTAGGCCGGCCAAGCACAGTGGGACAGGGCCTCTGTGGGCACCTCTACCCTTTGCCCATCCTCCTTTTTCTTCTGCACCTACCCTCTTCTCTCTCCCCATCCCTGAAATGGGCAGAGCCGTGTGAGTGAAAACCTAGTAGACAGGGTAGCAAATAGGATTTAAAGTAAGAGTTAAAGTATATAGAAGTAAATAGAAGAAACCCGAACTTGAAAAAAATCAAGATTTGGCTATATTTAAATTTTTAATTATCTAGCAATAAAGACTTAGGAAACTAAAGAGAGGACAGCAAAAGAACATGAGGCTTGTGGTATGAGAGACATGAGAGTGACAGTGAGTGGGATGTGCTCACTCCTGCTGGAAATTAGGGTGCTTCAAGTTAAATGATGAGGTGGTACTTTATACCTATCAAGGTAGAGAAACAAAAATAAAGGACAAAACCCAATCTAGGTGAGTGTGTGAGGACTATGAGGGCCATTGTTCTTCTGGCACAATTCTTTTGACAGATTCTTGGAAATTCACACAAAAGCTTTGAAATTATGAATTCTTCTCATCAAGTGATTCTTGTGAGAAATTTCTCCTGGGTATTAGCTAAATTAGCCAAGCCTTGGCAATCCCATTCATCACAGGTAAGCATCTTTCAGGCACCTGCCTGCTATGTGCCTATACTATCACAGAAACCCTGGAGGGAGGATAGCAGCTGTTGCCCACATCAGGGGTGAGGCTAGTGGGAAGCTGTCGCTGCATGCTGGCCCTGATTGGAGCCTGGGTGCCTGATCCTGGAACAGCACAGTGATAACCTCACTTCTTGTCTTCCTGGAAATCTGAAACATTGGAGAGAAGCACCTCCTCCCCAGGCCGCACAGAAGCGTGAGTGGCGCTTCCTTGGGGCACACGATGCCTCCCGTTGCTCCTCCAGCCTTCCCACAGCATCGCATCTCCCTGTACTGCTGGATTATTCTTGCTGATGTGTAAAGAGGCCTCAGTTTTTCACCTCCCAGCAACTTCCCAGTCCTCAGAAGGAGTCTATACCTGCCTTCTCTGTTGCTTTTTTTTCCAGCAGTCATCCCTCTTACTGGTGGTCCTTCTTACCCAAGATCAACCATGATCTGAAAACGTTACAAAGTTTTGGAAGAAAGAGATGCCATTCATATAACTTTTGTTACAGTATATTGTTGCAATTGATATCATTTATTATTAGTTATTGTTGATCTTGTACCTGATTTATAAACTAAACTTTTCAGACATATGTATATATAGGAAAAAACAATGTGTATAGATAGGATTTGGTACTTTCTGCAGTTTCAGTCATCCGGGAGGTCTTAGAACATATTCATTGCCGTTGGGCAGACTACTACATAACAATCCAGAACAGTGTGTAAAAAATATGTACAGTTTGAAGAGTGCTAATAAATGAACATCCAGGTACCCCCTCCTAAGGTAAGGCTCAGGCCCTGATGTGGCTCCAATCTCCCCCTCCCATCTCAGGAGCACTGTCCTGACTCTGGCAATGTCTTTCCTCAGTGTTTTCTGAAGTAGTTTTTCCATTTATTTGTGTACCTTGGCAGAATATTTATTTGTCCATTTAATGGCTATTAATATTCTAGGCTTTGGCATGTGAGCTGCAGACAGTAAAACAATGGATCATAGCCTTTCTGGTGCTCTCCCTCTGACTGGGGTCTCAGGCTAGTTGCAGGGCCAGGCAGAGTCCTGGGGCAGGGACAGAACTGGGAGCTCTGTCCTCAGGCGAGCTGTCAATCACTGCGCATCTCCTCACCTAGGAGCAGAGAACAGCAGAGCCTGTGAAGGGCTGAGAGGGTCTGTGTTGCTGAGTAAGCAAGGGAGGGCTGGAGCCAGGAAGTGAATGGGGTATGTGCTGGTAAGTGGGAGCTGCCCAGAAGAGGGTGTGGGGACAGAAGCACTGCCTGTGTCTTTCACTACCTCTGATCATCCAGAGCTGATGGCGGGGCTACTCTGAGTGAAAAGTAAATTGTCAGATTGTCAGTTTATTATACTATACATTTGAGGAATTCGCGTGTGAATTTAAACAACAAACTACTTTTATTTTTCAGGAAAATCAGCGATTTTTAATATAGTTCTTTGAAAGCCACTTTGTGTAGATTGTTAGCATGACTATTTGGTAGTAATTTTGGCACTTTACATCTTGTTTCAGTTCTGATCACAAAGCTGAGCTCTCGATCCTGGCTGCCCTCTCCCTCCTTATGATTTTCCTGCTGGTTCAGGGAGGCTGCTCCCCTGTGTCCAGGGCAGCTTTGCTGCTGGGGCTGCTGAGTGTCTACTGCTACAGGGTGGCCATTGGGAATGTGCTGTTCCCATGGCAGCAAGACAACAGAGACATTGCAAAGTAAGTGCATGGGCAGACATGGCAGTGTGCCTATAGATCTGTTTTAGCATTTTATGTTCTAAAAAAAGCTATGCCAATCTTCAGAGCACTATGTTTTAGTGTTGGTGAGTTGACACATACTAGCGTCTAAGAAGACCTCAATTAACTGCTTTGTTAGTGCCTTTTTTTAAAAGGCGACAAATAACTCGGAAGTAATGTCATTGAGATTTTTTTGATTAAAAATAAAACTTTTAAGGTATAAGATACGACATATAGATGAGTATAGATTGATATCTAAGTTAATGGCAACATGTAGTAACCAGGGTCCAGTTTTGCTAACCCTCTGACACAACCAACCCTTTTACCAGGTTTGACTCTAAACAAGCAGAAGGCCAGGCTCGGTGGCTGATGTCTGTAATCCTAGCACTCTGGGAGGCTGAGGCAGGTGAATTGCTTGAGGTCAGGAGTTCAAGACCAACCTGAGCAAGAGTGAGACACCATTTTCTAAAAATAGAAAAACTAGCCAGGCATTGTGGCAGGTGCCTGTTGTCCCTCAGGAGACTGAGGCAGGAGGATTGCTCAAGCCCAAGAATTTGAGGTTGCTGTGAACTAGGCTGATGCCATGGCACTCCACCCATGGTAACAGAGTGAGACTGTGTCTCAAAAAAAAGTGAAAAAGAAAACAAGCAGAGGGGTAACATGTTCACTGACGTAGCATGCTCCCATTATGCTTGCAAAAAGTAAAAAACAAAGTAATTATCAAATAAATAGTAAAGTGAACCTCTCAGTTATTCTGAAGCTTTATGAGGAATCTTACACCTTTTGGGTGGCATGTTTCAAAGAGCACAGAGAGATGCTGTGGGACAGGCTGTCACAGTAGTATGATCCCATCTGGCCAGATGCATGCATGTTTCCCTCATGTTTATGTGAAAGACTGAATGTCTGAAATGCTGGTTGTTGTAATTATATTTAGGGCCTGGGAATGCAGGTGGATTGCAATTTCCCTTTTTACTCATCTTTGTGTCTTACAGATGTCTAGAGTTATTAAGTATTGCCTTTCTAGTCAAAGAAAAAGCCAAGGGGAGAGCTGAGGGCTCTGCCAGACCATGTGGGTAGCCCTGGGGCTCTGGGGAGCACATCTGGGAATACCTGTCGACTGAGGCAGAAGCACTGGAGGGTGATACTGGGCCTGGCTGAGGTCACGGCCATGTAGCAGCAGCCTTCTCCTGAGGCAGAAAGGCCAGGTGGGGAGAGAATAGTGAGTTGCAGGTACAGGGGGTGTTCTGTGGAGATGTTACTGTTAACCTCAGACTCTGAAACTTCATGCAGATGTCAAGACTGGATGTTGTGTTTGGGGTGTTTGCTTACATCTCAAAGACAGCACGTGAACAAATTGCTCATTTCTTCTCATATCTGTGCACCTAAGTATATCATCACTTATTTCAAGACTTTGGTCAGCTCGGCGCCTATAGCTCAGCGGCTAGAGTGCCAGCCACATACACTGGAGCTGGCAGGTTCAAACCCAGCCCGGGCCACCAAACAACAACGACAAATACAACCCCAAAATCGCCAGGTGTTGTGGTGGGTGCCTGTAGTCTCAACTACTTGGGAGGCTGAGGCAAGAGAATTGCTTAAGCCCAACAGTTTGAAGTTGCCGTGAGCTGTGATGCCACAGCACTCTACTTAGGGTGACATAGGCGAGACTCTGTCTCCAAAAAAAACAAAGAAAGAAAGACTTTGGTCACCTGACCTTACCTTACCTGCTTCCTGCTGCAAGTACCTTGGTGCACACTCTTCCTGTAAGATGCCTCCATTCCTAGTATCCCATCTGTCTTGATTCTGCATGTATCCTGGTTCCAGATCATGCTTTCAGCTGCTGTTCTCCTCTTAGTCCCCCAGCTGCTGCCACCTATCAGTGATAGAAATCTTTTATATCCACTTCCTGGTTCTTCTGCACTCAGGAACCCAGGCTTGCCGGGAATGGATGGTCAAGTTGTGAATGTCCTGGGCATGCAGAAATGGGGTAAGGAAGCCCTCCCAGCCAGTCAGGGCAAGAAGGAGAAGGTCCATTCAGGATGTCTGGTTGTGCTGTCCTCCTGTTCGCCTTCCAGCCTCCCCTGATACAGGGCCAGTCCCTTTTCTGCTTTGAAGCTTCTACAGTGGTTCCATCCTTTACTGATTTCTGCCTTCTTTGAACCCATGTGGGCCTGTCATTCCCTCTAAGATTAGCACACTGGCACCTGGCCCCAGCCCTCCCCCAGGCTCCTCATGGCCACACTGAAGGCACAAAGTACATAGCACTCAAACTACTTGAATTAAACTGGTCATAGTTTTACTATTTTTTAGATATGTAAACCTTTCTAGAAGAAATCTGATGGAAAAATGCAATATTTTTAAAGCTACGTTGTTATGGTGATATTTCATTTTAATTTATTTATTTATGAATATTTTAAATTATTGGCTTTTCTAGTGTATATAAAATATTTCACTTACAAACTTTATTTGAAATAATTATGTTTTAGGAATATATATGTTTTATAAGATGAAAAATGGTATCCTTTGGGCGATGCCTATGGCTCAAGGAGTAGGGCGCTGGTCCCATATGCCGGAGGTGGCGGGTTCAAACCCAGCCCCGGCCAAAAAAAAAAAAAGAGAAAAATGGTATCCTTTATAGATGACCATAAAAGAACTGCTAAAATCCTTAATTCATAATAGTATTTAATGCTTATTAGCATTTACTGTGTGCCACATGTTTTGTGTGTATTGTCTTGCTTAATTCTCACAGTAACATTGTGAGGTGTAGATACTATTTCTCTTCATTTCACAAATGACGAAGCTGAGTGTCAGAAGTCTTTTTTTTTTTTTTTGAGACAGAGCCTCAAGCTGTTGCCCTGGGTAGAATGCTGTGGCATCATAGCTCATAGCAATCTCCAACTCCTGGGCTCAAGCGAGTCTCCTGCCTCCGCCTCCCAAGTAGCTAGGACTACAGGAGCCTACCACAAGGCTGGCTATTTTTTGGTTGCAGCCGTCGTTGTTGTTTGGCGGGCCAGGGCTGGATCCAAACCCGCCAGCTCGGGTGTATGTTGCTGGTGCCTTAGCCGCTTGAGCCACAGGCGCTGAGCCAGAAGTCTTAATTAACCTACTTCCACCACCAAAGCTAGTAAGAGCAGAACCCAGGCTGAGCAGAACCTTGCCTTTCTGCAGGGCCCACAGTCGGACACTGCACTATTGATTATGCGTGTACAGATAAATGTGCACATGCTTATTTAAGGCTGCTTAATGGCGAACATGCTCACTTACACAATTAGCATTAATGAACTCATGGAAGTTTCTGACTGAATTAGATCTTACAGTAGTGCAATGGTTTTTCCAGTGAACTGCAAAGCATATGGATTTTTTGGCATGCTACATGACAAGGCTTAAGTTTTGTCACCATGTGATCCTTGGACCAAGTGAGCAAGATTTCCCTGAAGCTGAGGGAAAGTGCCCACAAGGACATATCTGTTGGCTGTGGTCAAGTGCTCCTCAGGGCTGATGTCCAGAGACAGAAATGGAGGGGGATTGAGGTGGGGGCATCTCCGCTCACTTCCATGACAATACCTAGGAGCAGGAAGCGTGCCAAAGTTCCTTTGGACCGCTACACAGGCACATTTAGGCATTCCCTAAGAAGACATGTATGTTTTTGTGGGAACATATGTATTTGAATTTCTCTAATAAATATAACTTGTTCTGCTTTTTTTTTTTAGGGGTATTATTGAAGCTCGTTTTGTTTATATCTTTGTCCTTGGTATTCTATTCACTGGCACCAAAGACTTACTCAAATCTCAAGTAATTGCTACGGACTTCAAAACCAAGACTGTGGGTTTATGGGAGATACACAGTGGGTTGGTTCTGCTGGCAGCCTTGCTCTTTAGACCCCACAACCTCCCAGTCTTAGCATTTAGTCTCCTGATTCAGACCGTGCTGACTAAATTCATCTGGAAGGCCCTGAGACATGATGCAGCTGAGATTACTGTGATGCATTACTGGTTTGGTCAAGCATTCTTCTATTTCCAGGTAGGTTTTCCTTATTATCAGGAATAGAAAACTATTAACTTTTTTTTTTTTTTTTTTAGTTTGTCTTTGAGGAAATTTTACCATGAGTTGGAAAGCTTTTAAGTTTGTTCAGTGAAGGAAGTGTGAGTATGGCATGGTGAATTATGCTAAAATCTTATGAGTATTTTATAAGATAAAGTATAATTAGTCATTTAAGACCGACATCCTGGGTGGCAGATGGATTAGGACTCATTTATTACAAGCAGTTAAAGAAGCATGTTATGTGTTTCTCTTGCTTTCTTTGGTGAATCTACATAGTAATACTTGTGCTTTCCCGCCCTTTGCCCCTGGTATCAGAACTGCCTGCACTAAGGACTGTTTGGTCTCCTCCCCACTTGGTTATTAGTCCCTGGGACCTGGTGGGTCATTAGGTCTTCTGTCCAGTGCTTGAAGACCCATCACAGATAAGCCCAAGCTCACCTCGGTTATGCACATGTGTAGATAAATGGCACCTGCACAAGTAGACAGGCCTTGAAGGGATCTAGTCCTGTCCAGACTCCCAGCATCCTCAGGAGGGTGGGCACAGCCATAGTTGCCCTCCCAGCTCCAACTCCCTGGCTGGCTGACTTTGCTCCAGCTGCCAAACATTTTGCCTTTACTGGGAAGATCTGTATTTTCTGTGTCCCCCTCCATCCAGTCCCCAGGAGCTTGTCTGTGTCTCAACAGATTGGCCTCTTCCCCATCCTGACCTCCTCTCCTGGTCTCTTTGTCTCCTGCTGCTCCCAGCCTTATCCACAGAGCAGCCCACAGCTTTAGGCATTTCTCTGTTTGACCCTTTGACCTGGAAACCCAAAGGTGCAGGGGTGAAGTTACAGAAATCTGTACATGCTCAAGCATTCTCTCCAATCTATGGTACCATGACCAATGCTCA
The DNA here is from genome assembly GCF_027406575.1 of Nycticebus coucang. NCBI lineage: Eukaryota > Metazoa > Chordata > Mammalia > Primates > Lorisidae > Nycticebus > Nycticebus coucang. Next base: position 38,883,369 of record NC_069802.1, on the reverse strand, counting down.
GATCCTTGGTACCACCTTTTGCCCCCCTGGCCCTTCTAGTCTCCTCAACCCCCAGCTCCCTTGGAACTAGCTGCAGGTCTCCCAGCTGTCAGGTCCCATGCTTGTTGGGGAGCATGGGGAGGGGCACAAGCTCTGGGTGTCCTCAACAGAGCTTCATGCTGCTTCCCAGCACTTTGAAACTAGGTGAGCTCTGACAGGCTTTGCTGGGCCTCAGTTTCCTTATCTTTACATGGGATAATAAATAGTTCCAAGCTACTGTGCAGGGTCAGGAGCCTGGATGAGCCTGGGCTGTGCCACCCGGTAGTTATGACTCTGGGCTGGGGACAGCCTCTGGAGTGGGCGCTGCTCCTCTGCAAGGCATAGCTATGATGCCACAGTGGTTATGAGACATACATAACACAGCCACGGCCTGTGGTGCCCGGGGTCACAGTGCTGCCTCAGACAGTTGGGCAACATGTCCAGAGGCCACTGGTATTCCTGCAGCAGCTACCTTCCCAGTGGCAGGAATCACTGCAAGCAGAGTCAGCAAAGACTCAGGCTGGTCAAGATAGGCATAGCCTGTCATGGCAGTGAGCAGCAGACCAGGCCTCAACACCCCTCCCTTCCCACCTCCTCACCTCTCACCTTCTCCCCTCACCAGGGCCCATTTTTTAGGTTGAGTCTCTTTCCCTTCATTGTGGTCACTGCCTTATCCCTGACCCTGCCCTCGAGCTCAGCAGGTCCTTAGCATTGCAGCAGTCAGGAGTATGGTACCTGTACTGTCTGCTGCCCTCACCTGTGCTCAGACCCTGGGACACTCTACCTCGGTTTCCTCTCTGTACAAGTGTAATAATTCACTGCGTCAGGACAGGTAATACTAGCAAAGCCTCAGCATACTCAGCACATGCCACTGGCTACTGAAACAGCAATGTGGTCAGCACTTTGGTGCCTAGCTGAGCCTACAAGGGGTCACCCGCAGCCTCAGAGGTGTCAGATCTGCTTTCACCTTTCCACCTTCCCTTCATGTAGCCTGCCCCTCCCTCCCTTCCTCTTCCTCTGCTCCTCTTCCTCCCCTTCCTCCTCCCCTCATATCCTTCCCTCCAGCATCTCCAGCACCACCTGCTGCTCCTATGTCTTTGCCTCCTCAGGCCCCCTAAGGAAGGGCTTCCAGACACAGGAATTTTGTGCTCACAGTTGGGCCTTCTGGGAGAGCCCAGGTGACCATGAGTCATGTGGATTTAAAAGGAGGTGGAGAATGGAGTTAAATCAAAGGGATGGGGCCTAGGGTAAGAGCAAAACTAGAAGTGACTACACATTGCAACTCCACGCACCTGAGTTGTTCTGTGGGCCCTCAGAAAGATTCCAGAGAGGGACATTGACTAGGCTTGATAGAGACATGTGCTTTCAGATTGCAAATGTCTGAAGAAAACTTGGCATAATAGATACAGAATTGATACAGATTGAGGCAGAATCTTAGGAGATCCTGTTGTTGTTGTTGTTGTTGTTGTTGTTGTTGTTGTTGTTTTCAGAGTTTCACTATGTCACCCTGGGTAGAGTGCCATGGCGTCACAGCTCACAGCAACCTCAAACTGTTGGGCTTAAGCAATTCTCTTGCCTCAGCTTCCCAAGTAGCTGGGACTACAGGCAACCACTACAACACCTGGCTATTTTTTTGTTGCAGTTATCATTGTTGGTTAGCTGGCCCAAGGTGGGTTCTAACCCGCTGACTTCGGTGTACGCGGCTGGTGCCGTAACCACTGTGCTACTGGCGCCAAGCCTTTTGTTGTTTTTTTTTTTTGAGACAAGGTCTTACCCTGTTGCCCAGGCTAGAGTGCTGTGGCATTATCATAGCTCACTGCAACCTCAAACTTCTGTGCTCAAGCGATCCTCCCATGTCAGCCTCCCAAGTAGCTGGAGCTGCAGGCATGCATCACCACCATGCCTGACTATTTTTCTCTCTCTCTCTCTTTTTTTTTTTTTTTTGTGGAGACAGGGTCTCAGCAAATTGCTCAGGATGGTCTCAAACTTTTGCATTGAGTGATCCTCCCACCTCATCCTCCTGAACTGTAATCAGGGATTACAGGCATGAGCCACTGTGTCCAGCTGGGGATCCTTTTCTTAGATCCCAAATACTGCCACTCACATGCAGGGTGAAGCTGTGTGGCATCAACCTTGTGTCCCATGGCGCTTTACCCACCAGAGCTCAGCCATAATTGCCCAGAGTCTTGGCAACAGTCAGATGGAGGCAGTGCTCACAGGCCTGGTGGACAAGCTGACTGCAGGATGCCTATCTACAGCACAGGGCTGTGCCTTCCCCCCACCCCAACATCTGGCCTACCCTCTGCAAATAACTCACAACATAGCCACTGTGTCACTATCAAACAGGACCCAGCCATGTAGTCACCTTTGGCCCAGCGTTGCCCCATTGGCCAGGCTGGGGAGCTGTGCCTCCCAGGCCCACATGTACCAACCACCCTCTGACAGCAGGCCTTTGTCAGGGGGCGGGCCGTGTGTTAGTCTTGTGGCAGGTTCATGGGTCTGGATGAGGGGTGAGATACCACAGCCCATAGCAGGTAGACATGCACGTGGCTCCTTGGGGACCACTTATTTCTTCACTGGCCATCTCACCTGCTCCTGCTCAACCTGGAGCAATGCAGGCAGGTAGAGAGTCAGCTTGTGCAAGGCCAGCCAGGCACATGTGTGTACTTGCCGGCAAAGTTCCACACCACATCTGTGGAGGTTGGTACCATGTCTTGTGAGACCCATGTCTGCTCTTCTCTTGTCTTCTCTCAGGGCAACTCCAACAACATTGCCACCGTGGACATCTCGGCGGGCTTCATTGGATTAGACACCTATGTGGAAATCCCAGCCATGTTCCTAACAGTGTTTGGGACGTATTCAGGGCCTGTGCTGTGGGCCAGCCACTTAGTGCATTTCCTGAGCTCAGTGAGCAGGTGAGGTGCCGCCTTTTTTCTTCACAAATCTGATGGCAGATTGCCTGATTTTATGAAAAGACACAGGCTTTTCATCAACTTCCTTTCCTCAGATAGGAAGGAACTCTCTGTATCTGGAAGGCCTGAGGCATCAGGGGTCTGAGGGGGGACCAGGTTCAGGCCCATGTGGGACCTTGCTGGTCTCCCCACTTCATACCAGCACAAGGTTTTAGGAGCACAAAAGGAAAATCTTTTCCTCAACCTGAAGTTTTCCTGCTTGCCAGTGGCCAGGTTGGCAGCATGGATAGAGGCTATTTCTTCTTCTCTGGGGACCTAAAGTCCAAAAGAAACTTGGCTTGGCTACAGAAACTCTACTGGACACTAGAGGACCGTGGAGAGGGCTAGTGGTGGGGCTGTGCACATTTCATGTCCTCTCTGAGAACCTAGGGGCACAGATGTTGATTGTTGATTAACAATGTTGATTCTGCCCATCCATGAGCATGGCGCATTCTTCCATTTGTTAAAATCCTCTGCTATTTCCTTTCTGAGGATTTCATAATTTTCTTTGTAGAGGTCCTTCACCTCCTTCATTAGGTATATTCCTAGGTATTTCATTTTCTTTGAAACTGTGGTGAAGAGAGTTGTGTCCTTAATTAGCTTCTCATCTTCACTGTTATTGGCGTATACAAAGGCTACTGACTTGTGGACATTGATTTTATATCCTGAAACATTAATGTATTTTTTGATGACTTCTAGGAGTCTTGTGGTTGAGTCTTTGGGATTCTCTAAGTATAAGATCATGTCATCAGCAAAGAGGGAGAGTTTGACCTCCTCTGCTCCCATTCGGATTCCCATTATTTCCTTGTCTTGCCTAATTGTATTGGCTAGAACTTCCAGCACTATGTTGAATAGTAAAGGTGACAGAGGACAACGTTGTCTGGTTCCAGTTTTAAGAGGAAAAGCTTTTAGTTTTACTCCATTCAGTAAAATATTAGCTGTGGGTTCGTCATAGATAGCTTCACATTTCAGTTTTAGAAATGTGCCACCTATGCCTATACTCTTCAGTGTTCTAATTAGAAAAGGATGCTGGATTTTATCAAATGCTTTTTCTGCATCTATTGAGAGGATCATGTGATCTTTATTTTTGCCTCTGTTAATATGGTGGATAACGTTTATGGACTTGCGTATGTTAAACCAGCCTTGCATCCCTGGGATGAAACCTACTTGATCATGATGTATGACTTTTTTGATGATAAGCTGTAATCTGTTGGCTAGGATTTTGTTGAGAATTTTTGTATCTATATTCATGAGTGAGATTGGTCTGAAATTCTCCTTTTTGGTTGGGTCTTTTCCTGGTTTTGGTATCAGGGTGATGTTTGCTTCATAGAATGTGTTGGGGAAGATTCCTTCTTCCTCAATTTTTTGTAATAATTTCTGCAGTACAGGAATAAGCTCTTCCTTGAAGGTTTGATAGAATTCTGGTGTGAAGCCATCTGGACCAGGGCATTTTTTGGTTGGAAGCTTTTTTATTGTTTCTTTAATCTCAGTGCTTGAAATTGGTCTGTTCAGGAGGTCTATTTCTTCCTGGCTAAGTCTAGGGAGAGGGTGTGATTCCAAATATTGATCCATTTCCTTCACATTGTCAAATTTCTGGGCATAGAGTTTCTGGTAGTATACAGAGATGACCTCTTGTATCTCTGTGGGATCTGTTGTTATTTCCCCTTTATCATTTCTGATTGAGATTACTACACATTTTACTTTTCTATTTTCTATTTCTCGTTAGTCTGGCCAATGGTTTATCTATTTTATTAATTTTTTCAAAAAACCAACTCCTTGTTTCATTAATTTTCCGAATGATTCTTTTGTTTTCAATTTTATTGATCTCTGATTTGATTTTGGAGATTTCTTTTCTTCTACTGACATTAGGCTTAGATTGTTCTTCTTTTTCCAACTCCATAAGATGGCTTGTGAGTTTGTTCATGCGCTCTCTTTCTGTTTTTCGAATGTAGGCATCTAAAGCAATAAATTTTCCTCTCAAAACTGCTTTTACAGTATCCCACAGGTTTTGGTAGCTTGTGTCTTCATTGTTGTTATGCTCAAGGAAGTTAATAATTTCCTGTTTTATTTCTTCCTGCACCCATCTGTTATTCAACAGAAGATTGTTTAATTTCCATGTCTTTGTGTGGGGTCGAACGTTTCTGTTAGAGTTGAGTTCCACCCTTAGTGCCTTATGATCTGAGAAGATACAAGGTAAAATTTCAATTCTTTTTATTCTGTTGATATTTATTTTGTGTCCCAGGATATGATCAATTTTGGAGAATGTTCCATGGGGTGATGAGAAGAATGTGTATTCTTTAAATTTGGGATGGAGTGTTCTATATGCGTCTATCAAGCACAGTTGTTCTAGGGTCTCATTTAAATCTCTTATATCTTTGTTTAATTTCTGTTTAGAGGATCTGTCCAGCTCTGTAAGAGGAGTGTTAAAGTCCCCTGTTATTATGGTATTATCGGATATCATATTGCTCAGACTGAGTAAAGTCTGTTTCAAGAATCTGGGAGCATTTAAATGGGGTGCATAAATATTTAGAATTAAAACGTCTTCTTGTTGTATTTTTCCCTTGACCAATATAAAGTGACCATCTTTGTCTTTTTTGACTTTAGTTGCTTTAAATCCACATGTATCTGAAAATAAGATCGCAACTCCTCTTTTCTTCTGAATTCCATTTGCCTGAAAAATTGTCTTCCAACCCTTGACTCGGAGCTTTAATTTGTCTTTCGAAGCCAAGTGTGTTTTCTTGCAGACAGCAAATGGATGGCTTGTGTTTTTTAATCCAGTCAGCCAATCTATGTCTCTTCAGTGGGGAATTCAAGCCATTAACATTTATTGAGATAATTGATAAGTGTGGTAGTGTTCTATTCATCTTATTTTGTGAGAGTCCATTGCTTAGTTTTATCTTTTGCATCAGTGTGGCGGTTAGGTTCTGTCCTTTAATTTCTGAGTTCTTACTTTGCTGCTGATCCATTGTGATGGTCAGTGTGTAGAACAGGTTGAAGTATTTCCTATAGAGCGCGTCTTGTTGTGGAGAATTTCCTCAATGTTTGTATATCTGTAAATGATTTGATTTCTCCATCAATTTTAAAGCTTAGCTTAGCAGGGTACAAAATTCTGGGCTGGAAATTGTTCTGTTTAAGTAGATTAAAGGTAGATGACCATTGTCTTCTTGTTTGGAAAGTTTCATTAGAGAAGTCTGCAGTCACTCTGATGGATTGGCCCCTGTAGGTCAACTGGTACTTACTTCTGGCAGCTTGCAGAATCTTTTCTTTTGTCTTGACTTTGGACAGGTTCATCACAATGTGTCCTGGAGAAGCTTGGTTAGAGTTGAGGCGACCTGGGGTCCTATATCCCTCTGAAAGCAGTGTGTCAGAATCTTTGGTGATATTTGGGAAATTTTCTTTTATGATATTCTCTAGTATTGCTTCCATTCCTCTGGGGCATTCTTCTTCCCCTTCTGGGATTCCTAAGGTCCCATAATTCTGACAGTGAATGTTCTGCTTTCTCTCTCTTCTTTTCTGCCTCTTTTACTATCTGAGTTATCTCAAGAACTTTGTCCTCTACCTCTGAAATTCTTTCTTCTGCGTGGTCTAACCTGTTGCTGATACTTTGCATTACATCTTTAAGTTCCCTAATTGACTGCTTCAGTTCCTTCAGCTCTGCTATATCCTTTCTGTATTCTTCATATCGTTAATCTCTATTTGATTCTGTTTTTGGATTTCCTTTTGGTTATTTTCCACTTTATTAGCAGTTTCCTTCATTGTTTCCATCATTTCCTTCATTGTTTTCATCTTGTATATTCTAAATTCCCTGTCATTCCTAACATTTCTTTATTGGTGGAATCCTCTGCAGTAGCTACCTCATGTCCCTTGGAGGGGTTGTTCTGGACTGGTTCTTCATGTTGCCTGGAGTTTTCTGCTGATTCTTCCTCATGAGTGATTTCTTTTTTCTGTTTCCTTGCCCTAATTTTCCTTTCACTTCCTCTTGCTCTTTAAGTTCCCGTGCCTGTGGACTAAGGTTTCGATGAGTCCTTTTGGTATAGGACCAGAAGGATAAGAAGGTTGAAAAGCAAGAAGGAAAGAACGAAAAGAAAATACAGAAAGGAGAGGGGGTGGGTAAAAGGAATATTGACAAAAAGAAAAGAGGCACAGAAAGAGGGAGACAGAGCAATATAGGTGTACAGTAGGGTACTTTGACACAACCTTAAAAAACTCCAACCTCTGGGGGTACCCGTTTGGGTGGTTCCCTTGAGGTCAGCAACTCTTTGCTAAGCTTATCAGACACAGTACCCCACCTCCACCAAGTAGAGAAGAAAGACAAAAATGCTATAAATCAAACCAAAACAAGCAAACAGAAAACTTTACGGGATAAAATTGGGTTAAAAACCAAATAATAGGGGTAGAAACACTAGCAAAAATGAAGTTCTAGTTATTGAAAAAGGCAGCAATGGGAAATTGTATTTATACTAGAAAACTGGAGAAAGAAAAGAAAAAAATCTGTACGGAAAAGGTTGAAATTAAAAAACAAAACAACAACAACATCAAAATAAACAAAAAAACAACCAAAAACAAAGCAGTATATATATCTTGTTGAATATTGTCTGTGCAACAGTCTTCTGGGGTATGAGATGTTAATTACAATGCTGATACGACTGGAGGCCTCCACTGTTTTCTCAAACCCCACAGGGTAGACACCCTAAGTCTCTTTTCAGCCCTCTTAAAAGGCACTTTAAGCTTCTAAACTTGCAGAAGCTTTCCCAGGAAAGTGCTTGTTGCTGGCATCACTGGTGAAGTGGCTATCCACTTACCCAGTGTGCCAAAACCGGTCTCACTCTGCCCCTGAGGGTTAGGGCTGTAAGGCAGCTCAGACCCCGCCTTTAGGCTGCTCAGTCACTAGGTTACTAGGTCCCGCCCAGTCCTTTCTCTGCAACCCCTAGGGCAGACCTTGTTGGGGTAGTTCTCTCACAATGGCTTCCTGTGGCCCACAGCCAAACACTATTGGCTCTGTCTGGCTCAGCGGCTCAGTCTGGGGTCCCAGACAACGCCCAAAGTTCTCTGCACTCCCACTCGAGCTCTCCCCAAGGCAGTTCAACTGAGTGCCAAGTCCAAAGACACCAAAACAGTTCACAGGTAAGGCCTTTCCGGTTTGCAGTCTCGCTGCTACTGCCCTTACAGCTGTTGGCGGGATTAGGCCCATCGAACACACACAATTACTTGCCAGTTTTCCACTGTTTTGTCCAACTCTTGGGGTCCAGAAGTCTCTCGCTGACTCCCTGTATCCTCAAAGGGATGATTATAGGCAGATCCCACCAGCCAGAGATGCCTGGAGTCTTATCTCCCCAGACTCACGGTGCCCAGATGCAAGGAAGCTGTTACTTGGCCGCCATCTTGTGATCTTCACTAATGCACATTTTCTTTTCTGTTAACAGTGATTCAGCGCTGAGTCATGCTTGCTTCTGCTACGCACTGATTTGTTCTATACCAGTTTCCACGTACATCATTTTGGTGACATCCCTGCGTTATCATTTGTTTATATGGAGTGTATTTTCTCCAAAACTTCTCTATGAGGGAATGCACCTACTCATTACAGCTGCTATTTGTGTATTCTTCACAGCCATGGATCAAGCCAGCCTCACAAATTATTAGACTAAGCTGGACACTGGAAAAGTAATATATTTTTAAAGTCTGCTATTTACTTCATGGATTTGGATATTGTAGAATCTGTTTAAATGCAAGATCATTTAAAAATATGAATTTTATGACATTAACAAATGGTTTTAATTTGTTTGACCACTGTGCCTGAGTTTAGATTAAATAATAAGTAGTTTAATAAAAGGTCACTTTAGAATACTTATAGTCTGGGCGGCACCCATAGCTCAGTTAGCAGGGCACTGGCTACATACAAAGAGTAGTGGTTTTGAACCTGGCCCAGGCCAGCCAAAACAACAATAACTACAACAACAACAAAAAAAAGCCAGGCATTGTGGCAGGTACCTATAGTCCCAACTACTAGGGAGGCTGAGGCAAGAAAATCGCTTAAGCGATTAGAGTTTGATGTTGCTGTGAACTGTGATGCCACAGCACTCTACCCAGGGTGACAGCTTGAGACTTTGTCTCAAAAAAAAAAAAAAAAATGCTTATGGTTTGCATCATATTTCCCCTATTAACCATCCCTCTAGAAATTAATGAATTTTTAATTTTCCTCTGGATAAGTTATGATCTAACCCAAATATATGATGAGTAAAAAGGTATCTATTGGTTGTTTTTATTTATTTATTTTTTTTTTTTTTTGGCATGCATGACTTTTAGGGACCCTGGTCTCTGTGGGCAGAGGTACAACTGCTGCGAGGTTCACCTTGCGGATCCCAGCACTCCTGCAGTCCTCAGTGCCACTGAGGATCTTAGGGAGCTTGGGTTTATTATGTGAGTTACATGTGTTAGTATTTACGGCATCTTAAATGACAACTAAAGCAAATAATTCATTAAAAAAAATTAATCTATGACATTTTACAGAAAAATAACTACATCTTCCAAAACAAAAATATTTATTGAGAAGAATGGCATTGTTTTCTATTTTTGTGAATCTAATGTCCAACTTGGATTCTGCATTTTATCTGTTGTGATATGAGTGGTCGAAGTATAAAAACCAGCCTTACATGGATAAGTAGCAGAAAGGAGAAATTTTTTAATATCTTTATTCTGATCACTGTGGGTGTTCTTTTTTAATACCAACACCAAAACTCAGCAAATGGTAGTTTCTCAAAGGTTAGTTGGACAACAGAAAAGGAAATGAGCACAGTAAAAACTGGTGAAATTTTGCAGAGGTTGTAACTGACTTAATAGAATTATACCCATGTCACTTTCCTGGTTTTAACAATGTAATATGGCTATGGCCCTGGGGGAAAGGCACTTGAAACTCTGTACTATTTCTGCAACTTCTTATGAGTCAGTCTTAAACTATTTCAAAAGAAAATTTATTTTAAACAAGGTGAGTTGCAATCTGGAATCTGAAACTGTTTCAATGCACTTTCTTGTCTTGTTGCAATAAAAATCACTATCTCCTACACTCAGAATGGATCTTTTACCCAGATGTGATTCTATAACTTCTGCATTGTTGTTTGGAAAATGACAGTTCACTGAGTTATATAGATTTCCAAGGGTTGATTTAGTTTGTTATTTAATACCAACATCACTTGTTATGTCACCCTCAGTCTCATCAGAAAAGTCTCACTGAGATGTTGACTTTGGCAGATGTTTCCAAACATTTGTGAAGTCATAAATTTTGTGATTGGCAGCACATAGTGGCTTTTTTTCTTGAGTGGTATTTTTCTTCAAGGAAATGTCTGGCAGATAACCAAATTCTAATAACCAGGTTTTCCTTCTTTACAGTAAAAATGGGGTTCTATGGCCAAGGGCCCATCCTGGAGACACTAGAAGTTCTGAGTACCGCCCTCCACACACTTCCCACGTCACACAGGCTGAGATATAATTACTTTAATCACTGCTGCTGCTTCTGTAAGGGGTGTGGGTGTCCTGGTGGGAGCCAGTATGGGAGTGACCTGCCCTAATCCACACTCAGGCACCAGCAGTTTACCCACTGTGGCCTTTGCCTTTAAAACTCTTCTGATTCAGAAAAATAATGTAATCTAAAAGGAATTAGAGAATTGAACTCAAAACATTTAAAACCTCACCCTTCAGAAGCAACAACAAATTAGTGAAAACAATTCACAGTGTCTCTCTGGATGGAAGAGGAAAGGAGAGCGGGAGGGAGCATGGCTGGATGCACACCTGAGGGTCAAGCTGCATAGCACAGTTCTGGCTCCAAAGCCATTTTTCTGAATTTAACAGAAAAATTAAAAATGAAACCAAAGGAAAATGCTGAATTTTGGACAAATTTTTTTATTATAAGAAAATTTCATAAAATATTCTTAGAAAATTAAAAAACATGTTATTTCAGAAACACTGAGATAAATGTTGATTTTTGAAAATTAGCTACTCTTTCCTATTTTAGTCTATGTCTAATGACTCCCTGATATAAAAGATAACAAAGTTACCACACATTCTTCCTTCCCCTATTTACCAAATTTTCTGTAAAATTATCATTTGTAACCTGCATATTTTGTTCTGTAATTTACAGAATTGAGCACTTTTAATTCTGTAATAAAGGACTCATTCTCACCCCTGGTTCTTTCCATCTGCTAAATTGTTGATTTTCTTGTCTCACTTTGCAGGATAGATTTTATTACCTAATAATTTTTTCAAAAAGGAATCAAAAATGTTTACTTCCTAAATATTTTCATCTATGTAATATCAGTCTGGTGTCTATGCCTTTTGTAGGATTCTTAAGCAGTAGTTTCTTCCTTCGAGAAATTGTGATAGAAATTGTGCTTTGTTGTTAGCTGAGGTTGTGTATGGTGTAAAACCAAACTATGATGCACTAAGCCCTGCAACGGCGTGCTGAGCAGCAGCACTGTGTAAGGATAGAAAAAGATTTGTAGACAAGCAGGACACGCAGAGAGTGCCTTCATCACACTGGGGACATGCTTCACCACAAGAAATGAAGCAGTGGCCTGGCATATGCACAGCTTACACACATCAGAGGCACCTTCACTGGACAGGGAGCTGGCCTGGGATGTGGGGATGTCCTTGTGGAGTGGGCACACCATGGCCCTGCAGCTAGGCGAGACACGTGGGTGGTGGGCCACCTCACCCAAATCTTGGGACAATGGGCTCCAGGCAAGAGCTGAGGGAAAGCAGGAGGCCTCCACACGTGGGAAGGGGTGGGCTGGGGGGCTCTACTGAAAAAAGCCCTGGGTCGCCAAGCACCTTTGAGCACTGAGAGAAGGTCATCACTTCTCCCAAAAGTTAGAGATTGTTGTAAATAGGTTCACAGAAAAAAATCAGTTGGTAACTTTGAGGAAAATAGTCGAGGGAGAAGGAAAATATCGTCAGGGAACACTATGGATGAAGTTTATAGTAAGTAGATACTGATTTGACCTATATGTTTATTAAAAAGTAGTTTAACATAGTAAATTAACTTTATGGACACCCTGTATATGCACAGAATGAGACTACTGGGAAAGAAGGGAATGTAGTCAGCCAAGGCTCAGGGTAAGAAATCGGTGAACTCGGAAATAACGAGAATAGAATGTGCCTGTTTTTCCCACAAATACAATGGCATATTCCTAAAGAAAGTGGTTGCTTGTAAGGTTGGAAAGAAGGAAGAGAAGTGAAACAATTGTACAGCGTACATTATTAGTTTGATTTAAAATTAAAATACAGTAGAACCTCTGTAACAAACTGGTCAGCCTAAGGAACTAGGTCTACTGTACTGATAATGTACATGCGGTGCATGTCCAGTCTCTGAAAATTAGGTCAGCTTGAGGTGGTCAATGTAGGGAGGTGGTCAACTATGGATGTTGTATTGCATATGTTACCGTAATCTACTATGTCAACAAAATAGAGAAAAACTGATCACACCAATAGATTAAAAAATTGATAGAATTCCCATTTTGATTAACAAAAAACCTCATGCTCCTTCATTTGTTAAGAGGTATCTACCAAGATCCTAATGACAAGGCACAGAAGTATCCAGGCTTTCGCTCCCTGCAGGGATGTGCTTGAGACCTCAGCAAGCAAAGTTAGACCAGAAACATGCAGAGTGACGCAAAGCGGGAAACAAACACAGATGATATTGGACATAGATAAATAATTAGAATTAGAAAAAAAATTTTAGCAATGTCACTGGGTACAAAATTAGCTTACCAGGTCTGTAATAGCCTTTAGCAACAAGCAAATACAAAATGTAGCTTTTAAAAAGACAAGATTTACAACCAAAATGCATCCCAAGGAGAATATAAAAAAAGTTATGCAGGGCCTTTGCAGAGAGAGGTATTTATGAAGAAACAAAAGAAGATGTAAATAAGTAGAGACAAAGGCCCATTCAAACATGGAAGGACTCAAAACTGTCAGGATGGCATTCTACCCAAATTAATCTGCAAACTCAGTGCATTTCCCATCTGAGTGCTGGAGGGCACCACGTGACATGTCACTGTCTTAAGTACAAGTGGAAAGTGCCAGGAGCAGGTGAAAACATGAAGAAGAAATATGTGAGACATCATCTATAGAAGAGAAAGCAGAGCACAAAGTAGGACAGTGTAGACGTGGAGCGTCAGTGCATGTGAGATGTGATGTCACAGTTCAGAAATAACAGGTTATAAAGGCTATGAAGTAATTGGCTCAACAGATAATAAAAGTAAAGTGCTGGAATAATCTAGTTATTCATGTAATAAAAGACAAAGTTGTAAAAGATATCTATGCATATTTATAGATAAAGATACAGGATGATGGGCAAAATAAGATCTCTACCTCTCATTACAAACAAAAATAAATTATCAGATGGATTAAAGACCAAAATATTAAAACTTTTACAAGACAAGGAAACATCAGGATAAAGGAGGATTTCCTAATTAAGAAACAGGAAGCACAAGTCTTAAAGGAAAAGATTCATAAATGTGATTAACTTTTTGCCAAATGAAAAAACAACTACACTCCAGGGTAAGATATTTTCAAACCACAAAGGAGTAGTATTCGAAGTATGTGCAATGAAATCCTAAAAAAAAAAATCAAAAAGTAAAAACACAAAACTTTTTGAAAGCTGGGGAATAGTAACACGATAGAAAACACTGAAGCCAGTAAAGACACTTCACTAATAACTGGAAATGCAGATTAGGACAAGATATCACTTCACAGAAACCAGCACAGGACAAAGTAATACTGAGTGCTGGGGAGGCAGAAAAGCTGGGCTTCCTGTACTGCAGCTGTGTGTGGCCTACACCTATCCACATGTGGGACCTTCATTGTGCACAGCACTGCCACAGAGCCGAAACAGCATCCCCTCTGATCTGTGCAGAGGCGAGAGACTTGGAGGAAGTCTTACCCATGAGCAATAAAGCAGGTAGAAGGGTTTTCATTGCAGCACTAATTATAAAGGTAAAAAAGGAAAGAAGTGAGGGACCCCTCGGTGGGGACTGCTAACTAGACTATAGTTTATCTACACAAAGAATATACAATATGTCAGAATAAATGGACCAAGCCTACATGTACCACCACTAAATGAATCTCAAAAACATAATGTTGAGTGTTAAAAAGCTTATTGCATCAAGATTAAATGCAGTGCAACATAATTTATGTAAAGTTTTAAAATTACAAACAATACAATATAATCTGTGTGGACACACACACTTCCAACGCAAGCACAGACACACGCCTGGGTGACCCACCACCAGCTCCAACTGGGTGTGACCCAAAAGGTCAGGGGCAAGGATGACAGGGAAGCTCTGAGTATTCCTATAAGTTTATATCTTTAAAAATAGGGCCGTGCACAGTGGCTTACACCTGTAATCCTAGCACTCTAGGAGGCCAAGGTGGGTGGATTGCTTGAACTCAAGAGTTCAATACCAGCCTGAGCCAGAGCAAGACACTGTCTCTAAAAATAGCCAAATACTATGGCAGGTGCCTATACTCCCAGCTACTCGGAACACTGAGGCAAGAAATCACTTGCGCCCAAGAGTTTGAGGTTGCTGTGAGCTATGACACTACTGAACTCTACGGAGGGCAACAAAATGAGATACTGTTTCAAAAAAAAAGTTTCTATCTTTAAAAATAAAAGAGAAATGTGGACCAAATATAGAAAAAGCAATTTAAACGATTGAAAAGTAAAATTTTGTATTTTGTTTTTGATGGCAATGCAAACTGAGTTTCACTGATAGATATACATTGTTGTATGTAATCTACATGCTTAACATTTTTCCTAAGTAAAAATTAAGGACACGTGTGGGGAAAGGCTATTCCGAGTTAGATCAGTTGGCAGCCACTAGCCAACGTGGCTTTACGCATCAGAAATGTGGCTGGTCCAACTGAGATGCGCACTAAGATTTCCAAACTTAGTACAAAAAAAAGATGTAAATTATTTTTATTCTATAGTTCTCCCAAAGAGTGTGTATACAGGCCTGAATTAGGGTGACAGGCAGTGGGCTAAAGAGATGGGTGCCCACTCTGATGTCCCAGCATCTGGTGGTGCCTGGAAGGGTTGGCAGCTATTGAATGAAGAAAATAAAGATTCATTAGCAGCCTGTGCTGAATTGAAGGGCTTGGTGACAGGCATATGGTATAGAATGGGGGTTGGGGCTGGAGCCACTCTCCTGAGAAGGGGAAGATCAACTTTGGAGGAAAGGCTGAGTTTGGGGTCTTGAGGGACCTTGAAGGGGAGGCAAGGAAGCAGTTGTCAGCACCCAGAGGCCTGGAAGGAGACTGATATTTTTACCCTGCAACCCTATACTTGCACTTATAGAACTCCCACAAATGCCACTTAGGAGCAAAACCTGGCTAATGAACCTGAAGTGCTTGTCGCAGCCTGCGGTGCACCCATAAAACAAATGAGCTGTTGGTGAGGTGATGCCGATGCACCTAGTGTGCACTGGGATGGGGTGAGAGCAGGGACAGGCTGTGAGCCGGGTGGGGTGTGAGCTGGAATAAAGTGTGAGCTAGGATGAGGTGTGATCCAGGATGGAGTGTAAGCTGGGACAGGGTATGAGCTGGGACAAGGTGTGAGTCAGGATTCAGTGTGAGATGAAATGGGGTGTAAGCCAGGACGAGGTCTAAGCTGGGACGGGGTATAAACTGGGACCGGGTATGAGCCAGGACAAGATGTGAGTCAGGATGTGGTGTAAGCTGGGATGGAGTGAGCTGCAATGCATGAGCAATGAATGGGGCTGTGCCAGAGAGTGAGGATGGGTGCTGAGGCAGACTCCTGGTGGAGCAGACTTATCCAGCAGCCAGTTTGGGCAGCCACACACTGGCAGAGGAGCTTCCAAATGTGAAGTCTCTCATTTAAGGAATAAAAATAACCTGAGTACAGGCTGACAGGCAGGTGGTCCTGGGGCATACAGGTGTGGAAGTTCTGCAGCAGAGCAGACCCATGGAGATTGCAGGAGGCCCCAGACAAAGGTGACCTCAGGCTGGGCCTGGGCAGTGGGGGCTCTTAGGGAAAGGGAAAGGAGGAGGAGCAGCAACAGACAAGGCTGGGAGGGGAGGGGAAGGCTGCTAAGACAGGGCAGGGAGAAGCAGAGGGGCTGCAGAGGGAGAGCCCCCTGCAGAAGGGATTTCTGGGAGTGTGAGCAGCACATTCTTGGACTGGGGACAGCCACTCTGAGAGGGGGCTGAGATGCACCAGTGTGGATTTGTGAAATAATTCAGTTATCCGTGGCTTTTATCTGAAAATATTTGCAAATAAGTCCAGTATAATTTATTTTCAGAAATTTTATCCTTTTACGAAATTACTCTTAATGTTTTAGCTTTTTATTGGTTGATTGATTAGATATTCATCTGACAGATCTATTCTGGTTCATGAATATCTGCGGCCTAATGTGCACTTGCCTTTGTCAACCACTACAGGGATAGCTCCTTGCTGCTGTCACCTGAAGTCCGCAGTGCACAGGCAGGAAGGAAGTAGTGTATCCCAGAGAAAAGAAGCCACCACAAAACCTCTGCTGAGCTCTGCACTGGGTAGAACCTCAGAACATGGCCTTACTTGGAAATGGAGTCTTTGCAGATCATACTGGATTAGGATGGGACCTAAGTCCAACAAGAGTGTCCTTACAAAGGGCAGAAAAGGCAGAGAGTTACAGGGGAGAGCACCAGGAGAAGGCAGAGGCCAGGAGGGAGTGATGATTCTGCTTCCCCGGAACACTGCTGCCGTCACCAGACTGACTCCTCGGAGCTTCTAGAAAGAGCTAAGCCTGTGACATCTTGGGCCAGACATCGCCTTCCAACTGTGAGAAAATAAAAATTGCTGTTTGAAGCCAGCAGTCTGTGGAATTGTGTTATGGTAACCCTAGGAAGTAAATGCAATCTCCTGAAATGTCCCAGCCACTACAATGGTCCACGCCCCTGAGATGGTCCAAGTCCTTGAGGTGGCCCAGGAGTCTGGGGTAGTAGAGACCCTTGCCTGCAGCTCCATCATGTTGCCCTAGAGCCTTCCTAACACCTTACTCCTCCCCCTTGTCTGATCAACATCAGAGTATCTTTGGCTACTGGGTCCCTCTACTTCCCTCTCCTCCCTGCAGCCTCAGTGACCCCTGAGCCCCTCAGAGGGTCTCCACAGGGCCCCTGCTCCCTTGAACCTTGGGCACTTTCAGGCCCCAGCCTGCTTCTCCAACTTCTGGAATCAACACCCTCCCTAGAGCCTTCCAACATCTACTGCTGTCCCATCAACTGTGTGATGGATTTAGGGTGTTTGGCCCATGTTCTTTGCTGGTGGGAGAAGTCTATCTCTAGTACTGGACCACATTGTCACTGGTCACACTCACATTCCCAGCACTTGCTACTGAGTCTGCACACGGTGAGTGCCTGCTCAGTGCCCACAGAGAGTAGATGCGAGTGGATACTCCCATGCCGAAAGTCTCCACGCATGCACCACACTCTGGATCTCTCCGAGAGTTCTTGTCTTATCAGGGTTGGTCCATCCACCCCACCCATCCATTCAACAAAGGATCCTACATTCCCCCACCCTTACATGTACACCTTACCACCTGCATCCTACTGTAACATCCTATACCTGCATTCAACCACACATATCCTCCCACCTCTTCTCTATCGCTTGCATCATTCAGTCTGCCTTTCATCCCATGCATCCTATCTTCACATGGCTGATTTATGAATGCAAAGTTAAGGGACCTTCAGGCCTGCCTTCAGAGGCTTAGGGGATGATCTGGTGCCAGACCTAGAGCTCAGCTAATTTTTCCTTTCAGGGACAGGAACCACAACTGCCATAAGCTCAGGTTCAGGTGCATATGGGCACCAGAGCCCTAAGGTTCTGCAAGGAGGTTCTCTCAGGGCCTACTTTGAGTAAAATGTTGGTATGTCCCAAATTAGAAAGCAAACATGGATTCTCTGAGCTTTGGGGACAGCCAGCGAGGGCTCAGAGACTGAACACAGCTCAGAGCAGGATCTGGGAGGTGGGGAGAGGTGTGTGGAGAGGATGTCCCACTGCAAGGCAAGCTCAGGGTAGACATGTCTGTGACTCAAGGGAATTGGAGCTCAGCATAGACCTGGAGGCTGGAACCACCTTTTTTACTCTTGCCCAGTTAGCAACTCACCTGGCCCCTGGGTACTCAAGGTCAGGAGAAATACTTACAGGGCACCCTGGCTGCCCTTGAAGGAGCCCCTCCTGGCTGTGGTGTGAACTGACACTCGGGAAAGCAGCACCAAGTCAGACAGCAGATGGCAGCTGAGGCGCATAGGGCAGCCACTATCTGCTCTGATGTCTCTTTCCCCAAACCCCAGAGAGGAGTGATGCATAACCTCACCTTTAACAAGTCGCAGGGTCAGGCGTGGCCGCAGACCAGGCATTTACACCATCTGGAGACTTCCTTGAGAAAAAGAGTCAACTGCTTCCCACTGTTGCCAAGTTTACAAAAACACATGACCAGCTGGAGATGAGCCTTGGGTTCCTTGCATCTATGTCCTGTGCAGGATGGGGATGGGGGGCAGAGAGTGTACTTTGGCAAGTTCCTAGGCATCTGTAAGTGGGACGACAGCAGCATCTGCCTGCTGTGGGCTTACAAAGACAGACAGCCACATGGTATGAAGCTCCAGGGTAGCGAGTGTGTAGCCACTGCACAGGCCTCACCTACACTGCCTACATTCTCCCCCCTGCTGCCACCTTACCCCATGCCATATGCCCTGTGCCCTGCACAAATACTACCTGGTCTAGAGTCTCCCTAAGCATCTCCCTGCTATCCCTGACCACCTGTCCAGCCCTATCCCTCAGCCCCCCAGTGCTGTGCCCACCCCTTTCTCAGCCCGTCTCAAGGGTCCACACTCTAGAGCCCCTTTCACACACACCCTGAGTCCCTGGCCTCATGGGTCACTGCTACCTATTCATGAGGTCCCACCAGATGGGCACCCCCCTCCCTGAGCTCCTCCCTGGCACCCACCTGGCAGCAACAAAGGCTGAAGTGGCAGCCCAGGGGTCCAGGAGGTTTGACTTTCCTTCTCCAGAAAAATGGCAGTTGTTGAAATTTAGGGTTACACTTTCTGATCTGAGGTTTAGAAAAATGTGACAGCAAGAGTGAAGATGAGGAAAGAGGTCAGATCGTTGATTTAGAAATGGTGGAATAAGGAAATGGCAAACCTTACTGGGTTTGGTGCAGAGGCCAAATCTGGGGCCCTAGGGTTGGAAGGCAGACAGGGAAGTGGACCAGCCCTCCAGGTGCTGAAGGAAGGATGGGCTGGGGGCGGGGGGTGCCCGAGAGTCAGTGGGAGGGGGGCAAAGGGCCCAGAACAGCCTTGGTTTCCCCACTTGGCTCCTGCCTTCAGCACAGCCACTCAGTCTGCCCACTTTCTACTGCACAGTCTACCAGAAATGGATGATGACCACACAGACAGGGAGTAAAAGATTCTTTTGTGGAGTATATCGTATTTTTAAACAGATTTTATTGATCCAAAAGTGACATTCTGTTGTGGGTCAATAGCAGATAAAAAGGCTATGTATGTAGATCCTATGACTTGGACCCTCTGCAGGTGAAGCCTATGCACATAGGCGGGTTCCCTTCTAATCATAATGACTTTAAGAAACCTGCTGTAGACACAACTCTGTTGCTGGAACCCTAAGGTTTCCTGTGCCCCCCACAAGAAGTTCTTAGGAGAATTCAAATATGGGGACATAACAATATTTGCATATTATTTTCCTAAATTAGATTATTTTATTTTTCCTTCTTGGGTTTTTTCCTCTGTCAATGATAGTACTGAAAGGTAGCAAATTAAGCAAAAGTACTGGATTGAGAAATTAAGCCAATTAACATTAGGCTGCTGTCTCTGTCTCACATAAAAAGGTAGGCACATAAGTACATAAATAATTTATACTTATTTATATGCAGAATTCATTTTTCTGAAGGGCTCTGCCATTTATTAATTTTCTCTCATATTTTAGTGGGGAAGAAGGACTTAAGAGGGCACCAGAGGGTGGTCTGGACAATAAGCATCCACTGCCCACTGGAGAGGGCTGGGCTCAGGCCAGTGAGGAGGGTGCTGGCCAGGTCAGTATCAGAGTCAAGCTGCAGCAGCATCTTAGCAGCACAGATCTGCCATGGGGCCTGGGGACTCAGCCTGGCACCCCAAAGATCCTCAAGTCCCAGTGTACCTCCCAACATAGCTCCATCCTGCTGTGCTTCCACCTGGATGTGGCCTGAAGCTCAGCACAGGCAAGGTGCCCACCACTGGACACTCTACCTGTATGCTTCACCTATGGTGCTACAGCAACCAAGATGTGGCCCCATCCATAGCCAGCCTACAGCACCTAAGATAAGGTCTACCAAGATCCTGGAAACCCCAGGCAGGGCTGCCAGCCTGGTCCTTGGAAAACTTCTAGGAGGCCCTGTGTGTGCATACATGTATGCATATGTATGAGCATGTGCATCATATGCGTGTGTGCATGTGTGTGCAGATTTGCATGTGCACACATGTTCCTCCTGTGCTGCATGAGGACACTATCCAGGAGTAAAACTTTAATAGTAAGGAGTTTGAGCTTCACAACAACCACCTGACTCAATTTTAAAGTAAAACGCAACATTTAGCCAAGTCAAAATGCTAGAATGTGATTAGTTTAATTTTTGTATCCATTATAATAATAAACTCTTGGCAAGGAAGCAGAATAAGACCCATTTTTAGAAAGACCCAAAAACTGGCATTATTTTTCAAGTAGCACGAAGGAATCAATTCTAAACAACTTAAAGTTTCACAAAAATAAAATAAACATGAATAAAATCGCTGTCATGAGCTAGATGACCTTCAGGGAGTTCAGAGTGGGGCAGTAACCAGGAATCTAGTCCTGATCTGGAAGGAAGGCTGTAGTTTCAGATCCTTCACTCCCTGAGAATGATCTTTGGAATAATTTGAGTTTAAGGATATGTGGGAATCTGTTTCCTCTGGTATACTTTAAAAAAATCAAATCTTGGTGTCTCACATCATTACATCAACCTGTATAAAAATGGAGCTAACAATATTCATGGAGTTAGGGACACTTGGTCTTAAAACAACTCATCTCCTTTCTTAGTGCATGGGCAAGGCCAGTCTGCCCCAGCTGGGGCTAAGGGAAGAGCAAATGCCTGTGCACCCCCAGATTCTTCTGCTGCTCAGGTGGGCAGTGCATACAGATGACACAGTGCCCTGCCTGCTGCTGGCCACTTGCCCTGTCTGCCCTCATTTCATTGTGCCTTCTGTTTTGCCCCAAAAAGAGTCTGACACTTTACAGAGGTCACTGACTTTGATTACAAATTTGAAAGATCCATAAGGCATCTAACATTTTAAGATGTACAAAATGTGTAAGACTGAACACCTCAGAAAACAAAAAGGGTATAGGAGGCTGGACTTCTTTTGTCTGTGCTGCCCATATGTTCATGCCAAGGGAGCAGGGAGCCCCCAGCTCCTCCTGCCCTGCAGACCTGACTGGCCCTCTGCTCCATAGTTCTGAGAGTTCAGCCTTGCCGAGAGGTCTCTGTTCTAGGAGGTGGGAGCAACTCTGCTCAGGAAATAGGAAACATCTAGCAATGCCACCTGAATTTGATTTAGGTAGATGAGGGAAGGATCCTAAAAGCCACTTTGTGACACATTTCTTTTTCTTTCTTTCTTTCTTTCTCTCTCTCTCTCTTTTTTTTTTTTTTTTTTTTGAGACAGAGTCTTAGAATGCCATGGCATCACAGCTTATAGCAACCTCAAACTCCTGGGCTTAAGAGATTCTCTTGCCTCAACTTCCTAATTAGTTGGGACAACAGGCACCCGCCACAACACCGGCTATTTTTTGTTGCAGTTGTCATTGTTGTTTATCAGGCCTGGGCTGGGCTCAAACCTGCCAGCCTTGGTGTATGTGGCTGGCTCCCTAACCACTGTGCTATGCCAAGCCATGTGACACATTTCTACTTAGGTTGATAGCCTGTGCGCTAGTTTTCCTGGGGCATGGGGTCGGGGGGGCGGCGGACGGGCTGTAAGGAAGGACAGTGGGAATACTCAGGAAACTCATCCTCAGTTCAGCAGAACCTTCTTTCTCATCCCACCACCTGGGGGAAAGCAAAGGCCTAATAGGCCCCCACTATCTGGAGAAGCCTGTGGGTGACAACCTGATAAACTGGCCACATGCAAATTTTCTTCCCTGGTGGTATCAACACAGCAAGGAGAGGACATTAGCTTCTTTGAACAGATTTCCATGTTTTGTAGCAATTGCCTAAGCATCAGTGAGGACAGGTTTGCCACCTCCATAGATCAACCTACTAACTGGTGACAGGTCTCACTTCTCTTCATGGAAATGGAACTGGGGCCTCCTCCCTCCAGTGGTCTCTGCTGCCACAGGACAGCCCAGCCAAGTATCTGCTGAGACAGGGGCCCTGGTCTGTAGGGGTGCTGAGGAGCTCTAGGTTTGGGCAACTGGGAACTGGGGAGAGGTCTTCCCCCAGAGCCTGCACTTGGAAATTATTCCCCATAGTTAAATTTGGCTACTTTTTCACAGCTAGAAGTAGACTCCTACATACTGTGAAGATATTACACACAATTTCAAAAGCTTCCCTCTGCTGAAGTGCTCTGTGTTGGCACTCACCCATAAGACCACTGGCTACATCCTCATGTCCATCTGCAGGAGACAAACATTTTTTGGGCCAGGGTGGGCTCTGTGTTGAGACAGTGGCCTCCATTCCAAGCATGTGGGAGTTGGATCACCTTTTCCCAAGACTCAGAGCCTACCTGGCTCTCAGCCACCTCACCAGACAGAAATACACCCTACCATTGTATGGAGCTCCTTTCATATCACGTGCATAAATATGACACACATATACTCTAATAATTTAAAAGTATGATGACCTTCACATCAATTAAGGCTATTCAAGGGGTATATTTTAAATGAAATGCTGTAATATCCAAAATTACCAGATTAATGAATTAATCAACAGGAAAATTATCTTTGCCAGAAAAACTAAGACTGTGATTTTCCAAAATAGGATAAGTTTGTTCGTGTACATTAACCAAAACTAAATTCTGCTTTGCAGTAAAAACCACACCTCCGGTTTCCAAAACAGACAGACAAAAATGTACTGGGCATGGTATCTGTGTTTCTATTCACACAGAAAGTTAGCTTCAGAAAGGGGTTGGATTTAGTTAACTAGCTAGTAGACTACAACTTTCAGTCAACAGTTGACCAAATTCAACCATTTCACTCAAAACTGATCTGTGTACAGACAAATCCTCTGATTTCAATCTGATCAATATTCTCCGATAATATAGCGATTAATTTAATAAAGGAACTCACCAATTTTAAGTTGCAATAAATTTACCAAACATTTTCACTGTTTATGGAGAGCTTTACAGTAAGAAAGTACCGACAAAGGCAGGCACATCCGTGTACAAAATCGCTGTGGGCGCTGTTCCATGTCTCTCCGTCCTCCCGCCGAGGTGCTTCCTCTGCGCGGATCACCCAGCTCTTCCCTTCGCCTCGGACCTCCAAGAGGAGCGTGGTCTCAGGGAACCGCATGGGAAGTGCAAACGGGCGGGCGGGCCCACCGGCGGTCCGGCCCACCCTGAAACATTTATTGTAAACTTGAAAATGGAATCCGAATACGGACGACACAGAAAAGAAGAGACACCTCCTGGACACAAATGGCAACACCGGAGGACCTCTCCCGTGGACTCCAAGCCCTCAGAGGAGCCAGTCCAGAGTATACAAAGCCATGTGGAAGATGCCCCAGCGAGGCCTGGCTCTGGACCCGCCCAGCCTCCCGCCCTCCCTAGCTGCTGGGGGTCCGGTGGAAATGCTGGGGCGCGGTCCGTGGGGGGTCCGGCCCGGGACTCAGCAGGCCCGACTGGGCTCCCAGGGGAGCGCCGCTTCGCAGGGCGGCCGACAGCAGTAGGGGTAGGAGGCGTTGAGGTCGGGGTCTGAGGGTGCGTACCCTGGCAGCTCCACCGATGGGTGCCCGCCACAACACACCTCCACACCCGCCTCGTCCAAAGCGTGGAAGACGCCCACGTTGATGTAGGAGACGGCGTGGTGCGCCGCAAAGCCTGCGCAGTCCCCGGGGGCGATGAAGTCCGACTCCTCCGGAGACAGGATGGAGGCCTCGCTCGGCCGCGGCTGCAGCCGCCGCCCCCGCCGGCCCCGCCGGCCCCGTCGCGCCCGAGAGGCCGACGGCTGCGCGCGAAGCCCGGGGCCGCCGCGGGGCCGCGCCAGGGCCCGGCTGGCCCTCCGCCGGCCTCGCCGGCCACGCCGGGCCTGCGACGACTTGTAGTTCTTGACCAGCAGGAGGCTGAGCAGGCCCAGGAGGCACTCGAGCGAGTTGAAGACTGTGGAAAGCACCAGGCCGCGCTGGTAGTCCTTCAGCTGGCGGCACTTGGCGGACGTGGCGCTGTCCAGGGTGCTGCGGGAGCGCGGCGCGCTGGGGGCCGGGCCCGGGGCCGGGACTGCGGAGCCGGGGGCTGCGGCTGGAGACCGCGGAGGCAGGCAGTAGTGGGAGTACTTGCGTTCCACTAGCGACACGGTGTCGCCGTCGATCACCGCGCCCGCGAAGGCGCTGAGGACCCCCAGCATGAAGACGAGGACTCCGAGCAAGAGCAGGTTCTGGCTGTTCATCGGTCCCGAGGGCCCGGTCGCGACCCCCGGTTCGCCTGGAGTGGCCTCTGGAGCCCCTGCCGGGGCAGTAGGGACCCCGAGCCCCGGGCCCTGCCCCGGCCCTGCGAGGGGCGCGTCCCGGGGCCCGCAGCAGAGCAGGGCGGCGCCGAGCAGCGAGAGACCGGCGGCCAGCAGCAGCCCCGAGTAGAAGGCGCCAGCGGCGGCCCCCAGCCGGAACGGCTCCCCGCGCAGCTCCGACCCTAGCGAGAAGCACTTGAGGCCGACGGCGGCGGCGCTGAGCGCGCAGGCGAGCAGGAGGCAGGAGGAGAGCGCGGCGCAGGCCCCGCGGACGCTCCACTTCATCCTCCGCGCCCGAGCCGGCCCGCACCCCGCGCGCCCGCCGCCGCCCGCCGCCGCCCCCGCCGCCTGCGCCTCCTCCCGGCGCCGCGCGGCCGGACCGCCGGCCTCCTCCTCATCCTCCCGCGTCCTCCCGGGCCCGCGCCGCCACCGAAGCCCTCATCCTCCACCTCCCACCGCCGCCGCGACCCCGCGCCGGGAACGGATGCGGCGCAGAGGACCTCAGGCGCGCGCGCCCCCTCCCCAGCCAGCGGCGCCCCTCCCAGGACGCTCTGTTCCCCCCACCCTGCCCGCGGCCCGTGCGCCTGGCCCTGGCGCCGCCCTCCTCCGCCCCCACCAGCCCCCACCACCCTCAGGACCCCTCTCCACCACCTCCCCAAGGAGAGGTGGCCCTTTCATACGTCTCTCCGCCTCCTCCCCGGGTAGGTGCCCCTATCCAGAGCACGTCGCCTTGAGAGCCCCAATCTCTACCCATCCCCCTTCCCGGACGCCCTGGGTCCCAATCCAAGGCACCTCCCACTTGTCGGTGCCCTCCCACCCCCTCCAGGCCCACGCTTCACGCCCACCCGCCTGCTAGCGGTCTGGAAACCGGGAGAAGTTAGCTGGGGGGGTCGCAAGGAGAAGGGGAAGAGGGGAGTTCCGAGTGCTGGGGATGAGTGAGAGCCTGGGTGAAGGAGAAGGGGAAGGGGCGGGTATGAGTAGGGGAGGAAAGGAAAGCCAGGGTGTTAAGGAAAAAGGGACCCCAGGCAGGGAGGGTAGGGGGCTGTAGGTGAGTATTAGTGCTGGGTGTTACTTGGGGGATGGGGAATGGAGTCTGGATTTCCAGAAGTACTAGCGTGTGCAGTGTGGGGTGTGTGTGTGTGTGTCTTGTGTTCTTAGGGGGAGGTGGGGAGAAGTGCTGACTTTTAGGACTAGCCATTTGATCCAACATAGAGGTGAAGTCTTGGGGAGAACCTTGGATGACTGTCATTTGGGTTTTAGCCTAAAAGCCCTTCTCTGGGGTCAGGCAGGAATTTTCTCCAGAAGAGGGTGCGTGTGAATTAATTCATCAAAAGGCCTGAGTGAAGAGGAGTGGGGGCATCAAATTGCCTCTTCGAACCACTGGAATTCAAGGTGGGTGAGAGGAAGGCACAGGTTGTGGAAAGTGGCCTCTCTGAGGCCCCTGTGGGTCCTCCATCCTCTTCCTGAAGGGAGCCTGCACTGGCTAGGAGAGGGCCTTGGGTGGGAGGGTCTCCAGAAGGCTTTCTGAGGTCCCCCTGCCCAGCAGCTGGGCTCTTCCACTTCGTTTGGGTTTCTGCTGCAGCAATGCCAGGGAGCTGATGACTCACCACCTGCTAATTGCAATGTTAAATAATTTCTGCAATTAGGGCTGCAGCCAGGGACTCATCTGGGGCTGGGGGGAGGTGCAGGGATGCATAGAGGCCCCTGTCCTCGTCAGCCACCTTAGCAAGTTCTGGCCTGTGAACATGTCACTGACAGCATGCAGCTTCATGCCCCTGAAGGGCATGGGGTGCCCCATCATGCCCAGTGAGCGAGATCAGAAGCCCCCTGAGGCCTGGGAGCAGAAAGGAGCTGCTCCCACAGGATCAAGGTAGGCGCCTGCGGGGCCCCTCACCCATATTTCACGGAAACCATCTGCCCTGTATGAATATATGTGAACGCTCTTCGTGCAGCTGCCTGGACATTTGCGTGGGATTTACTTCAACTGCTGTAGCTCTGAGAACGAGCATGCTGCACTATATTTTTAGCAGGGAGTGTGGATTTTAGAACATCAGCGGAATCGTCCTAGCCTCATGCATGATGACTTGCCAGAGAAACAGGAATAGTGATCCTTCCTTTGCATTTAAGATGTATGGGTTTTAAAAGGACAATGTGTAAATCAGCTTGTATAATAATCCTGGCTCCCACACGCCTGAGTGGAGTTGCCATGAGCTGACTTCCAATGATTATCTTCGTTTCCAGGGAAACGAGGTTTGCAGCCACCTCCGGCAGAACAGGGTAGAGCAGCCCCACCATCTCCAATGCATGACACTACAGCCAGATTGATTAGGCTTTAGAGGAGGGAGTAGGCAGTCCTGGCTTATCCTCCTTCCTTACTGAAGGGTGGGGTGGAGGGACAGTGCTGTGCCCTCTAAGGCCAGGGAAAATCTGAGATGGGAGAGCTATCTGCCATCAAAAGTACACTGTGATATTTCCCCCCAATCTGACCTGCAGCCTCCCCCGGCCCTGTGTTAGACCATCCTGACACACAGATCACAGGCTTCTTCCTGCCACAGGCCTGTGCACCAGTTTCTCCCTCTTCCCAGGGGGTGCCCCCTTCCTCATCCTCACCTGGCACCTGCCATCTCACTTCACAGATCTTAGTTTCACTTCACTCAGTATCACTCAGCCTTGTCAGAGCCTGGTGTCCTCCAGGTGCTGAACTGAGTGCTTGCACTACTATGACAGAGTCCTTGCAATAAACCCTGAGGTAAATGATCCTCATCTCCTCAAAGGCACTTCCCAAGAATAAACCAAGTCACAGGCTCTGTGTACCATGCCCTACTGCCTGCCACTGCTATCCTTGTACTGCCCTCTCTGACCCCTGGAGGACAGTCCCACCAGATTGCTCAGGGCAGGCAGGATCCTATCTGACTTCCACACACACCCTCAGTCAAGATTCAGCTCTGGGCTCGGTGCCTGCAGCTCAAGCAGCTAAGGTGCCAGCCACATACACCAGAGCTGGCGGGTTCGAATCCAGCCTCAGCCTGCCAAACAACAATGACAACTACAACCAAAAACAATAGCCGGGAGTTGTGGTGGGCACTTGTAGTCCCAGCTTCTTGGGAGGCTGAGGCAGGAGAATGGCTTAAGTCCAGGAGTTGGAGGTTGCTGTAAGCTGTGATGCCATGGCACTCTACCCAGGGAAACAGCATGAGGTTCTGTCTCAAAAAAAAAAAACAGACTCAGCTTTGCCCTGGCTGAAGGAACAACTACCTGAGCAAATGAACGTATGAGTTGCCAGGAGCCAATCATGGTCACTTCAACCTGTGGAAGAATACAAAAGTACATCTGGTTCTGCTCACAGGAGCCCAGGGACAGGGCAAGGTGGCTGGGCTAGCATGCTGGGGGCGGGGGGCATCCCCCCTCCGTGAGGGGAGAAAGGGCCCTGGGAGGGAACAACTCCAGCAATAGCAGGAGGAGAGAAGCACCCCCCCGGGGGCGGGGGGGAGCAGAGAGCCTCACCAGGAAGTTCAGCCTTCTCCTGAGGATGGGGACTGCAAGAGGAGGCCCTGGTGTGTGCTTAAAGCAGCTCTGCCACTTGCAGCTTGGGCTGGGACACTGGTTGGCACTCTGCCCACTGTCCCTACGCCTCTCCAGTCACTGCTGGCACTCAGCGGATGATCAGCAGTCTTTCTGAGTGAAAGACATTGGGTCAGCAGGGAGAAGGGAGGGAAGTCCTTGGTCCCACTCATGCAGAGCTTTCCTTTAGGGTGTTTGTTGAGTTCACAGGGACCCCTCTCACTGTCTTTCACTCAGAGAGATGACCTCTGCCTTCAGCTGGCTTCTGATGCCTAAAAAGGAGTGCCGATGAGAACAGACCCTTGCACATGTTCAAAGTTGGTTCCATTACTTTCTGCAGAATCCTTTCACCCAAGACCCTGCCAGGCTCAACCTGCAGTGCCTGCCTCTGCCTCTTCTCTGTATGGCCACAGAGAGGACCCTGTAGCACAGCAGTTCTCAACCTGTGGGTCACAACCCACAGGAACTGTATTAAAGGGTCGTGGCATTAGGAAGGTACAGAAGCACTGCTGTAGCAGCTGCAGTCTGGTTCAGTGCTTTGAGAGGCTTGGGTCAGGCAGGGGCACCCACCTAGGAAAGAAGCACCACACAAGAAACAGGTGACTTCTCTACAGGCTGAGGTTAGAGTTAGGGGTTATTTTAAAAATCACAGAGTCCATCATGCACAGCTCAGTGAGACCACACAGAATGCTTGGTGCAGACCCGGCTGTGCTTCCCTGCTTTGGAAAGAGCACTGTACCATTGCAGGGACAAGGAGCCTGAAGCCCAGAGATGACATCTTAAAAACGTTAATTATGTATAACTGGAAGAGTAGTTTTCCTATCACCTTTAAACTTTATTTTGATATTTACATACTTTTATCACTTCTCAGCCTTTTGGCTAAGATTAAGCACTGATATTTACATATTTAGTGTGTGAAATTACATCTCCTGAGTATTGAGTTCAGTTACTTTGGCTGATTCTAATTTCTTTTCTAATTTGTTTATCAGTTGTTAGTACTTTTATCCTTTATCTTTTTGACTGGCTAAATACTAAAAAGAAAACTTTGTTATTAATCCTCACCTGCATTTCCTCAGGAACAATTGCTATTGATCTTCACTTACAAGCAGCTCTGCATGGCTGGTGATTTATCTAAAGAACTTATTCTCATAAGACCACAGCCAGTGAGTTCTCAGAGATACATTTGCACCTTAATTATTATTTTAAGAGCTTTTGTCTTGTGAAATATAGAAAAAAATTATACAGTATACATGTAATACCTTACTGGCTTATAAATGAGCACTATACACTTGCTCTGCGCAAAACAGAGCACTGCAGGGCTTTTTAGTGAGGAGCCTGCACCTTCCCACCACAGCCCCCTCCTGCAGAGGCTCTGCTGACTTCATTTGAAATCACTTCCTAGCAACTAGTTATACTTTTTTCACCCTGACACACATCCCTAAACATTATAGTTTGGCTTTGCCTGTTTCTTTGAACTTTATACAAATGTAATCATAGACCATGATTCTTATACACATATATTGGGCTTCTCTCATTCAACTTTATGTCTGTGAAATGTATCTCTGTTGAATGTCGCTATAGTTTATCCATTGATGGTTACTAATCCATTGTAGGAATATGCTACATTTTCTTTATCCATTCCACTGATGATGAACATGTGAGTGTTTCTAGTTTGGGAATATTATGAATAAGTTATGAGCTGTTTTACTTGTTTGCCTTGATGTAATATTATACCCTAAAGTAATATTAATGTTACTTTAATATTTGTATGTGTTACTTTAATATTTTATTGCCCAATTGTTTGCTACTAGTATATATAAGCATAATTGACTTTTTATATTGTCCTTTTATCCTGTGACCTTGCTAAATTCACTTATTAATTCTAGCAGCCATTCTATATATTCCTAAAGATTTTCTACATAGATAAGCATGCCACAGATAAGTAGAACCTGTTTTTCTGCTTTTCCCAAACTTTCTTTTATTTTATTGCCTTAATGCAGTGGCTAGGTGCTCGTGTATAGTGAATTAAAGTAATAAAAGTAAATATCCTTGTCTTATTTCTTGTCTTGGTGATAAATCATTCGCTCTTTCACTCTTATGTATAATGTAAGGTGTAGTGCTTTGTAGATGCGTTTTATCAGATTAAAATCTATTTTGTTGAAGAGCTGTATTATGAGTGGGTAATGAATCTTGTCAAATAAATTTTTTGGTACTTCTTAAAATTGTTATATATATTTTTCTTTTTTAGCATGTTAACGTGATGAATTGTATCATTTCAGTTTTTGTATGTGGTTTGTTTTTTAAGACAGAGACAGAGTCTCACTCTGTTACCCAGGCTGGAGGGCCATGTTGATTTTGCACCTGCTACTACAACACCCACTCTGCAGCCCATGGATCAAGGAGTAATTTTGACTTTCAGGTCTTCTTATTTACAAAATAAATTTCTAAGGCTGTGTCTTCAATAGATACTGAGTCCTCTGATAAATCTGGGCAAAGAAAATTGCAAATCTTCTGGGAAGGACTCACTATTCTAGATACCCTTAAGAACATTCATGATTCATGGGAGGAGGTCAAAATATCAACATTAACTGGAATTTGAAAGAAGTGGATTCCAACCCTAATGGATGGAAAGATAGATGAAAGGAATGATTTTGAAAGGTTCAAGACTTTAGTGGTGGAAGTAACAGCGAATGTGGAGGAAATAGCAAGAGAACTAGACTTAGAAGTGAAGCCAGAAGATGTGACTGAATTGTTGTGATCCTATGTTTACACTTTAATGCTTCTTATGGATTAACAAAGAAAGTGGTTTATTGAGATGTAGTCTACTCCTGGTGAACATGCTGTGAATATTGTTGAAATTACAAAGGGTATAGTATGTGACATAAACTTAGTTGATAAATCTATCAAGGTTTGATAAGATTGACCAATTTTGTAAGAAGTTCTACTCTGGGTAAAATGCTATCAAACAGCATCACATGCTACAGAGAAATATTTCATCAAGGCAACAGTCAATCAATGTGGCAAATTTCATTGTTTTAAGAAATTGCCACAAACATTCCAACTTTCAGCAACCACCACCCTGATCAGTCAGCAGCCCTCAACATGGAGGCTGGACCCTCCACCAGCACAAAGGTTAGAACATACTGAAGGCTCAGTTGGTTATTAGCATTTTTTAGTGATAAAGTATTTTAATTAAAGTATATATGTTTTTCAGACACAATGCTATTGCACACTTAATAGACTGCAGTATAGTATAAATGTAACTTTTATATGTAGTGAGAAATCAAAAGATTCATGTGACTCATTTTACTATGGCATTTGCAGTATTGCAGTAGTCAGACCAAACCATGATGTCTCCAAGGTGTGCCTCTGCTTCACCAAAAGATGTACACAGGTAGCAAGTAAGTACAGGAAAAGATGTTTAATATCTTCAGTTATTAGGGAAGTGAAGATTAAAACCATGACATAATACAGGCATGTGTCACAGTTAGACATCACAGTGTGCCTCACAAACATGATGGTGCAGCAGACTAACCAGTGCTCCTGGGCTACACACATCACTGCACTAAATACTTAATATAGTTACTTATATAACATAATAAGTATTTGTGTTTCTAAACACATCTAAACATAGAAAAGCTATAATAAAAATACAGTATAAAAGATTAAAAATGGCATACCTGCATATCGAGAGCACTGTCCATGAAGGGAGTGTGCAGGACTGGAAGCTGCTCTTGGTGAACAGCTCTGCCCTCCATGTGCCAGGCATTGTTCCTTGTGTTTACATATATTAGCATATTTAGTCCTCCCATTAATCTTGTGATGTATATTGAGTTTTTACATGAGGGGAAACCAAGACAGAGAGGAAATTAAATAATTTCCCAAGGACACTGGTAAATGACATAACTGCAATCAAACGTATGAACAAAGATGCACACAGAGAAAAGCACACACTTTACATGAGCATGTGCCAACTAAAGGATACACAATAACCACAGAAGAATAGCGGATAGATGGAAGGATGACTACATGGAAGGAAGGATGTATGGAAGGGATGGATGAATGGAAGGGGTGGATGTATGGATGCATGGAAGGATGGATGGGAGGATGGATATATGGAAGGATAGATGGATACATGGAAGGATGGATAGAATGAAGGAAGAATGGAAGGAAAGATAGATGCATAGATGATACATGGATGGATGGATGGAAGGAAGGAGGGATGGAAGGATGGAAGGGTGGAAGGAAGGCTGGGTACATGGGTTGTGAATTGATGGCAGACAGATGATAGATGGTTGTGTAAAATTAGATATGAGAGGGGCCTGGCATGAACCAATAACAATAATGTCTTAGGATCTGGGTGGGGAACAGGACTAACTCAACCCTTTGCATCTGAGGTTAAAAAAGAAGTTAACTGTTCTTGTTATGCTGAGGTAGTAAACAACCTCAGGTGAATATGGCTCACAACAATCATAGTTATGATTCACTCACATTTCATGATTACAGGATGGTTGTGATATGTCCTTTTCACTCTGGGACCCCAACTGTGGGAACAGCCCCTTTGGGGTTCCAAGATATTTCTATGGAAGAGAAACAGGGATGTGACGGACCCAAGCCAGGGCTACTTAGAAATGGCTTTCTTTCTCCCCTCACATTCCATTAGTCAAAGCCACAGGTCAGTTACCTGAGGTCAGTTGCCCAGGTGGAGCCTAATCCTCTTACCAGAGCATTAGCTGCTTTTAAGATCTTGGCTTGGGCAGTAATACTTTATCCCAACTTGAGTGGAAAACTGAAGCCACCTCATTCTTGGCTGAAGTTGTCTTCTGAAGAGGTTCATTCTATGAGCCAGAATATTCCGACTTAGGATTTTTAAAATGCTCCTCTGGGTCTTTGGGTCTGTGATCATTTCTGTCTCAGTTCTCTGTAATTACACTTCCCCATGCAGTAGAAAAACCCACCCCTTTTTACCTGTTTATTAATGAATTCAATCTCTCTCCTCATTCCTACTCCTCATGGTGAATCCCATTCTGGACACAGAGCCAACAGCTGTGACCTAGGTGCAGAACATGCCTATATCCCAGCCCCTCGGAGTCTACGGCACTTTGCCCAAAGCCTGCACCAGGAGACACAATTGATGACTAAAAGTACCTGGTTTTATTCGGTATTCAGCCTTTCCCACATATCTCAGGTAACTCAGGGATGGTGATCTTGATCAGTTCTTGGAGTGGGCTCTGATTAACCCAAAAGTCAACTGTGACACCCTCCTCCAAGGGGACTTTGCTTATGCAGGTGGGCAGCTGCACTAACAGCTCCAAGCCAAAGCTAGCACCTGCCCTGACCTCAGATGCACCATTGTCCCTGCCTGCCAAGTAAGCCCCTGCCTAGCGATTACTTCCAGGCCCTCGCAGCTCTATCCTGGCTTCAGGCACTAAAACAAGGTTTCTCCCAGACACTAGAGTCAAATCCACAGACTGAAAAAAATGTGAACCCATTGTCAGGCTGTTTGGAGGCTATGCACACCCACCTATATGGGGCAGCCTGAGACAGGCAGCTGGGGCAGCCTAAGACAGGCAGCTGCAGATGCCTGGAAGCTGTCCTGGGGTATATGGAGGCGAACCAAGTGGCCACTAGAGTGCTCTTGGCTGCAGCTGGGTCCTGTTAAGAGCAGCAGGAGCTATAGCCTCCCCCAGGGTCTCCTGCTTGGCAGGTGGAGGCAGCAGCTTCCACAGCTGCAGGGGGAGGGTGGCTGTGTCTGGGTGCAGGACAGGCAGCCTCTCCCCCCATCCTGTCTGCAGTAAGGATATGGTCCCTGGGGAGCCACACCTACCCACACCAGGGTCCACAGGCCACCCATCCCATCTTGGGCACCTGGTGAAAGCTAATGATGGCTGTTGGTGAGAGGCTTCAGTTCCCCACCATAGGGCCTCCACACAAGGGCAGCTGCTTCACCATGAGTGGAGGACCGAAGGTGGAAATGGCAACATCCCCAGTAACCTGCCTTGTCTGTCGGCTGCACAGACGGACCCTACTGCAGTGAGAGGGATTATGTGGGTGTGGATGCTAGGAGGCAGAGGTGCAGAGATTGTCAGAAGGTACTAAAAGGATAAAAGAAACCAAGGGCAAAAATATAAATAAATAATTAAAAAACAAGAAGCCAATGGCAGAAATTAATTCATAACAATCTTTATTGCAGCCTTGAGGGAGCCCAGCCATGCCACAGTGGTGCTGAGGGAAAACCACCCAGTTCCCACATCTGCTGTCCTCACCCCAGCCGAGTGCCATTTGGTTGACTGGGTGAAGCTGACCCACTGGAGTCCAGGAGCTGGGGGACCCACCTCTTCCTGCCCTCTTACCTTGGATTCAAGTCTTAGCCAGGTCAAACATGGGCTGTCGCCTCAGCAGCACACCGTAGCACCTGCCCTCAGTGAGGAGGGAGATGCCTGTCTCTCAACAGGTCCAAAACCTGGTCAGAGGACAAAGGATCAACTTGTTTTCCCTAAAAAATCCAAACAGAAATATCCTAAATGTCCATTGAGTAGGAGATTAAAGGAATTATGGAAACTTCACATAATGTAATTCTATGAAACCACTAAAAATGGTGATGTATGGTTTTGTATTAAAACAAGGAAGAAATAGCATGTGTGTTATGATCCCATCATGTAATTGTTCACATCAACACATGTCTACTGGAAGGAATGCAGTGGGGCTGCCTCAAACAGTAAATAAGCATGAAGCTCTTGTGGTGGAGAAGGCATCCAGTCCTGACACTTTGTGCCCAGACCCTGATGCACAGGGTAAGGTGGGGCTCTTCCCTCACCTGTATTTTCTAACTTTCCAACAATGCAGACATTTTGCTCGAGTGATGTCTAACAAATTCTATTTTGGCTTGGGGGATGACCTCTTATGAAGGAAGGTACACTGGAGATATTGCATGTGACCCTTTGGTCTGGGACTGACTGGGACTGACTGCTCACTTGACAAGGAAGGGCATGTTCTCTGTCTTGACTTTCTTGCCACTTCTAGGTGTGCCTGAGAGAGCAGAGCCTGCTGTGTCTCTGCAGCTCAGGATGCTGGAGCTTATCCAGACTTTGCTTCCAGTTCTTCCCCAAGGCACCTTCCTTCCCAAGCCCCAAATAAAGGATTTACACTTACCCCTTGCCTCAGGCTCTGCTTTCTGGGGAATCCAGGAGTATCAGTTGTACTTTGCTGCATAACAGCCTCAGAACTTAGTGTCTTGGGCTGTTTTATTTGCTTATGATCCTGTGGATCAGTGGGCCAGTGCCATACAGTGGCAGCCGAGTCTCTGTGCAGCTGTGGTCATCTGGCGCCTGACCTGGGGCTGTAAGGTCTAATGTTGCACCCACAGATCTGACAGCTGGTTGGTTGGTCCAGGGGGCCTCAGTGGCTCCATGAGACCCTCCTACTCCAGAAGGTTACACTATCTGGTTCATGCAGCCCCATGGGGCAGAATTTAGGAGGGCAGAGCAGGAGCTGTGAGGCCTTGAGACCCTGCCTTAGCCCATCCACACCAGCCAGCCAGCCACATTATGTTCAAGGTAAGTCAAAAGGTCAGCCTGGATGCAGGAAGTAGGAAAAAGGCCTCACTTCTCGAAAGGAAAAGCAATAGAGTCACATTGTGAAGAGGTGTGTGGCAGAGATGAGAGGAGCTGCAGCCAGTATCAACACCATCTTATAACATGGCTTTGGAGAACAGTGTTGTTTAAATTCTGAGAAGCAGCTCAGCACCCGTAGCACAGTGGTTAAGGAGCCAGCCACATGCACCAAGGCTGGTGGGTTCAGACTCGGCCCGGGCCAGCTAAACCATGACAACTACAACAAAAAAATAGCCGGGCATTGTGGCAGGTGCCTGTAGTCCCAGCTACTTAGGAGGCTGAGGCAAGAGACTCGCTCAAGCCCAAGAGTTTGAGGTTGCTGTGAGCTGTGATGCCATTAGGTTGCTGTGAGCTGTGATCCCATGGCACTCTACTGAGGGCAACATAGTGAGACTCTGTCTCAAAAAAAATAAATAAATAAAAATAAATTCTGGGGAGGAATAGACAAAATTGTTGTCATTTAGATGATGTGACTGAGGAGGACGTGTTTAGAGGAGGACGAAGATGGCAACTGAGAAAGCCTTAGAGCTACCAAATGATCAGTGGAGCTTTAGTCAATGCGAGTGAGGTTTTCAGCTGTCATGAGCATGTCTATAACCAGCATCTGCTGGAGACCTTGGAACCCCTGCCCCAGCCTTTCACCACACACCCCCACAAGTGCCCACTGGGCTGGGTCCCCGGCTCTGCTGCATTTCCAGGACTCAACCGCACCTGTGCCTGTCTTGGTGGGTGACCCATGGCACCCACATGCTTCGACCCCTCTCTCCTGCCCCCCAGCTGGAACCTGCCCGCTTACCTTCCTCCCACTCTTGGTATCTCTACCTCAGACCTCCATCCTACCGGGTGGGCTCCGCTCCACACTCCTGGACATGTGCCTCAGACCCAGGGTTCTGAGCAGTACTCACGTGCTGTAACTGCAAAATGTGGCACATTGCACAGTCTATGTGTTTCTGTCTTTTATCTTTATGTTTTGTCAACTTTGAGCTTCTCAATATGATCCTTTTTTTCCTCTTGGCATTAATGGTTAACTGATGGGATTCTGGCATCTCACCTTAACACCTGCTTGCCCTCCTAACTTCTGATGAAATAAATCTTGTCAAAGAGAGAAGCAAAAAAAAAAAAAAAGGCCCCTCTTCTACAGCTGCAGAAAAGCAAATGCAATTCTGTGTCATAAAACTGTCCCTCCAGGTTTCAAAGACACATTTGCATATCTACATTCACAGCAGCACTGCTCACAGCAGCTAAAATGTGGAAGCCACCCATGTGTCCCCAGAGAGATGAATGCAAAAACTAAACGTGGTCTGTAAAAACAAGCAGGTGTCACTCAACCTTAAAAGAGAAGGAGATTCTGACACAGGCTGCAACATGGACAAAGCTCAGGAACAGGATACTCAGTGAAACAGGACAGTCACAAAAGGACAGTTCCTGTGTGATTCTATTCATAGGGATCCTTGAGCAGTTGAATTCATAGGGACAGAAAGTAGAATGATGGGTGCCCAGGGATGGGGGCTGGATGGGGCGTTAGTATCCAGTGAGGACAGAGTTCCAACCTGGAAGATGAAACAGTTCTGGGAATGGATATTGGTGACAGCTGCATGACATTATAAATGTACTTAATACCACTGAATTGTACAGTTAAAGTGGTGAATTATATGTAAATATTATATGTATTTTACCACAATAAAAAAATGTTTTAAAAAAGAGACAGCACCTGACCCCAAGGGAAAGTTGTACGTGACTCGTGATTCAGACAGGGACGAACCTTCCAAGAGGAGCCCCCCACAGCAGTCTCTGCCTTACAGGGAAATCAATTTGGCCTCAGGGCTCACTTGTAGACTCTGAACTGCAAGAGATTAGAAATTTGTCTGTGATCACAACTATTAGAGTAGTGTTCCCTGCAATGCCAAACTAATTAACAACCTTTTTGATTTTCAAATGGATTTATTATTGGCTACAAGTTTAAATGACCACACATTTTCTCAAAAAAAAAAAATAAAGAAAAAATAAAGAAAAACCATGAATACTGTACCCAAACCCCAAAATTGCAAAGTGATGTTGGTTACTATTTGAAATTCTTTTAATTGCCAAATTTGCCTTTTTCAGCAAAATTCCACTTGAGCAAACAAATCCTGCTGTTGTTAGGCTCTACTTCCTGGGAACTGGCCTCAGCCTCAGGTCTTATCCCCATGAACAGAGAAGGAATATTTACTGTGACTGCTCCAGGCCACTCCACACATCCCTAGCCTAAAGGAGTCTCCTGCCTTCTGGTCCACCCATCCCCACAAGGACTATACCTCCACCTTGCAACCCTGGGCAGCCTACTATACCATGTCCAGGCCATAGGACCTTTCTTTCCACAAGCGCTGGGCCCGACCTCCTCCCCTTTACTTCCTGAGCCCCAGCCTCAAAGATACCAGCAAATGTCCCGTGTCTTATGACTCTGCTCTTGGCTGTCTTTGCTTCCACTTTAAGTTTATTTTTATCTGAAATAAGTAGTAAGTTCCACCATGGTTTAAAAAGCAGTCATCCATGAAAGACTCATGTTGAGAGATGCCCACCCCTTCTTCCCCGGAGGGGACCTTTCCAGCTTCTCTGACTTCCTTTCCCCATTTCCAGGTACTGGACCTGCACATCTGTCCATCTCCCCCTGGGCATGTGAGGATCCTGCAAATGGGCAGCACCATTTGCAGGATCCACACCAGGCCAGGGCTGGATCTAGCGTCCATACCAGTGGATCCTTTGCACACAGGTCCCATGGGTCTATTGGCAGGTCTGTTTTTAAAATTGCAAGTTCTTTTATCTCCCTACCTTCATTTTCCCCAGATGTTCCACTGGAGTTGCTGTGTGCACAGTATCCACTGCTTTTCCCCCAAATGCGTTGCCCTGTCAGGTAAGCCCTCTGCTCCTGTCTCCTAGAATCGTTCCCCAGGACATGCTTTATGCCCCCGGCCCCCAGGCTCCTCAGGTCTGTCTCCTTCACATGCACTCTGCTGGGGAACAAATGCTCTCCACACTGACGGATGCTGCTGAGATGCCATAGCTGATAAAACCTCACTCAGCTGTGGTCCAGCATCCAGTGCTGCAGACAAGCTCAGAGTCCACTGGAGTCTTTCTCCTTTCCAGGTGGCCTCTGTTCCCCTCTCTGGAAGCTTCCAGGATCTAAAGTTTCCCAAGTGTCCTGCATGTTCACAGGGTGTGTTGGGAAGGCCCTCTCCATCCTGAGAGCTCTATCGCTCCTTTCTCTCACATCATTTTCTTAGTTCCTTCTGAAACATCTATCTGTATTGGATGTTGGTCCTCTGATTGGTACTCTATTTTTCTTGTCTGTTCCATTTGGCTTTTGATTCTATTTGGCATCAGGCACAGGTAAACCTAGACTTTTTCCAGCAAAACTTCCATTGATTAAAAAAAAAAAAAAATGCAATGGGCTCAGTGCCTGTAGCACAGTGGTTACAGCGCTTACCACTGGCACCGAGGCTGGCAGGTTTGAACCCAGCCCAGGCCAGCTAAACAACAATGACAACTACAACAACAACAAAAATAGCCAGGCGTTATGGCAGGAACCTGTAGTCCCAGCTACTTGGGAGGCTGAAGCAAGAGAATCTCTTAAGCCCAAGAGTTTGAGGTTGCTGTGAGCTATGACAGCACATCACTCTATTGAGGGCTACATAGAGAGACTCTGTCTCAAAAAAAAAAAAAATGCAAAGATATTTTTACCATGTGAAAGTTCTTTCTTGTTCTGATGTTCTGGCCACGTACCCTGCTGCTGTCTTTTAGGTCCAGCTTCCCTACTTCCTGCCCTGAAGACACAAATGGCATCTTCTCTGGGCTTCCTCAGTCTGACTGAGACTTCCCTGTCCCTGAAATGCTGCTGCATGGCTGGGGTTCCCCGGTCCCTGGAGGAGGCACACTCTTGCCAGGGTACACAGCACAGGCCTGGTGTACCAGCACCACTTGCCACCACCAGGGTACTAGGTCGGGGATGAAGGCAGGGATAGGAGTCGCCATCTAGGGAGAGAAACTGCCCCCAAACAGTGGGAGGATGCAGAGCTGCTGCTGCATGTGGTTTGGGAAGAGTCGGTGTGAGGCCATGTGAGGCTCAGGGACACCATGCCCTGGGCCACTGGGTTGAGCAATGCAGCCACCTCAGCTCTGTGGTGATCATGGGCTCAGACCTGCAGAGCTGGCAGTGAAAGGAGGGGAAATTAGAGCCGGTGCAGGCGATGAGTTCCTGGCACAGCCCGAGGCTGGCTGCAGCAGTGGAGACTGTCCGGCACCCCACTGACAACTGCTCCTAAGTCTTTTCTCAGTAGGACTTGCTCCAGGAAGTGTGAGGGGCTGCTGCCCTCACATATGTGGCTGAGAGGTGGACTGGCCACATGGGCATGCCGCTGAGATTTCCCTTGACAGCATCGCTGCGAGGAGTATTCAGACACCTGCTGTTCATTAGC
The DNA here is from genome assembly GCF_027406575.1 of Nycticebus coucang. Taxonomy (NCBI): domain Eukaryota; kingdom Metazoa; phylum Chordata; class Mammalia; order Primates; family Lorisidae; genus Nycticebus; species Nycticebus coucang. Next base: position 38,843,057 of record NC_069802.1, on the reverse strand, counting down.
AGAGTTGGGTCCTGTCTCATTCTGCTCAGAGGCCACACAAAACACCACTGACCAGGGAGCTGGGGCAGCAAATATTTATTTCTCACAGCTCTGGAGGCTGGAAGTCTGAGATGCTGGGTGCTGGCACAGCCAGGCTCTGGTGAGGTCCTTCTTCTGGGCTTGCAGACAGCCGCCTTCTCACTGTGTCCGCACATGGCCTTTCTTTGATGCACACCTAGAGGGGGGATCTATTTCTCTTTCTATAAAGCCATCAGTTTGTGACCTCCTTTTACCTCAATTTCCTCCTAAAAGCCTTTTCTCCAAACACAGCCATATCGAAGGTTAAGGTTTCAATATAGAAGGAGGGGTACAGCTCAGTCCATTTCTGACTGGGAGTGTGAAAGTCTCCAAGCACAATGATGGATTTGTGTGTTTCTCCATGCCATGCTCAGGGCAGCTGGTCCTCTGCTGTTGGGGGCACGCACCTTAAGCATTGCTACATCTTCTTGGACAATTGGTCTCTTCATGGTTATACAGAGCCCTCTTTATTCCTCCTAACTTCCTCGCTTTGAAGTCTGCTGTGTTTGAAATTAAAATAGCTGCTCCTGCTTGCTTTTCAGTAGTGTTATCATAGTGTATCTTTCTCCATCCATTTACATGTAATCTATATGTCTTTATTTTTAAAGTGTGTTTCTTTTCTTTTTTTTTTTTGTAGAGACAGAATCTCACTGTACCGCCCTCGGTAGAGTGCCGTGGCATCACACAGCTCACAGCAACCTCCAACTCTTGGGCTTACGCGATTCTCTTGCCTCAGCCTCCCGAGCAGCCGGGACTACAGGTGCCCGCCACAACGCCCAGCTATTTTTTTGTTGCCGTTTGGCCGGGGCTGGGTCCGAACCCGCCACCCTCGGCATATGGGGCCAGCGCCCTACTCACTGAGCCACAGGCGCCGCCCCCAATGTGTTTCTTTTCTTAAAGACAACATATATTTGGGTCTTATTTTTTGATCCACTCTGTTTTTTAATTTTTTATTTTAATTTAGTTTAGTTTTAAGGATAATTTATTTTGTATTTTTTACAACAGCTAAATTCACTTTAGTGTAATTTCTCTGGAGAACAGGAAAAGAAAAAAGATTATTCAATTTGTTTTCTGAAATTAGAAAAAAAATGAAAAAACAGAGACAAACTCACTTAAGAACTTAGAAGTAAAATTTGTAAATGAAATAACAGAAAATAGATTTAAACAGCATATTAAAAGACCAATCTACCACAATCAAGTACAGTTCATCTCAGGGATGAAAGGATGACTTAAAATTAGAAAAGTTATAAAAATATAAAATATGTCGCTACACCATCAAATGAAATTGTGAATTGTGCTGCAATGAACATTGGAGTGCAGGTGTCTCTTTTGGTAAAATGACTTTATACCATTGATGTTTAAAATGATTATTGACACAGCTGCTTGATATCTGCCATGTTTGTCACTGTTTCTGCCTGCTGACCTTGTTCTTTGTTCCTGCTTTTTCTATTTTTGATTTTAATTGAGCATTTTACATGATTCCCTTTCGCTCCTTTCTTAGAATATCAGTTATACTTCTTTCTTCTTTCATATTGGTTGCTCTAGAATTTTCCATACACATCTGCAATTAATCCAAGTCCAATTTTAAACACTTTATCATTTCACATGTAGTGTGAGCTCCCTATAACAAAAATAACCCTAATTCCTTTCTCTCATGCCTTGTATTACTATTTCTTTATTGAGGCGGATGGGAAGTGACTGCTAAGGAATCCATGGTTTCTTTTTGGGATAATAAAATGTTCTAAAATTGATTGTTATGGCAATTGTACAACTCTTGAAATATATTAAATACCATTGAATTGTACAGTTGAAAATGGTGAATTGCATGGTATGTGAATTATATCTCAATAAAGCTGTTTCATTAAAAAAACACAACTATTCATAACTCCCCATTGCTCTGAACCTGAAGGCCAAACTCGTTGTTTCAGCAAAGCTCTGCCAGGAGCAAGCCTGTCTCAGAGCCAGGAAAGGCAGCTCCCTCTGTGAGAAATGCTCTTTCCTGGAACATCAGCAGTGTCCAGCTCCATTCAAAATGGCAAATCAAAGCTCTCTGGGATATTACAGGGCTGCCATGTGTAGTGGCTCATGTTGTGCACAAGAATACCCCAGTCATATTAAAATATCTTTGTTATTTTAAATATATGGAGAGCACCATGTGTATGTAAATTGAAGATTGTCTTACACCAGTGCCATTAATTTATGATAGCAATTATTTATGTGCTCTGGAAATTTGGGAGACAAAAACAGATCATTAGAATATCACAGTTTGACAGATTAGCTGGAGCTGCACTAGGCTTCCCACCATAAACTCCACAAAAGTGACCAAAATTTATGAGGGCAGCAACAGGCAGTGCAGGACTGTAACCCCGGGGGAGGATGGGAGCAGACACAGCGGCCCATGAGTCTGGAGGGTTTTCTGCCTGGGGGTACTTTAGAAAGGCCTCATGGAGCCCAGAGCCCAGCCAGCCACATAATGCAGGGCAGGTGGCTGGGCAAGAGGGATCTGCTGAAGTTGAGCTCCCATAGTCTGCACAACAGGACTTGGGGCTTTGGCTCAGGGCTAAGTGGTGTATGGACTGTGCAAACCCATGAGCTGCCTCCCAGAGAGTCACAGCACTGGGGCTTGACCCCTGGACAAACCCAATGGGACCCCTAGGTTGTTTATAGAGGCCCAGAAAGTGTTAGATTACTGTAAAAACTTTTGTAGAAAGAGTAGGTAGGATGGTGGGACCAGTTAGAGATACAAGTGGGAAGAAAATTTGAGCTCATAATCAGAAATCTCATCAAATTTCACAGCAGAATAATAGGGCCCTGGCAGCAGGATGCAGCCCAGAAGCGCCAAAACAGGTGGATACAACTGTCTCCTTGTTACCAAGACCCACAACTGAGGCTGAGGGCTCACTGTGCCCAGGCTGTACCAATTAGGTCTGCTATCTGAAAAACTGGGATGAAAACACACAGACCCCCTAAAACCAAGGGTGGTCTCGGTGGCCCATGTGGTTCCTGCTCATCATTAAGGGCCCACCTTAAGTTAGTGGTTTCAGCCCTTGGTCCCCACTTCAATGGGTTCCATGTGACTGGCTGCTTCATCCCCATCCCCTGCCCTAGCTGGTCTTGCCCACAGTAGCCCTGCCACATTCTAAGGGGTCAGCGCTGCACCCATTGCCCCCGCTTTCCTGAAATGAACCAGACCATGTCCCCACAGGCCAGGTCACCCCAGTACCCAGGGTTTGATCCTGGACACAGTGAGTGTTCTGTGCACATATATGGAATTCCTTGATATGTGTCTGTTGCCCCCATTAGACCCACAGGCCCCAGGAGAACAGGGACTAAGTCCCTTTTGGTGGGAGATGTGCCCCAGGTCTAAAATGAGACAGAGGGATAAAGAGCTCTTATGAGAAATGGAGAGGGCTCTTCATGAATAAGCAGTGTACTCTTCATGAGTAAGCAGTGGACAAGCCTTGAGGAACAGGTGGTCCTGCTGCAGATGGGAGTGGCTCACCCTATGAGGAGCCAATGAACCCTTCCCAGCATGGAGCTGCCCTTGGGGGAAGCACGAATGCTGCTTGGATGGGCAAGGGGCCTCCAGCCCATCAGGGGCATGTGTGCTCTGCTCCCACCCGCTCTCCCACATACACACAGCCCTGGGCAGCCCACAGAGTCCGGGTCTGAGTACAGGAGATACACCTCAAGGACGCCTGAACCTGCCCTACAGAGAAGCTGTGCGCACAGTGAGGCGTCCACTCAGGATACCACTCGCCAAACAGTGGTGCACAGGCCTTGTTTTCACTTCCTAGCCTGACATCATTTTCTGCCCAGATTTGGCTGTCAAGGGCTGCCCACCCCGTGTTTGGTTACTGTGGATCCTCCTAACCCCCATCCCATCCAGGGGACGCGGTCCTTGGAGATGTGGTATCAGCAGCTTATCTTCGTCAGGTGTGTCCCACACCCACTGCACACTCCGCAGTACCATTTCTCACCCAAAAACAACACTGCAGAGTCCTCGTTAGCCAGGAACAGAAGGAGCCAAGAGAATTTCCTGAGCCAGGCAGCAGCAGGTGGGCAGAGGACACCCACACCCACCCTCCACACAGGACCCCAGGTGGCGTCCTCTCCTGTCCTCATTCCAGGGAAACGCATTCTGTGAAAACACAGGGCCCTAAACACAGGGCCTGTTCATTTCTCTGCAGTGAAATTTGATGAGATTTCTGATTATGAGCTCAAATTTTCTTCCCATTTGTATCTCTCGCCACTCCTCTGGATGGGTCGTTTTTAACTTCCCGGCATTGCTCCTTGTGTAACTGCATATGTCCACAGTTCAGTACAAGAAACTAGGATTCTCATCCTGTAATACATATGTGATAACAATTTTCTTGTTCTAAATGACTCCCAGGACATGCTTACTAATTTTTAAATTCAGCATTATGACCAGGCAAAGTTAATAGGAAGCTAGTAAAGGGGCAGCCCCCATTTCTCTTCAGACACTCCCAGGTGCACCTGTGGACAAGTCACCTGGTGAGTCCAATGACCCTTTGAACATGGTGTGCCTCAAAGTGTAACTCACAGGTGTGTCTCACAGTTGTGCCTCAAAGTGTAACTCACAGGTGTGTCTCACAGTTGTGCCTCACAAGTGTAACTCACAAGTTGTGCCTCATAGGTGTAACTCACAGGTGTGTCTCACAGGTGTAACTCATAGCTGTGTGTCATAGGTGTAACTCACAGGTGTGCCTCACAAGTGTGAGCCTCACAGGTGTGCCTCACAAGTGTAACTCACAGGTGAGCCTCACAGGTGTAACTCAAGTGTAACTCATAGGTGTGTCTCACAGGTGTCTCATAGGTATGAATCACAGCTATGCCTCAAAAATGTGTCTCACAAGTGTACCACACAAGTGTAACTCACATCTGTGTGTTACAGGTGTAACTATCAGGTATGTCTCACTGGTGTGCCTCACAAGTGTAACTTACAGTTGTCTCACAGGTGCAACCCACAGGCATGTCTTTCTGACTTTGTCAAGTCCACCCCATTAGGGGCCCAGGAATCACCAGGAGGGAAGTGAAGTGGGGAAGCAGAGAACCAGTACAGCATGTGTCATGAGCAACTACCTCTGCAGTTAAGAAGGGTGGAGGCATCTACACACAACTGCCATTAGAGGTTCAGGGCGCCTCCAAGAGAACTAACTCTCTGCCACTCCTGGACCTTTATAAACCTGCAAGCATGATGGGCTCCAGGGGCAGGGAAAGGGACAGGTCACACCATGCAAATGCCACAGGTGGAGATGGGTGGGTGCGCTTGTGTTGGGGTGAGGGTGTGTGTGGGGTGCAGGCAGCAAGCTCCCTCTTATGCTGACCCTAATGCTCAGTAGCATCCCAAAGTCCAGCACCCTCCTCATCCCCACCCACTCCCTACATAGAGCCTCTGGCCACTCCACACTCCCTGGACAGATGGTGCCTCAGAGCCAGGTCACTGTACTCCAGGCCAACACAAGTGGGAGGTTCAGCATTGTGGAAAGGAGGCCCCTGCAGGAGAGGAATTGGGCTAAAGACAGAGGGGGTGCTTACGGACAGTGAGGGGAAGCTAGGGACACCTAGGCTGGGGTCTCAAGGAACTAAGGGCTGGACATGCAAACTGAGGATTCAGAAGCATGGGGGTCCCATGGCTGGTATATCTGCACACCCAGGCTTGGTGCTGAGGGTCTGAGAGACCAGATGCCAGGTTGGCTATGGAAGCTGTTCTGGGACCGGATACAAAGCAGAGAGATGATCACAGTGCCCACCCGTAACACCTGCCCTCCCTGTCTCCCCCACTCCCCCATCTCCAGACAGAACTGACTATTTTTAGGAAAAGGTGAAGGCCTCTGGGCAGATCCCTGAAAGGAAGCCTCTGAATGATTAACAGAGGAGGGACATTACAGCAACAAGGGCACGTGCTATGCTTGGCCAGCTGGGCCCATTGTGGACGATGCAGCTGCTGCCCATCTAATCTGCCACCCAGTAGGGACAGCTATAGAGGCACCAGGCAAGTGCCCACCCAGAAGCTTCCCTGGAGCTGGGACTTGTACTGAGGGAGCTCTAAGCACAAGAGATGCACCCCGGTTCTGTGTGCACATGTGCACACGCACACACAAACACATACATGCATGCACATATATATGCACACTCACACACACACACATTTTGACAGTTAAATACAATAAAAGTCAGAACCACACACAAATCTTGCACCTGGTTAAAAGGTAGTGACAATATAGGCAGAGACAAAATGAAAAAGATTCAAAGAAATCTTAGGTAGTTTCCCTCACTCCAGAACCTTGATTTGTGATTCCTGGTTCCTTGGCCAAAAAAGGCTGGACATCCTTGTATCTGCCTCCCACTGGGGACAGAGCCAGTCATTGGGACAACGTGATGTGACACAGGACCCACCCTAACCTGCCTCCTGTCAGTCTATGGCTCATGTGGACACCTGCCCAGGCATCTGCACTCAGCATCCTTTGTGATGATTGAGTCAGCCGCTGGGGCAGACAGTCATGGACCCCACTAGAGGGTCCTGCTGCCATCAGAGCACACAGGTTAGCCAGGACCTACCATGTTTCCTCATCAGTGCAGTGTGGACTCAATGCACAGAGAAGACTTAGTGGCACAAATAAAAGTGCCCAAAATGTAGCAATTCGTACTTTTATATTCAAGGAAGTCAGAAATGCCAGTACCAGCAAAGAGTCTCTGAGCTGCTCCACCTTCACCTCTTCTGCCTGAGAGGGGCTGTCCTGGATCCAGGTGGAGGAGCAGGTGGGCCCAGGGGCTCATTGCTGGTGACAGCAGAGTCGGCTGTGCAGCCCAGGGCTCAGGTCTTTCTGCCACTGACAGCCACACAGCCTCAGAGCAATACAGCCCAAAGCCTTTCCCAGCCTTTCCCAGCAGGTAGAGGCCACAGAAAGAGATGAGGAGGGCTGCCTAGACAGCTCTGGCTCCATGCTGGGGAAGCAGAATCAAGAGGCTTGGTGCAGGTTCCTTCCTTCCTCCTCCATACTCTTCCTCCCTCTGCCTTCCACACATCCAGCTTCACTCTCCCCACCTTGGGGATGAGCTGCACTTCCTGGAGGCAGGTCTAACCCCCCTCCCACACCCCCAGGAACCCAGGTCTGGGAACCCAGGAGGACCTGCCTGTCAGACTAACATGAATCTCAGGCAGCTCCCCCAGCAGAGGGGTCTGGGTGCTTGGGGATTACCTCCCTTGGGGATGAGGCCTCAGGGCCTGTTCCAGAGGAAGCCAAATGCCTGCCCTCACTGACTGACCCCTGCCATGGGCTGCAGACCCCCACCCACCTGTTACCCCCCAGCCCCTCTCCAGGGTTTTGAGTTTCCTAGGGAGGTGGGAACTGAAGGGAGGGAGGGGCGGGCCCCTGGTGGTGTGAATCAGATGCAGGCTCCCTAATCGTCACTAAGAAAGACTTTGCTGAGGACAGTGCTTTCTGGGCACCCATGTGCACCCGGAGCAGCGCTTCTCACAGGCAGCAGGGTCGCCATGAGCCTCCAAGAGGAGCAGGTGCGCAGCTTCCTGGACGAGAACCCTGACTTTGCCCACCAGTACTTTGGGAAGAAGCTGAGCCCCGAGAATGTGGCTGGGGCCAGTGAGCAGGGGCTCTTTATGGACTGCAGCAGCCTGCGGGAGCTATGCCAGGTGGAGGAGAGCGTGGCCCTGTTTGAGCTGGTGCAGGACATGCAGGAGAGCATCAACATGGAGCGTGTAGTCTTCAAGATCCTGCGGCGCCTCTGCACCATCCTGCAGGCTGACCGCTGCAGCCTCTTCATGTACCGGCAGCGCAATGGCATAGCCGAGTTAGCCACACGGCTCTTCAGCGTGCAGCCAGGCAGCAGCCTGGAAGAGTGCCTGGTCCCCCCGGACTCTGAGATCGTCTTCCCCCTGGACATTGGGGTCGTGGGCCATGTGGCCCACACCAAGAAGATGGTGAATGTTCAGGATGTGGCAGAGGTGAGTTGCACAGGGATGGGATGGTGTCACAGGTGACACATCTCCTGTGCTTTCTGGAGTATCTCAAAGTCAGCTCAGGAGAATAGGCCTTAAAGATTCTTGTCCTAGAGCCCCTCTGATCCCTGCAGGCAAGCCCAGTGGGTGCAGGACAATCTCCTCAGCTGTGCCACAGAGTTCATTAGACTGAGACTGAGGGTCTCAGGCTCAACCTCAGTGCCCCCATTTCTGTGTCCACATCCATGCCTGAGGCCAATACAGTTCCCATGAGGGCCACACGGACTATGAGAGGACCCATGACTTCCAGGAGATGGCCCAGGTGGGGGCCAGCAGGGTGGGGCATCAGAAGACCCCAGAACCCCCAGCTTCCACCATGGCAGCAGCAGCTTCACCCCATTGGAGACCATGCTGGCCACTGGGGAGAGCAAATGAGGGCCCTGGAGGAGGAGCTGCCAGGGCAGGCTGGGGAGTGGAGAGACTCAAAAACAGATGGCGGGTGGGTTCCTAAGAAGGAGTGGGCATCTATGCAAGCCTCAGGGAGTGGGCTGGAGCTGTGGGAAGGGACGGGGTGTATCAGGTGGGGCAGGTGCAGCAGCTAACTATGAGGTGTCTGCCGGGCTTGAGTGGGAGACTCTGGGAAGACCAAGTGCCCAGGAGATGGAGCTCCAAGGACCCCTGAGGGACCCAGGACCACCAGCCCCAGACAAGCCCCCATGAGGCCAATCTCATCCCTGGATACTTGGAAGCCCCAGCTGTAATCCTCTTACTTCTCCAGGGTAAACAAGCCACCTGCAGCGACCTAAATATAGTAATCTCTAGGGTTAGCTTTGTCTTCACTTCCTGTTTAAGAAATGGGTCACCCAAGTGCCAAATGGAGCATCAGGAGCATGAATGGGCCCAACCAGACTCAGCAGGGACTGGGCTAGAATTGAACTGCCTCCTTCCCTCCCTCCCTCCTTCCCCTCCTCCTTCCCTCCTTCCCTCCCTCTTTTTTCACCTCCCTCCCCACTTCCATCCCCTTTTCCTCCCACATGCAGTCCCCACAGCAATACTTAGTCCTCATCCTCCCCTGAAACTGGATGGGTACTTCTGCCCCCAGGACCCCATTTCCCCCACCTCCTCTACCCCCTTCATCCTGCCTGGGCTTATGGCTCTCAGGCTCAAGGCTGCTGGGCCCAGGCCCTCCTGTCCCTCCAGGTGCCTCGGCTGCACCTGCTTCAACTGACATCCTCCAAGACTGCCTCCTATCCAGCACAACTAAGGCATCTTCCCAGGGCAGGACACAGCATCAGCCTGTGTGAAAACCCCTGGGCTGTGCCTTATTTATTTCAGACTAAAGGAACAGAGACCAAAGTCAAAACCAACAAAAATGTACATTTCCCTTTAGTGCACCTAACACCCTGGGAACAGCCAAGGGGTAGCTCCTGGGGTCACATCTCACTTTACAGAAGAGACTCAGGCAGAGAGTGCGTCCTGAGGATCTGAGCAGCACAGACAGGGCTGGAGAGCAGCTTTTTCCTGAATATAGGGCCCTCAGCCCAGTAGCAAAGCCTGGACACTTGGGGACAAGCAAGCACCCACCACATCGGGGCCACAGGCCACACTGGAGTCTCTCACCCCCGAGTCCCTGCCTCCCATCCACACTTGGAAAACAATGTCTACCTGCAAGGAAGCTGCTGTGGTTAAAGTAGACCCAAACATAGGTCAATCCTGGCACAGGTTGACTTTGAGTATTCATCTTCCTGGTGTAAGGGTGTTAGGCCATGCCCCTTTCCCCCCAGAGTCTTGACCCAGGGCTCCAAGAACAGAGCTGCCTGAGCTCTGCTCCCATTCTCTGGTCTGTGGTGGGTCTGGACAGTGTCAGACTGCATGGGACCGACTCCCAGCCAAAGCCATCTAGGTTCACTCTGACCAGGGCATCCAGGGAGGCAGAGAAGCCCAGCCTGACTTAGAAGGCCAAGCAGGGCCCTATTTCCATAGCGTCGGCATTTCTGTTACCTCATCCCAGAAGGGGTGGGGCTGCTGTGGGCAACTGTCCAGGGCTAGGGGTAGGGCAGGAAGGAGAGGAAGCATCTAAGGCCAGGAAGCTGTGCTGTTCATGTGTGGGCAGCAGAGTTACCAGAGTCAAGGAGAGGAGAGAATTTGGCAATGATAGAATGGCATGGGATAGGTGCATTGCTTAAGGTTGGCAGGGGCCTTCGCATGGGACCCTGCAGCCTCTTCACAGGGCCTTAGACATCACATACGGTCTCCAGGGAAGCTGCAGGAGCAAGCCAGAGTTTGGCTTTCCAGGGAGCTGTGAGCTGGGGCATTGCTCTCAGAGATTGGCAGGGAGAGGGAGGAGGCCAACCACGTGCAGAGCCACTGTGGACATACATGGATCTGGGCAGCCTGCCTGGCCCTCAGAGGCCCTGTCCACCTTGCTTTTAGGGTGTGTGGGTCTGATGACAGGTTAGGGAATTCCTGTAATAACAGGTGGCAATAATAATACATGTAAGGACTTTGCCTGTGAGGGCTTGAAGTCCTGGCACTGGCCCAAGGGATGTCTGGGTGGGTAGGTGGGCTCAGGCTTACCCAGTGAATGATAGGGTGGCTCCTTTGGCCAACCTCGGCCAAGGGGGCTAAGATGAGCCCTGGATGTGTATCCAGGACAGCAGGGGCCTGAGCAAGTGAAGCCTCATGCAGGATAGAGGACAGAAGATGACAGAGCTATGAGAACATTAAAGGTGTACTTACATGCTGATAGGTGGCTGTGTCAGGCTCCGGAGTGGAGGGGTGGGCCACAAGAGAGGCAGGGGGAGGCTCGTGGCTATTTCACAATTTTTCTTGTGAAACAGAAGTTGTGAAGGTGTGTAGGGTGGAGAGAGGGGATGGGGTGAGGTCTGACACCAGGGAAGAAATTGGCAGAGAGAAGCTAGCAAAAGAATGAGGCTGGACATCCACCAACTACCACCTATGTGCCTGCCACCCAAGGGTCATGGTAGATCCACATGGTACCAGCTTCCAGAAACACGAATGTACATCCAGGCATGGTGCTGAGAAGACCACCTGCCATTGGAGGACCTCAGGCAAGGGAGCCAGTGAGGTTGGAAAGGGGCAGGCTGACCTGATGCTCAGGTGGACAAGGAAGGATACTGCGGCAGGAGGGGCCAAGGAATGCGGCAGGGACAACACGCAAGTCAGCACCAACGGCTCACAGGGGAGACAGACTGTCCAAACAACTGCGTGTTCAACAGCCACCCTAAAGCAGTAAGGAATATGCATGCGAGCCTCAAGGAACCCCAAGTGCCAAGACAAATCCTTCCCTTGGGGAAAAATGGCTTTGCCTGTGAGGGCTTCAATGTCCTTCACAAGACATTACTCCTCTGTGCTGCCACCACTGCCGGGGCGTGGTGAAGTCTCCCTGCTCCATTATTCAAACTTGGATTTCCCTGTAATGCTGGGCACCACATGGCAGCTTCATCTCCAAGAATCTGAGAGGGAGAACCGAGGGGACACTCAGCATCTCCTTGTGCACCCTTCATGAGACTCTCACAATCTCCTGGGTCCTGGCAGGCTTCCTTTGACCTCCCCTGGGCCAAAACTGTGGCCCAGCTTCCCTCATTCAAGGGAGTCTAGAAGCTGGCATGGAGCTTCTCTGGCCTGTCTGGAGGGGCCAAGTGTTTGGAAGTGCACAGACAGACATGAGGGAATTCAATCCTCTGTCCCCATGGGACCCACAGTCCTGAGAACACCTGAAAGAATTCCTGTAATAACAGGTGGCAATAATAATACATGTAAGGAGCATTTATTTACCCACATAACATCAATGGGGTAAATACTGTTACTTCTGCCCCTGACTGGTGAGGAGAAGGACACAGGGCCATCCTGTGCAGATCCCAGCCCACCTGCTCTGACTCCACAGTCATCCACCTTGGTCCCTGCACCAGGACACTTTGGCCTCATATAAATAAATGTCAGAACCCAAGAAGCAAGAGGATGAGGCCAGGGTCTCATCTCACTCTTTTAAGGACAGAATCCTGGTCACCTAACACCCAGCACCTAAGGAGACAGAACCTTAGGTCCAGGACAAGGGGAGCCCTCTAAAGCTGGGCTGGGGGTGACACTGGGGGCCAGAGGTGGGCAAAGCTCTCATCACAGGTGCAAAGAAAGCCTTATGGTGGGCAGCAGGCCCCCAGAGCAGACCCCTGGGAGCCTGGGTTGGGAAGGCCCATGGGCTGTGGACAGGCCCCATAGACTGGGGCCCTCAACTCCAAGTAACCTGCACAAGTGTCCTGATTAAAATGTCCCACCAACAAGCCACCAATAGTTTTGTTTTGGAGAAGAGTAGGGTGGGAGGTGGGAGACTAGCCTGGAGTGAGCTAAAGCAGGAGCTGGTGGCCTGGACTGGAGGGTTTGAGGATAGGGTAAGTGGGATGTACTCAAGAGGCATGCAGGAGGCTGGCCCAGGCAGAGGGAGGGCAAGTGTGGGTGACACCCTCAGGTCTGCAGGACAGAGCACTAGGGTGGGTGTCCCAGAGAGAGAGAGAGAGAGAGAGAGACAGGCTGGAGTGTGAAAACCTCATCCTCATGCCTAAGACAAGGTCCTCTGAGTGATGGCCTCTCTTCCTCTCTTGTGGCACAGTGTCCCCACTTCAGCTCTTTTGCTGATGAGCTCACAGACTACATAACAAAGAATATCCTGGCCGTACCCATCATGAACGGCAAAGATGTTGTAGCTGTGATCATGGCTGTGAACAAGCTTGACGGCCCATGCTTCACAAGTGAAGACGAAGACGTGAGTGTCAGGGAGATGTCTTTATGTCTGCGTGTACCCTCTTTGTGTCTGCCACATATGCCTGTGTGCACCTGTATCTCCTCGACTGGGCTCTGTGTGCTCCCTGGGAGCATCTGTGTGCAGCTCATGTGGCCACCACACACACCTGAGAGTGTGCATGCAGGTGTGCACACCTGCATGGCTTCTCCCTGGGCAGGCTCAGAGTGAGCCTGTGTCTCCCCTGCACCCCTGGGCGCACATTTGAACACCGGGACTTTAACTCCTGTTGTTATCATTTCTGTTCCAGGTTTTCTTAAAGTACCTAAATTTTGCCACGTTAAACCTGAAGATCTATCACTTGAGCTACCTCCACAATTGCGAGACGCGCCGAGGCCAGGTACCTGCATGTGCTGTCCAGCGGGCTGGTCTTCCAGACCCCAGCCTCCTGCTTCCTGGCTTGTGAAAGGGTGTGATGCTCACCTCTGTGCATGTCTCTGACCAGCTGGGTCCAGGTTCCCTCTGTCCCGTTTCTGTGCCTATACAGACAGGTGGTGACAGGTGGTATTATGTTCACACAGCCAGGTCCTGGACTGCCCCAGGGAGAGGAGGGGCTCATGGCTTTTGTGGCTGTGCCCAGCTAACTACCCTGCCAACTTGCCCACTGGCCAGGGTGGTGTGAGGCAGCTGCAAAGCAGAAAGGCCCCTCCCCTTCTCTGAAACTACCTCCAACGGTCTTTAAAAGGATCTGGTGTGATTATGATGAACTGGTGGGCCAGAGTGTCCAGGTACTGGGCAGACCAACCTCCCAGAAGGGTTGGCCCTGCTGGTCACCTCCTGGGTGATACAAAAGAGGGCAGCTGCTGTATTATATGGTCTGACTATGTTTAACATTACGAGAAACTATCCAGAAGTGGCAGCATCAGGAGCAAATGAGAGTTCCTGGTGCCCCACATCCTCACCAGCATCTGGTGTTGGCAGTTATTTGAATTGTAGTCAGTCTAGCAGGTGTGTGGTGGCATCTCGTTTTAATTTACAATTCCCTAATGACAAGTGATATTAAGCTTCTTTTCATATGCTTATTTGCCATCTGCACATCTTATTTTTTGGTAAGGTATCTTTTCAGATCTTTTGCCTTTTTAAAAATTGGGTTGTTTTCTTTTGTTCAAAGTGTCTTTTGTATACTTTGGATACAAATCTTTTGCCTTTGTTTTGAGACCCCTTCATATAAATTGGGGATCCAGTGCCAGAGTGGCTGGCAACTGCCTTAACAGGGCATAAAGGGGGGTGGTCGTGGTGTTCCCAGTGTCCCTACCACAGGGCACTTCACTTACCTGACAGGATGGCCTGCTCCTTCGCCATTCCACCCTTGAGACCAGAAGCCTTACCAGGGGATCTTGCTTACACCAGAGAGTGTCCCTGTGGCTCGCAGTTGACCTGTGTCCAGTTGTTCCTGCCTGGCACTAGAAGTCTGGCCTTATGTCCCCAACAGTGTCCTAGGGGAACCAGGCCTGGGGCACCCCTGGTTCTTTATATGAAAGGTGCTATTTCAATGCACACCATAGCAGGAAACAGGTTCAAAGATTTATTACCTACAGATCCGGGCAGGGAGGGCTTTGTGAGATGGGAGGGTCATGGGTAGGCTGCCATTCAGGGACTGGCAGAGAGAGGTAGGGACAGAAAGTGCAAAAGTGAGAGGCAAATAGCAGTGTACACAAGGGAACAGGGTTTGGGTCACTAAGTTTAAGGGCAAGTACCTAGATGGTCAAGGGGACCCAGTCTGCTAGGCATGAGAGATGCCTCTAAGTGTTTTTAGCTCACCCCTTTGTGTACGGATAGAACTGCAGACTGCGTGAAGGGTGACCTGCCCTCAGAAAATTAAACTTGTATTTACAATACATGCTAAGGTGACCTAAAATAAGAATTCACTACAGCGTTTTACAAATAGTTTCTCCTAGGGTATGGCCTGTCTTTTTGTTCTCTCAACAGTGTATTTTGAAAAACAGAAGTTTTAATTTTTTTTTTTGTTTGTTTTGGAGACAGAGTCTCACTTTGTCGCCCCAGTAGAGTGCTGTGCTATCACAGCTCACAGCAACCTCAATCAAACTCCTGGGCTTAAGCAATTCTCTTGCCTCAGCCTCCCAAGTAGCTGGGACTACAGGCACTTGGCACAATGCCTGGCTATTTTTTGTTGCAGTTGTCATTGTTGTTTAGCTGACCCAGGCCGGGTTCAAACCTGCCAGCCTCGGTGTATGTGGCTGGCGCCGTAACCACTGTGCTATGGATGCAGAAGTTTTAAATTTTAGCAAAATTCAATTTATCGTGGATTGTACTTGATGGATTGTACAATTGTAGTGTTGTATCTAAAAGCTCATCACTAAACCCAGGGTTACCTAGATTTTCTAGTGTGTTATCTTCTAGATGTTTTCTAGTTTTGTGTTTTATATTAAGTCTATGATCCACAGTCTAGATCTGTGTCTAGATTCATGTTTTGCAAGGGAAAGTACAGCTACACTAGTACCATTTGTTGAAAAGACTGTCTTTTCTCTTTTGTATGCCTTTTGCTCTTTCATCGAAGCTCAGACCACATTGGTCTGAGTCTATTTCGGGGCCTCTATTGTGCACCATTGATTCATGTGTTTATTCTTTCACCAATACTATGCTGACTTGAGCACTACAGCTTTATAGTAGCTTTTTAAGTTAGAAATGTCAGTTCTCCAACTGTTTTTCTTCTATAGTATTGTTAGTTATTTTTCTTCTACAGTATTGCTGGTTATTCTGGGTTTGTTGCCTTTTCATGTAAACTTTAGAATCAGTTTGCCCAATATCCATAAAGTATTTTATTGGTATTTTAATTGAGACTATATTAAATCTGTAGATCAAGTTGGAAAGAATGCCGTTTTCAAAATAATGAGTGTTCCAACCCTAAGGACACAAAATCTCTCTTAGATTTTTTATTTCTTTCATCAGAGATTTATAGTCTTTCTATTTAGGTTCTATATATTTTTATTAGATTTGTACTGAAGTATTTCATTTTTAAGAACAATTTAAGTGATAATGTGTTCTCATTTTCAAATTCCAGTTGTTCATTGGTTTAAAAAAGAAAAGCAACTGGCTATGTGTTTTTGTTTTTTATTTTTTGAGATAGAGTCTTACTCTGTGGCCCAGACTAGAGTCCTGTCTGGGTCCACAACAACCTCAAAGTCCTGGGCTCAAGCGATCCTGCCTCAGCCCCCCAAGTAAGTATGACTACAGGTTCCCACTCCACCTGGTTAATTTTTCTATTTTTTGCAGAGACATGATCTCACTCTTACTCAGGCTGGTCTCAAACTCCTGAGCTCAACCAATCCACCTGCCTCAGCCTCCCAGAGTTCTAGGATTACAGGTGTCAGCCACCGCTCCTGGTCAAGCAATTGGCTTTTGTGTATTAACCTTGTATCCTGCGACCTCACTACAGTAATAATTAGTTCCAGAAATTTTTTATTGATTACTTGATCTTTTTTTTTAGACAAGTGTCTCACTCTGTCACCCTGGGTAGAATGCCACAGGGTCATAGCTCACAGCAACCTCAAACTTCTAGGCCAAGTGACCGCTTACCTCAGCCTCCCAACTAGATAGGGCTGCGGAAAAACATCCAGCTACTTTTTCTATATTTAGTAGAGACAAGATCTTACTCTTGCCCCAGGCTGGTCTCGAACTCCTGAGCTCAGGCAATCCTCTACCTTGGCCTCCCAAATTCATTGATATTTTCACTTACACTAGTATGCCATCTGTAAAAAAGTTTTATTTCTTCCTTCCCTATCTATAAATACTTTTCTTGTCTTATTACAGCGTTAGCTGTATGTGGTGAGGGGACATCCTTGCCTTGATGCCAATCCAAAAGGAAAGCACCTAGTTTCTCATCAGGTCAGCTAGAGGGGTTTTTGTAAAATTTGTTTTATCTGGTTGAAGAATTTCTCTCTATTTCTACCTTATTGAATGTTTTTGTTCTGAATGAGTATTGGGTTTTATCAAATAATATTTTTCTTTTTTTCCTTTCTTTCTTTCTTGCCTTTTTTTTTTTTTTTAAGACAACAGTCTCATTCTCATTCTGCGTCCTAGGTCAAGTGCCATGCCATCCTAGCCCACAGCAACCTCAAACTCTTGGGCTTAAGCAATCCTCCTGCCTCAGCCTCCTAAGTAGCTGGAACTACAGTTGCCCACCACAATGCCCAGCTAGTTTTTCTATATTAGTAGAGACGGGGTCTTGCTCTTACTCAGGCTGATCTCAAACTCCCAGAATGCTGAGATCATAGGTGTGAGCCATTGCACCTTTCTTCTTTAGCCTGGGGATGTGGTGGATTGCATTAATTCATTGTTGTTTTTTTCTTTAAAAAAAAAATTGAAATTCAATGACTTCGGGCAAAGTCTGAGTTTTTTTTTTTTTTTGGAGAATTCAGAAATATTAGGAATGAAAAAGTGATTTTCCTTTTTCTCCTTGTTGTAATGTTGGGTTTTGGTTTTTTTTTTTTTTTGTAGAGACAGAGTCTCACTTTACGGCCCTCGGTAGAGTGCCATGGAGTCACACGGCTCACAGCAACCTCCAGCTCTTGGGCTTATGTGATTCTTTTGCCTCAGCCTCCAGAGCATCTGGGACTACAGGCGCCCGCCACAACGCCTGGCTATTTTTTCTGTTGTTGTTGCATTTTGGCCGGGGCTGGCTTTGAACCCGCCACCCTCTGTGTATGGGGCCGGTGCCCCACTCACTGAGCCACAGGCGCCGCCCTGTAATGTTTTTTTATTCAGTCTTTCTTTTTGTCCTTTCTTTCTTCTGATATTGTTGTTTCTTTGGTTTTGAAGTGTCTTTTTCAGCGGAACTGGATGAATGAAAAAAAAAAACCTTTTCTTTTTCTTTTTTAATTCAATTTTCTCTTTGCTTTTTCTTATCCTCTTCTTTACTTGTCCTTTTTTTCCCCTATAACTTCTGCAACTTTTTCAGTTCTTCATTCTCTTCACTGTTTGCACTGCTAACATCCGAAAGTATGTCCCTTTGGAATCTAATCAGAGAAAATTGCAGCATTCAAAAGTCAAGTGACCAGGGTAGCCATATTTTTTGCAGCCTGCTGTAACACTATTCTTGTTGCAACTTGGGCCTGCCATGATGGTGGTCAGAGAGGGAACTGGAGCCTTCAGCTACTGAAAACACATTTACTTCCCACCAGCTGTAGGACAAAGCACTGCCAAAGTGCCTTCTTCCCCCCACCATGCGGCAGCACCTTTGCTGCCATCAAGAAAGGCCCTGTAAGCCTCTTCATTGATTTATGTTCCCATGTTGAGTGAGATCTGCATACCTAGAATAATTACTGGTAATTATTTGATACATTGTTAGTTTGGTTTTGCCAATGTCTTGTGTCAAGAATTTTTACATCTATAGTCATGAGATATGTTGGTCTGTAGTCTTCCTTTCTTATAAAGTATTTTTTTCTCTTTCTCTTACAAGATTGCTGTCATTTATTTTACTTATCTATATGCTCTAATCACCCAATATACTGTTACTATTACTACTTTGAACAGTTAATCTGTTAGATCAATTAAGAATAAGAATAAAGAAGGATGTTATTTTATTCCTGTTATTCTTTTTTTTTTTTTTTTTGAGACAGAGTTTCACTTTTTCACCCTGGGTAGAGTGCTACGGTGTCATAGCTCACAGCAACCTCACAGTCTTGGGTTCAAGCAATCCTCTTTCTTCAGCCTCCGGAGTAGCTGGGACTATAGATGCCTGCCACAATACCTGACTATTTTTAGAGATAGGGTCTTGCTCTTGCTCAGGCTGGTCTGAAACCACTGGCCTGGGCCTCCCAGACTGCTGGGATTACAGGCATGAGCCACCGCTCTCAGCCCTTATTCTCATTTATTCTTACCTAATGCTTTTCCTTTCATCATGTAGATATGCGTTTCTGGCCTGTCTTGGTCTTCTTTCTGAAAACTTCTCTAAGCATTTCTTGCCGGGCAAGTCCACTGGCAACAAATTCTCTCTGTTTCTGTCTGTCTGATAAAGTCTTTATGTCTCCTTTACCTCTGATGGATAATTTCACTGGATATAGAATTTTAAGTTGGTGGGTTTTTTCTCTCAACACTTCAAATATTTCACCTCATTCTTTTCTTCTTGCATAGTTTGTAATGAGACTCTGGATATGATGTGTATTCTTGTTCCTCTGTTGGTAAGGTTTTCCCCCCATCCCAGGGGGATTTTCTTTCTGTTTTTCTGCAATTTAAATATGATATTCCTGGCTCAGAACCCGTAGCTCAGTTTTTAGGGCACTGGCCACATGCACCGGGTATGGCAGGCTTGAACCGGGCCCAGGCCTACTAAACAAACAAACAAAAATAGCCAGGTGTTGTGGTGGGCACCTATAGTCCCAGCTACTAGGAAGGCTGAGGCAAAAGAATTGTTGAGCCCAAGAGTTTGAGGTTGCTGTGAGCTGTGATGCCACAGCACTCTACTGAGTGCAACAACGTGAGACTGTCTCAAAAAATAAAAAATAAAAATAAATAAATAAATAAATATGATATTCCTAAGTATAGAATTTGGGGGCATTTATTCCAATGGTGGCTTTGGGGGGAGCTTGGTATGCACTGAGCTTCCTAAATGTGTGCTTTGATGCCTGGCAATAATTTTGGAAAATTCTCAACTGTTATTACTTCAAATGTTTCTTCTTCTCCTTTATATCTTTGCTCCCTCTAGTATACTGATTACCCACATACACCTTTTGTAATTGTCTTACAGTTCCGTCCTTTCTCATTCTTTTTTCTCTGCATTTTAGTTGGGGAAATTTCTACTGACATATCCTCATGCTCACTAATTCTGTTTTCAGCCACATCCCACCTACAGATAAACAAGGCATTCTTTATTTCTATATTTGTGTTTTTTATTTCCAGCATTTCTTGTTCTTTCTTAGGGTTTTATCTCTCTGCTTACATTACCTATATCTTCTGGTACTGGGCTTTTAGAGTACTAATCATAGCTTCAAGCTCTGAGTAATTCCAGGGTCTGAGTCTGGTTCTTATACTTGCTTTGTTTTTTCACACTGTGTTTGGGCGGGGTGGGCAGGGTTAGCAGGACTTGTAATTTTTTTGTAAAAGCTGGAACGGGGATGAATGGGCCTTTAGTGTGAGATTTTGTATTGATCTGAGTAGAAGTCAGGCGGTATTTGACATTTGCCATAGCTGAGGGAACCAGAGGCTTCAATTTCCTCCAGTGTCCTCGTTTGGTCGGTTGGTTATTTTTCCTCCTGTCTTAGTCTTCTGGGGTGGCTGTGAAACACCACAGACTGTGCAGCCTAGTCAATAGCCATTTATTTCTCACCGTTCTGGAGGCTGGGTGAGACCTGAAGGTTCCTTACAAAGGTGGGGGACATATTCCACCCAGGACAGATGTAGGAGGAGGGTATGGGCCTTCACTTTCAGAAGACCTCACACTTCTGCTATGTGAGCAAATGGAAAAGTTCAGAAATCAGGAGGCCATGAGACAGGGCAGCCCCAAGGTGCTGGGCTTAGAGTGGGCAGAGAGATGCTGAGTGCAGGTGGCCTTTAGTCTCCACCACTGACAGCCACAATAGCATAGAAAGAGATCCTCAGGAAAGTTTCAAGAAAACAGTGGGTCTACATACTTATTACATTTGTTTACAATATAATGTTTTAAGTTATAGGTTTGCATGATCTAATTTTAATGTGTTTAACAACTGGCTCTCATAATTCCTGAGCACTCAAAAACCAGCTCTCAGAAGCTCACAGCAAAGCAAGACCTTGACACTGAGGCCGGAACACACCCAAGCTTTGGGAAGCGTTGCAGCCAGGCCAGTGGGGGACATCCCAGGGACAGGCCTACTAGGTCGGACTATGGCAGGGCAACCCAGTGTTGGGGTCTCCTGAGGCTGGGTCCCTGCAGGGCACCACAGGTGCTCAGAGCAGGTCACTCATGCTGACCACAGCCCAGGACGACTCTTCTCTGGTGGACAAAAGAGAGTCTCAGGTAGCGACATGCTCCCCAGTGTAGCTGTCGCCCCAGGTCTCAGTGGGTTAAAGCAGAGACTTACGGTCTTTCTTCTGTGTGCAGAGGCAGCCAGCCTCACCTTCCTGTATTCCTTCCCGTCCCCTGCCACTTGGGACATCTGACCCCCCTTCCTCCCACAAGAAATGAACATTTTCCGGGCGGCGCCTGTGGCTCAGTCGGTAAGGCACCGGCCCCATATACCGAGGGTGGCGGGTTCAAACCCGGCCCCGGCCAAACTGCAACCAAAAAATGGCCGGGCATTGTGGCGGGCGCCTGTAGTCCCAGCTGCTCGGGAGGCTGAGGCAAGAGAATCGCTTAAGCCCAAGAGTTGGAGGTTGCTGTGAGCTGTGTGAGGCCACAGCACTCTACTGAGGGTGGTACAGTGAGACTCTGTCTCTACAAAAAAAAAAAAAGAAAAAAGAAATGAACATTTTCCTTGATGAGATCAGCTCCCCATCCATTCATCTCATCTCCAAGCTCCCTGGGCAGCCAACACCACCCTAGGTTCACCTTGGAGCATGAAACCAGAACACATCTAATCGATTCATGAAGGGCAAAATCACAGCTTTCCGGCTGGAAGCCCAGGTCATGTCACCCAATGCTTGGCTGAAGCCGCCTGTGCCAGCACCAGGTATGTCAGAACAGCATGCACAGGCCAGGGCCAAGAAAGGCCACAGCACTGATGAGGCACAGGCCTGGTGATAGAAGGAGGGCATGTGTTCCTCTTCCCAGCCAGTACCAACATCTGATTTAACAACTTTCCAACAGTTTAAAGTTGAGAGATTTAATGTAAGGATCTAAGTTGCTACAGTAGCATCTCTTAGAAGGCTTCACCTCTCAGGAGGGGGCTTCACCCTGCTGGACCACGTCACCCCCGGCCACTCCCTGTGGCAAGTGTGTCTCCAGGTGCCATCAGAGATATTAGAGGGCTCCTCTTGGTCTGACAAGGAAGAGAAGGCTCTGGAAGGTCTGAGGGTGGGGCAGGGCCCCTCACCCAGAACTGCCCTGAAACCTCGAGTCCTAGCAGTCAAGACAGAAGTGGCTTGAGTGCCCACAAGTGGACAGGCATAAGAAGCAGATGGTGGAGAGCCAGAGCTGGGCAGTGGAGTGAAGATGCTAGACACTGTGTGGCCACCCACGTGTTGAAACTCTAGAGCATCCTGGGGTCGGGGCCAGTGTTGTTGACATGGAACAGAGGGAATGCCCTGACCCTGACCTGGCGGTGTATAACAATCCATCCAGCTAGGCCCCTGAGATGCAGGCACTCCAGTTGATTGCCATGTGTGTACAAGATGGTGTAGGAAAGTTTAAAATGCAAACAAGAAGGAGGAAGAAAGGGCAGAGGCCTCAGGGTCAGGCTGCCTGCAGTTAGACCACCTTAGACACAGTGTCTTGTCCATAGGAAATGACCATGTTAGCTGCTGTGGTGGCAGGTGTTGGTCAGGGGAAAGGGGACAGCAGGTGTTCTGGAGTGGGCAGAGGGTGGAAAAGATGAGGTTTCACGGAGACACTAAGTCCTCTCCCCTCCTCACTTAGTCCCTCTGCCAGAAGGACAGATCTTAGGGATCAGTATGCTCAGGTGACTCAGCCAGGAGGGCATCTTGACCCCCTGAGCTCCTGCAGGATAAGCCAACAGCCGTCCCTAACATTTCCAGGCACCTGACAAGGGTTCTGCTGGGCCCTGCTGGGGCTTTGTCTGCATTGGAACATCATGGGGTAGATGCACAGCGACTCACACACAGGCACACACATGAATGTACGCACATGGGGCTCCCAGAGCCAGCTGCTCTCTCCCACTCCACACACAGCCTCAGAGATAAGGAAAGGCCACCTCCCAGTCTTGCCTTCCCTGTCTGTGACTTTTTTGTTTTTTACCAGGAGCTGTTGCTCCCACCCCATCAGCTTGGGTGCACTTAGTGGCATTATCTCTAACCAATAGTACAAGAAAAACAGGCAGGGGATGACCTCTGGGCCTCCCTCAGCAGCTGGTGCAAGTGGCTCAGAGGGTCTGTTTCAGGGCAGCATGCCCACAGCCTCTGAGCATGAGGAGCTGCACCTGCCAACCCCATAGAGATCATGGTCAAGTCAGGGCATGGAAAACGGGATCTCCGTGAGATTGGAACCAAATGGGGCCCTGTGGGGGCCCCAGGGGGTCTGGTTTAGTGGCACTCAGGGAGGGCCTCCTGGAGACAATGTAGTGAGGGAGAGTCAGGCTTCTCATGGTGGATGTTTCCACATATCCATACCTGACATGTGGCAGTGACAGAACAGCCAGTGCTGTTGCTCCATGAGTCATTCATACCTGATTCTGTTGTCTAAGTCTTGGTCAGGACCCACTAAACTCCAGTGGTGGAACTGCCTCTGTCTGAGCATGTGGAGCCTGAGGTTCTGTACAGGCACAGGGGCGCCCATCCAATGAGTCCATCAGCTGCTCCTGATGCTCTTGAGGCCAGCAAGAGCATCTGCCCTTTGTTCTGCTGCAGACAAAGCTCTGGCAGGATTGGAACACCTGTCAGATGCTTGGAGACATCAGAGAAGGCTGTCAGCTCACCCTGTGGGAGCTTGGGGGATCTGGGTACCTACTTGGCTGAGTCAGGGCACAGGAGGAACGTGACCCCTGTGTGAGCTCCAAGAAGAAGCTCAAAGTGAGACTCAAAGTGGGGGGCTGGGCAGGTGGGCCAAGAGGATGGTAAGGGCACTGGCCGGAGGGCTGATCCCCAGCAGAGAGGGCAGGAAGGACCCAGCTTAGACACACTCTGAACTTGAGGAGGCTGCCAAGTGGAAAAGTGGCCATGTGAATGGGCCTGGGGATGGCATGTGCAGGGAAATAAGTAGGCCCAGGAGACAGGTCACAGGGCCCTGCTCCATGTGGACCCTAAGAGCACAGCTCTTAGGAAACAGAACGTGGCAGGGGCAACTAAGGCTGCAGGGGCTTGGGGGAAGAACACAGGGTCTTGGCCTGAGGGTGGTTTGGGGATCACCACACTGGGTACAGCAGCTGCATCCATGGGTTCCACTTCCAAAATTTAACAGATCACAGGTCAAATACATTTGGGAAAAAAATGTAAAAATAGCAATGCAATAATTTTGACACATAACTGCCATAAGAGTTGTTCCTAACTTATGCTAGTTTTGAGCCCAGAGTCTTGTGAAGCATATGAACTCACACGTCTCTTGACCTAGCTTGGCCTAATAAAACTGTGCCCCAAGAAAAAAAAATTTTCTGGGTCACTGTGTTGAGCAAGAACAAGACCCCTTCTCTACAAAAAATGGAGAAATTAGCCAGCCATGGTGGCGGGCACCTATAGTCCCAGCTACTCAGGAGGCTGAGATGGGAGAATCACTTGAGCCCAGGACGTGGATGCTGCAGTGAGTTGTGCTGAGGCCACTGCACTCCAACGTGGGCAACAGAGTGAAACCCTGTCTCAAAAAAATAAAAAATTTAAACTGTACAAAATACAGTATAACAACCATGTACATAGCATTTACATTGCACTAGGCAGCAATCTATAGAAAATTTAAAGTATACTTGCAGAATTGTGTAGGTTACACGTAGACACTACACCATTTAATATCAGGGACTTGAGCATACACAAATTTTGATGTCTCCTGGAGTCCTGGACCCAATCTCTCAAAATATCAGGGATGGCTGTGTTATATACTTCATAATTGCTAAAAGGGTAGGGTTTTTTTGTTTGTTTGTTTGTTTGTTTGTTTTTAGCTCAGTGCCTATAGCTCAGCCGCTAGGGTGTTAGCCACATACACTGGAGCTGGCGAGTTCGAACCTAGCCTAGGCCTGCCAAATAACAATGACAAGTACAACCAAAAAAAAGGAAAAGAAAAAATAGCCAGGCATTGTGACAGGCACCTATGGTCCCAGCTACTTCGGAGGCTGAGGCAAGAGAATTGCTTAAGCCCAAGAGTTTGAGGTTGCCGTGAGCTGTGATGCCACAGCACTCTACTGAGAGCAACATGGTGAGACTCTGTCTCAAAAAAAAAATAAAAATAAAATAAAAGAGTAGTTTTTAATGTTCTCACCACAAAAAAAATAAGTTAGGTGATGGATAAGTTAATCACTTGATTTAATATTTGGAGTCTTTTACTAGTAGTCACTTAATTTATTTTTTAAAATGCACATACAGAAAAGAAAATGCCAGTTACGCTTAAGAGTATCTTTGTTGAATCAGTTCAATTGTTTAAAAATCTAGACCTTTCGGTCTACATCTTTCTAATATTTTGCCTGATGAAATGAGAAATATACATAAAGCATATCTGCCACATACCGAAATATAATAGTTAACTTGAGGAGATTCATTTGTGTGATTTTTGAGTTGTAAACTGAACTGATTAAATCTTTCTACTATGTATACATAGGCCAAAACACATGGTACGCCATATATACACACAATTATTTATCAATTAAAAGTAAATAAAAATAAAATAAGATCAGTGTAAAATAAAAGCCATGAATGCCCATCATCACCTTTGGCAGGAGGATAGACTGGCCATGCCCACCCATCAATGTTGAGCACCACACAGGGAAGCAGATGGCCACAGCACCTCCTCTGCACTGCCTCCTGCCTGCATGGTGGACATGGTGTGTGCCATGTGGTTTCGGTGCTGGGTGGCTTTTTTATTCCTTTCGAAAAAAACCGTGAATCATGTTCTTTTCATTCTGGAGGTTATAGTGGCAGACTGCTGGCCAGGATTGAGCAAGGCAGCTGAGGGCAGCTTTGGAGGGCACTTGGGCTGATGGAGTCCTGATGTGGAAGAGGGCAGGCCTGCGGTGGAGATGGCCAGGCAGGGTATGCTGATGTGAAGATGAAGGAGTAGAGAGTCCAAGGGGTGGTGCCAGCGTTCATTTTTAATTGATATCTTCTATGGGTAGAGAGAGAGCCAGAGCCCAAGTCATCATGCTTGGGTGGGGGCTGCCTCAGCAACAACAGGAGGACTGGGTGCACGTGGGAGGGCTCCCTGGCCTCAGCGGGCATGGGAGGGCTGCCTCCAACAGGGAGGATCTGTGAGAGGAGGGGCTGGCTCTAGGCAAGCCAGAGACACAGGTGACAGTGGGGCCTGTGCTGGGCGGTAACTGAGGAAACAAAGGAGCATAGCCCAGACTGGACAGGAGCTAGACAGGCCTGTCGGCAGCCCCATCCCATCCGCCAGGGGCCTGTGGGGAGGGAGGCTTAATGTCTGGAAGGATCTGGCCAGGTCTTTACTTTTCACACTCAAAGAAATTAATTTCAATTTTCACTCATTCACTTGCTCACTGAGCACGAGTCCAGTGCCCGCTGAGTGGCAGAGATGCAGCCAAAGACTGAACTCCTCACTGTCTGGCATATGTCCAGGCCCTGGGTCAAGAAGCAGGTTGTCACCCTCTCAGATGAAAGCCCAGGGCACAGCGCCATCTGTTGCTCCCCATCCTGGGCCCCCTGGTCAGGGGCACGTGTGTGTGTGTGTGTGTGTGTGTGTGTGTATGTGTGTGTGCATGGGTGTGGCCAAGCAGGTGTGGGGTGTAGGTGTGGCCACAGGCCCACAGGTATGCTGCCCTCCAGGTGCTGCTGTGGTCAGCCAACAAGGTGTTTGAGGAGCTGACAGACATCGAGAGGCAGTTCCACAAGGCCTTCTACACCGTGCGGGCCTATCTGAACTGTGATCGCTACTCAGTGGGCCTCCTAGACATGACCAAAGAAAAGGTGAGGCCTCGGCCCCAGGGCTTTCCTGTCCTCCTGGATTGGCACCTACACTGATCACCTCCCCATTTCTCCTCTGCTAGGAATTCTTTGACGTGTGGCCTGTGCTGATGGGGGAAGCCCAGCCGTACTCAGGCCCACGCACTCCTGATGGCCGGGTAGGTCCTGGTGGCTGCTCAGGCTCCAGGGTGGGGAAGCAGGAAAGGGGGTGGGAGCGAGCTGCCTCCCCAGACTCCACCCCTGCCGTGCTCCAGGGATGTGGTAACTGGGCTAGCCCCAAACGAGGTCGCCCACAAATGTTCTGCTTGGCCGGGCTCCTGCTGCCTCCTCGTGGTCATCATACCATCTCCCAATGTGGGACAGGGGAGCATGCATGCGTGTGCACATGTGCATGCAGAAGGACAGGCCCAGTTCATGTGTGGGCTTCTGTGGGAAAGAGAAGAAAGTTGGATCCAAGTCAGAGTGTGAGGTGCATGGCCCGCAGTACCAACACATGTGCCCAGAATGTGCATGCCCACTGGCATGTGTGTGAGTCTTTGTGAAACATGCACTGTGGATGGATCTGCTGTGCACACATGTCATTGCATGTAGGTATGTGGTCATGTGTAACTGGGCTTCTGTCCCAGAGCCCCCCTTGAGGAGTCTGGCTGGGATCCTTAGAACCCTTGTGTCTGTTTCTAGGAAATCGTCTTCTACAAGGTCATCGACTACATCCTCCATGGCAAGGAGGACATCAAAGTCATTCCGTAAGTGCCAGAGCTTCGCAAGAGGTGTCCCTGTAGAAGGGACACATCCCTATAGGAGGGGCACTTTGGATCAGGCATGGTCTCAGGACCACAGGGGGGTCAGCAGTGTCCAGCCAGGCCCAAGCTGCTCTCTGCACTGTGGATGCTGTGGAGTGGGGTGAGGAGGAGGGGGATGTCTGCCTAGGAGACAGAGGGAAGGAGGGATGAGCCTGAAGCCTCCCTTCCTCCAGAGTGGACCTTCAGAGTAATGTTGAAGTCCAGGTGCACTGTCTAGTGGTCCCTCGGGGTCTTACCTTGGCTCAACCAGCCCCACCTGGGAAAGTTGCACTTCCAGAGGGGGAGGCCTGGCATTGCATCCCTGTGGAGCTGGGAGAGGAGGGGTGTCCAGAGGTCAGAGAAGGACTCTAGCCTCCCCCAGCCCTTTAGCTACATGGCTATGAGATCCTATGACCCCACAAAGCTGATGGGACCCAGCCTTAGGCCTCAAGCAGCACCAGGACCCAGGAGCCTACAATATACATCAGGGCCAGAACTGCAGGAGGATGACTGTGGGTCCCAGGAAGTAGCTGCAGCCTTGGGGTCTACAGGAGCAGGTCAAGGTTCCTGCAGAGTGAGGGCCCCGGCATGGCAGGACATGGGAAGGAGGATGAGGCAGCCCAGATCTCTCCAAACCTCATGCCTTGCTCAAGTCCTCACCAGGTCCCACCACCACCATGGCCCCTGCTCCCAGCTGGAGCTCAGAGAAGGGAACAGATGTCAAGGCTAGCTCACAATGTCCACATCTAACAACACTCTCTCCCCACAGCACTCCATCAGCAGATCACTGGGCCCTGGCCAGTGGCCTTCCATCCTACGTGGCAGAAAGTGGCTTTGTGAGTCCTGTGCTATGAGGGCCACGGCCCTGCCCTACCTGGTGCTGCACCCTCGTCTCCTGTAGTCCTCTCCCTTCTGGTCTCCATGCGCTGCAGCTGCCCCTTGGCCACTCTGCTTTCCCAACTTAGAATTCATCTCTTTCCAGTGAGGCTGAGATAGAAAGTCTGCTTTAGAATCATATTATAACTTCAGCAGCTTCAAGTGAAGTTGTTTTCCTGATCCTTTTCCAGATTTGTAACATCATGAATGCCTCTGCTGATGAAATGTTCCAATTTCAGGTATCTGTCCATTCATTGATAGAAACTGTGTTTTACTTAGGCAAGGAGATACTTTGGTGCAGAAATGATGAACTGAATTAGCATTTGCTACTTAACACACTCTCAGAGTCTCAGTTACAAGAAGCTTCTATTTCATGCTCGCAGGTCTGTAGCTCAGCTGGGCTCAACAGACCAGGAGGGACGGCAATGAGGCTTTGGTCTGCTCCACACGTCCTCATCTGCTACCAAAGGGCCAACAAAGGCTCACTCTTGAGGGAGGCAGAGTCAAAGAGATTGGTGGAAATGTGGTTTATCCACTTTCCATTGGTGAGGCCCACCAGTGGTGGGGTGGAAGATAGGACCCAGTGCAAACTGAAAATAAGAGGCCCCTTGCTGAGAAATTATTAAGAACTTCAAGAGCAGAGCATTCAGCCAAGAGCAGGGCCCTCCTGAGAGTGAGCAGCTGTGGGGCTGCAGCCTCACAGCCCTAGGGGGCAAATGTCCTTCACTTCCACTGGTAAGAAAAACTATGACACAAAGTTCAGACACCGGAAGGAATGAAGAGACAGGACAATAACCTGCTCGCCACAGTTCAATGCAGAATAAGAGGCTCACCCTCCCCACGGGCCAGGGCGGTGCTCAGCTCTGGAAATACCCCCTGCAGGAGGGGCCCCTGGACGACTCTGGGTGGGTCATCAAGAATGTGTTGTCCATGCCCATCGTCAACAAGAAGGAGGAGATCGTGGGTGTTGCAACATTTTACAACAGGAAGGACGGGAAGCCATTTGACGAACAGGATGAAGTCCTCATGGAGGTGAGTACCTTTCACTAGAGGTGGTTTTGGAGGGGACACCAATGGGACACTGGCTGTGTGGGGCTTTACCACACCTCACCCCACCCAGCATAAGGTCAGGGAGAGTGGGAGCCAGGATGGGCTCATGGGGCCAAATTCCTTGATACAGTAGGTCTCTGGCAGGCACCAGAAGGCCTGTTCAGTTGCCGGCAGGGTGCAGTGTGTGCTGGGGTGATGACACTGTTGTCCTGTTCCCCAGTCCCTGACACAGTTCCTGGGCTGGTCAGTGATGAACACTGACACCTATGACAAGATGAACAAGTTGGAGAATCGTAAGGACATTGCCCAGGACATGGTCCTTTACCATGTGAGGTGTGACAAGGACGAAATCCAGACAATCCTGGTATGGCACCCTTCCTACTGGTGTCCCTCTGGGCAGCAGGGAGAAGAGGTTCCCAGGGGCTAGGACACACACTGAGGTCTACCCTGACTGCTTATCCCACAGGGGCCTGCCCATGCATGAAAGATGGAGGGAAAAGTGAGGGCCTCCCTCAGCCCAATGTTTCCCCCAACAGAAGGAAGAACTGCCAGGACCCAGCCAGTTGGAGCTGATATGGGCTGTGAGAATCCATCAGTTATGCATGTGGGTTGCTCAGAGCAGTGACTAAGACAGGAAAGGAGCCACCCCACACAGTAACATCATGTCTAGGCATTTGCAAGAGGAAAGCTGACCTTCAGCACTCTGGCATCACTTCATCCCTCACCACTTCATGACACATCTTTCTTCTCTATTAGCCAACCAGGGAACGCCTGGGGAAGGAACCAGCTGACTGTGAAGAGGACGAGCTGAGGCAAATCTTGGTGAGGATCTCACTGTCATCCCTCATAGGGAGGCTGGCTACTCCTAAGGTGGGAGGGGACAGTCCTCTTTTGTGCCCAGGAGGTGCTTAGCACACATAGCATCACCCTGTGACACTGACTAACGTCCGCTTGTTTGTGCAGTGTGTCCACACATCTCAGCATGTGTGTCAACATCATGCAGGGCGTCTCCAAGTGTGTTTGTCCAGCTAAAGGTGTAACTTGATGTCTGCACTGCTGAATGTATCTCCATGTATGCCTGTCTCTTTGTGCTTTTCCAGAACCTTCTTTGTTTAGTCTCAGTGGGCATGACTGAACTATATGCCCATGTGTGTCATCCCTGGTATAGAAGTGACCAGGAGCCCACCACATCCAGTATGTGTGTTTGGATATGTGTGCATGTGTGCCCATGTGTGTGCACATGAGTGCCTATGGACATGTGTTTTTGTGTCTCCCAGAGACCATCACGAGGTCAGCTTAAATATAATATGATGTCTCCATCACCCTGTGCATCCCTATGTGACTTAGTCAGAATCATCTGAGGGCTATCAGTCCCACGGAGGAGGCCTTTGACTGACTGTGCAAATGTGCCTATGTGTATCCATGTGTGTGCCAGTGTATCCACATAGATTCTTGTGTATTCACAGGTGTGGTTGTGTATCCACATGTATCTGTGTGTCTTTTTATGTGCATAACTTTGTGTTTACTATTTTACCATCATTACTCTGTCTGCCCTGCTGGGCACAGTTCTCATTGTTAGGCCACAGAGTAGGAGGAGAGGAGAGGATGACCTGAACCGGCAAGGATGTGAGCATCCCAGGCTCAAGGCTGGAGCAACCAAGAGGACAGATACCAGCAGAGATGCCTAGGGTGTTTGTAGCTGGACAGGGGCTTCAGAGAGGAAAAAGATGGAGGGAAAAGTGAGGGCCTCCCTCAGCCCAATTTCTCCCCCAACAGAAGGAAGAACTTCCAGGGCCCAGCAAGTTTGACATCTATGAGTTCCACTTCTCCGACCTGGAGTGCACCGAGCTAGAGCTGGTCAAATGTGGTATCCAGATGTACTATGAACTGGGTGTGGTCCGCAAGTTCCAGATCCCCCAGGAGGTAGGTAGAGTGGTGGGGGGACACAGTCGGGGTTCTAAGTCCCCCAGGATGTGCAGATAGAGATGTGGTTGGGGGTCTCAGTTCCCTAGGAAATAGGAGGTTGTGTTCGAGACCCAGCTCCCACAGGAAGTTCGGAGGGCAAGCATGTTCACCATAGAACAGAATGGATGCAGCAAGTATGCCTAAAATAAAAGATTAGTTGGATGAGTGAATGGTTGGATGGCTGGATGGAGAGATGAGTGGATGGGTGAGTAAATGGTTGAACAGGTGAATTGATGAATGGAAAGGTGAGTAGATGGGTGAGTGGATGGTTAGATAGATGGGTGACAGATAGGTGAGTGGGTGAATTGATGAATGATTAGACAGCTGGATGAATGGAATGATGGGTGGAAGGAGGGATACATGGTAGATGGATGGAATGATGTATAGAAGGAAGGAGGTATGTTAGCTGGATGGAATGATGCATGGAAGGAGGGATGGATGGTTGGTGAATGGAATGATGCCTGGAAGGAGTGATGGATGGTGGGTAGATGGACTGATGCCTGGGAGGAGTGATGGATGGTGGATGGTTGGAATGATGCAGGGAAGAAGTAATGGATGGTGGGTGAATGGAATGATTCAGGGAAGGAGTGATGGATGGTAGGTGGATGGAATAATGCAGGGAGTCCTGTGCTATCTGGGCCACAGCCCTGCCCTACCTGGTGCTGCACCCTCGTCTCCTGTAGTCCCCTCCCTTCCAGTTCCATGCACTGCAGCCGTCCCTTGGCCATTCTGCTTTCCCAGTGATGGATGGTCGGTGGATGGAATAAAGCAGGGAAGGCGTGATGGATGGTGGATGGCTGGAATGATACAGGGAAAGAGTGATGGATGGCAGGTGGATGGAATGATACAGGGAAGGAGTTATGGATGGAAGGTGGATGGAATGATGCCTGGAAGGAGTGATAGATGGTAGACGGTTGGAATGATACAGAGAAGGAGTGATGGATGCTGAGTGGATGGAATGATGCCTGAAAGGAGTGATGGATGGTGGGTGGATGGAATGATGCCTGGAAGGAGTGGTGGATGGTGGGTGGATGGAATGATGCCTGGAAGGAATGACGGATGGTGGGTGGATGGAATGATGCAGGGAAGAAGTGATGGATGCTGAGTGGATGGAATGATGCCTGAAAAGAGTGATGGATGGTGGATGGATGGAATGAGGCATGGAAGGAGAGATGGAGGGTGGGTGATTGGAATGATACTGGGAAGGAATGATAGATGGTGGGTGAATGGAATGATGTATGGAAAGAGGGGTGAATTGTGGGTAGACAACTGGATATATGATGGCCATTTGCTCTGTCCAGCTCCATGTCATGGGTGCTGGTATTATACTCCCCACCTATGAAGGCCAGCAGAGCCCGTGGTGAATAGTGGTGACAGGGAAGGTCGTGGAGGCCTAGGAGACAGAGTGTGGGAATGATGGATTCAAAGGAGAGCTCGGAGAGCTGTTACCACATAATGCTTTGGTGAGACCTCCACATGTTGCCAGAGCCCATGGATCTTCTCGGCTCACTCAGGTCCTGGTTCGGTTCCTGTTCTCCATCAGCAAAGGGTACCGAAGAATCACCTACCACAACTGGCGCCATGGCTTTAATGTGGCCCAGACGATGTTCACGCTGCTCATGGTGCGTAGCCAGGGCTCGAGAGGGGCCCCCTGTCAGGCCTCCTGAATGACCAGTGTCATGTAGACCCTCCTGGCACCAAGGGTAGTGCCCCACTCTCCCAATGGGGAGAGACAGGCCCATCAAGGGCAGGGGGATTGGAGGCCGCCAACATCCAACAACAGTGCACACTGCAGCCTAGTGGTGGGTGGCCAGAGGGGAGTAGGCTCCAACCCAATGTCCCCATACCCACCCCGCCCACCAAACTGGAGCCAGAGCATGTGAGCATGGAAGGTCCTGTCTCTGCAGACTGGCAAGCTGAAGAGCTACTACACAGACCTGGAGGCCTTTGCCATGGTGACAGCCGGTCTGTGCCACGACATCGACCACCGGGGAACCAACAACCTATACCAGATGAAGTAGGCTCCGCCCAGGGGTGGGCACTCGGGAGGCATGTGAATTAGCAATAGACTGACTGCCTCTGCACCCTGGGTGTGCATCAACAGCTGCCATGCGGAAAGCGGGTGCCCGGCAGTGGCCCCTCACCCCCACTGCCTCTTGGGCAGCACTTCTAATCATTTATCTATTTGTTTTTTAATGAAATCTTAAAGGTCCCAAAATCCCTTAGCCAAGCTCCATGGCTCCTCAATTTTGGAACGGCACCACCTGGAGTTTGGGAAGTTCCTGCTTTCGGAGGAGGTTTGTTTCTCTCTGTCCTTGCTCTTGATACCATGTCCTGATGAGCCAGTGCATGTCCCAGGGCTGAGGCTGGGCTATGTGCAGAACCCAGGGCCACATCTGAGTTTGGTAACTTCCCCACCATGGAGTGGAGTCCAAGGAGGGAGGGGTCTGGGACCGACCAGTGGGTGGGTGATGCCTTGACAGGGCAGCTGGATTCTGCGGGAGGGGCAGCTGAGCAGGGGGGGGTCCCCAAGGAACGGTACACTGGCTGCCCCTCCCTGCCTGGCTGTGGTCTGGGCGACCATGTAGGTCCAGAGTAATGAAACAAGGCCAAACTGTCAGAAGGGGGTGGACACCCTGAGGGAAGTACAGGCAGGGCCATCCTGGCTGCAGGGGAGCAGGATCTGTCTGCCAACAAGGGCCAGGGCCCAAAAGGCACAGACAGGCCACCCGGATGGGTCCAGAGAGGCTGCAATGACTATGCACGGTCCCCACAGAGCCTGAACATCTACCAGAACCTGAACCGGCGTCAGCACGAGCACGTGATTCACCTCATGGACATCGCCATCATCGCCACAGACCTGGCGCTCTACTTCAAGTGTGTGCCCTTCCTACAGGGCAGGAGGCTAGAGAGGGGGCCAGGGCTGGAGTAGGACCGGGGAGGCCCTTAGGGGTTGGGGTGCCCTCCACATACTCCTACCCATTCCCTTCTTTGCCGTTGGGGTCCAGGAAAAGGACAATGTTCCAGAAGATTGTGGACGAGTCCAAGAACTATGAGGACAAAAAAAGCTGGGTGGAGTACCTGTCCCTGGAGACAACACGGAAGGAGATTGTCATGTGAGTGCTGAGGCCCAGCCCTGCAGAATGTAAGGCCCACCTGCCCATCAGCTGGGTAATCCTGAGACTCCTCCCCAGACAAGCCAGGGGCCCAGGTGCTCTGGAACTAGAGTCGCACACCTCAGCCTAGTGTGTGGGCACTCAGGAGGCATGTGAATTAGCAATTTCGGCAATGCCCTGAAACCTGCGTTCCACCCTATTTGCTCCCATCTTCAGGAGAGAAAGTGCAGGACTTCAGGGCAGACAGACCATCTTCTTGGTTTGGGGACTTTAATTCCTGAACTTCCATTTCTTCATCTATTTCATCTAAAATATGGGGATTTGGAACTAATATCTTTGCCAGTGTGTCTCAGAGATTCAATAAGAAAGTATATGAATGGCATATAGGTGCAGTGGCTCGTGCCTGTAATCCCAGCTCTCTGGGAGGCTGAGCGGGGATGATCCCTTGAGCTCAGGAGTTTGAGACCAGCCTGAGCAAGAGCGAGACCCCGTCTCTACTAAAAGTAGAAAAACCAGCCAGGCATTGTGGCAGGTGCCTGTAGTCCCAGCTACTAGGGAAGCTGAGGCAGGAGGATCACTTGAGCTCAGGAGTTCGAGGTTGCTGTGGGCTATGATGACACTACCACACTGTAGCCTGAGCAACAAGAGTGAGACTCTGCCAAAAAACAAACAAAAAAAAAGAAAACCACCTGCACTCAGAAGGCATCCAGTGAACACTAATGACAGGTTTGTCTGTCCACAGGGCAATGATGATGACAGCCTGTGACCTGTCTGCCATCACCAAGCCCTGGGAAGTCCAGAGTAAGGTCAGTGTCTACAGAATCACAGTGACCCAGAATTAACACTTCCTCAGAGCCTTGAAGGGCTGCATCTGGGGCAGCCAAGGTGGGGTGCAAACGTGGTGGATGCTGCCAAGTGCCCAGGAGTGGTCCAGTCAAATCCCTGAGTGGCAGGACCCCAGGGCCTCTGGCAGGTAAGACCGCAGAGCCCCCAGGTGGTGCCTTGTGTGCCTTTCAGGTCGCTCTTCTGGTGGCTGCTGAGTTCTGGGAACAAGGAGACTTGGAAAGGACAGTCTTGGATCAGCAGCCCATTGTGAGTGCTGCTGCTAGAGCCTCTTACCCCCCAGGGACATCAAGACCTTGCAGTGGTCCTCAGGAGCCTCAAGAGCTGCTGGGGGACACAGGCCTGGCTCAGGCACAGGCAGACCCCAGCAGTTAATCATACTCTGCAAGGCTGTGTAGCATGAGTTTAGAGGCTCAGTGTCTGGGTAAAAGTGTAGGAAAAGCAGGGCTGATGTGACACCCACACAGAGGTGAGAGTGGCTGAAAGTGGAGGATCCAGGACCTCTCTGTGGGACCAGGCAGCTCTTAAGGTCTGCCCAGCTGGACCATGACCCATGCTCCCAGAAGGCCCTGGGCAGGGCAGGCATACAGGGCCAATGCCACCTTAAGGTGGATGGTGCCAGCACCGCCAGGTCAGCAACAAGGGTCAAGAGACACTGCCAGGCCATGGGGAGCCCCTGGGCAGGGCTGACCAGAGCCAACAAAAGCTGCTGTGGAGCTGGATGCAGTGGCTCACGCCTGTAATCCCAGATCTCTGGGAGGCCTAGGCCAAGTAGATTGCTTGAGCTCAGAAGTTGGAGACCAGCCTGAGCAAGAGTGAGACCTCGTCTCAAAAAAAAAGCTGAGTATTGTGGCAGGTGCCTGTAGTCCCAGCTACTTGGGAGACTGAGGCAAGAGAATTTCTTGAGCCCAAGAGTTTGAGTTTGCTGTAAGCTATGATGCCATAGCACTCAACTGAGGGCAACCAAGTAAGACTCTGTCTCAAAAAAAAAGAGCTGCTGTGAACAGCTGGCCAAGGGGGTTCTTTTGGGTTTTTGCTTCCAAGGGCATGTCTGCCAGGCAGAACTGGTGCCCTGGGCCAGGCTCTGCCTGCATCCTTGGGTTCTGCTCCTTTTGTGACTCTGGGATTATCTTCCTGAGGGGCAGAGCTAGGGGCTGGGCAAGGTCATACTTCTCTGCTTCCCCCACAGCCTATGATGGACAGGAACAAGGCAGCCGAGCTCCCCAAGCTGCAGGTTGGCTTCATCGACTTCGTGTGCACCTTTGTGTACAAGGTGTGTGGCTCAGAAGTGCCATGTGTTGGCTGAGTGCAGACTGAGCACATGGGGACTCACAGAGGGGCCCAGCAGTGTCCTCACACAGCAGAGCATATGTGGTTCCACCCCAATCTTGAGCACAGAAGACTAAAGAGGGCCTTACAGGGCCACCCAGCCCCCAACATCCCCTCAGATTGCCTCCAGGGCCTCTAGATGTCCCCTCCTCAGTGGGTTCCCTGCCATGGCCAGTGTACTCTGGGGGCACTGACCACAGCTGACCTGTGGGTTCATTTGCTCAGTGTCTGTGGACCCTCCAGGGCAGACTAGGATCTGCCCAGCAATCCACTGGACAACCTGCCAACTTGCCGGGTGCCCAACACTCTGCTGAGTCTGAGTTCTGCTGTTCGGCCTCATGAGGATACAGCGCAGGAGCTGGGGGCTACTTGCCAAGGTTCAGGGTCCTACTGCAGAATCCCTGCGTGATGCCACAACACCCTGGCCCAGCAGGAGCTGTCTCTCCATGCACTCTGTGGCAAAAGGGTCTCACCCTAAGGACATTACCTGGTCTTCAATGCAGCTGCCCCTCTGGGTCAAGTGGGACCAGGACGTTCAGTCCTGACGGGGCCATGGGTCTCAGCCTCCCAACGGGGCACCACTCTGCCATCCCCAACTCCACACGCACCATGTGATGTGTGCAGGTGCTGTGGGGTATCCTCATGTGGTCTGTGAGGTGTGCTCACTGGTGTGTGTGAGGGACAGGAGAGAGCTACTGCCATGTGCCCAGCAGAACACATGCTGCCCCCACAGCCTTGCAGGCAGCATTTCATACTGTCCTTGGGACCTTCTCCTAACACTGCCCACACCCTGCAGCCTCCCTTCTAACATCAGGAACACAGACCTGAGCCTAGCCCCCTTTGGGGGCTTTGCCATAAGGTGGTTCTCCCTCCCATCCATCCCTACCCACCAGGAGGTGAGCAAGACAGGGTGGTAGGAGGAAACACAACTTTTCTGCTCCCTCCAGGAGTTTTCCCGTTTCCATGAAGAGATTCTGCCCATGTTTGAACGACTACAGAACAACAGAAAGGAGTGGAAGGCACTGGCAGATGACTATGAGGCCAAAGTGAAGGCCCTAGAGGAGGAAAAGAAGAAAGAAGAAGAGCGGACGGCCAAGAAAGGTCTGTGCTCCCATGGCCTGCTGGGCATTAGCTTGTAGAAGCCAGAGCATCATGGGTAGAGTTGTCTTTGGAGGAAAGAGAGAGCAGACCTCACATAGCCCAGAGGCCAACATGCTCAGTTTCCCCACTGCCTGGCCGTGGGGGTGTGGGGGCAGTGGTAGGGAGGCCCCATCCCAAACAGGCAGTGCACCACCCAGCCAGGGAGCACCCAGAAAGGATTTCCTCCCACTCCTGGCCAGTGAACTCTCATTCCTCCCAAGGAAGTGCCATGTGTTTTTTACAATGGCTATAAAGCCCACTGACCTCTTAACTGTTACACAAGTAAGTCCCATGCCACCCTCAGAAACAAACAGCAAACCTAAAATTACAAAAAAATAAAAATAGGCAAGCTATGACAAAAATGTCCTGTGCTGTGTCCAGCCCTCACTCACCTCATCTCCCTACATTACAGAAACAGCAGTCAGTGGTAACAAGTCAGCATAACAAATCAGAACCCCAGTAGCCTCAAGGCCTCGGTGCTTGCTTGCGCTTGGCCACCTGACCCTGGGGTTTTCTTTCTGGCCCTGCTATCCTGCCTGACAGAGCAATGTGGACTTGTAACCAAAGCTGTGGGAGGCCCAAGTGAGTAATCTGGGCAGTGTCAACGGGCTAAGCATTAAGGCAGGCTGAGCCCTGGCTAATCGGCTTGGGCTGGCCACAGACCTGGGCACTGCCCTTTCTCCAGCAGAGGTTGACAGAGGACACAGCAAAAGGGCACGGACCGGCGGGTGCACCTCGGGGTGCACAAACACATTTCTCATGCTTGGTCTTGTCCTCTCTTATAGTGGGCACAGAAGTCTGCAATGGCGGCCCAGCACCCAAGTCGTCGACCTGCTGTATCCTGTGAGCACCAGTGCTGTGGGGACTGACACCCACAATCCACTCGAACACTAGGACTCAGGCCCTGCCTCCGGCAGCTTGATACAAGAAGTTAGGAAGATCAACAAAATGACTGAAAATAACTTTGGATATTTTGGGGGTTTTTTATAGGTATTTTTATAAAGCCAACTATGAATAATCTAAACAGTGTAGCCTACATTAATTCTCTGGTTTTTGGATAGTTACCACCAGATCCCTGAAAAGGCCTATGAACTATGTCTAAAATCACTAAGTGAAACATTCATACTACATACACACATATGTATGTATATAGGTAGACAGATAGGTTCAGAGATGCTGTTTCCTATCTAGTTTAGGAAAAAAACACACACCCAGAAATTTAAAATAAAATAAATACAAAACATGCCCATTTTTATGTGGTGGAATTATAGCAGAGAACACATTGTATTTGACCTGTCGGGAAATTCTGCCAGAAAGGTCAGGGCCAGGAGCAGAGCAGTGATCAGCCATGAATAATTTAAGCAGAAACAATCTATGGCAAGCACCACATGGAGTGCTCTAAAACTTCCTGACAGGACCAGGTCAGGTGGGCCTTGGTGGAGGCAACTGATGGAAGACTTAATGCTGCTGGTAAGCCTAAAGTGAGGAGCAAAGGGGGCAGGAGGCCCAGTGGAATATCACGGCACTCATATTTGAAATGGTATTGTCTGGTAGAAAGTAAGGATTTTCAACTCATGACATGAGGCAGGTGGGGGCAGCCATCAGCTCACTGGAAGAAGCTGGTATTCATTTAATTTTTATCTCAGTAACTACTGGTAACAAAAACCCAAGATGGGAGCTTCTCGGAGTTCTCAGAAAGCTCCAGCAGCAGAAAGGCACTCTGGATACTATCCCAGCAAGCTCAAGAGGCACAGAGGTGCTGGGACCCTATAGGGACATGACGTTGCTTCACTCAAACCTCACCCCAATCCTAACCAAGACACAACTTTGAAATACGTGTACTTTTCCCATTAGCAAATGAATTCATTTTACCAATAGAACTAGGGCTCTAAGTCTAAAAATTTGCTCAAGGCACATGGCTAGGAGCAGCAACATGAGCCTTTTCCATTCTAAGCCACCAGATTGAAAGGCTGACAGGCTCACAGCCAGCAGGTACTATAGGCCAAACTCTCAACAACTCAGGCAGCCTCAGGAGGCCACAACGCTGGATTTCCAGTCTTAAGTCTCACCCAGCCACCTCCTGACATCAAAAGGAGGATCTGACATCAAAGGGGTCTGGGGTGCTGAAGGCCCAAACAGAACAGGCAGTGAGTTTCTACACTTTCTGCTGTTTGTCGCATACCTTTTGGGTCTGCAGCTAGTAATGCCCATTAGTTCTTTTGAAATCTCCACCCTTCATCCACACAAACTGGGAAGAAAGGGTACAACTGCTAAGCTTGAATCCAGGAAATCAGACAACTGGTGCCAGTAGATAGCAGGAGCCAGGGAACATACAACATAGGAAGCTTTATTCATCTATTGCTGCTCCAGAGAAAAAAGGCCTGCACAGACTTCTCACTTTAATATGCTGTCATCTTGGGCTAAAAGGTTAGAAGGAAAGGACATACATTAGCATACTCTCAGGCAGCTGGAAAGGATACCAGATTTCCAGCCTTCAACTGTCCAGCACCTAATCCAGCAGAGCCCAGCCATGCTTTCTGTAAATTGTCCATTGCCTTCCTTATCCCTGTACCCCCTGATCTGACACTGCAGAGACAGCCAGGGGAAAAGTATGCTTGTTTCCAGCTTCTTAGGGTGATAGCTGTGGCCTGGGCCCTGACAAAGATGGTCACCGAGACCCCCTCCCCACCTCTTCCACAGAGGAACCAAGCACTCTACATGCTGGGCCACAAGGAGAGGCAGCCCCACACTCCACTGGGGGCTCCTTGGAGCACAGCTGTCTTTCCTAAAAACTTGAGAGGGGACAATCTAGAACCAGTGACTCAAGTACCTTCTGCCAGCTCTCGGGCAATCCGCTTCAGCTCATCCTGCTTCTTCTTCTCCTCTGCTGCTATCCTTCTCTCCTCTTCCGCTCGGGGTTTTAGGTAACCTGTTTGGGAGTGGGAAAGGGGCTTCAATTAACTTCACTGAAAATGCAGCA
Organism: Nycticebus coucang; assembly: GCF_027406575.1. Classification (NCBI taxonomy): domain Eukaryota; kingdom Metazoa; phylum Chordata; class Mammalia; order Primates; family Lorisidae; genus Nycticebus; species Nycticebus coucang. Next base: position 38,802,457 of record NC_069802.1, on the reverse strand, counting down.
TAAAAGGAACTGAGTTCACAGGTCAAGGTGTCTTCAGCCATGCTGTGAACCAGAGGCATCTGCTGTCCACTCTCCTTACCTCAGAGCAGGTCAAAGCCCAACCAGAAGGACGCAGGGTCTCTGCAACCCACCCCCTCACGCACATGGTCCCCTGGTCCTCTGCAACCCTCAGAGGTCCACGGTTCCTCCTGTGAGACTTCAGCGCTCCAATACCCACTCAGCACCAGCTTTGGTCAAAAACCAACCACTGCCCACGCCCTGCCCGGGTCCCAGAAGCCCGCACTACAGGGGCCAGTCCCAAGTCAACTCTACGTCTGTGCAACAGTTGCGTGCTGGGACCAGGCCTGCTGGCGCCTCTGCAGGTCTCGGATGGAGGATGTGTCCCGTGGCCTCGTACCGCCCCCGCCCCTTTTCCAGCGCTGCGGTTTAATAAACAGCACTGGGGGCCCACATGGAAGTCCAGCAGGCCCGGCCCCGCGGTCACTCACTGTAGCGTGTGGCTCCGTAGGCCATGCCGAGGAACAGGGCGGAGTAGCGGCCGAGCTGCAGGAGAGGAAAGAGAAGCCGGTCAGCGCTGTCCCGGGCGTGGGGTAGGAGAGCCGGGGCGGGGGGACCGGGCAGAGGTCGGGATTCATTCGCGGGGCGGAGCCGGGGTCAGGGGGATCAGTTGAGGGTCGGGGGCGCGGGGCAGGGGGACCGCGGGGGATCGGAATTCGTCGGGCGCGGGCCGGGCCAGGGATCGGAATTGAGGCGTGGGAGGGGCGGGGGTCGCAGCCTGAGGAGTCGGAGCGAGGCGGAACGCGGAAGCTCTGAGCACCGGGCGGCGGCCGCGAAACCTGGTTCACCTTGATGAGAGGAGAGACCTGCACCGGCGGCACCATCTTGCCCCTGACCTTCGCACCGGAAGCACAACTCTTAGGTTGACCAGGACGCCGCAAGGCAAACAAGCAGCCGGAGGAGCATACGCGCCGTGGCAGCCAGTGCGCTCCAGTGGCGCCTCCTGGCGGCTAGAGGGTGACAAACGTCTCAAAGGCGGGCTTCCAGCAGGTGCGCACGCGCAGAAGCGCTGGGCGCGCGGGAGCCTCGATTCGCTGTCTGCGTGTGAGTTCTTGTTCCTGGGTTCTTACGCCGGGAGGGCTCACGCGCCAAAACCAGTCGGCTCTACCTCGCCGGGAGGCTACCCAGTCCCTGGATTTTAAGCGGAGGGTTGGCTCCGGGCCGGCCCTACCTCGTCCAGGCCCCAAGGCACACAGTTCCCGAGGACAGTGGTGGGCGCGAACCTGGGATCCCCGGTACTGAGTGGGCCCAGCACAGCGGGTTCCTTTTGGACAGGCCTCTTGCCCAGTGGCGCCTTGGGACTCAGGCCATCCGGGGAGAGCATGGCGCTCCTGCCGTGCTCTGCGACCGCCAACGTGCTTGGTTTGGGGGGGATTTTTTTTTGGTTGTTTTTTTTGTTTGTTTGTTTTGTTTTTTTGAGACAGAGTCTCACTATGTCGCCCTCGGTAGAGTGCTGTGCCATCACAGCTCACAGCAACCTCCAACTCCTGGGCTCAAGCGATTCTCCTGCCTGCCTCCGCCTCCCAAATACCTGAGACTACAGGAGCCCGCCACAACGCCCTGCTATTTTTGTTGTTGTTGTGGCTGTCATTGCTTAGCTGGCCCGGGCCAGGTTCAAACCCATCAGCCTGGGTGTATGTGGCCAGCGCCCTACCCACTGAGCTACTGGCGCCGCCTTTTTTTTTTTTTTTTTTTGTAGAGATGAGTCTCACTATATTGCCCGGGCTGGTTTCCAACTGCTGGTCTCAAGCAATCCTCCCACCTTGGCTTCCCAAAGTGCTAGTTTTGCGGGCATGAGACCCTTTGCCTCGCCAACAAAGAGAACTTAACTATGAATCTACAGCAGTGATTTCAATCAGTGTGCTGCGGCACACTGGTGTGTGATGAGAGGAGATTAGGTGTGCCATGAAAATTTTTAAAGAACATTAATTTTCGAAAGAAGTTCAAAGCACAGTAAGTATATTATTTTTTTACTCTTTTTAAATCATAATTTAAGTGTGCTGCACACATTTATAAATTCAAGTGTGCTGTGTGATTAAAAAAGAAAAATACATAACAAAATCCCAAAACTACAGATGTTGGTGTGGATGTGGAGAAAAGGGAACATTTCTGCACTGCTGGTGGGAATGCAAGCTAATACGTCCCTTTTGGAAATAAGTATGGAGAATACTCAGGGATCTGAAAGTAGACCTGCTGTTCGATCCTGCAATTCCTCTACTAGGTTTATATCCAAAAGACCAAAAATCACTTTGTAACAAAGATATTTGCACCATATTGTTCATTGCAGCTCAATTCCTAGTAGCCAAATCATGGAAGAAGCCCAAGTGCCCATCGACCCATGAATGGATTAATAAATTGTTGTATATGTATACCATGGAATATTAGGCAGCCTTAAAAAAGATGGAGACTTGGATGTAAGCACTCCAATTTGTACAAATAATCAACACATCAAATCCCATAATGGCATAAATGTATTTATGATCTATGTACAAATGACTTAATAAAAAAAAGATGGAGACTTTACCTCTTTGATGTTTATATGGATAGAGCTGGAACATATCCTACTTAGTAAAGTATCTCAAGAATGGAGGGAAAAGTATCCAGTGTACTCAGTACTATTATGAAACCAATTTACAATTACTCACACTTTCGTATGAAGAGTAGATCACAACTATGGCCCAGGATGAAGGAGGGAGGAGAGGGATGGGAGGAGAGGGGGAAGATCAGATGGAGGGAGAGTGAATGGTGGGATCACACCTATGGTGCATATTGTAAGAGTACATGTTGGATTTATTAAGTATAGAGTATAAATGTCTTAACACAATAATTATGTAAATGAGGTGAGGGATATAGTAACCAGTATGAGGTAAGCATTCCAAATTGTATATGAAATCAGCACATTGTACCCATAAATACATTAATGTATACATGATCTATCTCTTTATGATTTAATTTAAAAAAGGATGAAACACACTGGTCTAAAGTGAATACTCCAGCATTGAAAACTCCAGGGCACATAGCAGAAACTCACAACCCTGAGGGGGAGAGGACCCATGAGTCTGACCAGCCTGGGTACCTGGGGAGGTATGAGCCCCTTCCAGCAGCCACCTGGGCAGAACCTGTGCCATCTCTTGGCTTACTCTGGAGTCCAGGGCCTGGGCCCTCCCAACTGGAAAATGAGAAGTCATTTGTGCTGCTTCCTGGGCCAGAGAGAGCAGGCCAATCCTACAGGGCCACCCCACTCTTTTCTCTACCCTCTATGATGTTAACCTGAAGGCCCTGAGAACTTCTGCCTGAGGCCTTCTTGCCTAACCCTGTCCTCAGGTAGCCAGGAGCATACTGACACTGACCCTGGTGTTGCCTGAGGGAGCATTGGCCACACTGACCCCACACAGCACAAGGCACCCTCCTTGGCCAGCCTGGGTGCTGGGCCCCTCTTCTAGTCTTAGCCTTTGAGCATCTGGTCTGATGCCCTCAGATGACAAGTTTTCCCTTCACTGGATTTTAAAATAAACTTGACTCCTCAGCAATTTCTGCTTCCAGAGTCAAAAATGAGTATCTCTGGGGCCAAAGCGGTGGAGTTCATAGCCATAACAGCAGCTTCCAGGGAAGCAGGACAGGGTCACCAGCAAAGGACACACTTTCGCGTGCACCCAGTGAGCCCCCTGAAGCTGGTGGGGACCTTCCATGGCTCAGGGACCTTCCTAAGGGGGCAGGAGGGTCACACCTGGTGCCAGACACCGGGTGGCCTGCCAAGGCCTTTGCACCTGTTGGGGTCAGCTGTCAGTGCAGATCCCCATACTCCCTTGGCTCCAGGCTCTGCTACTATCTTTAGTGCTGTGCTAGGACTCAGTGGCAGGGCCTTCCTAAGGGGCTCTGCTCACAGTCTTGGCAGCTGTAGGGCCTCAGAGCACAGATCTCAGCATGGCATTCCCCACCGCTACAGCCCCATGGGGCCCCTTGCAAGGTCCCATTCAGACCCTTGCCCTTTGCTCCCCAGCCCAGATCCCATATCTGGGTCACGAGCTCTTCCTTCTGGCAGTCCCTCCCAGGTAGATCATGACTCTCCAGCGTCCTCAACTTCAGATTATCAGTGCTGCCTGAAGACCCACTGGCCCTGGGGACTGCATGAGGCAGCACCTAGGGAAGCCATCTGAAACCAAGGACGTCTGTTGCAGTGGGCACTGGAATAGTGCCTCTGTCTTTCCAACTTTGGGCAGCCCAGTTTTAGTGACTGTGCTGCCCCTTCCCCAACATAAGTTCAAGAGGCACCACCAAGGGCTTGTTCTCCAGGATGGGTGTCCTACTTGCCCATGCTGCTCAAACTGCAGACCTCCTCCTCAGTCTGCTGGGCCTGAAGACCCACTTAGGCCAGGGTTTCTGGGTTCTGACCCTGAGATAGTCTCCGATGTCTGGCACTACCAACAGCTCCCAGCCCAGGTCCCTTCCCCAGACTCTGCCCATGAGGCCGAGGTGCAGCCCTAAGACCTTGGCCCTGGGCCACCTGGGCAGACTGTATACCTTCAAGTGTCCACCTTCTTCTGTGCCAGTAATGTCATGCCCCCAGGCCAAAGGTGTGAGCTGACTATTCTCTAATTCCCAGGCAGGGAGGTGAGCATAGTGCCACAGAAGATCCTGATACACAGAATGTACTCAGCAAAGGCTTGGTGACCAGTCATAGGGCCACTCATAGCAATTTTGTGCAAATCTGGAAAAGGCATCCCTTCTTCTATCAGGAATCAGGGTTCCTAGGTGACCCTCAGCCCGTGGCCAGGAGTGAGAACAAGTAGCTCTCCTGGTGGGGGTGGGGAGGCTAGGGGCCTTTCTGGGTGGGGCAAGAAGGTGTCTGAGTCACCAACAGCTGCCAGAGCTCACTCTGCAGTTATCCAGTCCCCTAGGGTGGCCCTAAGCCTGTCCTTGTAGGGAATGGCAGCGAAGTCTGAGCTGCCCCAGGGGACCAGACAGAAGTTTAAGATGGGCTGGACTGGGTGGAGAGCAGCCAGACACACCACATCAGGCAGCCCAGGTATGGTGAGGGTGCCAGGCAGGCACTGGGGCCAGGGCATGTGTCTATGCACAAGTGTGCATAAGTGTGTGTGTGTATTTGCATAAGTGTGTGTTTGTGCACGTGACAGCCTGGGGCAGGATGGGGGGTTCTGGCCTTCATAGAACCCCAGTGCCCAGTGCCCTGAGTCCATCTGCCCCTGGGACCCTCAGAGGCTGAACTGGCTTCTACAGTCATGAGCTGAGCCGACTCTGTTCCTTCAGGGCCTTGAGGAGCCACTGCCCTTCCCCAGACCCTAAGCTGGCACCTAACACCTGCGGCTGCCCCGAGTACCAGGCTTGGGTGGGTGTGTGACTCAATTGCCTGGCTCCTTCAGCCCCAAGGGTCTTCTTCTGAGTTCAGTCTCCCAAAACTCAGGTGCCACAGAGGGTTCCCCCAGCCAGCCTGGGGGCCCTCAGCTTCAGTGTTCTTGTTTCAGGCCAGCAGAAAGACCAAGAAGAAGGAGGGGGCTGCCCTCCGTGCCCAGAGAGCATCATCCAACGTCTTCTCCAACTTTGAGCAGACACAGATTCAGGAGTTCAAGGAGGTGAGGCTTCATTTCTCACTAGGAGCCCCTTGTCCCAGAAGCTTGTACTGGGGATACCCTTGCTGCAGAGCCAGGAGTGGGAGCCTGTCCGCTTGGGGGGCTGAGAACAGAGTTGGGGCTGGCAAGCAACACAGCAGCCCTTCTTACTTACCAGGCCTTCACACTCATGGATCAGAACCGAGATGGCTTCATTGATAAGGAAGACCTGAAGGACACCTACGCCTCTCTGGGTGGGTGCTGGGGCAGAGCACATCACTTCTCATAGAGAAGGCGAGTGAGGAATGTCCACTGGGATGCCCTCACTCTTCCTCCTTGAGTGAAGCCAGGGCATTGCCTCATATGGCTGCCCCTGGTTTGGTCAGAGCTGGCATGGAGCATTCCAGGGGAAGACAGGGTGGGTGTTGGCATAGTCCAAACATGGAAACCCAGGGTGGACTGTGGGGCAGGGACCTCCAAAGAGGGTGAGAGACACCCCCTCCCCTGCAGAGCAGACCCCAAGCACTACACAGCCAGACACACTGCCTTGCCCAGCCTCCATCCCCAGCAGGGGATGTCCTTTTCCCAAGGCAGAAGGGCTGTGACTCTGGGTCCTGCCCTGGGAGCTGTGGACTGCTTCTCACCTGAGTGGGGACAGCAGATCACCACATCTCCCAGAATTCTGTGCCTTCTCAGCCCTCATCCTCAGCTCATGCCAGCCTTAACCCAGACAGGCCTGGCCAAGCATTTCTCATTCCTGCCCTGGGCACTGCTCTGGGGCTGCCTGCCAGTGGAGCAGCAGGCACATCAGTAAGGACCTATGGGGTGGGGTGGGGTGGGGTCCTGCCCATTGACACCCCGGACCTGTGCCTGTGACAGGCAAGATCCATGTCAAGGATGATGAGCTGGATGCAATGCTCAGGGAGGCCTCTGGGCCCATCAATTTCACCATGTTCCTGAATCTCTTTGGGGAGAAACTGAATGGTGAGTGCCTGAGGCCAGCCCCCTCCTCCTTGGGTGAGTCTCTTGACACTTAAAAAACCCAGACATTTCACATAAATGTCCATGATTTACGATCTCTTGATGGGAAGTCCTAGGACTTGGCATTCTAGGACCTACCTCCGTGGGGCCCCTTCTGGCCACCCCTGAGCATGTGAGCTTGGACACTAACTCCCTGCCCCACATCTTCTGCTTGTTCAGCTGATAAGGGCCTCTGTCCCTCACTCCTGGAGCACTCACTTCCAACTTTAGGCCTGGGCTACCCCTGGGGACTCTCAGGCTGAAGCCACTTCGTGGACCAAAGCTTGATGCCCTGGGAGCAATGCTGGTCTCCCTCCTGCCCCATTGGCCCTTGGCATTTAGGAATGCCCAGGGCTCAAGGCCTTTTTGTGGGCAGGTACGGACACTGAGGAGATCATTCTAAATGCCTTCAAAATGTTTGACCCCGATGGCAAAGGCAGCATCAACAAGGAATAGTGAGTGCTGGGCTCTGGGCAGTGTGGTGGTCTCCAAGGGCTCCCTGATGTCCTTCCCCACCAGGATATGAGGGCACTCTGCCCCAGAGAGGGATGGTTGACCCCCTGGGTGCCAAACCCACTCCCCCACCTCTGACCAGCTGCAGGGCTTGAGCAGCCATCCCAGGATTAGAGCAGCTATTCCAGGGCCTGATTCTTTGTAATAACCAATAACCAAGACCAGCCACAGGCACCCCAGGCTATCCTTTCTCCAACTCAGGCTCTGTCTTTAGCCCCTGTTACAGACAGCTTCTAGTACCCAAAGCTGGGGACAGGCACTGCCCCTGGTCTCCCTTAGTCCTCAAGTGCCCTGAAACAAGTCCTCCAGAAGTGATGACGCCTGAGTGGTGACCATGGAGGTGCCCAGGATACCTCAGGACCATGCTTGCGGGGAAGGGTGGTAGTACAGCATGGGGCCTCACCCTCTAGTCAGTCTCCTAGAGTGCCCACTCCCACCCCTTTTCTCATAGCCTAATTGGGCTGTTCACCTCCTCATTCCCAGCTTCAAACGTCTGCTGATGTCCCAAGCTGACAAGATGACTGCAGATGAGGTTTGGCCACAACCCTCCCCCCACCACCCCTCCATACACGCACACACACACACAGCTCTCTGCCAAGCTGGGCTCGCGTCTCTGATGAGGTAGTGCTTGCTGGCTGCAGCACTGTGACCCGTCAAGTGCCCAGTTGAGAGGCAGACTGCTCAGAGGGCTTAGGTCAGCAGTTGGAGGCCATCCAGCGGCCAGTGTTGTCTGTCCTGGTCTGAGGGGCAGGGCTCACGGCAATGCGGTCCCATCCCCTTATCCCTCCACCCCCCTGCACCTCCAGCACCAGCTGCACGGCTGCGGCCCTTCCACCTGCTAGGACCCCATTCACTGCACACCTCACATGGCCTTCCCCACGGTGCTGGACACCTGGGCACCGGTGCTCAGCTCGGGAATGGCGGAGGGACTACCAGCCAGGGTCAGGCAGAGGGTTCCGGCGGTCTGCGCACCCCTGCCCCGCCCCTGCAGGCCCCGCCCTCACAGCCCTCGCCTCTCCTAGCCCCGCCTTCCTTCCCGCTCCTGTTCCCGCCCACACGTTAGACGGTACCTCCCCCTGTCCCGGGCTCCGCCCCTCCCTCGGGCCCCTCCTACGCCCGCACCCATCTGGCCGCCAGCGCAAAAAGGCTGTAGTGGAGCCCAGGTTGTAATCGCTGCCTGACCGCGCGCAGGTGGAGCAGATGTTCCAGTTCGCCGCCATCTACGCGGCGGGCAACCTAGACTACAAGGCGCTGAGCTACGTGATCACCCACGGGGAGGAGAAGGAAGAATGAGGGCCGCCGGCCACAGCTGGCTCAGTAAACACGACCCACCAACCGCTTGCGAGTGTTCGCCTGGGGCGCGGGCTGGGGCTGGTTCTCCTGCCTAGCCGTGGAGTGGGCTCCCCTCACTGTCCATCCAGACTCGACCGTGAGGGGATATGGGGCCCCTACCGCTGCGCAGTGTCTATGCCGCACTCTTCGCCGCGCGGCTCTTGTGCCGCTTCTGGTGCGAAGATCTGTCCTGGCTGTCGGTGTCCTGCCTGGTCATTGTCCACAGGGCAGTAGCTCTTCTCGGTACAGCCACAGGGTCTGGGGTCGAGGGGACCTCCTGCCGTGCCCTAGGTGCCCCAAGGCCCCTGCGTCCCTGCAGCGGGATCTCAGCTGCCACCAGCACAGCCAAAGTGGTCCATGCCTGCCTCTCTAACCTCCCCTTCTCAAGAAGTCCGTCCCTGGGGCTTAGCCTCGTGGAGGAGGGCGGCAGGGCCAGAAGACTGACTGGCTGGAAAGAGGAAAGAGCTGCCTCTCAGCTCCTCACAGCTTCCAAGCTGGGAGCCTCGAGGGGCGATTCAGGGTGGGACGCATGGACTTCAGCTCCTGGGCACACATCCTGGGTGGAGGGGGACATGCCAGACTCGGCCTTAAGGCGCCGGTAAGAGGTGTGGAAAAAGAGTGTCAAGACACAGCTGAAGAGGGTGCACAGGCCAGCCAGCAGCAACAGGGACCCTGGGGACACAGGGTACAGTTCTGTCCCTCAAGACTGAGTTCCCCACACAGGCCCACCGTCAAGCTTGGTGGCTGCGGACAAGCAGATATGATCCTGACCCATGCAGACCCCAGTAACCATGACCACAGAGCAACCCTTGGCACAGACCCTGTTCCCAGCCTCTGGCAGACCCTGAAGGGTGGGGGTGTTTGCAGACCTGGGTACTAAGAGCCGTACACTCTGAGGTCACCAGCACACTCTGAGGTCACCAGCACAGGGTCTCAGGAAAGGGGTGTGCATCCCTCACCTCTGGCTTCTGCCCACTCCCCTGTCTCTCTGTCTCTCTTTCCTTCTGTCTATCTCTGTCTCCCTCTTTCTGTCTCTGTGTCTCAGTTTCTCTCCATCTCTCCTCTCCACACTCAGATCTCAGCCCCCCATCTCTTTGTCTCTCTCCCTATCTCTCCATCTCTCTTTTAACTCTCAGTTCTCTTCCACCCTCTCAGTCGCTCTCTGTTTCTTTCCTTCTCTGTGTCTCTGTCTCTGTATTTTTCTGTTTCTCCCTCTCTTTTTCCTTCTCTCTTTTGCACTTAAATTCTCTCTCCGTCTTTCCTTTCCACTCTCAGATCTCTGCCACCACGTCTCTCTCAGTTTCTCTTTTTCTGGTTTTAAACAACTCACAGAGGCATTTGGGCTTTTGTCAAGGTCTGACCCCACCAGCACCCACCCACCAAGAAGAGCCAATTGTGGCTGAGAGGCAGGGCATGGAGTGGAGGCTGCAGGGCTATCCCAACTGGGCAGGGTCAGCCTAGCCTCTGCTCCCGGGGCTCCCCAGGGGATACTCACTTGCCCAGTCACGCGGGTCCTCACCATGCTTGCAGGTGGAGAAGGACAACTCTGGGCAGCACATGGTTAGTGCCATCAGTGCCACCATAATAAGCATGCCTTCTGCCTGCCTGGACACACACAGCCCTCAGCCCCTGCCGGTGTCACTGCCCACTCACCAATGCTGAACACTACCTTGGGAAGGGGCTGACACTTGTGCACCCATTGTGACACCAATCATTCCAAGGGCAGCACAAGGCTCTGGCTGGTGTGGGTCCTCATGGCTGGCCCAGGCCTGCATACAGCAGGCGCTTAGTATGCACTCATCCCTTGCCAGAGCAAGCAGGTCCCTCAATTCATGGAAAAGGGGCCTGGACCATGCAGCCCAGGGTGGGACAAGGCGGGATCCCTGTCCCAGGGGGACACTTACCCCAACACAAAGATCAGGCCTGCAGCAGCACCCTCCCCCACAGGGAAGGAGCATTCAACTGCCAGCTCCATGGCCACAGGTGCCACTGAACAGCCAAAGAGCCCGAGTAGTGCACAGATGGCAGCCAGGGCGAGGGTCTGCCCCTGCAGCTGGGACACCTGGCAGCAGCAAATGGTGTGTATAGGAGGCTCAGTCAGATCCACCAGCCCTGGGCTGTGAGGGTGTGATGAAAGTGCACTCCACCAGGGACCTCCCCCTGTGGCAGGGCCTAGGCCTGAGAGGTCAAGACCTGGTCCACCAAGCTGCCCACTGCCCCATCCAGGCCTCACAACCCAGCCCCTCTCCCACCTTTGCTAGATGGGGTTGGCTTGAGGGCATGCGCACCAGGGCAAACGCCACACAGGCCACAGAGGTCAAGCAGAAGCTAATCTTGGTGGCTTCGGTGAAGCGTTTGGTCCGGTCCACATATATGCCGAGAACCAGTGCCCCCCCAGAATTCCAAACACGATGAATAGAGCTGCACAGAGGCTTGAAAACTCCTGGAGAAGGAAAGGAGAGTTTGGGGGCAATCTACTGAGGTAGAGAGCCACCAGCATCCTCAGGAAATCCTGTTACCAGGCAGCTCAGGGCAGGGCCACCCTACTATGCCTGAGGCCCCAGGCAAAACACAGGCTACTGCTGCACTGCTGGCTGCCTGCAGGGTTGGTGGGGGTGGGGTGTCCTGTGATGTGCCACCCCCTCTGCCAGGATCGAAATAATCACTAAAGGGAAGGGCCTGTCCCTATCCCATGGATGTTTCATGCCTGTGAGCTCCTGGCAGAGGCAGAAACATGTCCCTTAAACCCAAGGCCAAAGGTATATACACAGACAAGTATGCAAGCACCACGCACACATGCACATACACACAGACACACCCAGCACTGATGCCAGTGGGCAGAGGGCAAAACCCAGAGATGTGTGGACAGAGCAAGGCCTCCCATCTGCACCCTTAAATATGGAGCGTGCCCTTCCCTGGAGCCCTGAAGGGCAGGGGATAGGAAGAGGCATCACAGAATCCTGGTGTCCCCACCTTCCCATTCAGTCCCCTACCCTCCCATGGCCACCATCCCCACCTCACCACAACCATGCTGGGCAGGGCGTAGAACTCACACTGGAGTAGCCACTTGCACAGAGGATCTGCTCCAGGAGGGCCATGAAGCTGGAGAAGACCCCAATTCTGCCTCCGAAGCACACTGCCAGGAGGACATAAGCCTTGTTCCACAGGAGCTGAAGGGGAGTGGCGCTCAACCTGAGAGCCCTACCTTTCCCTGACCTCCTGTCCCCATCCCAGTCCCACCCCACCCATCCCAGTCTGCAGCACCCACCAGCTTGAGCCCATCCAGGAACTTTTCTGAGGTGGAACTGGCGGCCCCAGTAGAGGGTGGGGTGGGGGGCACGCTCTCCCAGAGGCAGGTGGTGGCCAGCAGGCAGGCAAGGCCAGCAGGGATGGCACAGACGCCCAGCTGCAGAGAGGGCACGTGTATGCATGGGAGGCCACTCAGACATACATGTCCCCATGGCGCCCACCCTGCTCTGTGCCCCCAGAAGCACATTCTGCACTTTCCCCTGTCTCTCTGCCCCTTTTCTGCCAGCTGCTGAGTCTTAGAGCCTGTGAGAGCTGCTCTGCTTTATCCTCGCCTGCCGCAGGGGACTGTGTGGAACCCTGGCTTCCAACAGACCGGCAAGAGTGACACTGTGAAAACTTTGGCCTGACCTCCCTGAGCTCCAGACTCTGCATCTAACTGCTCACTGCACATCCACCTAAGAAGCAGGTCTTAACACAGCCAGGCATGTCAGACAGGTACAGATGCACAGATATGCATGTGCTTACACACAAGTACATAGGTACCAACAGACACACACGCACACACACCATACATATGCACAAGCCCACACTTGCACAAACCACAGATGTGCAACAGTACCCAACACACTACACATGCACCATACGTATGCACAAGCCCATACACACACTACACACATGCATAGGAACACAGACACACAGCATACGTGCACCATACACATGCATGTGTGCACACCACATATGTGCATGTACACCACATGTTCACATCACATGCATGCATAGATACAGCATACACAACACACAAACAACACACACATGCATGTGTGTGTGCACACAGCACACATAGGCACCACTGAGTACTCACCATTATGGGAATGTCCTCACCCTTCCTGACCAATGCAGGTGATAGCACATTAGCCCCAAGGATGCCCAGGGTGTTGGCTGGATGGACAGAGAAGTACATCAGCTTCACTGGCCAGGGCACAGGTAGAGCCCACCTGGCTCCAGTCCCTTGCCTCAGTGGAGAGCCAGGGCAGCAGAGGATCTCAGCATGGAGCCAGAGGAGACCCAGGGCCGAACCCAAGTGGGCAGATGGCTTCACTCTTGGACTCACACATGGTGGCAATCATGTTGGCTATGGCTCGCTGGTGTTCTGGGAACCACAAGGCAGCCAGCTTGGCTGGAGAGAAGATGACCAGGGTCTGGGCCAGGGCACAGAGGCTCTGGCCACCCATTAAGAAGGTGAATGGGTGGAGGGTCTCAACAGCCACACAGGGCAGGGTGCACAGAACACTCCCAGCAAAGTTCAGCCATGCACCCAAGATGGTCTGTGGGGACAGAATAAGGAGTGCTGCCACCAGTGTGGGCACCCCTAGGTCCCCAGATGCCCACCCTCCCAGGGCCCAAACCCCCAGCCTCCTTGCTGCCTGGCTGATGGTGGAACCCTGGTCTGGAGAGGAGGCAGTGTCCCACACCCAAACGCAAGGGACCCTTCCTCATCCCAGAGTAAGTTGTGGTGTAGAGTCTGACTCACCGCCCAGTGAAGCCCAACAGAATCCAGCACCCAGATGGCCACTATGCCGAATGGGATGGACACCACCAGGTAGACAAGTGATAGTTGATCAGTTCCATGGACAAGAAGAAGTGCTCAGCAACAGTGTCCGCGACAGGTGCAAAGCTGAGCCACAGCTGCGGGGAGCACAGAGGAGTCAGCCCCAGGGGCCACAGACACCCGCCAGGCTCTGGCCTATCCTCCTGCTGCCCTCAGTTTGGCTGTCTAACCTAGGTGGGAAACACCCTATAAAGGCCTTGGGGACATAGCCCAACACAGACACAGGGCTTTCTGTGTGAGGACACCCCCAGCAGTGGCAGGGTCAGAGATCATGCCCTGATTGTGAACTCTGACTATGAACCAGCCTGCAGGACCAGGAGCCCCAACAGGACCAGACCTGACTCTCTAAGGCAGGTGGTGGCTGCCAGCATGGGGAGCTCCAGGAGGAGGTGCTACATGGAAGGTGGGAACAAAGGGGCAGGCCTTGAGCAGGGAGACACAGTAAGGCCAGAACAGCAAGTGGCCTGGAGTTCAGGAGGCAGAGGGGAGAGAAGCCAGGCCCTGATGCCCAGTCATAAGGACATATCATGTGTACAGATGGGCTGGGCTGGGGAGCATGTTCTGGGAGACTATGAGGTCGACAGTAGAGACATTGTGGCAAATCCCAAGTAGATGAGGGCAGGAGGCATGGAAGGCCCCAGATCCATGCAGGGCAGCTGGCAGCAGTGTCCAGAAGTGGGAGGGACCTCAGAGACTTTGCTTTAGTGGTGGACACAGATAATTCCTCAGCCTGTCTGCAAACTCAGGGACTAAGTGTCAGTTAGAAACACCTACCCATGGCCAACCAACCTCCTCTGTAGGAGACCCCAGTGTTTGGACAGTTGAGATCATCTCCAGAGCAAGCAGTGGTCCCCACCATGGACATTAGCAACTGCCAGGACTCCACCTCTCAGAGGGTGGAGCACTCACAGCTATGGGGAGGGCTTCTCAGCAGAGGTAGCCAGCTCTCCCAGAAGGGAGGGCCAAAAGGGGGCCATCAAAGCTTACTATGGGGCCAGCATCTGGGGACCACTGGCGAGGGCGTGCCACTCACCAACTTACCAAAGACCAGGACTAAGCACGGAGGAGCTTCCAGACACACCCTCTGTGGGATGGCAGTGGGACCCCAGATTCTGAACATACCCAGAGGCTGGGTGACAGCAAGCTTGGACAATAGCTGCCTTTTCTTTCTCTCAGAACAGTTAAAAGACAGATTTTCCAGACTCAGAAAGATCCCCCTTCACCCCAGGGTCCCACCGCCTCCTGCCTAGCCTTCTTCCAAGAGAGAAGTGAGGTGTCTGGTCACAGAGCTGCCCTGCTGAGCTGAGCCCATAATTTTCACACTTACAGCTTGGCCCTTGGCCCTCCCAGAACTGAGGCCACATTTGGACAGGGCAGAGACGTGTAGAGAGGACGACTGTCCTGCTGGTCATGTGCAAGGACTCCCTCTGCTTCAGGCCTCACCACTCTTTTGTCCAGGATGCCAGACCCCTCCTCAAGGTCATCCCCAGCTCTGCTCCACCTGCCCTCTTGGAACATGGGAGCCTGGTCCCCAGCTACAGGCAGCTGTGGTCTCGGGGGCACCTGGTGGGGGAACGCGGTGCTCTCTGCTCACTGTGGCAACCATGGCAATTCCCCGTGTGGGGGCAGATTTTGTTTGCTCCATGATGACATGTAGATAAGAAGTGAGAAATTAAGCCGGGCGAGGTGAAACATAACTGAAATCCCAGCACTCTGGGAGATAGAGGCAGGAGGATCCCTGGAGCATGGGAGTTCAAGACCACCCTGAGCAAGAGTGAGACCCTGTCTCTGCTAAAAATAGAAAAACTAGAGGGATGCTGTGATGGGCATCTGTAGTCCCAGCTACCAAGGAGGCTGAGGCAAGGGGGTCTCTTGAGCCCAGGAGTTTGAGGTTGCTGTGAGCTATGACGCCACAGAACTCTATCCAAGGTGACAGAGTGAGTGAGACTCTGTCTCAAAAAAAAAAAGGAAGAAGAAGGCTGGGTCTGTAATCCTGTCACTCTGGGAGGCCCAGGCTGGTGGATCCCTTGAGCTCAGGAGTTCGAGACCAGCCTGTGCAAGAGTGAGACCCTCGTCTCTCAAAATAGCAGGTGTTGTGGCGGGCACCACTAGTCCCAGCTACTCGGCAGGCTAAGGCAAGAGAATCGCTTGAGTCCAGGAGTTTGAGGTTGCTGTGAGTTGTGAAGCCACAGCGTTCTACTGAAAATGACAAAGTGAGACTCTGTCTCAAAAAAAAAAAGAAGTGAGCAATTAGAGTAGGGTGCTCTCCTGTGTCCAAGGAACACCCTCTGCACCATATAGAGGTAGGTGTGGCTTCCCGGGCATCTACACAGGGCACAGGTTGGAAACGAGGGCGGGGCCGCAGGCGCGAAGGCGGAACCGTGAGCGTGGTCTCTGACACCGGGCGTGACTGCGGGCGCGGCTTCGGGAGCAGGGCAGGTCTGCAGCAACAGGGCGGGGCCGCAGACGTGGGGCGGGGTTGCCTGTCTGCTGGGGAGGAGAAAAAAGGTCTCTGGGGGACGGCGCCTGTGACTTAGTGGGTAGGGCGCCGACCCCGTATACCGAGGATGGCGGGTTCAAACCCGGCCCCAGCCAAACTGCAACAAAAAATAGCCGGGCGTTGTGGCGGATGCCTGTAGTCCCAGCTACTTGGGAGGCTGAGGCAAGAGAATCGCCTAAGCCCAAGAGCTGGAGATTGCTGTGAGCTGTGACGCCACAGCACTCTACCGAGGGCGACAAAGTGAGAGTCTGTCCCCCCTCCCCCCAAAAAAGTCCTCTGGAATCTTCCTGCAGGCGCAAGACCCAGCCTCCTTCACCTGCCTGCCCCACCCTTGCTCGTAGGTCTGGCGTCCTGATGGTCCCACAGCGACCTGACACCTGCCTGTGTGTCCTGCTGCCAACCGCAGCTTCTCATTCCACGCTGCCAATGCTGCCCAACCAGTTCATGAGGTTCCCTGCAGCGGCCAAAATTCAGTGGCAGGTTCCTGCACGCACATTAGGAAGGAAGAGGCGCTCCCCAGAGGTGATTGGGCGCAGCCACAGCCTGGAAGCCGGGGAGTGGGGCAAGTAAGGAGTCAGCGCAGCCTGAGGTGGCCAGAGGGCAGCAAGGGCGGCTCTTCGCCCTCTGCTCAGGTGCCTGCGGACGCCTGTCCGGAGCAGGGAGTGGCGGGTTCTGGGGCCATGGAGAAAGTTCCCCCC
This sequence comes from Nycticebus coucang, assembly GCF_027406575.1. NCBI lineage: Eukaryota > Metazoa > Chordata > Mammalia > Primates > Lorisidae > Nycticebus > Nycticebus coucang. The sequence goes on along the minus strand of NC_069802.1, from coordinate 38,785,912 downwards.
TCAGAGCCCACCTGTATATGATCGGTTGGGGAAAGGGGGCTCCAGGCCTCTGGCTGGAGTGACTGGGGGCTGGAGAGAGTATGGGAAGAGGGGGGAGAAAGGCTGGGCCCCAGCAACTGGCATATCTCCCCCCAGGCATCCGGCTCTGCTCGGTGCCATGATTTGCCCCTTTCTCCACAGGCTCGGAGCGGCCCTGGGGCGGCGCTGGTTCTGCAGGAAAATGAAGCCCAGCTGGCTCCAGAGGACACAACTGCTGGCTGGAGTAGCAGGCTTCTCCGTACGTCCGACACGGCCGTACCATTGCATTGGAGCAGCTGAGCAGGCTGACCACCAGCAGGAAGATCCAGCGGCGCGCGTAGGCCCGGTAGCCCGACTGTGCGCCCAGGGTCTGGGTCTCGGAGGCCCCCGGCTCGGCCCCCGGCTCGGCCCCCGCGGTCATCCGGTCCTGGACAGCCTCCAGCCCATCTGGAGCCACCCCTGGCCCGGCCCCAGACGGCCCCGCCATAGCTCGCTGCACCCTAGCCAGTCACTGACTGTCCCCACAGTGCAGACGTAAGGAGCACCAGCGTGGGCCAGAACCACCTGCAGAGGTGGGGCAATTGGGTCAGTCCCCGCCCAACCGGAGGTCTGGGGGCCATAGGTCCCAACCTGCCAGGTGGAAAAAGAACCCTCAGTGCCTCACTAGACTTGCCCTGTAGGGAAGCATGACCCGGAATGGGTTCGCTTGTCAGGAGGAGCAAGGGGAGGAGAAGGAGGCCAGGAAGACACTGTCTGCCCCACCCAGGGGTGGGCAGCCCCACAACACATTCACCTGGCTGTTATTTGCATTTCGCAGCTGAGGAAACAGCTGGGCAGAGGAATAGGCACAAGTTCCTGTTGGCTTAGAGTAGAGAGGTCTGTGGGCTGGAAGGTAGAGAGGAGAGTCCTAGCTGACCCCATACCTGTGTCTGGCTAACTTTGGGGAAGCCCAAAGGGCAGAGGTGCCAGTGGGATATGTCCCTCAAACATGTCCCTGTCATCTGACACTCACGCTAAAAGTTTATCTATTTCAACCAGCCTCACGTGTCATTCACACCTGAGTCTGAGTGAGTTGACTGTGAGGTTCCAGCATCTACAATGGGGACTCTGCATGGGGGGTGTTCATGGATCAGATGGAGTCACTCGCTTTGGGATTTCTTTTTGAGTCCTGTCCAATAACAATGGGGCTCACCCAGGGGAGGCCCAGAGAAGGGTAGGCCACCAAGAAATACCACCCTGAGACCCCTGATAGGCTGGTGATCCTCCCTGTCATCTTGCCTGTCTCCCCCCTTTGTCTCTTTTCCCTTCATCTTTGTCCCCTGATCTCCTCTGCCCTCCTGCTCCACCCCTTGTGCTCACTCCTTCCCCAAGAACCTGTCCCCTTACAGCCTTCCTCTGTGGCCCAGTGCTGCTGTTGGCCTGGGGACTTCACATCCTCCTCCCCCCCACCTGGTAGACAGGGAGCAGTGGTACAGGCTCCACTGTGCAAGGACCTGGCTTAGGTGGAACTCTGCCCCTCACCAGCTGCAGCCCTGGGTGTCTGAGCCTGTCCTCAGGCAATGGGGCAATCACAGTGTCTACTTCCTCGCCACTGCCTCTCTGTTGAGCAGGCACTATGTGGAAACTCCTCCTCCCCATTCCTCAGGGCTCTGAGGTAAGTGAGCTCAGCAAGGTTGTAGGATGCAAGATCAGCACACGACAAACAACTGCAGTTGTATATACCACAAGAAACATGTGGAAACCAAAATTGCAGATACAGTACCATTACAATTACTTCAAAGAAAATTAAATGCTTAGGTATAAACTTTAGCAAACCATATACAGGACTTATATGCTAAAAATCATACATTGATGAAAGAAATCAATGAAAATCTAAATAAATAGACAGGCATACAATGTTCATAGATTGGAAGACTCAACATAGTAACGATGTCTGTTCTCCCTAAATTGATCTATAGGCTTAATGCAATTCCTATCAAAAGGTTTTTGTACATGTAGAATGGGAAAAAATGTCTGTACATATCCAACAAAGGTCTGGTATCAAGACTATATAAAAAACTCAACAGTTAAAAACAATTAGAAAATGGACAAAAGAACATGAGGAGACATTTCACTGAACAGGATACACAAATTGCAAATAATGGCCAGGTGTGGCAGCCCACACTTGTAATCTCAGACTCAGGGAGGCCAAGACAGGTGGATTCCTTGAGCTCAGGAGTTCAAGATCACTCTGAGCAAAAGTGAGACCCCTTCTCTACTAACAATAGAAAAAGCTAGCTAGGCATGGTGGTGTACATCAACAGTTCCAGCTACTTAGGAGACTGAGGCAAGAGGATTGCTCAAGGCCAAGAGACTGAGGTGGCTGTGAGCTATGACACCACTGCATTCTCCCCAGGGTGACAGAGTGAGACTTTGTCTCAAAAAATAAAACAAAACAAACAAATGGCAAATAATAATGAATGACGAATGTCACCAGCCATTAGGAAAATGCAAATTAAAACCACAGTGAGATACCACTACACACTTTTTATAATAGCTAAAATAAAAAAAGAAAGAAAAAACAATGACAGCATCAAATACCAGCAAGGCTGTGGGTAACTGGAAATTGCTCCTAAGAATGTAAAATGTTACAGTCTCTAAGGAAGAAAAGGTTGCCAGTTTCTCATAAAACTAAACGTGCAATTATCATATGACCGAGCAATTGTACTCTTGAGCATTTATGCCAGCGAAATAAAAACTTAGGTTTACCAAAAACTTGTTCCCTAATGTTCATAGCAACTTATTTGTGATAGCCCCAAAGTGAAAACAACCAGATCTTCTTCAGTGAGGAGAGGCCAAGCACTGCATCCAGACAATGGAACAGTACTCAGTAGGAGTGGACTGTTAATATGGCAATCTGGATGAATTACTCAGAGTGGGGAAAAAAGCCAGTTCCAAAGGTTACAACTGTAGGATTCCATTTGTGTGACACTTTGAAAAGGCAACATCACAGGAACTCAGAACAGATTAGTGGTGGCCAGGGTTTAGGGACTGGGCAGTGTAGGGTATGGTAGGAAGGTAGGTGTGGCTGGAAAGGGCAAGACTTTGCAGTGCTGCGAAGGTTCTGCATTCTTGCTGTGGAGGTGGGCACACAAGCCTACACATGTGACACACCTGCATGAAACATGCACACACACACGCGTGATGAGCATGAGCAAAATGAGAACCAGAATGAGACAGGAGAATTGCACCAAAGTCAGCACCAGAGACATGATTTAGTACATTTGTGTTCTGCAAGATGTTACCTTTGAGGGAGCACCAGGCAGGGAGGACAAAAGACTCCTCTGAATTATTTCCAACAACTGCCCATAACAAATGTGAATCTACAATTAACTCAAAAAAAGAAGTTTGATTTTTTAAAAATCACATAATATGGAAACTCCTTTTATTTGGAAACAATGAGCTTTTTCATTCTCACAGTAAAGAAACAGTTTTGTTTACATTCTCCACACAGTCTTCTACATAAATATCTAAGCTCCTTGAATTTGAATACAGGTATGTACTGTCCACAGGTACTCAGAATCTATCTGCCTACCTTTGGGACAGTCACCTCTTGCAACTGCTCTTGGTGATGATAGATACCTAGCTTCTTGCTTTTGAAAATGATCTTCATCAAGACCAGCCTGAGTCAGAGCGAGACCCTGTCTCTAAATAAAATAGCCAGGTGCTGGGCGGCCCCTGTGGCTCAAGGAGTAGGGCGCCGGTCCCATATGCCGGAGGTGGTGGGTTCAAACCCAGCCCCGGCCAAATTAAAAAAAAAAAAATAGCCAGGTGTTGTGGCGGGTGCCTGTAGTTCCAGGTACTTGGAGGCTGAGGCAAGAGGACCACTTGAGCCCAAATGCCACCGAGGGTGACAAAGAAAGACTCTGTCTCCAAAAAGAAAGAAAGAAGGAAGGGAAGGAGGGAGGGAAGGAGGGAAGAAAGAAAGAAAGAGAGAGAGAGAAAGAGGGCTCAGTGCCCGTAGATCAGTGCTTAGGGCTCTGGCCACATACACCAAGGAGGCAGGCGGGTTCAAATCTGGCCCACGCCTGCTAAACAAGGACACAACAAAAAAATATGCAGGCATTTTAGCAGGTGCCTGTAGTCCCAGCTACTTGGGAGGCTGAGGCAAGAGAATTGCTTAAGACCAAGAGTTTGAGGTTGCTGTGTGCTGTGATGCCGCAGCACTCTACTGAGGGTGACACAGTAAGACTGTCTAAAAAAAAAAAAAAAAGAAAGAAAGAAAGAAAATGATCTTCAAAGTCTTGCATAAAATAACATTCCACATACACAATTATAGCTAAATCTGTGTTTCAGCATCTTTATCTTTTTTAATCAAATGTAAGCTTCTATCAGCATCCCAAACTAACTGTAATTGAGGTATTTTCAGCTAATGCATCTTCCCTAAACACCATCTTGTTCAAAATCAAGTCATTGACAACAGTGGCTTTGCCAAGACTGGAGCACGAGGCCGGGTACCCTTTCCTGAGGATATCAGGGAGGTAATCTCACCTTTCACAGTGAGAGGTCAGGGCCCATCCTGTTCATTTAGTTGGTTTCATCTGCTCCTCCCAGAGAGCATCCATAGTGTGAGGACAGGAGCCTGTCTGCCCTATCATCCCCTAGGGCCAGGGTTGGCCAACATGAGGTCCTGGTAAAAACAGAGATCTCACAGGGTGTGGGGCCTTTCTGCCATGGCCTGCATGACTGGTTTCTCCACAGGATGGCCCATTCTCCTCACATGCACCCTGTATCATGTGCAACCTGGTCCCCGGAGCACATTCCTCCCCTGTATCCGTGCCATGACTCACACCTGTCCCTTGCATTTCCCTGCAGGTCCCAGCTACTGAAACCCCATGCGTGGGACACTGCCCTATGGGAGAGGTGGTTGGAATGCCAGGATCTGGACTCTCAGGTTGCCTCAGAAATGACGATGTGGCTCCATCATCACGGACATGGGAGGTCTGTCCATCTACAGGTTTGCCCTGGAATGTGAACCTGTTGTTCACCTGAACAAAGGCAGGCTCTGGCCACTGCCTCCTATGCCAGCTGGCCCCACAGACAGGAGTCCTTGGTGCTGGTCTCCTCCCCTCCCTGTCCCATGTGGGGCTCACATGAGGCCCAAGTAGTGGAAGTAAGTATCAGGTCCCAACCTGCCACCCTCTAAAGGCTCTCTGGGCCAGTCTGTCTGTTTCTTGGACCTATTCAGTTGAAGTGATCAAAAGAGCTGGTTTTCTCACTTGTGTGTGTGAAATGGGAAATTGTTTGCATGTGTGTGGTGTGAGGTAGTATGCATAGGTGTAGTATGAGAAGATTATCTAGTTTTTGTGTGCATAGGGTTTAGTTATCTAATATTTTTTATATTGTGTGATTAGGTATCTACTGTCATTATACATAGTATGAAATGGGTTATTTCTGTTTGCCTCTAGTAGGTATCTAGTTATTTTGTGTAGGGCCAACCACTCATCTGTTTTATGTGTATCTGGTATGAGATTGGTACGTTCGTGTTGTATTTATGAGGCTGTACACTGCTTGGTGTGTGTGGTATGAGATAGATTTGGTTTTTTGCATAAATGGTGTGAGATGTGTCTTTGTCTTTTGTGTATATGTATACATGTGGTATGAAATGGGGTTCTTTTTGTTCATACAGGATAAAATGGATATCTAATTTTTTGTGTGTGCAAGCAGATGTAGTAGATGGGTGTCTACTTTGGAGGGTGTAAAATTAGTATGTGTTAAGTAGAATGGTCTGAGATTTTGCTATACTCACAAGTTAACAAGTTAGCTTGCCATGGTTTCATGTGTGTGACAGGAAACATGAGACCCTTGGTCAGAGACAAGGCATTTACCATTTAGCAGAAGCAGCAGCCACATTGGCAGCTGCCAATCTTGTCCTGATCCCTCAGCCCAGTCTCCACAGGGCAATGCAGGTGGCACATGCAGGGGAGTGCGTTTCAGAAGAGAGTTCCTGAAATTAGGAAACTCTCAGTTTATAGGATCTTCTGGTGACCTCCTCATCCTCCCTTCCAAAGAGAGAGAAACTTGATCCCTACCCTGGAATGTAAGTAAACCTTCTCCAGGGAAGGAGGACAGCTTTCTTCCCTTTCTACAGTGGAAAGTCTCCAGGGAGAGATACTTTGTCTTTTTTGTTTCATTTTGTTTTGTTTTTTACTCTTTCTTTTTAGGGGGAGACTTCTTAAGCTTCACTATCCTAGCATGTCTCCTAGACAAACATCCTCAACTTGGCTGTAAATGACTTTTTTCCTGAGAATCTGGACCATGCAGAGACATGAGATATTAATGGAGAATTGCCTCCCAACAGGGTCTAATTTGTTTTAATACTTTGAGATGGATATCTAATTTAGCTGATATATCTTATAGTGGGATGTCCCCAGGTGGAACAGAGGTTGTGTATGTTAGTGTGTGTGTGGTGTGGGACAGGTGTCTAATTTCTCTTCTCTGATGGTGTGAAATTAGCAACTAACTTTTTTGTGCATTGTGTGGCCTATTTTGTGTGTATGTTATGGAATAGTTACCCAATTTTTCTGGGAAAGGGGATTTTTTTATGTGTATATATGTGTGTGCTATATGTTGGATATCTGATATTTTGTATACGGTATGAAATGCACATGTCATTTCTTGGTGTGTATTGTGGGGAAAGAGTATTTTTTTTTTAAGACGGATATCTCTCTTATAGGTGGTGCGAAGTGATTATTTGTATCTATGTGTATATTTACGACATGAGTTAGTTATCTAATTTTACATTTTTCTCATGGGGGATAAACACACAGCACTTTCATTTCTTTATTTTTATTATTTATTTATTTTTGTAGAGACAGTCTCACCTTACCGCCCTCGGTAGAGTGCCATGACGTCACAGGACTCATAGCAACCTCCAGCTCCTGGGCTTCCGGCGATTCCCGCCTCAGTCTCCCAAGCAGCTGGGACTACAGGCGCCCGCCACAACGCCCAGCTATTTTTGTTGTTGTTGTTGTTGTTGTTGTTGCAGTTTGGCCGGGGCTGGGTTTGACCCGTCACTCTCGGCATATGGGGCCGGCACCCTACTCACTGAGCCACAGGCGCTACCCAGCACTTTCATTTCTAATCAATGTTAAGTATTCTATGGTTTCCATTATAAAATTTTCATTTTGAAGTAACAGCTTTATTGAGATATAATTCACAAACCATGCACATTGCCCATTTAAAGTGTACAATAGATTTTAGTGTATTCACAAATATATGCAAACACCATCACAATTAGCTGTCTCTCCCTGTTTCTTCCAACCCCCCATTCCCTGGCAACTATTAAGATGATTTCTATCTCTATTGATTATGGCCTATGATGGACATTTTATATAAATAGAATCATATAATATCTGGTCTTTTGTGACTGGCTTCTTTCACATAATAATGTTTTTAAGATACATCTATGTTGTATGTAGCATTTATTAACTAGTATTTTCTTTTTACTGCAAATATTTTGTTGTATGGATATATTACCTTTTATTTATTCATTCATCTGTTGTTTGACATTAGTGTTATTTCTACTTTTAGGCTATTATATACATTGTTGCTATAAGTACACATACCAGTTTTTGTATGTTTGGTTTCATTTCTCCAAGTTCCATACCTAGGAGTGAAATTTTTCAACTCTATTCTATTGATTTATGTCCTTTATGTTGGTACCAGTCTTGATTACTGTAGCTTTGTAATTTCTTTTTTTTGGAGACAGTTTCACTATGTCGCCCTCGGTAGAGTGCTGGGGTGTCACAGCTCACAGCAACCTCAAATTCTTAGGCTTAAGAGATTCTCTTGACTCAACCTCCAAAGTAGCTGGGACTACAGGCGCCCACCACAATGCCCAGCTATTTTTTCATTGTAGTTGTCATTGTTTGGCAGGCCCAGGCTGGATTCAAACCTGCCAGCTCCAGTGTATGTGGCTGGTGCCCTAGCTGCTGAGCCTGTAGTAAGTTTTAAAATTGAGAAATGGGAGTCTGCTAACTTTATTTTTTTGAAAATTGTTTTGTGTCTTCTGTTTCCCTTTAATTTCCACATGAATTTTATAATTTGTCAATTTCTGCAAAAAAGCCAGCTATGACTTTGACTTGGGTAGTCTTGGGTGATCAGTTTGGGGAGTCATGACATCCTAATGATAATGTCTTTGCATCCATAAATATGGGGTGTCTTTCCCTTTATTTGGGTCTTTTTCTTTTTTTAATAGTCCTTGATAGAGTGCCGTGGCGTCACAGCTCACAGCAACCTCCAAATGCTGTGCTTAAGCGATTCTCTTGCCTCAGCCTCTCGAGTAGCTGGGACTACGGGTGTCCACCACAATGCCCAGCCATTTTTTTGTTGTTGTTGCAGTTTGGCCGGGGCCAGGTGGCTGGCACCCTACCCACTGAGCCATAGGCGCCACCCTATTTAGGTCTTTTTAAAATCTCTTCCAATGATCTATAATTTTCAGAATACTAGTTTTACATTCTTTTATTACATTTATTAGTTATTTGCTTTTTAAAGTAAATAGATTTTATTTTTTAGAGCAATTTTAGGTTGACAGAAAAATTGGTTAGCTTTACGGAAAGATAAGTGCACATACCTAAAGTGTGCACTTTACTGTGTGGACACTGTCCACGCATATGTAGGTGAGATTACACGAAGAGAACACTTCTTTTCAGCATTTCCCGCTTCTCCTAGCCTCTGTGCTCACCCCACTCTCAGGCTTTGGCATTGAGTGAAGCCCCCAGAGGATTCTAAGCAGAAGAGGAACATGTCCTGAATATCGTTTTGTGAGTTGCTATTTTGTGTTGAAAATAGACTTGGGGTCCAGGAAAAGCCCGGAAGATAGTTTGGAGGCTACTTGGTAACCTAGGGTGAGGAGATGGCTTCCACCAGGGTGGAGGTTGGCAGACGTGGCCGCCAGATTCTGACCGGTCAGCTTAGCTGTGCAGTGAGAGGAAGAAGGAGAGGAGGACCCCAGGACTAGCTGCAGCTGGGGGCGGGGGCTGTGACGACAGCAGACTTCCCGGGGCCGGGGAGCTGCCCTTCTGCTATGTGGAGTTGGGCCCCATAGAGACATCCCAACAGAAACGTGGCTGGGTAGCTGGACACAGTTGCCTGGGGTTCAGAGTCAAGATCTGGGGTATTACTGGCTAGATGAGGTCATCGAGGAGAGCGGCAAGTGGCAGAGGTCGGGTCTGCGGCTTCATCTGGGCGCACGCTGGGGCGCACTCCAGACATCGACCCTCAGGCCTCCCACCTCTCCTGGTCCCTGCATCAGGGACTACCACCCACGACCCCGAAAGGCTGTCCAGGCTCCTGCAGAGGGCCTGCCAAGCACCCGGACCCGAGTCCCCGAAACCCTCATCTCTCTCTAACGCTGGTCACTCCCACCGCCCACTTGCGCCACGCTAGCAAGATAAGCTCCTACCCCAAAAGCCTTCTCACACACACACCCCCACCCCGCTCTACTGCTATCCTTCGCAGCTAAACGCCTTTAAACGTCGTCTGTGGTCACATCTCCGCATTCTGTCGCTGGTGAACACTCAACAACTCATCCACGTGGTGCAGGCCTAGGCCTTGCGGCGCACGGCCCTTCTCAGTCCCCTCCCAGCGGCTGGCCCGAGCCACCCTCCTTCCCCGCCGGCCGCCTAGCTCAGCCCGGGGTTGTGGGGCGGACTTCTTCACGAGGGCGGCCGCGAGGGCCGGTCATCCGTTGACCCTTCTAGACATTACAAGCTGGAGTCCCAAACTCACTCTACTCCTGCACCCCCGGCTTTGTGCGATACTGCTCGCAGAGCACCCACACACACACCCGGCTGTTCCTGGACTGGCAACAACACAGAAGCCGGACAGCCCGGGGGAGTCACCCCAGGTCGGAAGAGCCGGCTGGGCGCAGGAGCCTGCAGGGTGCGAATCGGCCCCCGGCCCCAGACCACTCCCTGCCGGCTTCCCTTAGCTCAGTCCCGCCCGGCCGCTCCACTGACCACGCCTCACGGGCCCCTCCCCTCCCTCACGCCTCAAGCCTCGCTGAGTCCCTGGGCGGAGCCCTGCACTGACGCGCCTGCGCCCTCTGACCACGCCCATCTTTCCAGCCCCACCCCCGCCTCGGCAGCTCGGTGGGCGTCTAGCCGCAAATCGCGCATGCTCCAACCGCGGCGCCCCCGACTCCGCGCTCGGCTGGATTCGGGTATTTCCGCCTCTTTGTTTTAAACTCCGGACAGGTTTTTTTCCTCCTCCTCTTGCGGGGGACCCGGAGGGAGCGGCGCCCCCTCCCCCTCCCGGCGCGGCCTCCGCGTGCACCCCGCTCGCCAGCAACCCGAGACCGCAGGTCAGTGAGTACGCCCCACCTGGCCTGGGCCCGCAGACGTCCGCTTCTCAGGCCGCGGCCTCGGCCCGTGCCGGCCCGAAAGGCTCCGAACCCGGGGCCTGCGTCCGGGCGTCCCAGTCGGCCTGGCCAGGGGAGCCTGGAGCGGCTGGCAGTCCCCGACTGGGGGGTGTCGGACCCCGGGAAAGCTGGACCCGGGCTAGGGTCACCGAGAAGGGCCGGGACCCAGACCCGGGAAAGGTCACCAGGAGGGCCAGGACCCCCAATCGGGCTGGACCCCGGGAGGGCCAGTCACCAAGGAGGGGTTAACCTCTGAGATTGGGCAGAACCCACAGAGTGTCAGGACTCCACGACTGATCATCCGGGACGTTCAACCCCTGGAAAGGTCACCAGGCATCGCTGGGACCCCAGGAAGGGTCACCAAGGAGAGTTGGGCCAGGGCATCTGGCAGTATCCAGAGAGTGCCATGACCCCAGGTCACCTAGGAAGGGCCAGCCCTGTAGCCAGTCACTGAGGAAGATACAGCGTGGACAGGTCACAGGAGGGCCCGGACCCTGGGACCATCACTCAGGAGGGCCAGTCTGTGGGGAGATCAAGACTCTGGGACAAGTCCACTCAGGAAGGAATGGGAGCCTGAGACAGCCCCTTCCCCCAGGATGACCAGGATCCTAGTTAGGTCATGCAAGGTCTGGCTGCTGGGTCTGCACAGTGAAGAAGGCTAAGCTCTCAAGGAGGGCCCTGATAAAAGCTGGAATGTCCAGATAAGTCCCTGGGAGGGCTGGGCCTCCTGAGTAAGTCACTGAGAAGCATGTGGACCCCAGGATTAGACTTAAGGGGTGTTGAGGCCCTGGGATGGAATCCAGAGGTGCCCTGAATCTGACCAGCCCCCTCAATGAGACCCACCTGCTGTGAAGGCTGAGGCATCTGGGATCCTGGTCATCTGAGCCCCACAGGAGTTGCTGGGCCAAATCCGTGGACCTTTCGACCTTCAGAGATACCACCCTGAGTGGCATGCACATAGAGGCTTATCCTTCTGGTTCCAGAATTTCAGTGGGGTTCCCAATTCATGCTGGCTCCATGCCTCAGACTAGCATTGTGCCTACCCTGCTTTAGTTCCTTCTCCAGGGCTGCTGTCCTCTCCTTGTTTTGGCCCTGTGGCCAGTATCCAGCACTTTTCCCTTCTGATCCCTCTGTCAAGGTTATGGGAGTGTACCCTCCATCCTGAATGCAGAGGTGTTTGCAGTGGCCAGGGGAAAGAAAGTGCTGGAGAGTCCTGGGGTGGGAGGTGTCTTTGTTTTTCTGAAACTTTTGAATCGGTCTTTCATCTGTCATTGTTTTCCTTTTGGAAGTGGTGGTGAAAAGTAGTGTGCAGTGTTTCTGCTGCCAAGGCTTGAGGAGCTGGTGACATATGCTGTCCTGTGCTAGGGAAGGTCTACTGAGTGTGCCCAGGAACTTTGTCTAGTGTGTTCCAAGACCATGTGAGCCTGGGTCTAGCTCCCTAACTGGCTGCCTGGCAGGCCAGTGGGCAGTGTGTGTCCACGTGCAGAGTGAGCATGAACCGGAATAGAACGGGGCTGCAACTGTAGTAGGATCCTGCGTCAGGCTTGCAAACTCATATGGAAGTTGACTGTGGGGAGGACAGGTCTGAAAGTGAACTGTGTGGACTCCCAGCTTGAGCTGGTCAGATTAGTATTTCCTTTGGGGCCAAAACTTCACTTCTTGGTTACTTGGGAGAAAACTACGTTAGGTTTTCAGTTTAACAGTTCATAGAATGGAATATTAATATTAACCTAATTGTGTCCCTGAATGGTCTAGCTTAGAAACTTTTATTTGCCAAGTGCGACCACACTTGGGACCTTTTTACTCAACACTTACTTCCAATTTGTTCTCTTGACATATCCTTTACTATTTTAAAAACTTACTTTGAAATTTTGCAAAAGACTTGCAAAACTGAATATTCGGGTTTGATTAGGCTCTTCATTTTCCGGTTTTTGGATTTTTAAAGGTGTGATAGTGCTGAGGGTTTTGTTATTTATATATTGCCATGTAACAAATTACCCCAAAATTTAGTGCCTTAAACCAATGATCAGTTATCATCTTACAGTTTCTGTGGCTCAGTGGAGTCCTTTTGCTCAGACAACTCGGCTGTCTCTCATCAGGGGGCAAACATAGAGGGCCACCATTGGTTGCAAACTCAGTTCCCTTCCCTGTGGTCCTCTGTGGGCAGCCCAGCAGGAGCCAGTGGTCAAGCAAGAGGGACAGGAGGGAAGTCGTAGGCTCTTTGTTCTACTATTGGAAGGGACATCCTATCACTTTTGCCCCATTCTCTTTTGTCAGAAGTGTGTCACGAGGCCCCTTCATACTTGAGGAGAAGAGGTCTCATAGCACACAAGGCAGAGGTGGGGGCACAGGCCCATCGTAGAGGCTGCCCAGTGCTGTATTTTGAGCCTGGCATTTGTCAGGGTTTCAGTCATGTAGGGCTTGTGCCTGAAAAACATCACACACACAGTTGTGTGTGGAGCGGTGTGTTGAGCAAGCAGCTATGACAGTCCAGCCCCTCCGACATCACTCTAGCAATTGAGATCATCGTGATTTGTGGACTTCAACACATGAGGCAGACAAATAACAAATAGGATTCTTAAGAATCACCTCATGATTTAGACTACCAGAGTAAACCGGAAGGCCACAACACAGCAGATGCAGAGGTGTGTTGGGGTGTTGATTCTTTGATAGCTTCACATGCAAGCATTTTAGTTGTTCACAGCATCTTGCCATTTTATTCTTGCCAGTTTTGTTAGTTTTTCTTAACCATTTTAAATATGTAGAGCAATCTTTTTACCAGTTTCTTTGGACCTAGTGCAGTTGTTACTTGTGTCTTCTTCAAAATGCTATACAAGATGTGAGATCCTGAAACTCATTGGATATTTGTCCCTGGTGATGACATCATGTTCCAGGGACCCACTGCAAGCAAGAGCCCCTGATCCCTGGCTCCCACAGTAGAAGTGTGGACCTTGGCACCCTTCTGACTCTGGCCTGCAGGGATGGCACAGAGCCACAATGGGCACCCTTCCTGGGGCCACCAGAGTCTCCTTGGTACCGGGGACCGCTGAGAAGCCCCCTGCTGCAGGACCACGTAGCTGCTTGGGTGAGGTAGGGCGTTGGCCACAGCTGTAATTAATTATCCAGGGTGTGGGCGGCGCCTGTGGTTCAGTCGGTAGGGCGCCGGCCCCATATACTGAGGGTGACGGGTTCAAACCCAGCCCCGGCCAAACTGCAGCCAAAAAATAGCCGGGCGTTGTGGCCGGCGCCTATAGTCCCAGCTACTTGGGAGGCTGAGGCAAGAGAATCACTGAAGCCCAGGAGTTGGAGGTTGCTGTGAGCTGTGTGAGGCCACGGCACTCTACCGAGGGCCATAAAGTGAGACTCTGTCTCTACAAAAAAAAAAAAAAAAAATTATCCAGGGTGTTTGATTTGGTTTGTAAAACAAGATTTGTTTTGTTCTGTACTATTAGTCTTTAATGTATAAAATGGCAGGATTATTTCATTTGCAGCCTTATTTGGTTAATGATTAGAATTGAATTTAAAGTTGAAAATGTAATTTTTCTTTTACTGTTCAACTATGATGAAATTTAGGAACAGTTTCCTATTTTTTGTCTAGTTTTTAATTACCCTTGTAATATTTGCTATTAATATTGCAAAAATGCTGCACAACTCATTGTGCTTCAGAAATTGGGGCTTTTTTTTTTTTTTTTTTTTGCTGTTATTTAGAGACAGAGTGTTACTCTGTCATCCAGGCTACAGTGCAGTGGTACCATCATAGCTCACTGCAACCTTGAATTCAGCCTCCTAAGTAGCTGGGACTACAGGTACTACCATGCCTGGCTAATTGGCTAATTTTCCTTTTTTTTTTAGAGATGGGGTCTCACTATGTTGTCTAGTGAGACAACCTAGAGGCTGACCTCAAGCGATTCTTCTGCCTTGGTCTCCCAAAGTGCTGGGATTACAAGCATGAACCACTGCACCCAGCCTATTATTCTTTTAATTCTGTAAGTTGATGGTGTGCGATTAAATTTTTTAAATGTGAGGTCTTTAAAAATAATAATAAAACTATAGCTAAGTCTACCAAAAGTAGAAACAATTATTTGGGCAAGGTGGCATGTGCCTGTAGTTCCAGCTAACCAGGAGGCTGAAGTAGGAGGATCACTTGAGCCCAGGAGTTTGAGGTTGCTGTGAGCTGTGATCATACCACGTCACTCTATTCCTAGGGCGACAGAGTGAGACTCTGTCTTTTTCAAAAACAAAGACTGTCTTTCCTGATCTCTTACATTTCTCCTTACACAACTGAGTTATACAAAAGCCAAAATGTCAATGAACAATAGCAAATGTTGTCTAGATGAGTTTTTGTAGACTTATCTACAAAAGTCTAAATAGTCTTAGACTATTTAGTTTTGTAGACTAAATTTTTAAAAGTTAAAAATTTTTAACTTTTGCTTAAGTTAAAAATTTAACTTAAGCAAAATTCCCATTGGTAGACACTCGTACTCCCTAGAAATTATAGTCTTATCCACCCATTGTTTGCTTGATTTACATTTTTGGGTTTTTTTTGTTTGTTTGTTTTGTTTTTGAGACAGAGCCTCAAGCTTTGCCCTGGGTAGAGTGCCATGGCATCACAGCTCATAGCAAACTCCAACTCCTGGGCTCAAGCGATTCTCCTGCCTCTGCCTCCCAAGTAGCTGGGACCACAGGCGACCACCACAACGCCCGACTATTTTTTGGTTGCGGCCATCATTGTTCTTTGGTAGGTCTGGGCTGGATTCGAACCCACCAGCTCAGGTGTATGTGGCTGGCACCTTAGCCACTTGAGCCACAGGGGCTGAGCCTGATTTACATTTTTGAAGAAAACTGCTATATTTAGGTACATTTAGAAAGTAGAAGTTAATTGGATTTTTTTGCAAATTCATTGTTATTTGCTGGAGATTTTGCAAATTCTAGATATTTAGTAAGAAAGGCTAACAGTGGAAATCTGTGCAGGACCTTCTTTAAGTCCCCTGCTAACCCCTGTGGGTCTCAGGAGGGTCACAGGTGTTGTGGGGGGGGTGTGTCTGGGAGGGCATTGGGCCTGCCTGGGTCTCAGAGGAGGTGAGGTTGTGGGGGGTGTGGATCCTGCATAGGTCTGAGGGGGTGTGGGTCTCAGGGAGGTGAAGATATGGGGGTTGTGAGTCCTACATAGGTCGGAGGGGCTGTGGGTCCCACATGGGTTTCAGAGGAGATGAGGGTGTGGGGGACATGGGTCTCAGGGGAGGTGGGTTGTGGGGGGGTGTGGATCTGGGGTCCTGGTGCATTTTATGGACACCCGGGGGGCTGTGAGGGCCTGTGCTTAGCAAACAGTAACTGAAAGCTCTTCTTCACTGCTGAAGACCTGTTTGATTTTTAAAGCCACCAGGATTGCTCTCGGGTCACACCATTTGTCTGACAAGGAATTGGAGGCACAGGGCACAGTCACATTTAGAAAGTATGAGGCAAGGGTGGGTTAGCCTTTCTTCTTTTTTTTTTTTGTTGTTGTTTAAAATGACTTTACTCCTTCATGCAAATTTTTATTAAGGAAAAATGAAAGAATTATACAATAAAGAGTGGGCATCTGGCGGCGCCTGTGGCTCAGTCGGTAAGGTGCTGGCCCCATATACCGAGGGTGGCGGGTTCAAACCCAGCTCCGGCTGAACTGCAACCAAAAAATAGCTGGGCGTTGTGGCGGGCGCCTGTAGTCCCAGCTACTCGGGAGGCTGAGGCAAGAGAATCGCTTAAGCCCAGGAGTTGGAGGTTGCTGTGAGCTGTGTGATGCCATGGCACTCTACCGAGGGCTATAAAGTGAGACTGTGTCTCTACAAAAAAAAAAAAAAAAGAGTGGGTATCTGCTCTTTGTGGTTTTGTTTCCCTGGAATTCATATGTAGCGGTCACAACCCCCACGGTGAAGGCAGCACGTGGGAGCTGTCACCTGTGGGAGGCCACCTGGTGACAGGCCCTGGAACCACTGCCGTCCCAAAAGTGGTGCAGAACACACCCCACCCTCTGTTCTGTGGGGACACAGCGAGAAGTTGCCATCTGTGAGGACATGGGCCCTTGACACACTCCAGAACTGCCAGCAGGCTCCCTAGACTGTGGTGCTGAGAAATACATTATGTCTGTTGGCCAACCAGTCTGAGGTGGTCTTTCCAGCAGCACCCTTGTGCCCTCTCTCCATCCATGCTTTTTTGTTTTGCTATGTTTGCTTCACCTCTCTCTAAATACATACGATTGTTACTGAGTCATCAGAGAGGCTTTGCAGACTGGTGATGCCCGTAGGCGATTTAGAACATGCCCCCAAGAATAGGGCTGTGGGATCTGCCTCACATGAGCAGGTTCCAGGCATTTTCCGTTATCTCCAGTTGTCCTGAGAAGGTATTTCTCATTTTCCTCAAACCAGTTGCATAAGTCCTGACCTTGTCCTGGCCTTCTATTGGAGGTCATGATTCCCAGACTACATAGCCAGGTCCCAGTGTCGTGTGGGGTGTCTTGTTCCGTTAGTGTCATCCTATGAGTTTAGTATCTCTCCTGCCACAGTGAGTTTTCCAGGCTTTTGTCACATTCTGGATTTATCTGATACCTTCCTTGTAGTGTTATTTAACCTTTCTGTTCCCTGAGTATTGTATTAACTAAAGGGAAGGGCTGGCTGGGACTTGTGGTTGGCAAGGAACTTGGTGGCAGCTGTGAGTGCCTATTGTCTTGCAGTCGTGGTTGGGGTTAGGGTCACGGTGCCGGTCCACACCTCTCATCTCATGGGGGCATACTTCTCCCCTGACTCCCAGGCCTCTGGGCCGACTGTGCCTCCGGTCAAGCCTGGAAAGACCTCCTCTGCCTTCATCACACTATTGCAGGGGTGAACCATTAGACCCTCTCTTCATTTCTCTCCTGTAAGTGTTCCTTTCTTTGGCCATTTTGTTGTTTACCATGGGCACACAGGGGTGTGTCAGATATGCTTTTAGCAGAGTTTGTAGAAGGATAAATGAGTGCATGACTGTCCTTCCCACAAAATAGCTGCTCACTCCTACCTGGAGATGCTAGAATGGCGGGCAGCATTTCCTTTTCTCTGTCCTCTCCTTAAAGGCAGCCCAGTGAAGAAAACAGACACCAGGAATCTGAAGAGGGTGTCCTGGTCAGTGCAGGCTGCCAAAACGGAATCCCACAGATGGGGTGGCATAGGCAGCAGGAAGTCCCATTGTCCACTGGCAGATTTGGTCCTGTGAGGGCTCTTTTCCGGGCTTGCCTACAGCTGCCTTCTTGGGTATCCTCATGGCAGGGACCTCTTCCTCATCTTCTAGGGACCTAATCTCATCATAGGGCCCACTGTCATGAACTCTTCTTACTTTAGTCACTTCCCCAAGACCACACCTCCACATACTATCACACTGGGGGATGGGAGATAGGGATTCACCACAAGAATCGGGGATGCAGTTCAGTTCATAGAAAGAGCTTTTAGACCCAGCCTCTGCCACTTGTTTATTTTTTTTATTTTGTAGAAATACTGCCCTCAGTAGAGTGCCGTGGCGTCACACGGCTCACAGCAACCTCCAGCTCTTGGGCTTACGTGATTCTCCTGCCTCAGCCTCCCTAGTAGCTGGGACTACAGGCGTCCGCCACAACGCCCAGCTATTTTTTTGTTGCAGTTTGGCCGGGGGCTGGGTTTGAACCCGCCACCCTCGGTATATGGGGCTGGCACCCTACTCACTGAGCCACAGGCGCCACTCTGCCACATGTTTAGTAAACAGTTTTCTAGGCACGGTGCCTGTAGTTCAGTGGTTAGGGCGCTAGCCACATACACCTTGGCTGGCGGGTTCAAAAATGGCCAGGTCTGCCAAACAACAATGGCAACTACAACAAAAATATAGCCAGGCGTTGTGGCAGGCACCGGTAGTCCCGGCTACTTGGGAGGCTGAGGCAAGAGAATCACGTAAGCCCAAGAGTTTGAGGTTGCTGTGAGCTGTGACACCATGGTACTCTACTGGTGACATAGACTGTCAAAAAAAAAAAGTTTTCTAGGCTGGGTGCGGTGGCTCATGCCTGTAATCCTAGGACTCTGGGAGGTCAAGGTGGGTGAATCGCCTGAGCTCACAAGTTAGAGACCAACCTGAGCCAGAGTGAGATCTCATCTCCACAAATAGCCAGGCGTTGTGGTGGGCACCCGTAGTCCCAGCTACTGGGGAGGCAGAGGCAAGAGAACCTCTTGAGCCCAAGAGTTTGAGGTTGGTGCAACCTATGATGCCCTGGCACTCTACTGAGGGCAACAGTGAGACTATCTCAAAAAAAAAAAAAAAGAAGCAGAATAGTTTTGCTAATTCATTTTATGTTGCTGTAACAATACTACTGGTTGGGTAATTTATACGGAAAAAGAAATTTATTTCACACAGTTCTGGAGGATGGGAAGTCCAGTTTCAATGTGAGGGCATCCAGCAGGGGCCTTCATGCTGTGTCACGCTGCTCTGCAAGGCCAGACTTGATTTTACAATGTTAATTAGACAACTTAAAAAATGTTATCATAGTTGGTAACCACCTTGTATTTCACATGTTTGGAAAACTGGTCATTTTTTCTTTTAAACTTGTTTTTGAATGCCAGGAACTCAGTGGCCTAAAAGGACATTCACTAGCTCATGCTTTCATAGGTTAAAAGTCTGGGCACAGCCCTTACCAGGCTGCTGCTCCCTTCTGGGACTCTGGCCCTCTTCTGAGCTCTCTGGGCTGGGGATTGTGGGGGGGCTATTTACTGTGATTATCAGACTGAGGTCCACTTTTTTTTTGTTTTTTTGGAGACAGAGTCTCACTTTGTCACCCTCAGTAGATGTCGTGGCATCATAGTTCATAGCAACCTCAAACTCTGGGGCTCCTTGATCCCCTTGCCTCAGCCTCCTGAGTAGCTGGGACTACAGGTGAGGCACCTGCCACAACACCTGGCTATTTTTAGAGACGAGGTCTTACTCTGGTTCAGGCTGGGCTCAAACTCGTAACCTCAGGTGATCTACTTGCCTTGGCCTTCCAGAGTGCTAGTATTATAGGCATGAGCCACCACATGCCTATAACCTCAGGTGATCTACTTGCCTTGGCCTTCCAGAGTGCTAGTATTATAGGCATGAGCCACCACAACCAGCCTTTGAGGTCTACTTTTTTATCAGCTGTCAACTGGGACCACTCTTAGTTCCTAGATGCAGCCCTAATTTCTTGCCAGGTGCCCACACTCATTTCTAGAGCACGTTGCTTTCTGCCAGGCCAGTGAGACCACCAATGAGACCATCCCTGTGATGGCCCCTTCTGCTCTCAGCTGGAGAGGAGAGAACTCAGTTTCTGAGGGGCTGTGAATAGGTCAGGCCTACCTGGATACTCCTACAATAAGTCAGCCATTTGGGACCCTAATTATATACCTTCAGAGCCCACTATACAGCAGTACCTGGTCAGTGCTCAAATCCTGGGAAGGGCCATGTGCACACTAGGGGCAATGTCCTGGGGCTGTCTCAGTGCTGCCTACCAGTCTGCCCTCTGGTCCCCCAAATTTGCATTCCTCCCCAACGCGAAACATATACAACACCCCCCTTTCCAGGGTTCCCAGGATCTCTTGCCAGGGCGCTGTCAGCTCAGAGTGGATAAGGCTCTGGGGGTCTCTAGACACTCGCACCACCGAGTGCTCAGCTGTGTCCCCAGCATGCTGACAAAGGCTGGGTTAGTCATGGCTGTTCCTGCTCAAAGGGAGACAGTGGAGGGAAGCAGGACCTCAGTCTGACATGGTTCTGATGCCCAGTGGGGCAGTCCCCAGCCGCTTCCTGCTGTGCATCCCATGGCTCTATAGCCTCCGTCATGCCTGAGTACTCTGTGTTACACTGAGGCTGTATGTGAGGATGGACGTCAGGGTTGTGACCCTGTGGGTCCTGTTACATGGTTGATTTGTGCATTTGCCTTTTCCTAGCCTTGTCTGGCCTTCTAGCCCCCTGTTCTGCCTTCTTGGGGAGTGAGTCTGAGCTTCTTGTCTTCTGGGCTGCTGCATGATGGACGTGCATGGTCCCAGGGCCTCCTGGCACCCCAGCCCTCCTCTGTCTCTTCCAGTCACCTTCCCTCTCCCTTGGTGCTTTAACTGACTCTTTTTGACACTTCTAACTCTTCCCTTCACACCTGTCATCAGAGTTGTCCTAGCCTGAGTGTGAATGCCATCTGCATGCTGGGCATACTGCTGTGAACAGTGTGCAGGGGCCATTATTTGAGGGCGTGTCAGCACTTTTCCCGAGACCTCCAAAATGCTTTTGCTACCTTTCATACCTGAGTAGTGTTGTGGCTGGTCAGAGAATTCTACTAAGGATCCTTCTTCAGAACTTTGAATAAATAGCCCCTTTGACTTGTGGAGTTCATTGTTGCTGACAGGGAGGCTGAGGCTGGACCTCTGTGGGTGCCCCCAGGTACCGTCCAGCTGAGGAGGGCTTTTAGGGATTTCCCCCCAGTTTATGGACTGTTGCCTGAAAAGGGAATAGAGGATGATGTCACAATGCTTGTGTGCTTGTGCCTGTCTGGGGAAGGGTGCTCAGAAGCGCCTATTCTCAGTTCTCTCTCTTCTTTCTAGAACACCTGTTAACTAGATTTGGATCTTTTTCTGTCATATTTCCTATCTTTTTCTGCCTTTGGGAAGATTTTTCTGAACTTTATCATGTCCTTCTTTTGGGTTTTAATTTTTCTTTTTTTTTGTAGTTTTTGGCCGGGGCTGGGTTTTAACTAAACCGCCACCTCCGGCATATGGGGCGGTGCCCTACCCCTTTGAGCCACAGGCACTGCCCTGGGTTTTAATATTGCTAATTGAAGGGCTAATGTTACAATGTAGGCAGAGGAGTAGAGAATAAAATAAGTAGATTGTAGGTTGGAGGAGCCCTGGTGTATGTGGGGGAGTTGTGTGTGTATGTGTGTGTGCTTTTACTGGCACGTGTGTGTGTGCATGCGTGCACATGTGTGTGGTGTTCATGTATGGGAGGCACATGTGCATGTTTTTGTTTTTTTTTTTTTGTAGAGACAGAGTCTCACTTTATGGCCCTTGGTAGAGTGCCGTGGCCTCACACAGCTCACAGCAACCTCCAACTCCTGGGCTTAAGCGATTCTCTTGCCTCAGCCTCCCGAGTAGCTGGGACTACAGGTGCCCGCCACAATGCCCGGCTATTTTTTTGTTGCAGTTTGGCCGGGGCCGGGTTTGAACCCACCTCCCTCAGCATATGGGGCTGGCGCCCTACCCGCTGAGCCACAGGCACCGCCCTGTGCATGTATTTTTTAAAATGGTAGTCCCTGCTGCATTAACTGAGGAGGTGACATTGAGAAAAGATTTGATGTAAGTGGTGGAGGCACAGTTCTGGGCAGAGAGTACAGTGATTATAAGGGCCTAGACTTTAGGCCCTAGAATGTCCTAGAGCTAGTTAGGGGTCCATGTGTAAAGAGCAGAGTGAGGGGGCTGCTCACTTGACTGGTAGGAAAAGGTTTGGCCTCTGAGACCTCTTTGTCTGTTCAGGCTCGTGTTTTCAGGTCAAGCGAGGTGGTGGGGCAGAGGCAAGTGGTATTGTCAGGGTGGCTCAGCTGAGTGGAGCCACTTGAGGGGTGGGTACCAAGTGTCCTCCAAGGTACAGGCAGTCTGATTTCTCAGAGGTGGACGTCTACACTTGGAGTTCAAGGAAGTATTGAGATGGAGCTATGTGGAGGGAAAATGTGAAATGGGGAGGCTAAATGGGAGTGCCCAGGACACGAGAGACTTGGGACAAAGGGTCTGGGCAGTGTTGGGGGGACCTGCATGGGCATCAGGCATTGGTCACTTCTACCGGGGTGGGGAAGGGTCCTGAGATGGGCTTTTTATTTTTTATTTATTTATTTAATTTTATTGTTAAATCGTAGCTGTGTACATTAGTGCAATCAAGGGGTACAATGTGCTGGTTTCATATACAATCTGAAATATTCTCATCAAACTGTTCAACGTAAGCTTCATGGCATTTTCCTTTTTTTTTTTTGTAGAGACAGAGTCTCACTTTATGGCCCTCGGTAGAGTCCCGTGGCATCACACAGCTCACAGCAACCTCCAACTCCTGGGCTTAAGCGATTCTCTTGCCTCAGCCTCCCAAGTAGCTGGGACTACAGGCGCCCGCCACAACGCCCGGCTATTTTTTGGTTGCAGTTCAGCCGGGGCCGGGTTTGAACCTGCCACCCTCCGTATATGGGGCCGGCGCCTTACCAACTGAGCCACAGGCGCCGCCCTTCATGGCATTTTCTTAGTTACTGTATGTAGGCATTTGTATTCTGCATTTAGCAAGTTTTGCCTGTACCCATTCTAAGATGCATCGTAGGTGTGGCCCCACCCATTACCCTCCCTTCCCTCTTAACCTCCCCCCTCCCTTCCCCTTCCTTGGCCCTTTCCCCATAGGAGATGGGCTTTTTAGACCTGATTCCATAGAAGATCTGCAGAAGCTACTGACGGGGTATGGTGGGCCCATGGCTGACCTGGTGTGGCCAAGACATGGGATAGGTGGGGCTGTGGCAGCACAAGGCCCAATGCACATGGGGGTGGGTGACATCATAGGTGTGATGCATTTCTGGTGTGTGAAGTGAATCAGGGACCCCTACACACTCCCAGGTTGGGTGATTGACCAGAAGGACTCAGCATCACGGCCACAGTCTGTTCCAGGGTGAGGACACGGCATAGGCAGCAGCAGAAAGAAGCACGTGGGGTGCATCCAGGGGGGCTGTGTGCAGCTCAGGGTCCTCCCTGGGGCCCTACAGATTCATGTCGCTCCCCAGCAGTGAGCGGTGGGGGTGGTGGGGGCCCCGTAGGTAGCTCTGCTAGTACACAGTAGACTCCTGATCCAGGAGGAAGCAGTGTCAGTTCTCAAGGCATCTGAGTGCGACAGTCTCTGCTTGTTGTCCATGAGGGAACTTCTGCTAGCCAGTGACAACCTGAAGGCCCCCGGGACAGGCAGTTGTCAGCCCTGGAAAGATGAAAGTCATTGCAGCTGAAATCTGTGATGCTCTGGGTTTCCAGGCCTTCAGTGCACAAGCGATGTTGGTTTCAGGCAACAGGGCACCATGGCCTTCAGCACAGTCAAGATGCAGTTCCATAGCCACACAGACCCCAGGCGGAGGCTCAGTCGGCTGTGTCCACCACTGTGGACAGCACAGAGTGTCGTGCGAGTCAGCACCACTGTGCATGACATGCAGAGGGCAGAGCGCCCATGTCCCTGGGTCAAGGTGGGGGCAGCAGTTGCCACACAATTCAAGGTCTGTCACTGGCTATTTACTTTGTAAAAATTTTTGGTTTTATTCTTTCAGTGTTGATAAAATTTATATCTGTACATCTAGGTAATTATACACAGTAAACATTTTTCCAGCTGCTTGAGAGCCAGCATGTGCCTAGATGGGTGCAGCCCTCTGGTGACGCTGGCCTAGACAGTGGTCATTTTTCCCAATGTTTAGACTACAAGAGAAGAAGCTTTGGTGATGTGTTTTAACAAGGACAGCATGCTGTCAGATACAGTTTTCAGTTATTATCTTTCGGCCTCTGAGGCTGCATTATGGGTGGTTTGTTGTTATAGATAACACATGAAGAGCGAAAATTATTATTGGAAATTTAATTTTCTAATTTTAAATTGTTATTTAAATTTCTGCATAATTAGTCTTTCAGTGCAAATGAGCTAACAAAAAATAATATTCTGCATATTAGGAAATTAGGATAAATTAAGGCTTAGCGAAAAGATGTCAGCTAGACTTGGAGTGGGGGGACCTTACCCCAGAGGCAGCAGGAAGGGAGTACCACCTGACCCTCTGGACACTCAGGAGTCATGGGGCCCCTGTGACCAACCAGCCGACCATTGAGTCACAGTGGAAGCCACGTACTTATGTGTGATGAGGAACTAGGAGACGGACTCTGTTCTCTCTGACCCATCAGAAACCTGAGGTCCCTCTTCTTCCTATCTAGCCACACGTGCTAGGACGTGTGTATCTCCCAGGACACACCACATGGTGCTCATCCATCCAGCAGGTGAGGAAAGCTGGTCACGGGTGGTATGGCCCCAGTATCCTGCCAGCCTTTCCTGGAACTCCCGCAGGCCACACAGCCCCACCAGTGCCTCTCAGGGCTGCAGTCCTGGGGCTCAGTGGCCATCTCCACTGTCTGCTCCATGGCTCAGAATGAACCTCCATGTCACCTACCTGGTTCCGAGCCATTGTCATGGTTGGCTGTGGCCATAATGTGTCCTTAGGACACAGACACCAGCACATACCATGTGACAGACGGGCTGGCAGGAGTCATCTGAGGAAGCCCATGGTCACTGTGCAACTGAAGGGCTGGAGCCTCCAAGAAGGGACATCACCTGTACCTGGGGAGCTGCCAGCAGTGTAGGAGCCACCATCTCACTAGTGCTCATGCTGCTGGGCTTAATACCTCACAGCATGGTGGGCTAATAACTGTCTTATTGGGTTTTTAATTTGCATTTCCCAGTTTACTAATAATGTTAAGTGTTTTAAAATATGTTTATTTGTAATTTCTCTTTAGTAAAACTTTTTATTGTCTAGAGCAGGGGTTGACAAACTTTTTCTGTGAAAGATCATATAGTAAATCTCATTTCCATGCCCAAACTGCCTTGCTTTGGAGCAGTTATGGACAGCACACAGGATGTTCACAGAGCTATGCAGCCACAAATGGGCCTTGGGCTACACCGCCAAGCCTAGTCCAGATGTGTTACAGGTACTTTCTTTCAGTCTGTAGTTTTTTCCACTCCAATGTTTTTAGGGTTTTTTTTGAGACAGGATCTCACTTTGTCACCTTGGGTAGAATGACATCATAGCTCGCAACAACCTCAGACTCTTGGGCCGAAGCAATCCTCCTGCCTCAGCCTCCTGAGTAGCTGGGATTATGGTGCTCACCATAACCCCAGCTAGTTTTTCTATTTTTAGTAGAGACAGGTTATCACCATTGCTCAGGCTGGTCTTGAACACCTGAGCTTAGGCGATGTGCCCACCTGGACCTCCCAAGTAGCTGGGAGTATAGACATGAACCATCACATCCCCCTCACTTTGGTGTTTTTTTGATAATCCAGCATATTTGTTTTTCTTTTTTTTTTGCAGTTTTTGGCCGAGGCTGGGTTTGAACCCACCACCTTGGGCATATGGGGCCAGCACCCTACTCCATTGAGCCATAGGCACCGCCCCCAGTGTATTTGATTTTAATGAAGTCGATTTTTACTGATAATTTTCTTCTTGGTTAGTACTTTTTACTTTCTGTTTCACAAATCTTTTCTCTACCCAAGTTATCTTTGGAGGTATATTCTGTGCCTCTCACATCCAGTCTCTGTCCCCCAGTCTGGTGACCTGGGGTGGGGCTGGGGCCTGTTGTAAAGTAGGAGTTTGGTTTTTTTCCACCTCTATCACTTAGGGGTGGTGTTGTCTTTTTTTAACTGAGTTAGGGCAGAAACTACTAGTATTTATGGCTGGAGGAATATAAAGAAGGGCAAAGTTTATTTTCCCAAGAAAGAAAGAAAGAAGGAAAGAGTGAGTGGCTATGGCACACAGAGGAAGGAGTGAAAATGCCAGGCTGTTGAGGAAAAATGACTGGAGTTTTAAAGGGTAAGAAGGGCCTTTTCCCTCTACTTCAGCAGACAGGTAATAAAGTGGCAGCAAACGTGACTGCAGGTGCTCTTTCAAGCTTATATGAGTCCATGGAGTCTGGTTTTTGGCAGGAACAGAGGCAGAGGGTCAGAGTGAGAACGTGCAGCCTGCTGTCCCTTGGGGCTCTTCAATTAGATGTGACAATTTAGGCCTCCACTGTTTTGATTAAACCACACTCAGGTGGTGTGCTGAGAGTTTGCTCTTCAGAGGGGTAAATACATGCTATGTGTTTACCCCATCACCTTCTGCTGGATAGTTTGTTTCCTCTGTTAGGTTGGTCATTAGTTTTGACCTTTCAGTGAGATACCCCTTTTGTTGAGGTTTAATTTAGTTCACACATAACCAAAATTCAGTAGTTTAATTGTTTGGCAGCTTTGGGCCCCATTCCATCTCTGACTCTGCCTGGACCCCAACCTGCTTCCTCCCTCCAGCTTTGCCTTTTCTAGAAGCATTTATCATGAGGGGCACATGCCTGCATCCTTCTGTGTCAGGAATACGCCACTGTGTCCTTCCATGTTGGGGCCATGTGCCTGTGTCCTTCTGTGTCCAAGGGGACACGTGACTGTATCCTGCTGTGTCTGGTGTCCTGTCAGGCAGTGCTCCTGTGTGGCTGTGGGCATCCTCCCTTGTTCATTTCAGTTGCTGAGAAGTGCTGGCTAAAGGGATGGATAGGCTCCATTTTATCTGTTCACTTGTTGAGGCGTTGTGGTTGTGTCTACTTTGGGACTATGACGAGTAAAGCTGCTTTGAACGTTTATGATGATACATGTGTTAGTTTCTCCTTTAAACTTCTTTGGTTAAAGATATTTCCTTAGTGTACTAAGAGGTTTTTTTATTTTTTAAATCATGAATGGATAATGATTTTATCAAGTTACTTTTATGTATCTGTTGGAAAGGTCATATGGTTTTTCTCCTTTTACCTTTTGTCTTAGATTACATTTTCCCTGTGTATCAGACCCACCTCGTATTCTCGGGTGACCCTCCCTGTGCTGGCCAAGGGTGACTGATGTGTGGACTTGCTAGGTTTGCCATCCCCTCACAGTGCTGACCTTGTTGGGTTGGCCATGTGTGTCACATTCCACACAGTGCATTGGATAACACTGCTTGTGAACGCTTGTGGAGGGTTTGCTTGGCATTGGATGGTCTGTGCCTGGAACACTTGGTGAAACCACCATGAAACTCCTCCAGGCCTGGAGTTGTCTTGGAAGGAAATTCTTTGAGTACTTCTTCAGTTTCCTTAATAGTTACAGAACTTTTGGATTTTTCTCTACTTACCCCAATTATGCTGGATTATTTTTCTAGGAATTTGTGGTTTTGTATAAACCTTTGAGTTTTATTGGCATGAAGCTGCTCACAGTACTCAATGCCCCTCTGGTCGATGCCTGAGGCTGTGGATGCAGTGTGTGTCTGGAGTGATGCAGAGGTGACTTGCAGTGGAGGTGACAGGTCACATTCAGGTCACACTTAGATGTCACGCATTTTATATCAGGGACTTGAACACCCACAGATTGTGATGTTAGAGGCTGGTCTTGGAACCAATCCCCTGGGGTGCCAATGGTGTTCTTGTCATCTTTTTAACACACTAAGTACTTTACTTGTTTGTGACTTCTGTCTGTCTTTCTCCACCAGAATGTGGGCTCTGGGCATCTATGTCTCCTCACCAAAGTCTAAGAACACAGAGTCACCTGGGAACACCTGGCTGCAGTCTAATTAAATGAAATTAAAATCCAAGTCTTCAGTCTCACCAGCTGCCGTTCAAGTGGTCAGTGACTGCCTGTTCAGCAGCAGAGACTTGGGAGCCTCTAGCATCATAGAACTTCCCAGAAGCCCAGCCTGGGTCCGGCTTCGTTCTCTTCATCCCATTTCTCTTCTCTTCTCATGCCCCAGACATGCCTGCCAGTCTTCCCTGGTACTTGCTGGGGAGGCTCTTTTCTTTCCTTCCCTCGTCCTTTTTTTTGTAAAAGTTAACTGAGCTTCAAGGATGAGTTAATAAAAATGCAGTAATGATGAACTTAGTAAAAATGGAGTCTCGGATGGACATGGTATGAATGTTCATCAGCCAGTTGTTTCCAGGTTGTACTGGCCACTATCTTTGAGCCACCAAGAGCCCTGACCCATGCATCTGGCTCCAACAGCATTTCCAGGTCCACTCTGTGGGAAGGTGGGGAGATGCCAGCACCTGGGTGGGAGCGTGGAGGACCTTGGGGTTCCAGTGCCTTCCCCGTTCAGCTCCCACTACCTGTCACTTAGGGAGCCCACATGCCCCCGGCCTGCTCACCATCACTCTGGCCTCTCCTTTCCATCCTTTCACACAGAAATCATGTCCTCATCCCTGCTGAGGCCTCATGCCAGGGCTGGGAGGGGCTATGGGGATGCAGGAGCTGCGTCCTAGCTGAGCTGAAAAGGGGTGTGCTGCTGGCTATCTCTTCCTGGCCCTGACCTTCATCCACCTCCCCCAAAATCCATGCCCTCTGGGCCCTCTGCAATCTAAGTCCTGTTCTTCTGAGCTCAAAGCAGCCTGGGGGAGCTCCCACCTGGCCTTGTGTCCCCCAGAGCTCCTGTTGTCTTTGAGGCCTCGAGCTGGGCCTGGGCCATGTGGCCTCTGCCCCTGCAGACCCCACCCTCACTGTCACTCTGTGGTCACGTTAATCAAGGGGACAAGCTGACCTGTTTAGCTCATCCAGGCTCAGAGCTGCTAGCAGGGTGGGGGCCCACATGTATGGGTGTGCCCTGCTGTGCACATGTGGCTGATGCCCCGTTTTGTGCTTCTCCACAGGCTTCACCATGTAGCAGGCTCCAGGCTGTCATTCTCAGGTAAGTACAATTTTAGCTAATTTTTTCTTCTTTCATTGCCTATGAATTGGCAAGCTTTACCTTGAGTTATACTTTGTGAGTATATTATAACCATAGAAAAAGTCAGTTCCTTACATCTCCTTTCATACATCCTGTCTGATGACTGATTCTGGAATTATTTCTCTTTCTTCATACTCTTCTTATTAATATTTCTACCATTTGCGACATGAGTCTTGCTAAGGATGCTAGGAAGAACTTCACGATGGAGCCTGGCACCTGTAGCTCAGCGGCTAGGATGCCAGCCACATACAACAGAGCTGGCAGGTTCAAACCCAGCCCAGGCTTGCCAAACAATAATGACAATTACAACAAAAAAAATAGCCAGGCGTTGTGGTGGGCGCCTGTAGTCCCAGCTACTTGGGAGGCTGAGGCAAGAGAATCACTTAAGCCCAAGAGTTCGAGGTTACTGTGAGCTGTGATGCCAAGGCACTCTACCGAGGGCAACATAATGAGACTCTGCATCAAAAAAAAATAAAAAAAATAAAGAACTTCACGATGGGATTGTAGCAGGCACATGTGACATGACATGAAATAATAGATCCGGTTTCTGTGTCAGAAAATGGACAGAGAGCAGGGTCCAAGAGGACGGTGCAGCTGTGGGCCGGAGTGTGGAGTGAGGCAGGAGCATTGCGCTGGAGTGGTGGCCTGAAGCCCCCATGCCCCCGCAGAGGGACGGACAGGCAGACGTCTAGAGGAGGTGAGCCTGCCCTCTGCCCCTGCTGCAATGCCGCTGGTCTGCACTGTGGGGTGGAGTAGCGATTGCGAGAAGCCTCGTGGTGCAGGATGTATTTCTCTGCTAAATGTTCCTGGTAGTCCTAACGTATGTCCTCCTCCCTTTGAGAGTCGGAGGTAGATCAGGATATGAGGGCCTCAGCTCTGGATGGCCCCATGCTGTGCAGAGGACCCTGTGTCAGGGGCACACTACTGTGCAGGGGCTGCCGTGCTGGAGGCCTTTGTAGTAGTGAAAGCTGTGAGTGTTTGCCCTGAAGGGACATGCCTCCCTCAGCCTGTGTAACAGGGGGCCTGAAGATAGATATCACTTCTCCCTTGGTGAGCAGCCCCCAAGCTTGAGGGCACCAGCCTCAGGCCAGGTGGGTGTCTGGTCGGGAATAGCCCTGAGCCAGCACTGTGGCCATCCTTGTCTCTGTGACTGTGACACTGTTAAGGGCAGCCAGCCCTGCTTGGGGCTTGTCTGGTTCCCCGGGGGCAAGCTGTGCTGTGTGCTTTTGGCAGGAAGCCCCTAGGGGAGGCTGAGTTCTTTCTGGGAGTATCTGTGGTTACCTGGCTTCTGACGATGGTCACTTGGTCATGGAGGTGTCCCTGGAGTCATCTCCACCCGAGTCACTGTCTCTCCTGTGTTGAACAGCCATGTGGTAGGGACACATAAGAGTTGATGGCACCCTCTCCCTTGACAGTCTCACCCTGCAGAAAGCAGCCTGTACTTGTCCTGGTACCTGGAGGCTTTCTAGCCTGTCATTGCACCTGCACTGACCAGCTCACATTCTTCTGCAAGGAAGATTGCCCCTTGTTTGTCCATCTCCCTGTGGACGTGGGAGCATCTTTGTTCCCCTGTGGACTCTTGTCTGTGCTCCCAGAAGGCCCCACGCACCATGGGGCTCTCTAGGTTCATGCTAAACCCCCTATCTGTCCATCTCTGGATCAGTCACAGTTGCTGGTTCCTCGTTGACAGTTCGCAGAGAGACCAGGAGCTGGCTGCGTGTGCCCTGTGCTGCCGAGGAGGGGTCCTGTCCACTGAGTGGACAGACCAGCAATAGTGTATAAGTCATGTGCCCCAGGAGTGGCCCCAGCGCTATAGGACTTGTCCCACCTCCCCTCTAGCTCCAGCTCTTTTTCTATCAGCGGAACCACCTTCCGGGTCCTCTATAGAGGACATATCTCCTGGGGGCCCAGAGGGGCAGGTCTGCCTGTGGAAGATCTGTGACATTGAGTGGTGAGCATGTGCTGCCTAGGGAGATGCCCTTAGCCCACCTGGCCAAGGCATTGGGAGTGGCCTCTCACTTCCACTTGCATGATGGGGCCTTGGTGAGAGCAGGGCTGGGATTATCATGTTGTGGTGCTAAAGCAGTGTGTGTGGTGGTCAGTACACCTGGACTCAGTGGACAGGCAGTAATGGCTGTACCAAGTGGCCTCGTGAGTGCAATAGCAGGGGTCACAGCTATATGCCTGTCACAGATGATGCTAGAAATGAAGGTTTCCTCATATTCCGGCACCACAGACCAGGCCCTGTGGGTTCACGGTGACAGCAACAGTGGGAGCACGGCTTCCTTGCCATGGCCCTTGTGTTTTCCTGTAGGCCCTGGTGGTCAAGGGACGTGGCCAGCAGTAGTTCTCCAGGGCAGGGGTTATCCTCCACCAGGCACTATGAGTCACCACTTCCATGTGCCCTAGATGGACAGAGTAGAAGTTCTGAGAAGCGTGGTCCATGAAGCGGGTGGAGTGAGGGCCTTGAGGCTGCAGCATGCACACTTGGGCTCTGGGCCAGTCCTGGAGTCTGTGGAGCCAGTCTGCTGAGCTGAGGGCAGGTGCCTCATTCATGCCCCTGGCTGGCAGCCCAGTCTGCTTCTCCCTCTCCTGCCACCTTCATGGAGGACAGACCCCTGAGCTGTCCTCGGTGGGTTGCTGGAAGAGGCGCCTCCTCACCAGAGCTTACAGTAGCAGAAAGGAGGCTGTGGAGCATGGGAGCCAGGGCCCTGGGGCAATGAGGGGCCTTAGGCTGGATGGCTGCTGCCTACGACATCCTGGGAGAGTGGTGGTGCCTGGGTCCTCACAGGCACTGACCAACCCCTGTGTGCTTTTCTCTGCAGGAGCCAAAGATGCTGACCAGGAAGGTCAGGCTGTGGGACATCAACGCCCACATCACCTGCCGCCTGTGCAGCGGGTACCTCATCGACGCAACCACGGTGACGGAGTGTCTGCACACGTGTATGTGACTGTGGGCGGGGCAGCTTCCGCTTGTGCTCTACAAGCAGGGCTCGAGGACAATTCAGACAGATGGCTGCACGTTGAGAAGCCCTAGGTGGCTCCCATGGATGGGGTGGGGTTGCCTGGGAACCCATGTGTGGTCTGAGTGTGGTATGAAGCAGGGTACCCGCTTCTGACAGGGAGCGGTGCTGGCCTTTCAGCCCTGCATGTAAACTCCTTAAATGTTCTGGATAGAACTGGTTCCTTCCTCCCCCAGTGAAGACACAGTGTGTGCAGGGGCCTGGGCAGCCTGGGGGGTAGGCAGATCTGCAGCCCCCGTGAGGCTGTAGTCTGAGCAGAGCGCTGGCAGGGCACACAACCTAAGTGTGTCGGTCTGACGATTGCTGAGAAGCATTTTGCTTAAACAGGGTCATTAAAGTAAATTAGATACTTATAACAGATGGTTTTTATTGTGTTTTCCACTTTAGAAAATAAAATATTTACACATTTTTATGGAATTTTTGTTTTAAAGTTAGTTATATTTTTACATATTGGTGGGCATAATTTTATATGTTTATTTTCATTGAATTTTATCTAGTTTTGTTGTCCCGTGTTCTGATCCCCCCAGCTCTTCCTTTTAAGTTTTCCACCCACAGTTTCCTCAGCCCAAGTGCTGAGCATGGCAGCTGTCCAGGTGGCAGACCCATTCCTGCTCAGGGAGACCCTCAGCAGCAGCTGTGTCTGCCTCCTCATGTTCAGCAAGCACAGGGCACAAAGCTTATCTTCAGCCTGGGTTTTAACTTTCTAACGCACGTGCTTTTGGTAACAGTCTGCCGGAGTTGCCTGGTGAAGTATTTGGAAGAGAATAACACCTGCCCAACCTGTCGGATCGTGATCCACCAGAGCCACCCGCTGCAGTACATCGGGTAAGTGCTGCTGCATCCCAGTGAGCATGCATCCCAGTCACGGTGCATTGCAGCTACCCTGGCCAAGGCGCCTTGGCCCGCACTGTGGCACCTGCGTCTACTGCTCACCGGGCTAGGGTTGCCAAGCTGAGGAAGCATAAGATAAAGCTCAGTTTACAAGTGTCACAGGAAGTCTGCTGAAGTGAACTTTGGCATGGAGAGCAGCCCTCTTCCTGCCATAGAGCAGGTGGACCCTGGGGCCTGGCTGCCCTGGGTGTCAGCAGGTGGGCCTCACCCCCATGCCAGCACTGCTCCTGGGCAGTGACGGGCCCTGACCTGGGCCAGCCGGGCAGACTGAGTGGTTTGCCCACAGGCTGTGAAATGGCTCTTGGGTTTGCCAGGTTTGCAGAGATGTGCTGCCCACACCACGCCAGGGGACCAGAGAGAATTCTGGAGACAAGTCTTGAAGGAAGAGAGGCATAAATTTATCCCATACACAGTTTAGAAGCCCATGAATAGCTTGCAGGGGTCCTCAAACTACGGCCTCGGGCCACATGAGGTGGTGGGATTGTATTTGTTCCCATTTTGTTTTTTTACTTCAAAATAAGATATGTGCAGTGTGCATAGGAATTTGTTCATAGTTTTTTTTTAAACTATAGTCCGGCCCTCCAATGGTCTGAGGGACAGTGAACTGGCCCCCTGTTTAAAAAGTTTGAGGACGCCTGGCTTAGAGCATCACCAGGGAGAGGCCACTGCAAGGCCAACAAATGAAAACCACCTGTGCTCAGAAGATGCCTCCACCTCCACCGCCCCCCAGTCAGCATCTCTTTTTTTTTTTTTTTTTGCAGTTTGGCCGGGGCTGGGTTCAAACCCACCACCCTCAGTATATGGGGCCGTCGCCCTATTCACTGAGCCACAGGCGCCGCCCCCCCAGCCAGCATCTCTTGGCTTCACTGTCTCCCAGCTTTCTGGTATGGGACCCACATGTTTCCTATGTGCCCTGCTCCTTTGATGGGTCCCTGCAGTGTGCACCATCTAAGCTGACAGCATCCCTGGAGAAGACCCTGTGGCAGTATGTCCCACTTGGTTCTCAGTGTGCTGCTGCTCTGGGTATCCCCCTGTGCCCGCTTGTTCCCTTCACTGGCGGCCCTGGCGCACAGTCCCAACTTCCTGTGGCAAGAGGCCCACCTTCCTGCACTCCGTGTCCTGCACAGTATGTGGCTTAGAGGTGGCTCTGTGGGCATCTCCTCCCACCACGCACTGTGTGTGAGCTCAGGCATCTCCCCGGGTGTTGCCTGGCTGCTCGGGCAGGCACTGTGGTGGCTGTCTGCAGGGCACATCATACTTCTGCCAGTTGCGGTTCTGCTCTGGAGTTCTGGGTCCTACTAGTCATTGTGTGTACACCTGTTCTGGGGTGCAGTTGTGCAGAGCTTCGGGGGGCTTCTGCACATGAATTACCGAGGCAGGAATTGGTAAGGGGCTTCACACTGGTCGGGGATAGACAGCCTGAGGAGACTGTTCTCCTTGTGTAGGGTGCAAAGATCTGGCAGCCCCCACACTCTGGGATGGTGGGACGGGGGCTGTCTTAGGGGCCAGATGCTCTTGTCATCATCCGAGACTCTCTTATCACAGGCATAGACTGTCATGCACAGAGAATGCAGTGGGGGTATCAGGCAGGGCTGGTGCAGGGAGCAGCAGTGGGTCTGGTGGAGCCCATGTAGGGGTGGGGTCAGGTGGGGTGGGACAGGGCAGGTACAAGGGCCTTGGGGTCTGTGGCTTGGGTCATCAGGGGTTGGGCTCCACCCCTTGTCTCAGGCCTTTCGAGAGCTCTCTCTGATGTG
This sequence comes from Nycticebus coucang, assembly GCF_027406575.1. Taxonomy (NCBI): domain Eukaryota; kingdom Metazoa; phylum Chordata; class Mammalia; order Primates; family Lorisidae; genus Nycticebus; species Nycticebus coucang. The sequence continues at coordinate 38,751,337 of NC_069802.1, read as the reverse complement.
TCTACGAGGTGGCTGATGAGCCACCTTATGGCAGGCAGGGCGGCGGGGCTGGGTACAGATGTGTGTCCTGCTGGGGAGTGCAACCTCCATGGTGGCTCTTTCTCTGCTTTTCTCTGGATGCATCCCAGGCGCAGCCTTCATAGCCCTCGTGCGTGTGGGTGGCCTTTGTTCCAGATGTAGCTTTGCCCACACTGGCCTCTCTGCTAATTCTGCCCCTCCCAGAGCTGGCCAAGGTGGTATTGCCAAGGCCAAGCATGGTTAAGCTTGCTGCACTTAGGCATTTACATTTCAGGACATGGGCTAGGACAGTGCAGACCAGGGCTAGGGTCACGGTGGGAGAATTGCCCCATATAGGTCCTTAGTCCATAGGGTTTGGCAAAGACCCCAGGGCCAGTGGTGATAAGGGGTGCAGCATTTGGTCTGCACTGTAACCCTGCTGGCCACGATGACATGGTCATCTACACTGTCCCTGAGAAAAGGCCCCCACCTGCCTGCCCCCACTTCCCAACCCCCCACACTGGACCCCAGCCAGCAGCAAAGCTTGGCCACAGTCAGTTGGGGCCCAAATACCCAGTGCCCTCTCCTTGTGAGAGGGCCTGAATACCCAGCGCCCTCTCCTGTTTCAGACCAGTTTTAGAAAGAGCCAGGGTGGGGGACAGCAGAAAGCATTGAGGGCACAATGTACCTGGAAGGCCACTGTTCTCAGTGCGTGTGTGGGAGTCACCCACAGGGAGTGGGTGCAAGTGTACTGGCTGTGCTCTGCGTTGTGCATCTTGGGTGAGTGCCCTGCTTGCTGATCACCTGAGACCTTCAGTGCCTGGTAGCCACCAGGACTCAGAACCCTTCCTGGAAGTGGCAGCTGACAGTCTGACAGGGCCCTAGTCACTCACAGTGGCTTTTTGCCCATGGGTGGTCGCTGTGACTGGCACCAGGTGCTGAATTTCTGTAAATTTTATAAAAGCCAATCATTTGTTAGTTATTTAGACATTCCTAGTTTGGGCATACAAGGGTATGGCTGTATCCCAGGAACAGCCTTCACAGCTCTTTCTTTTTAAAGAAATGATATTTTGGGCAGCACCTGTGGCTCAAAGGACTAGGGCGCCGGCCCCATATACCAGAGGTGGTGGGTTCAAACCCAGCCCTGGACAAAAACTATAAAAAAAAAAAAGTTTGGAAATTAAAATTCATTTGAAAGTAAGGAGAATCTCTGACTTTTTTATGCCAAAATGAATAGTTACTTAAAATAATTATAATGTATGTTTTAAAATAGCAAACCCAAGTAGGAACTAAATTTGAAGTCCCAGGCAACTGACATCTTTACAGAAAACCTTCACAGGTAGGTTGTGAAGACACAGAAGGCCTGTCTCTAGGACACAGGTCTGCATTGTGTGGAGACTTCACAGAAGCACTTTCTGCTCAGTGGACATTCCTCGAACATACTTGCATGAGAGAGATGGTGTCCTGTGCATGGGGCGTCTGGCCATGGCTACTGGGGATAGACAGTTGTGGTGGCTGCACCCTCCTGCTCCCATCAAGCAGGCAGCGGCTCTTGTGTCTAGAAGAACCATCTTACTGGTGTCCTTGTCATCTGAAGGTTCCTAAGCAGCCAGGACCTAAATTCAAGGACACTTTAGTCCAAGTCATATGTATCTTTTGGTAGCACAAACATATTTTCATATGTAAACTGGAAATAAAATTCTGCCAAAAAACCAAATTAGTGATATTGGAGTTCAGTATTATTAAGTGGAAAATGTGTGGAATTATAGAATTGACATTTCTGGCTGACTCCACCTATTCTTGCTTTTCCAGTCATGACAGAACCATGCAGGACATTGTTTACAAGTTGGTACCAGGCCTCCAGGAAGGTGAGTGAGTGTCATACGTCTCCTGGGGCCCAGCCGGTTCTGGGAGCTCTTGGCAGAATCCGCGTCCTGCCTGACCCTGCTCTTACCTCACTTGCATCCGCTTGGCTGGCTCCTCCACCACCTTTCTGTTTATTCATCCAGCAGTTACGTGAGGCCCCTGTGTGGGCAGAATGGATCTTGGACCCCCACTCAAAGGTCCTGCCCCACCCTGCCCCATAGCAGCAACCTCACCATGACCACAGGCAGTGAATGACACACTTTGTCAGAGCAGAGAGCTAGGATTCCAAGAAAAGCTTCACTATAAAGTCAAATTTCATTTAGCGTTAAAAAGAAATATTAGGATATTAGGTGGTACAAAAAATGCTCTGAGAGTGGAAATAAGTTTCTTAGGAGCTGCTGTGTCTGGGTTTTCCTCCTTACAGGTACTGAGCAATAGCTGCCCTTGTTGAGCAGGAGAGTGGCCTCCACTTCATCCAGGGTTGGGGGTCCTGCTCACAGACCGGGCACATTTGCTTTCAAAGATGTTCAAAATTCATTTGGGCTGTTTCTCACTGCTGTATTTCAGAAAAGGGTTATAATTTAAAATGCAGCTTAATGTGTTAGATCAGTAGAAATGCCTCTGGCCTTTAATATGTGACTTGGGGAAATGATACTGTTAAAGGTTCTTTCAGTTGTCACAAATAAGAATTTAGATTTCCTGAAAAGGTAGAAACATTCTTAATGTCTGGATGTTTTTGAGTCCTAGAGAAAGGCAAAGAATGCTTCAAATAAAATGCTGAGACCTTATGAAATGTTTGCAGTGGGATGTTCTAACCTGTAGACATTCTTATGGGACTGGGAGCTCCATGCTCCAACCTGCAGGCCCAGCCATGCCATCTTGTTTTACTGCTCCCCTCACCTTACCCCATGCTGTGTGGTGTACACCCCTGCCAAAATAAGGATTTTTTTAAATATATATAACTATATTGCCTTTATAGTATTTCAGAAATCTCAATAATTCCTTAATAAACACCCACTCAGTGTTCCATCTCTAGGTGTCATAAACTCTCTGTTTTGGGGGCTTGTTTGTTTTAATTTATTTCAGTCAAGATCCAAGTAAGTCCCACACCTGGGACTGTGTGTAGGCCTCTTGTGGGTCCCTCCATCTCCATCTTACTTTTGTCCTGGGGTGTTCCCAAGTCAGTATTGCTGATTGCACATAGGAGGACCTGTGACAGTGGGGTTTGGGTTGGCATCTGAGTCGTTTCCCGTTTGGGGCAGCAGAATTGTGCTGGCCTTTCCTCCATGAGTATTCATGACTGGCCTTTCTGATCGCTGTCAGACCAGTGTTGAGCCGTCATGTGTTCTCAATTCAATATGTTTTGGCCCTTTTTAAAACTCTAATCATCTCTCCTCTGTGGCCAACAAGTGCCTCTTCACAATGTCTCCCAGGTCTCTCTGGCACACCTGGTGGTTCTGGGTAGTTCCTGTCCCAGTGTGTCCAGAGGGTTCCGCTAGTAGGCAGCAATGTCTCTGGGCCAGCAGCCTGGATCCTCGGGGGCCCTATGTGCCACCCATGGTAGTGGAGCAAGTCGTATAGGATGTCACTCCTCCCCAGGCCTCCACTCCCTTCACAGCACTCCACTCCTCGATGTGGACAAGACACAGCAAACTGAGGCCCACTGACCGCGTGCAGTGCTCCCTGGCAAATCTCTCAGATCCACGTATTTTCTGTCTGGGCAAATGTTTCTTTTGTTTGTTTCTTAAGCTTTTGGTCATTTTTTTGCTCTTTAGAAAGATTTTTCACACTTTGAAACCCTTGGCAGTATGACTGTGTTCTCAATGGAGGTTGCCCACATATCCCTGGCTGTCTTTGTTGTGCCAATGCTGTGAGCCTGGCTTCTCACACCAGAGGCCTCTTCCCGGAGCATATGCTGCTCGCTGACCCAGCCCTGTTTCTTGGAGGACAGTACCAGCACCAGCACCAGCACCGTGCCCCATGGCTATGCCCTACCAGGCCCTCCGGAGCTATGGCTTTTCCTCCCTGCTCTGGCTGTGACAAGGCCTTGCCTCATAGCAGCCCCCTCATAAATGAGGGCAGAGATGAGGATAAAGTTTTTAGTTGTTTGTTTTTTCTTTTTGTTATAATTTTTAAAAGCCTTCTCAGAAGCACCATCTTTATCTGTAATTTGCTGAATTAGCCATCTTTAATCTCACGACACCACCAGGCCTCCTCTTCACATTGCTCCCAGCTTGCTGCCCTGGCCTGCCATCAGGCTGTGCCCCATCTGCCCTGCTGGGCTACAGGGCCCCTCCGTTGCTTTTCTGCAGATATGTAACATGCTTCTCAGTTTTTGATTAAAGCAAAATAAGGCACAGTGAATATCCTTTTCTGTGCTTTTGAGGGATGACTCTATTGCTTTTAATCTAGAAGTAGAATCACTGGGCCAAACCAGAGTCAGCATATAGGCCCCTGCCCCCTGTCTGTCTCACATGACCTGTGAGCTAAGAATAGTTTTTACATTTTTAAATAGTTGGAAGAAGCAAAAGAATATTTTGTGACATGTGAAAATTATAAGAATTGAAATTTCATCGTACATAGTTTGGTTGGAACACAACCACACTCATTCCATTTCATGTTATGTGGACTTCAGGTGTTATACTATGAAGCCCACTTTTCATTATTAATTATTGATTATTTTGTTACTGAATTGTCTTTGTGAGATGGTAAAGTGTTGTTTCATCATGCAGTAACAATACAGAAAGGAACACAACAGACATGTCCTTGCCAGACTGAACACTCGTCATAATATTCCCAAGTCATGCAATGATATTTAGAAAAACTGGAGAATTTAAAATGGAATATCTATAGCCTGGTGTGGTGGCTCATGCCTGTAATCCTAACACTCTCCAAGGCCAAGGCAGGTGGGTTGTCCTGAGCTCAAAGGTTCAAGATCAGGCTGAGCAAGAGTGAGACCCTGTCTCTAAAAATAGCTGGCGTTGTGGCAGGTGCCTGTAGTCCCAGCTACTCAGGAGGCTGAGGCAAGAGAATTGCTGGAGCCCAAGAGTTTGAGGTTGCTGTGAGGTATGACTCCAAGGCACTCTACCAAGGGCAACAAAGTGAAACTCTGTCTCAGTAAGTAAGAAAGTAAATAAATAAACAAACACACAAATAAGTAAAATGGAATATCTCACCATAGAGAATTTCTTCAAAATAAAAAGTGAAGATGAGGGTTCAATCAAAGTTAACTTCTAGTTAGCTCATCTGTTAGTCAACCAAGGAAAGCCTTTGACTAACAGTGAGCTAATTAAATCACATTTGATTGCAGCAAATGAAGAAACATGTCTGGACAATATAAGTTTGTTTAAGACCTTTAGCCTCTGGGTAAGAATAGGTGCTCAAGCAATTGAGGACGCTGCAGGTGACATCAGCAGTTAGCAAACAAGGCACATGGGAGTTTGAGTGGTTTTTCCTCGGCTCTTCATGTCCCAGGGTTGCTCAGGAGTTCATTTGAAGGTAGTGCTAATTTTGCAATGACTGGAGGGGTCAGCCTTTATGATGGGCTCCCTGAAACGACCCGAAGCAGAAGCTGCTGAGATGCTTTACAGCCAGTGGTGCTGAAAGTATGTGTGGGTCAGAAAAAGACTTAGACACAGGAACTAAAAGTAAGTTTGAGAAAAAGAAAATCCAAAACAAATTTAAAAAGAAAAAGAGTTGGACAGATTAACAAAGCTTCTGGAGATGTTTGAAATCCATTCTTGTTCATCAGCAAGTACTTACAGAGAGTCTTTTTTTTTTTTTTGTCTCACTTTATCGCCCTTGGTAGAGTGCTGTCGTGTCACAGCTTACAGCAACTTCCAACTCCTGGGCTTAGGCGGATTCTCTTGCCTCAGCCTCCCGAGTAGCTGGGACTACAGGTGCCCACCACAATGCTCGGCTATTTTTTTGTTTTGCAGTTTGACTGGGGCTGAGTTCAAACCTGCCACCCTCGGTATATGGGGCTGGTGCCCTATCCACTGAACCACAGGCGCCACCCACTTACAGAGAGTATTTCATGTGTTACTAAACCAGTGCTGTCTGGGGGAGATTCCATGTGTCCTTGTGAATGTCATCATCAGCACCACTATGAAATTTTATCAGAGTTAGCATCTGAATATCCTGATTTTCCTTACCACATAGCATTTTAATGACTTAGCAGTGGTAAAATGTGTGTGTGTTAGGGTTGTTTTGTTTTGTTTGTTTTGAGCTAAGGGCAGAGATTGCGATTTTTACAAATAAGCAGCACCTTCAACCACCATCCAGTGAATAGCTTTGGAAATTAGCTTTTGCTAAAGACTGATAATGTGACATAATGAATCCAGCCTAGCATTATAAGGCACAGCAATAGTCATATGCAACGACATTCAGGTTTCTTGAATCACAAGTGCTGTGGCACAGCTGGCAGAGGTGGAAGGAGAACCTACCTTTTTCCTGCACAGACTTGCCATATGTGCATTTCCAAGCTGGGGCAGGACCTCAGTGAAAGTGCAGAGGAAGTTTCTATGTTTCAAAATCCGTTTGTGCCACGGAGGAGCATCTAACTACCCTTTAGTTGGAAGTGATTGATTTGCAGTAACAGCCTGATAAAGAGCGAATACCAAGAGAAGAATTTAATAAGATCCCACGGATGCTCAGAATCATATGCCTGTGCTATGCAACAAACCTTTCAAAGATGACATATGTAAAATGTCATCACAGATGAATGTTAACAAGTGAATATATACAATAAATTCTGATAATAGGGGCTCTAACTTTTAATTCCAGTCAAACGTTATCCACCAAAAAGGATTCCATTCTTCCCATTCGTAGATCTATATCACAAAAAATTATGCTTGATTATTATTACTATATTCTGAATTTCATCAATAAGAAATGTGTGGGGTGGCGCCTGTGGCTCAAAGGAGTGGCAGGTTCAAACCCAGCCCCGCCCAAAAACTAAAAAAAAAAAAAGAGATGTGTGGAAATTTGTTTTTCTCCTGTTGTGTAGGTACCTGTACGGTATCTCAGTTTCACAACTTAGCTCACAAAGCTTCAGATGCTCATTCGTGTCCCTTCACAGACAAAGGTTGCCAGCTCCTGAGCTGAAACATCCAATGTGATGCTGAGCAGAGTAGGTGAGAGTGGGCACTGATCTCCAGGGGAGCGTCAGGCTCTCACCACTTGTAGGTCTGTGTGTGGGGTTCTTGGATGCCCATCATCAGGTGGAAGGGTCAGTGTTGTCTGGGGCTCTTTCTGCATCTGTTGGGATGCAGGTAGTTGATCACTTTTTCAATTTGTTGACATGATGAATTATACCAATAGATTTCTAAGCCAGATCAGTGTTACTTTTTACTTTTTGTAAAAAGTGAAATTATGGAATATCTTTATTGCATAAGCTGCCTTTCTCCACGCTAGCACGTTGTAGTGGTAACCATGGCCATTTGCAGTGGCTCTGCAGTGCCGTGTTGCACCCTCCCTTCTCCCAGACCACACAGATGGTGGGTTTATCTTCTGGCAGCTCTGTTGGCAGCGCATGGTGGTGTCTGCACTGCAGTGCTGAGCAGGGTTCTCAGGTGCTCTCAACCTCCCTGAGCAGCATCTCCTGGGGCAGAGAGCCAGTTCTAATTAGCCAACACCAGTTGTTGGATGCATAGAATTTAAGTTGGTTCTCATTTTTCAGAATTAGGTAAGACTTCAGTGAATATATGATTCTTATCTCCTGTACTTTACTTAGTTGTTTCCTTAGGATGGATTACTAGCAATAGAATTTTTAGGTCAGTAATTAAGTTTTTAAGTTTTGGGGTTTTTTTTGTTTGTTTTTTGGCCAGGGCTGGATTTGAACCTGTCACCTCCGGCATATGGGGCCAGCGCCCCACCTCTTTGAGCCACAGGCACCGCCCGGGGCGGGGTGGGTGTTTAAGACAGAGTCTCACTATGTCACCTTCGGTAGACTGCTGTGGCGTCACAGCTCACAGCAACCTCAAACTCTTGGGCTTAAGAGATTCTCTTGCCTCAGCCTCCCAAGTAGCTGGGACTACAGACTACAGGCACCTGCCACAATGCCCGGCTATTTTTGTTGTTGTTGTTGTTGTTGTTGTTGCAGTTGTTTAGCTGGCCCGGGCCGGGTTCAAACCCGCCACCCTTAGTGTACGAGGCTGGTGTCGTAACCACTGTGCTTTGGGCGCCAAGCCTTAAGTATTTCCTGTATGTAATGCCAAGTCACTTTCCTGAAAAATTATCCCAATTATCATTTTTATACCTAGGTTGGGCCAGGTGGCTCACACCTGTAATCCCAGCCGAGGTGGGTGGATTGCTTGAGCTCAGGAGTTGGAGACCAGCCTAAGCAAGAATGAGACCCTGTCTCTACTAAAAATAGAAAAAACTAGCTGGGTATTGTGGGCACTTGTAGTCCCAGCTACTTGGGAGGCTGAGACAAAAGGATCACATGAGCCCAAGAGTCTGAGGTTTCTCTGAGCTGTGACACCATGACACTATCCAGGGCAATAGAGTGAGACTCTTGTTTCAAAAAAAACCCCCAAATTTATATGCCTATATATACTTGACAATGGGTATTATTTTCAACCCCATTCTCATAGGTGAAAATAATCGTAAATGGGAATTAAAACAAAGTATGTGAAACTGGGTTCTTCTCCACCTATGCCAGTGGGTTCCTCTTTTGCAGTAGAGACCCTGCTGGGGATGAGCCCTGCTGTCAGCTTCATTCCAAAGCTGCCTCCTGTGAAGTCACTTCAGGGACGTGTTTCTTCCAAGCTGACTCATGGCATCCAGCTTGCTCCTGCAGCCTGGTGTTTTGCCAGTTAGGTCCCAACCCTGTGCCTCACCCAAGGCTGGCCTGCTCACATCTCTGACTCCAAAAGTGTCCTCCTTTTCCTGCCGAGTTTGCCACCTTGTGCGTCACTCATTCCTGCCCCACCAATGTCTGCACGGCGTCTGTGCAGAGCTGGTTTGGGCCCAGGGCACACTCCAGGCTCTCAGAGCTCACAGCTTACAGGAGAGACATTAAATGAAGCATTCTTTGGTCAGTTATACATAAGTTATTTTTCAGAATGATTTTTTGGTTATTGGCTGTAACTCTTCTTTGCTACCCACTATGTGGTCCTGGTGTGAGTGAGCCTTAGAGTCACACAGACATGACACTTGCAGAAAGTCAGACAGTCTGTCTTCTTCCCACAGAGTCTATCTTTCCCTGGAATGTGCAAGACTGTGGCCTGGTCCTGCTGCCTGTCCTTAGTGGGGTTGGGGGGCCTATGCTCAGAGAGACTCTGGCTTAGCCCACAGGATGGAGTGCTAGCCCCTCAGTATGGGGTGGCTGGGCTGCCGCACTGGCTGGTGATGCAGGCAACAGGCATGGTGAGGGGACGCCGAGAATGCTACAGTGACACGCTGCCTATCTGCGGTAGGAGCTGGCCTCTATGGGGCCTCCCTAGGGTCCATGTAGCCATGACTGCAGGCCCTAGATGCCAGGTGGCACTCCTAATGCCCCTTCCTCACACTGAAGTGGATCCAAAGTACCCTGTGGGCTGGGAGGACACGTAGAGGGCAGGGCCTCAGGACATGTGGCCTCAGGCTGTGCTTGCCACCATCACTCACTGCAGCCATAAGTGCCCTGCTGGGGTCCTCAAGGTGACCTGGGGCATCTCTGGGCTGGAGGGTTATGTCCTAGCCATGAGATGTCAGGAGAACTAGGCATCTTACTCCTTTCTGAGCTCCTGGCCAACTGGAAGAGGACATGAATGAACCACTGTGGTCAGCAGTGACATCTGACATGGCACCAGTGCCACCTTAGTGTGTGTGTGCACACCATGCCCCAGGCACAGTGGCTCCATGAGGAGGATGGACTCAGCCTGCTGCGTCACCTGTCCAGGTGTCACATCAGGCCTGGGCAGGAGGCACCCTCTGGGCTGAGGCTGGGAGGACTTGCTTTTCAGACTTCATCATCCAAGTCCATAGTATTCTTCATCTGATATTTGTGAATAGAATTTCAATATAATCACTGCCTACTTCAGATTAAAGATTATGTGTTGATTTTTAATAGCGGAGATGAGAAAGCAGAGAGAATTCTACCACAAACTGGGCATGGAGGTGCCTGGTGACGTCAAGGGAGAGGCCTGCTCTGCAAAGCAGCACGTGGACCCCCACCGTAACGGTGAGTACAGCGCCACCCTCCCTTGTCCGGGTCGTCTGCATCAGATGAGCAAGGCTCTGTCCCGAGGTGTCCCCTTCACTCCTGGGCTGGGCGGAGATAAGGGGCCTCAGAAAGTACCTGGACTTGGAGGGTGAAGCTGGGGGCTGACAGTCTGCAGAAGAGAAAGTGGAAGGTGACCTTCCTGTCACTTAACTAAAAAACTAGACTTCTTTTTCTGTAAAATGGGAAAATAACCATTTGGTTTCAGTGTGATGTTAGTGGTGTTTTAAATCGTACATTTCATAGCAAATATTCAAATCTGTGAGTCCATGGCTCTTTCCTGGTGGACCACACACATCCCTAAGGAATTTGTAGACCATTCTGTATTCCTGAAAATTCAAGGATGGAGCCCATCTGTCACCACTGGAAAGTGACCAGCTCTGCTGGCCTTGCAGGTCCCAAGTGGGCACAGCCACAGCTAGTGGTTAAGAAATATATCTGTAGGCTGGGTGTGGTGACTTAGGCCTCTAGTCCCACCTACTTGAGAGGCTGAGGCAGGAGGATGACTTGAGCCCAGTAGTGTAAAGTTGCTGTGAGCTATGATATCACAGCACCCTAGACTGGGTAACAGAGATTCTGTCTCAAAAAGAAACGTGTCTGAGAATCAAGAACCCTCAATTTTGTCTTACCTAAGGTGAAGTTTTAATTTAAAAGTGGTGTCAGGGTGGTGAAATTTTAGGAGCTGAGCTCTGTGAAGAGGCAGGCTGACGTGGTCAGCCCTGAACAGCTGGGTGCCACTATGGCCATCATGAAACAGTGGAGCTCACGTGACCCTGCCGCCTAGCCTGGCATCTGTCTCTCTTATATGCTCCATAAACCCCCTACAGCAACAACTGCCACAGGGACCCACTGGCACAGGGGGAGGGACTCCACCCTCAGGGCAGACCTGTGGGTGGCATGAGTGTGGGATACATCCTGAGCCCACTGTAGGGTTTCATGATACAGTATTTCCCGTTTGTGCTGAAAGGTGAAACCAAAGCAGACGACAGTTCAAACAAAGAGGCCGCGGAGGAGAAACCGGAGGAGGACCATGACTACCACAGGAGTGACGAGCAGGTGGGTAGCACGGGGGACCTCTCTGGGCCCATTCTCAGTCTTCATGGTGGTTGTCTGTACCCTTCCTGCAGGGTATGTCTCTGCATCCACAAAGATTATGTAAAAGAAAGAGAAGACCGATACATAGAAAGGAAAGTGAGGATGACATGGTGACTCAGGCCTATAATCCCAGCACTGGAGACCAAGACAGGTGGACTGCTTGAGCTTACGAGTTTGAGACCAGCATGAGCAAGAGTGAGAAAATAGAAAATAAAAATAGAAAAACTAGCTGGGAGTAGTGGTGCATGGCTGTAGTCCTAGGTACTTGGAAAGCTGAGGCAAGAATATAACTTAAGCCCAGGAGTCTGAGGTTGCTGTGCGAGGTGACGCTACAACACTTTACTCAGGGATACAGAGTAAGACTCTGTCTCAAACAAAAAACAAAAAAGTGGAGAGTGTGAAGTTAGAGAGGCCCCTGTTAGGCATGAGACTGTGGCTGGGAGGTTTGGCCCTTGTGTGGGCTCAGTCTCCTTCTCCACATTGCACCATGGGGGGCTGGGCAGAGGCCCTGGGTGGTGAAAGGACCTGTGACCACCTGATGCTGCCACCTTGGCAGGCTGTACCCCTCCTCCATCCCATAGGGCTGAGCAGTACCGGGCTCTGGCTGAAGCCAGGAGTGTGGACAGCCCCCTCCCAATTTCCCGTTTGGCTTCATCCTCAGAAACCTCACAGGACTTTGTCTCCTCTCTTGTTTCTCAAACCCTGGGCCTGTGGAGTGGTGTGGTGCCTCCTCCATATCCTTTACACTGGAGAACACTTCTAACACTTCACTTTGGCGTCTGGGGTTTCCCTCCCATTCCTACTTCGCTGAGTTTTTATTAAGAATTTTCTCTTTTTTTAGAGACTGGGTCTCATTCTGTCCACAGTGGCATCATCACAGCTCACAGCAACCTCCAACTCCTAGGCTCAAGCAATCCTTCTGCCCCAGCCTTCGGAGTAGCTGAGACTACAGGCATATACCATGATACCCAATTAATATTTTAAATTTCTATTAATTTTGATTTATTTAAAAATAGAGTCTTACTGTGTTGCCCAGGCTGGTCTCAAAGTCCTCGACTCAAGCAGACTTCCTGCCTTGGCCTCTCAAAATACTGGGATTATCGGTGTGAGCCACTGCACCTGGCCAGGTCTTAGAATTTATCAGCTGTTTTTTGGACATCTATTGATTAGGGCCACTTGATAATCATCTTCCTTTAAAATACTAATATGCTAAATTGCATAAATGTGTTTTCTATTGTTTTTTTTGTTTGTTTTTGAGACAAAGTCTCACTCTGTCGCCTGAATAGAGCACTATGTCATCATAGCTCACAGCAACCTCAGACTCCTGGGCTCAAGAGGTCCTCTTGCCTTACTTCTTTTTCTATTTTTAGTAGAGACGGGGTCTCATTCTTACTCAGGCGGGTCTCAAACTCCTGAGCTCAAGTGATCCAGCTGCCTGGGCCTCCCAGAGTGCTAGGATTATAGGCATGAGCCACTGTGCCTGGTGGTAGCCACCCTTTGCATTTATTCCTGAGAGAAGTTGAATTTGATCATGATTTTTAAAACACAGTAGAACCTCCACAGCTGCCCACCTCCCTATACTGACCACCTCCTCAACTTGACTTAATCCTCACAGTCTGGATGTGCATTGCATGTACATGTCAGTACAGCAGGCCTGGTTCCTTATGCTGACCCCCTTTGTGTGATGACCAGCTTGTTATAGTCCCTTGGGTGGTCACTCGGAGAGGTCCTGCTTTATATTTCTGGATTTTGCTTGCTAATATTTATTTAGAATTATGTGTGTATTTTAAAACAACCCATACTTTTCATTTTTTTATGTGTATTTGTATAGTTTGGGAATCAAGGGTATATAAGTCTCATAGCCGAAGATAGTCCCTCTTTTCTTATTTTCGTATTCTCTGGAAAAGTTTACACATAATTCAGATTGTCAGTTTATTGAATATTTAGTAAAACTATAAAACCATCATTCTTGGCTAACTTGGGAGATATTTTTTTAAGTACAAATTAAATTTCTTCAACTGTTTTAATTATGCTCAAATCTTCTGTTAATTCATTTTGGTCAGTTATATCTTTCTAGGAGATTTTCTACTTGGACTTTTTTGTTAGTTCCTAGAATTCTTGTGTTTCTTCTTGGTCATAACCACATCTGCGGCTCTCTGTATTCCCCAGTGAGACAGTGGCTTCTCCCTTCTTTTCCTTCCTCTGCTCTTTTTACATCACCTTTTTGTTTCTTTCCTAAACTCTAAAGTAAGCATTCATGTAGTTTCCAGATATATAGTCCTAAATAATTATAAATTTTCATTGTGCTTTCTTTCTTGGCCCATGGGTAATTTTTTTCTAAATTCTGTTAAAATATACATAAAATTTTAACCATTTTCAAGTGTTCATCTCAGGGACAAGGGGTGCAGCTGCCACTCTAGTTCCAGAACTGTCATCACCTCAGGGGACCCTATGCCACTCCCCAGCGTGGCCACCTCATCTGGCCTCTGTCCCTGTGGTCTACCTATTCTGTGCATTTTAGCTGAGCAGAATCACACAAGACATGGCCTGTGGCATCTGGCTCTTCCATCCACACTGCTGCACTGGGTCAGAACGTCACAGCTTTCTGAGGTTGAGTGACATCCCTCATGTGGAGGGACCATAATCTGTGTCCTCTGCCTGTGGGCACTCAGGCTACCTCCATGTTTTAGCTGTTGTGAATAATTTTGCTATGAACATGGAGTACAGATATCTCTGTGAGACTCTATTTTCGATTCTTTTATGGCATACTCAGAAGTAGAATTCCTGAATTGTATATGGTAATTCTGTTAACAGCCATCGCACTGTTACCTATGGGGGCTGCAGCATTTTACATCCCACCCATGCACATGGTTTGGTAGCAGGCATCCTGGTGGTGTGAGGTGATGTCTCACTGGGATTTGAGTTGTAGTTCCCTAATAAATTATAGCAGCTCTTCTTGTGCTTATTGGTCATTTGTATTTTCTTTAGAGAAATATATGAAGTCTTTTGCTTTGTTTTTTTTTTTTTTTTTTTTTTTTAGACAGGGTCTCACTCTGTCACCCAGGGTGGAGCGCAGTAGCATCATCACAGCTCACAGCAACTTCACACTCCTGGGCTAAAGTGATCCTCCTGCCTCAGTCTCCCCAATAGCCGGCACTACAGCCAGCTTCTTTTGTTTCTATTTTTTGTGAAGATGAGGTTTCATATTGGGCAGGCTGCTTTTACCCATTTTTGAATTGGCTTGTTCTTGTTGAATTGCACCTGGGATGTTTTTTAAAATGTGTTCTGAAAATTATAAACATCAAAGCATACTATATGGCTACAGTAATTAGACATTGTGTCACAGGCGTGAACACAGACTCACAAGTCAATGGAACAAGTTCTAAAGCCTAGAAATAAAGCTTTAGATTATGGTCAGCTGGTTTTCAGCAAAGGCATACCAAGGCATGTTCACTGGAAAAAGAATGGCATTTATAACAAATGAGGCTGGGGCAATTAGATGTCTACATGCAAAAAGATGGCTCTAGGACCTTGTGTCAGGCCTGGAATTCTCATTTTTAACACCAAGAGCACAATCCGTGAAAGAAAAATTATGGGGCGGCACCTGTGGCTCAGTGAGCAGGGCGCCGGCCCCATATACCGAGGGTGGCGGGTTCAAACCCAGCCCCGGCCAAACTGCAACCAAAAAATAGCCGGGCGTTGTGGCGGGCGCCTGTAGTCCCAGCTGCTCGGGAGGCTGAGGCAAGAGAATCGCGTAAGCCCAAGAGTTAGAGGTTGCTGTGAGCCGTGTGACGCCACCGCACTCTACCCGAGGGCGGTACAGTGAGACTCTATCTCTACAAAAAAAAAAGAAAAATTATGAATTGACTTCATTGAACCAAGAACTGCTACTCTAAAAGACACTGGGCAGCGCCTGTGGCTCAGTGAGTAGGGCGCTGGCCCCATATGCCGAGGGCGGAGGGTTCAAACCTAGCCCCGGCCAAACTGCAACAAAAACATAGCCGGGCGTTGTGGCGGGTCCCTGTGGTCCCAGCTGCTCGGGAGGCTGAGGCAAGAGAATCGCTTAAGCCCATGAGTTGGAGGTTGCTGTGAGCCGTGTAAGGCCACGGCACTCTACTGAGGGCCATAAAGTGAGACTCTGTCTCTACAAAAAAAAAAAAATAATAAATAAATAAATAAAAAGAAGAAAATGAAAGGATACTAGAGACTTGGGGAGAATATTGGAAAGTCATATTTTTGGTAAAGGATTTGTGTGCAAAGTATATAATTCTTACTACCCAATGAGAGGTGAGCAGCCGAGATAGGAGCTAAGGGAGAGACACAAGGGGACATGTTCCCAAGAAGACATGCGGACGGCAACTGGGCCATGGGATGGAGGTTTGGTTAGTGATCAGCATCACTGGGCATCAGGGAGATGCAAATTACACCCACAGGGAGACACCACTCCACAGCCAGTGGATGACAAGTGCTGTGGGGACGGAGGTGTTGTGTTTTTGTGCACTGACCGGGGTCGTGCAAACAGGGAAGCCACTCTGGAAAGTAGCTTGGCATCTTCTTAGAGTTATATGTAAATCTGTCGTATGCCCCATTGGTTCTATTCCCAGCTACCTACTCAAGCAAAATTAAATAGGTCCAGGTGAGGATTTCTACATGGATGTTCATGCAACATGTGGAGAACCAGCCTTGTGCTACCACCGCGCTACACCTGAGTTTATGCAGCATTTGTCCTGAGACTGAGCAACAATAAACACTTCTCTACTCCACCTTTCCCTGCACAAGGAGTGCTGGGCACTGTGCTACACTCCCCTGCCCCAGGGAGTAGCAGGGGCTACAGTTCCACTCTGGAACACCTGCAAGGGTGTCTGCCTGTGTGGGCCATACCTGCTGCCCTGCGGAGAAGGGGAAGCCCTGTGACTGGTTCAGCTGTCCCTCCTACTAGTCTATAGCATGAACGGTAGTAGGTGCCTTCAACCTAGAAATGTCTCTCTTCCCTAGGGGATTTTTTTCTCTCATTAAGCTTAATTTCTTCAAGTGTGCTGCGTCTAATAGAAATCTAGCATTCTCTTAGTTAATATCTGCCTGATGTTTCAGTTTTTTAAATTATCTTTCTCAAATGCGACACTTTTCACAGCATAAAAAGCTTCACAGCATAAAAAGCTACACAGCATAGAGCTACACAGCACAGAGCCAAAATTTAAAAAGAAAATTTTGTAGCTGGCAAGTTCTTCCACACTTTCGGTGACTCACGGTGAATTTGGGTTGTCTCTGCCTCCCCACTGTCCCCTTTAAGTTTATCCTGTGCCTCCCCTTTTCCAACTTCTGTCAAATTAGTGCATTTTCTTTAGTCTCTTTTTTGCTTCTACTGGTTTTCAAGTAGTTAAGTTCTACTCCTGTGATTTTGTAGTTATAAGATGTTGAAGTGAATTTTCACATTTCATAAAGGCCAGTGCTGGCCACGAGTCTGCCCTGACCACCTGGTCGTCTGTCTCCTGTTCCTCCAATTCGTCACTCCAGCTTCTCTTTTCTTAACTTTTACATTGTGGTGTTATTTCAGTTGGTGTCTTTGTCTCTAAACTTCATAAGGGTGATGTCCTCAAATGAATTTTAGAAAGTTGATCTGTCTTTGCTGAGACTAACCTGCAGTTCAGTCATCCATGGAGGTACTCATTTCAGTGAACGTTTTTAATTTTTATTATTTTTCTTATTTTTTGTGAGATAATCTATGTCACCCTCGGTAGAGTGCTGTGGCATCATAGCTCACAGCAACCTTAAACTCTTGGGCTCAAGCAGTTTTCTTGCCTCAGCCTCCTAAGTAGCTGGAACTAAAGGTGCCTACCACAACACCGGCTTTTTTTTAGAGATGGGGTCTCACTCTTGCCCAAGCTGGTCTTGAACTCCTGAGCTCAGGCAGTCCACCTGCCTTGGCCTCCCAGAGTGCTAGAATTACAAGTGTGAGCCACTGCGCCCAGCCTGGTTTTGATTTTTAAAAGTTATATCTTATTATCTGCAATATCTGTCTGTTCTTTATTCACAATGTCTCATGTGTTTAACTCTTGCTTTTGTATCTTTTGTAACTTTGGACGTATTTTAGTCATTTTCTTTGTTAGCCTTTTATCGGGACTTTGAGGACCTGATGGTGCCGTTTGTCAGCTGCTACTGAAGGGTGTTTTCTGGGCATGCTGCCTCTACCCCCGGGGTTCTGGGGCCTGGGCTGAGGGTTTGTGCCCCTTAGTAGCTTCCTCTTTGCAACATGGCTATGGTGATTCCTCACTTCCAGCTGGTTCCCTCTGCTGGCACCAGGCTGACCAGTCTGACCCACATGCCACTGTGTCCAGAGCTTGCCGCCACGTAGTGCCTCCTAGGTTCTTCTTGGTGCGTTTTCTGTCCTCCTGAGGGCCACACAGTGCTGCTTCCTGCACAGCCCTTCTGGAGCACCGTGTGGAGCCAGTGTCATCACACTGTTTCTCTGCATGTCTCAGGTTGTGCCCAGAGGCCTGGTCTCTGCATGCGCCCACTGGCTAGGGACTTTCAGGAAAGGTTTAGCCCAGACCAAGGACTCAGGCCTGTGGCAGGTAAATAACCTTGGATTTGCTTTAAGATATTATGTTAGTAAGATAGAATTAACAGTGTCAGGTTATATTTCGCAAAATGGCAAGCAAACTAAGCATTTTAAGATAATATGTGTAAAACGATTGAAGTAAAATTATCTTTCTGTGGTGTTGAGGTCAGAGCAGGTCTCTGATTTCACAAAGGTCAACAGTCTAAGGTTTGGGGATTAGTGGGTTTCCTCAGAGGACTTCCCAGGAGCAGTCAAGGCAGACCCAAGCTGATGGCTGTGTGTCCCCAAGGTGAGCATCTGTCTGGAGTGCAACAGCAGCAAACTGCGGGGGCTGAAACGGAAGTGGATCCGCTGCTCTGCTCAGGCCACTGTGTTGCACCTGAAGAAGTTCATCGCCAAGAAGCTTAACCTCTCATCCTTCAATGAGGTAACAGTTGATCCATAAATCGGAGCCATAACAAGTTATTTCTTCTTTGTAAAAGTGATACTTCTAAAATACTTTGGTATTTACTTTTAGCAACTTTGGAGATTTTAATCAGAGAAAAATCTCAATTTGTTTTGTCTATCCCCTTCCCCAGGTAGCAGGAGACAGTGGGGACTGTGGGAAGACTGAGAGCCTGAGGCCCATAGTTGATAGAGGAGGTTCAGGATTTTCCTCCTAAAAAGGGATTCTTTTTTTATTTGTTTATTTTTGAGGGATTCTTTTGTTCTTTAATTTTGCAAATGGATGGTCAGTGAGTGGGTTGAGGGATGGATGGGTGAATAAACAGATGGTGGTGGGATAGGAAGGGCACTTTCAAGTTGTGACAAATACTGAGAATACAGTAAGACCTGGTACCTATGGGGTGCCCACATCACTGACACTGGCCAGGAGCTGTGGCCAGCACAGGACTGGCTCTGCACTGACCAGAAAGGTACTGGTGCTATAGGAGGGTGCGGGGCTGGGGGTGCAGTTGCAGAGACCCCCCTCAGGTCTGGGGAATGGGTTGTAGGGTGCAGGCATGGAAGCAGGAGAGGCAGCCATGGCAGAAGCAGGCAAGGTGGAGAAGGAGGCGGATTCGATGTGCTCTGGTGCAAGCAGTGGGCACAGCAGTGGCTGAGAAAGAAGCTCACATCCTGACTGCGAATGGAGTTTTATTTGGAAAAATGATCTTTGCAGATTTAATTAAGGATCTTTTAAGTGAAATAATCCTGAATTATCCGGTTAGACCCTAAATCCAACAACAAGCCCTTTAAGTAAAGCAGAGGGGGACTCGTAGCACAGGCTCAGAGGCAGGGGCTGGAAGACGCAGCCCAGAGGAGGAGCCAGCCCAGAGCCAAAGAGGCGGGAAGATCCTCCCTGTCTGCCCTGGACACATCCCCCAAACCCAGGTCCCAAGTGCGGCTCCTGTGGAAGGTGGTAGTGAGGGCTCCACGGGGACACAACAGGATGGTCCACAGCCTCCCTTCCTGCACATCTGGCCTCCAGAGCTGTGAGGAATTTAAGGACGTCCTCTCTGTCAAGCACAGAATCCACTGCGGCACTGACCTGGAGCTCTGAGCAGCTTGTGGGTACCCAGATTTCAGACTTCTGTTGGGCCCTGATCTGAGGAACTGCGGATGTCCATTGTTTGCAGCAGCCCAGTTTGTGGCAGTGTCCACGACAGCCCCAAGAGACTGACAAGGAGAAAGTCCAAGAAGGCACTGGTGGACTCAGCTGGGGCTGCACACAGCAGGAGGGTTTGGGAGCTCAGGGTGGTGTCTGGTGTCTGGTGCACAAGCCAGAGAAGTGAGCTCAGGGCCTGCAGCCCTTAGAGAGTCCGAATAGTGCATGAAGCAGAGAAGAGACAGGAGGGGGCTTGTGCCGGATTTTGAGGGCGGCATCAGGGGGCTAAAAGAGCCAGTGGAGCATTTACCTTTCTATGAAGGTGGAGGTGCTCAAGCTCATTTTGGGGGCACGAAATGAGGGGTGGCCTAGGGAGAGGCTGGTGATCCAGGCATGAGGACCTTTCCTCCACAGAAGCCGTAAGAAGGAAGGCTGTGAGATCTCCCACACTGGTGATTAGCCCTGGGCCTCTGCCTTCACAGGAGGGGTTCAACTGGCATCTCAGAGCCCAGGTACAATGGGGTCTAAGCACTGAGGAACGAGGTCCCTGAGACTTAAGGACAAGGACACTAGCCCCATTAGGGGCCACTGAGCCTGCAGTGGAGGAGCTCGCAGCCAATATGTGTGGACTCAACGCCACTGGCAGGGAAGACCGCTGGCAACAGAGGCACAGGCCACTTTCTAGGGCAGCCTGCAAGGCGGTCTCTAGTGCTAACCCCTCACTTTCATTGGTCTTGTGCCTCACTGGCAACATCCATGAGATGGCTGAGCCTTTCAGAGCTGGCCTGAGTTGGTCCCTGCCTGGTGCTTCCCAAAGGTGGAGGACTCTCCTCCCTGTACCCTGAGAGAGAAGTTTGAAGGACAGTCTGGGTCAGTATCATATGCCATTGGGGAGATGCAAGTGAAAACAATGGGACACCAAACTCCAGCATACCAACAGCGCCTGCAGAAACACACAGCCCTCTGGAGCACAGCTGGTGGTTTCCTGCCATACAACAGGCTCTTTGCTAGTTGCCTGCACATGGCTGTTTACAGCTGCTGGACTCATAATGGCCAAAACCTGGATGCAGCCAAGGTGCCCTTCGGTGGGCAAATGGACAAACTCTGGCATATCCAGGCAATGGAATATTAGCAACACTGAAAAGAAATGAGCCATGAAGCTGTGCAGAGACGTAAAGGAAATTTAATTTCATCTTGTAAGCAAAGTTGCCAACTGGAAAAGTCAACAGACCATGCAATTCCAACTACATGACATTCTGGAAAATGCAAAACCGTGGAGATAGTAAAAGAATAGCAGTTGCCAGGAGTCAGGGGAGGGCAGGTGAATGGTGACACTGTGACCCTGGACTCACATCAAATGTTTGTGCAGCCCCAGGACTGAGCCCCGTGTCAGCTGTAGACTCTGGTGATGCTGGTGTGAATAGAGACTACTTTGGGAGGGGGTCAGTAATGGGGGCAGAGCTACAGAGCACTCTGACCTCTCAATTGAGCTGTGAACCTAAAACTGCTGTCAAAAAATAAAGTCTATTTAATTTTTTTTGTTGTTGGGTTTTTTTGTTTTTTTTTTTTTTTGTTTGTTTGAGACAGAGTCTCAGTATGTTGCCCTTGGTAGAGTGCCGTTGCATCACAGCTCACAGTAAGCTCAAACTCTTCAGCTTAAGCGATTCTCTTGCCTCAGCCTCCCTGAGTAACTAGGACTACAGGCACCCACCACAACGCCCAGCTATTTTTTGGTTGTAGTTGTCACTGTTGGTTAGCAGGCCCAGGCCAGGCTCGAACCCACCAGCTTTGGTGTATGTGGCCAGCACCCTACTATGAGCTAATTGGCTTGAGCACCAAGCCAAGTCTATTTAATTTAAGAGGGGGAACCATCTCTGCTGTTATGAGAGAGATGGTTTGGGCTAGAGCTGGGGCTGCAGCTGCACACAGAGTGGCCTGGTGGAGTTAGCTGGACCCAACCCCAGTGTGGTGAGAGTGGGCCAGGCTCCCAGCATCCATTGTGGGATCTCCGGGGCCCTCTGTGGCAAGGGAGCCAGGTCTGGAGTTGCTGGAACCTGTCACAACCCATGAGGCTCTTGAGGCTGGTGGTTTCCCTGCAAACCGCCTCTCCCTGGTTTTAGTGCTGCTTATGTGGCAGACAGGGGGCCCCGGGACATGGAAAGGGGTGTGGCCCGTCTGCAAAAGCAGGGCCCAGGGAGGGCATGCAGCTTGGATGCACCGTGCGTAGCTCATTCTCTGCCAGGTGCTGGCAGCTGGGCCTGCCCCTCCAAACCCAAGACTGGCAGTGCCTGGTCTGAGCAGGCCACATGCCTCACTCGTGTCACCACAGATCTGCTTTTTGGCGTGAGGCAAAAGGGAAAATGAATGGGTCAAGCAAAGTCCACTTTGATGTGTCAGGGCCATGTCTCAAAGATGCACAGAGGCTTTATCCTTACACCCAGACCAGCCATGAGCAGAGGCTGAGTGTGCTAGGCATGGCCGGTTCCCTAATCAAGCTTCTTCTCCCACCAGCTGGACATCTTATGCAATGAGGAGATTCTGGGCAAGGACCACACACTCAAGTTCGTGGTTGTCACGAGGTGGAGATTCAAGGTGAGATGTGCCACTTTGTAAGAGTCTGATGTCATTTTCAGAGTCTGTTACGAGCAGCAGTTACCCTTCTGTGCTTCTCTTTTCTTCTTCTTCTTTTTTTTTCTACTGTCACCCTCAGTGGAGTGCTGTGGCATCACAACTCATAGCAACCTCAAACTCTTGAGCTCAAGCGATTCTCTTACTTCAGCCTCCCAAGTAGGTGGGACTACAGGCACCCGCCACAACACCCATCTTTTTTTTTTTTTTTTGTTATTGACCAGGTCTCGCTCTGGCTTAGGCTGGTCTGGAACTCCTGAGCTCAGGCAATCCACCTACTTTCCAGAGTGCTAGGATTATAGGCATGAGCCACTGTGCCCAGCCTATGCTTCCCTTTTCTCCAAGAACTTGAAAGGGATGATTCAGCCTTGATGCTATAAAACGCAGCTTCAATCTTTCTGAAGTTGTCGGCCCTGCAGTCCAGGCAGGGCCCCCACCAGGGCCCAGTTCTGCCACCCACCCGCCCCTCAGGGAGGCCAGGCGCATGGTGGAGGATGCCCAGGAGGGGCCGTAACACAGCCTGGGTGTCCTGGGCTTCCAGGGAGGGCAGTGGGCCCCAGGTAAATTCCTCTGGCCTCTCCCTGTCCTGACTCCACATCACCCAGGACCAAACCCTGCTCGGGGCTTGTGGCCGAGCACCTCCCTCTCCTGCCTACCGTGGGCTGGCAAATCTATCCCTGCTTGCTCAGGAGCTCCCCATGCTCTTGTGTCTTGCAGAAAGCACCCCTGCTGCTGCACTACAGACCCAAGATGGACTTGCTGTGAGGCACCAGACTCAGCCCTTGCACCCCCAGGTGTCCTGCGTGAGGTCTTCACAGCCATGCACATCAGAATGTTGCCTCTGAGTGTTGTGTGGACCAGACTTCTGAATAGAGAATATTTATAACTTTTGTATGAGAGAATTCACACTCAACGAGACAACTACCAGCACCACGTTTACAGAGGATGAAAACACTTCACAGTGGCATGTAGCCAAGTAATGCGCTTCTGTTTGCTTCAGATTCACAACCGGTGTAACAGCTGTAGCGCGGCCTGGTTTGAAAGTCACCTTGACACAGATCACTTTTGCTTGCTTTCCAGGTCTTGAAAATCTGAGTTCATTTCAGTTTAGTTTGTGAATTAGATTTTATGATAAGCCTCAAAAATACTTGTGCTTTTATGGAATCCTTCCTAAGTTATTGAAAAAATATCATTTCATGGTGAATGATGATATTTATGTTGCCTTTGGCTTCCTAAAGACTTAAAAGATATATAAAAGTTTAATTTAAAAGCATACCAAAAGAAGTTTCCATTAATACCATGATTTAACCACAATATTTAATTTTCACCTTATAAAACACAACAAAGGCCACAGCCGCGAAGTCATCACCTTTATGTTGTTTGGCACTGTGGGCCAGTCAGTGTGTGGGCTCTGTGGGACAGACACTCAACCACAGCCAAACAGGGGGTAGGGGGTCACCACGCCTGGCGATTTCTGACACATGGGGTATACCACAGGCAGTTTGACCAACTCAAGTTTGGTTTGCAAAACAATTCTTGTTTTTAAAAAGTACTTATTAAAAAGGGCACAAATTGTTGATTTCCTACTTACTCTTTCCCATTTTCATTTTGCCTAAGAGAAAAGTAGTGGTGTCTGTGGTGGCTCCTTCCTGCAAGGCCCATCAGATGAAGCTTGGGGTATCTGGTGCCCGGGGACAGTGTGCTGGTAACAGCATCAGGATTGTGCACGCCGTGCACCATGCTCACTGCAGATGAGTCGTTTCCATGGTTCTCTCTCCACCCTCGCCCTGTTGGTGGAAGTAGCTTACAGACCGTGGCAGTTGTTAGTAGAAGGCATTTGAACTTGTGGGCAGGGCAGGCAGGCTAGGGGGTCAGAGGGCAGCCCCTGTCAGCCCCTCTCCTCACAGACTTAGTATTTTTGTCAAATTAGGGAATGACCTCTTTGCAGCACATGAACATTTTTTCCCTTAAAACAGTAACTTGGAGTGTAGAAAGGCAAGAATGAGGAGAAAGGAGCCATTTTTCTGGAGCAGCCTTCATTGTAATCTCCACTAAAATATTCCTATTGGTTTCTTGCTGGATATTGAGCCTCCTTCCTCCCTCCCACCTTCCAGGCCCCAGTGTTAACTGGCCACCAGCCAGGTTTCCATGAAGTATTTCACCTTAGAGACAAGAATTTTTTCTTATATTTTCTTTGGAAGTTATGTTCGTCTCATCAACACACAGTTGTTTGTTCTCTTCTGTCTCCCGTTAGATGTGGGGTGTCAGAGCCAGCTCCCGAAGACCCAGCCGCAGGGATGAGAAAACGAACATTTGGGTTTATTCTGTCCATGTGCTTTGTATTGTGTGAGGCCTTTTTAACACATAAAAGCAAATTCTTTGTTAGGAATTGGTCAAAATTCACTTCTTTATTTAAAACCATAACTCCCAGGACTGTTTGGATTATTCAGTTACCTAAGCTTGCTGTTCATACAAATCATGTTTTAGGGTTCTGCAAGGGTTTGTGAGTAGATGTGTATGAGTAAATATTACCTGTCTACCTCAAAATATACATACTGCTGAAGCATTCTGCAAAACCATATCATCACAGTGCAGTTCTAAGAGTAACGTTAGAATTTAGGTATTTTCCTATGTGGTAAAATTAAGGAAGGATTTAAACAGTTATAAGCCTCCAAATTCAGATAAAATTAATTCACAGTCCAGATTAAATTTAGTATCACTGTAATAATCTCATAATATATATTTGTAACTTTGTAGCTATCTTTGAAATCACTTGACTTTGCTATGGTGCTAAGTTGATACATTTAAATATACAGAGAGATAGGGATAAATTGAAGCCAGTATCAACGTCTCCAGCTGGTTGTGACCCTGCTTTTGTAATTGTGTTAACCTGATAAAACCTCAGCAGCAAAAGTACCTATTTTTCTAAGATTTCATCATGCAGACTGTCTCACTGCAGGACAATTTCCTTGGTGACCTTCTGCCTCTTTGGTCTGACTTCATAGCCTTATGTGGTTCAGAGACAGGAGCATAATGAGCCTCCGTCATTATGAGAAGCTTCCAGCGGTCTCATTTCATTTCTGTCAAGCTCTCATTTAACATCAAAGGCTGAATTTTATTTTTTCCAGCATGAAAGCCAGGATCAGTTAATGACTGGATCCTGTTAAGTTGTTTAACAGATGGTGTTACTGTGAAGTAGTTTTCACAACTATTTATGCTGGTGAAACAAATGCTGTTAAATTACCTTAGGCATCATTTTCAATAGAATGGGCCTAATTGTCCAGAATGTGGTCTCACTTGACACCGTTTTCATGAAAATAAAAAAGTCAAATAGAATATATAATAATAAATTTAAGATTTGGGGGGTTGAAAAAGAAAACATAACTTTATAAAATTATTTATTCTATTTTATGCCTTCTATCATATTTTCCCATCCAGTTGTTTGGTTTCAGTGATCCAGCTTTATTTACAGGCATATAAAATGAAATTGTGAGATGTTTTGCAAGCTTCGTTTTATTTTGAGTAGCTTTTAATTTGTATGTTTTGTTTTATATGGATGACAAGCATCTTTTATGCTTTTGTGCAATAGGTTCCAACATGCATTTATTAGACATCTGTTTAAATTATAATGTAGCATTTTACTCTGCTAAATTGAAAGGGAATACAGGTAGAATTTCAAAATACGTGCATTCAGCTATTTGGATTCTCCTTTTTCATTGTCGTTGTAAGAATGCTATTACTGGGAGGGCACATGTTAAGAGAGAGAAGCCGCAGTATTTACAGCCACTCTGGGCAGGCAGCAGGTAGGTGGGGAGCCAACCTGTGGGCCACCTGATGGGACAGAGGGCATCACCAATGAGGGTTCGAGCCCTCATTGTGGTCGGCCTCTGAGCCTGCTCACAGCATCCCCAGTCTTTGGAGATTCACTTGGTTTTTTCCTTAGAGCACACAGGAAGGCATTTTACAGTGGTTTGGAATGTGGCATTGGATTAAATGCTCTAGAAATGAGCCAGCTGGTTTCTACATTGTGCGTGAATATTTAATGTGCTCTCAAATATTGAAAATAAATTTAGCGTAGATAGCTAAATCACAAACGATCAGATTCCTCTGTTTCCTCAGGAAATCATCTGAGCTCCACCACATCACACATGACCTTAAGGTGATAAATAAATGTATTTCTCTGCCTTGATTTTTAATAAACTAAGTAAATAAACTGAGATAAGTAGATTAGGAGATCATTCAGATTATGCCGTAATATTTACAGATGTGTCCCCTGCCTGCAGGGAATGGGGTGTGAGCAGCCAGCCTCTGGAGCCTTGAGGCTGCGTGTGGGGACAGTTGAGCAGGGCCCTTTCCTCTCCAGTGAGCAGTTCATCAGGAAGGCACTGGAGCTCCAGCCCCCAAGGTGTGTGTAGCTTTAGGGTTAGTGTCAATATCAGTGGCATAATTGGGTGTCAGAAACATGAGAAAGTAATGTCGGGTTAAGGGACACTAAGCCTTTATCATCGGTGTGGGGCAGACAGATGAACGCTGCCCCGGTTTGTGGAAATGGTGGTGCAGATACATATTTTTGACCGTTTAATTTGAAAGTTTACATTTTTTATATTGCTTTGTGTTGGTGTGTAATTTTTGTACTATTGGTGGCTAGTTTTTGTCTAAAATCTCTTTTTTGGAATATTGCTTAAATGTTTTGATTTTATGATAGTGAAGCTTGTATTCAGTGTTTTGCCAATTAATATTATATGCTTGTAATAAAAGCAAAAGAAAAAAATCCTTCAGGCTGGAAATTTATGATATAAAATAGTTGTACAAGCATAAGACAGGTGATTTCTTAGGATAGTACCACATAATGAAAAATACCATGGGTGCTGAGCCTTACCACATGAGTACACACTCGCCACACATGTACATTCACACATGTTCACACATGTCCACATACAAAGTGCATGCATGAGCATGCTGTTCCCTCCTGTAGTAACCACCTTCTTGACTTGTTCTATGTACATTTATAAATTGTCACCAGGTGCAAAACTTCATTAAAATGTTCCAGTGTCTGATACCAGAGTTCTGGCAGAAACTGTAAAGTAAGTGTGGTTGGTCTCTTTGCAGAAAGGATTTGCTTCAGTTTGGAGCCTGATGTGCCAGCAAAAATACTGTTGAAAAAGACAAAAGAATGTCCTATCTCCCTGTGTTAGAAATTTCCTTTTTTTTTTTTTGAGACAGAGCCTCAAGCTGTCAACCCTGGGTGAAGTGCTGTGGCATCATAGCTCACAGCAACCTCCAACTCCTGGGCTCAAGCGACTCTCCTGCCTCAGCCTCCCAAGTAGCTGGGACTACAGGCACCCCCCACAATGCCCAGCTATTTTTTTGGTTGCAGCTGTCGTCGTTTGGCAGGCCCGGGCTGGACTCGAACCCACCAGCTCAGGTGTATGTGGCTGGCGCCTTTGCCGCTTGAGCAACAGGCACCAACGCAAAACTTACCATTGGTAAAGGTTAGTTTGGGGTCCTCAAACTGCGGCCCGCGGGCCACATGAAGCAGTGTGATTGTATTTGTTCCTGTTTTGTTTTTTTACTTCAAAATAAGATATGTGCAGTGTGCATAGGAATTTGTTCATAGTTTTGTTTTGTTTTTTTTTTTAACTATAGTCTGGCCCTCCAATGGTCTGAGGGACAGTGAACTGGCCCTCTGTTTAAAAAGTTTGAGGACGCCTGGGTTAAGCAATATAAAACAATTTTAAAAACCTGAGAAAGGAAAGGAGGATATTGTGGCCAAAATTTTTTCATGGCCCTGAGATCAGTAAATTTAAAAAATAAGTTTAGTTTTAAGAAACTGACAAAGTGGGGGCAGCACCTGTGGCTCAAGGAGTAGAGCGCCGGTCCCATATGCCGGAGGTGGCGGGTTCAAACCTAGCCCCGGAGAAAAAACAAAAAACTGGGCGGCGCCTGTGGCTCAGTCGGTAAGGCACCGGCCCCATATACCGAGGGTGGCAGGTTCAAACCCGGCCCTGGCTGAACTGCAACCAAAAAATAGCCGGACGTTGTGGCAGGTGCCTGTAGTCCCAGCTACTTGGGAGGCTGAGGCAAGAGAATCGCTTAAGCCCAGGAGTTGGAGGTTGCTGTGAGCTGTGTGATGCCATGGCACTCTATCAAGGGCCATAAAGTGAGACTCTGTCTCCACAAAAAAAAAAAAAAAAAACTGACAAAGTTTATTTTTACTTGTATTTAGAAAGTCAGTTATTCCAGGGGCAGCTCCTGTGGCTCAAGGAGTAGGATGCTGGCCCCATATACCGGAGGTGGTGGGTTCAAACCCAGCCCCAGCCAAAAAAAAAAAGAAAGTCGGTTATTCCTTTTTTTTTTTTTTCAGATTAATATAAAGGTGCAGAGGATTAGGTTGCATTGTTTGCATTTGTTAGGTGGAGTCCACATTGTGACTGTGCCCCCCCCCCGCAATGGCGTCTCTTTGGCTCTTTTTGGCTGTGTACCAGACATGTGCCTGTATGCTGGGAGCAATTATTCCACTTTAACAAATGTCATGAGGGAGTGGTAGGCCCTCAAATCCCCACAGTTTAGTCCATACATATCAACAGGTGGAGGCCCTGGTGGAGGCCCTATACCTTAAGGCTGCCTCCTACCCCAGGAAGTGCTACTCTGGGGGAAGAGTTGTCCTAACCAGTTCTGCCTCACCTTCAGGCTAACGCAGAGCCAGCCTGTCTGCAGCAGCTCTCAGGGTCTTGCAGGGGTGGCCTCTCTGGTGAGTGGTTTCTTTTTTCCCCACACACAAGGTAAGAATACCATTCTAATCACTGGTGTTGTCGCAGACGCAACTGTGATCATTTGGAGGCCAAACAGTGGCAGGAGGATAGGAAAGTAGGTGTCTTTGTGACTAGACCAGCATCTGGGTGTTCCACAGCTCGAGGACCCTCAGCATCTACTAAATATGGCTGGGGACAAATGTCTCTGTTCTAGGGAGAAAAAACATCAGGTGCACTAAGGTCCTCCTGAGGAGGCTTAGACCCACTTGGGGCAGGGATGCCTGTGTGTTGACAACAAAATATGCCCTTACCTTTCTAAGGCAAAATGACAATGCCCAGTTGTGATTACAGGAATACAAGTGATTGTGCTAGCATAAACAGTGGGCCTGAGGTTCGCTGGTTGTGTTTGTGATGTCTTTTGCCCCCTTGTGTGGGCATGCAAGGCTCAGGGTATTCTGTGCAAACTCGAGAACAACAACTGCCCAAACCCTCCCTTTTACAGCTTGCAGAGGGGTGCCATGCTCTAATGGATGATGGTCTCCAACTTTCTGTGGTTTTTCAAATGTATTATTCTACCATGAAAACAATGTTGGCTCATTAAGCACATTTTTATTTAAGTCTTTTGAAACAAGAAAGTGTCTGATCCCCAGAAGTCATGGCTTCAGAGAGGGGATGGTCCCCCAACAGTAAGGCATTCTGGTAGCAAGACAGGTGGTTTCCGACAGGACTCCTGAAGGTGGATGGCCCCTGACAATTAGGACTGCCTGAAAGGACAGTACCCAGACAAGGCCTCTAAAGGAGGGACAGTGCCTAGACAGTCCTGGCTCTTGGGGGATGGTCTCCAGACAGGGCTCCTGGGTGGGGACGGTCGCCAGACAGCACTTTGGTCCACACTGGGATTCCCAGCACAGTGAGTCAGACCCCCTATATGCAGCCTGGGGTGAGACACAAGAAGCAGCAGTAGGCCCCTGAATGGAAGGCTCCCTGGGCCCATGGAGGTCCTAAACTGCTGCCATACCCAGCACATCCCACTGCTGCTGATCTCATGCTCTCCTCTCTGGCCTGTTCCACAGGTGATGTTGGTGGACACCCATGAGGGAGACACTCTGGGTGGGGCAGTGGAAGGAGGGGACAGGTCCTGTCCTTAGGGTCTCCCGTTGTGAACTAAAATGAAATTTTAAGGCTTCCCAAAAGGCTGGCAGACTAGACTCCCTCTGCGCCACGGGAACTCTGCTGGCTATGAGAAAGGAGGTCAGACCCCTTCACCATTACCCGCCTCCCCCTTCTGCAGACGTCCTTTGTGACTCTTTTATCAGGCTAAGGCTACCAAAGACAAATCTGCATTTCCTCAATTTACATGACAGATCATTTGAGCCTGGCATTCATCTGGTGGTTTGTCCCTGATTAAGACTCCCTTAAAGCATGCCAAGCCTTTGTTTGGACAAACCTTCATTTCTTTAACCAATTACAAATCAAAGAGTCATTAAACCCACCTATAACCTGCAAGCCCCCCGCCCAACAGACGTCTTGGCTTTTGGGGCCATGTGCACCTTCCCATCTTGCTTTAGGACTCTCCTGTAATCCCGTCTCCCTGGAATGTATCAAACTACATTATAACCCCCGAAAGAAGACACGGTCCTCAGACGGCTCAGAATAAACTCTTTCTGTTACTTTACACAGCTTAGTTTCTTTGCCTTTCAAGGGGAAGCCCAGCAAAGCCTGTCTGTCTGGAATGGGGTGAGTCGCCCGACCTCCAGCGCGGCTTTGCTCCCGCCGCGTCCGCAGGTTTGACGCGGGCCGGCGCCCGGGCCCGTAGGGCAGAAGGCCAGGGAGCGGCTTGCTCCAAGCCTTCACGAGCCGGGCTGTGGCTGAGGTGGGGGCTGGACTGGAACCGGCCCACAGGTGAGAACCCGACAGGGGGCAAAGCCCCCACGCGGCCAGCAGTAGGGCGCGGCCGGCAGGGCGGGGGATGAGAGAGGAGCGAGGCCGGCGGAGCCTGCGGAAGGTATGGGGTGGGCGAGGGGGCAGGTAGGGCCCCGTGAGAAGATTCTGGCGTGTGAGACCCGCACACACGTCGCGGTCGGGCCAGGAGGTGAGGGCCTGACCACGTGGGAAATGAGCTGCCCTGGGGAAAGGGGCAGGCGAACTCCAGTCCCACTCAGGTTCAGCCCCCTGCAATGGCGTCCCTCTGGCTCTGATTGGCTAGGCTTCCCACGTGGCCCTTTCAGTGCCAATCTCGGAGGGCTGCTCTGGCACTCGGTGATTGGCTCCGCCGGTCGGGGGCGGGGCTGGGGCTTGTAGTTCCGAGAGTCCCCTCCCGAGCGCCTGGCTCGTCCTCCTGGCCGTGCCTCTGGGTTCGGCCCCACATCCCTCCTGGCTCTTGGGTCGTAGGCCCTACACTCTTACCCACAGTTCCCCGGCTTTCCCACCCGATCACGAACCCGCTGACCACAGGCGTGGGGCCGTTTTCAAGCTGTGCGGGCAGATGGCCCAGACCCTCTGGCTTCCTAGTGGACAGCAGCATTTGCCTAGCTGCCAATTAGCACAGCTCGACAAAGTGGTCCTTAACTGTTGGACCTTTAAAAATCTCTTCTGAGGGCGGTGCCTGTGGCTCAGGGAGTAGGGTGCTGGTCCCATATGCCGGAGGTGGTGGGTTCAAACCCAGCCCGGGCCAAAAAAAAAAAAAAAAAATCTCTTCTGAAAGCCTTGATGGCTAAGTGGCTTAGCAGGTGCAGGTAGCTGGAGAGCAGGGTGGGAAAGAAATGAAAGCAGAGCCTTGCCATCCCCTCGAGGCTTGCTGCCTGCATAGGGAGTGGAGGATGTCTTGGGAGCGTCTGGAGCTAAAAAACTGCTCTACTTAGTTCAAACACAGTTAAAGGTCCAGAAAGGAAGGAAACTCTGCTAAGAGGCAGGGTGGTTCTCAAGCAAGCACCTGGACAAGGCCACATCAGGTGGGCATTGTCACCACCCTGCAGGGTGCAGGGCAGCTCTGCCTCCTGGATCTTGCATGGCTTTTCCTCTGCCTGGAATGCTGTCCCACCAGACACCTACAGGGCTACCACCTCCTTCAGGTCTCTGCCCATGACCCTCACAGAGGGGGCCCCTGACCACTCATGAAATGGTAACTCTTCACCATCCTTCTCTGATCAATTTTTCTGCAAAGCAGAAATCACCGTGTGACTTATATATATTATCTGTTTCCCATTGCTATAAAAATTAGTTCTGGGTTAAAGACCTCAGTTATCCTCAGTGCCTAGAACAGAGCACCATATATCATAGGGGCTCAAGTGAATGGTATATGTCTGCCTGGAGGCCTCAACACCCCATCACCTGAGGGTGAGAGATGGGTCCAAGTGGGCTTGGGTCTGACCTGTCAGTTGCTAACAGGCCAACTGGCCAAAGTTCTGAGGGGAGCCTGTCTGGGTTGTGACCTAGAACTGCCAGGTTGCTGCTCAGGCCTGAGAGAGATCCAGACCTGCTAAGTTGTGGGGTAAGAATGAAGGCTGATAAGTAGGTGGATTTGGGAGACCCCTTTAAGAGCAACCAAACTAGAGGGCAGGATGTAGTGACCAAAACCACAGAAGTGGCTCCAAAGACTGAGTTTCAGATCCAGGTGGGTACTAAAACAAAATCTTGGCCAGGTGCAGTGGCTCATGCCTATAATCCTAGCAGTTTGGGAGGCTGAAACAGACTTGAGCCCAGCAGTTTCAGACTGCAGTGAACTATGCACTCTAGCCTGGGTGACAAAAAGGAATAAAGAAAACAATAAATAGGCTGGGCAGGGTGGCCCACACTTATAATCCTAGCACTCTGGGAGGCTGAGGCAGTTGGATTGCTTGAGCAAGAATGAGACCCTGTCTCTAAAAAATAGCCAGGTAGGCTGGACATGGTGGCTCATGCTTATAATCCTAACACTCTGGGAGGCTGAGGTGGGTGGATTGCCTAAGCTCACAGGTTCTAGAGCAGCCTGACCCAGAGCGAGACTTCCTCTCTAAAAAACTAGCCAAGTGTTGTGGCAGGCACCTGTAGTCCTAGCTACTTATGAGGCTGAGGCAAGAGAATCACTTGAGCCCAAGAGCCTGAGGTTGCTGTGAGCTATGATGACGCCACAGCACTCCACCTAGGGCAACAAAGTAAGACTCTGACTCACACACACATACACACTAATAAATAAATAAATAAAATCTTAAGCACCACATCTGACTGACGAGACCCTCCCTCTTGGCCAATGGGACCCCAGAAAACCCCAAAGCTGAGTTGCTGGCCATGAGAAGGGAGTTCAGACACACCTCATCATATCTCTCCCTTCCAGGAGACACCCTTTGTAACTCAGTATCTGGCCTAAGGCCATGGTTGACAGAGCTTAAAACATATCTACAAGTCAGCGATTTGCTCAACAGATCACTTGAGTTTGGATATATATCTAGTGGCTTATCTCTGATTAACAAATTTCCTTAAGTTAAAACATTCCAAGCCTTTAGACAAAACTTCATTTCTTTAACCAATTATAAATTAAAGAATCTTTAAACCCACCTATAATCCGTAATGCCCTGCTTCCAGATGTTCTCCTTTTCAGGCCAAACCAATACCTCCCATGTATTGATTTATAACTTTACCTGTAATTCCTGTCTCCCTGAAATGACTAAAATTAAATTGGAACCCAAGTCAGTGATTTCACTTGCTTCTTGGGTGTGGCTCTCCTGGCCATGGTTGCACACACTCAGCTCAGAATAAACCTCTTTATTTTACAATTTGGGTTCTTATTTATTTTGAGATAATGTTGCTCTGTCACCCAGGCTAAAGTGCCATGGCCTCAGCTCAGCTCAGAGCAATCTCAAACTCAAATGATCCTCCTATCTCAGCCTCTTAGTAGCTGTGACTATAGGCTAATTTTTCTATTTTTCTGTTTTTAGTAGAGACAGGGTCTTGCTCTTATTCAGGCTGGTCTTGAACTCATGAACTCCTGGTCTCAAGCCAGCCTCCTGGTTCGGCCTCCCACCGTGTTAGGATTACAGACTGTACTCCGCCTAGAGTTTGTGTTCTTTCAACAAGGAAAAGGGAGATGCTGCCCCATGTGCTTGGAAGACAGAACTTTCCCCTCAGGCCCCACCCAGCATTCAGGAGGGTTCTGGAGGGTCCCCTGTCAGGGCAGGGCACAGGTGGCTTTTCTGCCCACTGAGGCTTAGCAGGGTTTTGTTTGTTTGTTTGTTTTGAGATAGAGTCTCACTATGTTACCCTCAGTAGAGTGCCTTGGTGTCACGGTTCACAGCAACCTTAAACTCTTGGGCTTAAGCGATCCTCTTGCCTCAGCCTCCCAAGTAGCTGAGACTACAGGCACCTGCCACAATACCCGGCTATTTTTTGGTTGCAGTTGTCGTTTAGCAGGCCCTGAGCTGGCCTCAAACCCGCTAGCCTTGGTGCTGGCACCCTACTCACTGAGAATCTCCACCGCGAGTTCCCAGCCAGCAAAGTTGGGAAGGTCACAGATGACCTGGACAGGCCACCTTCCTGAAGAGGGCCCTGACAATGATTCTTAGCTTGGTCAAACTTTCATCAAGTTTCTGAGTCTTCTGTTAGGCCCATTTGTGTACTTCCTTGTAAAATCCAGTTTTAGCAAAGAATTCTGCTAAGTTAGTTTAATAAGAACCCCACATCCTTGATATCTGATTACCCTCTACGCCTGACCAGGTTTCTCATCTTTAACACCCTCAGCTGTCACCTGGGCATCCTGGCCTGTCTTCAGCTAGAATCTCTCTGATCCTGATGTGTCTTCCACTGATACCTACTGTGCATCTTGGCTACAAATTCCCACTTGCCCATGCTGTGTTGTAGTAAGCCCAATCTCTCTCACCCACTCTATGACCCCACAGCCCCTAGGGGTGTGACTGAGTATCCTGGGTGGATTAGGGTGGGAAGGACATGGCAGGACCCCCCTGAAGGGAGACAGAGGGATGTCCTCTGGGCTGAGGTCAGAATGGGAGAACTAGTCCCAGGTCAGAGAGCCAGCAGGTTCCTCCAGCAGCTCCTTTGGCCTTAGTGCAGATTGATAGGCATTTGCTGCAGGGTGTGGAGTCCAGAGCTGCAGTGGGGGGCACAGGAGGCTGGCCTCCCAGGATAAGAATGCCCTGGTGGTACCTGAGCTAGGGCAGCAGTGTGACCTGGGCCCCCAGGGCCTGGTAGAACTGGGTGATGGAAAAGCTCTAATTGGGGCTTGGTGCCTGTAGCTCAGTGGTTAGGGCGCTGGCCACATGCACCCTGGCTGGTGGGTTTGACCCCGGGGCCTGGGCCTGCTGTAAACAACAATGACAACTACAACAAAAAATAGCCATGGGTGATGCCCATAGTTCAGTGGGTAGGGCACAGTCACATACACGGAGGCTGGGTTCAAGAAACTGGCCTGGGCCAGCTAAAAAAAACAAACAACAATGACAACTGCAACAACAACGACAACAAAATAGCCAAGCATTGTGGTGGGTGCCTGTAGTCCCAGCTATTTGGGAGACTGAGGCAACAGGATTGCTTAAGCCCAGGAGTTTGAGGTTGCTGTGAGCTGTGACACCACAGCCCTCTACCCAGGGCGACATAGTGAGATTCCGTCAAAAAAGAAAAGAAAAGAAAAGAAAAAGAGAAAAAGAAAGGAAGGAAGGGGAAGGAGAAGGGGGAAGGGAAGGAGAAGGAGGAAGGGAAGGAGAAGGGGGAAGGGAAGGAGAAGCGGGAAGGAGAAGGGGGAAGGGAAGGGAAGGGAAGTTATAATTAGGGTCTGGGAGCAGGGGTAGGGGCCTGGGGAAGACCCAGGGCAGAAGGACCCTGGGGGGCAAGTCTTCATTTAAATGGAGATTACTCTGGCTGTGGCTGAACCTGGGTCAGGAGAGTGCGGAGACCCCGCAGGTGTCCCAGCGAGAGGACAAGGTGCTGCCCAACCGGCCAGGCATGGCTCTGTTCCACCCACAGTGCGGTCTGAGTTCCGGCCCCTGTGGATCCGGTCCTGGCGGAAGGAAACGCTGAAGGAATGGCCACGGAGCGTGAATCACTATGGTGTTTATTGGCTGTGATTCCATTGGGAGAGAACACACGCGAGGGCCCCCGACATGCAGGAGGGCGCAGGGACAGACGGACAGACGACATCCACATATAGCTAAGCTCCGCGGCCGGGCGCCCCACGCGCTGGGGACGGGATGCGCGGTTTCTGCGAGAGAACGCCCTGTCTGCTCAGAGCTGGCTTTTTAAAGTGTGAAAACAGGCATTTTAAAAAGGCGTGGACCCGGAGGAGTCAGAGGGGGCACGTGGCGGGCGAGACGGGCGGGTGGGGCGCGCGCGCCTCTGCTGTGAGGGCGTCGGGTTCGTATTGCGGTCGGTCGTTATGGCTTCTCTAAAGCTATGTAAGGTCATGAGGGTCAATGCCGAGCCACGCCTCTGGCCCGCGACGCGTGGACACTGAACACGTTTTCCATGTGCACAAAAGAACCGGGGAACCAGGCGACCGCCTGTCGAGACAAAACTCATCAAATATAGAGACCTCATTTACCTGAGATTCAACAAATTGTGATGCAAATTAAACAAGGACAGAAGGGAAGGGCTCTAGGCTGGGGGCTCGCCTCCCTGGTTTCTCCCTCTGGGCTCTGCGCCGGTTCACCCCTCAGCCCTGGGGAAAGGAGACGGGCACGGGGAAGGGTGGGTCCTGGGCCATGGCCCCTGGCGCGGGGCTCCGGACCACCGCAAGCGCCCCCAGGGGCTCTGGGTTTCTCAGGCCTCCCCAGGGCTCCCCAGTTCTTGCTGAAAGTGTGGGTGCTCTGAGGGAGGGCAGGGTTCCCAGTAGAGAAGAGGGGGGCGGGATTGGGGGAGTGTCCTGAGCTTCCCCAAACAATTGCTTTGTTTCCCTCGATGACAAGGGAACACGGTCACGGCGATCCTAAGAAGCAAAACCTGCCAGAGAAGTGAGAGGAGAGAGGGAGGGAGGGAGGAAGAGAGAGAGAGACAGACTGTGGACTCAGCGTGAGGGGCACCGATGGTGGTGGGCCGTGAGGCCCGGAAGACACAAAGGAGCTGTGCCAGCAGCCCGGGGCCAGAGTGCGGGCGGCGGGCGCGAGGCGAAGTTTGGAAGAGAGCATGGAAGCAAGGTGGAGGGGGGCTGACCGAGGCGGGGGGGCTAGGGACCAAGCGGGTAGGAGGGCTGACCGAGAGCCGGGGTGGGCTCCCGCTGCTCCCCACCGCCCTATGGCTGTGCTCCTGAGTTGGACCCGCACGAGCGCCCGACTTGGAGCAGCGCGCCCTGCATGGTTGCGGGACGGCTCTGGGCTCGGGCGCTAGTGGGGCGCGCGGGCGGTGAACGGCCGGAGCAGGAAGGGGCTTCATCCTCGTGGGCAGAGGAGCACTGGGCCGACTCTGTGCCGCAGCCGCTGCGGGGGCCCGGGCCGGACCCTCCTAGCCCGGCGGAGGTGCGGGAGGGTGGGCGGAGGCTCCCGGGGCGAGTGGGGCGCGGGAAGGACAGACCTAGGGCTATGGCTTATATCGGCGTGAGGCTGCACTGGGCTCCCGACATCCCTTAGGGGTCTCCGCGGAGGATCTCAGGGGGCGGGCGGGCGGGGGCTCCGGGGTCGCGGGGCTGCAGCGCTGCGTTACTTCCTGAAAATGTCCTGCAGAGGCCCGGGCAGGTACTTGATCACCGCATCCAGGACGCTCTCGTCCTCCTCCTCCGGCTCGTCCCCACAACCCGGCGGGACGGCCTTCTTGGGCCGCGTCAGGCTGCCCTCCGAGCTGGCCTCCAGGGCGGCCTGCGCCTCCGCCTCGCGCTCCTCCTTCTTCTTAATGCCGTACTGCGGGGAGAGGGTGGGGTGGGGGTGCGACCCCAGGGCTCCGGCGAGGGACCCGCCCCATTCGGCTTGCCAGCTCCGCCGGGCCGCGGGACTCCGCAAGAAGGGACAGCCCCGTAGGGCCCGGGGGAGAGAGACCCCACCGAGAAGGAGAGTGGCTGAGGGACCCCTGACCACGGGCCTGTGGGGTGGGGGAATTGGGAGGGCTTGCATCTTCTTGGGGGAGTCAATGCTGCCACCCCACCCTGGGGTCCCCCTGCCCCTGGCCGTGGCCCTGCCTTCTAGGAAGCCTCCGACCTGGGGCAGGGAGAGCAGTGGTGGGAAGAGCCCAGAGGCTGGTGGCCTACCCTCCTGCCCAGCTCCAGATGTTATTAAGGTTAGGAGGGCGATGAGCTCCTTCTGGTTGTGAGGGGCCAAAATCCACTGAAAGTGTCCTGGTAAGAAACAGGAAGGGCACCCACACCTGGAGTTAGGGGAGGGTAGGTTAGGCTGGAGAAGTGCCCTGCCCCTCCGTTTTGGAGTTACTCTTTGTAACATACTCTTAATAGGGCCTAAGGACATGCAAGAGAAAGGTTAAACCTTGCCTAGTGGTTCTCAATTTACTTAACAGATCACTTGAGTCTCTGTAATTGTCCAATGACTTGGTTTCTTATTAACAGACTTCCTTATCTTAAAACATTGGGAGCCTTTAGACAAAGCTTCATTTCTTTAATCAATCACAAATCAATATTTATTTATTTATTTTGAGACACAGTCTCACTTGGTCACCCCTGGTAGAGTGCGTTGGCATCACAGCTCACAGCAACCTCAAACTCTTGGGTTTAAGCAATCCTCTTGCCTCAGCCTCCCAAGTGGCTGTGACTACTGGCGCCCACCACAACGCCTGGCTATTTTTAGAGATAGGGGTCTCAGTCTGGTTCAGGCTGGTGTCTCTAACTCATGAGCTCAGGCAATCTACCCACTTCACCCTCCCAGAGTGCTGGGATTATAGGGGTAAGCCACAGCGCCCAGCCACAAATCAAAGAATCTTTAATCCTATCTATAACCTTAAGACCCCTCCCCTTAGAGATGTCTGAGATGTTTTGGCCCCTTTGGGGCCTAAATGTACAGTTTCCATGTATTGGTGTGTAGTTCCTATTTCCATGAATGTATAAACCAAACCCTTGACACATTTTCTCAGGACCTCTTAAGGCCATTTGCTTACTTGGTCACACACATTTGGCTCAGAATAAACCTCTTTAAATTACAGAAGAA
This sequence comes from Nycticebus coucang, assembly GCF_027406575.1. Classification (NCBI taxonomy): domain Eukaryota; kingdom Metazoa; phylum Chordata; class Mammalia; order Primates; family Lorisidae; genus Nycticebus; species Nycticebus coucang. The sequence goes on along the minus strand of NC_069802.1, from coordinate 38,712,585 downwards.
CCTCTGTGAGTGACCACCTAAGGGACTGTAACAAGCTGGTCAACACACAGAGGTGGTCAGCATGAGGAACCAGGCCTGCTGTACTGACCCGTACATGTGGTACATGTCCAGGCTGTGAGAATTAGGGCAACTTGAGGAAGTGGTCCATGAAGGGAGGTGGGCAGTTGTGGAAGTTCTGCTGTATTTTAGAGTTTGGATTTTTTTCTGCTAACCCCCTGCTGCCTTGGGGCTGGTAGGAACAGACTGTTGCATCTAGGGGAAGAGTCCAAGGTCCCAGCCTGCAGAGTGAGGACAGCAGCAGAGCAGAGATGGAGCATTGAGGAGGGGGCATCTACGAGAATGTGATGGGCCAGTGGACTCCTACTGTAGAGCACACAGTGCAAGGTCACCAGTCCTGGGGAGGAGGCACTTCTGACAAGGAGTGAAAGCACATGTAGTGAGAATAAGATGGAGTTTGTTGGGCTGGGGTGGACTTGACACAGCTGTTCTGGGCCTTTTTGGGCCTAGGTGACCTTCACCTCCAGTCTCCTATTCTTTTTTTTTTTTTTTTTTTGCCGGGGCTGGGTTTGAACCCGCCACCTCCGGCATACGGGACCGGCGACCTACTCCTTGAGCCACAGGCGCTGCCCCAGTCTCCTATTCTTAAAATGCCCATCTTGAATAGTTTAGGAAGACTGATTTAGGAAATTGACTTTTGAATTGGATATGTTATAATAGATTGTCATTGAGTTGTACTGATTATTATTTAAAATAAGAGTTAATGTAGTACTTACTTTAAACCTTTACCTGTGATTTTGGCAATGGAAGAACAGAACAGTCTTGGAGAGGCTACTTTCACTGTTCTCCAGAATTGCGGGCCTTCTGACAAAGTTTGGTAGACCTCTCACCTGTCCATCACCTAATCTCTGCATATTGGCTGACTGTGATAGGTGGCTGGACTTTCTTCATCCGGTAATAGGACCCCTGCCATTTCTGGCTCATTTCTTTTCTCCTCACAAAAAGGGTGGGCTCTGTTCCTGGTGCTTGACCTACATCTCCAAGGAGATCCCCCACTTCCAGATGGGCTACCTGTATACCCCCACCCTGCTTAGGGCAGGCTTAGCAGCCATCCCCTGCCCTGGGGCTGCAGGTGTCTTTGGGCATGGGGGAGGCCAGGGCACCTTGGAGAGGAGGGCACCAGCTCCCAGCCCACCTGTGACCAGAGCACCTGGGAGCACTGGGAAGAGGCCATTCTGGGCTTGCCGTGGCACTCTCCTAACCCTAACAGACTTGGGAGTGTGGGGACTCCTCGAAACCCAGGCAACTAGGGTATGGCAGGAACATCTGAGAGGGTTGGGCATGTCACCCAGAGGGCCCTTTGAGCACAGAACCAGAGCACTGAGACATCAGCGGGAAGAGAGGACCAAGTACTGCTGGTCACTGCCCCCTGTTTCCCAGACACAGAGGAGCTGTGTCCTTGTCCTGGGCCACCTTGATGGTGCCCTTCTGGGACAGCCTCACCCTGGCCAGGCAGCAGCCCCGCACAGCACGGGGCATATGCTCAGTGTCCTGAAGTGGTTCATAGGCTAGGGAGATAGATGGCGCCAGAAACAAGGTCAGGCCAGAGAAAACTCCCTCTAGCCTGTGCCCAGAGCCCACAGGTCCACCGTGGGAGGACATCTGTTCACACAGCTGCAACACAAGTGTGGGGTGAGGACTGTGGCCTGACACAGGAGGCTATGCTCCCAGGTGGACACCGTAGTGGAGGTGCTCGGGATACCATGTGTCACAGCAAAAATATGTGGCATTTGACTAAGTTGAACAAAGTTTTTTCTTTTTCTTTTTTTTTTGAGACAGTTTCATTTTGTCCCCTTCTGGAGTCATAGCTCACAGCAACCTCAAACTCTTGGGTTCATGGGATCCTCTTGCCTCAGCCTCCCAAGTGGCTGGGACTACAGGTATCCACCACAACGCCCGGCTAGTTGTAGAGATGAGGTCTCGCTCTGGCTCAGGCTGGTCTTGAACTCCTGAGCTCAGGTGATCCACCTGCCTCAGCCTCTCAGAGTGCTAGGATTACAGTCATGAGCCACCGCCCTCACCCAAAGAGATGTCCTTGACCAGCAAAGTGAGCTTGAGGAGGTGAGGGTCCAGAAAGAGACCCCAGGCCCTGCCACCAATTCATGGGTCATCTGAGCTTGGCCTGAAATGCCAGTCACTCCTCTGAGGTTCAAGGTCATTCTGAGGCTGGGGCTACTCTGGTCTCAACTCCTCTGCCTGGGGCTTGGGGCTCCTGACCTGGGTGGCTTTCATGTGGCCTGGCTGAGACCTGGTTCTGAGGCTCTGAGCCCCACTGGTCCAGGCATCCATTGATCCTGTGCTAAGCCCTGTTTCTCCAGGATCAGTGCCTTGAGATAGGGCCACAGGAGAAGCCAGGTCACCCTGTGGACCACGGGAGACTGTACCCTATGGTGCTGGTTGTTAGGGGGTTCATGGTGGACCTGGCATACAGAAGGAGAGACACTAGACCCTGAGATTAATGGTGCTAATCAGTACTGAGAACTATTCATTTGACCTAACAGCTAGCACCCATCCACACCTGCCATCAGGAGCACAAACTCAGACTTAGCATCTGTGGGCAAAGAGGAGCCCAGTTGATGCTCAGGCCTGCAAACAGGTGGTAGGTGTGCAAACTCAGTACAGGGGCCAGGCTTCCAAGGTGCACCCATCCTAGAGATGAAAGGCCCCAGATGGTAGGCCGCCAGGACATGTTACCTGGGTCTAGTCCTTCAGTCCTTGCAGTCCCTAATTGTAGAGAAACTTTGAACAGAGTGGCTAAGCCCTGATTTTCTCACCATTCCCCAAGTGGCCTGGGGCATACACAGCCAGGGAGGATACCAGGCACCACATCTGAGGGCAGAACTCCCACTTGTGGGGACAGAGAGGGCGGTGGAGATGGGGTGCCACCAGCACAGTGGCAGAGGGCCCTGCAGAAACTGGTGTGGATGTGGGGTCTGGCATGTCCAGGTACTACCAGACCATAGTGAAGAGGAGGCTGGAAGTTGCAGGACCTGTGGGGCAGGTGGGTGTCCTGAGAAAGCTGTTCTTATGGGCAGGTACACGTTGTCAAGTCCCTGCCACCTCCTGCTCTCCACCCCGGGCCCAGCCCCTCCTCCTGTGGGCCTTGGTTTCCTGGGGCTTAGATCCCTGCAGAGTCCTGGAGGGACCCCAGTAACTGCCCTCCCCATCTCAGCTGGGTCCTATTTCAAGAAACAGCAAATTTTCTTTTGTTTGAGACAAAGTCTCTGTCACCTAAGAAGAGTGCAGTGGCATGGTCATAGCTCACTGCAACCTCCAACTGCTGGACTCAAGTGATCTTCCTGCCTCAGCCTGAGACCACAGGTGCCACCATGCCCAGTAAGTTTTTTTATTTTTGTAGAGATGGGGTCTCCTTGCTCAGTCTGGTCTCCAACTCCTGAGCTCCAGCAGTCCACCCACTTGGCCTAGAGTGTTGGGATTATAGGCGTGAAGCACCATGCCTGGCTTAGAGGATCCTATTTTGAGGTTTTAACTTGGATATTTCCCCATTTTTTTCCTCCTATCTAGCCTGCTAGCGATTTGTTGAATTTGCTGCGACTATAATTTTTTTCACAATTTCCAGGAAAATAAGGGAAAACAGTAGTGGAGAAGGTGCATTTCAGAGGTCTTTGTTTGGACTCTGAATTTCTGGGGTTTTTTTTGTGTTTTTTTTTTTTTGTGATTTTTGGCCGGGGCTGGGTTTGAACCTGCCACCTCCGGCATATGGGACCGGTGCCCTACTCCTTGAGCCACAGGCGCTACCCGACTCTGAATTTCTGAAAGACCAAGGGGAGGCAGGCAGCAGGCAAGCTGGGCCTCCAGGCCTTGAGGGTTCTTGGGGGCAGAGCCGGATTCACCAACCTCTACCCGAGAGCCCTGCTCCTGCCTCCAGCCCAGATCCCCATACAGAAGCTGTGGAGGGGCTGTCCCCTGTGACCTGTGTCTGACCTGGGCTACCCAGCATGCCTTGGAGGCCCCAGGAATCATCTCACTGTCTGCTCTGGCCCCATAGTGAGGGTCTCAATCCTCTACCTCCCCCCAAGGCATGATTCATTTTCTGTGAGGGGCCAGCTGCCACATCTGGGCTGAGCCACCAGTATCTCACCCTTGGGACCCTCTATCCATAACCCTTGGGGACTGGCCAGGGCCACTCTGTGCCTGCCCTGTCTGGGCTCTGGGTAACCCACAGAATAAAGTAGGCCTGGGGCAGCTCTGAGCCCAAGTGGCTAGGTCTGCCTTCTCACTATGACATGGATGGATGAACACTCAGAACAGTGAGCAGCGTCTCCCTTCTGCTTGGGCTCTCAGCTCTTCTCACTGTTCCCTGTCTCTCTGCCTCTGTTGCTGTCTGAGTCTGTCTCTGTCTGTCCCTGACTCTGTCTCTGTCTCTGTCTCTCCTCTCTGTCTGTGTCCCTCTCTGTCCCCCATCCCCCTGCTCCTCCTAACAGTCCCCTGCCCCTGGCCCCTGGATCTCTGTGCACAGCCATGTGAAGTCGGCTGCTGGCTGTGGTCTGGTGGCCAGAGCACTTTCCTGACTGCCCCACAGACTGTGGCTGAACTCACAGACTGCAGCAGATCTAGTCTGCAGGGTAGGGTGGTGGTGGTGGAGACACATCAGGTGGCCCACTGAGGGAGCCCATGGATGAGGCCAGAGCCTGATCTAATGCTTCCCCAGCCCCAACCTGGGCACTGGAAGGACAGCCTATGTGGGGCTGTTACTGTGCTACGCACCTGGGTCTTGCTACAGGGTCAGCCTTGCATGCGGGCTCCTCCTCCTGGCTTTGGTATCCCTGTCTATGATGGGGCATGGCGCTCTCTGGCTACCCGACTCCCAAGAGAAGATCACCCAGAAGAAGCGGGCGCTTCCATGGCCAGCAAGTTGCCCCCACCCCACGCACCCAGGAGGTGCAGGTCCCTTCCTAGGTGAGCATTCCTACCCTAAGCCTAAAGCTGGCCTCAGCAGTGTCCCATGGCCAGGTGGGTGGCCTGTCCCCCATCTCTTCCTACAAGGTCCAACAACTCCATGAGGACAGGCCAGCCCTAGACTGAAACCTCAATCCAGATGTGGACACCTGGGGTTGCCCCAGTGTCCTGCTCCCCCCACATCAGGCCCCCTCCCCAAAGCTTCCAGGGTGTGTTCTGAGGCCCTGAATGGGGGACCCGTGCCCCTCCCCTAACACCCCACTACGGGGTCTGGGCCCTACCGAGTCATCTTCCTGGCTGGTGTGGCTCCCACAGTGCAGTGCACGGCGCTGGTGCTCACCTTGTCACGGATGCCCTGCCGCATGACCTCGCGCTCAGCCTCCATCTTGGCATACTTGGCTTTGCGCTCCTCCTCTGCCTGGCGCAAAGCCTCCTGGCGCTCCTCCTCCTTCTTGGCCGCATCCGGGTCCTTCTCTTCATCACCTCCAAGCATCTTCCCCATGTCTTTGGTGGCTCCTGGGACAGAAAGGCCATGAGTTAGGCAGCCCCATTCAGATGCTTCATCCAGACCTGCCCTGGCCTTCCAACTGCTTTCTGACTCTCTAGCTGCTCACCTGGGGTCTGGCACTCATCACCTTGAGTGCAGACATGCTGGACTATGAGTGGAGGGGGTGTGTGCCCATGTGTGTGTCATGGTGTGGCCATGCACTTTTGTATGGCTGTGTATGTCCATGCATGTACGGGTGGCTGAGCTGTGGTGGTGTGTTTACCTGTGTAGTATGTGTGTGTGCTCGTCTTGGGGTGGGTCTTCTCTGGGTTCTGTGTGCAACAGAGGGTCAGTGCCCCAAAGGTGGTAAAAGGAATGGCTGGACAAGCAGATGCCAGTTCAAGGAGGAGGGTGGAGATGGCATGCAGTGGGTGAGGCCTCGGCCCTGACTGCCCCTGGCCCTGGCGCCGCTGCAGGGGGCTGCTTGCTGCCAGCACCTAGGGCCCTAATTTCCTACCATGCAAGCTGCCACTTTTCTCATGAGCTCCCGAATCACAGGCTCCACAAATACCTCCCCTAATGCCTTCTGTGACTCAGCCCCCAGGACAGAGATATATAATTACAGCCTCTGAACATGGCAGGCACCGTGGTGAGCCCTGGCCCTGCAGCAGGTCCCAGGAGCAGAGCCACCTCTGCTGAGCCCAGACGGCTGGCCAGGAAAATGGCCACCAGGTCAGCCGGTCTCGGCCAGGAGCAGCCAGCCTCATGGTTGCTAAGCCCCCCATGCTCCTGTCACCACCTTCGCCAGCTGAAGCAAAATCAGCAGCACATCACCTTTTCATGGGTGCACTGGGACCAATGGCCACAGGGCTGCCCCATGTCTGCCACTGTCATCCCAGGAGGGCAGGCAGGGATCAGCAACTACTCCCTCTTCAGTCTCTGACCTGTGATCTTGATGCCTCCAGCTGGGAGAAAGTGTATTTGGGTGGGGCTGGCACCCCTTCCCCTGTGGCCAGCTATGGCCCCCTAGACCCATCTTTCAAATGTAGTGGCTCCACGCTTGGGTACCCATTGCTACGTCCCTGGTCTTGTTGGCACTGCCATCCCCGCGCTGTCCTTCTTGCAGATGTCTGTGCCAAATGCTGCCTCTGCCAGTTACACAGTGACTTGTCTCCTGTGGGCACGGAGCACAATTTGGAAGGCCACCAGTGGCTGGTGGGACAACTTTTGGGCTGTGGGCTCTGGACTGAAAACTAGATATCCCTTGGACTGGGCCATACCTAAGCCATGTATCCCACCATCTGCTACTACACCAACCTCTATCACAGGTGGTGGGGGGTGGGGGCACCAAGGATGTCTTGTTGTCCTTGTCACTGTGGGACCTATGCCAGGTGTGTGGCTGACAGCGCAGATCTGGACTCTCTCAAAAAACTAAAAGCCCTGTGGTCAGTTTTCAGTCACATCTGCAAAATTTGCAAAGCAGATTTTATGCCAATAGCTCAAGGAAAAGTGGGACACAGTAGCACCTTCTAGACTCTAATGGTTCCCCAGATGCTGGGCCAAGACCTCTGTGCCTGCCAGGCTGCTGCCTTGGCAAGTGTGTGAGGAGGACAAGCCCATATGCTGATGGCTTCTGGAAAAAGCTAATCTGCAGCCAAGTGAGAGAGACTTGCAGCTCTCTCCCTCCATCCTGGGATATTCTGGCTTGAAGCTGGGGTAGGTGACCTGAGAGGAGAGGTGTACCGTGGGCAGGAGGCCGCCTGCCTTAAGGTTCAGCCCAGCAATGGTTTGGGAGCTCTGGTCTACAGTGCAAGCAGACACAATGGGGTGCTGCAGGGAGCTGTCAGTGTCCCCAACTTCTAGGGGTGCCCCATTTGTGCCCTGGCCTGATTCACTTGGCCAAAGGGATCCCTTTTAAAAAGGAAGGAGCTGGCCCTACCCTCCAGGCAGCTGCAGGAAGCTGGGGACTCAGTGGCAGAGTCACTCTGCATCAGCCACATCTGCTCTGGGGGCCACAGCAGCACTCACAAGCCCCATTACTACAGCAGCCATTTTCTGAAATGCTGCTACAGCTGGGATTAGAAACCACCAAGATGGCAGCAGAAACCACAAGCAGTCTGCTCCTGGCACAGAATGTGCCTTGCTCTCTCAGCACCCATGCCACAGTGGAGGCCACCCCAGTGGTCCTGGGGTACAGCTGGGAGAGGAGGGGGATATGCCTGGGGTCTATGGCCAAACCCCATCCCTAGCCCTGTGTCCCACGGAGGCCGGGCCAGTGGCACACACCTGAGCCTCGACAGCCTTAAGCCTGGGACACACTGAGACAGGTCTGGACCATAGGATGCAGGGTGGACCTGAGGCTGAAGCCGCAGCAGCCCTGCCCCAGGCCTTGCAGGTGGGAATAAGAAGTGCATTTGGTGAAGCTGTAGCAAAATGAGGCAAGGGTACCTGTCCACTCAGGAGCAGATCCCCTCCACCAGCGCCTACCGCCTCCTTGGGAGGGGTCAGGATACCTAGTGCAGGCCACCCGAAGGCCAGACTCAGGGGTCCTGAGGGCTGCCAGGCTACCTGCAACAGACAAGGGAGCACTGCTCCTGTGTGGCCCACACCACTGTCTACCCGCTTCTGTCAACAAATCCTCAGCCCTTGATCTTCCTGCCACCTGCCTCCTGCTAGAACTCTGCTCTGGGAAGTGTGTGCTGACTGAGTTGAGGCCTGGGGAGGGGGCCTGGACCCAGGCCTCCACCTCCCCTCTCCAAGCCTGTGCCCTGGGGACATGAGCCCCCCAGGGCCTGATTCCTTGGAGACCTGAGCCCTTGCATACCTGAGCCCTAGGACCTGAGCCCTCGAGTACCTAGCCGTGGGAACCTGAGTCCTGGGCATTTGAGCCCTTAGGTACTTGAGTCCTGGGGACTTGAGCCCTTGAGTATCTGAGTCCTGGGTACCTGAGTCCTGGGTACCTGAGCCCTGGGGTACCTGATCCCTGGGTACCTGAGCCATAGGGAGCTGAGCCCTTGGGTACCTGAGCCCTGGGGACCTGAGCCTTTGGGGACCTGAGTCCTGGGCATTTGAGCCCTTAGGTACTTGAGTCCTGGGGACTTGAGCCCTTGAGTATCTGAGTCCTGGGTACCTGAGTCCTGGGTACCTGAGCCCTGGGGTACCTGATCCCTGGGTACCTGAGCCATAGGGAGCTGAGCCCTTGGGTACCTGAGCCCTGGGGACCTGAGCCTTTGGGGACCTGAGTCCTGAGAACCTGATCCCTTGTGAACCTGAGCCCTGGGATACCTGAGCCCATGGGGACCTGAACCCTGGGGTACCTGAGTCCTGAGGATCCAAGCCCTCACATTCTTCCTGAGGGAACCCGCTTCCTGGAGCTCTGCCTGGCTGGCTCCCACCCTGTACTGTTCTCCCAGGCAGGTTTTTCTTGGGGCTTATTGTGCATGATAGCTATTTCTGGTCATAACACTAGCAGGTATCTGTTTACAGTGTAAGTATGCCCTTACAGTGATGTACTCAACTTATTTCACATGCCATGTATTACCTTTTTTTTTTTTTTTTTTTTTTTTGACACGGTCTCACTCTGTTGCCGGCCTGGAGTGCCATGGTGTCATCATAGCTCACAGCAATCTCAAAGTCCTGAGCTCAAGCCATCCTCCTGCCTCAGCCCCCTGCCATTACACATGGATAATTTTTTCTTACTATGTTTTATAGAGATAGCATCTTGCTCTTGCTCAGGCTGGTCTTGACCTCCTGGCCTCAAGCAATCCTCTTGCCCTCAAACAATCCTCCTGCCTTGGCCTCCTGAGTAGCTGGTACCACAGGTGTGAGGCACCACACCCTGCCTATATTTATTTTATTTTATTTTATTTTATTTTCATTATTTTTTTGAGACAGAGTCTCATTTTGTCACCCTTAATAGAATGCCATGGAATCAGAGCTCACAGCAATCTCAAACTCTTGGGCTTAAGCAATTCTCTTGCTTTCACCTCCCAAGTAGATGGGACTACAGGCACCCCACCACAATGCCAGTCTTTTTTTTTTTTTTTTTTTTAAGAGACGAGGTCTCACTCGGGCTCAGGCTGGTCTCAAACCTGTGAGCTCAGGCAATCCACCCACCTCGGCCTCCCAGAGTAGTAGGATTACAGGAGTGAACCACTGCACCTGGCCTATTTTTTAAATAAATGACTTCAATAATATGTAAGTTAAGGCTGCTTTTTTAAATGGGCTGGTATGTACAGATGATACAAGCTGGCCAAAGCTGACCTCTCACCTAGCATAGCACTCACCAAAGGCTAAAAAACCCTGACACAGTCCACTGCCCTGGCCTAAATGCAGCTTCGCTTGGAAGCCACCACTTTTCCAAGTATGTCCTTCTCTGTTCCAAGATACCAAGTTTCATTGAGATTAAAAACAATTTTTTAAAAGTAAATAATATAGGGTGGCACCTGTGGCTCAAAAGGGTAGGGCGCTGGCCCCATATACCGGAGGTGGTGGGTTCAAACCCAGCCCCCACCAAACACTGCAAAAAAAAAAAAAAAAAGGAAATAATATTTTTAAACTTTAAATGAAACTATGTAAAGGTAAGGTGGGAGGATCACTTTACGTCAGGAGTTTGAGACCAGCCTACACAAAGCTTGACCTGTCTCTATAAAAAATAGGAAAAAAAGCTAGCTGGGTATGGTAGGCACCTGTATTCCCAGCTCCTTGGGCGCCTGAAGCAGGAGGATCCCCTGAGCCCAGGAGTCTGAGATTGCTGTGAGCTATAATGCCATGGCCCTCTACCCAAGGTGGGAGAGTGAAACTCCATCTCAAAAAAAAAAAAAAAAAAGAAAAGAAAAGAAAAAAATATATAGTATATTCACTCTATCCTAACATAGTTGAACATTTGAATGAAGTAGATTTTCTTTACAAAATGTAGAAAACTGAGATCTCTAAGAATTCACACAGATGGATTATTTTAAACATTTGAGAAACAAGATAATTCAAATGATATTTAGAATGTTCTTGGAATAAAGAAGGAAATCCTCTGGGTTATTTTTATGAAATTAACATAAGCAATGCCAAAAATTGGTCAAGATATGGAGAGCAAGTGAGAGCGCGCATGAGAGCTGAGGGTCAGTGCACAGTGCTAGCCAGAGAAGCTGAACCAGAGAGGGGCTGCCTGGCACTTCTTGGAGAATCCTCTGGGAAAATGGAATGGCTCAGAGTCAGGACAATCCTGCCACCCAACGAGGTCCACAAGCATAGCCCACACTCATGAATCAAGCCCTGGTTGCTGCCTGCCTCCCCAGCACCTCCCTGCCTTCTTCCCCCATGGACAGTGTGACTGACTGTTTCCCACACTTATGGATACAGCAGGGGTATGCAGGGCAGGGCCTGGCTGAAAGCATCTCATTCTCCTCCAGCAAGGGGCCCAAGGGTGGCCGTGACCCTCTGCCATGCCCTCCTCCCACCACCTCATTCTGCCTTGAACAGGAAGAACAAAGATGGCCAGAACCCAGCATGGGGAAACCCACAACGCCTAGCATCCAGTCAGAAATCCCCAGGCATGGTAAAGAAGCAGGAAGAACATCTGTAAGGAGAAAGGCCCTGACGGTCTGACCCTGTACACACATGCAGCAAAGACAGCACAGAGCATCGTGAAATTAAGTGGCAAGTAACACACAGGAAAGCTTAGTAAATAACAGGAAACTCACCTAAGTGTATACATCATAAATAGACATGAATGGCAATTACTACCAGTTATTCAAAAAAAATTTTGAGTGTATGAAAGTTGTTGAATCACACTCTTACTCAAAAGGTGTAACTAAAAACAAAATGAATTTTCCCCATTAGATGAGCAGTCATTTGACAAACCTGCGTTTGGGGTGTGATCTGTGCGATATGTTGCGCTATCGGGGAAGCAGCTTGGAAACATGTATCAGAGGAATTTCAGCTGTGCACAGCCTTGGGCCAGAGTCCATCTCTTGGATGTGTCAACAAGAATGTAGTGGCTTCCTGGAAGACCTCAGCCATGGCCTCCTAGCCCTACCTCACAGAACAGACCTCACCTGCTTTGTTTTCCTGAGTGGCATTAATCCCCACCTCAAGGTAGAGAGCTTATTTACCTGTTTATCTTTTATTAGAGGCATCTGCAAGGTACCTATTTATTACTGTATTCCACATTCAAATGTATGCTTCTCAAGTCAGAGACCGTCTGTCTATAGAGTGTCTGCTTATGCCAAGAACTCAATACATATTATAAGTGCAGGGATATTCGTTACAACATTGTTTATAAGACTCAAAAACTTGGAAGTGTGATGCTGCTATAGACCCAGATGTCCCCTCAAAATTCATGTTGGAGGCAGCGCTCGTAGCTCAGTGGGTAGGGCACCGACCACATACACCGAGGCTGATGGGTTCAAACTCGTCCTGGGCCTGCTAAAACAACAATGATAACTGCAACAAAAAAATAGCTGGGGGTTGTGATGGGCACCTGTAGTCCCATACACTTGGGAGGCTGAGGCAAGAGGATCGCTTAAGCCCAAGAGTTAGAGGTTACTGTGAGCTGTGTCACCACGGCACTCTACCCAGGGCAACAGCTTGAGACTCTGTCTCTAAAAAAAAAAAAATTCATGTTGCAGTTCTACCACCCCAAGGTATCAGGAGATGGGGGATTGGGGGTAGAGCCACATGAATGGGACCAGTGCTCTGATGAGAGGGACCCCAGAGAGCTCCCTTGCGTCAGCTGCCACATGAGGATATAGGGAGAAAACACCTGGAAGCCAAGGAGAGAGGCCTCAGGAGAAACCAGCCCTCCTCCTTGATCACAGACTTCCAACCTCCATAACTTTAAAAAATAAATTTCCATGGGGCGGCGCCTGTGGCTCAGTGAGTAGGGCACCGGCCCCATATGCCGAGGGTGGCGGGTTCAAACCCAGCCCCGGCCAAACTGCAACAAAAAAATAGCTGGGTGTTGTGGCGGGCGCCTGTAGTCCCAGCTGCTCGGGAGGCTGAGGCAAGAGAATCACATAAGCCCAAGAGCTGGAGGTTGCTGTGAGCTGTGTGATGCCACGGCACTCTACCGAGGGCAGTAAAGTGAGACTCTGTCTCTACAAAAAAAAAAAATAATAATAAAATAAATAAATAAATAAATAAATTTCCATTGTTTAATACACTTAGTCTTGGTATATTGTGCTACTGCCCATCTCAGACCCACCACTAGCTATGTGGGTCCCTTTCTGGGAAACGGAACCACACCCCACCAAAGGCCTAAAGTGGCTGATATTTGGGGATTCCCAGGCACAAAACCCAGCTCACCCCGTGTTTATCCCCCTTGACTCCCAACAAGGCTTTTCATGACTCGGTTGTGTGAATGTGCAGCAGAGGACAGTCTTCAGCATGCAGAAAGCAGCAAACCAGACATGCAGTGGGTGCAAGCCATGCCAGAGAGAACTCAGAGCAGTTTCCCTGCCTGGCAGACCAGGCTCCCATCACTACCTTTAAACAGATCTTCCTGGCATTTGCCCTGTCTCCTTTTGTAATAACGCTCTTCACTCTGGCCTCCCAAGACCAAGATGGAGGATGCCCCCCTGGTGGGATTGCAGGGGACACATGTCTGAGCCCATCTCCTGTCATGTGCACTGAAATTTGCACCTTCTGTGTGGAGAACCAGGGGGCAACCCAGGCAGGGTTTTCCTGAAGATGCTGGTCAGGCTCCCAGCAGCAGAACAGGGGTTAGCCAGGTACAACTAGACATGGGTCAAACGATGGTCACAAGGACACCTGCCCATGTGAGGGGCCCCTGGTCATGGGCCATCCACCAAGTGAACTACCCCATGAAGGCACATTGGTCTACTCTTCACAGCCCACCAAGGCACTAGGACCCCAACTTATCTAGGGGCTCCCAAAACAGAACTCAGTGGAAACAGACAGCACAGGAAATAGGGGGGAAATTTGTAAAAAGAAGGGAAATTTAGGAAACAGAGAGGACTCTAAGAAATCAAAAACATAAATGCAGACATTAAAAATGTAGTTGAAAATTTAGTTGAAGGGTTAGAAGATAAAATTAAGGAAATATCCCAGAGATTAGTGCAAAAGCCATAGAGAGAGTCAACAGAAGAGAAAGCACAGCCAGCCAGTGTGGGGAGTCGCAGTGGGGCTGGACAAGACAATCCTGGGCGGGGGGGGAGGCAGGACAGCAAGGAGGCCATGGGGAAATTTTCTGGAGCTAAGTGAGGCACCTGCAGGGTGGATGAAAGAAGACTCACGGTAAAGTCTTGAAATTTTGAAATTTCAGAATGCCAGGATCAAAGAGGAAACTGTAAAAGTCTCCAGAGAGAAAATACGGGTCATAGACAAAGTGCTAGAAGTCAGGGTGGCTTCAACTTTCCAACAGCAACATCAGAGATTGGAACAACAGACGGGAGCGGTGGCTCACACCTGTAGTTCCAGCACTCGGGGAGGCCCATAAGGAGATGACTTGAACCCAGAAGTTCAAGACCAGACTGCAGCCTGACAAGAGCGAGACCCCATCTCTACTAAAAATAGAAAAATTACCCAGGTGTGGCAGGCAGGCACCTATAGTCCCAGCTACTTGGAAGCTATGGCAGAAGGATCACTTTGAGCCCAGGAGTTCAAGGTTGCTGGGAGCTATTATGACGCCATGGCACTCTACCCAGGGCTAGAGTAGGACTCTGTCTCCAAGAGAGAAAAGAAAAAAAAAAAAAAGCTGAAACAACAACAACAACAAAACAAACAAACAACAACAACAAAAAAAACACAACAACAACAACAAAAAAGCTCCACAATGCTAAGGGAATTTTTTTTTTTTTAATTCAGATTGGGATTCTGCTGGGAAGAAATTCTTTGGAATATAGAATTTTATACCCAGCCTAACTATCAATTGTGCAGAAGAATAAAGGTGCAGGCTTTAGTTTCCATACATGCTTTCTCAGAAAGGGAGAGAGCGAGGAGACTCCAGGCCACTGCTGCTAATGGTCTAGGGAGTGCCCTGCTGTGTCCTGAGGGCTGCCCCAGGGAGGGGGACTGCAGCCCTGCCCATTGGGTGCCCGGGGAACTGTGATGAAGTCTGCTAGAGGATGTGTGGAGTCTCAGAGATAGTACATGGCAATTTAGGTCAACAGAATATTCACTACAGAACAAACAAAAGGGTTCATGAGAGAGAAACACAATCATGGCATACTGCTTGGCTCCAGGGACCAGTATTTATTTATTTATTTATTTATTTAAGACAGAGTCTCATTATGTCACCCTTGGTAGAGTGCCTTGGCGTCACAGTTCACAGCAACCTCAAACTCTTGGGCTTAAGAGATTCTCTTGCTTTAGACTCCCAAGTAGCTGGGACTACAGGCACCCGCTACAACACCCAGCTATTTGTTGTTGTTTTTGTTGTCATTATTGTTTAGCAGGCCTGGGCCGGTTCTAACCTGCCAGCTCAGGTGTATGTGGCTGGTGCCCTAACGGGCCGAGCCCTCGAACCAGTATTTACATGGTCAAAAGATAATAGCACCAGTTACTGACCCATAGAGGGAGTGCAGAGGCAGGTCTGTAAGTGTTAAATGCCCCTGAGCCATTAGAGGAAACAAACAAATGACAAAGATGCCTGAGATGGCCCTGTGGGGTAGTGAACACCAGGACACCTGAGTGGACCTTGAGAAACACTGTCTCAAGATCTGCATTCTCTTGTTCATTCTTAATTAAAATTATAACTGACTTTGTAAGTCACCAGTCTCAGTGGCACTTAACAAAACATCTTCAAGGCTGTCAATACAACTCCAAAGCCTGTGTCCACCCCAGGCCTTAGTTAGGGTGGATGGGGAGGATCCATGAGAGTTCCCACAGCTGGGAGGGACATCTGCACTTTCTTTGCATCTCATCACCAGAAAGATGAGATTCTTTCTAAATCTACAAAATGGACAGATTTTCCTGAAACATTCACCATTCGAAGATCTGTTGTTGTTTGTCCTTGAGACTAAAACACTTGCTAAGGGAAATTATCTTTGTTACAATGTTTATTGTTGAGCTATTTTAAACCATATTCATCTGGCCTGATTCTTCTCACCAACCTTGATGTTAACCTGGTGACTCCACACACTAGTCCTATTATACCAACAGCACTAAGGACTTTGCCCAGTCTCTTAAAATTAAAAATGGATTTGAAGGCAACCACTTGAAAAATATGTTAAAATCAAGTAATGAGGGCAGCGCCTATGGCTCAAGGAGTAGGGCGCCGGTTCCATATGCCAGAGGTGGCGGGTTCAAACCCAGCCCCGGCCAAAAACCAGAAAAAAAAAAAATCAAGTAATGAATGATTTTACAACAATGTAGCATCTCAATTTTCCATATCAATTCTATATTATTTTAATTCTCTACAATAGACACTCACTATTTTAACAATAGGTAAAAATACACTTTCAAGTTTCAAATAAAAATCACTTATATTAGGTATGTTTTTTTTTTTTCTTTTGCAGTTTTTGGCAGGGGCTGGGTTTGAACCCACCACTTCCAGCAGATGGGGCTGGCGCCCTACTCCTTTGAGCCATAGGGTGGCGCCTGTGGCTCAGTGAGTAGGGTGGCGGCCCCATATACTGAGGGTGGCGATTCAAACCCAGCCCTGGCTGAACTTTTGAACCCAGCAACCAAAAAATAGCCGGGCATTGTGGCAGGCGCCTGTAATCCCAGCTGCTCGGGAGGCTGAGGCAGGAGAATCGCGGAAGCCCAAGAGCTAGAGGTTGCTGTGAGTCCTGTGACATCATGGCACTCTACTGAAGGCGGTAAAGTGAGACTCTGTCTCTACAAAAAAAAAAAAAAAATCACTTATAAAAGTGGTTGCAAAGATCAAAATATTTTTGTATAGTAAGAAAACAGTGTTACACTAATCCTCCAGATCTAGATAACAGATGAGGACCAAAAGATGGGAAAGAAGCAGGGAGGATATAAACCAGTTCTGAGCCCCAG
The DNA here is from genome assembly GCF_027406575.1 of Nycticebus coucang. NCBI lineage: Eukaryota > Metazoa > Chordata > Mammalia > Primates > Lorisidae > Nycticebus > Nycticebus coucang. The sequence continues at coordinate 38,696,162 of NC_069802.1, read as the reverse complement.
AATACCTGCAAGGGCTCAACTTGCTATGTCATCCTTGCCTCTGGCAATTAGAGCTAAACAATGTTTTAAAAGGGATTGCAGGCTCCAAAGCACTGCGAAAAAAATTTTTTTTGTCACAGTTTACAGCAATCTCCAGCTCCTGGGCTTAGGTGATTCCCTTGCCTCAGCCTCCTGAGTAGGTGGGACTATAGGCACCCACCACAATGCCTGACTATTTTTTTTGTTGTTGTTGCAGTTTGGCCGGGGGCCAGATTTGAACCCGCCACCCTCGGTATATGGGGCTGGTGCCCTACTCACTGAGCTACAGGCCACCTTTTTTTTTTTTTTTAAGACACAGTCTTGTTGTGCTGCCCAGCCTGGAGTGCTGTGGAGTCATCACAGCTCACAGCAACCTCAAACTCTTGGGCTCAACCCTTCTTCATGCCTCAGCCTCCCGTGTAGCTGAAACTACAGGCGCCCACCACCACACTCAGCTAGTGTTTTTATTTTTTTTAGTAGAGATGGGGGTCTCACTCTTGCTTAGGCTGGTCTGAAACTCCTAAGCTGAAGCAACCCTCTTGCCTCGGCCTCCTAGAATTCTGGGATTACAGGTATGAGCTACTGTGTCTGGCCCCTCCATGGAAGGATTTTTTTTTTTGAGACAGAGTTTTACTTTGTTGCCCTTGGTTAGAGTGCTCTGGCATCATAGCTCACAGCAACCTCAAACTCTTGGGCTTAAGTGATCCTCTTGCCACAACCTCCTGAGTAGATGGGACTACAGGCACCGTGCCACAACACCTGCCCCCCACCCCCTTTTTTTTCTTTTTAAAGATGAGGTCTCCCTCTGGCTCAGGCTGGTCTTGAACTCATGTGCTCAGGGAATCCACCCACCTCGGCCTCCCAGAGTGCTAGGATTACAGGAGTGAGCCACTGCACCCGGCCCCTATGGAAGGTTTTTAAAAGAAAATTTGGTGAGCTGGGCGCAGTGCAGTTCCCTGCCTTCCCTGGAGGTGTCTTTTCTGTTTTGTACACACAATGAAGAGCCCAGATACCTCCTTGCTCCCTGTCAACTCCTTTTGTGGTTTTGTAAACCTTTATCTGCTTGCTTGGGGCAGCTCTGGGGAGGGCCCTAGAGATGCCGAATGTGGTCAGAATGTGGAAGTGCTGTCCTGGCCCGCCGAGCCAGGCTCCAGGTGGAGTGTCTAATCTTGGCTTTCAAGATCAAGACAAATGGAGACAGAGGTGAGACGAAAATGCCAATTAAAGAACCCAAACAGAGCCAAGACGGTACAGCTGCCAGCTTGCATTTAGTCTGACACTCAGTGGCACCTACTTGCTACACAAATGGCTGGATTCCTCAGCCTCAGGCTGGGGCAGGGGTGGCAGTTGCTACCATGGGCATGTCATCTGGTAATAGGATGAGGCCGAGGTGTCACGGGCCCAGAAGAGGGGCCTATAAGTGCCTCAGGCAGTCCGAGGCTTAGCCCGGCACAGCAGGTCGAGGCCACTGGTTTCCTCGGAAATGTTAGGGCACAGACTGAGGCCCAGGAATGGCCAACAGTGCCAAGAGGACACATTGCCTCAGACTAAGGAGCACCAATACAGCCACAGGCTCCTAGAGCTCCTGGCCTCAGTCTGAGCAAGGTGCCCACACTCACACCCTGACCTACGAAGGACAGATAGAATGGGGCCGGGGTGGACCCCACCCTCCCTACCAGAAGGAAGCTAGAGGCCCTGGCCCCTGTGAGGAGTGAGAGGGGCCTCACTCACTGTGATTCAGGAGATTCAAGACATCTCCAGATGTCCCTGAGCAAGGATAATGCTGGCCACAGCAGACAATGTGGGGTCTGGAGAGACTCTGGGCCAGACGAGGCTTCTCTGTCCCCACCAGAGTCCATCCTCCCTGGCAGAAACAGGCTCCTCTGGGCAGGTCCTCTGTCGCCGCCAATAGCCAGGAGTTTCAGAAGGACCCTGCACTTAGCCAGAGCCGGCAGCCCACCATGGTGGAGGACAGGCTGCCGCCAGCACCTTTGTTCCCCTTGTCTGACCCCCACTTTAGAGTTGGGTTTGGGTTTTATACGGCCAAGTTCTCTGGACTTGATGTGCACTGTGCCGTTTTCATCCATTACCTGTTCCATTCAACGCCCATTATTAAATTCCCACTGTTCCTGGAGCCAGCCTGGTAGTGGCTGACGTTTTCAGAGAGTCTCATCCCCCGGGGGCTATTCAAACACATGCTTTAATCCCAACCAGAATTTCTCACCAAACGAAAAGGCAAGAAAATAAAGGACTTTATCAGCTGAAGTATATTATATCTATTTCATTCCCAAGATGGGACTAAAGCATTTGTAATTGAATGGAGCTTAATCAACCAAGAACATCTCTCCTGAAGAAAGGACCATCCTGTAGGGTTTCAGGAGGAAAACAAGTTTCTCTGAAGTGTCCTTGCAGCTGTGGAGAGGTTGGGGTAAGAGCTGTCTCTGCTGAGTGGCGTCTATGAAGTCTCCTGAACAAGTGTTGGTATTTTATCATCAAGTGTTTGCTGCCACCTGCCAAGGACAACCCCTGTTCTAAGGGGTGAGACAGGGAGGAAGGACACTGGTTTTGGGCTCAATTGTCTAGGGTTCTACACTCAAAAATCTAGATTTCCCACGTTGGATTTGAGTCAGCACTGCAAGCTCCTGCCAATGCCCTCCCCCAGTTAGAGGGTGACATGCCTGCCTTGGCCCTCATTTCCCTCTTCTAGCTCACAAGACCTCAGTGGAAGCCCTCTTGAGATTCCACAAAGGCATCTGCTAAACAGATGGAGTGTCCCTTAGCACTTCCCCATCTTCCTTCCCTGGCTGTGGATGTAATGCTAGAGGTGAAGCAGCCACTTTGAGACTGTGAGGAGCAGGCTGAGCCTGGAAGCACCAATGAGGATAAAGGTGGAAGCTGATGGCACCAAGTCCCTAGTGGCATTGCTGAGCAGTTGGGCAACCTCCTGGCACTGAGTCAACTGATTCAAGCTACTCTCCCTCCAGCTCTGCTCCTTGCAGCCCAGAACATCTTCCCCACGTGGAATTTGAGAGCTTCCTCTCTGATCTACTATGTCCCCCACAGTCCAGCTCAGCCTGCAGCTTCACTGTCCAGAGAACCTGGCCTTGCCAGTGTCCAGTGGAGCAAGAAGTGGCGGGATACCAGACTGCCTAGACCTGCCACAGCACAAGAGAGGCCCTGGTGAGCAGAGCTGGCTGAGCTCCAAACTGGGCACGAGCAGAGAGGGTGGGAGCAGGTGGGACCGTGGCCTGGGACAGGGCAGGACATGGCCTTGCCCTTGGTGTATAGCCCCTGGGTGGACACCTGAAGTCAGGACAGGACCCTGGCTGCCAGGCAGCCTCCATGGTCCTGATCTGAGGTCTTAGAAGGTACAGTGAGGAAGGAGCTCAGATGGAGAGAGCTACACCCCAAGTTGGTGTCCCTGGGGGGGAGGAGGCACTGGAAATAGCCACAGTGTGTCTGAGGGAGGGGCTTTCCCAACTAGGCTCTTTGCTCTGGTGGCCTTTGGTTACAGAGGGAGATTCTCCTCCACATCCCACATATATCAAGTGGACACTGGCAGTCTTCATGCCTTTGGGGATGGACAGCTCAAAGCCTACCACCCATGGGGGTGTGGAGAGGTTCCCTGACCACAGGCAGCCCCCCAGGCTCTGTTTAAGGGGGGTCCTGCCTACCTGCCTGACTTGTTCGTGAGACACATCTCCATTGTCCACCCTGGCCTAGGCAGTAATGACCCTCTTCTCACCCTGGAACCCTGACTATGTCTACAGAGTGCTTTCTTCCCCCTTCCCCCATTTATTTCCTCCCTCCCCACAGGTAGACCAGTACCCTACCTCTCAGTGGGGTTCAGACTGGCCTGTCCACACTGGCCAAGCCATCAGAGTCACAGAGGCCTGCTTGGTTGAGGCAGGGGTGGGGGTGTGAAAGTGAGGAGGCTGGGCTGGGGCAGGCACTGTGGGGAGACTGTGCATAGTGGTTCCTGCTGCATGCAGTCCTCCATGCTCTCTCCTCCCTCTTGCACCCTCAGCCACCACCCCTGGGATCCAAGTGTGTTCTGGGCAGAGAGTGTCACTGAGAATGGTGAGTGAGCACTGAGCTGGTCATTCAAGCCACCATAACCACCTCTGCCTGATACAATCAGTCTCCCCACAACCATGCATGTTCCCTGTAGGGCACAATACCATGTCCTGGCCCCAGGGAGACCCCCTGAGGACCCCGCACCCCAAATCCCTGTAGATGTGCCTGGCCCAGGTTGAGGCTACCTTACCACAAAGGGGCCACAGGCAAGCTTCCTACACCGAGGGCAGTCAGCAGTCTGCAGCAGCCTGAACAGGCTGAACACTAACATAGGCTTATTTATACCTGGGGATGGCCCCAAACCTGCTAAAGCTTTGAGGGCACTCTCTTGGTGAGAAGAATGAATTTACTAACAGCTGGACAATTTCTTGCACAATTTGGCCCCAAGAGTATCCTCTCCACCCCCGGCCCTGCCTGTGTCCACACCCAGGGGTCCCCACACACAGTGGGCCCACAACACACAACTGCTAAGTCAGAGGGATAATGGCCCTGTCTGGCGTGTGCATGGCAGGTGCTAGAAGGTGCCTTCCAGGGCCAGGGGCTGTTGTCCAGGCAGCAGCTGTGAAGGTGGATGGATAGGCTCACCCTCCCAAGGCCCTGCAAGGCCCAAGCTACCAGCACAGGGCAGGGCTGTCCCTGGCATGGCAGAACTAGCAATATAGATGCCGGAAGCCTGCCTGTCCTGCCCTAGTGAGGCCCATGGCCCCAGCTGGCCACCTTCTCATATCCCTGGACCCTGCAGCTGGGAACCCAGAGGTTATGTGAGTGACCCCTGAGGCAGCTGTGTGGGTGCAGACGGGACAGGGACCAGGTGGGGGTCACAGCACGTGAGGACCTGGAAGTCTGGCTAGGCTCTGAGGGCCACGGCCCACAGACCAAGCAGGAAGGACTGAGCCCTGAATGGGGCACAGTCGAAAAATCAGAGGGGGAGGACAGACAGAGTTAAGGTCCAGAGCCTCTGCACCCGTCTGGCCACTCATCCTACCTTGGAATAGGTCCAAAGGCTATCTGGGGGAAGGCCACAGGCCCTAAGTCCCGGCTGCTGCTCCTGGCACCTTCTCTTCTGGTGCATTGAACCCCCAGATCCTCACCCTGCTCCCTGGTTACCAGTGTGTATGTGTGGGGGGCTCAGCAGGCAACAGAGCCAGGGCCCCTCAGGGAGGCTGCAGAAACTGGGCAGGGTGCAGGCGTCCACACTGGATTCCCAGAACTCCTGGCCACCCCAGCTGGCACCCTGAGCTCCTCCCTGAACAGGCTGTCCCTGAATTCCAGCCCATCACTGCCATTGCTTCAGCTCAGAGCCCTGCTTCCTGGCTCCTCCCCGGTCTCAGTTGAGGCTCTGCCCTGCCATGTGAGGGTCCTGCTAGGCAAAGGTGGAGGCTCGAAGAGACAGCATCCCCCAAGGCCCCGCTCCTGCACCAGGCCACCCAAGCCCCAGACTGGCCACCTAGGAACCAGATATGCCCTGTCTGCTCCATGTGGGAATCCTGCATCTCCAGCACAGTCAGAAGACAGGATCTGTGGTCAGTGAGCTGGATGCTGCCCTAAGCACAGCAAGTCCCATCCCCTGAAAGGCAGCTCCTCCGCCGCCAAAGCCTTCCTTGCCTGCTTCTGTGAGTCTTTCCCTGTGCACATGTGTGCGTGCGGATGTGTGGGTGCTATCTGTGTGCTGCCTGATGCTACGTTCCTGCTGTTTTGACTTCAGTCGTCTCTGTCTCTTTCTCCTGTCTCCTTCTCCCCACTCTGCTGAACACTTGCTCAGTTTTCACCTCTGTCTATTCCTTGCTGAGCACATTTCTGCCTCTCTGTTTCTCTCCATCTCTGTTTCTGGGCTGTTATTTTCCTTTCCTAGCTCTACCTCCAACTGGTTTCTCATTACCCTCTCCCTGGCCTCTTTCCTGCCCCTTTGCCTGCCAGTTTCTTCCCTCTGGCCCACACTAATTCTGAGATGGCAAGAGTGACTTGGCTGGTGCGGAGCAGAGCTGGGGGCAGGAATAGTCTCTAGCAGTGGCGCTGGGTCTCACACAGCCATGAGCTCCACCAAGCAAACCTGGGGGGGATTTGGCCATGTTTGGCTGCAGAGACTCTGAGGCCCACCAGCTACCCCCCTCTGTCACGATGTCCCCAGTGCCTGCCCATCACCAGTGCAGAGGAAACTTTGGGATGACAAGAAACAAAGAGGGAATTCAGGCTGGCAATTACCCTGCTAATTTCAGCCATGCAGACAGACAAAGCAGATATTTCAGTTTTCTTAAAAACCCACCTCAGAGCCTGAATTAGCCACCTGATTAATTGTCTGTAACAGCCTGGGATGCCCTGGGTGGAACCTGGTCCCGCCCGGTAAAGATGCTGGCTCATACAGAAAACATGTTGGTGATGTAATCATTATAATTAGCCGTAACCTTGACCAAGAAGTCTGTGGCCCTGGGCCAGGCTCAAACGTCTTTTCATTTAATTTATGTTGAGCAAAAGCACAGACATCCTCCAGGAGACAGCTGCGTGTGTGCGCCTCCTGGGTGTGGTGGAGTCCCCCCATCTGCCTGGGGCCCTGGCACTATGCCCAGCCTACTCCCCACTCTGGACAAAAACTCCCAGGCTCACAGAACCAGGTCAGATGTTCCCCACAGAGGCCACCCTGATGGCAGAGTCAGGTGCTGGCTGCAGGCTCCCTTCCTGGGTGCTCTGGGAGCTGATGCTGACCCAGGGGAGCTGCCCAGAACAGCCCCCAAGTCCTACAGGCCTAAGTTCTTTGGGACACATCTGTGCCACTGTGGACCTGCCCCTGAGCCCATTGGGCCACCCATCTCTAGGCCAGGGACTCACTGTCCATGACTGCTCCCAGTCCTAGGCCACAAAGATGGCTGTGGGCCAAGAGGAGACAGGGTTCCCTTCAAATAGCAGTTGGGAGGTTGGAAGGGGCCCTGCTCCTGAAGTGCACACACAACAGGCTGAACTGCCTCCTTGGGGGACAGCAGGTCACACAGCTGTTCTTCCTCCTGCCTCCTGTGCACAGTGTTGCCCAACCGGGTGAAGCCCACGAGGTCCTCACCTGTGTCCCAGGCCTGCCTGCCCCCACCCTGGTTCCTGATGCAAAGGCCTGCACCTCCTATATGCCCGGCACCCTCCCCACCTGCCTAGTCCTTCCTGACCCCCTCCACACCAAATGCTGGATCAGGATGCTGCCAGACACAGTTGCACCCTGACCCGGGGCTCCTTTGGAGGGGGTTCAGGTGTGTTTACAAAGGCCGTGTGGGATCTGCAGGGGGCTCTATGTGTGTGCTGTGCAGTGTGCAGGCTGAGCAGTAGCTGGGCCTGCCTGTTAGGTGGTCCATCCCCACCTCCCAAACCCATGCCCACTCCCTACCTCCCAGGGCCTGCTTCATCACAAACTCCATGACGGTGGCTCAGGTTCCTCAGTGACTCGTCCAAGGCTCAGAACTCACATTCAAGTATGGCCAGGGGTCCTCCTCCTGGGGGAGAACAAGATGGTCACCAGTCACCCTGACCAGGCCTGAGCTTCTTTCTACACCTTCCTGACCTTCGCCGGAGCCACAGTCTGGGCTGCAGGGACCACCATTCGTTCCCTGCCCCAACACTTTGCAGGTTGGACCCCCCCCCACTGGGAAGGGTACCTCGAGTGCCCTACTTTGGGGGGCGTCCCCACAACACACCAGCGTGCTCAGGCTCCAGGCCCCCAGCCAGCCCACAAAGTGGTCTCCACATTACCTCAGGGGTTCTGAAGCTAGCCTTCAGCAGTCTGCAGGGGGAGCGCTCCCCGTATGGGGACATAGCTCAGAGGAATCCAGAGAAGTCTCATGCCAGCCTGAGTTAAGCGGGGGCGGGGCCCAGGGGGCATTTGAAGGTGACTGCTCTGAAGAGGCCAAGACGGGGAGAAGGCTTAAGGTGATAGATCATTGAGTGGGTGCCCCCCAGGGATGGTCCTGAGGCTTCTGATACTAGGGGCCAGCCTTCACCCTGAGGAGACCCCAGTGCCCTCTGCCCCCAGTAAAAGGGATGAGAGTGGAGAAACCCCAAGGACTCAGCCCGCAGGGAACAAAGGCAGGCAGACCACCCGACACCTGCGCCTGCTGGGTGGGATGCTCCAGGCCCCAGGGCTCCTCCCAGGCAGTGGGCACTCTGGGGGATACTTCCTGTAAAATTACAGCAGTCTCAGTGGACCCCCTTTGTGGGGTCTCTCCTGTCAGGATAACTTGGGTCCCTGGAAAGACTGTTTTACTGCTTTTTCCTCTGCAGAGGACAGAGATCCTCATGGCTGGGGAATGTGGGGACAGGCAGTGCCCCTTAGAGCACTGATGCACAGGGGTGCCCTTGCTGCACCAAGCAGACTCTCCAAACTTCTCCCCTGGCTTTTAAGCGGGAGGGGCACGGCAGGGCCCAGCGCAGAGCGGCTCCAGTGTTGCGGGAGTTCCTGCAAGGACGGACACTCCAGCGCTTCCACCCACGCCCTGGCCAGCTAGGGTTCCAGCGGCTACCGCACCCCTTAGCTTTGCGGGCGAGCCGGCTCTGCCTAGTGGCCCTCACAAGAGCGCGCCAGGAGAGAGGAAAGAAGGAAGAGGACGAGGGAGGAGACCGGGAGACTGGTGCTGGGGAGGAGCGAGAAAGACGCAGGTGCGGGGCCAGGACCGCCGGGGCCGCTTCAGCACCACGCCGGTGGACAGCGCCAGCCACAGGCTCACCCCGCGAGCCGGGAAGCCGGAGCAGGGGCGCCGGGGTGCAGGGATACTGGGGCAAGGGAAGGGCACAAGGGCGCCGGGACCGGGAAGGGGGCGCAGGGGCACCCGGGCCGCGCAAGAGGAGCAGGCGGCACAGGGGCCGGGAAGGGGAGAGGGAAAATGAGACAGAAGAGCAGGCTGTGCCCAGGGGCATCGGTTACCTTTCCAGGGCCAGGCGCGCGGTCAGTGGCAGGGAGCGCTCGGGGCGGCCGGGTCCATGTGGCTAGGAGCGAACTGCGGCGGCGGCTGAAGGGCACCGCGGGGAGGGCGCGTCACACGGAGGTGCTTCCCGCCCCCAGCCCGCGCCAGCGCCGGGCGTGACGAGGAGGGCGGGGGAAGGGAGCATCAAGGGGCGGGGCCGTGGACACCAGCTGGGTGGGCCTGGAGCCGCGGGACCGCGCGCGTCTCCCCGAACCTGCCCCGGGCAACGCTGCGGGCCTTCGGGAGCCGTCTCCGAGCCAGTGCGAGACCCCGGCCGGCCCTTCAACTCGGAATCCCACTGCCATCCCCTCCAACCCTGCGGGGAGCCTTGTGGGCGCTGGGCCCCGCACGTGCAAAACCGCGAGTCGGAAGAGTCCTCGCTAGCCCAGGAAGGGGGCGGGGGTCGCCGTGCCCCCCATCTGGCTGGGCCCGGGCGCCTCCAGCTGCTTCGGGCACCCCGGGGTGGAAAAAGGGCGTTCCCAGACCCTAAGCCCGTCCCCCCGCCCAGCCCCTCGAGGGACGAGACCCGCACACCGAGCCAGGGCTATCTTTCAGTGTAATAAAGTCACCGAGAAAAGGAGACACGCTGAATTTCAATTTAGGGGACAAAAGCCCCCCGGGGATGTTTGGGGGCCTGGGCGGCTGCAGCTGAGGCGGGCCGGCAGAGGCGGCAGAGGAGGCGGTGTCTGGGCTGCGCAAGGCAGGAGCCAGTACGGACGCCGGAAGGTCACTGCGGGCCGGGCTGGGGGGGGCCGTCGCCGCAGCCCTCCTGCGAGGCCGCCCCCTCCCCGAGCCATCCGGATTTCCTCTGCAGAGGCTGCTCCGCGGGAGGGCGAGGTGGCTGCACCGGTCGGCCTGCGGGTCACTGCTCTGCAGTTGCTGCACCACGTCTGGCTGTGGGGAGGGGCCAACGGCTCAACAAGGGTTGGGGGCTCACCTGGACCTCCTAGAGCTGTTCAGGCTTAAAACTGCTGCTTGAGGTACTCGCCCAGGAACGGAGAATCCTGGCCACTGCATTAACTGACCACCATCTCCTTCTGCTGAGTCATACCACTGTGAGAGAGGTGGCCTGGAACTGCCTGCCCAGTGGGAAGGGACCACAGGCCCTCAGCCATGGGCCATCCAGAGGTCTGTACCTGTGGCAGGGACAGGTGCCTAGGCAAGCGGCCACTGCAGGGCCACCTGGTCTAGTCCAGGGGGAGGCACCTCAGCCCTGGAGTGCCCAGAGGAAGCCTCAGGTCCTAGGGAATAGCTATCAGCAGGTTGCAGAGCAGGCTAATGACCCAGGGTGTTCTGTGGGCCTGGAGGCCTTGGATGTGCCTGTCCAGGTTTTCACAGAGATGTGGAGGAGGTGGACAGGATAGACAGCCCTGGTTGATCCATCATGGCTGGACGGATCCCTGACTCTGAGTTCAGATGTGTCCACAGCAGTAGGAATGTCCATGGACCTAACGAGGCCATGGTGCCATCAGCAGGTAGAGAAAAGTCCAGTGTCCAGGACCCAGCTGGCTAGAGGTCATGACACCTGTGAGTTTATCCCTGAGGGAGGTGCTACTCCAGCTGAATGGCTGGCAGTGCTTCAGATGCTGTCCTGGAATCCTAGAAAGTGCTGTGGCTGCTGGCCAGACTCACCCTGCCTCACTCAGGCCCCCCTAGTGGGCTAGGCCCAGGTGCTCCTATTCCGGGGGCAGGCCTGACACCTTCACACCAGTGTCTCTTCTCCACCTGCCTCCAGGATTGGACTTGGGGATGGAGAGAGCATCTCACCCAGCAGTTACCTTGAGTCATCTCCAAGCCTTTCAGCCCAACACCAGAGGCCACTTCTGCTGACCTTCATGTGACAGACTCCCTGGCTGCAGATCAGAGGGGACCCTTCTCTGTGAATGACACTGCCAGGCCTTCAGGCCAGTCAAGGATGTCTGGCTCCAGGTGACTATCCACGCTGCCCCTACCTCTGAGACCCCCACCCTCCAGAAGCCTCTCAGGAGCTAGGACTAGCACAGAGACCCAAGAAAAACCCCAGCCCCCAGAAGCCCTACCTTGAGCCTGCCCCTGGGCTGAAGCAGGTGCAGGGATGTCTGGCAGGAGCCCTGTGGAGGGGCTCAGGACCTAAGGTGGCCACAGCACTCTGTTCCCACCTGAGCTCACCTCAAGTTGGTCTGAGCCTTGCAGTCAACAGGGCAGCTCTAAGGGCAGCACCATGACTATGGGGACATGGCCCTGAGGACATTGAGCCCCACCAGGGCCCATGGCTTGGCTGGGCGACTGTTGACCAGGGCTGGAAACACCTCCAGGGACAGGTCCTGAGTCACCTGCTGCCCAGGCCAGCACCCTCCAGCTGCAGAGGTGAGGGAAGGGGTAAGAGGGGGGCTGGGGAAGGGGGAAAGGAAGGGACAGGGAAGAGGGAGGGAAAGGAGAGGAGGGGCAAGGAGTGAGGGGTGGTTGAGCAGGTTGTGTAGGCAGGGTGGTCTCTCTGAGTCCCAGGCAAGAACCCCAGGGACAGGGGAGTCCAGGTGGAGCCACCAAAGATCACTAAGAGGCTGAGCCCTCTGCCTTTCGGGACCCTGTGAATGACTAACAGGTGGTGTACACAGGCCACTGGGTACCTTGAAGAGTCTTAGAGCCACAGTGGATGCTCTGAGGTAATGTCCCTAAGCTCACAGGACCCAGGCCACCCCATTCCTGTGCCCCTCAGGACGTCTGTGGATGCTCCCCAAGCTCCCCCATACGCCCAGACAGATCTGTCAAGAGCCAAGTCCCCCACATAAAGGCCTTTGCCTCATCCCTTGCTGTTCCTTGTGCCAAGACTGTGCCACCTGGGGCCAGCCAGCACCTGTGGAAAAAAGAGTGGACGGTGACAACTGCCCCCAAACCAGCCTATACATGTCTGTGTCGGGTGTGTGAGCACTGACCTGCCTTCCTAGGCTGCTCGTGCAGTCCCCACAGGCCCCATGCTCCACTTGAGGTGCACACCCACATTTACATGTAGCCCAGTGCCCTTGGGCAGAGGACACAGACTGTGGTCCCTCTGTACAAGGGACATCACTCAGCCTCAGAAAGGGGTGACACTCTGACCTAGGTGGCAGCATGGATGAAAGAGCCAGATGCCACAGGCCATGTTTTGCGTGATTCTGCTCAGCTGAAATGTCCAGGCAGACCACATGGACAGGCGAGACAGGGTACGGCATGGGGTCCCCTGAGGCGATGACATGTTCTGGAACTAGAGCGGTGGCTGCACCCCGTGCCCCTGAGATGCACACTAGAAAATGGTCCATTTTACGCTGTGCGACTTTCATTTCAATAAAAAGAAAATACAGGCTCAGCGCCTGTAGCTCAAGCAGCTAGGGCACCAGCCATAAACACTGGAGCTGGTGGGTTCGAATCCAGCCCGGGCCTGCCAAACAACAATGACAACTACAACCAAAAAACAGCTGGGCATTGTGGCGGGCGCCTGTAGTTCCAGCTACTTGGGAGGCTGAGGCAAGAGAATCACTTGAGCTCAAGAGTTTGAGGTTGCTGTAAGCTGTGACTCCATGGCACTCTACCCAGGGCAACAGCTTGAGACTGTCTCAAAAAAAAAAAAAAAAAAAAAAAGAAAGAAAGAAAGAGGGCGGCGCCTGTGGCCGGCCCCATATACCGAGGGTGACGGGTTCAAACCCGGCCTCGGCCAAACTGCAACCAAAAAATAGCCGGGCGTTGTGTCGGGCGCCTGTAGTCCCAGCTACTCGGGAGGCTGAGGCAAGAGAATCGCTTAAGCCCTGGAGTTGGAGGTTGCTGTGAGCTGTGTGAGGCCACGGCACTCTACCGAGGGCCATAAAGTGAGACTCTGTCTCTACAAAAAAAAAGAAAGAAAGAAAGGAAAAAATACAATCCCATTAGGGGCTCTACCAGGAAACCACATTCTGAGCTGTGCCAGCTGAAATGAAAAAAGGTACGTCTTCAACAATCAACAAAGTGAGTGGCCATGATGATAGCTGCCGAAACTGCCAGATGCCCACGAGGAAGTTTTGCCCAGGCCCCTTCCCTGTGTGTACAGGAGGAGGTGCCACCACCGAGAAGGCTGCCCTGGCAGGTGGTGTGGTCTTAGGGAGTCCCTGCATGGTTGCCTTCCCAGCAGGGGACCTCTATGGGCTGAGCTGCCCCCACGTCCTCTGACCACATCACTGCCTCCACAAGTGGATTGGCCACAGCTGTCTGCCAAAGCAGGAGGCCTGATGGGTCTGTCCACTCTGCCCCTCGGTTCCAGCTAGTGCCTGTCCCCTCTGCTCCTGGTGCCCACAGGCCTGGTCCTGAGTGTCTTCAGCTCTACCCTGGCTGGGCAGGGGGCCAGAATGGCCCAGCACCTGAAGGGGCACACAGAGGCCAAGGACATAGCAGGGCAGCCACTGCCCCCCATAAAATCCCCCAACACAGGATGCCACAGCCTCTTCATTATGAGGGAAAGGCAGCTCAGCCACTGCTGTCTGCACCACACGCCCAGCTCACATCACTCATAGACTGACCAATACCATCTCTGTCCTCATGGCAGGAGGGCAGCAGAGGAGCAAACCCTGTGGCCACACTTCAGACTCCCTTCCCTCTTCCCCGCCACTGTTCCCCATGGCCTGTCCCTGAGTCACCTATGTGCCTGGTCCTCTTAGCCGAGCCCTTCCTGCCCTCTAGCAGGAAGCCCCCAGCAATGGCCTTTTGCTGCACGGCTGGGAGGGGGTGGCCCTGGGACAAGGGCAGGATGACCAAAGAAGCCAAATGGGGCCCAGAGCATGGTCAGCTGGGGTGGAGGTGGCCAAGCCCCAGACTGAGCTGCATGGACAGTGTCTGGGATGGGGCACTGTGGTGCAAGTTGTGTTCTATGAGCCAGAGCTCACGTCCTTACTGCGTCCTCTGCTGTTTTTCACAATGTTGCAAACCCCTCAAAATGGCACTGGGCTAGACAGCTAGGTCCTGGGGAAGGGCTGCAAAGCAGGGATCTCTGGGATCTGCCCACAACTTCTAGATGTCTGAAATGACTCTAATGATGGATGGGCAGTCTCTCCTGGCCCGGGGATGTCCTGACCCCATGCAGGCTCCTATCAGGTGGGGTGGGTATGGACAGTGCCCCTGAGCAGCAGCACAGAGCAGAGAACAGAGATGGCACCGCCCACCAGAGCTGAGTCCGAGCTGTCCATCCCAGCCAGAGTCTTGTATGGGGCCCAGCATGAGTGGGTGGGTGCCAGGAGGTATTTACCAAGCAAACGAGTATTTCCCACAAATGGGCATTTGATAGGGATTAGGCAGGAACAGAATTGAAAGTTGTTTTCTGTGCTGGAGCCACAGACATAGGTTTTAGACCTGCCACCATTGAAGGCCCCACCCTGAGGCCATGTGAAGGGGTCTACGGGTCCCTGAGATGGGGAGGCAAGAGACCACCTCCCAAAGAGTTTCCAGAATCACCCAACTGGCTCCAGCAGGAATGGAAGGAGCACTGGGAGATTGGGGAGGAGCACTTGGGGTTGGAACACTTGGGAGGAGTGCTTGAGGAGGAGCCCCTGGAGAGTAGCATCTGGGGTTGGTGCACCTGAGGGGGAGCTCCTGGGAGGACAAGTAGGTGCTTCATCAAGGTTAAGCATGTGTGGCTGCATGAGTAGGCCTTCACTGATTGGGGACACTTGGGCACACTTTCTCAAGATGCCAAATTTAATACCCAGCCAGGGCCCCCTGGGATGGCAATGCCTGGCTCTCTGGGGAGAAGGCAGAATGGTGGACCTATTGGGTGGGCCAGGGCTGTGAGGGGCCCTGCATTATAGGAAGGAGTGAGGTGGGGTCCTCTCCAGGCAAAGGAGGTGGTGGGCTCCAACAGGGTGACAAAAGGGACCCCTGGGAAAAGAGTTTGTAGCCTGAGTCACCATGACAACAGGCTAGGCCAGAGGGAAGGTGGGGGCAGTGGAGATGGGCCATGGAAGGGCTGCCAGGGTCTGCCTCATGTCTGGTCAGCAGCTCAGGCTGCCCACACAACATACTCTAGGCCAGTTCCCAAGTCTGAGCCAATGTCCGGCCTGGAGTCACAGCCCTAGTCCACAGTGCCAGGCACAGTCCACTCTGATGCTCCCAGCTCCGAGGGCCCCTGACGGTCTTAGCTTGGTGATTGCACACAGGGATGGCTAGTAACAGGTCTGGGCTGTCAGTATTCCCAGAGACAAAAAAAGCCATCTAGCTCTGCCCTCTACTTTTTCTTTTTCTTTCTTTCTTTTTTTTTTTTTGTAGAGACAGAGTCTCACTTTATGGCCCTCGGTAGAGGGCCATGGCATCACACAGCTCACAGCAACCTCCAACTCCCGGGCTTAAGCGATTCTCTTGCCTCAGCCTCCTGAGTAGCTGGGACTACAGGCGCCCGGCCGGGGCCGGGTTTGAACCTGCCATCCTTGGTATATGGGGCCGGCGCCTTACTGACTGAGCCACAGGCGCCGCCCCAGCTCTGCCCTCTAGAGTGACAGTCTAAGGACCTTTGTGTCTCTCTACCCCAAGGGAATCATGAGTGTGGATAGACTTGGATCGTTGTTGAGAACCACATGGCAGGAGGTCAGTCCCAAACCTGCCTGAGTGGGTAAATCAAAACTGATGTCCTGGGCGGCGCCTGTGGCTCAGTGAGCAGGGCGCCGGCCCCATATACCGAGGGTGGCGGGTTCAAACCCGGCCCCGGCCAACCTGCAACAAAAAAAATAGCCGGGCGTTGTGGTAGGCGCCTGTAGTCCCAGCTGCTCAGGAGGCTGAGGCAGGAGAATCACCTAGGCCCAGGAGTTGGAAGTTGCTGTGAGCCGTGTGACTCCACGGCACTCTACCAAGGGCCATGAAGTGAAACTCTGTCTCTACAAAAAAAAAACTGATGTCCTTTCTTGACGGGATGGTGGAGGTAGCTCCATTTCTAAGCCCTAGCTGAGGCTGCGCCAGGCTGGCCCCAGGGAAGCTGGCGGATCTGAGGTCTCCACCAACGGGATCCCAGGCAGGGCTCTGACACTCCTGCCCAGAGACCCTAGCCACAGGAGAAGAGGAGGGTTTGGGCACTTGCAGGTGGCCCCCAGACCTGCAGAGGGATTTGGTGGGTGGTGCAAGGGGCTGAGCCACATCCTGAGCACATTTGCAGTTGGGGGGCATGGGCCCCAGGAACCCTGGAGGGGATGCTCCTAGGGGATGCCAGGGGCCAGGGTGGGCTGCAGTGGTCGTGAGAACTCCCCCACCAGGCCATTCATTGCTGGATATACAGGGACCTGAGCACACTGCAGTGTAAGATGCATGCGCTGCATCACTCCCTGTCTTTCCGGGTCTGGACAAGCACCCAGCCTCTCCCCACCTTTACTCATAAATGTGTCTGTTCCCACTATTTCCTGGAGGACCTGGATGGACACAGCCAGGGAGAGGTCTGAGTGGGAATGATATCACTCTTACCAGAGTGAGATGTCTGCGTGGGCAGCCTGGGGCCATGACAGGTGGGGGGGAAGTGAACTAGTGGCCAATGGAGTTCTGGCCCCCTGGGCATTTGGCCGTAAGCCCAGAAATCCATGGAGGCCTGTGTGCCATGGCTGGCCATGTAGGGCCAGGCACCAAGGCCTGCCTCTCTCCAGCCTCCCTGGCCCTGGGGCAGGAGGTGCTGGCTCCAGGAGGCACTCAGGCAAACTGCATTTGCACTCAATCCTTAGGACAGGGAAAGGAAGGAGAAACAGGAGGTATCTGCCATGACAGGAGGCCCACAGCTAGGTCCTGGAGGCTGAGTCACCACCAAGACCCGAACCAAGTTCACTCCTGGGCAGTGACACTGCAATCCCAGACAACCGCTGACTTGCCTTCTGCACTTAGAGAAGATCTGTCCTTCCTTAGGGCTTATTCTAATCAATCAAATGGTTGAGTCGTACCCTGTTAGGTGGGTGGGTGTTTATTTACATGCTCCCATTGAGGGACATCTGGGTTGTCCCTAGTTTGGCGGTGGAGGCCAATGCGACCCCAACTTGGATGCTAATCCACCATGCTGACCTCCAATTAAGCCTGATTCTGGGGATGCTGCTCAGATTTCCACTTTCTCTACTGTTCTTGTGTAAGAGCGCATTAACTTACCCTAAATCATGCCGTTAGGTCCAAACAACCCTAGTGCCAGTGCACACATCACTGTCTGTGACCCACCTGGCATTCTCGTCTTTTCCCTATGGCACATAAGCCCTGGGTGTGGAGTGATAGTGTGGACATCTGCTGTCTGGAAGCTGCCAAGGACACACTTCTGTCTGTAAATTCCCCCAACAAATTGTCCTCTACCCAAAGACCAGCTTTGTCTGCCTCACTCTCTGGTCTCTGAGCTCTTGCATCTGGGGCGCTTTGCACACCCAACCCTCTTACAGAACAGTTGGGTTATTTTGAATAAAGCTCTAAGAACATTCATGTACAATTCAAGGACATATGTTTTTATCTCTTTTGAGTAAATATCTAGGAGTGAAATAATTCATATCACAAGTATATGTTTAACTTTGCTTTTTATTTTTATTTATTTATTTTTCTTTTTTTATTGTTAAATCATAGCTGTGTACATTAGTGCAATCAAGGGGTACAATGTGCTGGTTTCGTATACAATGTGAAATATTCTCATCAAACTGTTCAACGTAGCCTTCATGGCATTTTCTTAGTTATTGTATGTAGACATTTGTATTCTGCCTTTAGTAAGTTTTGCCTGTACCCATTCTAAGATGCACCGTAGGTGTGGCCCCACCCATTACCATCCCTCCACCCTAACCTCCTCCCTCACTTCCCCTTCCTTGGCCCTTTCCTCATGGTCTTGTGCTATAGTTGGGTTACAGCCTATAATTTAGCTTCATAGTAGGGCTGAGTACATTGGATACTTTTTCTTCCATTCCTGAGATACTTTGCTAAGAAGAATATGTTCCAGCTCCATCCATGTAAACATGAAAGAGGTAAAGTCTCCACCTTTCTTTAAGGTTGCATAATATTCCATGGTATACATGTACCACAATTTGCTAGTCCATTCGTGGGTCAATGGGCACTTGGGCTTCTTCCATGACTTAGCAATTATGAATTGGGCTGCAATAAACATTGGTACAGATGTCTTTGTTATATTGTGATTTTTGGTCTTCTGGGTATAAACCTAGTAAAGGAATTATAGGATGGAATGGCAGGTCTATTTTTAGGTCTCTAAGTATTCTCCAAACATCCTTCCAGAAGGAACATATTAGTGAGCATTCCCACCAGCAGTGCAGAAGTATTCCCTTTGCTCCACATCCACGCCAACATCTCTGGTTTGGGGATTTTGTTATGTGGGCTACTCTTACTGGGGTTAGGTGATATCTCAAAGTAGCTTTGATTTTCATTTCTCTGATGATTAAGGATGATGAGCTTTTTTTCATGTGTTTGTAGATCGTGCGTCTGTCTTCTTTAGAGAAGTTTCTCTTCAAGTCCCTTGCCCACCCTGAGATGGGATCATGTGTTCTTGCTAATATGTTTGAGTTCTCTGTGGATTCTGGTTATTAGACCTTTATCAGAGGTATAACCTGCAAATATTTTCTCCCATTCTGAAGGCTGTCTGCTTGCTTTACTGTGTTCTTGGCTGTGCAGAAGCTTTTTAGTTTGATCAGGTCCCAGAAGTGTATTTTTGATACTGCTTCAATTACCTGGGGAGTCCTCCTCATAAAATATTCACCCAGGCCGATTCCTTCAAGAGTTTTCCCTGCACTTTCTTCAAGTATTTTTATAGTTTCATACCTTAAGTTTAAATCTTTTATCCAGTGAGAGTCTATCTTAGTTAATGGTGAAAGGTGTGGGTCCAGTTTCAGTCTTCTACAGGTTGCCAGCCAGTTCACCCAGCACCATTTGTTAAATAGGGAATCTTTTCCCCACTGAATGTTTTCAATTGGCTTGTCAAAGATCAAATAATGGTAAGTAACTAGATTCATCTCTTGGTTCTCTATTCTGTTCCAGACATCTACTTCTCTGTTTTTGTGCCAATACCATGCTGTTTTGATCACTATCGATTTATAGTACAGTCTCAGGTCTGGTAGCGTGATTCCTCCTGCTTTGTTTTTATTTCTGAGTAATGTTTTGGCTATTCAAGGTTTTTTCTGATTCCATATAAAACAAAGTATTATTTTTTCAAGATCTTTAAAACATGACAATGGAGCTTTAATAGGAATTGCATTAAAATTATATATTGCTTTGGGTAGTATAGACATTTTTTTTTTTTTTTTGTAGAGACAGAGTCTCACTGTACCGCCCTCGGGTAGAGTGCCGTGGCGTCACACGGCTCACACCAACCTCTAACTCTTGGGCTTACGCGATTCTCTTGCCTCAGCCTCCCGAGCAGCTGGGACTACAGGCGCCCGCCACAACGCCCGGCTATTTTTTGGTTTTCAGTTTGGCCGGGGCTGGGTTTGAACCCACCACCCTCGGCATATGGGGCTGGCGCCCTACTCACTGAGCCACAGGCGCCGCCCGGTAGTATAGACATTTTAACAATGTTGATTCTTCCCAGCCATGAGCATGGTATGTTTTTCCATTTGTTAACATCTTCAGCTATTTCTTTTCTTAAAGTTTCAAAATTCTCTTTGTAGAGATCTTTCACGTCCTTTGTTAGATATACTCCCAAATATTTCATCTTCTTTGGCACTACTGTGAAAGGAATAGAGTCCTTGACTGTTTTTTTTTGGCTTGGTTATTGTTGGTATATATAAAGGCTACAGATTTATGGGTGTTGATTTTGTAGCCTGAGACATTGCTATATTCCTTGATCACTTCTAAAAGTTTTTTAGTAGAATCCCTAGTGTTTTCCAGATACACAATTATATCATCTGCAAAGAGTGAAAGTTTGATCTCTTCTGACCCTATGTGGATACCATTGATCGCCTTTTCTTCCCTAATTGCAATGGCTAAAACTTCCATGACAATGTTAAAGAGTAGTGGAGACAATGGGCAACCTTGCCTGGTTCCTGATCTAAGTGGAAATGATTTCAATTTCACTCCATTCAATACGTTATTGGCTGTGGGTTTGCTGTAGATGGCCTCTGTTAGTTTAAGAAATGTCCCTTCTATACCAATTTTCTTAAGTGTTCTGATCATGAAGGGATGCTGGATATTATCAAAAGCTTTTTCTGCATCAATTGAAAGAATCATATGGTCTTTATTTTTTAGTTTGTTTATGTGCTGAATTACGTTTATAGATTTACGTATATTGAACCAGCCTTGAGACCCAGGGATAAATCCCACTTGGTCGTGGTGTGTAATTTTTTTGATGTGTTGTTGGATTCTGTTTGTTAGGATCTTGAGTATTTTAGCATCAATATTCATTAGTGATACTGGTCTATAATTTTCTTTTCTTGTTGGGTCTTTCCATGGTTTGGGGATCAAGGTGATGTTTGCTTCGTAGAATGTGTTGGGTAATATTCCTTCTTTTTCTATATTTTGGAAGAGGTTTAGTAATATAGGTACTAGTTCTTCTTTAAAGGTTTGGTAGAATTCTGACATAAAGCCTTCTGGTCCTGGGATTTTCTTTTTAGGGAGATTTTGTATAGTTGATGCTATTTCAGAACTTGATATAGGCCTGTTCAACATTTCCACTTCATTCTGGCTAAGTCTTGGTAGGTGGCATACTTCCAGGTATTGGTCGATTTCTTTCAGATTTTCATATTTCTGAGAGTAGAGTTTCTTGTAGTATTCATTAAGGATTTTTTTAATTTCTGAAGGGTCTGTTGTTATTTCATCGTTACCATTTCTGATTGATGAAATTAGAGATTTTACTCTTTTTCTTCCTGGTTAGGTTGGCCAAAGTTTTATCTATTTTATTGATCTTTTCAAAAAAGCAACTTTTGGATTTATTGATCTGTTGTATAATTCTTTTGTTTTCAATTTCATTTAATTCTGCTCTGATTTTGGTTATTTCTTTTCTTCTGCTGGGTTTGGGGTTGGAATATTCTTCCTTCTCCAGTTGCTTGAGATGTCCCAGTAAGTTATTAACTTCCTCTCTTTCCGTTTTCTTGAGGAAGGCTTGCAGTGCTATAAATTTCCCTCTTAGGACTGCCTTTGCAGTATCCCAGAGGTTCTGGTAATTCATGTCTTGATTGTTGTTTGTTCCAAAAATTTGGTCATTTCCTTCTTCCTTTTTTTTTTTTGTAGAGACAGAGTCTTACTTTATGGCCCTCGGTAGAGTGCTGTGGCATCACACAGTTCACAGCAACCTCCATCTCCTAGGCTTAAGCGATTCTCTTACCTCAGCCTCCCGAGTAGCTGGGACTACAGGCGCCCGCCACAATGCCTGGCTATTTTTTTTGTTGTTGTTGCAGTTTGGCCGGGGCTGGGTTTGAACCCACCACCCTTGGCATATGGGGCCGGCGCCCTACGGACTGAGCCACAGGCGCCGCCCGGTGATTTCCCTCTTAATCTCGTCTGTAACTCATCTATCCTTCAGCATAAGGTTGTTTAGCTTCCATGTTTTTGTATGGGTATGCAGGTTCCTGTTGTTATTGAGTTTAACTTTTATTCCATGATGGTCTGAGAAGATGCAAGGAATAATTTCTATTTTTTAAAAATTTGCTGAGGTTAGATTTGTGGCCTAGGATGTGGTCGATTTTGGAGTATGTTCTGTGGGCTGATGAGAAGAATGTGTGTTCAGTTTTGTTGGGATGAAATGTTCTGTGGATGTCTGTTAAGTTCAGATGTTGAATGGTTAAGTTTAAATCTAAAATTTCTTTGCTTAACTTCTTTTTGGTGGATCTATCCAGCACTGCTAAAGGGGTGTTAAAATCTCCAACTACTATGGAACTGGAGGAAATCAAGTTGCTCATGTCTGTTAGAGTTTCTCTTATAAATTGAGGTGCGTTCTGGTTTGGTGCATAAATATTAATAATTGAAATCTCATCATATTGAGTATTACCTTTAACAAATATGAAGTGTCCATCCTTATCCTTCCTTATTTCAGTTGGTTTAAAGCCTATTGCGTCTGCGAATAGGATTGCAATGCCTGTTTTTTTTTCTGCTTTCCATTTGCCTGGAGTATAGATGACCATCCATTCACCTTGAGTCTATATTTGTCTTTTAATGTAAGATGCGATTCTCATATGCAGCAGATATCAGGCTTGAGGGTTTTTTTATTATTATTAAATCATAGCGGGCGGTGCCTGTGGCTCAGTCGGTAAGGCGCCGGCCCCATATACTGAAGGTGGCGGGTTCAAACTCGGCCCCGGCTGAACTGCAACCAAAAAATAGCTGGGCGTTGTGGTGGGCGCCTGTAGTCCCAGCTACTCGGGAGGCTGAGGCAAGAGAATCACTTAAGCCCAGTGAGCTGTGTGATGCCATGGCACCCTACCGAGGGCCATAAAGTGAGACTCTGTCTCTACAAAAAAAAATAATAATAAAAAAATTAAAAAATCATAGCTGCGTACATTAATGCAATCATGGGGCACCATACACTGGTTTTATAGACCGTTTGACACATTTTCATCACACTGGTTAACATAGCCTTCCTGGCATTTTCTTAGTTATTGTGTTAAGACATTTACATTCTACATTTAAGGCTTGAGTTTTTGTATCCAGTCAGCCAACCTGTGCCTCTTTAGAGGACAATTTAAACCATTCACATTAATTGAGAATATTGATAAGCCTTTCGAGAGTCTGGTGGACATTTTTAATCCTTTTATGACCGTGGAAGTTGGAATTTGATCAAAATTTTCTGGGTGGGTTTACTTTTGTGGTGGAGGATTACGCTGATCTTTATGGAGGATAGGTCTGAGAATATCCTGGAGAGCTGGTTTAGTTATGGCAAATTTCTTCAACATGTGAATGTCATTGAAGTATTTAATTTCTTCATCATAAATGAAACTCAGTTTAGCTGGGTACAGGATCCTGGGTTGAAAGTTATTTTGTTTTGGGTGGCGCCTGTGGCTCAAGGAGTAGGGTGCTGGTCCCATATGCCAGAGGTGGAGGGTTCAAACCCAGCCCTGGCCAAAAACCACCAAAAAAAAAAAAAGTTATTTTGTTTTAGGAGATTAAAAGTCAATGACCATCCTCTTCTAGCTTGAAAGGTTAGAGAGAGATCCGAAGTTATTCTAATAACTAATAAACTAATAACTAATAAAGGTTCAGAGAGACCTGAAGTTATTCTAATATTCTTGCTCTTGTACGTGTAATGGTTTTCTTTCATCTGGCTGCTTTCAGAATTTTCTCCTTCATATTAACTTTAGAGAAATTGATTATGATGTGTCTGGGGGATGTCTTATTTCATTTGAGTTGTGCTGGAGTTCTGAAACTGTCTGCTATCTGAATTTCAGAATCTCTTGGCATGTCTGGAAAGTTCTCCTTCAAAATCCCATGAAGAAGAGACTCTGTGCCTTGTGAAGCCACTTCGTCGCTTTCAGGGATCCCTATAAGACAAATATTAGTTTTCTTAGAATTATCCCAGAGCTCTCTGAGAGAGTGATCTGTTTTTGTCCTTCATTTCTCTTCCTCTTTGAGAGTTTGGGAGCGTTCGAAAGCTTTGTCTTCAATGTCAGAAATCCTTTCTTCTGCTTGCTCCATTCTTTTACTGAGGGATTCTACTGTGTTTCTCAGATCTCTGAGGGCTGCAACTTCTTGTCTCTATGTGTCAAAATCTTTGGTCATTTGGTCTTTGAATTCATTGAATTCTTGAGATATCTTTTGGGTTACTGCTTGGAATTCTAATTCTGTCTTATTTGCTATCCAGATTCTGAATTCGATTTCTGACATCTCAGCTATTTGTTTGTGCATGGGATCTTGTTCTGTGTCTGCCCCATTGATCCTTGGGGGAGTTGATCTACTCTGGTTATTCATATTTCCAGAGTTTTTCTGTTGATTTCGCCTCATGATTGTTTTCACCATTGCCTCTGGCCATCCTCAGAGTTGGGGAGGTGTCTCTCCAAGATTAGACCCCAGCAGGATCACTCTATTGTTGCTGGATATTGGTAGGGAGTGACCCTGGGTAGTTCCTTTGGGGCTGCCCCAGCCAGGGAGTTCTGGTTGTGGAAGCAGCTCCGGAGTGTGACACACCCAGATCCAGCAACAGGGCAGGAGGTGGTGTGCACAGTTCTGGGAGTGCCTGGTGCCCAGTGACTTTGGCACAGAGAGCCCAAGACTCCAGCAGTCTCTGGCCAGGAGAAGGGCTCTGTGCCGAGGCAGGGAGGGCTCTGGAGGGCACGTGGCTACCAGAGTCCCTGGCCAGATGAGCAGGCCAGTGTGGAGGCAGGGAGGGTACAGGAGGGAGGACGCAGGGTTGTGCGGCTCCCACAGTTCCTCATCAGGGCATGTGAGGCCCGGCGGGTGCGGGTCGTGGGTCGCGGGTTGGGGGTTGCAGCACAGCTCTTATTGAGGTCCAGTGGCACCAAGCCCAGGAGTTTGAAGTTGCTATAAGCTGTGATGCCATGGCACTCTACCCAGGGCAACAGCCCGAGGCTCCAGTGTGCCAAAACCGGTCTTACTCTGCCCCTGAGGGTTAAGGCTGTAAGGTAGCTCAGTCCCCACCTTTAGGCTGCTCAGTCACTAGGTTACTAGCTCCTGCTGGATCCTTGCTCTGCGACCCTGAGGGTGGAGCTTGCCAGGGCATTTCTCTCACAATGGCTCCCTGCAGTCCACAGCCGAACACTATTAGCTCCGTGCAGCTTAGCAGCTCAGTCTGGGGCTTGGGACGATGCCCAAAGTTCTCCGCGCTCCTGCTCAAGCTCTCCCCAGGGCAGTTCAACTGAGTGCCAAGTCCCAAAACACCGAAACAGTTCACAGGTAAGGCCTTTCCAGTTTGCAGTCTCACCGCTGCTTGTACTTACGGCTGCCTGCAGGATTAGGTCAATCGAGCACACGCAGCCACTTACCAGTTTTCCACTGTTTTTGTCCTCCCCTTGGGGTCCAGAAGTCCCTTGCTGACTCCTTGTATCCTCAAAGGGATGATTTAGGCAGATCCCACCAGCCAGAGATGCCTGGAGTCTTATCTCCCCAGACTCACCATGCCCAGTTGCAGGGAAGCTGTTACTCAGCTGCCATCTTGCTCCACCCCTTCTTAACTTTGTTTTTTAAATCACCAAGTTGTTTTCCAAATGGACCTGGCATTCTGTGTTCTCACGGGAGTCTGAGGCTCCAATTATCTCACCTTGGCAACATTTGGCATAGTAGTTTAGCCACTGTGCTGTGTTAGGGGGCGCCAAATTGTGGTATAAATTTCCTTTAGGACTAATTTATTTTTATTTTTATTTTTTAGACATAGGGTCTTGATATTGCTCAGGCTTGTCTCAAACTCCTGTAATCAAGTGATCTGCCTACGTCAGCCTCCCAAAGTGCTGGGATTACAGGTATGAGCCACCACACCCAGCTTAGGACTGATGTTGCTGATCACCTGTATATGTGCTCATGGGCATTTCTGTATCTTTTTTGTGAAATACAAGGGCTGTCCAGAAAGTATCCAGCCATGGAATATGAAAACGATATATACATGGCTGGATACCTTTTGGACAGTCCTCATATACATGAAATATTTTGCTCATTTAAAAAAGTGAGTTGGGCTCTGCGAGCTGAATCATGGATCACACCGACAATGAGTTAGGAGGCACTAATAGTTCTGGATCTTTGGGTGGTCTTGATGTTTGCAGATGAATTCCTATAAAGCTCATCTCCAAACAAGTGAACAAAGCCAAACCTGCACCTTGAACTCAAAGGACTATACAGGGTGCTGCAAAGACTCCGCCTGGTGATGAAGTTCTAGGGCCAAAAGAGTCGTGAGAAGCCTGGCACCTTGGAGGGATATATTTGTCTTCTCAGCTTTACTTTATAAGGATTTGATTATAATGAAGAAAGAACAATATGACACTAAAGGGGGAGAACTGTTTGGAAATCAGTGAAAATTTCCTGGACACCTTTTCTGGGACTTTCAGATTAACATCTTAGGTGAAAAGGATGATACACCAGTTCATTTCTGTGACAAATATGGATTGCCTATTAAAATCTACAGGCGAGGCTTGATGCCTATAGCTCAGTGGCTGGGGTGCCAGCCACATACACCAGAACTGGAGGGTTCAAACTCAGCCCGGGCCTGCCAAACATCAATGAAAACTGCAACCAAAAAATAGCCAGGTGTTGTGGCGGTCGCCTATAGTCCCAGCTACTTGAGAAGCTGAGGCAAGAGAATCATTTAAGCCCAAGAGTTTGAGGTTGCTTGAGCTATGATGCCATGGCACTCTATGAAGGGCAACATAGTGACACTCTGTCTCAAAAATAAATAAATAAATGGCCCGGCGCCTGTGGCTCAAGCGGCTAAGGCACCAGCCACATACACCTGAGCTGGTGGGTTCGAATTCAGTCTGGGCCCGCCAAACAACAATGACGGCTGCAACCAAAAAACAGCCGGGCATTGCGGCAGGTGACTGTAGTCCCAGCTATAGAAAAATCCTCTGGAATCTAATTGGAACTGCATTGAAGGTACAGGCTGGCTTGGGCCAAACTGACATCTTAACATTATTGAGGTTTTTTTGTTTGTTTGTTTTGACAGAGCCTCAAGCTGTCGCCCTGGGTAGAGTACCGTGGCATCACAGCTCACAGCAACCTCTAACTCCTGGGCTCGAGTGATTCTCTTGCCTCAGCCTCCCAGGTAGCTGGGACCACAGGTGCCCACCACAACGCCCGGCTATTTTTTGTTGCAGCCATCATTGTTGTTTGGCGGGCCCAGGCTGGATTCAAACCTGCCAGCTGAGGTATATGTGGCTGGCACCTTAGCTGCTTGAGCCACAGGCGCAGAGCCATTATTGAGTTTTTATGACTTTTTTTTTTGGCAGTGTCTGAAGCTGTCACCCTGGATTGAGTGCCACAGCATCATAGCTCATAGCAACCTCCAACACTTGGGCTCAAGGGATCCTCTTGCCTCAGTTTTTCTATTTTTAGTAGAGATGGGGGTCTCGCTTTTGCTCAGGCTGGTCTCAAACTCGTGAGCTCAAGCCATCGCACCCACCTTGGCCTCCCAGAGTGCTAGGATTACAGGTGTGAGCCACTGCACCCAGCCAACATTACTGAGTTTTCTACTCCATGAATGTGGTATGCCTCTCCACAAATAGAATTCAGTTTCTATTTTAATTTCAGTAAAATTTTCATAGCCTTTATTTTTATTTTTTTCAGCAATAATTTTTATAAGTAAATAGATTTGGTGGATATTTGCAAAGGTTATGTAGAAGTTTTTCATGGTTTTGACGCTACTATAAATGTTATTTTTTTATTTCAGCTTCCAATTGTTCATTGATACTGTATAGAGATAAAATTCATTTTGATTCTGACCTTGTATCCTGCAATCTTGCTAAGCTTGCTTATTAGTTTTAGAGCTTTATTTTTTAGGCTCCTCAGGATTTCTACACAGCTGGTCATCACACTGCAGGTGTGTAGACAGTTTTCCTTCGTCCCTCTAGTCTTTGTGCCTTTCCCTCCATTACTGGCTTGGATTGATCTTCCAGTACAATGCTGAAAAGATGGTGAGATGGATGTCTTGTCTTTCACCATTGAGTGTGGTGGTTGCTGCAGATTTTTCAAAGGTACCCTTTATTGGTTTGAGGAAGCACCCTTCCATCCTTAGTTTGGTATGTTTTGTGTTACTATAACAGAACACCAGAGGATGGGTGATATATAAAGAAAAGAGGTTTATTCTGGAAGCTAGAAAGTTTGAGATTGACTCTTGTGAGGAAGCAGAGGATGGCAGGCACGTGCAGAGGTCACACAGCGAGAGAGGAAGTTGGGCTCCATGACCACACACTCTCTCAGGAACTCTCCCTCACCTACCCTCTCAGGAGGTCCATTCATCTCTTGGCGAGGGACCTGACCCCCTGACCCAAACACTGCCATACTGAGGATCAAACTTCAACATGAGTTTTGGTGGGGACAAGCCACATCCAAACCATAGCAGTTTTTATCATGAGTAGTTCAATTTTGTAAAATGCTTTGTCTGTGTCTTTTGAGATGATCTTATGGGTTTTCTCCTTTACTCTATTTATTGGTGAAAACACCCACGTGTTTTCAGTGTGTTTTGTTTTGTTTTGTTTTCATTGTTTATACATTTTATTTTGTCATTTATCTTACAGTTTCCAGGCAAAACACCATTTTCCATGGACTCACTTTTTTTTGTTGTTGTTGTTGTTGCACTTTATTGCCCTCGGTAGAGTGCTGTGGCATCACACAGCTCACAGCAACCTCCAACTCCTGGGCCTAGGCGATTCTCCTGCCTCAGCCTCCCGAGTAGCTGGGACTACAGGCGCCCACCACAACGCCCGGCTATTTTTTGGTTGCAGTTTGGCCGGGGCCGGGTCTAAACCCGCCACCCTAGGCATATGGGGCCCGCGCCCTGCTCACTGAGCCACAGGCGCCGCCATCCATGGACTCACTTTTAAATGTTAAATTAATATTGCATTCCTGGGACACACCCCCTACTCTTATATATTGTTGAATCAAATTTTACCATATTTTATTTTATTTTTTATTTATTTATTTTTTTTAGAGACAGAGTTTCACTTTGCCACCCTCAGTAGAGTGTTGTGGCGTCACACAGCTCACAGCAACCTCCAGCTCCTGGACCTAGGCGACTCTCTTGCCTCAGCCTCCCAAGCAGCCTCTTGTTGTGGCCAACTACAGGCGCCCGCCACAACACCCGGGTACTTTTTTTGTTGCAGTTTGGCCAGGGCTGGGCTTGAATCCTCCACTCTTAGTATATGGGGTTGGTGCCCTACTCACTGAGCCACAGGCACCACCCCAAATTTTCCATTTTATTAAGAATTTTTAGTCTATGTTAATTCATGAAGAATATTGGCAGGTAGTTTTATTTCCTTGCAACGTCTTTGGTTTTGTATCAGTTGAATGCTGTCTTCATAGCATAATTGGGAAGTGTGTCTTCCTCTCCCATTTTCTGAATGAGTTCGTGTAACATTAGTGTTACTACTTCCTTAAAAGTTGGATGGATTTCACAAGTAAAGCTATTTGTGATCTTTTCTCTTAGTGTCTTTGCTGGGTTTTCTTTTTTTGAGGTTTTCAATTACTAATTCAATTTCTTTACTTGAAATAAGCCTATTCTGAGTTTTCAAAATTTGTTATTTTTTTTTTTTGGTTTTTGGCTGGGGCTGGGTTTGAACCCAGCACCTCCAGCATATGGGACCGGCACCCTATCCCTTGAGCCACAGGCGCCGCCCCAAATTTGTTATTTTTGTTAATTTGTATCTTTAAAGGAATTTGTCCATTTCATTTAAGTTATTAAAATTTCTGTCATTGGCCAGGCACAGTGGCTTATGCCTGTAATCCCAGCACTCTGGGAGGCTGAGGTGGGTGGATGGCTTGAGCTCACGAGTTCAAGACTAGCCTGAGCAAAATTGAGACTCCATCCCTCTTTTTTTTTGTAGAGACAGAGTCTCACTTTGTCACCTTAGGTAGAGCGCCATGGCGTCACACTGCTCACAGCAACCTCCATCTCCTGGGCTTAAGCGATTCTCTTGCCTCAGCCTCCCGAGTAGCTGGGACCACAGGTGCCTGCCACAATGCCTGGCTATTTTTTTGTTGCAATTTGGCTGGGGCGAGTTTGAACCCGCCACCCTTGGTATACGGGGCCGGCGTCCTACCAACTGAGCCACAGGCGCCGCCCAACTCCATCCCTCTTAAAATAGAAAAACTGAGGCAAGAGGATGGCTTGAGCTCAAGAGTTGGAGGTTGCTGTGAGCTACGACTCCATAGCACTCTACCTAGGGCAACAACTTGAGACTGTCTCAAAAAATAAATAAATACTAAAAAATAAATAAATAAGGGCGGCGCCTGTGGCTCAAAGGGGTAGGGCGCCAGCCCCATATGCCAGAGGTGGCGGGTTCAAACCCAGCCCCGGCCAAAAACGGAAAATAAATAAATAAATAAATAAAATTTCTGGCATTAAAGTTATTCATAATATCCCTTATTATCTTTTAATATCTGTAGATTCTGTTGTGATAGCTCCCCTTCTTTTTTTTGAGACAGAGTCTCACTGTGTTGCCCTCGGTACAGTGCTGTGGCATCACAACTCACAGCAACCGCAAACTCTTGGGCTTAATCGATTCTCTTGCCTCAGCCTCCAAAGTAGATGGAACTACAGGCACCCGCCACAACACCCAACTATTTTTTGGTTGTAGTTGTCATTGTTTTTTAGCAGGCCCGGGCCAGGTTCGAACCCGCCAGCCCTGGTGTATGTGGCCGGTGCCCTAATGACTAAGCTATGGATGCCGAGCCCCTCTTTCATTTTTTTTGGCCGGGGCTGGGTTTGAATCCACCACCTCTGGTATATGGGGCCGGCACCCTACTCCTTGAGCCACAGGCACTGTCTTTTCTTCCTGTGCAGTCTTAGAAATTTATCAATTTTATTGATCTAAAAAATCTTACTATTTTTTATTCCATTGATTTATACTCTTATCTTTATTTCCTTCCTTCAACTTACTTTATTGTTTATTTATATATTTATTTTTGCGACAGGATCTTACTTTGTTGCCCTCGGTAGAGTGCCATGGTGTCATAGCTCACAGCAACCTCAAACTCCTGGGCTAAAGTGAGTCTCTTGCCTCAGCCTCCAGAGTAGCTAGGACTACAGGCACCCACGACAACGCCTGGCTATTTTTTAGAGATAGGGTCTTGCTCTTGTTCAGGCTGGTCTTGAACTGGTGAGCTCAGGCAATCCACCCACCTCAGCCTCCCAGAATGCTAGGATAACAGGCTTAAGCCACTGTGCCCAGCCTTCAACTTACTGTAGTCTAAATTTATTTTCATCTTTTGGCCTTACTTCTTTCCTAATATAAGCAATTAAAGCAGTATTTTTTGCTCTAAGCATTGCTCTGTCACAAACTTTGACAAACTGAATGACAATAAACATCATTCCTTTTTCTGAAATGTTTTGTCTGAGATTACTATGGCTACCCAAGCTGAACATATTGATGATGTTTGTCATTCAGTTGAAAATATTTCTAATTTGTGATTTATTCTTTGACCCATGGGTGATTTTTTCATTTAACGTTAAAATGTCTAGGGGTGGTGATTCAGATTTTTTTCCCCTGCAAATTAACTCTAATTTAATTCTCTTCTGGTTAGTGAACATACTCTGTTTTATTTCAATCTTTTAAAATTTGTCGAGCCCGGCCCCAGCCAAACTGCAACAAAAAATAGCCAGGGGTTGTGGCGGGCACCTGTAGTCAATCGCCTAAGCCCAAGAGCTGAAGGTCACAGTGAGCTGTGACGCCACAGCACTCTACCAAGGGAGACAAAGTGAGACTCTTGTATCTTAAAAAAAAAAAAAAAATTTTGTTCAGATTTGTTTTATGACTTTTAATATTGTCTATCTTTGGGAATGTTCCATATGCGCTTACAAAAGAATGATTGGCTGGGCACTGCAGCCCATGCCTATAATCCTAGCACTTTGGGAAGCTGAGGTAGGAGGAGGAGTTCAGAGGTCTGCTTGAGGCCAGGAGTTTGAGACCAGCCTGGGGAAGAGTGAGACCCCTGTCTCTACAACAAAATAAATAAATAAAAATAAGATAAAGAATGATTTCTTCAGTACTTTGATGGACTATTCTACAAACATATATTAGGTCAAGTTTATTATTTCAGTCTTTTACATATTTACTGATTTTCTGTCTACTTATCAATGACTGAAAGAGGAGTGTTGAGGTAGCTAGTTGTAATCATGCATTTATCTATTTCTCTTTTAATTTCTGTCAGTTTTTGCTTTATGTACTTTAAAGTTTTATTATAGAGTAAATACATATTTGGGAATATTATTTTCTTTCCTTTTTTTCGAGACAGAATTTCACTATGTTGCCGGTAGAGTGCCGTGGTGTCACAGCTCCCAGCAACCGCAAACTCTTGGGCTTAAGCAAGTCTCTTGCCTTAGCCTCCCAAGTAGCTGGGACTATAGGTGTCCGCCACAACCCCTGGCTATTTTATTGTTGTTGTTATCATTGTTGTTTAGCAGGCCTGGGCCAAGTTTGAACCCACCAGCCCTAGTGCATATGGCCTGCGCCCTAACCACTGAGCTATGGGCCCAAAGCCTTTT
Organism: Nycticebus coucang; assembly: GCF_027406575.1. NCBI lineage: Eukaryota > Metazoa > Chordata > Mammalia > Primates > Lorisidae > Nycticebus > Nycticebus coucang. Next base: position 38,664,095 of record NC_069802.1, on the reverse strand, counting down.
TTTTTTTGAGACAAAGTCTCACTCTGTTGCCCTGGGTAGAGTGCCGTTGTGTCATAGCTCACAGCAACCTCAAACTCCTGGCTCAGTCTCCTGAGCAGCTGGGACCTCAGTCTCCTGAGTAGCTGGAACTATAGGTACCTGCCACAATGCCTGGCTAGTGTTGTTGTTTTTCTATTTTTATTGGAGACGGGGTCTCCCTCTTGCTCAGGGTGGTCTTAAACTCCTGAGCTCAAGGGATCCACCTGTCTCAGCCTCCCAGACTGCTGGGATTACAGGTGTGAATCGTCTCACCTGACTGGAAATGTTGTTTTCTTTTTTTTTTTTTTTTGCAGTTTTGCAGTTTTTGGCCCGGGCCAAGTTTGAACCCGCCACCTCCGGCACATGGGGCCGGCTCCCCACTCCTTGAGCCACAGGCGCCACCCGAAATACTGTTTTCTTGATACGTAGAACACTGTATCATTGTGGAATGCTTCTCTTTTTCTCTGCTAATATTCCTTTTTCTGAAATGTTTTGTCTAAGATTAATATGGCTACCCAAGCTTAACTAACATTAGTGTATTATTTCCATCTGATCACATCCCCCTACATATCTTCCTATTTCTAGTGGGTCTATAGAGCTGAATATTGCTATCCATCCATTGTCAATATGTCTACTTTTTATTTGGAATTTTTTCATTTTAATTGAATGTCTACCATCTTGCTATTTGTTTTGTGTTTTTCCATTTATTCTTTGTTCCTTTATTCTTTTCTTGAATTCTTTTGGAACTCCTATTTTAAAAAAAAAATTTTTTTTTTATTGTTGCAGTTTTGGCCAGAGTTGGGTCCGAATTCACCACCCTCGGTATATGGGACCAGCACCGTACTCACTGAGCCACAGGCACCACCCTGGAACTACTTTTTTAGGATTCCATGTTTTTGCCTTCTGTTACTGGTGACACCCACCCTTTTGTTTCATTTTGTTCCTCTAAGGGTTGTGATGTGCATCTATAACTCACCTCTGTGACAAGAAACGTACAATAGTATTTCTCTTCTATATACAATGTGTCATGAACCCCAATTGTTTTAAGAATAAATTCTAGGGCGGAGCCTGTGGCTCAAGGAGTAGGGCGCCAGTCCCATATGCCAGAGGTGGTGGGTTCAAACCTAGCCCCGGCCAAAAACAAAAAAAAAAAAAAAAAAAAAAAAAAGAATAAATTCTAAAATAAGAGTCTTTCATATTTACCTTCATATCCCCATTCCTACCTGGTATCATTTTCATGCCCCATGTACAGTTCAGCTCCCAGCTCCCATCGTCCAATGCAGAGTCCATGTCATATCTTGGTACTTAGCAGCAAAGGCCCCAAATTTCTGGGGCTACTTCTCCCCAGAGCTCCTTCCCTCAGACCCCTGAACTTCGACCTCTGACTCCTCCACTCAGTGGGATCCACCCTCTGACACCTAAGCATGAGCCAGACACTTGGGGCCCTCCCTTCTCCAGGGCCCCCTGCTCTCTGCCTACTATGTCCTGGCATCCAAAAATCAACTGCTTTGTAAATTCTGTCCATTTTCCTAGCCTGGTCTTTGCCATTCCACCAAGGGTGGGAAGGTCCTGGCTGCCCAGTGAGCACATGGACGAAAGCCCTGTTGCTGTGACATGGAGTCCACTGCTCACTCCTCAGATGATCCCGGGCACGGCAGAGCAGGTGACTGGGGGCATCCTTCTGTGCATTTTAAAAGCAAAATCTAGAGCCTTTTGGTGAAGTCTGCACCTCAGGTGCAATTCTGACAGCCCTGCGTGGTTCATGGAAGAGGTCTGGGTGCAGCCGGGTCTGTGGCTGTGGCAGGTGGGGGGCGGACAGCAGGCGCTGGGATCTCAGTCCTGGGCAGTGTCTGACCCGGGGAAGTGCTGAGGCTGAAGGCTAGCTGGGCATTCTCAGTGGACAGACCAGAGCCCACTCTAGTAGAGGTGTGGCATCTCCCTTGCCCTCAGGTCACTGCACTTTTGCATGAAGCTAATCTGCCACGTAGTGTCTCACCCGGCTCCAGAACGGACCATCATCCCAGATGGCTTTGGGCAATGTGACTCCAACAGCAGGTGAGCGGATGCCTCTTCCTGGGGACTCGGCAACATCTTGTGGGGCCCCTAGGCAGCTTCTGGAAGAACAACTATCCACAATATGAGGGGGACACATCTAGTGGCTGAGAGGGACTCCTTTACCTCAGGTACTGCACAGTGGGAGAAAACAAGGCTTGAGCAGCTGGCAGTGCTCTTGTGCCCCAGAAGTCTTTGTCCAATCTGAATGGACGCTAAGAAAATTGGTGCTATGATGGGAGGTCTCTAGCCACACTCTGCTATGCCCAAGGAGGGCACCTGGCTTAGGGTCTGGCCTGAAGGGTGGACTGCCACCCCGTCCTGTAGGCTCTGTGGGCAGAAGCATGGGGGCTCAGGCCATGGATGCAGGAGGGAAGACAAGTTCCTGGAGACACCAGTGGAGGCAGAACTTGGGCCTAGGCTGACTTCTTAGCACCAACTGTGCACACGAGCTCTGCCGGCATTATAGATGGCAGCTTTTCTGCTGAAGTGGCTCCCACTCTCTGGACCCTGATCTCCCTGGTACAGCCACACTAGTCTTCAACAGCAACTCAACCCCAGCCCCAACTCCTCGCAGCCAAATCATGCCCCCAAGGGGTCATGGGTGGGGAAGATGCCCACACCTGCTCTGCTGGCACCTCCTTGGGCCCTGGAGCTGACTAGGGTCACCAGGAGGGGAGGCAGCAGTCTGAGCTCCAGCAGGACAATAGGCATGGCTGAGGTGCCTTCTTGGGTGCTCCAGTGTGTCCAGCCTGCAGAGCGTATGCACGGTGAGTGATACATCAGCCCAAAGGTTCCAGACCCCACCAGGTGCCCCAACAGCCCCTGAAGTGCTCTCAGGGTAGCTTGACGGGCACATGGGGCCACACACCGCACAAAGCTCTTTGACCACCTCTTCCTCTGACATGAAATTTCACTTGACACAGCCAGGCCGGGCGTGTGCAGAGTCCACTGTCCACCAGCCTGTTGGTGGGCACATGGGCTGCTCCCATGAGGATTCTGCTCTGAACACTCATGTGCAGGTCTGTGGACATGGGCTTTCACTGCTCTTGGGCACCCAGGGTGCAGCTGCTGTGCTGTGGGGAGGTTTCCATTTCACACCACAGTGGCTGTGCAGTGTCCTCAAAGATGCAGTGCAGGAGGCGGGGGTCTCTCCACACTCCCAGCTGTGCCAGGCTCTGCGGGCCTCTCACTGGGGCTTTCCCTCCCGCATCCCCATAGTGAAAGCTTTGTGCACCGTGTCAGGCCCGCTGGCCTCTGAGACAGTGCAGGAATATGCATAACGGGAGGGACAGCATGCTCGACCCATTCATGTAGTAAAGCCTCACACAGAAGATCCCATGTCCACAAAGCCAGACAGACCTGGTGCCCACAGGTAGAACTCGGCCAAGAGCTGAGGGGTAGGAGTGCTTCAAGTCCTGGGCCTTCCACACTCATCTGGGTAGTGACATCTTTGAGCTGCTGGGTCTGTGCACGAGCGCGTCTGCGTGTCCACATGCTAGGGAGCAGGGTGGAATCCTGGGCAGTGTGACATGTGGCAACCTTTGAATCACTCAGCTTGAGAAGAGCTGCCCTCCTGCCTTCCCCAGCCCCCTGCGCTGAGCCTGGGCAGGGGATCTATCTCTGCACACCACAGCCTGTGGCTCAAGCCCCGACCCTGCACAAGGTGAGGGTTGGGACACAGTGGGTTTGCTCACATGGGTATGAGGGGCAGAGGTCAATGGGGAGAAGAGACTCTCAACTTCTGGAGTTAAGGTTGAGAAGACAAGGGATTTTGGGTTCCATATTCAGTCCTTGTCAGAGGGGAGAGGCCAGAAGGCAGCAGGTCAGAGGTACTCAAACCAAGGCCTACGTGACCCCCAGGACAGTGGGGTGAGTTGCCTATGTCCTGCCCCAGTTTCAGAGCCCCAACCCAAACAGGGATTGCCTGAGTCTGTGGGGCCTGAGCTGAAATCACAGGACTATGGTGTGGAACCTCTGTACCCAGTTAACTTACTCACTATTTTTTAAAAGAACTGAAAGTAGACTTGATGCCTGTAGCTCAAGCAGCTAATGCACCAGCCACATACACCTGAACTGGCACGTTCGAATCTAGCCCGGGCCCGCCAAACGACAGCTGCAACCAAAAAATAAAACAGCCGGGCGTTGTGGCAGGTGCCTGTAGTCCCAGCTACTTGGTAGGCAGAGGCAGAATTGCTTGAGCCCAGGAGTTGGGAGGTTGCTGTGAGCTGTGATGCCACAGCACTCTACCCCGGGCAACAGCTTGAGGCTCTGTCTCAAAAAAAAAAAAAAGAACTAAAAGTAGCGGCCGATGCGGAACAGACGTGAAGTCATCACTCCCTGCAAGCAGAACAGCCCGAAAGACCTATTCCAGCTCATGGTGGAAAGGACCTGAGCCTGATACCACCTGTGCCCCGCACGGACAGAGGGGGGTCCCTCTGCACACAGACCCAGGCCAGACTGAGCAGCTCTGGGTGTGGCCTGAGCCAGGCGGGGGCCATAGAAATGCTGGCACCCAGACAGGCCTTTGCCTTCTCACAGGGGTCCTGGCTCCGGTCTCCTGTCCCTGGTGGGGACCTGGGCACCCTACTCAGACTGGGGTGCATGTGGCATCTACCTGGAAGCCCTGATCCACTTGTCCTCTGGGCCTGTTCAGGGGACATGTGAGTGGGACTCACACTATGACCCCGGGCAGCCCCAGCTTAGGGACAGAGCCTTAGGCTGTGTTCTCCTGGTCCAGGTGGCCAACCCCACCCAGAGTACCTGTGCAGCGACCACAGAGGCTAGCAGATGTCTTGCTACCAGGCAACCCCAGAACTCCCTCCCCTCAGGCCAGGCTAGGCCCCTTTCCCATCTTGGTCAGGCCAGGTCAGCTGCCAGGACCCAACTGGACATAACCCTCAGCTAGGTGCTTGTCCTAGCCTCTCCACCAGCAGCTGGGCCTCACACCGTCTGCTCTCCTGCTGCTCTGCTACCCCTCTGGGGCCATCTATCCTGTATCCTGGTACTGACCTACCCCCTCCGCTATACCCTCCACCCCGTCTCCCAGGACACAGGGACACGGCAGCAGAAGGTAGGTCTGTGGCTCCCACTCATGCTCCAAAGACACTTTGGGGGCAAAACCTTTACTCCAGGACACGTGCTGTGTGTCCCCAACACAGTGACCCACTGCTGTGCTGTTGTGTCACATGTGCTGCCTCTCTACAATCAAGCTGCTGACAACATGCGTTTCTCCCCATACCCCGAGAAGGGCTGCCCGTCCTGTCTAGGCCCTTCTGAAATTTGCGCTTCTGAGTTCCCTGTGAGTCACCTCTGCTGCAGTGACATCCACTCAGGATAAAGGGGCCACATAGGACTCTCGTAGCCCACAGCACCCCTGGCCTGAGGGGCCGTGGTCACCACCAGGATGAAGGGTATGGCTGTCCAGCTGGTAGGATGACCCCTACCAGGGGCTCCCACGGATGGACACTGCCCACAGACCCACCATACTGTAAATCATTTCTGACCCAAATGCTGAGTTCTGTGGCCACTGTCACTTGTCTTCAACTGCCACCATCAACCAATGATGGATGTTTGCCAAAGTTTCAAAGCCCTTCTGTGACAGAACTGCCCACGTGTGACTGAGCAGCTGGGCACCTCCCCAGCAGCCTTCAGAGAATCTAGTTTTTGTTTTGAATTCTCTGAATAATACAATTCCAGGCCCCATCTCCCTGGGACCCAGGATAGCTGCAGCGGGGAAGAAGAGCAGGACACACTTGCATTTCAGACCCAGTGTCTCTCCTGAGTGGCACCTGTGCTGGCAGCACCGGGTATAGGACCTAGCCACAGACAGTGACCATGGGGCGTGCCTGGTGGCCCAAGATACAAAACCTCATATCCTACTCTGCACACCTCCCAGCCTTCCTGCTGGGACCCCAGGGCCAGGCCACTGGCCTGAGGTCACTCTGGAGGCCCCAAGTGGCTCAGACACGGCCCCCAGGGGAGACTGGTGGCTTCACTGGCAGCAGTGGGGGCCCCGCCCCTCCCAGGAAGAGGGGTGAGTCCCAGGGCAGGAGACACAGCTCCAGGCCCAAGTCTCCCTTTGCTCATCCCTGGAACCTTCCTTTAGCTAAGCGCTTAGGTGCCCCTAGCTATGGGTGGCCATAGTCAAGTTGGTGAGGACACAACAGTCCACTGACGGGAAAGCTCTGGAGAAGAAATGGGTCATGTGACACCAGGCGAGGGGCCCTATCCACACTGGAAACTGCAGCATCATCAGAAAACGGTTTTAATTATATACAGACAATCACCAGGCTGATTACAAGGTGTGCCATGAACACACCTTCAGATTCATACGGAGCTGCGGCACAGCCCACCAAGAGGGGCGCTCTTAAAAGGGGATGGCCGCTGAATACCAAAATAAATCACAAACGGTGACAATTGTGGGAGAAGCAGAATCACTTTTCCTTTGGGACAAGAGAAAGAAAACAACAAAAATCAGAGGCTTTGGAATGCTTTCTCTTCTTGTGCCATGGAATGACATTTGTCCCAGACAGCAGGATGGCAGGAGGGGCGCAGGAATGGCGGTAACCTGGGGGCTCAGGGCCTCTCACGTGCCCATGTCTGCCTTGGGCCACAGGGCCCCCAAAGTGAGGGTCTGACACCCAGTGACGGACTTCTCGGTGCAGCCAGAGCCTGGGGCCTCAGAACAGGGGCCGGGAGCCCTGGCTCTCAAACTCGGACCAGGCGTCGCTGAGCTCCATGAAGATCATCTTGGCGTACTGCTCGTACGGCTGCCCTGCGGCCTGGGGCAACATGTGGTATAAGCACCTCCCTCCAGCACCCTCCTTGGCAGGCTGGCAGGGAGCCCCATGGGACTCACACAGGGACAGCAAGAGCTGAGCTGTGTCATCACCATGGGCTGTGCCTGGGAAGGCCTCCCCAGGTTCCAGCCAGGCCCGCTCACCTTGTCAGGGTGCACGACCAGAACCGCACGGCGGTAATGCTTCTTCACCTGCGCTGGCGTCACCAGGTCTGCCATGCCCAAAGGCGTCCAGCGGCTCTCCCCGTCCCACAGCACTGTGTGCAGTGTGGATAGAAGGGCACGGATATTCCTTTCCTTGCCTTCGATCCACTCCAGGATCTGCAGGGGACACCACACACACTGAGTCTGGGCGCCCACAGAAGGTTATCAAGGCTGCGGGATGTGCTAAGGTGCTTGGCACCTACTCCTCCTTGCTGTGCAGGGAGGTTGAGGAGTGAAGCAAAGGGAGGACCCAGGGTGGTGGAGTGAGAAGGGAGGATGCAGGCTGCAGTTTGAGCCTCAGGAGCCACAGCCCAGACCTGGGCTCCTGCACCCACCAGACTACACAGGGCAGCTGCCGCCCATAGCGCCTGGTGTCTGACCCTCAGGCACCCTCACCCTGAGTGCAGCCATGTGGAGGACGCTGCACCCATCAACAGGGCCCATGAGGCCCGGCTCACATGCAGCAAACCCCCCATGCCCAGCTCCTGCAAAGGCCACTCCAGATCTAGGTCCACAGGGCACAGCACCCAGAGGCCAGATGGTATCTAAGGCAGAAGTGAGTGACCCTCATCTTAGCCAGACACTCACAACAGACTCAAACTCTGTCCCTCCAGTGAAACCCTCCCATTCTGGACCCCAAGGGGATGAGGGGCAGGTCCCCAGCAGCCTGTGGGAAGCCAACACCCTGTCAACTAGGTTTCATCTCCCCTCCTCCCATAGAAAACATCGGGGTCAGGGTGCCCGGCAGCTGCAGAACAGTCCCCAAGGGTTTGGCCCACTTGGCAGTTTCTCTGCAGAAATCCCCGGGAAAAGCCAGGCTGCCCTGGTGCAACCATGCCCAGAGGGGACATTGGGGAGGCCTGCCCGTCCTGGCCAGGCCCTTTGGGCGAGTTGGGGCAGCAGGCCACAGAGGCCTCACCTGCCTCGCGCTGTCATCAGGAGACGCAGCCCCAGGAGGAGCGAAGCCTCTAGGCCCAACGGCGGCCCACTGTACCTTCAGTTTCAGAGGGTCAGTGTCTCTGGCAAGGTCCTGCCTCCTCATCTCTGCGATGGTCTTTGGCCCCTTCTTGTCAGGCCTGGTGGAGAAGCCTTGATTGGATAATAAGTCCTCAAAATCGTTCTCTGAGACTTTTGGCTTTGGAGCTGAAAACGAACAAATTTTTTACAGAGAACTCCCTTTCCCGCTCTCTGGGGGATAGGGTCACTGTCCTGATGCTGCAACAGAAAAGAAGAACAGAAAAAGCAGGTCCTAAAGGTGTCTGCTAGAGAAGCCGATGATGCGAGGGGGATCCGGAGAAGACCAGCCCCAGAGTGTTAATCTGCATTTCCTGTGCTGGGCTCCCCGTTGAAGTGTTGAAGAAAACAATAGGATTTCACCTTTACCTAGCCAGGACAAGTTGTGCAGAAACCAGAGAGAGAGATGGAAGGAAAACTCACCAAAGCCAGGTGCACGGACCCCCCTCTCTTCTCGTGCCCCAATCACACTGAAGCTTGCGGCATAGTTAGGCCTCGGTTGAGCACAGGCTTTGGGGGGCAGCTTGGTTTGGGGGGCCCATGACGTGCCCTGGGTCAGTGGCCGATTCGTCTGCCAGGAGCTGCCACCCTTGGGAGTAGGGGTTGTCGTGGAAAGGAAGCCTCCGTTCATAGGACGGGATCCAGTGGGCAGGCCTGGGGGACAGACCACAGGACACTCGCAGGCCGCACGCCGCATGGGGCAGCTGCAGCTCCTACACGAAGAACACCACAGGTGTGGGGAAAGCAGTGGACAAACGAGCCCTGCACTGTGCCAGTGGGATATGCCTCTCCACCCTACACAAAGAGGGCCAGGGGTCACAGCACAGGCCAAGTGCTGAGGCTAACACCAGGCAGGTGGCTGTCGGGGCAGCACCCTGCTCCCATGGCCCTATGTTGGGTGGGCACCACTTCCTAAAGCCCCTTCTTAGTTTGAATTTTTTAACAGAATCGTGGGACGCTGCAAACTGAGAGACCCCAAGCATCCCTGCCCAGTGCCCCTGGGGTGGGCAGCAGGATGCTCCAGTGTGTCTGTGCAACCATGCAGGTCTACACAATCTCTCAATGTGCACAGATGCCTGTAAAAACCAGATCAAGACCACTGATCTGTTCCTCTTACAGTTCTGTCCTCTGAAGAATGCTCTAGAAATGGAACCAAAAGTAGGTGACCTTTGCAATTGGCTCTTTTCACTCAGGATGTCTCTCTGAGCCATTGCATGCAGCTGCTGTCCACTCCTTTTCATCACTAAGGGACTGCCTGATAAGTTTTGTGCAAATGAAAGTTTTGTGCCCAGGGTCACATGGAGGTCACATAGACACTGACTGCGCTCCTGTTTCCATTCCCGCCAGCGGTGCGAGGTGTAACAGTGTCCCCACATCCTCCCCAGCACTGGCGCAGCCTTCTCCTTTTGGGGTCCTGACGGGGTTAGGCACCACAGTCTCCACCTGTGACGTGCCCATGAGCTTGTCACCAGCTGGCGTCCTCCGCAGGGACAGCTCTTCTTGTACCCTGCCTGTGTTCTGAGGGGTGGACAGCTTTCAGTTTTGTTGTTAATCTATGGGGTCTATATACAAGACCTTTGTCAAATATGTGGCTTAAAAATATTTTCTCCTCCTTTGTAGCTTTGTATTTCACAGGGTTTGACAAAGTCCGATTTACCCGCTGCTCCTGAGGGTGGTGGTTCAGGAGCCGAGTCCCAAAGCTTTCCTCAGGTCCTCTGAGCTCCCTGTGTCAAGTCTCAACTTGCACCCAACTCTGAGCTAACGGTTGCCCAAGGAACAAGGTTAAGGTCAGGGTCCTTTCTTTGTCTTTGGTGTCAATGGCTCCAGCACCACTAGCTGAATGGATTTTGCAAATGTGTCAAAAATCAGTTATATGGGCCAGGCACAGTGGCTCACACTTATAATCCTAGCCCTCTTGGGAGGCCGAGCCGGGTGGATTGCCCTGAGCTCAGAGGTTCTAAGACCCTGTCTCTACAAAAAGAAGCCTGGCGTTGTGGTGGGCACCTGTAGTCCCAGCTACTTGGGAGGCTGAGGCAAGAAAATCACTTAAGCCTAAGTGTTGGAGGTTGCTGTGTGCTATGATGCCACGGCACTCTACGGAGGGCCACAAAGTGAGACTCTGTCTCAATAAAAATAAATAAATAAAATTAAAAAAAAAAAAACAACCTTAAAACTAAGACAATTGAAAGCCAATCGAAAGCAAAATTTAAAAAACCCCATCAGTTATATGCCTGCTCTGTCCACACTGCAGCCTTGATTTCTATGGCTCCAAAGGGAAGCTGAGGGGCGAGGGAGAAGGATATCTCCATTCCAAACAGTTTAGCCTTTCTAGCCCATTTACCTTTTCCAACAGACTTCAAAATAAGCTTGTTGGCCGAGTGCCTGTGGCTCAAGTGGCTAAGGGGCCAGCCACATACACCTGAGCTGGCAGGTTCGAATCCAGCCCAGGCCCGCCAAACAACGATGGCTGCAACCAAAAAATAGCCGGGCGTTGGGGTGGGCGCCTGTGGTCCCAGCTACTTGGGAGGCAGAGGCAGGAGAATCACTTAAGCCCAGGAGTTGGAGGTTGCTGTGAGCTGTAATGCTATGGCACTCTACCCAGGGCGACAGCTTGAGGCTCTGTCTCAAAAAACAAAACAAAACAAAACATAAGCTTGTCTGTATCTAGAAGAACCCCAGTTGGGTTTCGGTAGAACTGTGTCAAATGTATAAATCAACATCTTCACTCAGCTCAACTGCCTATCTACGGCCAAGGCTCGCCTGTCTACTGTCCCAGGTCTTCTGATCCATGTTTGCCTCTGCGGTTCCATCATAGAGTCCTACACACATTTTGTCAGATTTACACTGTTTATAAATATAAAACAAACTATAAATGTTAATTTCTTTAAGAAAGTGATTATAAATGGTATATTTTAAATTCTGGTTTCCTTGTGTAATGTAACTGAACAGAAACTCCACATAATTTGATCTGCTGATCTTGGAACTCAGTTCTGAAGGGTCTTTGTAGATCCCTTGAGTCTCTTGCACATCATACCATCTGAAGCAATTTTGGAATAATTTTGTTTTTTCCTTTCCAGTAACATAACTTCTGCCTCTTTTCCTTGCCTAGTGGGAACAGAATGGAGAGAGGACGTCTCTGCCTTGTTCCCAACTTTAGGAGATGTTACGAGCAGCGTCTACTATAGAGCTCTGTTCATGCTGTTATCAAGTCGTTGACATTCTTGTCACTGGTTTGCTGACAGTATTAGAGAAAGGTACTGAATTTCATATGTATATGTATAAAATTTTTTTAGATCTCCCTTTGAGAAAGAAAAAAGGGATGGAATTTGTCAAATGCTGTTAATGCTGTTCCTTCATTGCTGATGTGCCCCTTTGACTATTTTTCTTTGGCTGGTTAACATGGTAGATTCTGTTCACTGATTTCATAATGTTGAACCAGCCTTACACTCTGGAAATAAACTCCACTGATCATGATGCATGATTCTTTTTAAATATCGATTAATGCTATTTCTTAATATTCTGTTGAAGATTTCTGTATATTCATGAGGGATATTGGCCTGCAGTTTAACATTTTTGTATGCCTTCTGTCTGACTTGGGTATCAGGTAATAACACCAGCTTCATGAATCAACTGGAGACAATTTCCTGTCCTTGGAAAGACTGTGGGCCATTCTTTAAACATTTAGTAAAATTCTCCAATAACCACATCTAGGTCTGGATCTTTCCCTTTGGGGAGGTTTATAACTATGAATTCACATTTTCTTTATAGTGTTAGAGCAATTCAAATCCCTACTTCATATTGGGTAAGTTTCGACAGTAGATTTGAACAATTCTGAGAATTTGTCCATTTAGTGTAAGTCACGGTGTTTATGTACACAGAGCTGTTTGCGTTCCGTGCTGTTTTTTGTGAAGCCTACAGGTCTGTGGGGATGCTTCTGTATAGTTCCTGATAATGGTAACTTGTGCTATTTTTCCTTTTGGCAGTCAATCTTAGTAGAAGTTTTTGTCACTTTTACTGATCTTTTTTTTTTTGAGACAGAGTCTCACTTTATGGCCCTCAGTAGAGTGCCATGGCATCACACAGCTCACAGCAACCTCCAACTCCTGGGCTTAAGCGATTCTCTTGCCTCAGCCTCCCGAGTAGCTGGGACTACAGGCGCCCGCCACAACGCCTGGCTATTTTTTTTTTTTGGTTGCAGTTTAGCCGGGGCCGGGTTTGAACCCGCCACCCTCGGTATATGGGGCCGGCGCCTAACCAACTGAGCCACAGGCGCCGCCCTTACTGATCTTTTCTAAGAACCAGCCTTTTTTTTCTGACTTTCTCTTTCATTTTTGTTTTCTGTTTTGTTGATTTTGGCCTTTTATTATTTCCTTCTGCTTGCTTTGGGCTTATCTTCTCCCTTTTTCCCTAAAGTTTTTGAGCAGAGAGCTCATGTTATTAATGGGATATTCTGTCTTTTCTAAAGCAAGCATTCTACCCTGTGTATGTCCCTGTCACCACTGTGACTGAGGTGTCATCTAGAAGTGTGCTGTTTTGTTTCCAAGGGTGAAGGTTTTTTCAATTATCTTGCTGTTAGTGATCTATAGAGCTGATTTCATCATAATCAGAGAATCACTGTGATGTCCAATTCTTTTAAATCTGTTGAGGTTTGTTTCTGGGCCTGTGCTCCGAGGGACCATGGGAAGGGCACACTGACTCGATTTGGGGAGGGACACTGCAGCTGTGCTGGCCACTTTCCCATGTCCTTGACACTTCTGTCCAGCTGCTTGATGGTTCGTGAGAGGAGTGCTGTGTCCCCATCTGGACTTGGGTTGGCTACTTCTCTGCTCAGTTGCAGCTTCTTTCTGGTCTGCTCTGGCTGCCAAGAGGTTGTGAGGAGGCAGCTTGGCCACTGCCAGGCAAGCTGCATTCGAGGAGTTCTCTCCTCCTGCCCAAGCAGATCCAGTCCCTGAGTGATGTACCTGCTCTCTCTGCAGCCTCTCTCTGCTCCCAGACAGCACAGAGTGACAGACGAAAACTCTCATGGGTCTCAGCGGCTCTCAACCTGTGGGTCACGATCCCTTTGTAACAATGAAAATACATCCCGCATAACAGATATTTATATTACGATTCATAACAAATGAATAGCAAAATTACAGTTGTGAAATAGCAACAAAAATAATTTTATGGTTGGGGGTCACCACAACATAAGAAACTGTATTAAAGGGTCAGAGCATTAGGAAGGTTGAAAACCACTGCCTTATAGAGACAGAAATACCTGAGAAACTATTAACAAAATGAAATGTGTATTTAAAGAATTAAAAATCTTTTAGTACTTAACAATGTGATAACAGAATAAACTCTCTTTACAACTTCTGAAGAACAGAGCCAAAACAGGGTAGTGGCAGGCGAGAGGAGAGGAGAGATGGAGGGTTAGACATTATTAGCCCAGGAACATTCACTCTTGACAAGGCTTTAGGAGAACTAGGGAAGGAGAGGAAAGAAATCAAAGAGACCAAGAGACATGCCCAGAGCAGAGGAGCATCAGCAACCAGTGTGAGGTACAGGGAGCTGACAGCACAGCCCACCAGGCTCCAGAGGGAAGAGATGCCATCACCTAGAGGCCAGGGCTGCCCAGATGGTCACCTGCAACAACCAGCACCCCAAAGCCCACCTAGCAGCTGAGAGATAACAACCAACCCTCCAGACCTCTTCTCAGAAGCTCTTGGTAGGGGAGATGCAGACGGAGGAGTTCCAGGGACTCCAGAGAAATGCACCCAGAAGGAGAACCCCTGAGACCACAGAGGATCAGTTCACTCAAGGAGACCCAGGGCCTGGGTGCATGGGCTGGTCCTCGCAGATGTGTAAGCAGGACAGCTGGGGCTCAGTCCTAGGCATTGCTAGCCACTGGGCACCACTTCCACACTGCAGCTGGACTGCCAACAGCCCTGTCGCCCCTCAGGTAGGATGACGCACACATGGCAATGCTTGTAAGGGCCACAGCACCAGCCTCATCAAATCCCCAAGACAGGAGCAGACACGTGGTTCCCTAGTCCTGGTGCTCAGGCATCCTAGGCAGCCCAGAGTCAGATGAGAATAAACTTCCTACAAGTAAATACAACACCCTCCACATAATGCCAGTTGCACCCTTCACGCTACCTTGGAGGCTGGAGCTGAGGTCGCCAAGGTCAGCAAATGGGTCCAGGCTCTGAGACTTGGTCCAGCTGGCTGGAAGGCCAGAAGGGGCCGGCTGGCCTCCAGAAGAGAAGACGGGGCCTGGGGAAGGGCAGAGGCGTCAGAACAACACACCTCCCAGAGCCTTTGCCCTCCCAGCCACACTCAGCCCAGTCACACCTGTGCAGGTCAGACAGCATCACATGCCAGCCGGCAGCTGTCTCCAAGCCCTCATGGAGCATGATGAAAATAATTTAGGAATTTGTACCAAGAACCAAAAACTATTCATATAATTCTGATTTTGTAAAACCACTTCCTGGAATCTATATAAAATGTACACATCTTCAGGATATTCATTACAATAGCATGAATTGAGAATATTCTAAGAATAAAATCATGGAATAGTTAAATAAATTATCATACAACCGCTTGATAAAATATCACATAGTCATGAAACAGTGGCTATTGATATATAGAGCTCTCATAGAGCAATAGGAAAAAGAAGAACTCTCTACGCCAAAAAAAAAAAAAACGAGCAAAGAACATAAAATGATTCTCAAAAGAATACAAATCATCACAAACATACAAAATAATAATCAACCCCATTCATAACAAAGAAATGCAAAGTAAGAGCACTGAGGGCTTATCGAACTGGCAAAATGTGTTAAAAGTTATCATCTAGCCTGAGTGGGGGAACTAAAGACTAAAACTGCTCCTGGCTAAGAAATCAGTAAAACCCACCCAGAGGGTGCGTGTGTCATATGCCTTGTCCAGGCTCAGCTGGTTCTAACACACTTTACAAATACTCTATTTCCCCGAAAATAAGACAGTGTCTTATTTTAAGGTGTGCTCCCAAAGATGCACTAGGTCTTATTTTCAGGGGACATCTTATCTTTCCTGTAAGTAGATCT
The DNA here is from genome assembly GCF_027406575.1 of Nycticebus coucang. Taxonomy (NCBI): domain Eukaryota; kingdom Metazoa; phylum Chordata; class Mammalia; order Primates; family Lorisidae; genus Nycticebus; species Nycticebus coucang. Next base: position 38,648,942 of record NC_069802.1, on the reverse strand, counting down.
TATTTTCTGAGGATGTCTTATTTTCGGGGAAACAGGGTACCATGATTTTATTTTATTTTATTTATTTTTGAGACAAAGCCTCAAGCTGTCGCCCTGAGTAGAGTACCATGGCATCATAGCTCACAGCAACCTCCAACTCCTGGGCTCTCAAGCGATTCTCCTGCCTCCACCTCCCAAGTAGCTGGGACTACAGGTGCCTGCCACAACACCCAGGCTATTTTTTGGTTTTTTGGTTGTTTGGCTGGCCTGGGCTGGATACGAACCCTCCAGCTCAACCCTCCAAGGGTCTGTGGCTGGCGCCTTAGCTGAGTCACAGGTGCTGAGCCAAATACCACGATTTGAAAAACTAAAGGTCTGGCTCAGTGCCCATACCTCAGTGGTTAGGGTGCCAGCCCCAAACACCAGGGCTGGCAGGTTCAAACCCAGCCCGGGCCTGCTAAACAATGACAACAAAAACAAAAAAATAGCCAGGCGTTGTGGCAGGCGCCCATAGTCCCAGATGCTTGGGAGGCTGAGGCAAGAGAATCGCTGAAGCCCAAGAGTCTGAGGATGCTGTGAGCTGTGACTCCACTCTACTGAGGACAACATAATGAGACTCTGTCTCAAAATAAATAAATAAGTAAATACAATAAAAAATAAAAACTAAAAGTCTGTGGCAATCCGCCCTGAGCAAGCCTGTAGGGACCACTTTCCAACAGCACATGTTCACTTCCTGGCTGTGTTGCATTTGGATAATTCTCAGTTTTTCAACTTCTCTGCTATAACTGCATTTGTTTATGGTACTCTGTGGTCAGTGATCTTTGGTGTGGTGACAGTAACTGGCCTGGGGCACCATGAGCTGTACCACACGGGACCATGAACTTACTGGTGTGGTCTGACTGTTCCATGGACCAGCTGCTCCCACACCTCAGGCTTCCCTATTCCCTGGCACATAACAATATTGAAACCAGGGGAATGAATAACCCCAAGATAATCTCCAAGAGTTAATGAAGAATCATGTCTCTCACTGTAATTCAGAAGCTAGAAATGACTAAGCTCAGTGAGGAAGGCATGTTGAAAGCTGAGACAGGCTGATAGGCCAGAAGCCAGTCGCTTGCACCAGTCAGCCCAGTTGTGAAGGCAAAGGAAAAGCTCCTGAATGAAATGAAAAGTGCTGCTCCAGTGAGCACACGAATAGTAAGAAGGCGAATCAGGGTTACTGCTGATGTGGAGAAGTGTGAGTCGTCTGGGTAGAAGATCAAATCAGCCACGACATCCCCTTAAGCCAAAGGCTGATCTGGAGCAAGGCCCCAACTCTTTAGTCCTGTGAAGGCGGAGAGAGCTTAGGAAGCTGCAGAAGAAAAGCCGGAATTGGCAGATATTGGTCCTGAGGTTTAAGGAAGAAAAGGGGGCAAAGTGAGGCAGCAGGTGCTGATGGAGAAGCTGCAGCAAGTTATGCAGAAGTCCCAGCTACAGTCACTGAGGAAGGTGGCTACACCAAGGGACAGATTTTCAGTGTAGATGAAACAGCCTTATATTGGAAGAAGGGGCCACCTTGAACTTTCATAGATAGAGAGAAGTCAACACCTGCCTTCACAGGGTCAGAGACAGGCTGACTCTTGTTAGGTGACTGTATGTGAAGCCTGTGCTCACTGACCATTCTGAAAATCCTAAGGCCTTTAAGAATTATGCTAAATCTCTGCTTGTGCTCTGGAAACAGAACACCAAAGCCTGGATGACACCACATCTGTTTACAGCATAGTTTATTGAATATTTAAAGCCCTTGAGAGACATGTTACTCAAAGAAAAAAGCTCACTAACAATGCTCCTGGTCACCCAGAGCTCTGATGGAGGTGTACAAGGAGATGGATGCTGTTTTCATGCCTCTAACATCTACTCTGCAGCTCATGGATTGGGGAGTAATTCTTTCAATTTTTATTATTTATGAAATATATTTTGTAAGGCTATAGCTGCCACAGATAGTGATTCCTCTGATGAATCTGGGCAAAGACAACTGAAAACCTTCTGGGAATCTCCACAATTCCAGATGCCACTAAGAACCCTCATGATTCATGGGAGGAGGCTGAAGTGCCAACACCGACAGGAGATGAGAACAAGTAGATTCCAACTCTCATGAATGACTAGGAGGAGTTCAAGACTTCAGAGGAGGAAGTAACTACAGATGTGGTGGAAATAGCAATTCTAGAATGAGAAGCAGACCCTAGGCCAGGTGCCCTGACTCACACCTGTGATCCCAGCATTCTGGGAGGCTAAGGCAGGTGGATTGCTTGAGCTCAGGAGTTCAAGACCAGCCTGAGCAAGAGCGAGTCCTTCCTTTTCTACTAAAAATAGAAAAACTAGCTGGGTCTTGTGGTGGGTATCGTGGTCCCAGCTACTCAAGAGGCTAAGGCAGGAGGGATCACTTAAGCCCAGGAGACTGAGGTTGCTGTGAGCTATGACACCATGACACTCTACCCAAAATGACAAAGTGAGACTCTGTCTTGGTGGGGAAAAAAAGTAGACCCTGAAGATAGATAATACAGTGGCAAAGTTTGACATTAACTCTTTCAAAGAAGTTCTAATGTAAATAAAATGCTATCAAACAGCATTGAATGCAACAGAGAAATCTCTCAGGAAAGGAAAAGTCAATTCACATGGCAGACCCCACTGCCATTCTATTTTAAAGAAATCACCACAGCCACCCCGACCTTCAGCATGCACCACCCTGACCAGTCAGCACCATCTATATCAAGGTGGGACCCTCCACCTGCAAAAGGGTAGCTACAGGAAGGCTCAGATGATGGTCAGCATTTCTAGCAATGAAGTACTTTAATTGAGGTGTGCATACTGCTCTTGTAGGTGTGATGCTACTGCACAATGACCAGATCACAGAACACGTGCATACAACTCTTGTGTGCACCAGGAAACTGCATCGGTGTGAGTCACTGTGTTAAAACAGCCCATCTCTGTGGGGTCTGCTGCACACAGATCACACTGTGAGAGCAATTTATGCCACAAGAAATGTCCCAGTGGGGCAAGAAAAGAACAGGTGCATGAAAAGAACCAGTTGTCACAGGCGTAAACTGCTCCATGCAACCCACACACAGCATGGCCCAGTGACATCGGCTGTGGCCCTGACCCTCAGTGTCGGGGATTCGTTCTGTCACAGCTCCCTCAGAGGGAGACCCAGCACAGCGCACAGAAAGGCCACAGTGCCCTGTGGGTCAAAGAACCAGGCGACAAGCAGTGCACAAGGGGTGAAACCGGGGTGAAACCACACCACAGAAAATGTACACAGGGTGGCAGAGGACCCCACAGGAGATGGGGCATGCTGACCCCCACATCTCTGCACACTGCCAAGGAGTGGAGACCCACTGCGGGAAGTGCCTGACGTCGAGCAGGCCCAGCCCTCTGTGGACAGATGGACCTGTATGTTATGTTCCATGTAAAATGGGAGAAGGTGCCAAGGCCTCAGCAGGTGTGGGTCCGAGGTTGTACCTTCAGTGGCTGGTGTGGGGGCTGGCCCGGGTGCAGTGGCTTCAGCCCAGGTGCTCCACCCTCCCAGTAGGTCTGGTTGGCTGGACGAGGCTGTCATCTTGCCAGGTTCCACCGGTAGATCCCCTGGAAAGAGAGAGCACTGTCCAGAGTGTCTGCCAGCCCTCCTGGGGTAGCCCCTCTTCCCTCCTGTGTGAGCAGGTGGCTAACCCCACTGTGCTCTGGGCCTGGGGTCAATAACCTGAGCTCTCGGGCAGGGCCAGTGCCACAGAACTGGGACTATGTTCAGGGACCACTGACTAGCCTCGTCCTCTTGATGGGCATTGAAATGGAACCATGTGGTCTGACCAGCTGGGTGTGGCAGTGTCAGGGTCCCCCTCTTTTGGTGCTCCCTGGCGTCCCCAGAGCCCACTTCTTTGCCTCTTTTTTTGTTGTTGTTGAGACAGAGCCTCATTTTGTCACCCTCGGTATAGTGCCGTGGCATCACAGCTCACAGCAACCTCTAGCTCTTGGGCTTAGGCGATTCTCTTGCCTCAGCCTCCCAAGTAGGTGGGACCACAGGCGCCCACCACAATGCCCAGCTATTTTTTTGTTGCAGTTTGGCTGGAGCCGAGTTTGAACCCATCACCTTGGGTATATGGGGCCAGCACCCTACTCACTGAGCCACAGGCACTGCCCTTCCTTGCCTTTCTTGAAAGTGTCTCTTTCTCTGGAAGCTTGCAGTACCCCCAGCTGAGTAGGCTTGCTGGGATAGGATATGGTGCTTGGCATCACCCCATGGGCCCAGTGAGCCCTGGCACTGGCCACACCACCCACTTCACAAGGGGGCCACCTGAGTACTGCCCACAGCAGTCAGTCACCACCTGAGACTGTGCTAGGCATGACGCTGCCGGTGCAATGGAGGCTGGCAGAGTAGAGGGAAGAGACGGAGCTCCCTCTGGAGGACCCCACAATGGGATGGTCTGGCCTCTCCTCTTCTTGGGCCTGGCCTTGTCCTAGGGACACACGGCCATCCAGTGCCTTCCTGCAGTGCTCTCACCAGCGCCAGTTCCCTGGACCACTCTGTCTAGCCCTTGGACCCCTTGGCCTCATACAAGCTCTGGGCACAGGTGGCCATCCTATGTGTGGCCACTGTCCTGGGGCCCAGAGCAGGCATCACTGTGGAGGCAGTGCCTTGGGGATCCAGAACATACTCCAAGTTTGGGGATGGTCTGGGGAGGCCCAAGGGCAGGTAGTGGTGGTGTCTGTCCTCACCTCACAGTGGCCCTGCAGGTCCCTCAAGGAGCTCTGGGCATCCCTAGAACTCCAGAGGTCACACAGTCCAGCCACACTCACAGCCCAGGATACAGGGCTCCATGTCTGACCCTGAGCTGCATCTTGAGGGGGCTGCATGAAGCACAAACCCCCATGTCCCACCAAGCAGCTTGAGTTGCATACCCAGGTGCAGGAAGTCAGTGTTGCAGGACGGGGGCGGGGCGCTGTGGGTGGCAGGGAAGGCAGGCGGGGCGACCACGGAGTCGGAATTGAGAAACTCGCCGAAGAGGTCAGGCTTAGAGCAGGGCTGAGTGTCGGAGTCCGACGGCAGCAGCAAGGGGTCAAATGGGTCAGCTGCAGGGTCAGGCAGGGACAGTGACACCGTGACCAAAGCATTAGCCTGTCCTCCTAGGGACAGAGCAGCCTGAGGAGGATGTAGTGCCACATGGCATGGTGGTGGTCAGCCTGGGGCCTCCTCTGCTCTGCTGCCCGGTGCCCCAGAGGCCTGCATGAAGTTCCCAGGACACGGCCCTGACCACGGGGCTCCCACCCATGAGCTCAGGCAGGGGAGGTCCTTCCCACTTCTGGGCGCCACTCCCGGCAGGGAGACCTAAGCTCTACCCCACTTTTACTGCACAACCCATCAGTTGGCATCAGAACAGAAAAGCCTACCAGGGGCAGGAGGTTCTCCTCGGGGGGTGCTGGAAACACTCTGGGGAGCAGCCGGGCTGGCCAAGAGCAGTGGGGCCTCGCTGCCAAGCAGGTCGTCTGGGGGCCCTTCTGAAGCAGCCTCAGGGGGCCCAAGGAGGTAGCTGAGGAGGTCGGTGTTGCTGGAGGAGACCCCGCAGGTCTGTGTAGGGGAAGCTGGCCTGGGGCCTGCCTCAGAGTGCAGCCCTAGGAGGTCCACGCTGTCCTCCTGTGGCATGGGCTCCGGGGACAGGGCCATGGCTCCCGCATCAAAGATCAGGTCCTGTGAACCTGGCCCATCACCCTCGGCCCTGGGCATCCTGCTGTCTCTAGTGCTCAGCACCTCTTCCTCCTCTGATGCCCCACTCCCGCTTCCATCCTCCACCAGGGCAGACTGGTTGTCTTTGGGAGAGGTGTTTCCTGCACCCATCTCGGATTCTTTTTCCTCTGTAAAAAGAAAACAAAAGCGCAGGCTGGTAGACCTGCCCGAAGACGGGGCTGATGTGACAGGTGCACAGCCAGCACACAAGCCCAGTCAGGCCCACATCTGCAGACTCCCCAGCGCCTCCCTCCTCAGGCACTAGCAAAGCTGGTTGATTCTTCTTAGGATTCCTGAAGCTCTTCTTAGGATTCCTTTGGCCCTTTCAGGGCTTCCCCTTCTGCAGGGCCACCCACTGTTCTCCTAATGCAGAATTCAGCCCCCATAGGAATGGTGCACCCAGGGAAGGAGCACCCAGCCTGGGTGCTGTGGCAGAGGTGGCAGGGGCACACCCTGGGGGGTGAGAGGTCAGTGTCACACTGCCAGATATTTGATCTGAGCAGCTGGGCTGGGGACCAGATCAGGGACCTGGGCTATGGATAGTGAGGGCTGGGAGCTCCCTGTGAGAACTATGGCCTGTGTGACCGCAGGGGAGGCCCTGGCTAGCACCCCGCCCACCCTGCACTCCCACCCTGCCAGTCCAGCGTGTGCAGAAAGTGGCCGGTGTCTGTGCTGCTGCTCGGCGGCGAGTCCAACTCAGGGGGCTCGGCTTCCGGGGACCCCTCCTCAGCATCATACTGCGCTGTGGAGCCGGGCTGCCGGGGGAGCTCTGGCTTCCCTGTGGGGAAGAGGGTGGCATTAGCCACAGCTTGGGGACATGAGAATGGCCAGGCCCTCCGGGCAGATTCCTGCCGTCCACTCCAATGCTGCTCTGGGCCACACTTGCACACAGGTGCACGTACATGTACAAGCCTGTATGTGACACACACAAACACGCACACATACACATCACACACACGTGCACACACATGCTCCTTTCAAGGATAATTAACTGTCCTCAGATAAGAAAACATAACAAATGCAAACCAAGAACATGAAGAAACACGTGACATGCCCAACAAGTGATGTCACATGTCCTACCTACTCAGGCCTGCCTGTGCTTGTGCTCTGGTGACCACCCTGGAGTAAGGAGAAGACCCCAAGGCATCGTGGCTGTGAGCACAACTCCACAGGCCCCGGCACGGAGCTCGCTGACAGCGACCTATGTCCAGAGCACAAGACCTGGGAGCCAGCATGGGATAGACTCTCTCCCCAAAGCAGCTCTGGCTGGAGGGTGCAGACCCGCCCCATGTGATCTGCAGAGTAGCTACGTTTCTGTGTCTATCCCCACCTGAGTTGAGAGACCCTGTGCAGCTGGTGGCTTTAGGCAATGTCCAAAGACAGGAGAAGTTGCCCCGTGGACCCCACCTGCCCCCACAGCACTGGCCGCACATGCAGAACAGGATCCAGTCCTGCTACAGGGTCTCACCAAACTTAGACAGAATGTCTTGCTGCTCCTCTCGGCTGGAAAACAGGATTTTGGGGTTCAGCCCCTTCATGCTTGCGTTCTCCCATGGCGAGGCCTGGCGGCTTGGCCTGTCCCTGGGCTCCACCTCCACCTCCAGGTTCACTTGGAACAGATCTGGGTACTTTTCTTGGATGTCACACGCATCTAGGTCATACCTGCGTTGTTGCCAGCAGACAGCTATTAGGGAGACCACGCACAGCCTGCAGGCCACTTAGCCCTTTGCTAGAGAATGCATACGGAAACTAGGCCCTGGACAGAACCATGGGAAGGATCTGGGGCAGGTCAGGAGAAGGTTGGGATGGCCCTGACGCTGTCCCTGGTGGCCAAGTTCTACCCTGCAGGCCTCAGCCCAGCTACAAGATACTGTTGCCACTCCGCTGGTCCAGATCAACTTCTCTGGGACCCTAAATGCATTTTCACCAACACGGTCACATCAACCCTGGTAACAACCCTCAACTGTTAACAGCTGCCCATAAATCTGAGCACTCTGGGGTATGGTCAACATGGCGTGGAGATGCAGCTATGCCTCACTGCAGGGCCAGGGAGGATGCAAGGTGGGGGAGCAAGTGGGAGAATGTTACAGGGTCTGCAGACCACACTGGTGGCAGTGGTGGGAGACAGACAATGAGAGCACCCTGAAGGCAAGACTCAGGGGCTGTTTCTTGGAGCTGCTGTGGGGAATCAAGGGACCCTGACATCACCTGTAGGCTGCACAATGGCCCTGGGTCTTTAGCCAGCAGGTTCCCCAATGTCTGCCTTACTTGACGCCACCTAAAACTATGTGTCATGCTTAAGCCTTATGTGAATAAAGAATAAAAAGGAAACAGAGCCGGCTACTGAGAGACCTCAGGTGGGTGGAGTGACAACAGCACCCCAAAGTAAAAGGCCAGCTCCGAGCCAGAGCAGAGCAGCTGACCCAACCACCACAGCTCTGGGCTTCGCAAAACAAAACCCAGGAGCACACAGGACTCTGACATGAAGGTCCCCAAGGCACCTCTTTGTTCCCAGAACATAATCACCTCTATGCTGGGCAGAGAGGACAGGAGAAGCCATCAGTGTCTGCCCCAAGGACTGGGCATCCCACTGCCCACAACTGCCACCTGAAGCAGAATGGCTGCTCCCACACCCTTCCCAGGCACTCTGGACGGAGCTAGGTGTGGCAGCAGCTGGAAGGCCACATGAGCATCCCTCCACACTCACATCTCTCTGTATCAGTCACCTAGTCTGGATATTTTGGGTGACTGTACATGGCCAAGTGGGGCTGCTACCTGGAGCCTTGGAGACAGTGATGTCCGTAAAGGGGTCAGCAGGCATGGGGGAGATTCCGATGGCTGGGAGATGGTGCCTATAGTGAGGAATGGCCTGGACCCCGCCATCAATTGGGGGCGGGGGGGAGTGAGGCAGCCTCAGCTCCGGGGCCCTGGCCCAGCCTCCCCACCCCAGCTGGCTTGGAGATGCCCTGTGCCCTAAGCCTGCAGCCCACCCACAGGGTGGTGAGGGAACAATGGTGCCTATGAGCAGGACTAGCAGCCCCAGGTTGGGGTGCAGGACACAGCTGCAGGCCTTATGGATGGGCACCTGTGCAGTCAGGCTCTGACTGGTGGCTTGCGACACATATGGAGCAAATGAAAAGGGCTGACCTCCATCACGGCTGCCCTCGGGGCACTGGAACCCACCTGGGTACCTCGGAACTGCTGTTCACCCTTCCTGGGCTCCAGGGACAGTGTGTGGCCCTCATGCCACCATATCAGCCACACCTCTGCAAACCTGCCCTGCCCAAGGCATGGACACATGTTCCTGCACTTGTCACCCGACTGGGAGGCCTTCTCTTCCTCGGGACTTGGCAGCTCGTTTGTAGAGGTGTGACAGACACGAACATAACTCTAAGAGCCTCTGTGAAGGTGCATGCGTGCAGCCTGTGCATCAGAACCTCTGGACACGTCCTTCAAACTGCACGTGCTGAAAATGTAACCTCTACTGCAACTGCTGGGAGGTGGCCGGCGAACAATAGACTAATGCTGCAAGGAAGAGGGCCTCTGAGACTGGCTGGCCACTGTACTGCAAGAAGACACAGCGAAAGGCCTTCACCAGGCCAATGCTGCTGGCCCCCAGCCTCCAGAACGCCTGTCACAACCTCCGTCTCAGGTCCCCGTGGCCTAACCCAGGGGAGCCCAGCCTTGGAGAACATTCTTGGAGGGTTCTGGGATGAGGTGTAGTTTTGGTTCCAAGCCCTCGTTTCTCTTGGGACAGAGTCAGGAGCACACAGCTCGAGCAGATGTCCCAGGGAGGCTGTGCTGTGTCACACTGCCACACCCTGCCATCACCAGCCATCCCATCAGAGCACAAAGTGGCCGTGACCTGCTTTACCTGATGACCAATGATAGTGAGAGGCTTTCCATACAGTCACGGTGGCGCAGGGATGGGGCATGGTCTGGGACATGCACCATCAGGCAAAGCTGTCACTGCAAACATCACAGGGCACTTGTATACAAGCCAGGTGGCAGCCTGCACACCAGCTGTGGGTGCCAACAGTAGGGCCCTATACCAAATCCTACAGGCCAGTGCTTGTACGTCCAGCATTCTCAGCCTTGGTGCAAGAAAAGCATAGCAGAGATGGCCACAGTCACAGGTGCTGCGCATAGGGCACTTGGCAGGACAGACTCAAGTCCAGAAGTGGCTGGGAGAGCCAGGGGACGAGGGGCCGGAACATCAGTTACGTGGGATACGCTAAATTTATAAAAATAATTTTTTTTTTTTCTTGAGACAGAGTCTTACTTATTAACCCTCGGTGGAGTGCCGTGGTGTCACAGCTCACAGTAACCTCTAAATCCTTGGGCTTAGGTGATTCTCTTGCCTCAGCCTCCCGAGTAGCTGGGATTACAGGTGCCCACCATGATATAAAAACAATTTTAATAATAAATAAGTTAACCCTACTTATCGCAACTTTTTTACTTTGTAAATTTAAAAAATTTTTTTTTTTTAAGACAGAGTTTTATTTTGTTGCACTTAGTAGAGTGCCATGGCATCATACCTCACAGCAACCTCAAACTCTTGGGCTCAAGTGATTCTCTTGCGTCAGCCTCCTGAGTAGCTGGGATTACAGGGGCTCATCATAACACCCAGCTAATTTTTAGAGATGGGGTCTTGCTCTTGTTCAGGCTGGTCTCAATCCTATGAGCTCAGGCAATCCACCCTCCTTGGCCTCCCAGAGTGCTAGGACTATAGGCATAAATTTTAAATTTTGAAGTTTTTTACTATTATAATAATATTTAATTTAAAATAAAAAACGCAGTTATACGGGTGGCGCCTGTGGCTCAGTGAGTAGGGTGCCGGCCCCATATGCCGAGGGTGGTAGGTTCAAACCCAGCCCCGGCCAAACTGCAACAACAACAACAAAAAAATAGCCGGGTGTTGTGGCGGGCGCCTGTAGTCCCAGCTGCTCGGGAGGCTGAGGCAAGAGAATCACATAAGCCCAAGAGCTGGAGGTTGCTGTGAGCTGTGTGACACCATGGCACTCTACCGCGGGCAGTAAAGTGAGACTGTCTCTACAAAAAAAAAAAATGCAGCTATACAAAAATTTTTTTTCTTTATATGCTTATTCTACAAACTTTTTTCTTACTTTTACTTTAAACACCTTTTTGTTAAAAACTAAGATGTACTACAAACATGGATCTAGGCACTGACAAGGCCCGTGACCACTGCAGTGTCGCCTACACAGTGGTCTGTGGTGACCATCCAGACCACCGTGCTGGGAGTGCTCAGACACATCACTTGCCCGTTTTTACTGGGCTGTCTTTCTCTGTCTGCTCTTTGGTGTTCAGTTGTTCTAAACAGATTCTCCCACTGAGACACATGCTGCAAACACCTTCTCCTTTGGAGCCTCCTACTGCGTCTGCAGATAAAAATGCTCTTAATTTGAATTACGTGTTAAGTTGTCATGCTTTTCTTTTATAATTAGCTCTTTTCTGCTCATTTTTGCCTAATTGTAGGTAAGGAAGACGCTCCATATCTCCTCCTAGATGCTGTACAATGGAGCCTTTTTAAGTGCAGGTACATGGCCCATCTCATGTAAGTTTGCACAAGCTGTGAGAAAGAGGCTCTTTTGTTGCCAAACAGGAATCCCTGGCCCCACCCTTCCCCACAACACAGCAGTGGCTCTGCTGCCCACCATGTCAGTAGGTCTCCCCTTTGCCCCGGTGCTGTGTGGCCCCAATGGTCTGAATGTTTGTGGACTCACCGGATTCACACACTGAACACCCACCCCCGTGGCAGAAGCTGGGCAGTACCTTTGAGAACTGGTATAGTCACAAGGGGAGGGTCATGTGTGGGATAGCTGCCCAGCAGAGGCCCAGAAAGCCCCTCTCCTTTTCACCAGGTGAACCAGCCCGCAGCAGGGGCTATTTCTCCTGCTCATGACCTTGGGTTTCCAGGCCTGGACTGTGAGAAATAAATTCCTGACACTACATGCCAAGAGAGGTTTGAGGTTGCTGTGAGCTGTAACACCAGGACACTCTAGCCTAGGGGACAGAGTGAAACTCTCTCAAAACAAAAAATAAAATAAACTGAGTGTGAAAACCAGATCCACCACTGCCCGGCTGAGTGGGCGCAGCTGCCTCAAGCCTGCGCCCTGCCACCTACATGGCACCTGGACCAGCCCTGCAGCCTGCAGAGGGCGAGGCGAGTGCTGCTGGACCCTGACAACAGTGTGAGGCTGGAGGTGACATTGGGTGCTCATTACTCTGTCTACAAAACCAGACTGCGGACTCGGGAAGGAGGGACAGCATCTCACCATCTCGGACTCCATGTCCCCTTTGGGCGCCAGAGGGCACTTTGCATATAATAGGGACTCCAAAAGTGATTCCTAAAATATAGTGGACACTGTTTACCTGGTCACAGCACACCCAGATGTAAGTGTCTAAATTCTAAAGAGGAAGGCACCCAGGGGAGCCCAAGGTCCTCAAGGTGAATTCTGACCTGAGGAGCCCGGAAGTGGAACACGCCTGGCCCCACCACGCCCACTACCACCACCCCCACTTTGTGCCTTGGCCTGACCCACATGCACAATCGCAGCCAGTGTGGCACTAACATACTTTGCGAATCTCACAGTGGTTGCATTCCGAGGCACAAACCCAGTGTGGAATTGAATCTGGAACATCTTCATGGAGGCCATCTGACAAGAGAAAGAAATATAAGTTCCTTGCACGGGGGAACAAGAAAACTAAATCTTTAGCCCGCAGAAAACACCCTCTCCTTAAGAATGACGGGTGCCACATCACAGCAGTTCCCACTTAACGAGCTCCAAGGGCCTCTGTCCTGTGCACTGCTCCACGTACTCCAGGTACAGACTGGGTTCTGGGCCACACCCTTGGGCCTTATGCTGGGGGTGGTGGTGGGTTGGACTGGTGGGTGCTGAGGGGCCTGAGAAACTATGTGGGTCCCAGGCCTGGGGAAGGGCAGTCCCAAGGCCAAAGCCCAGCAGATACCCTTGACACTGCAGTCCTGGAGGCTCTCAGGAGAAGGCCTGGACTCTTGAGGCTAAAATCCCTGTAGCCATGGGAGAAGCACTGTTGAGAAAGCTGATGGCACTCACCTAACACCAAGCTCAACCCAGCACCCACCATAAGAAGTGGTAGGAGCCTTCTCGGCATAAGAAGGGCGCCAGACCCAGGGCACTCACCTTGGCCTGCAGCCGTCCTCCCAGGGTGGACCTCGCATGGTAAATTATAATAAGCACATCTCCTTGCACTGTTGTACCCAGGGGAATGACAGCTCTGCCATCCTCGATTTTAAAATCTCTAAAGGACAGAATGACGAGAAATTGTTCACTTACTAAAAAGTATAACATTCTAGCGAAAGAATGACCTTCAAAGAGCCATGATCTTCAGAAAGAATCCTGAGATCTTCTCAAGTACTGAACACTTAAACACAGACGTTCTTCTCTGGATAACACTGAATCATCTGCCACAGCCACTGCATCTCCAAACGCACCTTCCTCTGCACCTGCTTGTCCCCACCCCCACCAAGCTCTTCTCTAAGCTTTCTGGAGGAGTCAAAGTCAAGGGGTGGACGGTCCTGCATAAGGCCCCACTGCAGACTCACCTCATCTTGTCGTACTCCTGGGACGTGCTGGCCACGCGCTCGCCACCTGTGTAGACCTCACAGAAGGGTCTGCAGCCAGTCCTCTGCTTGCTGAACAGGGGCACCGGGGTCATGGAGACGGCCTTCAGCAGCACAGGCTTGCTATGGGGTGTGACGGGCTCCTCTGCCACCATGTCACAGATGTATTCGATGTACCTGGGCAGACACACCACATGGCTTTTCTCTTTCCAAAATTAAGTACTTAGCGCTACCGAATTCCCTCAAGGCAGCGTTTTTGTTCTTCATAAATAGCATGCTGTAATTTTCATTCAGTTCAAAATCTTTTTTTGAGATGGTGTCACCCTTTGCCCAGGCTGAGGTGCAGGGGTGCAGTCACGACTGACTGTAGCCTCAAGCTCCCAGGCTCCAGCGATCCTCCTACCTGAGCCTCCCAGGACACCAGGGGCAGACCACCACACCCAGCCTGAAAATATTTTTAAATTTTCTGAGATTTCCTCTTTTACTCATAAGCTATTTAATTTTGAAATATTTAGAGAGTTTTCCAGATAGTTTTCTGATGCTGATTTGTAGTTTTATTCCATCATGGCCTGAGAACACATAATGTTGGACAATTAAGTTCTCTAACTCATTCTAGAAATACTATGTACACCTCATCACTAAGTATCTCTTCAGTCACCTTTGAAATACTCCCGTGGCCATCTGATGACCACAGTGATACTCAGCCACAAGGTATGTTGTATTTTTTCTAGGATGAGTTTGAGTACCTAACTGCTGAACTCATAGACAATAGCACTGACACCATTCTGGAAAAAAGGGGTCCAAATTTGCTTTGAGGGGTGGACTCGGCGCTAGTGTTGGTGCACAGCTTCCCAAGGGGAGCACCTCGAAGGTGACCATAGTGACATTCATCAAGGAGGTTAGGCACAGCTTATGAATCATATATAATTTTAACTGTTAAAAATTTGCTAAGGTTTAATGACCCAAAATATGATCTTTTGTTGTTGTTGAATGCCCCATTGGCACTTGAAAGGGAAGCATGTTTTTCTGTTGCTGGGCCATATTCTGTGGGTGACAGGGGTCTGGTGGGCTAGTGCTACAGGTTGGTGCTTCCCCACTCTCATGACCTTCTACCTACCTGTTCTACTGAGAGGGAAGCACTGACGCATGCACCACAGGGTGTACCCAAAATTACACCTAAAGTCACCACAGTACACAGAGAAAATGGGAAATTATAGTTGCTAAATGTACCTTTATTTATAAAATATTCATTATAAAATCTTACAAAATATTCTGTGCCTGTTGGCCACCTCTTTGTAAAACTTTATAATGAATACTTTTATAAAGACAACATTTAGCTATAATTTCCCATTTTCCTATCTATGGTAACTTCAGACTTTTGAGACAACCTGTATAAACATGAACTGTTTCTCTGTTCATTCTTTCAGTTTGCTACTTTATATACTTTGAACATGTTCTTTCTCACGGCCCATGTCTCCATGCACACCTCTGTCTGTGCACAGCTCCAGGGCATCTTCACTGTGGTGCTCATGCGCTGTCCATTCCTTGGGCAGCAACTTGCTTCTGACCAACAAGAGGTGAAGACATTGCATCTGTGGTGAGGCCAGGCCTGTGCTCTTGATGTTCCTCGATGGCCCAGCAACAGGAACCTATGCGTAGCCTTTGGACAATGTGGTCAGTAGGAAGCCCGGACATTCAGTCATTCAACCACAAGTACATGAATCCTGACAACAACCTGAGCTTGGAAGCAGAGTCCAAAACACAGGAGGAATAGGATTTCTGAGATCAGCTCAGCCAGCACCTGACCAAGAGGAGAGAACCCAGTCTTGACCCATGGGAACACATGCATGTGTGGCGTGCTGGCAGCTTCCATGAAACCTTCCACGGTTTCATTCTTTGCCCATATCCACTGTCATGGTTAAAGGGGCATCCTGGCAGACAGTATGGTTGGGCCCTGCTTTCCATCCACTGTGACAGCCCCTCCCCTTCATTTTCTCAGGGATGTGGAGCAGCTGACATGGTGGGAGTAAAGCCCACCGCCTTGTTAGCTGTTTTCTATTTGTTCCATCTGTTCTTGGCTTCTCTTTTTATTCTTTTATTGCTCTCTTGGATTAAGCATTTATTACATTTTTACTTTGTTTCTTCTATTGACTTATTAATTATAGCACTTAAAAGAATTCCACACTGGGCCAGGCGTGGTGGCTCACGCCTGTAGTCCCAGCGCTGTGGGAGGCCGAGGTGGGTGGATTGTCTGAGCTCAGAGGTTCAAGACCAGTATGAGCAGCAGTGAGCCAGAGTAAGACCCCGTCTCTACTAACAACATCAAAAACAGCCAGCACCACCAGAGGAAGAAGAAAATGAACAAAAAAGGAGTACTTCAAACAAACAAGAATGAACAAGCAAACTGAAATTAAAAATTAAAAAAAAAAAAAAAAAAAGAATTCCACAATGGCTGCCTGAGGTTTCCGACAAGAACCCTGCACTGTTGCACTCCCCTCCACGGACCCATCTTCTGTGTCTGGTGACCATCGAGACTTTGTGTTCAGTCTGCAGCAGGGTAGACTAGTGTGATGTGCCAGGCAGGAGTTTGATGTGTTTCTTCTGTTTTCAGCCCGTGGTGTCCTCTTAGCTACTTGGGTTTGTGGATTGGTATCTGGGAAATTTCTCAGCCATTATTTATCCATTCTAGGATTCCAATTATGTGTTTGTTGGACTGTCCAAGGGATCTTTCAGCCTGAGGGATGCCTACTCCTGCCTCCACATCCTCTGATGTGTGCGCGTTGCTGCATGCCCCAGTTCTGGCCTTTCCATGGGATCTTTCACACCTGATCTGTGCTGTGCTCACTTCCTCATGAGGGTCTTCAGCACCTGTGACATTTTCCCATTTCCCTGTCAGAGTCCCAAAGTGCTGCTTTGCCACGTTTGTGCCCTTGGGAGGTGGAGGGCAGCTCCAGGCACCTGCACCTCATTCTCTGCTCAGTGGAGATGGTGGGGAGAGGGCCCAGGGGGCAGAGGCTCAGACATGTGCCACCACCACCCCCCAAGGCTCTGCTCACCCACTGAGGTATGCGCAGCCCTCACTGACCCAACACTCTCTGGCCTCCTCTTCTGGTGTCTAGTCACATCCACCCCAACAGCAGGCGCTAGTGACCTCAGATCTGGGGTCAGCTGGTGGCCCTGTGGCTTCAGCTCTCCTCAGTCCCAAATCCAAGGAGGCTAGGCCCATTGTCAGGAGCAGTGCTCCGCAAGGAGAAGGAGCTCCAGGGAGAAGCCCAGACACACGATGGGCAACGAGACTCCTTGGCTCTTGGACCTGGCTGCTGAGCAGGGCCCCAAGGGAGTGTGCAGGTGACACGGGGCACAGTGTGACACCTGGCACAGTGTGACATGGGCATGTGCGTGTCATGGGGTTACAGTGCAACATGGGGGCACACATGGCTTTTGGCTTTTTTGCTGGGACCACACAGAAGATACAATTGGACAGGCTTGTGGCCACACTGGTGCCCTCCAGTGTGGGAACAACACCCACTGGCTCCCAGCGGTCAGCAGGGCACCCCTTGAGCAGGAGGATGTGCATGGAGCTACAGGCTTAGGCTCCCCTTTCTGCCAGGGTAGGGCAAAGGGGTAGTGTCAGTGCTTACACCTAAACCCACACACCACCCTCTCCTGAGGTCACTGCTGCCCCTAGGGTCCCACTCCGAGTCCTCATTAAGACTGAGCCCAGGGCACGGCTTGTGGTGGACAGCCAAAAGTCTCTCTCTGCAGGGGATGGATAGAATGGGTAGTGTGGACACACAATACCTTCCTGGTTGCTGAGGGGAGTGGTCCCTCTGGGGACAGAGGTACTGCAGCCGTGAGCTGCTTCTTTTAAACTGCAGAGTAGAGAGCCCAGTCTGAGCTGCTACAAGTAGCATGGACACAGAGTGCCTCGCAGGACAGGGACTGCACTTACGCTCGCACAGGTTGACAGGCAAGAATGCTCATGGTGCCTACCAAGCCCCAGGTGGCTCCCACGGGGCAAAGGGTAGCAGGTGCCTGCAGGGAAGTCTGTGTGCAGGCGCCAGGCAAGGTGCAGCCCACAAGTAGCCCAGGGGGCCGCCATGGCGGGAGACCCGTGGGTGCCAACAGCAGCACGTTGTCACTGGGTCCATGGACTGCACTGCGAGGGGCCTGTGTTGTGTCGGCACCAGGCCTGGAGACCCCAGCTATGGGGACACTGTACCCAATGCAGTGTGGGTGGTGTCACATCCTGAGAGCAACACGCAGTACCTTTTGTGGGATGGCCAAATGCCTGGTGGGCAGCGCTTCATGCTGAACATGTACACAGCGGCTTCTGCGGTACTGAAGAGCCGGCAGAAGCACAGGAAGGAGCAGACAGCCACAGCTGAGGCGGCTCTCCCATCCTAAGACAAAGGACACAGATTAGCGTTGGCACTTGCACAGAGTGGGACAAGGACTCCTGATTTAAAGCCCATCCTCTCTGACCTGGGGACATGGTTAGGGACTCACAGGCAGCCTGATGAGATGAGGACTCAGAGGCCAGCACAGAACTCAGGTTCCTGAATGGGGAACATGTGGGCCACACCGCAATCCTGTGGGATCCCTGTCACCATCACTCCTACTGTGACTCACCAATACCACGCAGCTAAGCACCAAGTGTGTTTTCTGGGTAGATGCTACCCGTGAGGCCCATGAACCTCTAACCTACACTCTGCAGACAGGGCAGCCAGGAGAAGAGGGGCAGGCTGGGGTCTCAGCAGGAGGGTGGCATCAGTGCTGGACTATGCAGGCCAAGGCTAGGCAGGGCCCCGGAGGACCGTGGTGGAGAGGCACACTCCACCAAGAGGGCAGGAAACCACCACAGCGTGAGCTCCCTGCGTGCAAGGACTTCTCTCTGGCTACATATTCTCTTCTGTCATATTTCCAAGGACAGGAATACCTGGGGCTCAGTTTTTAGAGAACAGATGCATGACATTATGAAATTCAGTGGCCTGGACTCACCATGCAGTGCACGACACAGATGTTCCTGTGGTCCTGCCGGAGCCAGGCATGCATGTTCCTACAGACGTCGTACAGGCTGTGTAGGCTGGGTGCCCGGCGGGCCACCCAGCCGCACTCGGACACCTGTGGAGAGAGGGATGGGTTCAGCAGGGCACTGTGCCAACGGCATGTCACAAACTGCGAGAGCTCCCCCATCCTCCTCCCTGGCCTCTGTGCACATGAGGGGCAGACAATATGGCTTAGTGTCATCAGAGGCCCTTGCCGTGCCTCCTCCTTGCAGCTTGTCTGTGCTGCCTTTGGAGGAACTTAGTCTACCCTCTCCTGTACCTTGGGTCAGTTTAAACAGCACAAAAAGTATGTGTGTCTGGACTGTTCTACCAGGAAAACTGTGACCTCACTCCCCCCCCCTCTGGAGGGTGAAAAGCAGTGGGCATGTGGAGGGACACCTCGAATTTGTCAAAGAGCGTATCATTTTTCTGGGAACAGAGTCTTGCTACATTGCTCAGCCTGGCCTTGAACTCCTCGGCTCAAGGGATCCTCCCTCCTCGGCCTCCCAAGTTGCTGAGACCATAGGGAACTCCTACGCCCAGCCAAATACCACCTGTAATGGATAGAATCGGCCCTGCCCTCAGAACACACCCAGCTTGTCCTGGCCCACCCCAACATGCTGTCTGCTAGGCAAGGCCCAAAGTGCAATTGAGTGGAGTATGGGTCCCAAAACCTGCCCTAACATATGACAACAGTAACCAAAGTTACACCCAAAAACCTGGGGCCACTCACTCGGCTATGAAACTTAGAGGACCGGTAGCTCCGCGGGGACAGGTTGTAGACAGCATAGCGCCCTGGGTGCCTGGAGTCCAGAAACACCCGCACATCTTCTATATTGTTTTTGATTGCTGACTCCACGCCCTCTGCTGGGAACGACATCACTGGAACAGAGCAGGCCTGTCAGCCCCTGTGGGGTAACCACTATCCCTGAAAGGCTGTGTTGGCCTCACGGCTGTGCTGCCCTCCTAGAACCCAACTGGGCAGCTTCATCAGCCACTACCTAGGCAGCTGGCCATTCCCAGGCTCTCCCCACCCTGCTGGACACCAGGCTGGGCTGACTGAGAAGCACAGACCCACTCATACACTTGCAGCTGGCTTCAAGACTTTGGAGAGGGCCTTCCATGTGGGAAGTAGCCTCAGACTGAGCTCTCCTGAACTTTGGAGGAGACACAGGTGCATGTGCACAGCCTGGCAAGCTCAGAGCTCCAGAGGTGCCAGACCAAGGGGAAGCTGGGCTGACACGAGCCACCTGCCTGGGACAGCACTTGGGCCACGTCTCATGTAGGCTTGTGGCCACCTGGTTAGCAGCAGAAGAGGTACCTTTGCCATCCCTCCGGCTATCCTGCCCAGCTCCCAATGGACGGGCGCACAGTGGTGCCACATGCCAGAGTCCAAAGGGCCACCAGCAGCCCTCACATCAGGAGGGGACAGAATGTGTCCCTGTGGCCTAACCTGGTGGACGTACCAGCGATCCTGGATGTGATGTAGGATATGTCCAGGTCGCCTTTGGCATAACTGGAAAGAGAAAGAGCACCAGTGACCAAAGGAAGCGTTCAGTCTGAACCAGAGCTCACATCCCAGAAAAGCCATGGAGGCTGTCACTATGCAGGTGGCATCCCACGAGGAGCGCACACATGGACACACAAGCACATGCATGTCGTACGGAGCTGAGGCCGCACTGGAGTCAGGACTGGGAGTGGTGGGAGAGGACTGATCTCTAGGAATGCATAACAGGACTGGTGTGGAGGAGGGCGCTGTGTGCAGCTGGCAGCCAAAGGACGGTTCTCCGTGGGTTACTATACCGCCCTCTTCTTGAGGAAGAAACCCTGCACCCACCTGGCTGAGATATCCCTGCTGTGGCCATGGCCAATAATTAGTGGCCCAGGGTCCTCTAACATGGTCCACAAAAATCAGTAAAATGCAGATCAAAACTCTGCATGACAACATAAAAACATGACAAGTTCGTTTCAAAATTCATTTGAAAACATAGCTGTGTGAGAACTCCAGGTAGGGAAGGGAGGTGGCCAGCAACAGAGAGCTAGAGGCCGCAGCAAGCAAGAAGTCCCCAGAGATAGGAGGAGGAGTGGCTATGGCTTGGCCATCAGCAGAGGGCTATTCCTACCAGGGCAAAATGCGCCAGACTCAACAAAAGAATCCCCAAAGTAAGGTCCACATGGACTTACAGACCCAAATGTACACAATAAAACCATTAAAAGAACACACAGGCTGGGTACAGTGGCTCATGTCCACAATGCCAGCACTCTGGGAGGCCACAGCAGGAGGATCGCTTGAAGCCAGGAGTTTAAGACCAGCCTGGGCAACACTGCAAGATCCTATTAAAAGAATTAGTCTCTAAAAAATTGTGAAAATTCACTGGGAGTGTTAGGGGGCACCTGTCCCAGCTACTTAGGAGGATCACTTGAGCCCAGGAGTTTGAGGTTGCTGTGAGCTATGATGACGCAACACTCTAGCCTGGGTGACAGTGAAACTCTGTCTCTACAAAATGAAAAAAATATTTATAATGTATTTAAATACTTTAAAAACTTGTTTATATCTACTTGAAACATACTAGCTTAGGACACAGAGGGCTTCCTACACAGGACAACAAAGCACACATGGGAAGTGCAGGTAGATCTGAAACTTTAGTTTAAATCCTCTGTATGACGAACACATTAAAAGAGAGAAATAATACTCCAGTACAAAGTACTTGCCATATTTTTTCCATGAGAAAAATTAGTATACTGGGGTGGTGCCTGTGGCTCAAAGGAGTAGGGTGCCAGTCCCATATGCCAGAGGTGGCAGGTTCAAACCAAGCCCCGGCAAAAAAAAAAAAAAAAAAAAAAAAATCTGCAAAAAAATAAAAAATTAGTATACTGGACATGTCATCTAAATAGCAGGAAAAAAAAAAAACAACAAAGCTAAAAAGCCCAGGCGTAAAAAGAGCAAACAATGATTACCAGTAAGTCCCTGGAAGGTGCACATACAGACCCAGCACATGGGGCATGAGAGGAGGAACACTGTTGAGCCTGGCCTGGGGGCTCCCAGCACATGTGCAAGCAGAACCAACATGCTGGGCCCACACCTGACACAGGTGGGGGGGAGAGGCTCAGGGCTCAGGCCTTGAGGCCTGGCTTTCTGACCCCAGGTCATAGGGTGCCCAGTGCCAGCCCGGACACTGAGAACTCCCTGCTCTCAAGGCGGCACATATGTGCACACCTTGGCCACCTGAAGCATGTGGCTCAGAGGCAGATCACAGGCAAGGATGACCCTGGACTGGGATTTGGGGAGGTTCCCACCACCCACAGAACAGATGGGTCTACCTTATTGGTCCTCCCTAGGTGGAGGTGACAGAGCTCCCTATGCCCCTCCCACAAAGCCCCAGGTCCCCTGTGATGGCACGCCCCCCATTGCTCGCTGCTGGGGAGCTACATGCATGTGGGGCACCCAGGGAGGACCCTGAAGCCACATGTGGCACCTTGCACGCACCCCATATGCCTCTTCCTGCTGCTGCCTATGCTGTACCCTCGACCTGGAACAGATTGTGGCTGTGACACCAAGTCCTTCTGGCCAATCACCCAACCTGGGGGGTGCAGGGGATCTCTGATGCGCATCTCCTCCCTCCCTGCCGTCCCCACTCCAATCTGGACATTGAACAGTCTCTCACCCTCCTGGGTTTCCTCCAGTCCTGGCTCCTTTAAGTTAATACCCATTTTAAAAAATAATTTTATTTTCACTTCATGTAAGACGTTTCCATACTTCCAGAGTAAAAGTTATGAAATCAGAGGAATTCAGGGAAGAACCACTATCCTGCCTCTGCCTTCTGCAGGTTGTTACTTATGTTTGTTTGCTCACCCAAAGCACTGCCTGAGAACACAAACATGAACATGGCTTTACCCATCCCCACCGCTCTCAGCCACCAGCCCTGGACGCTGCACTGCTGAGGGCTCTGCTCTCCTGCTGCCCACCTGACCACTGAGAAACAGCATCTGGGTTGATGCTTAATGCCCCTTTCATTTTCCAGAGTGAGTTGGGCAGCTGCTCATATGCCCAATGATCATCTGTTCACTGCCATTTGGAGGCTGCAACTCCTGTGGAGAAGTCTCCAATCCTGAACCCACAAGAACACCACATGGAACCACGTGACCTTCCCAGAGGGATGCCATATTCAGGCAGTGGCCATGGGGGCCAAGATGAAGACACACTGGACAATGGCCAAGAATGGCCAACACCTGGCCTCAGACACGGCTCTGCAGCCAGGAGACCCTTGACCTGCCCTCGAGGCTCATGCCAACCGTGGCTCCAGCTGGTGGGGAGAAGAGCACCTGAAAGCATGCACAGAGCACCCCATGGCACATGCCACCAGAGCCTCACGGAGAAGATATGCAGAGAAGATGCAAGGTGAGCACCAGGCCCTTGCCTCTGCCTGGGCCACACCCAGGTACACCAGCCAGGACCCTGCAGAAGCCACAGCCCCACCCAGCAGATGGAGGGACAGACCCTGGACCCAGGTGCTGCTTGGGAATTTCCTTCCACTATGATGTCGGCAGGAAGGGCCCAGCTGCATCCGACACCCTACCCAGGACACACAAAAGCCCAAGTTTCTTGTTGCAAAAGATCATGTCAAGCACAAAGCACACAGTGTGACAGATGACGTATGTGTAGCCCAATGTGCAGCACACACGTTCACAGATACACTCGCACACATTCATCATGGGCTCAAGCGTTCACAGGTGCGCTTGCATGTGTTCACCATGCACTCACACACGTTCACACATGCGTTCACACATGTTCACAGTACGCTCACATGTGTTGACATGTACACTCACACACACTAACACACACTTGCCCTTAGACGCATGCACGTACTCTCAGAAACAGACACACATACGCTTTCCCAGTGCTGTGAATGTCTGTAGACACAAAGCAAGGATCACAGCGCAAAGAAAAGACAGAGGCAGGCAGGTCTGACTGAGGCAGAAGGAACAAGCCTGAGTGGCAACAGCACCAGGCCCCCCACCCGGCACTCGGCTGCCCTCAGTGACAGAGAGACTATGTTCTGGCACATTCCACAGTGGTCCATGAGCAGAAGGTGCCACAGGAGCCCTGCATACACATGCACTCTTCTGGGACAGGCACTCACAGTGTGTCCACACTCATGCCCACTGCAGGGAAGTCTGGGCAATGAACAGTTGGACTAGGGAGACCCCGTGGGGAGATGCTACCATACTCACTGCACGTCACAGAGGAGAGACAGCCCCATGAAGGTGTCACCACAGCAAGACTTGAAAAATTAAGCGTGCCAGGTGGGTCCCCAGGTCTCTGTATAGTAGGGCCCCACAAGGTGGCTGACAGAAGGGCACCGCCCAGCTGCACAGGGGCACTGGATGCATTCAGGACCTCAGGATGACAGGGATGCAAATCCCACAGCCTCTGGGGCTCTTGTGTGACTTTTCCATGGCAGACAGGAAGTAGGGTTAGGGATCTGGGCTGTACCTGGATGAGCCCAGAAAACATGGCCTACGTGCCTCACACTTACTTAGCAACTGACTGTATGACCTTGGAGGACGTGTCCTTGATGTTGGTGAAGAGCCGCTCGGTACCACCCCGCAAGATGTCTAGGAAGCCGCTGTAGGACTGGTCGTACTCCACCAGGGCCAGGCCTACAGGGAGAGATGGTCTCAGCCGGCTATTGTGGGTGTGGCCTATGAGGAACTCAGCCCCTTGAGAGCCTTTCCCGGTAGCCAGTGGAGCCCCATTGGCCACTGCTTGTGCCAGGGCTCAGCTGGCGACTACAGGGGCTGGGCCCCAGGAAAACAACCCAAGGGCCCAGGCGAGTCCCTCCACACTCCTGAGTAGGGACAGGGATGAGGGGATTGGGGGTAGGGGGGATGAAATCGGGAAGAGTCTTGGTGTACCGTTAGCCGGCACGTGTCCTAAGTACTGAGCTCTTAAGTGTCCTGGCCAGGGACTGACAGCCCCACAGAGCAGGACAGCAGTGTTTTGGGGCCAACATACCACCTGCACTGTAGCCACTGCTGGCAGGGCCTCCAGGAAGGGGCCCTCGGGATGGAACAGCATTTCCATGGCCTCCGTCCTGCTCTAGGAGCTGCAATGATTGAAATACAAAAGAGTTGATTCCTAAATTGACCTTGGCAAAAGTCAGAGTAACAATTCCCACCTTCTCAGGCCACAGAGAAAGCACTTGCACCCACTTGGATCCCATATCTGGTCCACTGTAAAGTCTGAGCAGACAACCTGAACCCAAGGCAGGTCACACACAGGTCACCCTGCGTGGCAGCCCTGTGAGACCCAGACAGACTGGGCTTGCTTCTCGGCACCCTCTGTCCAGTCTGACCCTCAGACCCAGGGACTGCTCATGCTCTCCCACCACCTGCCCCAGTCCGTTCACCGGTGGACACAGACACGCCAACCTGAGCCCCAGGCTCCCTTATCTCCAGCCCAGCAGCTCACTGCCTCCTTGGCAATCTAGTGTTTTTACTTTCCCCTATTCTCGGCCCTGCTGGGTGGCTGGGGCAGGGGTTTGATGCTTGTCCCCTAGGTCCTCACCTACGAGCACTAAGCAGAGCGCTCAGGCGCCATCCACTAGGCCTGTGACTGCAGCAGCACCTCCTGCCCCAGTACCCCCTACACCTGCTGCTGCCCAAAGGTTCTGAAGAGAGCAGAGAGCAGAGCTGCTGTAGCTTCTGCCTCCCCTTCCTCCTGAAAGACCTCGTGAGCTTCCTAACAAGGCCAGCGACAGCATGGACACCTCAACCACAGCACACCTGGGACCTTCGCATGCACAGCTTCCTGGTGTGCATGGGGACTCCCCCCAGCCCTATAGACCTCAGCCGCCAGAAGACACTCCCCCCACTCGCTCTGCCCCTGTAACCTCCAGGCCCCTGGGCTGTACATGCACTGCTGCCCCTACGAGAATCACAGACCCGCCACTCCCAGACCCATCTCCTATCTCAGGGCCCCTGTCCACAGACAAGAACTCAGGCCAGCAACTGTGATGTTTCCTTCTCGGGCTTTATGTCCACCCAGGCAACAGCAGGGCCAGCCCCTCACGACCAGCCCCACAAAGGGCCCTGGGAAGTCTTATGTCAGCCATGATGGAGTAAAAGAACCCAGCATCTCAAAGCACCTGTGATCCAAGAACCAGGAGTCTGGGTCACAGAGCGAGACCCTAGGGCTTCACCCACCAGAGAAATGGGCAGTGCCAGGGAGGTGGGCAGCTGGGATTTGTGGACAGAGCACCAGAGTAGGAGCACCAGAGTCTCAGACGCCCAGAGACTCCACCTGCTTCCCACCTGGCTCCCTGTGGTGGGGAGCCAGACCTCAAGTCTTCTCTGACCACAGGACCTGGTGTAGGTGACCATCTGCCCGTCCCTGGGAGTTAGAAAGGCCTAGAGGGCAGCTACTGGCCACCCCATGCTAGTGCCTGCTTGGCCTACTGCTCTCCATAAGCGGATGGCCACATGGGATCTCAGCCCAGCACCCCCACGAAGACAAGCCCCGAAGGCCATCAGTAGCCAGGGGAGGCTGAAAATGGACCCTTCCCAGGCTAAGCCCCAAGACCTGAAGCAGGAAACCCCGTGAAACACATGGGACACTGCCCTCAGGCTGCAAGACACAAGGACGACTCACACTCTGCCCAAAGTCCAGGGAAAAACCATTATGAAGGCACGTGTAGAGTGACCTCAGGGCTCCTGGGCCCTGCCCAAGCCTCTGTAGCCACTAGCCCAGAGCCCTACCCCCACACTAGCCCTGAATTTGGGACTGCAAAACTCCACAGTAAAGTGGGTGGGGGCCAATCACAGGCAGCCCTGGGGCCCAGAGCCCTACTCAGCTGCGCCACCCTCACCTCTGTGATGGGGGACTTGGGGTTCACGTTCCTGGCAGCTGCAATCTCCTGCAGCTGGCGTACCACCTCGGTAATGGACAGCCGCTCCTCTGGGTTGACCTTCAGCATGGCACCTGTGGCAGAAGCACAGCAGTATAAGCGTGGCACCGTGACCCCTGGGATCCAGAGAGAGAGTGCCACATGCTCAAGAGGTCACAGAGAACTAAGGAGCCATGTACTTACACATAGACTCTTTCAAAGCAAGCAAGGGAACAAGGAAGGGAAGAGTTACACAGAACTGAACAGAATCATCCAACTGCCACTCACAGCCTGGCAGACTCACCCACGTTTGAGTGGGTGAGACTCTGCAGAAAAGCCCCCACCAGGGATGCTGTCAAAATGATGGCCCCGGGTGGGAGACAGGGCAGTGCCAGCCAGTGAGCAGTGCCCACAGCCTAACAGGGTAGCTGCCCCGGCTCCTGCCCTAAGCGCCCACCATGGGGACTTACGGATGAGGTCATGGAAGACGATGTACTGGGTGTCAGTCAGAGGAATCGCATACTTCCCATTGACGATTCGGAGTTTCGCTCCATCCTCAAAAGGGTGCTGCTGGAAGCACAGCAGGTACAGGATGCAGCCCAGGGCCTGGGGGAGAGGGCAGGCTGAGTGCTTAGGGCCTGGAGGAGAGCGGAGGCCGAGAGCCCAGGGCCTGGGGGAGAGTGGAGGCCAGGAGCCCATGGCAGACAAGAAACCAGGACACAGGACAGGTGCCAGGGTTGGAAGAGCACTCAGGGGACGAGGATCTCAGCTTCTGTTGGGTTTTATGGTTGAGCCAGACTTTGGCCATGACTTACAAAGAACCACCTAGCTGAGCAAATATAGCAACAGCCCTCTCCACCACATGGGGAGCCATGTTCTTTCCATCTTTGCCCACCACAAAGAACTACCTGGATCATAGTTATAAACAAATCCCAAACTCTTATTCTGAATCAACACATCCCTTTCAAAATTAAACAGGCCCCACATTCACATGTGTGGGCTCTGGGGCTGGGGGGACGCCAACACAGACCTTGCTGTGCAGGGCAGGTACCCACTGTCCTCTGTGACAGCAAAGCAGCACAGAGAACGAGCTGCACCGTCAGGGAAGGAAAGGATGGAACATAGCAGTCAGCTGAGGACGTCCGCAGAACAAGCCCTGAAGGTACTATCAGGCTCTCCTGGTCTCCACAACACCCAGCTATGAGGGCTCAAAGAGGGAGTGGTGAGACTTCAACATCAATATTTGATTTGGCCAAGAGTAAGCACACACCAGGGCACTGGGACTCCATAGAGCTATGTCCAGGTATCTTCCTGCTGGGACATGTGCTGGGGTGGCACAGGTTAAAGACACCGTGGATGCCTATCACCCACGCATTTCAAAGGACAAAGGTCTTCAACCTGGAGCCCCAGGAATAGATGCAGCATGTCCACGTGGGCCTGTGCGGGGCCCTCACAAAGCCCAAATGGGAGGTCTGAGGCTCAGGTCACAGGTGCCTGGGCCAGCCTGAAGCGATGATACATAATGCCCATTCCTAGGAGAACCCTCTGGACACACGAGGGCAGGGTGAACAGACAACTCAGGGGCAGCACAGGGCACAACGCACCCCACTGGACTCACAGAGGGGGCAGGAGACCCCTAAGCCCGGCCCTCACGTGGGCAGAACCAGCCATGCAGGCCTTCTGGGCCAACCTCAGCGCCACAGGGCACATCTAATGATTCCGCTCAAGTCACCTCCGTGAAAGGCAATCATGAGTGAGTCTTAAGATGAAGACACAGCTCAGTGACCATAGCGCAGTGATTACAGTGCCAGCCACATACACCAACGCTGGTGGGTTCAAGCCTGGCCCGGGCCAGCTAAACGACAACCGCAACAA
The DNA here is from genome assembly GCF_027406575.1 of Nycticebus coucang. NCBI lineage: Eukaryota > Metazoa > Chordata > Mammalia > Primates > Lorisidae > Nycticebus > Nycticebus coucang. The sequence continues at coordinate 38,620,775 of NC_069802.1, read as the reverse complement.
AAAATAGCCGGGCATTGTGGTGGGCACCTATAGTCCCAGCTACCTGGGAGGCTGACGCAAGAGAATCACTTAAGCCTGAGAGTTTGAGGCTGTTGTGAGCTGTGACGCCACGGCACTCTACCGAGGGTGACAGAGTGAGACTCTGTCTCAAAAACAAACAAACAAACAAAAAAAACAAAAAACGATGACGAAGACAAAGATTAAAAAAAAAAAAGAAATGGTAAGGGAAAAGAGGTGGAGGGGCCTGCTGATCCTGAGCCAACAGAGACTTGGTGTGGCTGCGAGGCCAGCAGACACCAGTCTCTGCTGCCAGGCCAAGGGGCTGGTCTGCTCGGAGAACTAGCCCCACCACCAGGGAGAAGCACCAGGTCCTTACCCAGATGTCCTGCTTCTCGCCAATCGGGAAGTTGGAATACAAGTCAATGATCTCTGGTGTCCTGTACATGGGTGTTGTATTCCTTGTGATCTGAGGAAAAACAGACATCTCAAAGGAAAAGTTACATGTGAGCAGGTCTTTTCATTCTGCATCAGTGCTCTACAACTCTCCCAAGCCCACAGAACACCCTGTCCTCCCTGCATTCCAGAAGATCTCAGGGCCCTACTCACCACCTCCACTGCACTTGCCCTTCAGATTTAACTCATTTCCACGCATCCCTTGTGACCTCCCACATTTAACGAAGTGACTATACACAGCACCCACCTGCCGTACCCTCTGCCTGCCGTGCCCCTGCCTGTCGTGCACTCTGCCTGCCATGCACCCCACCTGCCACCCCACTTCGTCAGGGAATGAGGAGCTGCGGCAGGCAGGCCAGGCGCCTTGCTGCTCGAGTGCACAGGGAGCGCCACACTAACAGAGCTTCTTGCTGGTATCTAGTGGAACACAGAAGATTTCTGCAGCGGAAGAGACAACTCAACCATACCTACGGGGCTGGTTCAAGTTTAAAAACCCAGAAACCCACAAATACAAAAAGGGACAGATGATGGGGCAAGGTCTGTAGGCTGTACACTGCATGGACAGCACGAATCTCAGTGCACAGTAGGCACGGCAGCCCGACAAAGTGTGTGGTGCCTCGGTGCAGTGGGCAGAAAGGCCCTGCAGACACTGCATCAGGGCTTGGTGGAGATGTCTTTAACAGAATGGGACAGGAATGGAGAATACCCCAGCCTTTGTGTGTGGATCAGCTACTCCAGAGCAGCTGTGCTGAGGATGGGGAAACAGATGTTGAAAACCGGATACAGGTGACTGACAAGGGCTTATGCAGAACACAACTCCTACAACCCCAAGACATGGCAGAATCTAAAGAAGCTGGGCAGAGTCTGGGGAGGAAGAGCCTAGGAGCAGCAAGAGGACAATCGAGTGGTGCACAAGGCCACTGGTGCCTCCCCACCTCACTGCAAGCCTGACGCTGGTCTAAATAGTAAAGCCCATTAGCGTGAACAGACAAACCCAAATGTCCTTCCAAAGAGCAACAGAACTTCACCAAGGAGGAAAAGGAAAAGTCTGGGGGTTCTCGGCACTGGGTCTGACAGTGCACCTGGCCCTGCTGAGGTGGGGGCTGGGGCTACACAGAAACCCTGAACTCAGGGTTTGTTAACTTGGATCTGTTATCTTGGTGCCACAGCTAGAGACTCTGAGGCTGTACTGCACAGGCAGTGCCAGGTCCCGGCTCTCACCGAGGACAGAACCCCTGAGAGCCCAAGGGACCCTCTACACTGTCACAGCCTATCTGGCTCTCCCTCCAGGCAGCAATGGCCCACCCAACTGTCCAAGCTGTGCAGGGCTCTCCTGGATGGAAATGCTACACATCCCACGAAAACATATTTTAGAGTATTTTTTAATAGAAGTAGCCATATTTGAAAGGATAAAAACCTTCTGGAGATGGCAGTGGTGGTGGCTCTTCAAGACCATGAAGGTATTATACTTAGTGCCGCCAAACCGTACACCAACAAAAGGTAACACTGGTGAATTTTGTCATGTGTGTTTTATCACAAAAAAGAAATCTAAGGGAAAAATGGCCATAAAACATTCAGAGGCAGAGTTGTGAGGAGGGCTGAGCCAACATGCAGTCTCCTGGCAGGCTGGTCTGTCTATGTCCATGACCAGTCCACAAGCCACCTGGAGCAGGGCTAACCCCATACTACCAGGTGGTGGCACCTTCTTGGGTCCTGGGCTATAGGGACACAGTGCACAAAGAACCCATGGGCTGGAGAGACCCAGGGAAAGGGACACTGCAGACTGTGGGGGGGGCATGCTACCCATACAGAGGCCCTGCATCCTCACCTCTTCCTCCACCATGGCTCGCCTCTGCGCGCTCCAGCTATAGTCGGGGAAATGCGAGATGGTTGTGGCACTGCCAAAGTCACATAGCTTGATGGTCCCCTGGTTACTAAGCAGCAAGTTTTCAACCTGCAAAATTCCAGAAGACAGTCCTTGTGGACTCAGAAAAAACAAACAGGGATGTTAGATGTGACCCGCCCCTTACCCTATCCAGCCCCTCTGCCCTGAAGTCGGGCCTGACAAGATGCAGACCATCTGAGAACTTGAACATCCCTGCAGCACCCTAAGTGTGGTGTGTGTGATTGTACACACACATGCAACCAGCCCACACCCTAACAGGCAGGGTGCAGACAGGTGTTAGGAGCCACCTGAGCAGACTCTGCAGAGGTCAGCAAAGAGGCCTTCCTCAAAGGGAGAGAAATGCAATGTTCTAAATTCTTTCTGATCAAACTCTCTATATATACATTTTAAAATGTATAAATTTGCACATTTTTAAATGCATAAATAAAAGGAAGATAAACAACCATAAATCAAATAAAAATGATTCCTATTAACAATGTTGGACATACAATGAAAGCCTTCAGAAAACTCAGAAGAAAATTTAATATGCTATTTATAACTACATTAATTATATGAAGAGCCTAGAAATACATCTGATGAAAGAAGGACCAAAGACTTCCTATGCAGAAAATTATAAAATAATTGGGATAAATGTTTAAATCCAAAACATACTACCATACTAAGAGAAGAGGTGCAGTGCAGGCGGCCCACAGCTTGTGACAATAGCTCTCACACTTTTAAATGGTGCGGGGGAGGGGGGACGCCAACAGAGTAAAAAGTTGGGGGGGGGAAGGAGAGGGAGGGAGATGGGTGTGTTCCCACCTAATGGGTACCACGTAGGGGCACATGGTACTCCTCCTGGGTGTGGGATACAACAACAAGGACTTCACCTAACAAATGCAAACATTGTAACCTTATATTAATCTGAAATTAACAGCAAAAAAAGACTAATACTTCACAACACTTGACAATAACACAGATCTGTGACAGACCACATCACTACCGGAAGCCCTGACCCCCAGCAAGCAGCAATACATACCCTGCTGCCCAGCCACCTCTACCCCCACAGAGCTGGTGTGGCCTGCAACGTGAATCCTTGAGCCTTTTACAGTAAAAAAAAACCCCACCAACCCCCAGGGTGAGTCACAGCAATTCAGCAAAATTCCCAAAAACTTTTTGAGTGGAACTTGACAAACTAATTAAAAAATTTACACAAAGAGCTACAACAATCCTAAAAAACTTTAAAGCCTGACTGTGAAGCTCTGGTCATAGCACAAGGAGCACGGGCCCAATGGGAGAACCAGCCAGTGCCACCATGACAGACCCCGGGCACCAGACTGTGAGAAAGCCACAGGCTCAGCCTGTGACCCCAGCACCCTGGGAGGCCAAGAGGGAGGATCCCTTGAGCCCAGGAGGGCAAGGTCACAGAGAGCTGTGATCGTATCACTGCATGCAGGCTGGCGACAGAGCAGGATCCTACCTCTAAAAGAACTAAAATGAAAAGAAACCCTCATCTTTCAGGAGACAACATACAGGACACCCTTCCAAGCTATGGAGGCAACAACTTCTTCAACAGACAAGACAGCACAGATGTGATGCCAGGACAGGCAGAGCATCCCAGCCTACAACAAAGGGCATTGCCACTGAACCAGCACAGGGTCTACAAAATCAGAAAGAAAAAGGAACTGAACAGACCAACAATCAGGAAATGCTAACAGCTACTTCTCCAAAGAGGAAACCCAAATTCCAATGAACACACCAAAAGGGTGGTCAACCTCAATAACAAAAAGGAAATGCCTATAGCTCAGCGCTAGGGTGCCAGCCACATACACCAGAGCTGGAGGGTTCAAACCCAGCCCAAGCCTGCCAAACAATGATAACTACAACAAAATAGTTGGGCATTGTGGTGCGGGCCTGTAGTCCCAGATACTTGTGAGGCTGAGGCAAGAGAACTGCTTACGCCCAAGTGTTTGAGGTTGCTGTGAGCTGTGATGCCACAGCGCTCTACCCAGGGCGACAGCTTGAGACTCTGTCTCAAAAAAAAGAAAGAAAGAAAAGGGAAATGCAAACTAACCCACCCGCAAGACTCACAGAGGGTGAAAAGCCTGCCTAGCAGGCTTAGGACAGAGCTAGACGTGCTCATGCTCTCCAGCCCAGGGCACCTGCCTCACACACAGCTGAGCGAGGCTGTCCACAGGGTGCAGAGTGACCCAGCTTGCTGGGAACCAGCAAGTAGAATGGACCCAAACAGCACCACTGCACACCAGATGACAAAGTGGGCGCGTGCCCTCAACGGACACTCAGGGAGGTGGGGGCCCCACCAAAGACCCGTGACTTAAAATGCTAAGCAAAGGAAGGCAGACACAAAAGAGTGTGTGGTGTACAATTCCACTCACACATCCTAAAGCAGAAAAGAAAGACTGCATTGAAGGGTGTGGAGCTCACATCAGTAAGAACACCACTATGAAATGAGGAAGGCACCACCCCATGTGAGGGGCGCCCCCAGCTGCCAAGGTTTCTGCAGAGTCACCACTGGCGCATCATAGCCACCTCCTAGTGGGAAAACAAGCAATGTGAAACCTAGGTCAAGCTCAGACACTGATTCTTTACTAATTTCGTCCTTTTTTTTCACTTTCCTTAGAACACAAACAAGGACGGGAGCAGTGGCTCACACCCGTAGTCCCAACACACTGGGAGGCTGTAACAGGAGGGTCACTTGAGCCCAAGAGTCTGAGATTGCTGTGAGCTATGATGCCACAGCACCCTACCCAGGGGACAAAGTGAGACTGTCTCAAAACCAAAAAAAGTAATAATGACGTAAGAAAATCTACCACTGATCCCACTGAGGAGGACCCACCTGAGGCAACACACAGGACCTTCCCCGCCACCCAGAAACCCCCCCACCTCTCCACATCAGAATGGGGCCTTGGCATGTCAGTTTCTGGAATACAGGCAGACTTTGAAGCTCAAAAACCTTCCCACTTGGAAGCAAATAGGACAGTTGAATAGAATAATTAAAAAACATAGAAAGGGGGCGGTGCCTGTGGCTCAAGGAGTAGGGCGCCGGTCCCATATGCCAGAGGTGGTGGATTCAAACCCAGCCCCGGCCAAAATCCAAAAAAAAACATAGAAAGGAAAACAGAGGAAGGAACTGAAAGAAGGAGAGAGAAGGGAGGGAGGGAATGAGAAGGATCCTGACATCACCCCAAGGTGGGCGTCTGTGGCCACCTATGAAAGGGCGGGATTGTAGCCTCCAAGGCTTCTCTACTGGGGCATCTGTCCAACAGGCCACCCTTAAACAATGGCTTTCTAGGCCTCTCCAAGTTCAAGGGACAAATGAAAAGGTTACATTCACCCACTTCAAAATCTACATGAAGATGCCTTCCTTGTGAGGTTGCTTTCTGGTGAAAGGCAGAGTGAAAGCCCTCCCTCCACTCCCCCCTCCAGAGGAGTGCAGGGGAAGCTGCCTCCCCAAGCTTTGGGCCTGGTGGGGGACACACCTGAGAGCACAAAGCACAGCCCAGCACCAGGTGGGGCTGCACCGGGGCCCACACGTCAGGTGCTCACTGAGGGCACAGGCTGTTGAGCAGGGCCTAACTGCAACTCTGACTGTCCCCCGGGGTCCTCCAGGCAGCCTCAGGTGAGACAGTGGTGGATGCTCTGGGTGTGGGGCATCTGGGTGGGGAAAGAGACCACCAACCGCAAATCATACAAAGTCACCTCCACATAGACGAGACCCCCTGACCCAGTAAAGGCCAACTTCGGTGCCTTGCAAGACACCACGGAGCAAGATCTGAGAGGGTCCTACTCTCTGAGAAATGCCGTGGGCCAGAGCCTCTCCCAGGGCCCAGAGGAATCCGTGCCAAGGCCGGTGCCTCCCACAAGCTGGTGGTGTCACGTTCTGGGCTGACAGGTCCAAGGGAGACACACAGTGGAAGCCAGGCCAGACTGGGCAGATGGGAAACTCAGGCCACTGCCACTTTGCTGGGGGAGAACAGTGTCAGGGTAGCAAAAGAAGTCCATTGATGTCCCAGAACATGTACACAAGGAGCTGAAAGGCAATGGCTCCAAAATCCTCCACGGCTTGCCCAGTGCAGTGAGAGGAGGGCACACGGCCCAGCGGGCTGCACGATGTGGGTGATTCTCATGAGTCTTCACTTTTATTAAAAGACACAATGGGATAAGACAATAAAAACTAGGCCATAGAGCTGGAGAGGCAAGTGCAGCACGAAACTTGGAAAGGGTCACAGATACAGGAGGACTGCCATGAACCACTCCCACGAGCCCGCAGGGGGGAGACAGCAAAATGAAGGGGCTGACCGCAGCAGGTGCTGACAGCCGCACATGACACTTGGCTTCATGACCAGGAAACAGTGTGGCAAGTAAGGTCCCCCAACCAGTGCTGCCAGAGTGCCTTCAAAGTAGAATGCGCAGAGCAGGCAACGGGCTCATGCCAACACCCCAGGAGCTGCCCCTCAGAGAAGAGTCAGAGTGAGAAGCCCATGGGCAGGGAATCCACCCCGAACAGGAAACGGGGCTGGGGGGCAGGGGCAGTAAGGGAGCTCCCACCAGCATCAGCAAATAAAGAGCACCCCCATCCTCCTAGTTCCAAGAGGCCGAACCAGGGATTACAGTGGGTACAGAAACACCCTGAGGGCCACAGCAGGGCATGAGTGTCCTCAAAGGGCAGGATGCTCCGTGAGCGAGAGCCAAGGGGCTCCGTGTACACCCTCGTCCTGACGGGGACCACAGAGCCCACACCCATGTGGGGACCAGGAGCCCAGATGAAGGCCCAGGCAGAGCCAGGAGGAGGCCTGGGGCCACAGGCGTGGGCGGCTCCTGGCAGAGGGCCTCTATGTCAGCACAGTTCCATGAGAGGGGGGTGGGCGGGACAATTCTCTCCAGGGTGTGCAGGGGAAGCTTCTGAAAAGTTTGTTCCCTTCTCAAACTTCCTGGGTGAAATGCTCACAAAGCATCGCGTGCTCATAAGCACTGAGCCTAATGTGGCCACACATGTGGATGCAGCCAGCAGGCATGTGCAGCGGAGGTGGCGGAGCGGGTACCTTGAGGTCTCTGTGAATGATGGGCGGCTTTTGCCTGTGCATGTGCTGCACTGCTCTGCACGTCTGGTAAAAGATCTTCAGAACCGCATCACACGACAGAGGACCTTTAGATTCACTTTTCTTTAAAAATTCCACCAGCTGCCCTAAAAGAGACAATTACATTTGCATCACCATGGAGCTATGGAGGTGGTGTCCTGACTGCCCACAGCATGGTTCCTGGCCAGGAGACGCTGCTGCCTCTCCTGAGCCAGGTGGGCTGTGTGCCCAGCCTGCTCCCAGAGCCACTCCAGGCCTCTCCTTCAGCCAGGCACTGCTAGTGCCCAGAAGCAGAGGCAGCAGGCCATGGCCTCAGGACAGTGTCAGACAGGCAGGCAGGTCACAGGCCCAGGTAGCTCCGCGCAGAGGAGTAGCTGCAGAGCTCACAGCCCACAAAGAAATGACTGCAAATATGTCCATTCTCCAGACCTCTCTAATGAAACGCTAACTGGGGATTTACCCTTTGGCATGAAATCTCAGGAACCACACATGTGACCCTGAGTACGTAAGCTGTGTGACCAATGTGGGATGCATGACCTGGGCCCTGCACATGCCCTCAGCCTGGACCCAGACTAAGGAAACCAAGGATGTCAGGCCAGATGTCTGCCTGGCCCTCTCCACCAAGCACAGGGCTATGCTCTCAACTGGCCTGTCATCTCCACAGATGCTCAGACTCAACCTACCCTAGCCTTGCCCCCAGCATGGCATCCTCTGCCCTATCTTCTCATCCCACAGAACAGCCCCTGACCTTCTGCTCGGCACACTCCATACCCCAACAACCAGTTCCCACCCAAAACCAAAACCAAGGCTCTTGCCAACATCCAGGGCCCCCCCCCCTCTGGATAACCTCCTCCCTCTGCGCTCCCCTCTGGCCACATTGGCCCCTCCCTGCTCCTGCCTCAGAATGTTTGTACTTGCCGCTTCCACAGTGGGGACAACCTCCCACACTCGCCTTTCAACTCGACTGCCCTCCCTGTATGTGCACCCACTTCTCCCTGGGTCCACTTTCTCCCTGGTGTTGAGGACGCAGCCAGTGAACCTTAGGGGGCAGTTTCACCTGGGAAGTCTCTCTATCCTAGTGCCCGCATGCAGCCAAGTCAGAGGATAGGCTTCAGTCAGAGGGTGGTCAGCTCTAGGTTCTGACTGCGTGTCAGGGCAGCTCCAGTAACCTCATTGCCTTTGCAACTGTTATGATGACACAGGCAATGTGCACATGAGCAGGTTTGGTGTCACCCCTGCTCAGAGCTAAGCCCCACTGTAACTTGCATAGCTGGGGTCTCACTTATGGCCCACATTACCCACGGCACAGCCCATGCAGATTCCCTTGCCTGCCAGAGACTCTCCACCTGGTGCCCTGTGACTCCAGACCTGCATCCACTGCCCTCCCAAACTGCCCTGGCTCTTGACCTCTGACGCTCTGAACCTCTCAGCCCTCAACCACACCCTCAGAGAAACAGGGGACCCTGGGAGAAATGGGGGTACCCCTGGGAGGAGGAATGAGGGTGTGCCTGGGGGAAGGAAAAGGGGTGCGTCCAGGGGTGGAGGAATGGGGGGTCCTCAGGGGAACAGGGTGCTTGCTCAGGAGGAGATAAACAGGCCCGGCTAAGGCAGGGTCCAGAGGCAACAACAGAGGTGACAAGTGACCTTGACATTCAGGTGTAGGACCAGACAGACTGGCATGGGACCAGAAAGACTTGGCAGGGCAGGGCAATGTAGGTGTTAACTGGCTCAGGCTCAATAAATAAAAGAGGTTTTTTGTTTTTTTTTGCGGTTTTTGGCTGGGGCTGGGCTTGAACCCACCACCTCCGGCATATGGAGCCGGCGCCCCACTCCTTGAGCCACAGGCGCTGCCCATAAAAGAGGTTTTTTAAACATAAAATCTCTGCAGGTGGCACAACTGTAGACAGCTGCCTCCCTCTTCTTTCCTTCTTTCATTCCTTCTTTCCTGGACCTCCCCAGCAGAAGGCATCTGCAGCACATCTCAGGAGCCTTGCGTCTGCTTCCCACAAGGGCACAAGGCCCTCCCACATCCCAGGCCAGCCTGAGTGGCATGGCTTTGACGTCCACAGCTGCACCCAGCATCCCACTGGCCAGTCTCATGTGCACCCAGACAGGTAATCCCCAGCAGTTCCCTGTACAACCACTGTCATTTACTTCAGGAATCCCAACTATGGACAAGCGGCACACCATGGGGCACTAGGCTGCAGGTGGGAGGGGCCTCCCCTTCACCACCACCCTGTGTCCTGTTTCCGTCACTCCCTTAATCCACCTTGGGAAAGAGCCAGATGTTGATCAGCTGCAGTTCTCACCCCGACCCAACTCAAACTGTCTAAAACAAAAATCTGCACGGTGCAAATACCTCCTAGCATCCCTAGTGATAAACAAGGGAGACAAGAGACACGGAACCCTCGTCACTAGCAATCAGAGGAACAGGCTGGACGGACAGAAGCCCTGTCAGGCCCAGGGCCCCAAGTGTGCTGGGGAGGGAGGTGCCCCTCAGAGTCCCAAACTCAGGCTCTGACCCAACTATGTCCAGCACCTCTCTCATCAAGGGGCAGCTGGCACACACTCCAGACATGCTGTACTCCCACCCCCTCTGGAAAGAGTCCCCAAAAAGAGGCCGCGGAGCCACTCTCAGTGCACTAAGGAAAACCACCTAGCCTCAGACAGACAAGGTCCACCTACCACCATGGAGAGATGCCTAAGACAGTAAATTTCTTTTTAAAAGCAAACACACATATGTAGTATAATAAAATCCCATTTTATAAGCATCCATACCACTTTGTATTGTTTGGTTTTTTTCCAACAAGCATGCATTCTTTTACAATGAAAAATAACAATAACGAACATTCAAGAAGTGGGAGACTCCAGGGCATTCTGAACTAGAAGAAGGAGCACCATCAGCATCTTCCCAGTTCCATGACAGGCCCCAGATGACCAGGGCCACCCAGAGAGAAAAAGTATCACAAAAAACAAGACTCCAGACATACTACAAGCAACTTCAACTAGGAGCCCTGTCCTGGTCCCAGTTGGAGATGATAAGACATAACCAAAACCATTTCAGGGACAAGAAGAAACATCTGAACAAGGGTGTGACACATTCTTCACGTGACATGTCAGTCACATCACGAGGGTTTTGTCAGGTGCAAAATGGGCTACAGCCATAACGGAAATGGCTGGCCCTGTCCCCACACTGCACTGGAACTGAGGACATTCTTGCCCTGATGCCTGCACCTTCTGTTCAAGTGGCTCAGCAGGACATGGAGAAATTGAGCAGCTATGGGGGCTGCTCTTTGGTGACTCCAGTGGGTAGCACATGGTGTCCACTGTGCTGCTTTCAGGAGGTTTAAAACTTAAGAACGAAAGCAGAACACAGAATACCCACACAAGTGTCAATCCAAGGGTTAAGGCCATCTCCATTCCCAGACGGCACTTCCTGACACCCAGGACCAACCCTAGGATGACATTGGGGTGGCCAGTGAGGAGCCACAGGGCCTGGCCAGCACAGAGGACCAGGCTGAGGCCAGGAGGCAGCAACCCACCCTCACCTGGGGCCACCAGGGAGGAGATCCCACCCCGAAGGGGCCCACATGGGATCACCACGAAGACCGGATAACAAGAGTCTGCACCCTACATTCCACCTTCTGTCTAGACGAGAGGATGCCAACATGGGGACTCCCTCCTTTCCCTTTCAGTACAGGGACCCCCATTCATTCTCTCAGCCTGGGCCCCCCCTCCTCTCCTCTCTGCACAGGGACTACTCCTCCTCCTCCCAATATGGGGTACCCTCTCAGGGCAAGGACCCCCTTCCTCTCCACATGGGGACATCCCTCAGCACAGGGACTCCCCCCCAATCTCCTCTCAGTAAAGGGACCCTGCACTTTCTCTCTGCACACACACAATACCCCAGTCTCTCCCCTCAGGCTCCCTGTCCATCCACTCTCCTCTGCCCTCTCTGGGCTCTAGCCCTTACTCCATCATCTTCTGTCTGCTCACAGGTTCTTGATGGCTAGTTGCTGGCTCTCTAGTGTCCCACGCAAGGCCTGGTTTGAGGTCAGCAGCCCATGTGGAGCCACTTATACCCTCCCACTCTGCCTCTGCCCTCCCTCACTGCTCTTTCCCCAGCCCCCCCCGCAGGTCCCAGGGACATGAAGAACTGGCTCCTTGCTGGCTCTGTCCTCCCTCACTGCTCCTTCCCCAGTCCCCCTTGCAGGTCCCAGGGACATGCAGCCCTGGCTCCTTGCTGGCTCTGCCCTCCCAGTTAGGCCAGGGCAGCTGCCAGGCCTTCATCTTAGAAGTCACCCCTTGTTTGCCCAGGAAGCCGTCCCCTGGCCATCTGACAGCTGGGCTTGACAAGCACTGGAGCAAGGCTGGTGTGGTAGGCAAATCAGGCTTCAGGACACTGGGCACTGCCATGGGCAGTTAGTGTGGTGAGCACATAGACCACTCTGCCCTGACGTGGGCCAGTCTGAAGCGTTTCCCAAACCCATATCCTGCCCTGTCAATAGGTCAGTCTTTCTGTGGTCATCTTAGGCTGGACCCCCATGAGCTCCAACACCCCACACTACTGCCTCTGCTCTGCTTATCAGGACCTCCTGCCTACCAACTATACACGGCTTCACACTGCCCTGGTGGACCAGGCCCACGAGGATTGTCACCATCACGCTCTGCCCTCGTGCAGCACCTGTGCAGTTGCAGACCAGGGGAGTGGGGGGTGGGGGGGGTCGCACCAGGCCCTGATGGGGAAGCTCTGTGGAGAACAGCCGCGTGTCTCCCACAGAGCTCCGCTGGATACCAGCCAGTTTTTTTCACTACAATCATCTTAAGAGCAGATGGTCAGAATGCTGGACGGTTGTCTGAACATGTCAGAAGGCAGTGACCCTTCAGGACGTTACCTTTGCAGAGCTCTGTGAGCAGAAGGAACTCGGCCTGCCCTGTGTCCGACTCTTCTTTTCCTATTGATGCTGCGGAACAAAACTGGACAATGTTGGGGTGGCCAGAAAGTTTTTTCTGCAGGTGTCTTGTTAAAGGAGAATGAGCATAACCAGGTCCATAATTCTGTGCACGTCCAAATAAATGTGTCTTGACATTCAGACATTAAAGTCATGATACTCTACTCTAGTTGAACCACCTCACGATTTTGGCACAGCGGAGCAGAAAGAGAGATGAGCAGAGAGGACCACAAGAAAGGCAAGAGGATGTGCGCAGAGGAGCGGTGGGGCGGCAGGGTGCTATGCAGACAGATGTGCTGGCCCCTCACACCTGACTGCAACATTTATCCTGCACAGGGGTGCAGGCAGAGAGCCCTCAGGGCTATGCAGCAGGGAGGTTGTGAGGAGCAGGTGACCTGTAGGCTCACAGTGTGGACTGAGCTAGAAGAGAAGCAGACTGCCAACACTGAGGGCTCCACACCCAGGGAGAATGTGGGGCAGCAGCAGCAAGCAAAGGCCCATATCCTCTGTCAGGATGGGGCCCTGAGCAACGTGAGAATGTGAGCAGCAGTGGCTGACAACAGCTCTCAGCCAGGTCTTCAGAGGATGGCAGAGGCAGGGGCTCTCCTGTGCTAACTGGCCCATCCCTGCCATCAGAACCTCTTATGTAGGAATGACAACTCCATTCCTAACAGTCCTGAATCTTTACTATTAACCTGGGAGTTAAGAAAGAGGAAGAACTCCTTTGTACTAGGAATTGATTGTTCAGTAAAACCAAAAGGCCATTTTAACACATCAAACAGAACAGCAGTGAGTAGCCACCTGGCAGCGGCATAGGTCTGTGCCTGCCTAGGTGATGTGTCAGCTCCTGGTTCCTGGGAAAAGGATACCATGAAACAAACTTCCTGAATGATGGCTCTGTTCTTTTCCTCTTCATTGGACAACAGCCTCTGTATCAAGAAATAGCACACAAAAAAGATTAAAGATTATTTACTTCTCTACTTCACATAATACCTTATCTGAAACAAAAACACATTAAGAGAACAAGTGCAGTACATCTAAGAGAGACTAACCTGATTATCTGTTCTGACACCTGATCTGTGCAAAAACTATACAGGAGGTTAGAAACCCCTGAAAGAGCTTTATGATCCAAGAACACAAGAAAAAGCACCTAAAAATCTGTGCCCTCATATTAATTTGAATTTCTTTTTTTTAAAAAAAGAAAAAGCTGGCTCGGTGCCTGTGGCTCAAGTGGCTAAGGCGCCAGCCACATACACCTAAACTGGCAGGTTCGAATCCAGCCTGGGCCCGCCAAACAACAATGACGGCTGCAACCAAAAAATAGCTGGGCACTGTGGCGGGAGCCTGCAGTCCCAGCTACTTGGGAGGCGGAGGCACGAGAATCGTTTAAGCCCAGGAGTTGGAGGTTGCTGTGAGCTGTGACGCCACGGCACTCTACCCAGGGTGACAGCTTGAGGCTCTCTGTCTCCAAAAGAAAAAAAAAAAAAGCAAGGCTCAGTGCCTGTAGCTCAGTGGTTAGGGCACCAACCACAGACACCGGAGCTGGAGGGTTCAAATCCAGCCTGAGCCTGCTAAACAACAATGACAACTACAACTAAAAAATAGCCAGGCGTTGTGGTGGGCACCTGTAGGTACACACAGCTACTTGGGAGGCTGATGCAAGAGAATCTCTTTAGCCCAAGAGTTTGAGTTTGCTGTGAGCTGTGACACCATGGCACTCTACCCAGGGAGACATAGTGAGACTCTGTCTCAAAGAAAAAGAAAAACCAAAAAAGGAGTTTAACAAATACTCCAAAGAAAAACAAAACAAACAAAAGTGAGTGAAGACATGGCAGAGACATGGGTGCATGCTGCAGACCACCAAAGCCAGGCCTACAAAAACTCACTTTTTTTTGGAGACAGAGTCTTGCTATATTGTCCTTAGTAGAGTGCCATGGCGATACAGCTCACAGCAACCTCCAACTCTTAGGCTTAAATGATTCTCTTGCCTCAGTTTCCCAAACAGCTGAGACTACAGGCGCCTGCCACAACGCCCAGCTATTTTTTTGTTGCAGTTGTCATTGTTTAGCTGGTCTAGGCCGGGTTTGAACCCGCCACCCTTGGTGCATGTGACTGGCACTGTAACCTTGTGCTACGGACACTGAGTCCAAAAATTCACTTTTGAAGGCAGGGCTACCTGGCTCCAAGCTGGGCCTCGTATGTGTCTCAGGACAAAACCAAAACCATGGGTGGTGCCTGTGGCTCAAAGGAGTGGGGCGCTGGCCCCATATGCCGGAGGTGGCAGGTTCAAACCCAGCCCCGGCCAGAAACTGAGAAAAAAAAAAAAATCCCAAGGTGGGGACCATGGCTTCAACCATTTGCTCTGACTACACAGCATCTAAGAGTGCTGATGACGTCACCATCAGAAGAAACAAAAAGGACAAATACATACAAACTGCAAAAAAAGGAAACTAAATAATAGGGATACATCTCTTAAAACAGTGTCCCTCAGAGATTTCCTTTAAAACAAACCAAAAACACACATAAAATGTTAACTCACTCTTTATTACCTTTAACGCATATTCTCTGCCACTTCCCAGATCTTGAGCTTCATATACAAATGCAAACCCTCCTGGAAATGAAAAAAAAAAAAAAACACTCTTCAGTTCAGTGACATGATTCTATTTAACATATTAAGCTAAATAAAATACAAACTAAACTTGTGACTATGGCCAGAAATTTGTTTTCCAGAAAAAAATAACAGCCCCAATTTATTTACCACTGCATTTCACCTGGTCTGCTTCAGAGAAAGGAAGAAAATAAACCTAATAACAGAGATTAATGAAAGGGGAAAAAATGGAGAAAATCAAGAAAACCAAAAGCGTTCTCTGAAAACAAATAAATGAAACAGACAGATTCTAGGTAAATTGTAAAAAAAAAAAAAAAAAAAAAAATCACATTGTATATGAAACCAGCACATTGTACCCCTTGATTGCACTAATGTACACAGCTATGATTTAACAATTAAAAAAAAAAAAAGAATGATTGATAAGGAAGACAAATTAACAAAAGCTAGAATAAGAAACTGGATCTTTAATGCCCCCCCCCCCAAAATTAATATCACTCATGAACACAGACCAGAGTTTTTAATAAATTTATAATTCTAATGAAATAAAATACTGGCAAATCAAACCTAGCAACATACAAAGAATAATACACCATGCCAAGCAGAGTTGGCTTAACATCTGAAAATCAGTCTAATTCTTTTTGGGATTGATTTGCTTACTTTATTTTATTTATTTATTTTTTTTTTGAGACAGAGTCTCACTGTGTCCCCTGCACAGAGAGCTGTGGTGTCACAGCTCACAACAACCTCAAATTCCTGGGTTCAAGAGATCCTCTGGCCTCAGCCTCCTGAGTAGCTGGGACTACAGTCATTCAACACAACCCCCGAATAATTTTTCTATTTTTTAGTAGAGATGGGGGTCTCACTCTTGCTCTGGCTGGTCTCAAACTCCTGAGCTCAAGGGATCCACCCATCTCAGCCTCCCAGATGCTGGAACTATAGCATGAGCCACCACACCCGGCAGAAATAAGTAAAAATATCTTAATTTGCAGATGGCTATGTAGAAAACCTAGGGAAATCTACAAAAGAAAAGCTACTGTGGTAACTAATAAATGAGTGCAGAAGGGTTGTAGAATATTAAGAACAATACATAAAAATCAAGTGTTTCTACATATCCTAGGTTCAGTGGAGATTTCTTAGATATAAGCAGAGACAGTAAATGGACTTCATCAAATAAAGAATTTCTAAGAGAGACTTTACCTTCAAATGCAATCACTGTAACCTGGTTCTTTGTACCCTCAATGAATCCTCAAAAAACAAAAATAAATAAATAAATAAAAACAAGGAATTTCTGCTTTTTGGAATAAACTGGGCAGACGATAAGACAAGCCACTGACTAGGTTTTGCAAATCATATATCTAATAAAGGACTTCTACCCACAAAATATAAAGAAAATCCAAAATTCAAGAATAAAACTTTTTGTTTTTTTTGAGACAGAGCCTCAAGCTGTCACCCTGGGTAGAGTGCCGTGGCATCACAGCTCACAGCAACCTCCAACTCCTGGGCTCAAGCAAGTCTCCTCCTGCCTCCACCTTCCAAGTAGCTGGGACTACAGGCCCCCGCCACAACGCCAGGCTATTTTTTGGTTGCAGCTGTCATTGTTGTTTGGCGGGCCCGGGCTGAATTCGAACCCGCTAGCTCAGGTGAATGTGGCTGGCGCCTTAGCCGCTTGAGCCACAGGTACTGAGCCAGAATAAAACTTTTAATGAGCAAGATAAACAGACACATCACTAAAGATACACTTTGTGCAAGTAAGTGCACCACATATTTCCATTAGGAAATGAAAAACCAAAAGACTACTAAACTCCTCATAGAATGTCTAAAATTTAAATAACTGATCACAGCTACTGCCAAATAGAACGTACAGTGGTGCAAGTGTCAGACTTACACACTGCTTTTGGAAATGTACACTCCCATAACCTTGGAAAACATTTTGGCAGTTCACATCAACTATACATGGCCCTGATGTTATACTGCTGAATATTTACCCACCGCCCAAATTAAGGCACACGTTCAGTAATTATACAGTCTGAAAATGAGAAACATTTTAAAATTGACAGAGAAAATTGTATGTATTTATTATGCTGAATACAGGGTTAGGGTCCCAAAGTGACCCCTGAAGTCACCATATAGGGAAAATGGGAAATTGTACTTTTATTTAAAATAGTCATTATAAAATTTTACAAAGTATTTACAAAATGTTCTCTATATGTTGGCCACCTCTTTGCAAAAAAAAAAAAATTTTTTTTTTGGCCGGGGCTGGGTTTGAACCCACCACCTCCAGCAAATGGGCCCAGTGCCCTACCCCTTTGAGCCACAGGCACTGCCGTCTTTGCAAAATTTTGATGTTTTAAAGTGTAGATACATCATGGAATGACTAAATCTTATTATGCATTGCCTCACGTAGTCACTTCTTTTTTTTTTTTCTTTTTTGAGAGAACAATTTGTTATAATGAACCAGAAATACAAGATTTCACTGAAACTGGAAGTTGACAGAATATGGTTGAATTTAAACCTTCAAGGAAGATACAAAAAGGGCCAAAGCCAGTGAGTGGAAAAGCCCAAGACTGGTGTGGGATAAACGTGAAGCCAACTAACTGCATTCCAACATGGCTATCTCCTGACCCCTCCCAGCAGCTCCTCTGCCACCATCCTCCATCCTCTGTATTGCAGGTGTAAGACAACCCAATGGTACCCCTTTGGGATATGACATAATAAAGCCAAAAGAAGTCTGTAAATCTCTCATGAAGGTAGAAAGTGCATGTACTCAACCAGCACAAAATGGTCTCATCTGTGTGGGCCCAGTGCACAGGGTAGTAACTTCAGTACGTATACACTGTTATGTGGCCCTGTGGCAATGGTTTCCAATTATCAATGTAGCAGAATGCCTTTTTGAGCTCCAGATTTTCTTTTTTTTTTTTTTTTTTTAGCCGGGGCTGGGTTTGAACCTGCCACCTCTGGCATATGGGACCGGCGCCCTACTCCTTGAGCCACAGGCACCGCCCGAGCTCCAGATTTTCTAAACACTTCTAAGAGGCTATTAAAGATGTTAGAACAGAACTATACAAACTCAGAAACTGAGGCACTGGGGAGAACGCTGGCTCTTTCTGGGACCTTTCTGTGGGAGCAAAGAGATGAACGGAAGAAATGTTAGTGTCCCAGCATATGACAAGTGAGGGGAAGGAGGGGAAGGAGGGGTAGGAGGGGTAGGAGGAAGGTTTTCTAGCCACAAGGCCAACACATTTGTGTTCAAAATCTGGGCAAAGGGAAGAAAACAAAAACACCAAAAACCCAAAACCCCAACCAAATCGAAGTGGGGAAAAAATTTTCACACAACACAGTATCAAAAAGTGAAAGGAACACCTAAATGCACAAACTGGTGGCAAGTCCATAGCCTATTATGATAGGTCCATCCAGCATCAATCAAATTTCTTCTCAGCTGTTATCGCTCAAGGTTATTTACAGATGTGGTGACTTTAATAAGAGTCTCATGGGAAGGAGATCAGGCTTCAATCATTGGTTTCAGGATCTGTCTGAGCCATGTAGGCATCCAACTTGGCATCCAGGTGTCCTTTGGTTTTTGACATGTATGCATCCGATTGGTTGTCCAGCTGTTCCTTGGTCAACACAGGGTGAGCAAGGGCACCTCTCCCTGGTCCACGTCCACGTCCTCCAAAGCCCCCTCTTCCACGACCTATCATACCCCGACCTCTACCACCGATTCCGCCACGACCCATAGCTCCACGCCCTAGGCCCCCTCTCCCAGGACCTCCACGACCTCGAACACCACCTCTTCTTAAGCCCATTCAGGGAGCTACGGCTCGTCCACCTCGGAGCAGGTTTTGACCTCGGAGCGACATTCCGCCCCTAAGTAGGGTTCTTGTGGCATGTTCCCCACGTAGTCCTCCTCTGGGCAAGCCTCTCTGGATTATGGGGAGGCCTCGTCCTCCGATTGCTCCCCTGGCCAGGGCCCCTATGGGTCGGCCTAACCGTGCCTGGATGTTACTCTTACCCAGGCGCTGCTTTAAGCTCTGCTTAAGCTTTAAAGCTGTCTGGACAGAGGGTCTATTCTCCATCTGCTGGGCCAGTCTTCTGTTTCTGGCACTGGCTAGCTGCTGTTGTTGCTGCATCGAAGCCCGAATATTCACTGGCATTGGTTGTTTGTTCTTCAGCATATAAGTAAAGCGCTCATTTAGAGACATCTTGGTGGTGCTTTTTAGCACAACTTTTGGTGCTGACTATGCAGCCATCTT
Source organism: Nycticebus coucang (assembly GCF_027406575.1). NCBI lineage: Eukaryota > Metazoa > Chordata > Mammalia > Primates > Lorisidae > Nycticebus > Nycticebus coucang. The sequence goes on along the minus strand of NC_069802.1, from coordinate 38,601,528 downwards.
CAAATCCCGAGAATCGAAGGAAACGGATGCCAGCGCTCCTCCTGGGGCTGCCACCACGGCTCCGGCGGGTGGGCGGGGGACTGGCCGAACCTCAGCTGACGGTGGAGGGGCTTGGGTTAGCTAGGTGGGCGGTTGGTCAGATGGGTAAGCTGTAGATTGCGAGGTTAGTTCGTTATTGCTGGTTGACTGTCTGGTCGGCAGATCCACCTAATCGCCCGGCCTGGCTTTTCCTGCCTTTAGTCTGTGGCACCACAGATCCCGAAGCCGCCGCCAACTCCCACTCGAGGTCCAAAACACGTAGTCACTTCTATGGTAAGAACACTTCACACTCACTCTCAGCAAGAATGTTCATGGCAGCTTCATCTCTAATAGCCTAAAACTGGAAACAACCCAAATGTCCATCAACAGGTAAATGGATAAAAAATTTATCCACACATGAAACACCACTCAGCTGTAAAAAAGATAAAACCACTATTACATGCAGCAACATGGCTGACTCTCAAAAGTGCTTAGTAAACACAGCCAGCCAAAAAAAGAGCACATGTGTATGATTTAATTTATGGAAAACTCTAGAGAATGCAAACTAATCTATAGCAACAGAAAGCATATCAAGCTGTTGCCCAGGAGGCCACACCATATGTGCACATCTGTGTCAAAACACTTCGAATGTATGCAGCCGGTGTATCTTATTTTTATCTCACCAGAGCTGTTAAAATTTTTAATAAATAAATCTGTGGGGAAAAATAGATTAAAAGAAATATGGAAATCCATGAAATAGAAAATAGATGCTCTGATGCTAAATTCTATCAATCACAACAATCTCATACAAGTCAGTGATAAGACAGAGGAAGAGAAGAGTTCCTAACCCATTTTTTGAGATCATGATAACCAAAACCAGAGGATATAAAAACAAAATTGTAAGCTGGACACGGTGGCTCACACCTGTGATTCCAGTACTCTGGGAGGCTGAAGTAGGTGGACTGCTTGAGCTCAGGAGTTCAAGACCAACCTGAGCAAGAGTGAGACCCTGTCTCTACTAACAATGAAAAATTGAGGCAAGAGGATTGCTTCAGCCAAAGGGTTTCTGGTGGCTGTGAGCTATGACTCCACAGCACTCTACCTAAAGTGCAAAAAGTGAAAATCTGTCTCAAAAACAAAACAAAACTGTAGATCAGTATTACTCGATAGCATAGACCAGGCGTCCTCAAACTGCGGCCCGCAGGCCACATGAAGTGGTGTGAATTGTATTTGTTCCCGTTTTGTTTTTTACTTCAAAATAAGATATGTGCAGTGTGCATAGGAATTTGTTCATAGTTTTTTTTTTTTTAAACTATAGTCCGGCCCTCCAACAGTCTGAGGGACACTGAACTGGCCCCCTGTTTAAAAAGTTTGAGAATGCCTGGTATAGACACAAAAAATCCTCAAGAAAATACTAGCAAATTAATTCCGACGAAACATAATGAGGACAAATGCATCATGACTAAGTGGGATTCACCCTAGTAATGCAAGATTGGCTCAACATTCAAAGTTGTTCACCGTTGTACACAACATTAACAGAATGGGGACAGTGCAATAAGCACAGAGAAAGCATATGTCAAAATATAAAACCCGGCTCGGTGCCTGTAGCTCAGCAGCTAAGGCGCCAGCCACATACACTGGAGCTCACGGGTCTAAATCCAGCCCAGGCCTGCCAAACAACAATGACAACTATAACAAAAAAATGGCCAGGAATTGTGGAGGGCCCTGTAGACTCAGCTACTTGGGAGGCTGAGGCAAGAGAATTGCTTAAGCCCAAGAGTTTGAGGTTGCTGTGAGCTGTGACACCACAGCACTCTACCCAGGGTGACATAGTGAGACTCTTTTGTCTCAAAAAAAAAAAAAAACAAACAGTAAAACCTATTCATGATTTTTTTAAAAACAAGGTCTCAGCAAAGTAGAAATGGAAGGGAACTTCTTCCAACTGAGAAATGGCAACTATAAAAGCCTGCATCTAAGATTAGCCTTATAGTGTTTTGTTTTTTTTCCCCCTAAGATCAAGAACAAGGCAAGATGTTTGTTCTAAGCACTGCTATACAACATTGTACTAGGGAGACCAGTCAATGCAAGAAAGCCAGAAAAATAAAAGGCATAAAGATCATAAGGAACAAATTAAAAAAGAATGAAAAATTTCACTTAGGAACAAGTTCAAGAAATCTACTGTACACATGGTGACTACAGTTAATAACAAGATACTGTACACTTAAAAAATGCTAAGGATGAATGTGAAGTGTTCTCACCACAAAAAACAATAACTAAGTGAGGTAATGCATAATTAGATTTAGTCATTCCATGATATACATACACTTTAAAACATCAAAATTTGGGCGGCGCCTGTGGCTCAGTCGGTATGGCGCCGGCCCCATATACCGAGGGTGGCGGGTTCAAACCCGGCCCCGGCCTAACTGCAACCAAAAAATAGCCGGGCGTTGTGGCGGGCGCCTGTAGTCCCAGATGCTCGGGAGGCTGAGGCAAGAGAATCACTTAAGCCCAGGAGTTGGAGGTTGCTGTGAGCTGTGTGAGGCCACGGCACTCTACTGAGGGCCATAAAGTGAAACCCTGTCTCTACAAAAAAAAAAAAATAAAACATCAAAATTTTGGCAGGTGAGATGGCTCACACTTGTAATCCCAGCACCCTGGAAGGCTGGGATGGGCCAATTGCCTGAACTCATGGGTTCAAGACCCGCCTGAGCCAGAGCCAGACCCCTTCTCTAAAAATAGCCAGGCATTGTGGCTGGCGCCTGTCATCGTTGGGAGGCTGAGGCAAGAGAATCGCTTAAGTCAAAGAGTTTGAAGTTGCTGTGAACTGTGATGCCATGGCACTCTACCAGGGGTGACAAAGTGAGACTCTGTCTCAATTTAAAAAAAAAAATCAAAATTTTACAATGAGAATTTTATAAATAAAGATACATTTAGCTACAATTTCCCATTTTCCCTATTATGCCAACTTTGGGGTTACTTTTGGGACACCCTGTAATCAGCATAATAAAAACATACAACTTTATCTGTCAATTTAAAAACATTTCTCATTTTCAGACCATATGATTACTGAAGTAGATCACCCTAAGGACGTTCCTACTGAGAGTCCTCAGACAGGGTGCAGGGCCTCCTGGCCTCCTGCTCCCTCCCCCACTGACATTTCCTCAAACACACCAAGCCCACTATTGCCTGAGGCCTCTCTATTGGGCCTCACCACTCACAGGCTCAGAGGACCCCTAACTATTTACCTCGGATGTTTGCCGGCCTGCTCCATCCTGGACCTGCTCTCTCCACTTCTGAGGGGCCTTCCCTGACACCCTGCTCATCCCCGTCATTATTTATCCTGGTTTTGTTCCTTTTTCTACCATGGGAGGAGGACAAAGCAAGAAGGCAGAGAAGGCACTGTCTCCGAGCCAGGAAGCAGCCCTCACTTGACAGTGACTCTGCTAGCACCTTCACCTTGGACTTCCTGCACTCAGAACTGTGAGAAACAAATACTGTTGCTTATAAGCTACCCTGTGGAGGGCACCTTGTTACAGCACCCTGAACAGACTGATACAGGAACATGTTCCATGAAGGCAATTCCCTGGAGGGGCAGAGGCTGAGCATAACAAGAAGAGTGGCTCACCCACAAGGCACAGAAACCACAGCAGTAAGCCTTACTGCAGAGGCCCAGCCACAGCACAGGGCACAAAGATGCAGTGTCCTGGAGGGCCTTTTTGTATGTGTGTGTGTGTGTGTGTGTGTGTATAGAGACAGAGTCTCACTTTATGGCACTGAGTGCCATGGTGTCACACAGCTCACAGCAACCTCCAGCTCTTGGGTGATTCTCTTGCCTCAGCCTCCTGAGTAGCTGGGACTACAGGTGCCCACCACAACGCCCGGCTATTTTTTGTTGCAGTTAGGCCAGGGCCGGGTTCAAACCCACCACCCTCAGTATATGGGGCCAGCACCCTACCCGCTGAGCCATAGGCGCTGCCCTGGAGGGTCTTAATATGACATGCCCCCACCAGGAGGCCCCCAAACACCATTGTGAGCTGCTCCCTCTCCCCTAGGGCACCAGCCATGCAGTAAACAGGCTAAGACTGGACTCTGCCACGTTAACATGCTCTGGGCATCGCTTGCAGGACAGAAGAGCACTGCGTAGGTAACCATGGGCCCTGGTCAGATGTGGACATGTACCCAAAGAATGCGAAGGAGCTCTGGCTGACCTTCCCTCAGGCTCCCAGCCCACTCTACCATGCACTGCCTGGTGGCTTTGGCAAGCTACTAGCCTCCACAAACATCAGTTTTCTTTCTCATCTGTAAAATGTTAACAATTATAGTACTTGCTTTTAGGGTTATCATCAGGATTAATCTACATAAAGCACTAGGGATCATGCCAGCAAAATATTAACAACCCCACAATTGTGGTGGTGGTTATTTTTCACACTGGGTATTAGTTAGAGAAAAGAGGTTGATGATCAAGCCACCAACTTGGAAGTGAAAGGTGCAGTGGGAGGAGAACTGAGAGAGGGGGCAGTTAAGCTGGCATAAGATAGGAGCCACACGGGCCTAATGCCTTGAGCCAACTGCCCAAGCCCCAAAGACCATGGTTATCTGTGCTCTGTGGTGTCTGGGGAAGAGACAGCATCACCCTCCCTAGAACAACTCTGCACTTCAGTCTCTAGGTCCAGGGATTGTTCCTGAGAGATCACCCAGGCTCAAGGCTTGGAGGTCTTGGTCACAGAGAAGTGCTACAACACCAGCATGCTACAGCCAGCTGACCGCCACTTCAAGACAGATTTCTATTGGTACCAGGTGCCCTGGTCTGACACACAGCCTCTTCCTCTTACCACACTCACTACGGTGGGTTCTGAAACTTGCAGCCAAGAGTCTGAAGAGCACCATACACCCCTGCAGCTGTCAGTCAGCACCAAATATTCCCTGAGCCCTCACCCAGGCTGCGATACTGCCATAGTGAAGGGAAGAACCTCCATCTGTCCAGGAGGCAGAGCAGTGAAGAGCTGGCCCTGGGAGTTCAGGTGGGCTGCACTCACCTATTTCTCAGGCCAAAGCCTGATCCCCAAGGGAACACAGCAGGAACCAAAGGATGCTAGTGGGAAGGTTTCCCCATAGCAATTAACAATGCACATGGCACATAAGGCCCCACGCAGATAGCTGCTAAAATTACAGGTAACATGTAACCAAAAGCAGATTACTTACACTTAAACCACATTACTTACACGTAAACCACATGACAGCTGTGTGGCACTGCTCACTCTCTACCTCAGTTTACTGCATTAGCAGTAAATCCAGAGCATGCAGGTCAAGCCACACCAGAGGAGCCTGCCCCACACAAAGGACACACATGCCTCAGCAACAGTGATCCATCTGGGAAGCAATAGGACACGGGACCCAAAACAAGAATGTGTTTTAGAATACACGGGCACTGGGCATCTTCAACACTGGCATGCCCAATAATCTGCTTAAAATAGAGACTGAGAATAAATTTTGAAAACATTAGAAAGCTGTCTGGCTCCAACAATCCATTTCATAATACCAATGCAAATTTCTAAGAACTATGAAAACCAGTTTTTCTTAACTTATTTGACAGCAAAATCTGGTCTATCATCAAGTCATTTGGGATAAAATCTGACATGAACTGATATGGGGCCAATTACACACTTTATGCTGCAGTAAGAATACTTATTCATTTAATTGAAGACATATTAATGTGGCCAATTACAGAATGGGGTCCCAACCACTCTGGGGGTACTCCATGACACAGAAGACAAATACTGCATTATCTTTCCAAAATCTGAAAACTTGTGAAGTTGTAAACATCTACACTCTCAGGTTTCAAATTATGGGCCTTCCCTATATTTATACAAGACAGCTTGAATTCCCATAGTGTATGGTCTAAGATAGCTGTCCCAGCAAAACATACTTAAATGTTTATTAAGTTTCTTACCCTGTTTCCGTTCAGAAAGAGGCTCCAAAAACAATGTAGAGGTTGCAAGCCACCTCTTAAGTTTAAATGGAGGAAATCTACATCACATAATTGCATCAGTTATGTCTTTATCTCCTGACCTGTCCAGAAAGCAAAAGGAAACAAGTTCTTTCACACCACCACAGCCTGCTGCCATGTTTCCCTGTTCATCGTGGGTGTGAAGTGACCTGTGTAAGCTGCTTTCTCGGGACTCAAACTTCTCCCGCCAAGTGGAACCACTTCCCATCTGCAGTTCTTCCAGCCCCTAGCCCTGCACCAGGCAGGGTGCACTCTCCATACTTCCCACTTTGAAACAAGCTACCTTTTGCCTGGCCTTTCCTCCAGGCTGCACCGTCTGCACTGCCCCAAAGCCTCTGTCCGATACTGGTTGTTGCTCAGTCATTTGCACATGTGGCTTATTGGTAGAATGCTCTAGACATGGCAGAAACCAGGTCCTATCCACTATAAATTTCTTACTGAAAGAAGACAATTACCTGGTATTTTCAGGACAAATAAACTTATCTAGAAGAACTCTCCTCTTTCAGAGGGATGTAAGAGAAAATCACATATCCCTTCCTAGGGGCACTAGCCTTCACTTCTAAAGAAGAGCCTGGAGCTTTCTCACCAAATCACACCCCAAACTTGGTTGTTTCTGACCACAGTGGAGACAAAGTGACTGATAATGATACAGCCAGTGTCTTCTCAGGCCTTCTAAAATAAAGACATCAAAATTCTAGTGGGTGCAGGGATAGCAGGCCTGGTGAGGGTTTGGTCTTTTGTTCCTGCTCCCTGTGCCAGTGCAGCAGGATCACATTTCAGCCCCCTAGTACTGAAGTCAACTGTGTTTAGCCAAAAAACTTCACGCTAGTGAAACATGACACACCCCTAGACACACTGGACAAAATGTAAGGAAAATTTAGAAAAGATAGTAACCCCCCACTGACAATGATGAAGGCAGCGGTCATTCAGGAAGCTAGAAAAAGCAAGCACACAGAAACAAAACTGATGAAAGACTGACTTGAAGATACTTAAGCTGACTACCCTGTCCACCACACCAGTTCTATATAGGTCAGGACTGTTGGCTCTGCTTCCTGTGAGTTACATGGAATCACAAACGGATGTCCACAATAGGAGACACTCTCAGGGTTTAAGAGGAGGAACTTGTGATTACCAGACACAGCACACTCTGTCCTCCACCTACACCCAAGCAGGGCAGGACTGCAACTCCTCTCAATATGTGCAACACCAACATTGAAGATCCTCACATTTTAGAGAGTCAGCCTTGACCTTTTACCAAAAGTTCAATCCTGTCTCTCGCCTGCAACAGTCCTAGACACATAGCAAAGACCCACGGTTTACACCCACCCAACTGTACCACTCACCCTTTGAGTCCAGCTTTCAGCCTCCACTGTGGCCCCTTCCCCAACCTCCCTGCCGGCCACCCTCCTCTTCCACAACCCAGAAGGTCGCTCTAGCTCCAGGCCTCCTTCTATGACCACCTCCCGCCAGCCTGACCCTACTCCTCCAGCAAGTAAGTACCCAGCCCAGATCCAGCCTCATCTTCAGCAATCACCTCTGACGACCTACTCCCGCCCTTGGGTGGTGACTCTCCCCAGGCGGTGACCCTCTCCAGGTCCGGCCCTGACCCACAATTCCTGCCAGTGACCATCCTCGACCCAGCCCTGACCCCCGCCCCACACATAGCGTATGGTCTAAGGTAACTGTTCCGGCAAAACATACTTAAATATGTTTATTAAGCAGACCATGCCCCAGCGACCTGGGAGACGAACCCCCGCGCCAGGACCGTGCCGCTGACCCGGGCCTACCCTCGGCCAGGACCCGCCGCACCCGCAGCCGCAGCTCGCCCAGTTCCACCGTCTGGCCCACGAAGTCACTCTGGTCGCGAGCAGCAGCACTGCCCAGGGAGCCTGGGCCCGCCAGGAAGTCGAGCGCCGACTGCAGCAGAGACATGGCGGCAGCCACACAACCGGAGCGGCCGACTCGGGCTCCCGCTCCGTCCGGGTCTGGTTAACAGCCGCCAGCCTGCAGCTCTTCCATCTTCCGCCCCGGCGCCGTGACGTAGTCACGCGGGAGGATGCGGCACTCCCGGCGGCTGGGAAAGTGCCGACACCTCATTTCCGCCGCTGCTGCTAGGCGCGCAGGCGCAGAAATATGGGTGCGACGGCGCGTGCGTTACGCGGCGGGTCTCCCGACCAACTTCCGGTTGCCTAGCTCGCGAGCTGGGCCTACCGGGGCGGAGACGCACCTTGGTGCGGCTGTGGCGGTTCCCGCACAGGTAGTTTAGTTCTTGGCCTGGCGCCGAGCCGCGCCCCACTCTGCGTCCGGCGGGAGGCTGGCCCCCAGGTTTCTGCGGTGCGAGCGCCGCGTCTGCGCATGGGTTTGGGAGTGCTGGCCGCTCGCGGCACAGGAGCGGGTAGGGGCACGTCGAACACTCAATATAATACTCAGCTTTAGTCTCAGGAGGCGGCGCGTCCTGTGACATTTAGTGACGATGGTCGCAGCCTTGTCGACGCGCATAGTGCGTTTGCCAGCGCGCTCGGAGCAGCCTGGCCGCTGGGAGGCTGGCCGGAGGGCCTGGGCTGGGGCCGTGGCCGGTGGGGGAGCCGCGGGCGGACTGACCGGCCTTCTGGGCTGCGAGAGCCAGTGGGGTGTGTAGCAGCCCTGAGGTATGGCTGGACAGCGGGTGCGCGTCGCCCTGAGGACGCACCGGCGAGCCGCAGTTACTAGTAGGTTTTTAAAGGAAAGAAGAGACTGTTCTTAAGTTGTTTACTGAGAGTTTACGTTAAAACAGCAAATTGTTGATTGGTTGTACATTGTTCTAAAGATGGCAAGTGAGGCTGCTAGTCCACAACGAAACACTGCAAACAGTTGCCCCAGGCACCGTGGCCCAGCTCCTGTCTCTGGGTCTTCTTCTTTTTCTTTCTTTCTTTTTTTTTATTTGAGACAGAGTTTCACTATGTCGCCCTCGATAGAGCGCTGTGGCGTCACAGCTCACAGCAACCTCAAACTTTTGGGCTCAAGTGATTGTCTTGCCTTAGCCTCCCAAGTAACTGGGACCACAGGCGCCTGCCACAATTCCCGACAATTTTTTGTTGCAGTTGTCATCGTTGTTTTAGCTGGCCCCAGGCCAGATTCGAACCTGCCACCCTCAGTGTATGTGGCTGGCGCAGTAACCACTGTGCTACAGGTGCTGAGCCAGAGTCTGACAAATTTTGCACACCTCACTGGGCTCAGACTGCTCTGAGCTGTTTTTTTTCTCTAGCCTGAAAAGTGAAAACAAGTCCTCTTAGACCACGGAGAAGGGTTCATCATGCCCAATCACTGGGGGTAAAAAGGCGATTTTCCTTATAGAATAATGAGGAAAAGACCAATAGACACGTCTTTTGTTTGTTTTTGAGACAGTCTTGCTCTGTCTCATGGGCCAGAGTGCAGTGGTGTCATCACAACTCACAGCAACCTCAGACTCTGGGCTCAAGCATTCCTCCTGCCTCAGCCTCCCCAGTGCTACCAGACAACAGGTGCCTGCCACAAGGCCTGGTGAATTTTTCTATTTTTAGTAGAGATGAGTCTAATTCTTGCTCAAACCAGTAGTTTGAGGCTGGTCTTAAACTACTGACTTCAAGTAAACCTCCCACCTTAGCTCTCCATGGTGCTAGGATTGTAGGCATGAGCCCCTGTACCCAGCCAACATGCATTTTTATTTTATTTTTTTGGCTACTAACGTTTTTTTTTTTTTAGACAGAGCCTCAAGCTGTTGCCCTGGGTAGAGTGCTATGGCATCTTAGCTCACAGCAACCTCCAATTCCTGGGCTCCAGGGAGTCTCTGCCTCCGCCTCCCAAGTAGCTGGGACTACAGGCGCCTGCCACAATGCCCCGCTATTTTTTGGTTGCAGCCGTCATTGTTGTTTGGCGGCCCGGGCTGGATTCGAACCTGCCAGCTCAGGTGTATGTGGCTGGCGCCTTAGCTGCTTGAGCCACAGGCGCCAAGCCCACTACTGTGTTTTTAAGGAAAAATAAATGAGTCACTATTATTTAAAGACTGAAAGATTAAATAAAAACCCAGTTTTCCAGCTTCTGTAGATAAACAAGATCAGGCAATATTGGACCCAGAATCCTGTGTGTTTTAGGTCACCTACGGCTGCCCCCTTCAGTGAGACACAGCCATTTGCCTACAAACCTGGCTTATTTATGTTACCTGCCCGGTTGCTGTAGGCATGTGAGGTTGCAGCCCCTTGTATGGAATATTTGTTTTCAAGCTCAAAAGTGGACTCTAAGGGTCAAATGAGCATTTTACTCCTCCCATGATTTTAAGCTACAAAAAATATCCTTTCAGACAGGCTAATATCTGTTATCTTTATCATTGCAAGATAACAGGCTCGACTCATCAGAACATTTGTTCTTTTTTATGGAATGAAGTGTTGCATGATTTTAGAATCACAGTAAAGCCAAGCAAGATCTTCAAACTGAAAGAAAAAATAGTAACATTACTTTAGTTTATACAGTGAATCTATTGCTTTCAACACCATTTTTGTGATGGTTCATATCAGTGCAAAGAAAGTGCAATATAATTAACCCCCCTTTTTCTGGATGAGAAAACATGCTCAACAATGTTATTACTTGGATAGGGCCAACCAGTGATACAGTGAGAATTCAATGCAAGTCATATGGCTTTTTCATCCTGTGCATTTGCCAGGTAGACTAGAATACAAGGATTGGGAGTTCAGGGAAGAGTCCAGGCTAGAGACGAGTATTTGGGCACCCTTCGTGTATAGTTCTAGGAGCTGAAGAGGACCAACACAGCATAGTTAGACATGAAGAAAACCAAGAAAGAATTATGGCATAGAGCCAAGGCAAGGGGGCAAAAGATGGTTAAAAGGAGTAGGGCACCGGCCCCATATGCCAGAGGTGGAGGGTTCAAAACCCAGCCCCGGCCAAAAAAAAAAAAAGTGTCTAATGTCACTTAAAAGTCAAGTAGGAGGGCGGCGCCTGTGGCTCAGCGGGTGGGGCGCCCGCCCCATTTGCCGAGGATGGCGGGTTCGAACCTAGCCCCGGCCAAACTGCAGCAAAAAAAAAAGCCGGGCGTCGTGGCTGGCGCCTGTAGTCCCAGCTACTTGGGAGGCTGAGTCAAGAGAATCGCCTAGGCCCAAGGATTTGGAAGTTGCTGTGAGCTGTGTGACACCACGGCACTCTACTGAGGGCGATCAGGTGAGACTCTGTCTCTACAAAAAAAAAAAAAAGTCAAGTAGGAAAGAAAAAGAAAGGTGTATAGTGGATTTAGCAACAGTGAATCATTGGTGACCTCACTAAAAATATGTTCATTGGGCCGGGTGTAGTGGGTTGTACTTTGAGCCTGTAATCCTAGCACTCTGGGAGGCCAAGGTGAGTGGATTGCCTGAGCTCAGGTCGTTCCAGACCAGCCTGATCTAGAGCAAGACTCTTGTCTCTAAAAAAAATAGCCGAGCATTGTTGCGGGCACCTGTAGTCCCAGCTAGACTGGAGGCTGAGGCAAGATAGTCACTGGAACCAAGAGTTTGAGGTTGCTGTGAGCTATGACACTAGGGCACTCTACACGGAGGGCAACAAAATGAAACTGTCTCAAAAAAAAAAAAACAAAAACTGTTCATTGGAGTGATGGGGTGGAAACTACACTTTACCATACATGGAAGAAAGAAAAGAGGATGAGGTCGAGGTGGTGAGAGAAGGTAACTCAGGGAAGTTTGGCCATGGAAAAAAGAGTGTGGGAGTGGGATGGACAATGCTGTGTTGAAATATGTTAAGATGGAGATTCTCAAGCAGCCTAAAACTGTTGGAAGGGAGGTAATAGAGAGGGAAGGTTTGCAGTATAAGCAGGGAAGCAAAAACTAGCAGAACTGCCAGGAGAGATTTTTTTAAAAAATCACAATTACAGGTGGAGAAGATTCCTTACTCAGTAAATGATAGGACAAGTACCCAGAAAATCACTAAGGAGTTAGTAGACTGGAATAACATTGTCAACCAGCTTGACCTAACAAACATTTGTAGAGCAGTCCCCACACAGCGGAATACACAATTTTTTTAAGTGCGTGAAGAAAATTTGCTAAGCTAGATCATATTTTTGGGCTATGAAACAAGTATGTTCTCTAACTAGAATGAAGTTAAATTAGAAATCAATAACAGATCTGAAAAAGTCTTTTTTTTTTTGAGACAGAGCCTCAAGCCGTCACCCTGGGTAGAGTGCCACAGCATCACAGCTCACAGCAACCTCCAACTGCTGGGCTCAAGCAATTCTCCTGCCTCTGCCTCCCAAATAGCTGGGATTACAGGCACCTGCCACAACGCCCAGCTATTTTTTTGGTTGCAGCCATCATTGTTGTTTGGCGGGCCCAGCCTGGATTCAAACCTGCCAGCTCAGGTGTATGTGGCTGGTGCTCTAGCCGCTTGAGCCATAGGCACCAAGGCTGGAAAAGTCTTTGAACATTTGGAAACTAACTCCTAAATAATCCTTCAGTCAAAGAGGAAATCAAAAGAGAAATTAGACCAACATGAGCAAGAGCCAGACCCAGTCTACTAAAAATAGAACAATTAGGCTCGGGGCCTATAGCTCAAGCGGCTAAGGCACCAGCCACATACACAGAGCTGGCAGGTTTGAATACAGCCTGGGCCTGCCAAACAACAACAACAACTACAACCAAAAAATAGCCGGGTGTTGTGGTGGGCGCCTGCAGTCTCAGCTACTTGGGAGGCTGAGGCAAGAGAATCGCTTACACCCAAGAATTTCAGGTTGCTATGAGCTGTGATGCCATGGCACTCTACCCAGGGTGACAGCTTGAGGCTCTGTCTCAAAAAAGAAAAAAAGAAAAGAAAAAGAAAAATTAGGTGTGGTGGCTCATGCCTGTAATCCTAGCACTTTGGGAGGCCAGGGTGGGTGGATTGTTTGAGCTCAGGAGTTCGAGACCAACCTGAGCAAAAGTGAGACCCCGATCTCTACTAAAAATGGAAAAATGGAGGTAAAAGGATCACTTGAGCCCAAGAGTTAGAGGTTACTGTGAGCTGCAACTCTTGGGCATAAGCAATTTTCTTGCCTCAGCCTCCCAAGTAGCTGGGACTACAGGTGCCCGCCACAACACCTGCTGTTTGTTATTGTTGTCGTTGTTTAGCAGGCTCTGGCCAGGTTCGAATCCACCAGCCCCCATGCATGTGGCCAGTGCCCTAATCACTGAGGTACTGGTGCCGAGCCTAGAATGTAAGTCTTAAATAAATTACGTAGTATTCATCTTAAGAAACCAGAAAAATAAGAGCAAATGAAGCCCAAAGTAAGTATAAAGGAGGAGGTAATAGATATCAATGGAATTCAATGAAATATAAAACAGAAACCAGAGAAAATTGATGAAACCAGGTGCTAATCCCTTGAGAGCAGCAAAATTGAAAAATCTCTGGCCAGATTGAACAAGAAAAAGACGCAGATTACCAATGTCAGGAGTGAGATAACGTCGCTGCGGAAAGGGTAACAGAATATTATGAACTTTGTGCCAATAAATTTGTCAGCTTAGACTAAATGAGCAAATGCATTGAAAGCATTATACTTAAGTTCACTTAAAAAAAATAGACAACCTAAATAGCTTTCCATCTATTAAGTACTGAATCTGTAGTTGAAACTCTTCCTTCAAAGAAGACTCCAGACTTAGCTTCACTGGGAATTCCACCAAACAATTCTGTGCAAACTCTTACAGAAAATTTGAAGAAGGGACGGGCAAGTGGTTCATAACCTGTAATCCCAGCACTTTGGGAGGCCAAGGCAGGAGGATCACTTTAGGTCAGGAGTTAGAGACTAGCTAGAGCAAGAGAGAGACCCCATATTTACTAAAAATATAAAAAATTAGCCTGGCTTTGTGGCAGGCACCTGTAGTCCCAGCTACTGGGGAGACTGAGGAAGGAGGATTGCTGGAGCCCAGGAGTCTTGAGGTTGCTATAATGAGGCCACAGCACTCATCTGTACCCAGCTGTACCCTTTTTTGTCTTGGAAAACAAAATGGAAGGAACAGTTATTTCCCAAATCATTGTTCCTAACAGTGTTATTCTAATAGCAGAACTCAAGAACCTTATAAGAAACTATAGACTAATACCTTTCATGAACATAGATACTAAAATTCTTTTAAAACATTCTAGAGCAAATTGAATCCAACACAACATAAAAAATAATGCAACATGGGTAAAATTGGGGTTCTTCCCAGGAATGTAAAGTTGGCTTAGCATTTGAAAACTGATCAGTGTTGTTCACCCTATTAAAAGAGTGAAAGAGAAAAAAATTGATTATCTCAATAGATAGAGAAAAAGGAGTAAACAAAACCCAACATCCCTTCCTGATTAAAAAACTGTCTGGGCTTGGCGCCCATAGCACAGTGGCTACGGTGCCAGCCACATACATTGAGGCCAGCTGGTTCGAAACCGGCCCAGGACAGCTGAACAACAATGACAACTGCAACAAAAAATAGCCGGGCACTGTGGTTGGTGCCTGTGGTCCCAGCTACTTGGGAGGCTGAGGCAATAGAATCACTTGAGCCCAAGAGTTCCAGGTTGCTGTGAGCTGTAATGCCACAGCACTCTACTTAGGGTGACATAATGAGACTCTGTCTTGAAGGAAAAAAAAAATTGTCTGGGCATGGCAGCTCATACTTGTGATCCTAGCACTTTAGGAGGATTACTTGAGACCAGCCTGAGCAACAGTGAGACCCTGTCTCTACCAAAACCAAAAAGTCTTAACCTGGGCTTGGTGGTGGCACCTACCTACTCTGGAGGTCCAGGCAGAAGGACCACTTGAGCCATCAGATTTACAGATGAGAAGTGAGTATATGAAAGACCCCAAATTAGTAGGGAAATGCAAACTGAAACCACAGTAAGTCTGGGCATGGTGGCTCATGCCTAGAATCCCAGCAATTTGAGAGGAGGCTCATTTGAGGCCAGATATTCAAGACCAGTCTATGAAATATAAAAATGTTAGCCAGGGGCAGTGCCTGTGGCTCAGTGAGTAGTGCGCCGGCCCCAAATACCGAGGTTATCAAACCTGGTATACCAGGTATCAAACCTGGCCCTGGCCAAACTGCAACAAAAAATAGTTGGGCGTTGTGTCGGGCGCCTGTAGTCCCAGCTACTTGGGAGGCTGAAGCAAGAGAATCACCTAAGCCCAAGAGCTAGAGGTTGCTGTGAACTGTGATGCTACAGCACTCTACCAAGGGTGACAAAATGAGACTGTCTCTTAAAAAAAAAAAAGTGGTCCTTCTCCCTGGACCTCCGTTAGCCAGGCTTGGTGGGGCACACCTATAGTGCCAGCTATCAAGAGGCAGTGTCAGGAGGATCGCTTGAGCCCAGGAGTTCAAGGCTACAGTGAGCTGTGGACACCACTGCACTCCAGCCTGGGACACAGAACCAGACCCTGTCTAAAAACAACCAAAATACCACAATGAGATACTACTACACACTATTAGAAAACCTAAAATAAAAAAAGTAAATTCATTATTTTTTAAAGCCCTGCTGCAGATTCCCAGAGCAGATGCTGAGCGGCGCAGCATTCGTGCCTTGTGGTGGGAGCCCAGTGTGTCACAGCTCCCTTGGCAAGTGGTTTGGCAGTTTCCTGTGAAGTCAAACAATTACCATACGACCCAGCAGGCCTCTCCAAGGTATTTACCCAAGAGAAATAAAAACATGTTTGTACAAATACCTATATGCAGATACTTTCAGTGGCTTTGTTTATAACTGCCCCAAATTGGAAACAACATGGGTATTTTTCACCTAGTGAATGAACAAACTGGGATACATCAGTGTAGTGGGATTACTGTGCAGCAATAAAAAAAAATGTTAGTGATAATCTCAGCAACATGAATGCATTATGAATGAATCTAGACTCAAAAAACTTCAAAGGATGTGATGTTCTAGAAAAGGCAAAATTACCATGATAGAAAACAGGTCAGTGCTTGCCAAAGTTTGGGGTGGGGGAAGCTTGAACACAAAGTAACTGTTTGGTTTCTCAGTAGTGGTTCTGATTACCTGACTGTGTGTACTTGTCGAAAACAGTTGCACAGGCTGGGTGAGGTAGCTCATGCCTATGATCCTAGCACTCTGGGAGCGTGAGGCAGGTGGATTGCTTGAGCTGGAGTGAGACCCTGTCTCTGCTAAAAATAGAAAAACTGAGGCAAGAGGATCTCTTGAGCCCCGAAGTCTGAGGGTACTATGAGCTATGACACCAGGGCACTCTACTCAGGGCGACAGCTTGAGACTTTGTCTCAAACAACAACAACAACAACAACAAACAAACAGCTGTACACTAAAAGAGATTTTTCACTGTATGTAAACTTTAAACAGTGATTATTAGATGAGAAAAAAAGATTCAGCTAAAGCCTCATTCCCACCTGATCCCCCACCCTTCCCTGTCCAGATCACTGTAATGTGTCCTGAGCTGGGTGAATATTATTTGTTTTTGTATTTTTACTATTTACCTTTATATAATCAAGAAGATAACTGCTTTATGTCCTTTAATTATTTATATAAATGGTATAATACTATTATGTTTTCTGCAACTTGAGTTTTTTCCCTCTGTGGCTTTTAGTTTTATACTTGTAGACCTATTTTAAGTTTCTGACAGTTTATGTAATGGCTTAGTAATTAGTCTCTTATAAAGGAGTTACAGTGTGTTCAGCTTTTATTGTTAAAACAAACCTGGGTTCCCTGCGAACTCTAGACAGTCCCCATGCCCTTAGCATGCATCTGAGACTGTGTCTGGACAAGAACTTGGTGCCTGCAGGTTGTGCATACTGCAATTTTATTAAATGTTACTTAATTGCCTCTCCAACTAACGTGGCATTCATTTACATTCCTAAGTTTCCCTTTTCACCATATCCTTATCAGCTCTTTAGACTGACTTTCAGCCATTCCGACTCATCATTTTCATTTGCATTTTTCTGATTGCTGGTGAAGTTGAATATTTTACATAGTTCTTCACAATTTGCTCTTCCTACCTGGAAATTGCCAGTAAGCCTCCACTGTCCTTTTTTTGCAGTGGGGTTTCCTTGTCTGATCCTGGAGGCTAACGTGTGGCGTCTGTGTGAGCAGCCTTGAGGCTGAGCTTTCCTGAAGGTGTGTCCTCCCCAGAAGGGCTGAGAGGCCATGTGTCCTTTCTGCCCCCGCCCCCCAATTCATATCTCAGGCAGTCTCTCCAGGTGCTTTTCCTGCAATTCAGGAAACGTGACCAAAGCACAGGGCATCTTCCCTCCAGAACACACCCTATCCCGCTTTGCTTCTCTTGGGTGGCACCAGTGCCTCATTGGTCCCCCTCCTCCACCACCCCTGTTCCCAAATGGGCAGATCTGTGTGAACCCACCCCAAAATCCCTACTCCCGAGGAAGCTGAGAGGCTGAAGAAAGAGGCTGACAGACCCTACTTCTCAGAAAGAAACATCTGATAGGGACCCAGGAAGGATGGGCACGATTCTCAGAGAGGGATCATGGCTGCAAGTAAGTCAGCCTGAGGCAGGGGCAGTAGGTAAAGCAGAAACCTAGAGGGCTCCCGGACAGGGGGTCAGTCAGGGGTCACACCCCTGCACCTCCCTATCCCCTTCTCCTGCACCGTGAAGCCTGGCTGCAAGATGGCATCAGCCAGCCAGAGGCTGTGCCACAGATCAGTAGGAGGCCTCAGTGTCACCGTCCAGTGTAGTCTGCAGGGCCTGGCTGGTGCTCTGGCCACCTGCCACATCCCAGTCTGCCCCCAGGAGATTGCAGGGGTTGCCTCTGTGCAACGCATCCTCTGCCTGGCATCAACCTCATCTTCTCAGACTCGTCTCTGATGTTCCAAATGCCCCAAGCTCTGTGTTCAGGGGGCTGTTGCTGTGGCCCTGGCATTTGCTGGGTGCACACCCAGCCCAGGCTCCTGCAGTCAAATGCAAGAGGACAGGGGTGAGGGCATTGCCCTGTTGCTGGCCATTCAAGTGCAGCCTTGAATTCCCCAGAGTTCCTGGCTCCAGTGCAGCCCCTGCAGGAAGCAGCCCCTCATGTGCACAGAGCCTGAGGCCCCACAGGGCATCTTATCTCCTCCATCCTTAGGCCTGTTGTGTGCCAGGGCCTCCGGCCCCTTCCTGGGGACAAGGCATGCAAAGCACCTGCCACGTGTCAGACACAGTGTGCCTTGACTCATTCTTCCCATTTCATGAAAGGAAACTATGACCCTGTCTCTTGCCCAGATCTGTGCTCAGCAGTGGCAGGCCAGGGTTGGGGTCTGATGCTCACCTCCTGAGCTGGAGGCTGGCAATTGAAGGGACCTCCTGGTAGAAGACAGAGTGACATAAGCCTTCCCCACTTCAGCCACAGCCAAACCCCTGTTGAAAAGTACCCACACCCTTCTCCAGGCTGAGGCCCCCAGAGGGACCCCTAGGAGCACTCCACTGGTGTGCTTAGAGCTGTGCTTCCTTGCAGCTCCTGTGACCATCAGGCGGCAGCCCCAGCATGTCCCAGTCCCAGACTCCAGAGCAGGTGCTAGATACACAGGGGGACTATGCCCCAGGCAAGAGGAACGAGGATGCTGGAGAGGGGCCTCAGTGTTCCCATCGCATGCTTAACTTCAGTGACGCTCTGCTGTCCATCATCGCCACCGTCATGGTCTGTATGGGGCCCCTTAAGGCCCTGCCCCGCCCCCTCAGACTTGGCCCTGGCCCCTCAGTGTCCAGCTCAAGTAGCATCTCTTGTTCCTTCAGATTCTGCCTGTGACCCACACGGAGATCTCCCCAGAACAGGTAAAGAGAGCAGGCTGCATGTGTTATGTGGCTTCAGGGAGACTTGCCAGGTCTGCAGGCCCACAAGCCCACAGCTTCTGAGGCTCACAGTGGGGTGTGGTGTGAAGAGAAGGGGGTGGTTGATACACTTCCCCTCAGCTCAGTGGTGCCCACCCAACCCAAGAGTCCCTGCCTCTGTGGGAAGGGAGAGGACGTGGGGGCTCCCAAGGCTTTATCTCGGAGCTCGGCGCCAAAAGGCAGTGCCCTAAGAGGCAAAACTGAAGATCAGGTCAGAGAAGGCGTCTTGGGCCTCCCCTAAGAGCTGGTGTCTACAGAACAGTTGTTCTGCTGGGAGGGAAGCTCCCTTGGTGGGGTCTTTGCCTTTTGCCCCAGAGTGGCCCTCATAGCAGGTACTCCAAGTAAACAGAGGGCAGGCTGTCCAGCCTCAACGGAAACATTTCCACCCTGGTCTACTCACATGGTTTCATCTCAGGTGAGTGGAGAAAAGCTTTCTTTTTTTTTCTTTTGAGACAGAGTCTCACTATGTCGCCCTCAGTAGAGTGCTGTGGCATCATAGCTTACAGCAACCTCAAACTCTTGGGCTCAAGCCATTCTCTTGCCTCAGCCTCCTGAGTGGCCGGGACTACGCCTAGCTATTTCTTGGTCGCAGTTGTCATTGTTTAACAGGCCCAGGCCAGGCTTGAACCTGCCACCTTCAGTGTATGTGGCTGGCACCCTACTCACTGAGCTATGAGCACCAAACCGAGTGGAGAAAGGTTTTAAAAGCAGAGTTTGTGTTTGTAGCCAACTTTATTGGAATTTTTCTGAGTTAAAGAGCAACACATGGCTGGGTGTGGTGATGGGTACTTGTAGTCTCAGCTACTCAGGAAGCTGAGGCAGGAGGATTACATGAGCCCAAGAGTTCTAGGCTGCAGCAATTTATGACTGCACCACTGCACTCCAGCCTGGGCAATAGAGCAAGACCCTGCATCCAAAAAGAGTAATATAAACACAATGAGTAGTGTCTTAGAAGCTGAACTGCTTGAGAAGACGTTTGGTGTGAATGTCTGTTTGCCTTGCTTAGTGTACCTGCATGTGACTGGGATGTCCTCACATCAGCTGAGGTCTGGGCTACAATTCTAACTTGTGAATTGAGCTGGTGACTATGGGAAGTCTTGAGACCTGCTTAGAATGTGGCTTTTTTGCCTGTGAAAAGGTGATAGGATAATTTTCCTAGGATTTTGCTGAGAATTAAGTAGCAATGCAGTTGGGCCCAGGCTGGCTGTTAGGCTGGCATCCCTGGCACAGGTGCCACCCAGACCAGAAGCACCATCAGAGATGCTGCCCCCAGGGGGACTGAGCTGCTGCTCAGGAAAGCCATGTACCCACCAGAGGTGACCATGGAACCGGAGCCTTCTCCAGGAAGCCACAAGGTAGGGCCAGTCTAATGTATCAGGGTGCTTGCCTTGGCCACCATGGGCTCATGGATGTGAGATGGCCTGACCAGCAAGTCATGTGAAAAGAAAGGGCTTTGTTTGTGGTTAAAAACAGGAAAACCCGGTGAGGCCAAACCTCTTCATCTTTCTTTGCAGTTCAGGGTCATCTCTTGGAGATGTGTGTCCTGTTCATGCACCCTGACCAATTCACAGAGAGCTAGAGTGGATGGTTCCTTTAGCCCAGTGCAGAGAAGACACAGTTATGGGAAGAAGGGAAAGCCCAATATTCTTCCTGAAGAAGGCGCTGGACCAGTGCAACATTTCTGTGACCCAGGGGGAATTCACAGGGCTATTCTCACTCTGATCAAAAGAAAAAGACTAGGCCAGGCGCGGTATCTTACGCCTATAATCCTAGACTCTGGGTAGCTGAGGCGGGTGGATTGTTTGAGCTCAGGAGTTAGAGACCAGCCTGAGCAAGAGTGAAACCCTGTCTCTAATAGAAACAGAAAAACTACTGGGCATTGTGGTAGGCACTTGTAGTTTTAGCTACTGGGAGGCTGAGGCAGGAGGATTGCTTAAGCCCAGGAGTTTGAGGTTGCCGCAAGCTATGATACTACAGCCCTCTATCCAGGGTAACAGAATGAGACTATGTTTCAAAAAAGAAAAAGATGGGGCGGCGCCTGTGGCTCAGTGAGTAGGGCGCCAGCCCCATATGCCGAGGGTGGCGGGTTCAAACCCAGCCCTGGCCAAACTGCAACAAAAAATAGCCAGGCGTTGTGGCGGGCACCTGTAGTCCCAGCTGCTTGGGAGGCTGAGGCAAGAGAATTGTGTAAGCCCAAGAGTTAGAGGTTGCTGTGAGCCTTGTGACGCCACGGCACTCTACCCGAGAGCAGTATAGTGAGACTCTGCCTCTACAAAAGAAAAAAAGAAAAAGATGGGCGGCGCCTGTGGCTCAAAGGAGTAGGGCGCTGGCCCCATATGCTGGAAGTGGCGGGTTCAAACCCAGCCCTGGCCAAAAACTGCAAAAAAAAAAAAAAAAAAAAGACTAGTTAAACCTTGGAAACCCTAGTGATTAAAAAAACATGGTAGTGCCCAACAGAACCTGGACACTTCATGGCAGAGGCCAATTGCAAATGAAGGCTGAGGAAATGAGGAAGCAGAGAGTTACAGTTCTGAGAACTTACTGATAAAGCATAGCCCTTGCCTGATTTCACAGAGGGAGCTCCATGTGGAGCCCAGTCCCATCTGCAACTCTGTTTTGCCATGGGCCACAGTGCAGCAGCTTACCCAGGCAATGCCCATGTGACCCTGACATGTGGTGGAATTTAACGCCCACAGCCTTGGGGGGACCAAGCTCTGGACGGCACAGTCTGGTGTGTGGGGCCAGCAATTTTAGAAAAGCCTGGTATGTGGGACCAGTGAGTGGCTCGGCACCTGTAGTTCACCGACCTTTGGGGTGCTGGCCACATACACCAAAGATGGCGGGTTTGAGCCCAGCCAGGACCTGCTAAACAGCAATGACAACTATAACCAAAAACAGCCGGGCGTTGTGGCGAGCGCCTGTAGTCCTAGCTACTCGGGAGGCTGAGGCAAGAGAATCCCTTAATCCCAAGAGTTGGAGGTTGTGAGCTGTGACACTACAGCACTCTACTGAGGGCAACATAGTGAAACTCTGTCTCAAAAAAGAAAAAAGGGCTGGAGAATAGGTGATGTCACTGCCCTCTGTCCCTCCCTGTGAGGACGCTGGACATTGCCATGTTAGGCACTGGTTCTCACCAATCTTTCCCCTCATTTATATGCCTTTATGGTCCAGGGAGCCCATCCCCAGGGAATGTCCCCAAGAACTGACATTTCAGTGGTAAAATGGTCCACAGAAGACCCCAAACCACATGTCTTGGATGTGGGCAATGGATCTGTGCCCTGGAAAGAGGGCAGAGGCCCAGTTGGCATGACAGAGGTTGAAGAAAGACTAGAGAGTGCCCAGGCTCTTCTGGAGAGCTAGGCCCTGCCCAGACCCCATCAGGCCCCGCCAGGGCCATCCTGGGGCTCACCCTGCCCAGGACCAAGGCTGCGCCACACGATGACATCCCAGGGGATGACGACAATTCAGCTGCATACGTGGCTCTTGTAACAAGGATGCTCTTTTATTCTAGCGTTTTGACAAAAGTATAGAGACACTTCTAGCAACCAAGATCGCTGTCTATCTGATGACGTTTCTGATTGTGACTGCAGCCTGGGCAGCACACACAAGGTGAGGTGGGTCTTCTGGGGCAGGCCCATACCACAGGACCTGCATGGTATGGGTGCTGGGGGCTCGGCTGTTGTAGGGTGTCTAGAGGGTGGGGTTGGGAGATAAGGTCACCCTTCCCAGCCTCACGCTGGTTCACTTAGCACAGCAGTTTTCGCGACCCACAGGAACTGTATTAAAGGGTCGCAGCATTAGGAAGGTTGAGAATCACTGACGGAGCGGATACTGGGCCTGGGACAGTGAAGTAGACTCATTAAAGTTTGCTTATGGATGATGCTGCTGCCCACTAGAGCTGCCACCATACCAGGCACCCCCAAGGAGAAGGCTCTCAAGCCTCAGGCCCTGAGGTACTGGCCAGCGCCACTGTGTGGTGTGCAGGGCCCCTCCTTGGCACTTGCAGGCTGACCTGGGGAGGAAAAGCCCTAGGGGATGGGACAGTATGGCCAGCACACCCCCTTCCTGGAGGCTTTCTGCCCAGTGTGTCTTCCTTGGTGCTGAGCCCTTCAGGGGCTGAGAGCTACCGTAGTGTCCAACCCTCAGGCCCGCATAGCCACAGAGAAGGCCGTCCAGCTCCACAGGCCTGCCCTGGAGAGACCATGCTCACAGAGCAGCTGGGCACACCTCGGTCGCTACGGGTTGATTCTGGCTGTTTGTAGCAGTGAGTCTCAATTCAGGAGAAAACACCAATGATGGCTGGGGGTGGATAGGGTCCTCTCCAGGGAATCTGCTCTTCTTGCTTTGTGTTTTCCAAACTTTGTACACTAGGTAGTATTTTATGTTGTTAAAAATGATATCCCTTAATGTTTTAAGCAGAGAATACTGGGAAGAGTTTGTGTATGTTCAGTCGTATTAAAGCAACATTTTATTGATAACCTATCTTTTCCTGTTTTTTCTGAAATTGTTTAGATTGTTCCAACTTATTGGGAATATAGATGACACACTTGCCTTACTCAACCTGGTGAGTATTTTCCTGTGACTTGTTTAGAAATGATTTTGGTTTGTAACCTAACCCTCTGAGGAAGAGTGGCCACTTCTCTTGTGGTGGAGCCTGGACAAAAGCTCCTGAGGACCCCCCCACCCCACCCCAAGGTGCACCGCTACAGCTCTGCCAGGCAGACCAGGGGCCTTCTGAGGGGCTGAGCCTCCCCCATCTTACCCAGACCAGCGTACATGCCACTCTGCATTAGAGGACCTGGGAGGTACCCAAAGGGTGCCTTACAGCTGCCTGAGTGATCCACCCTCCCTGCAGGTGTGCATGATGACCATCACCCTCTTGCCCTACACGGTGAGCTGCACCCCAGGCATCCTTAAAGTTTCATGGCAACACTCAGATGCAGGTCCTGGGCCCAGAGTTGCAAAGGAAAGAAGGTTCTGGGGCTGTCTGGGGCACTTGGGCTGAGGGAGGGAAGAGGCAGAGCCCAACTGGTCCCCTGGCCTGTCCCTAGCATGTGGCCGACAGCTGGGCCTCTGCACACCTGGGGCCACTCAGGCTTTGGAAACATTCACATCTGGGTTTGGATGGAGGCCCGGGTCTGAGCACACAGGGGTTGGGGGTTCTGTATGGACGTGACGTTTCTGCCCCTGTGGCCGCTCTACTTCCAGGGCACGGCATGAGACGGGAGGCACCACCAGCCCTGGGACCCTGATAACCTTTGGGTGGTTTTCTTGGACACAGTTTTCCTTAATGGTGACCTTCCCCGACGTCCCTCTGGGCATCTTCCTGTTCTGCACGTGTGTGATCGCCATTGGAGCCGTGCAGGTGGGCTGCCCAGGACCCCTGCCCTGCAGTTGGGGTGCTGGGAGTACAGGTGCCCCACAGCCCCTGCTATGTGACTGCAGGTGGGAGGGTGGGCTCTGGGACCCCCACAGGCAACCCAGGATCCATGGGTTCCCTCTCCTTTCCATCCTCTGCGGGTACCCACCAGAGAGAGCCCTGCACTGCTCCCCACAGGCACTGATCGTGGTGTATGCGTTCCACTCTCCACACCTACTGAGCCCACAGATCCTGCAGTCTGCCCACAGAGCCCTGTGCTGGCGGCACATCCTGCTGGTCATCCTGCGTGGCCCCACACTGTGCTTTGCTGCAGCTATCTTCTCCCTCTTCTTCTTCCCTGTGGTGAGCGCCAGCATGGCCCCAGGGCCTGGGTGGGGCAGGACTGTGGTGGGCAGAGGTTCCACCAAGGGTCTTCTGTGTAGCATGCAGCACTAAGGAGGAACGGCCAGGTATCTAGGGCTGGGGAAGGGGGTACAGCCATCATTCCCTTGAGACCCCAAGCACCTGCCTGTGGAGGATGGAGAGTCGATACTCACCCAAGGGGGTGTCTGAGCTGTCCCCAGCGAAGCTCCACGTGAGGTTGACAGTCATGAGAACGGAGACACCAGAAGTCCAGGGCTGTGCTTGTTTTTCTTTCACTTGAGGATCCTGCGCAGAACTGGGTCAGAGCAGCCAACACCAGCCACCGTGTGGGTGGAGGTCAGACCTGGGCAGGCTCCATCTTGCCCAGCTGTTTTTGTCTCCCCTCGGCCCTATGCCCTTTGGGCTTTTGCTTCTGCTCATACCTGCCTTGCACCTAGGGGTACTTCCTGGGCCATGCCTGTTGCATGAAGTGTACCAGACGGTTGCTCAAAGCGTGGAGATGAGATTATAAACAAATCTGGGACTTGTTATTTGCGGTTCTCACCCATTTCCAGTGAACATGAAGTATTCATGATGATGGGGTGGGGGGGGGTGCAGACACTTCACTGTGGGCCAAGTCCACATGATGGTGAGGGTGGCAATGAGCAGAGGCCACGGAGCCACCTTCAGGGTGCTGGGAGGGGACAGGCACACAACCTGGCTTTGCCGAGGAGAAAGGCATGGAGAGATGCTGCATTGGGGTGGGGCAGCTGGAGCATAGCAGAGTGTGGTCCCTGGCAACTCTGCAGGGCCAAGTGGAGGACTGGAACACATGTCCTTCTGCCACCCTCAAAATGCTTCACTGGCCCTCTGCTTTCCTTTATTTTTAATTTGGTAAAATACATGTAACACCTACCACCATAACCACCTTAAAGTGAACAAGTCTATGCTGTGTGCAGACAGCCCCAACACACTGGTGCCCAGGGATAGTCATGCCCTCCTGCCTTCCCTTAGAGCCACTGTCTATCCCTGTGGACTTGCTTGCTCTGCACATCTTGTATAAACAATCAGCACCACGTGGCCTTCTTATCTCCCAGACCAGGTGTCAGAGTCTCATTCCTGCCCTACCTGGGCCGTGCCACATTTTATGGGTCCACTTCCTGCCCTTTGGCTGTTGTGAGTCATACTGCACCAACACTGGTGCACAGCCAGCCTTCACATCCGTTTCTAGTCCTTTGTGTACACCCAGAGGTGGAACTGCAGGAGCATAGGGGTCTCTGTGTTGAACTTTCTGAGGAACTGCCATGTTGTTCTCCCCAGTAGCAGTTGCCCCACTAGCAGTGGACAAGGGTTCCCATTTCTCCACCTCATCATAAGCACTTTTTTTTTTTTTTTGAGACAGTCTCAAGTTGTCGCCCATAGGTTGTCGCCCAAGGTTGGAGGTTGCTGTGGCTGGCATCACAGCTCACAGCAACCTCCAACTCTTGGGTTCAAGCAATCTTCTTGCCTCAGTTTTTCTATTTTTAGTAGAGATGGGGGTCTCGTTTTTTGTTTAGGCTGGTCTTGAACTTGTGAGCTCAAGCAATCCACCTGCCTCGGCCTCCCAGAGTGCTAAGATTACAGGCGTGAGCCACCGCACCCACCCTGTTTTGTCTTAATCACTGCCGTTCTGGGGGTGTGGGAGTATCTCACTTGGTTTTGATCTCATTTCCCTAGTGGCTGACAGTGTGGAGTATCTTCCTTGGATCTATGTATTTTCTTTCTGGCAATGTCAAAGTCCTTTGCCAATTTTTTCACTGTGTTACCTTGTTATTGTTGAGACACATGTGTTCTTTATACACTTTGAGACCGAACCCTTATCACATGAGCTGCTGAGATCCCTGCCCTTGGAGTGGACAGCTGCAGGGCAGCCTGCAACCCTGACCTGTGTGTGTCTCTGCAGTCCTACCTGCTGATGGCGATGATCATCTTCCTCCCTTATATCAGCAAGGCTGCTAGCTGGTGCAGAGAGAGGCTCGTGGGTAGGTGACTGTGCCTAGGCTGGCCTGAGACACCCAAGTGGAGGACTGGAACGTCCCACAGGTTGCCCGTCCTCCACATGGCCACTGTGCACAGAGGTGGGGGGTCACCACCAGCTCCCGGGGAGGTCAGGGGCGGGCAGGGCTGCACACAATGGCCCTAGCTCTGGCTCTGTGCACCATTGGTCCTGGCTGCCCCCCATTCCCCCTCAGAGCATCCCGCCAGTGTCCAGTGCTTTCAGGGAAGAGGGCAGCGATGGCTGTGCTGGCCCAGTGACCCTATGTGAGAGGGGCTCAGCCAGCTCCCCTTCCCTGCACATCCACAGGCCACGAGGAACCCCCAGCTCCCCCAGTGGAGTTCACTTTCGACCTCTATGAGTCACTGAGCAAGGAGCGGATGGAAGCCTTCAGTGACGGGGTCTATGCCATCGTTGCCACCCTCCTCATCCTGGATATCTGGTAAAGACCCCATGCTGGTGTCCACCAGCTGAGGTGTCTGCAAGTCCTGCATCTCTGGAGACTTCAGGGAGGCTCTTCCTCCCCTGGGTGCCCAGTGCCCACCCTTGAGGGCAGAGCTCCCAGAGAGCGGGTCTATGCAGTGGCCCCCAACCTAACAGCATAGGTGGGGGGTGGGAGGGTGGGAGTAGATGGTGCCAGCCCTGTTCCTGTCCCCTTGCTTTCCTAGCTCCCATCTTAGTTAACCACATTTTGTTTTTTCACATCTTTCATCCTCTTAAATAGTGACTTACCCCCTAGCTGTAACTAACAGTTCCAAGTCTGAGACTCCTAGCAGCTTTTTCTACTGTAATTTGTGCAGTTAAAACTGGAAGCAAATGTTCCTTGGTACCTCATCTAAAGCCTAGATTTAAAGAACATTGCAGAATAATCTCCCTTTGCTTCTGCCCTGGAGCCAGGGCCTTGCCCCCCTCATGGAAGGCCCTGAAAAGCAGAGGCTGTACTTTTCTGGGGCAGGGTTCTCCCCTTCACTTGGCAGTTCCTTTCCCACCTGCCTGCAGCCTTCACCTAACTTGCCCACCATCATGAAGGATGGACACCTGTATGGGGCGGCTGTGAGGACCACATCTTCCACACCCAGTGGATGAGACAAGACACTGACCCCAGGCTTTCTAGGGTGCACCGCTGGGGCAGCAGCCCTGATCAGGGTGGTTCATAGCACCTCCCGGCAGGAGAACCCAGAGGTGCTGGGGCCACACACTACTGACACTCTGTAGAAAGCCTGGCCCAGGAGTCACTCTCCTGGGACTCACCATGTGGTCCTAGGAACCCTGGAAGCAAACGCTTCCCAGGTCTTCAGGACACCTCCCCTCGCACAGGTGTCTGGCCCCCAGGGTGCTGCGCAGGGAGCTCAAAGGGGAGGGTACAGACACAGGAGGGTACAGGTCCCACAAGCTCTTCATGGGCTAATACCACGAAGCAGACTTGCAGGAGCCACACTGACCTCGGCCAGAGAAAGCCTGGGCCCAGGGCCACCTACCAGCCCTCAGGGACCCAAAGCTGGGCTGCTAGTTAGCACAAAATAGACAATGCTGCCAGGTACACTAGCACAGAGCTAGCTGCACCTTTCATCTGAAGTCACATGGGCCCTGGCTTGGGAGCCTGCCTGGGCCTCAGGGAGGCTGTGTAAATGCCATGTGTTCCTCATTCTCAGCGAGGACAATGTTCCAGATCCCAAGGACGTGAGGGAGAAGTTCCACGGCAGCCTCGTGGCGGCACTGGGCGTGTATGGGCCTCGCTTCCTGGCATACTTCGGCTCCTTTGCCACAGTGGGCCTGCTGTGGTCCACTCACCACTCACTCTTCCTGCACGTCCGCACAGCCACGCGGGCCATGGGGCTACTGAACACGCTCTCCCTGGCCTTCGTAGGTGGCCTCCCACTGGCCTACCAGCAGACCTCCACCTTCGCCCAGCAGCCCCATGATGAACTCGAGCGCGTGCGTCTCAGCTGTGCCATCATTTTCTTTGCCAGCATCTTCCAGTTCGCCATCTGGGCCACAGCCCTGCTGCACGAGATAAAGACACTGCAGCCTCTAGTGCGGTTTGGCGGCCGGGAGCACGCATTGCTGTTTGCCAAGCTGGCCCTGTACCCCTGCGCCAGCCTGCTGACCTTTGTAGCTACCTTCTTCCTGAGCAGGCTCAGCACCGCCATCTTCCACCTCATGCAAATTGCTGTGCCCCCCACCTTCCTGCTGCTGAGCCTGCTGCTGCGTCTGGGCCAGGCTGGCCTGCGGGGCCTGGTGCGGCCATTGCAACCTTGGCCGGGCACCACAGGTGAGGCGGACCCACAGTCCCAGCTCCTCCCTACCCCATGAAGGTGGCCAAAGAGCCCGCTCATCTCTCCACCTGGCACAACAGGAGAGGCAGCCCAGTCTGGCTGATGGCGGCTACAGATTGACAGGGCTGGGCTTCCTTTCTGTTGTGAAATAACCACATTGTTTCAGTGTTCTTGGTGTCTACTTTTTGCA
Source organism: Nycticebus coucang (assembly GCF_027406575.1). Taxonomy (NCBI): domain Eukaryota; kingdom Metazoa; phylum Chordata; class Mammalia; order Primates; family Lorisidae; genus Nycticebus; species Nycticebus coucang. The sequence goes on along the minus strand of NC_069802.1, from coordinate 38,572,487 downwards.
GAGCAGAGTTGCATAGAAACATTTTCATGCCTTTACCCACCCACTTCCCAAAAGACACATTGCCAAGCCAGGTATCTGAAGGGCTGCCCCTCCCCTCCCCCAAAATTGGTCAGGTATGCAGACACGGGAGACACGCAGGGCAGCAGTTCCCAGACTGTATTTGTGTCCCTTAACATAATTTACTACTGCATTCAGGTAGCAATAAGTGACACATGGAAAGGTTCCTACACCATCGACATAGACCCTATCTGGGCAAACACAGGACAAATCACCTCAACAACATACAGAAACTACACCATTACAGACTGGTTGTAAGATGACAATCAAGTGACGGCAGATATGAGGAATATGTGTGCTGAGGCACAGGGGCCATCACAATTACTCATCTGTGCTGTTTTGGCAGAAGTGGGGGTGGGGGTAGCAGCAAGGCCTCCAGGAGGCCAGAACAGGCCCTCCTGAGGTGAAAGCTGAACTTGGGATAGGATCAGGCCAGATGTGCCCACAAGTAAATGGGGAGCCTTGGTTTGATGTGGTCAGACTCCTGGGGTCAGAGGTGTGAAAAGTGCCCCCAAACCCTTGGGCAGAGAGTATACATGCAGCTGTCTTACTCTAGCAGGGCAACCAGTCACCATGTGCCCCCAAGTGTACCCTGGCCAGCAGCACTATCAGAAGAGTGTACTAACATGGGAGGCTGACTGTTGGCAGGTGGTAGGAAGGTGTTAAAGTGGGTCAGGGGTCCCAGTGGGCCCCTCTACCCCACAGCATCAGGGGCTACACACTTCCATAAAGTTCTCTGATCCCTCCAGTGCTACAAGGGGGATACCCGGAGTCCAGTCCACACTCCTGCTGCGTGGGCAGCACCAAACCTACCCAGCCTTGGTCAGCAGAGGCTTCCCTCCCCCACCACAGGGCCCCAGGAAAGGGCGGCAGGGCTCACCCTAACCCCTGCACTAGGGCCTACAGTGAGGCCAAGAGACCAGAGCCACTGCCTTCCCTCCAGGCAGACAGTGATATGGGGACAGCCTGCACCTCCTGCAGGGGATAGAAAGAGTACAGCAGCTGGCACCATCTCTAGCTATTAGGCAGGGCACACCCAGGGCCTCACAGAGTCTTGGCTGTGAAGGCCTATCTGGGGCACAGCCTGAGGAGCACAAAATGAGGTCAGACTCACCCGGACAACCTATACAAGCATTGTCCAGCTGGTGCTGGGAGGTGGGGAGGAGGAAAGGTGGCCTGGGGCCCCATTGTGCCTTCCCCTAGAAGGTCCTGCAACAGGGCAGAGAGCTGCCCAGGCCCCCCCCCACCAGTCACATGACCTGGTCCCAAACAGGAAGGGAAACAGCTACCACCCACCCAGCAGTTTCCATGACACTAGATGGAAGAGAGGGCTGGAAACATTCTGGTCCCCAGGAAGATACTATAGCCAAGTCCATCACTGGCCAGCCACTACCGACTCAGGTGCAGAGCTGTGCCCAGAGGAACTGACGAGGATGGCGGTGCAGATGCTCCTGCTGGCCCTGCCACCTCAGCCACCACTACTTGAGGTCACCCTCAGGGGCAGATGTGGCATCCACCTGGACCTCCCTAGAGGTCCCGGCCTTTCTGGGCTTCTGCTTGGCTTTCCGCAACATGTGGACCTGTCCCAAGGCAGGAGTTAGGAGCCAGGCTAATATAGCAGGTCACACCCAGGTGTGCTGCCAGGCCCCCAACCCTGGGATCCAGGCCCTGAAGAGGAAGGACCAGGGAGCAGCCCTGACTGGCACCCCAGCATTGGGCACCCTCTACCATGCCCTCTCCCCCCATGAGGCTCATGGGGCTTGTTTCCACCGAGCGGCAGCTGCCCCACTGGCCTCTTGGCTTCCTGGGCTCAGGGAAGACCCAGGCACATCCAGGGGAAACCATGGCCCATCCCCATCCCCACCTGCTGTACCTTTGGGCCAGCAGCCGAGATAATCATGTTCCCGGGGGCCTGAACCCATGGCTCCCCATCCACCTGCACAGGGATGGCCTTGAGAAGCGTGACCCGGAAGTAGGAGCCCTGGGCAATGCGGATTCCAGAGCGCAGCCCACCCTGGACCTGGCCCTGCCACAGGGAGGTGAGCCACACTCAGCAGAGCCATGAGCACTACCTGGGCCACCCCACCCCCATGGCTGGCTGGCTGGCTCACCATGTGGACAACACCTGTGACGCCCACCACCTCCAGCAGTCCATCGTCCATGCGCGGCTTCTCGAACCTTGTGTCGCTATCCGAGCCCCACAGATCGGCCCCTGAGCCCCAGCTGGCATGGTTGAGAAAGCACTGAGGTGAAGCACGGGCTGCCAGGGGCCAAGGGCCATGGCACCTCCCCAGGAACCCCAGGAGTTGCTGCCCACACCTGGGAATGTTGATGAAAATGAGGCCCTCAATGCTGGGCAGTGGCACTTCCTGCTGCCCCACCTGCAGCCGGATCTCCCTGTGCAGGCCACGTGCCTGGCTGATCTTCTGCAGTCCGACGCGCACATACACGCCCTTGTTGTGGAACCTGCAGAGGGGAGGTCCCACTCCACCATCACCTGCATGAGGCATTCCCCCACTCTGGCCCCTCCTAGCCTGTCCCTGCTGGCAAATCCCCAGGAAGTATGCGATCACCATGTGGCGGGCCCACATTGCCCAGATGGCTATTCCTGGCACTCAGGTACCTGCTTGTGAACTTGCCAGGCTCCTCATTCCGGGCCTGGTGGAAGTCCAGGCTCAGCTCTGCATCGATGCCAATGCCACAGTAGTTGCTCATCTGTACAATCTGGGGACAGGCGTTATCTCCCAGGATCTGCAGCCCACCAGGCACTCCTAAGCTCTCCCAAGGTGGATCCAGCCTCCTCACCCCATCGCCAACTCCCATGGGCCCAAGTAGCATGGGCCAAAGTTGCATCTGGGGTCAGCAGCCCTGAGCATGGCCCCCAAAAGCTGGGCACTCCTAGCACAGTGTCCCCCGCCCCCCACCCTCCCAGCTCATGGCCACACTCTGTACCTCAGCAGCTGCATTTACAAAGAGGATGGTGCTGGCCCCTGCAGCAGGTGGCTAGGAGGAGGACAAGCACCTAGACACACAGCAGTCACACACAAGAGCCTAATGGGTGCCCAACCCACCCCATGCCACCGTGGTACCTTGGGGGGCTCTGCGTCTGTTACACCATTCTCTGCATTGCCATCCTGGTGAGCATCCAGCAAGATGGTCCAGCGGTCCATGAGCACAGTGTCAGCCTCATCCACGGACACCAGCACTGAGAAGGGGTCCTCCCCACTGTAGCCAGCCCCCCAACGGAGGACCCGCCCTAGGTCGTTTCCTGGGATGCAAGCAAGACACAGCACATCTCCACATCCAGCCCCACCCACAGGGCAAAGATACCACCCCAGGTCTCAGGTGGGACTTGGTGCAAGAAAGGAGAAACCGTGAAGCCCAACCCTCAGTTCAGTGGCTCAGCACACCTGTACCCAGTGGCAAGATGGCCACAGAAGGTTCTGGGCAGGCCAAATGGTGCCGTGTTTCTTCCAGGGCAGCCAGCACCCAGCCCACGGTGCCGTCCCCACCACATACCAGCACTCGGAAGCAGGGCACCTGGGAGAACAGGTGGAACCTGGCAGGAGGGAGATAGGGAGTGTCCCTCACCAGCCACCACATGCCCGTCACCCCTGGCTACTTCCTTTTCAAATGCATGGCTCCAGCTTTTGGGGGACTCAGGCAGAATCTCACAGGAGTTTCAGTACCAAGGAAGGGCCAAGGAGGGTGCAGCAGCCCCCACAGCGGTTGTGGTTTGCCACTCAGTGCAGAACCACAGTGGGCACTGCCCAGGATGCAAAACTCACCCAGGAAGAGGACCCACGCTGGTCAGCTCAAAAACCTGGTGAGGGTTCAGCAGCTTCCGGAAGCTACAGAGCAGGTCCCGACCCTTGAGGCCTCCACTCTTGGGATTCACGAACACAAGGAGAGGGCAGCTGTCTGAGGGCAGCTCTGAGTGCTGACAGACAAGGGCTGGGTGAGAACAGAGACCCACAATCGGGCATCCCCCCACTGGGAGCGCTGGCCAGTGTCTGGCCCCTGGCCCTGAGCCTACCCAGCCTGGGCCCAGCCCCTCCTGGGGAAGGCATGGCTGCACCTCACACCCAAGGCCTCACTGGCAGCTGGCGGGGCAGCACTGAGACCAGCTGGGGCATTCCAATCACAAAAACCTGGCCTTCCCTGCTGTGCCACATGGGAACAGACCACGTCCCCCATCTGGCCCTCGCAGCATAACCCAGGCTGGAAGCCCACCTGGGGTCCTGCCCACCAGGCAGCCAGACCAAGGCCTGCCCCTTGAAGGGTCCCTGGTGCACCCCTTTAAAGGACAGCAGCTCCTAGGCTCCCACCCATCTACATAGCAACCAGGAAAAGCTGCTCAGTCCATAGATGGCCACATGTCTCCCCAAAGCCAAAAGATAGAGCCCAACTTCCTACACATGACTGCAGGAAACAGCACCCAGGGTTCTAGACACAGTAGCCTAGGGATGGGCTGGGTGATGGACAGACAGGCCAGTGGGGACATAGGGTGGGTGCGGCACAGGGCTGGGCCGTGGTTTGGGGCAAAGACACACTCAGGCCACGTGACCCACTGGGCAGGCAGAGCCCCCTGTGGTCACCACTTACCCACTCACCCCAGGGCAGGCAGCTGACAGGAGAGAGAAAGTGTATGTTGGCCCCACATCCAGCTCTGCCTATGGAGCATACAGTGCTGGGAGCGGGGCTGATGGCCACCCTGTCCTGACCTGGGCAGGCCAGGTGTGAAGGGCCGGATGCAAAGAGCTGGAAGGCTTCACCTACCATAGTCACAGACCACCACACTCATTCTGCACTAATTCTGCTTGACTTGGACTGGGGTCAGGACCCAGAGATCAAAGGTCAGGATTGAGTAGAGCAAAGCAATTGCAGACCCTTGCACTGGTGGGACTGTGTCGGGGTGGAGACTTAGGACCACAGAGGCTCCTCTGGGAATACTGGGTGCAGGGATTCCAGGCTCCAGTCCCGACTGCTCTAAACTACATTTTGCCCACAGGTGGTACCTTCCACCCTGCTGCTGCACACCCCTCCCAGGTACTACCAGGCCTTAAAGGCAGTGTCCTATGTCAGGGTGCTCTACCTACTGCCAGAATTAGGGTAAGGGGCTCTAGGCAGGGGGCAGGGGCCACAAGTCCTCCTAGGGGCAATGCTATGCCTGAGGAGGGGGCTGGTGGGACGATTACACATGGTCCTTAGTGAGGCAGCCCCAGTGGCCCCAAAGAGCTGGACACTCCTAGCACAGTGCTCCCCATCTTCCACCCTCCCAGCTCATGGCCACACTCTGTACCTCAGCAGCTGCATTTACAAAGAGAATGGTGCTGGGAGCTGTATCCTGTGGTTGTCCCAACTAAGTAGGGCCTCAGAGTTCAAGAGACAGCTGGCAGAACTGAGGGGCAGACTTTACCTACTGGGTGCCAAGACAAGTGCTAACTCTCTGGCCATTGGCCCCCTGAAGTACAATGAGCAGCAATGTCCTTCCTGGGCTGTCCTGAGGTATGAACATGGCAGCACTGACTGGCCCAAGGAGCCCAAGGGAACAACGCCAGGCCACAGTGTGCATCTGGTTGTGGGAACTGCACGTCTGAAGACCTGGGCTTTTCTCCAGACAGCCCCCTGGTGTGTTTGAAAAGCTGGCCCAGGAAGCACTCACTCACCAGCACATCTGGGAGCACCAGTGCGGTCAGTGCCCGGCCCTGCACAGCTGTGTCCCTGACCAGCATGTACAGCCGCTCAGCCTCTGCGAAGCAGGCAACATCCAGCACTACTGCACCTATGGCAAGGCCCAAGTCTCAGGTGGGGCCTGTGCACAGCCGAGACACCTCCCCAGCACACAGTTCCCCGAGGCAAAGGTCAGGTTCAAGAAGGCAGAGCTTTTCCACCTAACTGCAGGAATAACCTTTGGTCACATGTGACCACACCGCTCAGTGCCCACTCACCTTGGGCGGAGTAGACGTGACTCACGGACACCACGGCGGCTGCAAAGGCAGGCTGCAGTCAGGGTAGCACATGGTGAAGGGCACACAGTGCTGAGGCCTGGAGTCTGGCCTCCTCCCTCTGGGGTCTGACCTCACCCCACACCCTGCGCCAGCCTCCCTGTCCACTTGGTTCTGGGGCAACTTCACACACCCCACCACAGGATTCCCTACCCCCGGAAGGCACAGGGTCCCACACAGGGGGAGAGACAGAGGCCAGGCCTATAGGAAAAGGCCATAGAGGGTATTAGACTCAACAGCCCTTCAGAGGATAGGCCTGGAGGTGAGGACAACACCCAGATGGTGTGTGGTGAGCCAAGAGCCTCAGCACTGTGGTCCCCACTGCTTGCCGTCAGCACCCTATCCCCCACCAGCAGCCCCTGGCCAGCCGCAGCAGTCACACCTTTGGTGGCCATGGCTTCATGCAGCAGGTCACTGTACTCCTGGGGAGACAAGCCAGGAGGCAGGCCACCAACGAACAGGGAGATTCGAGGGGCCGGAGCCCTGTTGTCTGCCACGTAGAACCGCGTCTGGCTCACCTGCCGCAAGGAGGTCTGGGGGGGAGGCGGGTGCTGGGTGGGTAGGGACAGCTTCTCCAGCACCAGGCCCTCTACCACCTCATCCACAAAAGTAGTCACTGGGAAGATTCCCCAGAGCCAAGATGAAAAGAGGAAGGCCAGGAGGCTTCCTTCTTGTGGATGAGCTCATCTATTCCTTGCAAGAAACTCAGGGAGGTCTGTGGCTCAACAGCCCACCCTGCTGGAACAGGTGACTTGTTGGCCAGGAGAGTTAGCTGTCCAGCCAGGGCAAACTCTATCCCTGGGGGAGACACTGCTTTTGGGGGGGGGGCGGGGGGGGTAGAGGTCATGGCTATGGGCCAACAGCTGCTTGGGGCCGCATCCATATCCACTGACCTGCCGGATGTCCCAAAGCCGGTTGAGCAGGAGCTCTTCGTCTGCCAGCACTGTCCGCTGGACTGCAAGGGCCAGGGCATAGCCCGTCAGTGCTGGGCTCCTGGCCCAGCGCTGTAGATGGCTGCCCCACCCCCAGCCCTGTGTCCCCAAGACACGTGTGAACACAGGGTAGAATTGTCAGAAGGGCAGGGTCTGCCTTCGAAGTCCTGGGAGCCACCCTGAAGGAGCCCTGAGACAGCAGGTCCAGGCCGCCCACTCACCCTGCCGGCTGCCCATGAGCACCTCCACCAGATGGAAGCTCTCAGGACCCTCAGCCTGTGGGCACAGAAGGCAGGCCGTCAGGCCCGGGCAGGTGACGGGCTGCCACACCAGGCGTACTGAGCAGTGGCCCTGTCTGCCCAGCACAGGTGGGCCCAGGGTACACACCTGGCGGCCAAGCAGCGGCAGGGCCTCCAGCACCACCTTCCTCGCTGTGCTCTGCGGGGTCACACACAGGGATACGTAGGCCATACCTACCCTGTGGGCACCAGGAGTCAGGCACCAGCCTCCTGCACAACCCCAACCACCTGGCAGACCCAGGCCCATCCAGTCTCACTTGAGCCAGCCAGGATAGATCTTCAGGACTTCCTGGGCCTGAGGCAGAGCACGGATGACCCAGGCCTCGGGCGCAGCCTCGCAGGACCCTGGGCCTCTCACGCCCTCCTCCTCCTCCAAGATTCCAGCCTTAGCCCAAGCCAGGGCATTACCAGCCTGAGAGGGCAGCGGGTGTAGCTCCAGGCTATCAGGGTCTTCAGGGATGTAGTAGGCCCGCAGCGCAGCCTCCTGCAGAGGGTGGCCAGTATGGAGGCTGCAGTGGTACCCTAGCTCCTACCCTAACTCAGGGCCTCCCTTACCAGCACCTCCTTGCTGGGGGCCAGGCGGGAGATAGTGATGACTCGGAACTGGTTTCGCCTCACCGCATCATCACCATCAAAGATCTTCAATGTCTGCTTGCCTGGGCGGAGAAACGTGTGTGAAACCCAGGGTTGGAGACAGGGCAAGGGTGGGTGGGGGTCGGGGCAGGGGCCACTTACTGGACTCTGGAGGTACCAACGTCTCTCTGCCTGGGACTGCAGCAGCACCTCCATCTGCACCACCATCCCCGTCACCTGCAGATGGGCACACGCACTCCTCACTCACACAGTGCCAGCCCACAGCACAAGGCTCGCCCAAGGTCCCTGTGCCTCACCGAGCTCTGGGGCCATCATCTCGGTGATGCGGAAGCAATGCATCTTGCTGAAGTTGCGGGATAGCAGGCGCACACACGTGGGGGGCAGGACCAGGGAGCGCAGGCGCCCGAAGGTGCACTCAGGAGCAAGTACCGTGGAGCAGACCGAGTGGGCCTAGGAGTACACAGGCTTGAGCCCAGGTGGAGCACCCACACAGAGACAGGGCTAACAGCTCTTCACCCTGCCCTGATGATGCACTGGGGCTGGGGGCATGTCCCATGCCTGAGCAGGACAGAGACCCTTCTCCCTGCCCATCCTCCTCCAAGGGACTAGCTAACCTCTCCTGCCCCCGCACCTGTACTCCTCACCACTCCTGTCCCCTCCCACCACCCCACCTTCCACCTGGAGCCCACCTGGACCCCACACCACTCGCAGCGCAGGCCAGCCAGCACCTCTGAGGAGCTGCACATCTTCCTACAGACCTCACAGCGCGCTCCAGAAGACAGGTTCCCCTCCCGCCAGTGGTGGTGATGATGCACGTCCTGGGAAGGGGGGATAGTCAGCAGCTGGGCCAGTGGCTGCACCCCCAGGCTGGCGCTTAGCGCTCCTGACACCCGCATACTCACATGATCCTGGTGTCCATCCTGGTGACACTGGCGGCAGTCACTGCAGGCGAAGGGCACACAGTCGGGGTGAAGGTACAGCTCACACACTGGGGAGAAGGTAGGGTTAGGGGCCTCTTGCCCACTGTGGCCCCCGATACCCTTTGGCCTTTTTGTTCCACTGGTCCCTGCCCCCAGCCCCAGCCCCCGGGCCAGCCCTAACCCTAATAAGCTGTGAGTTGGAAGAGGTTATGGGCTGCCCAGGGCAGCAGAGACCAGGACCCTGGGTAAGGTGGGGGAGGCAGGGGGGCTCCAAAGGGTACCTTCACAGCGGAGTGCAGGCGCCTCCAGGCCCTTGCGACAGACAGCACAGAACTTGCGCTTGTAGACACCCCGGGAGCCGAAGCAGTGAGCCACAGGGACCTGGCAGGAACAGAGGGCAGCTTTACCCCACTGGCCCACACACCCACCTAAACACTCCATGAGGGCCAACAATAGACTGTCCATGCCAACACTCCCTCCCTCTGCACCTGGACCATCCTGCCACTCAGGCCTCTGCTGGAGACTGCCCAGGACTGGTCTAGGAGGCCCCAGCAGCAGCCACAGCCACAGCCACAGCCACAGCCCAGGCTATGGGAAGCCAGACAGGACAATCAAAAACTGAGGAGAGGGGCGCCGGCCCCATATACCGATGGTGGTGGGTTCAAACCCAACCCCGGCCAAACTGCAACAAAAAAAATAGCCGGGCATTGTGGCAGGCACCTGTAGTCCCAGCTACTGGGGAGGCTGAGGCAAAAGAATCACCTAAACCCAGAAGTTGGAGGTTGCTGTGAGCTGTGATGTCACAGCACTCTACCAAGGGTGATAAAGTGAGACTCTGTCTCTAAAAAAAAAAAAAAACTGAGGAGGAGAGGGCTCTGTGACTTCTTTCTAGTCCTGTCTTGGGGCTTGGGGTGGGGGGGCACCTGCCATCTCCACTGCATGTTGTCTCCTCAATTCTAAAGGCTCTCAATGCACCACCAGGACCCCTCAGGCTATAATGAGTATGTGTGTGTGGTGGGGTTCTTCCTGATCATGAGAAAAGACAGCAAAAGGGCTCAAGTTTTCTTCATTCCTGACTCTATCTTTACCCCCCCAACTCAAAATATGTACAACAGAAAAAATACCAGAATGGTAACTGGGGACTTGTCAGAATGCTGGGTGACAGTTATTTTGTTAAGTAAATGTATTTTTAAATTTTCCATCATGCATATATTTGAGAGACATATTCCTATTTTTTAATTTAGTAAAATATACAAAATAAATCATTAAAATCAACTTTAGAAAACTGCAGCCTCAGATGTCCACAGAAGGGACCACCCAGGCTGACATGGCATCCCAAGGATGCTGGCTGCCACCAGGAGCCAATGTCCCCAGGCTTTTCTGCACTCAGCCTGGTAATCAAGTTGCTCCCAAACCTGGCATCAAATGACAGTGGGAAATGCCACAGCCAGAGCACCTGTATAGCAGAAGGTGCACCTGTGGGCCTTGCCCTCACTGTCTACTCACAGCCATCACCAACCACACTGCACCCTGGACACAGCACATCAAGGAATGTAGGCGTCTGCAGTGGACAAGGCTGAGGGCTGAAGAAGAACCATGGCCCACACAACAGGCCCCACACTGCAAGCCCTCCCTACATGCCACTGCCTTCACCAACCTCACAGGGAAGGGAAGTGCCCTGCGCCCTGCAGGAACCTGGGCCAGTCACCTCCTTGCCCAGACCAGAGCCCTGAAGAGGGAGGTTGGTGGCCAAGACTCCAAAGTTTACTGTCTGTTCTAACTTGCTCTCTGGAGATCCATGTAAGCTCACTTCACCTGTAAGAAATGATGGAGCTCTTTCACACCCTTGGCTCAGTTCCCCCAAGTAGCATCATGCAAAAGTAGCGTCATAGCCACGGTGCTCACAGGCAGTGAAGACGCAGAAAACTCCATCCTTCCCTCTACTGCTCTTTCATAGCCACAGCCACTTCCTTATCCAGTTATATTTCCAGAACATTTTATGTTGCTCAGTGTGTGCCCTTTGGGATCAGCTTTTCTCAGCACAGCCCCCTGGAGGCCCATCCATAGCACTAGGTGCATGAACAGCTGATTCCTTTTAATCCTGAGCAGTTTTCCAACCCTTCTGTTTTAACTGCATAATGAAAGCCTGACAGCAGGAAGACAGCCCGGGTTTCAGTGCCTCTGCCCCTCAGGGCCAACAGCCCCCACCCTCTCAGCAGATGTGGCACCCCCACCCCATACTCACCCGGACCAGGCTGGGTGCAACACTGGTACATGGGGTCTTCACATGCTTCAGACACTTCTCATGGGACATGAAGTTGCAGACTATGGGAATAGGAGTCCGTAAGTGGGCCCTGTCCCACCCAAGAAGGTCAGTAGGACCACTAAGCCAATTCCCGCCAACCCATTAGGCAGCCCCATGCACTGTGCTCCTCCAAGTTCCCCTCCCTCATCTGAGAAACCGTGGCCTGGGTGGCCGTGACTGTTCTGACTGCAGCACTGCCCCTCTTACACAGGCTAAGCTGTCCTTCTGTCTCTGCAGTCTTGGGGCTCACCAGAAGGGCAGGGGCCTTGCAAGCTCCTGCATCTCTGTAGGAGACCAGCTCCCCCAGGGGCACTCTTCCCTCACTCCACCCAAACAGCTGTACGCTGCACCTGAAACCCAAAGCCACTGAAGGCAGGCGGGCAAGCCAGCCAAGTGAGGGCTCCAGATAGCAGGAGGTAGACAGCCCAGGGCCCCCCATGGCAAGGAGCACTGTGCATTTGCTGTGTGCAAGGGGCCCAGGGCAGCGCTCAGGAGGGCCAAGAGGGCAGCAAACTACACACCCAACTCCAGCTTCCCGTAGCCACTCAGCTGGGAGACAGACACAGAGTTGGGGAGGGATCTGGACCCCACAAGGTAGGGATGACAGGAAGGTTGAGGCTGCAGTGGCTGGGAGTGGGCAGGACACACCCATCAAGACAGCCATGGGTGAAGACTGACCACAGAGCCTCGAGGCAGTCTGTTCTGGGGACAGGCAGCTCTTCCAGAAGGCCCTCAGTTTCAGTGCACACCCCTCCCTGCTGTGGCCCCAAACACCCCAGTCCCTAGAAGAGGGCACACAGAAGTTCTTCACGGGCTGCTCTAGAGACAATTTCCAGAAGGCTGGTTCAAGGAGAAATAGGGAGACAGGACGAGAGCTGCAGGGACAGCAACCACAGGGGACACTGCCCAGCCTCCCCCTCAGCCCACAGCCCTGCCAGGGCCTTCCCAGGCATCCTGCCAGCCTCATTCAGTGAGCTGCTTTGTCCCAGGAGGATGCTCAGGGCTCCAGAGCCCCACCTGCAGGTCACACCTATGAAGGGGACCTGGAGCCTAGCCTCAGACTATCTTCTATACCTTTCACCCTGTGTGTGAAATCCAATGGTTTATCCCAGTGATTTTCTTTCTTTCTTTCTTTCTTTTTTTCTTTTTTTGTAGAGACAGAGTCTCACTTTATGGCCCTCGGTAGAGTGCTGTAGCCTCACACAGCTCACAGCAACCTCCAACTCCTGGGCTTAAGCGATTCTCTTGCCTCAGCCTCCCGAGTAGCTGGGACTCCAGGTGCCCGTATCCCAGTGATTTTCAACTGGTGTGCATAAAAAAATTTTAAAGATCATTAATTTTTTTTGAAAGAAGTTCAAAGGATAGTAAGGATATTCTTTTTTTTTTTTTTTTGTAGAGACAGAGTCTCACTGTACCGCCCTTGGGTAGAGTGCCATGGCGTCACACAGCTCACAGCAACCTCCAACTCCTGGGCCCAAGCGATTCTCCTGCCTCAGCCTCCTGAGTAGCTGGGACTACAGGCGCCCGCCACAACACCCGGCTATTTTTTTGTTGCAGTTTGGCCGGGGCTGGGTTTGAACCCGCCACCCTCGGCATATGGGGCCGGCGCCCTACTCACTGAGCCACAGGAGCCGCCCTATTCTTTTTTTTTTTTTTAACTCCCTTATTGATCAACATAATTTAAGTATGCCATGGAAGTTTAACTATAGGTTTAAGCGTGCTGTGAGATTAAAAAAAAGGTTGATAAATACTGGTCTAGCCTCAGAGCTGAAGCTGATTCAGGCTTCACCTGTACATCCTCTGCCTCAGGGGACCCCCTGGCACTCCTGGGGGGCATGCAAGGCAATGCAAGGTCTATGATCCCACCGAGAAACCCCAGATCACATCATGCCAGTGGGACAGGCCACCTCATGCAGCCCTGGGTGTCAGAGGGACTGTGTCATGTCCACAGCAGAAACATTCCTTTTGTGTGAGAGGCCCAGCCTCCTCTGCAGGCCCTGGCTGTCCCCAGAGCAAAGGCCTGCCTCTTTAGCACTCCCCTACTTCCTACCACAGGCCAGGACAGTTGGTGTCCAGCATCCTTACGATCTACACAAACACCTGACCCTGTCCCAGCCTCCCTCCACAGAAGCTATTATCTGGTCTCCAGGGCCCGCCTGCTTACAGGACAGAGGACCAGAAAAGAGCCAGCCCCAGGGGGCATCTGTAGCTCAGTTAGGGCGCTGGCCACAGGCTCCAGGGCTGGTGGATTCAAACCTGGCCCAGGCCTGCTAAAAACAAAAACAAACAAACAAACCAGCCAGTCGTTGTGGCAGGTGCCTGTAGTCCCAGCTACTAGGGAGGCTGAGGCAAGACAACTGCTTTAGCCCAAGAGTTTGAGGTTGCTGTTGAGCTATGACTCAACAGCACTCTACCAAGGGTGACAAAGTGAGACTCTGTCAAAAAAAAAGAAAAGAAAAGAAAAGAAAAGCGCCAACCCTGGAAGCACCAGGGAGCTAGAAGGGTAGGGGGCTTCACCCCAGCCCTGTCTCCTAAGCAGCTGAGGTGCCGCACCTGGGAAACCAGGGCCAGGCCCCAGGCCAGTCCTGCGTGGCCACAACTGCTGCTCTAGCGGCCAGGAGAGGTCAGCTGGCTTCAGCCACCGCAACTGTCCCCAGCACACCTTGCCGCATACAGCCCCCGAATTCCAACCGCAGCCCTGCATGGGACACAAGCCCCCACCTCTGAAAGAGCTGCACCCTCTCAGTGCCAGCGGGAGGGAGGCCTGTACTGGGGAGGCCGCCGCCGGCAGAGTGGTGCTCAGGGTGAGGGGCGCACTCCGAGGTGGAAGAACCCGGATCACGGGTTAGGGTGGGAGTCAGGGAACCGGACCCCGGCGCGCGCGGTGGCGCGCGTCCTGGGCTGAGCCCGCCCCTCCTCGGGAGGGCTCCGGCCGGGCGCTCACCGTCGCACAGGAAGCCGGCCAGCCCCCAGATGAAGTCCGAGCAGAGATGGCAGAAGGTGGGCTTGGTGAGCGTCACCTTCCGGAAGCTGTGGCCCTGCAAGGCCGCGGGACCCGGGGGTCTGACGCCCGCCCGCTCCGGCCCCGGCCCCAAAACCGGGCGCGCGCGGCCTTCGCTGCCCAGTACTGGGCTGCAAACCGGGCTTCTGGGCCGCGGGGCGCTGCCGCCCAGCCAGGGGCGGGCTCCGGGCTCGGCCGCCGCCGCCATCCCAGCCGGAGCCGCCCGAGCCCGGGCGAGCGCGCTGGAGGCAGCAGCGAACTGGAGGCGACCGGCACCGCGGCTGCTCTGCCTGGACCGCCAGGATGCCTATTGCCCCCGCCCCACTGCGCAGGCGTAGCCACGGGGTGGAGCCGAGGGCGGGGCAAAGGAAAAGGCGGGGCGGTGGGGAGAGGCTGGGTGCGCCAAGGCAAGGTTCGAACGGCTGGCCCACCCGGGCGGGCCTGGTGTGGTTTGCGTGGACTCTGCCCCTGACCGCCCAGGCTGCAGCCGGCCCACATTTCCCCGACTGGGCCTCCGGACACCAAACCCGAGGCATTTGCCCTGCGGCGCCCAGGCTCGCGGCTGCGCAGAGGGCCGCCTCCCACGCGGGTCGCGATCTCGCGCACAGCTCATGGTTGCGCAGAGACACCCAGAGATACGCGTCCCTGTGGCTGGGGCGTCCCCAGGAGGCAGAGTTCGTGCGGACCCGGCGCGGCGCGTGGGCGGCTTGGTCTGCGGAGTCTCAGCTCGTGGAACTTAGCTGCGGGCACGTCCCGGCAAGAGCGGTCACGGTCCCCAGGGCAGGTCGGCCGCGGACAGTTGATGCGATTGTGGTTGCCCGCCAGCAGGGAGGTCCGGAACTATTTGTCGCGACCCTCACACGACCTCCTCAAAGACCCTTCCCCCGCCCCGACCCGCCCCCAGCTCTCCTGGACCTGGCCATAGCGGCCCCTCGGGATGCCGCGGGGCTGTCTGGAGGGACCGCCCAGCACAAATAGCTTTATATCTTCTCCGGGTGGTGCTGGAAACAGGGGCCGCGTCCACGAGGTCACCCTGCCACCACGGCTGGCAACGCTTCGAGTGACCTAACCGTGGACTGGAGTCCACGTGGCCACACTGGGCAGCCTCAGCCAAAGGGCTTCCTAGGCGAACCACGTGGTCCCTGCGGGCCTTCAGGGGTTCTGGAGGCAGACCCGCATCCCGAGGCAAGGCTCAGGCAGCGGAGCACGGTGGGGGAGGCAGAGGACAACAGGTAGGGCACCGCCAGGGGAGGGCTGATGACCACAGAGCTGGGAGGAAATGCCCAACGGTGTGCTAGAGCCTTCCGAAGCGGAGGGACACATGCCCTCTGATCCCAGGGGAAGACCTGGGAAGAGTAGCGTTGTGGGCGGGGCTCTGGGCTGCGGTCACTGGCAAGGGCGCCTCTCTGCCCTCCAGGTCAGGGCTCTGATCAACAGCAAACTAAGGAATAAACCAGGCTGAGATTGAGATGACTATGTCTCCAAGCCGGCTGTGGATGGAGTCATCCACAGCGGGCTTCGAAACACAGAAGCTGGAAGATGGATGGCTGAGTGAGCAGGAAGAGCTGACCTGTGGCACCAAAAAGCATCCAGGCAGGGAACTCACCAGGGCCAAGGCCCTGGAACAGGTGTTCACAGACCCATGGGAATCCTAGGCCCATCCCCAGGCAGTTCAATGTGTGTTGCCCCTTCATGGGAACATTCAGCCAGACAGCCTGGTCCCCACCCCTTCTTTCACCTCCTCAGTCAGGCCCTGCCCTGCACCTGCCCTGGATCAGATCACAGGTTAGCTGTGAGAGCATCACCCCAGGCCCCACCTACCTCCTGGCCCCAGGGTCAAGGGCCCTGCTGCTTTAGGAAGCCCACTCCACATGTTGCAGACTGCAGCCAAGTTCTGAGGAAAAATAGTATTTAAGAACATTCTTTTCGGGCGGCGCCTGTGGCTCAAGGGGTAGGGCGCCGGTCCCATATGCCGGAGGTGGTGGGTTCAAACCCAGCCCCGGCCAAAAAAAAAGAACATTCTTTTCTCCATTCAGGAGAAAATGAAATGAAGAGCATCAAAAACATCTTAAAAAACAGAACCCCAGGCTCGGTGCCTGTGGCTCAAGCAGCTAAGGCACCAGCCACATACACCTAAGCTGGCGAGTTCGAATCTAGCCTGGGCCCGCCAAACAACAATGACGGCTGCAACCAAAAAATAGCTGGGTGTTGTGGAAGGCACCTATAGACCCAGCTACTTGGGAGGCAGAGGCACTGCGAGAGTCGCTTGAGCCCAGGAGTTGGAGGTTGCTGTGAGCTGTGATTCCACAGCACTCTACCCAGGGCGACAGCTTGAGGCTCTGTCTCAAACAAAAAAAAAAAAAAACAGAAACCCACACCTGACTGTTTCTGCCAGAACTTTACTATGCTTTCTGACCTAGCAAGTGAACGATACTTCCATCAAACCCTCCCACAAACCTTCAAAACTATTAGCAGCTTCTCCCTTGGAGGCCTGGCTGGATTTTGGCTCCTGGGTCAGTCCCACACTGTCTTGGCCAGCTCAGGTTGAGTGGCTGGAACAAGGTGAATGTATCTGGAGGATGGGAAGGCAGAGACCAGGTGTAGGCATGGTCAGGTTCTGGGGAGTGCTCTCTTCCCTCTCTGCTACCCTAAGAAGATGCTAGCCACCATGCTGAGGTCAAACCACTCTGGTAAAATTGTGTCCCCCAAAACATTATGTCATATGTTGCAGTCCTAGCCGCTGCACCTCAGAATGTGACTTTATTTGGAGATGTTTTTTTTTGTTTGTTTTTTGGATAGACAAGAGTCTCACTGTACCATCCTCCGGTAGAGTGCCATGACGTCACACGGCTCACAGCAACCTCCAGCTCTTGGGCTTATGCGATTTTCTTGCCTCAGCCTCCCAAGTAGCAGGGACTACAGGCGCCCGCTACAATGCCCAGCTATTTGTTTTGTTGTTGTTGTAATTGTCATTGTTGTTTGGCAGGCTCAGGCTGGGTTCGAACCCGCCAGCTCTGGTGTATGTGGCTAGTGCCCTAGCTGCTAAGCTATGGGCACCGAGCCAGGAGATAGGGTCTTTATAGAAGTGATCAAGTTAAAATGAGATCTTTATGGTGGGCCTTAATTCACTATAATGGTATTCTCATAAAAAGGGGAAATTTGGGGGCAGCACCTGTGGCTCAAAGGAGTAGGGTGCCGGCCCCATATGCCAGAGGTGGTGGGTTCAAACCCAGCCCCGGCCAAAACCTGCAAAAAAAAAAAAAAAAGGTGGGGGGGGATTTGGACCCGGATGTGCACAGGGAGAGCAAGTGTGGAGATGAAGGCAGAGGCCTGGGCGAGGCTTCTCCAAATCCAGGAGCTGGCAAAGCCTGGGACAGTTTCCCTCATAGCCTCAGGAGGGACCAGCCCTGGCCACACCTTGGCCTCAGACTTCCAGTGTCCAGAACTTCAAGATGATGAATTACTACTGCTTAAGCCACCCATTCTGGGGCACTTTGTCATGACAACCCTCAGAAACTCCCAGGCACATGGACTGTTCTAGCCTGTGCTGAGTGGCACAGGTGAGGGCAGAGTCTGCAGCACTTAGTCACTGCCTTCTCTCGCTTGACCTTTTGTTTTGAGCTCTAAGGACCAGTCTCTTCCACTGCTGCTGCAAATCGAACTGCACACCCATTGCTGCTATTTTGTTATAGGTACATACTATAGTTTATTTATGCTATTGGGGCTTTTTGTTTGTTTTGTTTTGAGACAGAGTCTCTCCCAGGCTGGAGTGCGATGGCATCATCACAGCTCACTGCAGCCTCAAACTCCTTAGCTCAAGCAATCCTCCTCCCTCAGCCTCCCAAGTAGCTGGGACTACAGGTACCTGACACACCTGGCTGATTTTTCTTTCTTTCTTTTTTTTTTTAGAGCTAGGGTCTTGTTGTGTTGTCCAGGCTGGTTGTGAACTCCTAAACACAGGTGATCTTCCCACCTCAGCCTCCCAGAGTACTGGGATTACATGTGTGAATCACTGTACCTGGCCTATTTACCCTATTGCTAATGGGGAATTTACTGCCAGATTTTGGGAATTTACTGCCAGATTTTGGCTATTGTAAATAATGCTTCCTAAATATTCTTGTCCTTGTGTTTGGACACCACATGCACATATATCCACAGGTCTGGTGGAGTAAACCACTGTGTCACAGGACGTGCTTTGTTCACCTTTAGAAGATAATCTCAAACATTTTTTTTTTCAAAAATCTACACAAAAATAAAAATTTATACTCCCATCAGAAATGTAGGAAACTTCAGAAGGCTGAGGCATGAGGATCGCTTGATTCCAGGAGTTTGAGGTTGCTGTAAGGTTTATGATACCACAACATTCTACATTTTTTGAGACTATGTCTCAAAAAAAAAAAAAGAAAAAAAGAGAGAAAGAAAAGAAAAGAAGTGAAATGTAGGAAACTTCCTTCCACTGCACATTTTTGCAAACGCTGGACACCAACAGTCTCACAATTTCAGCCGTTCTTGGAGGGATGCAGAGATATCTCAGTGTGGTTTTGACTCATCTGATAGAAAGGGAGGCTTACAGCTGGTCACACATTTGTCTGCCATTTGCGGTTTTGTTTTTTTTTTAATTGAGACAGAGTCTTAGTTGCCCTAGGGTAGAATGCCATGGTGTCATAGCTCACAGCAACCTCAAACTCTTGGGTTCAAGTATCCTCTTGTCTCAGCCCAAGAGGATCTTGTTCTGGCTGGGACTATAGGCGTAACACCAGAATCCCCAGCTATTTTTTCTATTTTCAAGTAGAGATGGGGTCTTGCTCTTGCTCAGGCTGTTCTCCAACTCCTAAGCTCAGGTGACCCAACAGAGTGCCTCACAGAGTGCTAGGATTATAGGCATGAGACAGTTCTTGTGAGTCTCTTTAAATGTCTTAACCATTTTTCTATCTAATTTCTTGTTCTTATTGATTTGTGGGAATTTTTTTATGTATTCTGAATGTGATTCTTTTGTCAATTATAGTTGACACTCATTATTCAAGGTAGCTTTGCTATATACAGAATGACAGCCCATGTTCACTGTGATACTGCCCTGGACCATTGCTTTAGGGGATTACCAACCGGGTTCCTGCCAGGCTCTGCTCACATTTCTGGCACATGATCAATACATAATCTTGTTTTCTGTGTTTCTGTTTAAGGACACCTTATTCAACATATATTTACATGCACACACTTATATAAATATTATTGATTTATCAACATTGAGCTCACAACTAGCAGCACTACCACTCATGCCTGCATCACCTATGCATGTTTTCTCCCAGGCTCATCACAACCACTTGTACCTGGGGAACTGGACAGCAATCCAGCATTGGGATGGGGCCATTGCAGACAGCAAAACCACCAAAAGAAGCACAGAGATGCAAACTATGTGGCACTGAGAAGACCACAAAAAGCACGCTTGTTTACAGGAGAAGAGGAGGGAGAAAGCAGAGCTTGGCCTTGCTCCAGCCCAGCAGGGCATGTCAGTAGCTCAGAGCCGCCTCTGCCTGAGCATGTTCACGAATGACTTGTGGAGGCACTGGGAATGTTGATTTTGAGATTACAAACAAATTTAGCAAGTGAGTTAATTTGCAAATGCAGGATGTGGGGCAGCAGCAGCAGCACCCTTCAGAGATGGCTTCTGGCATTTTAGCTGTCACCCCTGTCCAAACAGAGAGGCTTGTTTACCTTCCATACTGACACCTCTGAGCCACTCAGGAATTTTGGGGGTGGGGTCCTGGTTTGTTGCATGGTCCACTCCTCACAGGGCTCTGGGGCACCTCAGCCATAAAGCAGGTGGCCAGCTCTCTTCAAGAAAAATGCAAAATAATTATTATAAAATTAGATAGTATTTATTCAGAATGAGAGAAGAAATCATAACAAATTAAACATTTAAAAACACTGACTACTGCCAGGCATGGGGGTGAATGCCTATAATCCTAGCACTCTGGGAGGCTGAGGCAGGTGAACTGCCTGAGCTCACAGGTCCCATCTCTTAAAAAAAAATAAAAATATAGCCGGGCGTTGTGGCGGGCGCCTGTAGTCCCAGCTGCTCGGGAGGCTGAGGCAAGAGAATCACGTAAGCCCAAGAGCTGGAGGTTGCTGTGAGCCATGTGACGCCAGGGCACTCTACCGAGGGTGGTACAATGAGACTCTGTCTCTACAAAAAAAAAAAAATAAATAAATAAAAATAGCCGGGCTTTGGCTCGGCGCCTGTGGCTCAAGCAGCTAAGGCGCCAGCCACATACACCTGAGCTGGCGGGTTTGAATCCAGCCCGGGCCCTCCAAACAACAACGGCTGCAACCAAAAAATAGCCGGGCATTGTGGTGGGCACCTGTAATCCCAGCTACTTGGGAGGTGGAGGCAGGAGAATTGCTTGAGTCCAGGAGTTGGAGGTTGCTGTGAGCTGTGATGCCATAGCACTCTACCCAAGGTGACAGCTTGAGGCTCTGTCTCAAAAAAAAAAAAAAAATAGCTGGGCTTTGTGGCAGGCACCAGTAATCCCAGCTACTTGGGAGGTTGAGACAAGAGAATCACTTGAGCCGAAGAGTTTGAGGTTGCTGTGAGCCGTGACCCCATGATACTTTACCTGGGGGCAACAAAGTAAGATTCTGTCTCAAAAAAAAAAAAAAAAAAAAAAACAATAAAAAAAAATTGACTAACAGCACAAAGGTCACAAAATCCAGAAAGAGCCATAATTTTTGTCATAATGGCCTGCTATACACCATATTCTTTCATCTATATTTTCCATTGTCTCTGATTACAATTTTGCAATATAATTTTCCAAAGAAAAAGATAATTTAGTCTTTCTAGAAAAGCTGATTTAAAATAAAAAACAAGGTTGGGCTCAGTAGCTCACGCTTGTAATCCTAGCACTCTGGAGGCTGAGGAAGATGGATTGCTTGAGCTCACAAGTTCAAGACCAACCTGAGCAAAAGCGAGACCCCATCTCTACTAAAATAGAAAAACTGAGGCAAGAGGATCACTTGAGTCCAAGAGGTAAAGGTTGCTGTGAGCTATGATGCCACAGCACTCTACCCAGGGCAATAGCTTGAGACTCTGTCTCCCTCCCCAACCCGCCAAATGAATAAAATAAAATAAAATAGTATGACCTATTTTACAAGTTTGTGCTTGACAACTCATTACTGGTTACATCACAAATGGTGTTAAAACTGTTACCATATTTGGAGCAAACAGTGTCAATTTTCTTTCCTCTATAAACTGGAGGCTTCAGGGTCTTGCATTTTTCCTCTGAGGGGACTTATCTAAAATGCCTTCTGTGGGAGATGGAGACAGTGGCTCACTCTTATAATCCCAGCACTCTGGGAGGCCAAGGCAGGAAGATCCCTTGAGCTCAGGAGTTCAATACCTTAGCTTGAGCAAGAGCAAGACCCTGTCTGTACTAAAAATAGAAAAACTAGCCAGGCATTATAGTAGGCACCTGTAGTCCCAGCTACTTGGGAGACTGAGGTAGGAGAATCCCTTGAGGCCTGAGGTTGCTGTGAGCTGGGTTGACTCCACAGCACTCTACCCCAGGGTGACAGTGAGATTCTGTTTCAAACAATAATGATAATAATAATTTAAAAAATAAGAAAACTAAAAAAGCCTTTTGTGATGAGCTTCACTAGCTCATGCTTCTGCCCCACAAGTCTGAGGGAGGGTTCTGTGTTATCGCGTTGATGTCAGCATTTCCTGTGACTCAGTCCCCTTCATGAGTTGCCAGGCGTGGAACTTGCTGGAAGCTACTCTCTGCCCCAGATGTGAGGAAGTGGCTGGGAAGGACATGAACAGACTCTGCTAATCCCAGCTGACATTCCCACAGCTGGGCTTCCCCTTGGCCAGGCCCCACAGTGCCAGCTGCTTCTCCAGTGCCTACCCATTACTGTAGGCACCCTCTCAGTTAGTGTCTTAGCTTGATGAATTTTACACAACTGTGTGACCAGGCCAAGACTCCCTGGAATCCATCTCTTTTGTGGCCCAGCTGTGTCTCCATGGTCCTTTGTCCATCTGTGCCGGCACTATGCTAGCTACCTTTGTATTCTCGGTCTAGGATCACACAAGCCCTGTTCATGTGCTGAGGAGTTGGAAGGCACATTCCCTCTGTGGAGGCGAAGCACCTGCCCCTTCCTTCACATTTGAAGCCATTATTGGCAACCCATGATTCTGAAACTTGTCCTGAGATTAGTTTTAATCAGTCATGGGAAGGAGACAGACATGGACACACTGCCTTTAGACAATTTATCATTTACATTTCCCAAGAGAAGGGGGCATGCGCACCACACCCCCACACCATGCAGGGCTGCAGGTGAAGCCCCAGTGTGGAGTGGGAGGGAAGGAACATGACCCAGAGCCTTTCTTAGGATGAGGCAGGGTAGAAACTCCTAAGTGTAGGACTGAAACAATTTCCCTCAACCCTGGCTTTAGAGGCAGTCCCTAATTGTCCCTCTCTCACCCTGGGGTAATTTAGAATGCATGGGAGTTAGACAAAGGAGATAGTGGGCTGTAGATTAGTTGGTTTATATCTAAAAGAGGGGCTGTTTTGCTGCCTCTAAGATTTAGCTAGCTGTGGGAGGAGCAGCCTGGCCTGGGTAAAGGCCCCAGTGCCAGCACATCAAGAATACAGAAGTAGCCCAGTATGGTGGCTCACATTCTTAATCCCAGCACTTTGGGAGGGCAAGGTGGGAGGATCACTTGAGCCCAGGAGTTTGAGACCAGCCTGGGAAAGAAGTAAGACCTCATTCCTAAAAAAAAACAAAAAAATTAGCTGGGTAATGTGGCAGGTGCCTGTAGTCTCAGTCACTTAGGAGGATCACTTGAATCTAGGAATTTGAGGTTGCTGTGAGCTAGGCTAATGCCATGGCACTGCCCAGGGCACAAAGTGAGAAGACCTTGTCTCTTATTTTTTTTATTATTAAATCATAGCTGTGTATATTAGTGCAATCAAAGGGTACAATGTGCTGGTTTCATATACAATCTGAAATATTCTCATGACCCTGTCTATTAAACAACAACAAAAAAAATCAGGCATGGTGGCTCACACCTGTAATCTTAGCACACTGGGAGGCCAAGGTGGGTGGATTGCCTGAGCTCACAAGTTCGAGAATAGCAATCAGCAAGACCCCATCTCTAAAAAAACCCCAAAAACAAATAGCCAGGCATTGTGGTGGGTCCCTGTAGTCCCAGCTACTTAGGAGGCTGAGGCAAGAAGATCACTTGAGCCCAGGAGTTTGAGGTTACTGTAAGCTGTGACACCATGGCACTCTTCCTGGGCAACAAAGTGAGAGACTCTGTCTCAAAAAAAAAAAAAAAAAAAAAAAAAGCTGGGAGACGCCTGTGGCTCAGTGGGAAGGGCACCAGCCCCAAATATGGAGGGTGGCAGGTTCAAACCCAGCCCCAGCCAAATTGCAACAAAAAAATAGCCAGGCGTTGTGGCAGGCACCTGTAGTCCCAGCTGCTCAGGAGGCTGAGGCAAGAGAATCGCCCTGAGCCCCGGAGCTGGAAGTTGCTATGAGAAAAAAGGTGAATTTTCCAGGTTTTTCTTTATATAACTGTTTTTTTTTTTATAGAGATAGAGTCTCACTTTATCACCCTCAGTAGAGTGCCATGGCGTCACACAGCTCACAGCAACCTCCAGCTCCTGGGCTCAGGGTGATTCTCTTGCTTCAGCCTCTGGAGCAGCTGGGACTACAGGCGCCTGCCACAACCCCCGGCTACTTTTTTGTTGCAGTTTGGCTGGGGCCAGGTTTGAACCCGCCACCCTTGGTGTATGGGGCCAGCACTACCCACTGAACCACAGGCGCTGCCCCTATATAAAATTTATGAAAGAAAAAAATATATAGAAAATATGAAAATGGGCCAGGCATGGTGCCTCACACCTGTAATCCTATAATCCTACAGTGAGCTATGATGCCACAACAGCACTCCAGCCTGGGCAATTGAGTGAGACTTTGCCTCAAAAAAAGAAATAAAATTAAAAAAAAGAAAGAAAGAAAAAGAAAAAAGTAAATAAAAAAAGAAAAAGAAACTGTCAATACAAAGGATAGACATAAAAGAAAGTTTTTACCCGCTGAGATGGAAGCCAGGTTTTTTTTTTGGATACAGAGTCTCACTATGTGGCCCTGGGTAGAGTGCTGTGGTGTCACAGCTCACAGCAACCTCAAACTCTTGGACTTAAGCAACTCTCTTGCCTCAGCCTCCAAAGTAGCTGGGACTACAGGCGCCTACCACAATACCCCGCTATTTTTTTTTTTGTTGTTGTAGTTGTCATTGTTGTTTACCAGGCCCAGGCTGGGCTGGAACCTGCCAGCCCTGGTGCATGTGGCAGGTGCTCTAACCTCGGAGCTACAGGAGCCGAGCCTGGAAGCCAGGTTTTAATAGAAAAAAATCAAGATGTTTAAGAGGAAAACTAGGAGAAGGGCAGTGACTATGCTGGGGACAGGGGCACTGAGGGAGCTGCCTCACCACGCTGGGAAACCTCTCTCCAATCTCTGCCCTAACATCTTTGCTGCCTTTGCACCTCTGGTGCTGCAGACTTCTGCCTCCCAAGTAGCTGGGACTACAATAGTTGCCACAACACCAGGCTATTTTTAGAGACAGGGTCACGCTCTGGCTTAGGCTGGTCTCCAACCTGTGAACTCAGGCAATCCACCGCCTAGGTCTCCCAGAGTGCTAGGATTTACAGGCATGAGCCACTGGGCCAACTTTTTTTTTTTTTTTTTTTTCAAAGTCTCAAGCTGTCGCCCCAGGCAGAGTGCTATGTTGTCATCATAGCTCACAGCAACCTCAAACTCTTGGGCTCAAGTGATCTTCTTGCCTCAGTTTTTCTATTTTTAGTAAGACAGGGTCTCACTATTGCTCAGGCTGGTCTTCAAGTAGTGAGCTCAAGCAATCTACTGGCCTTGGGCTCCCAGAGTGCTAGGATTATAGGCGTGAGCCACTGTGCCTGGCCTTTTAGGGTTTGTTTTTAAGATGATTTATCCACTGCTTCAGTTGTTTTCTCTGGAGTGCTTGAACTGTGTGAGAGCCCACTGTTTCCAGAAAGAGAAATTTCTGTACTGTCATTTTCTTTTTCTTGGCTTTCCCTCCCTTTCTTATCTTAATTTTTTATTGATTTTTTTCCATTAATTATTTGTACTACATTTTCCCGTTCCTGCTGGTTTAAATTTATATACTCTACTTCTCATTTAAATGAATAATCATGATGTTTTTACTTTGCAATTTCCATGTAAGAAGACCTAATGTTAAACAATATCTTAATCCTTTCCCCTCAAATAAAAAAAGACCAAAATCACTGTAACTTTGATAACTATCCTCACAATTTATGGGCTGTTATAGTCCAGTATTTCAGTTTCTTTTCTCATTAGATAGTTACTTTCATCATTACTTTCTACAGTGTTGGCTTGCAGTCACATATGTATATTGGACTACAGTTGTCTCATGGTATTCTTTGAGTTTCATTCTAGGACCTTCAAGGTCACCCAAATTCACAAACAGCTCTAGTCCCAAATATAAAATGACATAATATTTGCATTATTACCTGCACACACCCTCAATATAGTTTAAATCAGTGGTTCTCAACCTGTGGGTCATGACCCCTTTTTAACAACGAAAATACATTGCAGCAGTAGGAAGGTTGAGAACCACTGCTTTAAATCATCCCTAGATTACTTACAATATCCAATGAAAATGTAAATTACATACAATAGTTGTATTATATTGAGATATGTATTATTTTTACTGTTGTATCATTTGTTGTTTTGTTGGAGATGGGGCCTAGCTCTGTTGCCCAGGCTGGAGTGAAGCGGCACAATCACAGCTCTCTGCAGCCTCTGCTTCCTGGGTTCAAGTGATCCTCCTGCTTCAGCCTCCAGAGTAGTTGGGACTACAGGTGTGCACCATGCCCTGATTTTTGTTTTTTCTTTTCTTTCTTTCTTTTTTTTTTTTTCTGCAGTTTTTTTCTTTGGCTGGGGCCGAACCCGCCATCCCCGGTATATGAGGCCGGCACCCTACTCCTTGAGACACAGGTGCCGCCCCAGTTTCTCTGTTTTTTTTTTTTTTCATAGAGATGGAGTCTCACTCTTGCTCAGGCTGGTCTCCAATTTCTGAGCTCAAATGATCCTCCCACTTCAGTCTCCCAGAGTGCTAGGATGACAGGTGTGAGCCAGTGAGCTAACCCATTGTTTTGGTTTTTTAAAAAAATGTTTTCAGTCGGCAGTTGGTGGGATCCACGTTCTCAGAGTCGTCGGACACGCGACTCCCGCCGAACCTGGGGCCACGCTAGATCCTGCGCTCTCTCTGCAGGCCTCACCCAACCCACCCACCGTGCCTAGAGCTCCGCTTCCACGGGCACCTGAGCCTGACTGAGCCCGCGCCCCCAGCACCTCAGGACCCTGCCAGCAGACTTCTGACCCTCCTCCTGTGGTCCGGCCCGCCCTGGAGCAGTTACCGGCTTGGACCTCACCTGCTTGGAGCTTTAACAAGACAGGGTGCTCCATGCACATCCCACGCCAGGACAGAGCATTCCTCGGAGAGCTTTCCTGGAATTTAGTCACCCAGTCCTACTGATCGCTCTGCGGTGAGACATCAACACTCACCAGGGGCGGAGAAGACCTTGGAGAAGCCTTCCCGCCCGGCCCCGCCCCCAGCCCGGCGCCCTTCCCTGGCGGCTCGGAGGTCCTGCCTAGGTCCCGCCCGGCAGCGGCGATCACGTGGAGGCGCGCTCAGACTGTGACCCGGATGCGGAACCAGCTGCTCGCGAAGCATTGAGGCTCGCACCGACTGGGTGGGCCGGGCAGGTCCAGGAACTACGCCAGCGGCCCTGCATCCTGGCCGCGAGACCCCTGCCCCAGCCGTGCGACCCTCGTTTCTTGTGCTCCTGGCTTCGGGGCTGTGCGACACCGCGCCCCGGCCATGTCTTCCCCGCGGCCCGGAGCCGCCACTGTCCCGCCTGTGCGTCCCCGCGCCGCGCTACTTGCGCTCCTAGCTGTGCTCCCGGCCGCCCTGGCTGAGACCCCGCATCTGGTGCGGGTGGACGTGACCCGGGTGCTGCGGCCCCTGCGGCCCTTCTGGAGGAGCACGGGGTTCTGGTGAGCGCTCCACGCCGGGGAACTGAGGACCGAGCGTCCCACCTGCCTCTATCCCCGCGCGCGCTCTGCCCAAACCCAGGATGCTCACTGTGCCTTTTGCTTCTGGGATCCTCCTGTGGCATCTGGAGAGACCCTCAGGCTCTCTCGATTGCGCCTTGCGTACAGTGGGTGCTCCTGAGAGAGGACGGAGCCCTTCCCTCCTCCCTATGCCATACAGCCTCTATGGGATGGAGGTGGGCTCTCCTCCTATCATACCCTGGGTTTTTAGGGTGTGACCTGTGATGGAGGCCTGGGACCAGACCGGCGGCTCAGAACAGGCAGCCAGGGAGTGTCAGACACTCTTGCAGTGTCCCCAGGCCCTCCTTCTAGGAAGCTGCAAGTTTTCTGTAGGGCAGAGCAAGGGGTGGGGCTGGAAGTCCTAGTCTTGTGTCCTGTGAGCAAGCGCCCTTCCCAGGAGAGACAGAATTTGTCCCTGGTATTACTGTCATTTTATTATTTACTGAGTGGGCAAGCACCAGCTTGTTATCTGGGGTTCCTCAGTAGCCACGAGTCCTGGATTGTAGGGGCCAGATATGTAGGAAGGCTGCACAGCTGACCAGGGCCAAAGGCTCAGGACTTACAGCCACCTCTTCCATTCCCAGCCCTCCGCTGCCACATGACCAGGCCGACCATTTCCTCAGCTGGGACCAACAGCTCAACCTCGCCTATGTAGGTGCTGTCCCTCACCATGGCATTGAGCAGGTCCGGACCCACTGGCTGCTGGACCTCGTCACAGCCAGGTGGGTGGTATGGAGGCTGGGACTCTTGGGGGCAGCTGGCCAGAGCCTGCCTTGCAGAGATGACCAGGCCAAGTGCGGAAGCCCAGCTGGCCTGTGCTGTGTGCCAGATGGGGCAGGGCTGGGCTGGTGCTCAGAGGGCCCATTGCTCCTTCACTTTCTATCACGGTATCCTGTTGGGGAGTAGGGTGAGGGAGGATGTCCCTACTGGTTGTGTTCCAGGGACCCATGGGCAGTGTGGTCACATTTGCTTGGCCTATGGCACGTGGCTTTGCGTGCCAGGCCCCAGTGCTGGGCTGAGGTTCTATTGGTCATGCCACCTTTGGCCCCTGAGGCAGGCTGTCACTATGAGGATGAGGCCTGGGGGCACTTGGGTGTGGAGGGTTTAGAGAAACAGAACTCTTCCTGTGCCTACCCTGCAGAGCAGAGGCTGGACAGGCCCTGGGATAGTGTGTCCTTCTGGCTTCATGATTTGCAGGGACCCTCATTTGAACAAAACAGTGACGGAGAGTATCAGGTTGGGTGCAGCACTTCTGCACTTAGGCCAAGGGATTGTGTGGGTGCCTGACGTCAGGGCTGGGCCCGCATTGGAAGGCAGCACTTGCCTTGAAGGTGAAGGCTCTTGATTACTGAGTCTCTGGGGTCCTCATATATGGTCAGAGTGCCCCTTCCCTCTCCCCAACTGATGCTCTGGGGCCCCAGGGTGGAGGTGGTGACAACTGTAGCTGGGCATTGCTCCCCCAAAGGATCTCAGTGCCGGCTGCAGACCTGTGTCACAGGCTCGGGAGAGTTGCGAGCAGGCCCTGCCTGTTAGAGAGTAGAGTCGGCAGTCGCCAGCTCCCCATGGCGGGCATGAGCAGCTAGCACGGCGCTGTGCACAGTGTGGAACAGCTGTTCCTCCTCATCCTCTGTGAGGAAGCCACTTCTCCTCAGAGCATCCCTCACCGGGGGGCTGCAGCAGGCCAGGAGCAGGCTAATGCCCAGGGCCATGTAATCTTGGCGCAGACCCTGCAGTGTGGCCATGCCAGTCACGTCCAAAAACAGCAGTGGGGCACAGTCGATGACCACCGTGTGGAAGCCAGCTGCCGTGGGCACCAGTGCAGCCCTGTTACTCGTGGGGCCAGGGTCTTTGCTATCGACAGGATCTCTCTCACTGGCCTCTGCCTCTGAGCCCGGTTCCTTCCCTCTGGCCGCCAAGCGCCCTGCATCCAGCCCCGTCAGGCCGTAGAGGGACTGTAGGAAGAAGTCCTTGTTGGCATAGTGGAGTGGCCCTGCGAAGCGGAACACCTGGACTCCAGGCTCAGGGATGAGGCCCTCAAATTCTGTGGTGTCCTCATAGAAGTCCGAGTCCCCAATGCGGGCAAGTAAGGCTGCGTGTGGGCGCTGTGTCCGGCCTGCCAGGCTGAGCAGTGAAAGGATCACACCAGCCAGTAGCCCGGCCTCAGTGCTGACCAGCATGGAAGTGGCTGCGGTGCCTACCCAGACCACTGCATCAGCTGGGCTTAGCCGCCATAGCTGAGGGAGCTCCCTCACCTTTCTTAGGGCCCCGCGCAGGCTGACAACGATCACACAGGCTAGCACACTGCGCTGCAGGTCCCGGAACAGTGGGGCCAGTGCCAGCAGCACTAGTAGGACCACGGCAGCACTGACCACGCTGGACAGCTGCGTATGGCAGCCAGTGGAGGTCTTTACTAGGCTCTTGGCAAGGGCAGCACTGGTAGCAAAGCAGTGAAAGAAGGCAGGCAGTATGTTGCAGCAGCCCACGGCCAGCAGTTCCTGGTTAGCACGGACAGAGTAGCCGTGACTATGGGCAAACATCTCTGCCAGTGAGATTGAAAAGGCTGAGCCCACAAGGGCCAGGGCCACAGCATCCAAGGCCACACGCTGCATCAGCTGGGGGTCTGGCACCCGCGGGGCCACAAAGCCAGTGGGGATATCGCCAGCCACACTTGAGCCAAAGCGCTCATGGAGCTGCCCAAAGTGGGACACAGTCGTGGCCACCACAATGACCAGCAGCTCTGTAGGCAATGGTACCCTCAGGCGGTGTCGGCAACGGTCTGAAAGCTCCTTAGCGGCCAGCAGCACTGCCAGGCACACAGTGCTGGTGACCACATCGCACAAGTTGGCTTGGCTGGCGTTGTGCAGCAGGCTTAGCCACGTGCTGACCACCATGCCTGGCCCCTGGTGCCGAGGCATCCTCACACCCAGGAGGTGCCTGAGCTGTGAGGTCAGGATGGTCACAGAGGCCCCCATGGCAAAGCCGTCAAGCAGGGGCTGTGAGAGGTAGGTGGATACGAAGCCCAGCTGGAGGATGCCCATGAAGACCTGTGGATAGAGGGTGGTCAGGCCATAAGCCATCATGGGGGCCAGGCGACCCACCACTAGCACCTGGTGTGGCCTGCGAATGTGGGCACAGAACGTGAGGATCACTGCTATGGCTGCATCTTTTCTAATGAGACCCTTCTCATGGCCTCCTGTGCTCCTGCACTGTACACTATGCACACTGGCACTCACTGAGGCTGCATGTGTGCTCTGCTGGCTGTAGGTGCTCACCTCTGACCTCTCATGCACAGGAACCAGTTTTATTTCAGAACTGAGGCCTCTGGGCTCTCGGTGTCAGAAAAGCCCTCTGGTTTCCTGCATGTGGCACCAACTCCCATTGCCCTCCACACAGACATGGAGCTGATGGGGAACCATGGTGGACAGGGATTATACGGGAAACAAGCCTGGGGAGGCTGCAGGAGATAGCCTGTCCCTTGGACCCACCTGAGCAGGAAGCCACTGGAGCCATAGTCTGGCCAGCCTGGCACTCAAGGCTCTCCCCCTGCACTTCCAGCCCTCAGTGCCCCACCCTGGGATGCCCTTGAATGCCTTGCTCTGCCTGTCCTCTGGACCTGACCCCCACTTCCTCCCAGACCTGCCCCTAGGAGGTGGTGTGTTCTGGGCACCTAAGAGGGGGATGCCCTGAGCAGCTGAATGATGCATCTTTGTCCTTATACAGGGGTCCCTCACCTGGTAAACCCCAGCCACAAGTGTGAGGGCGGTGGCGATGCGGATGGCGTAGCAGTCCCGCCCACAGTCAGGTGGCCTGAGGACCAGGGTGCTAGCTGAGTCGTTGAGGATACTGCCATTGGTCCTAGGCCCCAGGCTGTCCTGGGAGGAGTCGAAGCCAGCCAATTGGAGTTCTCGGTCAACCACCTGCCCCACCATTAGGCAGAGCAGACTGAAGATGCCGACAGAGACGTGGTGTGAAGTGCCCATGAGAAAGTAGATGATGTTGGCAAAGAAGGATGTGTAGAGACTGTAGATGGGCTGCAGCCCGGCCAGCAGCGAGTAGGCAATGGCCTGTGGCACCAGGATGATACCGATGACCAGCCCCGACATGACGTCACCTGCCAGGTACTCCCGTGGGCGGTACTGGCGCAGCCAGCGTGTGGCAGGGATCAGGTCCTGCAGCAGTGCTTGAGCTCGGGGCAGGCTGCACATGCACCTCTGCAGCAGCCTGGCCTTCAGGGTCCTGCACAGACCCTGGGACACTGGTGGCTGCCTTTGAACTAGCATCAGCCCCCTGCTGTGCTGCGGAGGCTCAGGGGTCACATCCATTCTGCAGCAGGGGAATGTGTGTGGTGGCAGGGTCCCCTGTTGCCTGCTCTCAGGGGCTAGGTGCTGCGCCCCTCCCAATAGTGTGAGCCCAGACCCCAGCCCTGTGTGTGCGACGTCAGGTCCAGCTTGCTCCAAGGTTCAGCTGTGGGGTAAGAAGTGATTACCATGATGGGCTACATGCAGGGGCTGCCGAGGCCAGTGGTGCTAGGGGTGGCCCAGCGGAGCTCCTGCCACTCACCCCCCGGGGAAAGGAGCCTTCCAGGCACTTCATATGTGTGCCTCAGGACAGGCTGTCAGAGACCCAGGCATGAGCCCTTACTGCTTTCTGTCTACCTCCTTGGCCTGGCAAAGGGCCCCCCTTGTCCCCCTGTGCCCATTCCGGAGCCCCTTTGCTCTCCCATCCAAATCAGTGCCTGCTCTCCTAAGGACACCTCGGCTGGCCCCTTCATCACCTCTGCACCATGGGCCACATACTGGCTATATGGAAGGGGGGCTCATGTGCCCACCAAGCCTTTGGATGCTGGGACCCCAAGTCTGGCTGGGGAGTGACCCCAGAGTCTTGTGGGTGTTGGGGACCCAGTGGATCAGCTGGGAGGGAGGTGGAGTGACAGGGGTCTGTGTCCCCTGCCCCAAAAGTATGTAGGGTCCTCCCCTAGGTGCTTGCCCAAGGCCCTGACCAGTCTGTACAGCACTGTCCCCAGGCCAACCGCCCAGAGGGAGTCCAGCCCTCTGCAAACAGCAACCCCAGGCCAGCAGAGCTGGAAGGGCCATCGTTACATTTCCTTTGCACTAGTGGGTCAGGGAGATGGTGCTTACAGGCCAGACTGATATGGTTCAGGTCCACTCTGCCCTGTTTATAGCCTCCAGAGCACTCCCTGCACAGCATAGTTTAGCCGGTGCTCTTTCTCCCTTAGAGCCCAAGGACACGGGACCTGGAGGTTCCCGGGGCAGTGGGAATGGTGCTGCCCTGTAGGGCACATGATGAGAGCTGTGTCTTCTTCCACCACCACCACACAGGGTTTCTGGGGTTCAGTTGTGCAGCAGACAGACTTCCTGTGAACTGCCTTGAGCCTGAGGATCCCTTGGCTTCCGCTTCTGCCCAGTGAGCTGCCTCTGTGGTCAAGTCATCTGGGGCCCAGATTTGGCTCTTACCTGAGAAACCCCTCACAGGCTCGGAGGGCTGTGGAATGCTAATGGTGGTCTGTCCCCTGAAGCCCCTGGCTACTGTAAGGAGGTGGGAGAGCAAGAATGGTGAGTCTGGTACCGACCTGTAGGCAGTGCTGAGTGTCTTGGGATCATGCAGTTAAATTATTTACCCCAAAGACTGCTGAGTCATGGGTTTCTCCCAGACATGTGTTTCCTGAGCAGCTAACCTGGGAGTTGCACAGTAATCAGGTTCACAAATCATTATAGCTGTGAGGGGCTCCTGGTGCAGCCACACCCCCATTAGGGAGTGTGGGGACCAGCACTTGGCTGTGCAGGGCTTGTGGGTATTGGGGACCCAGTGGAGGCAGAGATTATGCACTGAGTACAGTCCACTGTCTGGGTTAGCTGCCCCCTACTCAGGAGAGCACTGAGTGAGGGGCTGGAGCAGGTTAGGCTGTAATGGCCAGCTCAGCCTGCGGGCCCCATGCTCCCAGTCTCAGTCCCATGTCCTCCTATGTCTGTGCGTGGAAAGTGGGCACACAGCTGCTGGTGTGTGTTCACACATGCGTGGTTTGTATGCTTTGTGGGCATATGCGTGTGGGATGTGTATAGCACAGGGCTTCCTGGAACCCAGACACCACCACCATCCTAGGTACCCTTCCTGCTGGTGTGCAGTGCCTCCAACTGCCTGGGTCCCAGCCACAACTGTGGCTGGCCAGGCTCTCACCTCTCCCCTCCACCCTACAGCAGTTTCCTAGGGCTGGCATGAGGATAAGTGACCTCCTGAGTTAAAACAGAGGCCACCCAGGAGAAACTAAGAGTGAGCTCCTACTGCTAGAACCACTGTGCAGAGCTTCAGGCCCTTGTCTTTAAAGTGAGTGATGGAGCAACCCTATCACTGGGTGCTCAAGGGTGACAGGGCTGGGCGGCGCCTGTGGCTCAGTGAGCAGGGTGCCAGCCCCATATGCCGAGGGTGGCGGGTTCAAACCCAGCCCCGGCCAAACTGCAACAAGAACAAAAAAAGGGTGATAGGGCTGGCTCCTACCCAGGGGCTGCAGTCAGAGCGCTCTCATCCTGGGGGCAGGCCCAGGAGGCTGTGGAATCCCTTTGGCTGAGCCAGCCTAGGCCTGCTGTCTCAGGCCTGGCAATAGCATAGTTGCCCACAGGTCCTGAAAGAGGGATTCTGCCCACAACCAAGTGTCTTGCAGAGCCAGATGTGTCCTTAGGGCTGCATTCTCCCCTACAGCGGATACTGGTATCAACAAGACAAAGCCTTTTGCAGCCTGCTGACAAGCCTTGTCTGGTTCCTGCAGCCATGGGCCTAGCCAGGGAAGACCCCACTGCAGGTTGGTCCCACTTGGAGGTGAAATGGATTGTCAATGTGGTTGGGGGGTGGCATGAGAGTGGACAGGACCTCCCACCTGAGATGGGTTCTCCAGGCCTGATTCCTCTTAGAAGGCTGCCCTGGCCCAGGGATTTCTCTGCCTCCCTACATCCGAACCCCTTCCCCACCGTAGTTTGCTACACCGCCAGTATCCCAGCCTAGCTCCCAAGGAGGTGGTGGAAGTCCGCCATGGGCACTCCCACCGGTCTCCCTGAAGGGGCAGTGACAGGGTGCCTGGTGCCGGACAGGGTGGCAGGTGAGGAAATAACAATAGAGATCATGCCTGTAGTACCCTGGGGCTTGGCCCACTCTTCTTGACACATCCCTCTGCTTCAGTTTCTACCCTGCGCACTGAGGCCTAGGCTGAGATGCACCAGCTGTCCAGGGTCGTCTGGGGGCCCTGCTGATAGTACAGGGCCGCCCACTGGGCATCGCAGGAGCTGCTGCACCGTTCTTCACTGGCCGCCGGAAGGGGAAGGGGTGGGGGCAGCTTGCCCTTCCGTTGGGCCTCCTGTCAATCCTGGCCCCAGTTCCTTAATTTTGTTTTTAAGTAGCACGTTTGTTTGGAAAGGAAACGCGGTATCGGTACCCCGCCATGGCAAGAGGCCAGGACGGCAGGACTCTGGGCCCAGACCTGGCTTTCTTCACAGTGATCCGCCCGTGTGCGCCCTCCCAGGGAGAAGACTGAGGCCCGGGCCGCGCTCCGCACGTTCCCGGCGCCGCCGCGGTCCTCCCCATGCCCCTGGGACCGCGCGGTCCGCTCTGCGCTGGTCACCGGCCTGCGTGGGCCCCATGCACACGCGCGCTTTCCCCGTCGCTGAGCACGCCCGGCCCGGCCACGCCCCGCGCACTCACCGGCTGGCGCTGGCTTGGCCTGGCGGCGCAGGCGCTCAGACTCTGGGGCACGGAGAACGCGCCCGGTGTCTGGCAAGGTGGCTGCTCCCCGCGGCCTCCGGACCCGGGCCGGACGACGGTTTCGTCTGCGTTTTCAGCCCAGGCCGCTCCACAGGGCTGCGCGCTTGGTCTTGCTAG
Organism: Nycticebus coucang; assembly: GCF_027406575.1. Taxonomy (NCBI): domain Eukaryota; kingdom Metazoa; phylum Chordata; class Mammalia; order Primates; family Lorisidae; genus Nycticebus; species Nycticebus coucang. Next base: position 38,537,320 of record NC_069802.1, on the reverse strand, counting down.
CTCAGCTCCCTCTCCAGTTTGGGTCTCAAATCCCCCTCCCAACAAGGCCGAGGTGGAGGGAACGGGGCGTGGGCCGTGGGGCGCCAGGACTTCTCCGGGTTCCTTGGTTTGGGGTCGTCCCTGTCCTGGTCCCCGGGCATCCCAGCTGCGAGGCTGGCCAGGCCTGCTGACCCTCACGCCCACGCTGCTGACAGGCTGGAGCCATCTCTGACGCTGGGGCTCCCCCCGCTGGTAGCCCAGCCAGCCAGGACACTGAGCACCGGGAGGCGGGCGACCCTGGGTGCCTTGGGGATGTGCGGAGATACCCGGGGGATTTGCCAGCACTTTCACTCTTCACGCGGCTGCCCTGCCCCACCCCCACCTGTAGGACTTTGGAACCCATCCGCTGGGCATTTAATTTTTACCCGAGTGCTTGCTAAGTTTTATTTTTTAGCTACTGGATTGACCTTTGGATGGGAGGAAAGGTGACAGGGGTGGGGTGGAAAGCTTTAAGCTGTACACCTGCCAGTCCTCTGGTCGCTGCCACCCTCCTAGGATGTAGGATCCCGTGATCGAGCAGCAGGCACAGCAGAAGGGGCTGGGATGGCACCTGTGGCTATGGACAGCTGGGCTCTGCCTTGACCTGTGCAAACAGCCTGTGCTGGGCTGGCCCTGCTGTGGCATGAAATTACTGTGACCAGCCCACAGCTGTTTAGCTGTCCTGCCCCTGGGGATCTATCTCAGGTTCCTTGCAGCCTTCTGACAGACCCTGGGAAGCCTCCAGCCCCTGGCTGGCCCACCTGTCTATACCCCTACTAAGCACCTCCCCACACATTTGGGTCCTCACCACCTGCCACCCTCAGTGCTGTCAGCTGGCCCTGGTCCCACCTCCTCACACTCCCTGCATCAGGCCAGAAGTGTCCCCCTTAGCCCCAGACTCTTGAGTACCAGCTTCCTCACCCAGTTGACTCTCAGATGCCTATCTTCATGTGACTGTGAGCTATGAACCAGGGCACTCTACCAGGGGCAAGAAAGTGAGACTGTCTCAAAAAAAAAAAAAAAAAAAGAGATTAAGGTGGTTGTCATCTGATGATGTCTGACCCCTTTTGGAACATAAGTCCTGTGGGAATTGAGCTCCATCTGGGATGAGTGCAGTGGGGGAGGCCCCTTCTCCCTTTCTGCCCATCTGTGTTGTATCTTAGAGTGTGGGAGGGGGATAAGGGTACTCGGGCTAAATTTGGGGCCCTGGCCTCCAGGAGGGACAGAAAAGCAGGGTAGAATACCCCGACCCTGTCCTGTTGTACTTTTCCTTAAGGACCTGGCCACTCCATCCCACCTCAAAGTTTCATGGGTGTTCTGAGCCCTCACCCAGTCTTCCACCAAAGGAAGAGGTGGGAGGGTTTTTTGTGTGTTTGTTTTGAGACAGAGTCAGTACGTCACCCTCGGTAGAGTGCCAAAGGCATCACAGCTCACAGCAGCCTCAAACTCCTGGGTGTAAGCGATTTTCTTGCCTCAGTCTCCCAAGTAGGGCTGGGACTAAAGGCGCCCGCCACAACACCTGGCTATTTTTTGGTTGTAGTTGTCATTGTTTGGCAGGCCCAGGCTGGGTTTGAAGCCACCAGCTCCAGTGTATGTGGCTGGTGCCCTAGCTGCTGAGCTACAGGCGCCAAGCCAGTGGGAGGTTTTAATGCACAGACACAGTAGTTTGTACTGCGCTGTGAGTGGCTAATAGGCTTCCATAGTGTAAGTTATTTTTCAAGGGGAAGGACTGATCAGGAGGCCTAAATCCACGTCCTACATGGCAGTTCCCACTCTGCTGGAATGTGGCCATAGTCCTGGTCTGGAGAACTGGACTGCATCGGTGTTCTCCATACTGATGTTGACTATCCACAGGGTGTCGGATGGGCCAGGCTTGAGCTACAACTTTACCCACCTGGACAGTTACCTGGACATTCTGAGGGAAAACCAGCTCCACCCAGGTGAGTGGCTAGGTCTACCCTCTCAGCCCACCTGCACCGCTCCCACTACTGAGTTCCTCCGGGGCCTTGCTGGTTGTTTGCTTAGGACTGGCCTTGGTGCTAGCCTTCTGGGGCAGGACATGGGGGTGGCAATGGGTACCTCCTGTGTTGTAGGGTTCGAGCTGATGGGCAGCCCCTCAGGACTCTTCACTGACTTTGAGGACAAGCAGCAGGTGTTTGCATGGAAGGACCTGGTTTCTCTTCTGGCCAGGAGATACATTGGTGGGCAGGGTGCAGGCCTTGGGGGTGGGTGGATATTCCTAGGCAAGCTGTCATCACTTAGGTCACCCCACTGGTCTTCTGTCATGGGCCCCTTTGAGCCAGAGCTCCTGATGGCAGGGAGGATAGACAGGGTAGGGAGGGCTAGGATCAAAGCAGAGGCCCTTCCTCACACCCACTGTGGTACTCCCTGGAAGTTGCTAGACATTCTGAGTGACCACAGGGATGCTCTTCAGGGCGGTATGGACTCGTTCATGTTTCTAACTGGAACTTCGAGACATGGAATGAGCCAGACCACCACGACTTCGACAATGTCTCCATGACCACCCAAGGTGTGCAGTGCTTCTTGGGTCCTGTCAAGCTGAAAGGGGCAGAGGAGGGCAGGAGGGGAGTGCCACGCCCACTGGTCCCAAAGGGCTTGCATGCATATGTGGCCTTTCCTGAATAGGCTTCCTGAACTACTATGATGCCTGCTCTGAGGGCCTGCGGGCCGCCAGCCCTGCGCTGCGGCTAGGGGGCCCCGGGGACTCTTTCCATGCCCCTCCTCGATCTCCGCTGTGCTGGAGCCTTCTGGGGCACTGCCATGGTGGTACCAACTTCTTCACTGGGGAGGTGGGCGTGCGGCTGGACTACATCTCCCTCCACAAGAAGGTATGCCACCCCTCTGCTGGCCCAGGACCCTGCCTAACCCTAACCCTGTCCCTGCCTGGTGGTAGCAGTGGTGTGAGTTGATTTTGGTGATCCCTGCAGGGTGCAGGCAGCTCCATATACATTCTGGAGCAGGAGAAGGCTGCAGTGCAGCTGATACAGCAGCTCTTCCCCATGTTCTCGGACACCCCCATTTACAACAATGAGGCAGACCCACTAGTCGGTTGGTCACAGCCGCAGCCGTGGAGGGCCGACGTGACCTACGCAGCCATGGTTGTGAAGGTGGGCCACACTCTGCCCTGCACTTCTTCCCCCAGAACCACCCTCCTCCTGGGTGAAATGGGGGGATTAGTGACCACAGCAGCCATGGTCCACCCCAGGTCATCGCCCAGCACCAGAACCTGCTGGTGGCCAATAGCAGCTTCTCCATCAGATACATGCTCTTAAGCAACGACAATGCCTTCATGAGCTACCACCCACACCCCTTCTCGCAGCGCACGCTCACAGCGCGCTTCCAGGTCAACAACACCCGTCCCCCCCACGTGCAGCTGGTGCGCAAGCCGGTGCTTACCGCCATGGCGCTGCTGGCTCTGCTGGGTGAGCAGGGGTCACCACAGACAGAGCTGGTGGGCCTGGGACACTCAGGCAGGCAGGGATGTCTCCCAAGCTGGGGAGTGGGCCTTGAGGTGGGGGCGCAGGTGGGCTGCAGGCACTTCCTCCAGTTGTGCTGTTCCTGGCACATGCCAGCTTCCAGCTCTGTGGGTGGCAGAGGTTGTGGTATGACCAGGACGGTTGGGCAGAGGGGCAGCTTCCCCAGAGGTGACAGCTCCCTTCTGCAGATGGGGAGCAGCTCTGGGCCGAGGTGTCTCAGGCAGGGGCTGTCCTGGACAGCAACCACACGGTGGGCGTCCTGGCCAGTGTCCACAGGCAGGTGGGCCCTGCCGATGCCTGGCGTGCCACGGTGCTGGTCTACGCAAGTGATGACACCCGCGCCCACATCAACCACACCATTTCGGTGACCCTGAGGCTGCACGGGGTGCCCCCTGGCCCAGGTAAGTTGGGTGGAGATCCCAGGGAGGTCTCCAGCTGCAGGTACTCTGGAGGGTGACCCAGTGAGGTCCCCACCCGTGCTCCCACAGGACTGGTATATGTCACCCACTACTTGGACAACCAGTTCTGCAGCCCCCATAGTGAGTGGCAGCGCGAGGGCCAGCCAGACTTCCCCTCTGCAGAGCAGTTCCGGCGCATGCGTGCAGCTGAGGTTTGCAGGGTGCATTAAGGTTGGGGTGCCGAGGGTCACTAACCCTCTCCAAAGTCCCTGAGGATCTGCCTTTGTCTCCAGGACCCAGTGCGCACAGTACCACACCCCTTACCCATTGGAGGCCACCTGACCCTGCCTGTCAAGCTCCCACTGCCCTCACTCTTACTGGTGCATGTGTGTGCACAGCCGGAGAAACCACCTGGCCAGGCAAGTGGCACCTCCCCCACCTCCCATTCCCTGGCCTGGACTCACCTGACCTCACCCCCTTCACCCTGACAAGGCCCCTCCTGACCCCAGGTCTCGCGGCTTCGTGCTCTGCCCCTGACCCAGGGGCAGCTGGTTCTGGTCTGGTCTGATGAGCACGTGGGCTCCAAGTGCGTGAGTGGGAGCCCCTACCCGTTTGCACCCCAGCCCTTCTAGGCTGCATTGGCCCTGTGGACACTCCACGGTGGCAGCCAGCCCCCTCTAGCCTCTCTGCTCCCTATACCACACTGTGTCCCTGTCACATCAACCCTGGCTAGAGGGCTGAGGGGCACCTGCAGGGACATTGAAGACAATTGTTCTCTCCCCTCTCCCCTGAAGTTGCAGGAAGGGACACAGGGAAGGGTCTGTCCTAGTCTGGCCTTCGGTGGCCACCGTGGCCCCAGCCTTGGCCTTGACTCTGACCTCCCAGGTGCCTGTGGACATACGAGATCCAGTTCTCTCAGGACGGTGAAGCATATACTCCAGTGAGGAGGAAGCCATCGACCTTTAACCTCTTTGTGTTCAGCCCAGGTATGGCTACCCCCTAGTGCCCTGGCCTTGGTGGTCCCCCTCCTGCACTTCCGAATAGTGCCAGGTGGTAGGGCACTGGCCTTTCAGAGCTTTGCGTCAGGGCTGTTGGACACGGGGTTCAGGTGGGCACACGCGCCACAGCATGTGGGTACTTTTGTGTCTCCAGACTCGGCTGCTGTCTCGGGCTCCTACCGAGTGCGAGCACTGGACTACTGGGCCCGGCCAGGCCCATTCTCTGACCCTGTGCCATACCTGGAAGTCCCTGCCCCAAGAGGGCCAACAGCACCTGATGACCCATGAGCCTATGCTGACCAGTGACCTGGGGCAGCCAAGATGGCAGAACCTTTACTGACTGGCCAGTGTGCCTGTGACCATCTGTCTCCAGCTCAGTCTGTCCTACCCTTTAAAGTGCCTTTGCACACAGCAGTGCTGGGCTGAGGCTCTGTTAGCCTCCAGGCGGGTATGAGGCTGGACCCTGAGGTTGTAGCCTGGGGGGTGAGGACCAGCTGGAGTCAAGCCTCTTCCTGCCTCTCCCAGCCGGAACCTGCCCCCTACCTTGGCTGCCCACCCAGGGGCTCTGGCATGGTCCCTAGGAAGGGGCACATTCCTGTCCCTTGCTTTCTTGCTACTCCGCAGAGTGAGGAGCTGAGGCTACATAGGGAAGGGGTCCCCTGCCCCCTCCCCTTGCCTCCTCCCCCTGCTCCTCTTCTCTCCTCCCTGCCTCTGCACCAGTATAGGGTGGGATGGGGCATCTCTGCCCTGTCCAGATTGTGGCCAGCAGAAGAAAGGCCAGAAGTATCCACCATGGCCTGTGTCCACCCTAGTGGGTCATCATGGCTCCACATCTGGGCCCCAGAGGAAACAGAGGGTCTGCCCAGAGCAGCAAAATCTGGTGACTGTAGAGATGGAGGAAGGCTGAGAACCACCCCAAGAACATGCAGAGAAGGGGCACAGCCAGCCCGGGGGCCCCGACCTTCTCCCACTGCCTCTCTGCTCCTGCCCCCCTATATCTACGTGGGGAGCTGTGTCCCCTGCACACTCCAAGCCAACATTGGCCACCAAGTGTGTCACCTTGTCAGAGCCATACCCTTCTTCACATGGGGCCCCTGGGTCAGGCTCAGTTCTCTTCCCACCTCCTGGACCCCACGTTAGTCTGGCTTAGGTGCCTGTAACAAACACCACAGACCTGGTGGCTCAAACACCAAAAACTTATTCCACGGTTCTGGAGGCCTGAGGGGAAGGTGCAGGCAGGACTGGCTTCCCCGAGGAGCCAGACTGGCTGTGCCTCTCCCCTGTGTGTCCACCTCTGATCTTTCTTTGCACATGTATTGACCTCTTCTCCAAAGGATACAGGCAGGCTAGATGGGGTCACCCTCATGGGAAGGGAAGAAAAATAGCTTCCCTTCCACTCAACAGTGGGAGCTAGAGGACCCCGTGGTCTGGGGCCACCTCAGTTTTCAGCCTAATAGAAGTGGGACTAGACTCACCCACGGACACTACCCTTCTCAGACACCAGGGCCTTCACATCTGCTGAGCTGAGGCTTTGACCCTCCTCTCATTCCTGGACATTTTGGCATAAAGAGCAGCAGACATTCAAAACATCCCCTCAGCTATGGAGTCATGTCATGAGCCCACTGCCAGAGGGTGGTGCTCTGGGCCCTTCCTTGGGAGGTGAGGGGTGGTCAGTGGGGAATTGCATGAGTCCCCACAGAGTGGGCTGGTGCCACTCTTAGCTGGAACAGCAAAGACAGATCTGTGGTGTGTGTCTCCTCTCCAAGAGGACAGTAGCCTCTGATTGCCAGGTAGCCACCAAGTTGCTGACATGTCCCACTCTCTGCTCTTGCTGACGGGTTAGCTTTGGCCTTGGCCATGGCAGGTCTGGCTTCAAGCTGTGCCATGAGTCAGGGGTGTCCACCTTGGTCAGCTGTACACAACCTCTCTCCCTGCCACTGTGGCCACTTTGCATCTGGGCCTGTGGGACAGTCAAGAGGTGGCAGAAAGGGTCTGTCTTCAGCATCCCTAGGGTGCTGGGCACCCTTTGGACAAAGACAGGTGTTTCTGCAGGGCTTGCCTGCCCCCATGCCCAGCCTGTGAGCCCATGGCCTACCTCTCCCACACATCTCCTTGTCTACAAGTATCCTGTCTCTGGCCAGCTAGCCAACCTAGATACTGCCCATACAGAGCCAAGTGTGGGCTAACCATACCCAGGGGTGGTGACTGGAAGCTGTGCCTTTCCAGGTGCCCTTCTAGTCAGCAGCAGGTGGGAAATAATGTCGTGGAGCTTCAGAGAAGGGGCAGTGTGGGCGGGGAGGGGTTCTAGCTTCTGTCATGGGCTTTGCTTCCAGATGTGCTGGCCCAGTCCTAGATAACAGATGTTCCTGGTGACTCTAGTAGACCAATGGGAGTGCAGTGTTAGACCTTTCCCAGGGCTATGCAATGGCCAGCCCCAAGCAGCTTTCCAAGCAGAGTCAATTTTGACCGAGAAGGAAATGGCCTTCCTCTAGGATGCTAGGGGTCTGGGCTCAGTGGCCATTCTCTTGATGTCTCTGCCAGGCCACCTGCACCAGCAGCAGGGTTGCTTGTGTTGTTCCCAAGCCCACTGCAGTGTGGCCTGTTGCCCAGGACATAGGTTAGAATGGGTGTCCAGGTGTGGAGCATGTTGTACCCTGAATCTGAGTCCCATGAACACTGTGCCTCCTGGAAGTGGGTGGTGTGGGCATAACACATAATGTTGGGGTCCCCAGCCTTCTGCAAGGCTTTGCTCCCTCTCTGGAAAGCAGCATCTTCCCAAGTTGTCCAGGGCACTCAACAATCCTGTCCTTACCGTGTCCAGTTAGCACAATGTCACCAAAGAAATGAGGATCTCTAGCAGCAAACTAAAGTGGGCTGCTGTCCCTGTCATACCTCACCTGCTGTGCTGGCTTTTCTTTGGTGATTTCATACTGGGGAGAGGAGAGAGCATTTGACAGCACACACAGCGGCAGCTTGTCCAGTGCTAGGGGCAGGTTGGCTTCTCCAGAAAAGGTCTCACTGGACCTCGACTGTGGCTGGTGTGGCCAGTGGTAAGGCGGTGGTAATCTGCCAATAGAGATGGCAAGTGAAGAAGGAAGCCCTCCTTCCACAGGCCAGGGCGCTGCTGCTCGACATGTGGGGACCAGTGCTGTACCTGCGGAAGCCCCACTTGCTGCCCAATTACTCAGCTGGCAGAGTCAGAGTTGCTGCCCAGTGGTCCTGGAGGTCTCTCCACCCCTCCTCCCAAGCAGGGAGCTGAGGAGTGCACAGCAGTGGCTGTGTTGCCAGGTCCTCTTCAGGGTGCCTGGCCTCCCCTCTAACAGGGCTCTGGGGACAGCATGTGGGTTCGTTATGGGAACTGGAGGAGAGGTCTAAAGCTTTGCTGTGGCATTTTGCTGGCAGATATTTGGAGCAATCTATCATCAGACTTGTGATACCCACAGACCCAAAGGGTGATGGTTCCAAAAACATTCCTGTGTCCGGGGCAGTGCAGGCCTGACTCCTCTTAGGGTGGGCCACGGGTCTACAGTCTGCAGACTCAGGTGCTCAGTACAGTCCCCGGAGCAGGGACCTGGAGCTCTGGCCCTCTGCAGCATGTCCAGGCCAAATTAAGCCCGTGGCATCCCAGGGCAGTTAACTCTGTTCCCAGGTGCTCCTGGGGATGACTGCCCTGCACACTCTTGTTCTGGGTTTTGCTTGGTGACGTTGCTCTGGCCAGGAGGATCCCGGATCCTCCTGAGTGGGTGAGTCCTGGGCAGAGAGGGCACCAGCTACCTAGGAATGGGGTTCCTGGCACGAGAAGTGCATGATATCAGGAGGTGGCTGTGGCTCCAGGTGTCCCTCCTTTCCTTGTAAGTTGCTGCTTCTCAGCATATAAGGGCCCCAGTGGGGCTACAGCACCCCAGACCCAGACCCCTGCACAAATCCTGCCATGCCATCAGGGTAATGCCATGAGGCCATTCCCCCTAAGGTGAGCTCCTCAGTCTGCCACCCAGCCCAGAACCCAGTGTGAGGCTATATCCCCTGAGCCATGCCTGGCACTGGCAACTTCTTGAGCCCAGATAGAGGAGGAGTGGGGGGCTAACCTGAGTCCACACCTTTGCTGCAGCCTGGTGTGGGTGACATCCACCCCAGGGCTGGACAGGCCCCTTGGTGGTGCTATGAGTGTACCCTCCCTGGGGTCTGCACATCCCCTGCCCTTGGCCCTATGCCTAGACCTTGCCACACAGGACCTTACAGGATTCAGGACAAGCCCTGCCCACTGGTTGGCAGCACCCCCACAGCCTAGTTGGTGACAAGAAGTGGGGCCCCTCCTCCTGACTTGTAGGAGCCCAAGGGAGGGGGCAGAGGAAGGCCACCAAGCCTGGGTGCCCACCCTAACTACTCCCCTCCTCTGAGCAGTAGAAATCCTCAGCAGGGAGCCCCTGGGCCATGGCAGTGGTGGGAGGTGTGGGAGGCCAGTATCCTCTCTGACCAGCAATCCAATTAGACTTAGGGGTTCTTGTCTGAGGGCGAGAGGGCCCACCCTAGAAGGAGTGCTAGTGAGCCCCTTGGCCTGCTGTCCTGTCCTGCCAGGAGCTCTGGACTCTTCTGAGGACACTAGTCTCATTGTGGCCCCTTATTACCTCACCTAACCCTAAGGACCTTCACATACTGTCACACTGGGAGGGACACATTTTGGGGGGACACAAATATCCGTTGTAACAGGGACTCTGGGTCAAGGCTGAGAAACACATGTGCCCTCTGACCAGGGATTGAGCATGGGGCCACCAGTCTTGCAGTTCTGTGACCACGCCACTGGTCACACCTCAAGTGTCCTTTGGAGATGAGTTACTGTTTCTCTAGTGGTTCCAGAGCAGGAATAGATGAGGCCAGCCAGGCTCTCATGAGAGAGGACTCAGTGACAAGGTCACATTGGAACAGGAGGTCACAGGAGAGAAGGGGAAATGAGAAGGATGCTACTTGTGCATTAAAAAATTTAAAACAGGCTCAGCATATGTAGCTCAGCAGCTAGGGTGACAGCCACATATACCGGAGCTGGTGGGTTTGAACCCAGCCTGGGCCTGCCAAACAACAATGACAACTACAACCAAAAAGTAGCCGGGTACTATGGCGGGCGCCTATAGTCCCAGCTACTTGGGAGGCTGAGGCAAGAGAATCGCTTAAGGCCAAGTGTTTGAGGTTGCTGTGAGCTTTGACGCTATAGCACTCTACCAAGGGTAACATAGTGAAACTCTGTCTCAAAAAAAAAATTTTTTTTTTAAACAGGCTGAGTGCACTGGCTTAGTCCTGTGATCCCAGCACTCTGGGAGGCCAAGGCAGGTGGATTGTTTGAGCTCAGGAGTTCAAGACCAGCTTGAGCAAGAGTGAGACTTCATCTCTACCAAAAATAGAAAAAATAGCCAGGATATTGTGGTGGGTGCCGTAAGTAGTCCCAGCTACAAGGAAGGCTAAAGCAGGGGGATCACTTAAACCCAGGAGGATCACTTAAACTCCCTCCAGGAGTTGGAGGTTGCTGTGAGCTATGATGCCATAGCACTCTAACTGAGGGCAACAAAGTGAGACTCTGTCTCAAAAATAAAATTAAAATAAAAAAGAAAACATTTTGCATTTATGTTCATGACATATATTGTTCTATGGATTTCTTTGCTTGTAATTCTAGTTTAGTAGCAGAGTAATGCTGGCCTTCCTTTCTCTTTACTTCTCTGATAGTATTTGGGTAGAATTGGTATTATTTCCTCCTTAAGTGTTTGGTAGAATTTCTCTGTGAAGCCATCGTGAACTAGTGGGTTTTGGGTGGGAAGGTTTTTGTGTGTGTTTTGTGGGAAGGTTTTTAACTAAAAATTCATATTATTTAACAAATATATAGCTACTCAAGTTATATCATCTTGAGGGAGCTTTGGCAGTTTCTATCTTAATTAATTTGTTTCTTCTAAGTTGTCAAATTTATTGGCACAATCTTATTTATATTTTCTATTATTCTTTTCTTTTTTTTTTAGAGTAGAGTGCTGTGGCATCATAGCTCACAGCAACCTCCAGCTCTTGGGCTTATGCAATTCTCTTGCCTCAGCCTCCCGAGTAGCTGGGACTACAGGTGCCCGCCACAACACCCAGCTATTTTTTTGTTGCAGTTTGACCAGGGGCTGGGTTTGAACCCGCCACCCTTAGGTATATGGGGCCAGTGCCCTAGGCGCCGCCAATTTTTCTATTATTCTTTTCATGTATGTAGAATCTGTACTAATGTTGCCTTTCTCATTTCTGATGAGAAATTCATCAGATAATTTCTGTCTTCTCTCTTTCTTTTTTTTAGGTCCATTTGTAAGAAATGTCAATTTTATTGATTTCAAAGAACCAACTATTGGTTTCCTTATGTTCTCTATAGTTTTGCTATCAGTTTTCACTGATTTTTGCTGTGATCTTTAATATTACCCTTCTTCTGACTACTTTGCATCTAATTTGCTCTAGTTTTTATAATTTCTTTAGATGGGAATGGAGGTCATTGAATTTAAGCCTGTCTTTTCTAAAATGCATGTTTAGTGCTGTGAGTTTTCTCTAAGTACTGCTTTAACTACAGACCACAGTGTTTGTTATTTTGTTTTTTCATTTCCATTTAGTTCAAAATAATTTTTAATTTTCTTTCTGGTTTCTTCTTCATGTGGGAAATTAGGAGGGGTTTATTTAGTTTCCAAATATTAGGAAATTTTTCAAATATCTTTTTGTTGTTGATTTCTAATATAATTCCATTGTGATCACAGAACATGCTTTGAACAACTTGAATCCATTTAAATATATTTCAACTTTTGGCACAGAGCATGGTGAGCTACTCCGTAGATATCAAGTGGGCCGAGTTAGCTGACAGTGCTGTTCGTATCTTCTATATTCTTCATGTTTTCTGTCTACGTGTTCAATCACATATTGGGAAATGAGTGTTGAAATCTCAGAGTACAATTGTGGACTTGACCATCTTTCCTTTCAGGTCAATCAGTTTTTGCTCCATGGATTTTTATCATCTGTTGGTAGGAGCATCTGTGTTTAGGGTTTTATGTCCTTTTGATGATTTTAACAATTTATCGTGACACAATCCTGTTTCTCTCTAATATTTTGTGCTCTGAAATGTACCTTAGCTGATACATGTATTTATATAGCAACTCCAGATTTAAAAATATTTTTTTCTTTTTTAAAAGACTGGCTCGGGAGTGGTCAAGACGGCGGCAGCTGCCGGCTTTGGTATGGTTTTGATACATCATCAAAGGCATTGTTTTTCCAAGGTGGTTTGTCAGACATCTCTTTATCCTTGTTCTATAAACATTCTGGGGCCCAACAGATATTTTGCTGCTACAAAGCCCGCAAAGAAAACAAAAAAAGGTGCTAACAACAAAGCACAAGATGAAAAAAAAAGACAATAGAAAAAATAAAGTTGTACTCTTACATGGAAGGGGATCCTGAGGATGATGTCTACTTAAAATAATTATACCCAAGGCAGATATATGACATGGAGACAGCTATTCCCTTATTTAAGAAATTTCAAATTCTTGGGTGGTGCCTGTGGCTCAGTGAGTAGGGCGCCGGCCCCATATGCCGAGGGTGGCGGGTTCAAACCCAGCCCCGGCCAAACTGCAACAACAACATAAAAATAGCTGGGTGTTGTGGCGGGCGCCTTTAGTCCCAGCTGCTTGGGAGGCTGAGGCAAGAGAATCGCGTAAACCCAAGAGTTAGAGGTTGCTGTGAGCCGTGTGAAGTCATGGCACTCTACCCGAGGATGGTACAGTGAGACTCCGTCTCTACAAAAAAAAAAAAGAAATTTCGAATTCTTGACTTTACTAATCCAAGGCAAGGTGTTTATCTTGGTTTGACATTGGATATAGCACTGGGAAAGAAGAAAAAAGTGGAACCATTTGCCAGTGTTGTTAGGTTACCATACCCATTCTCTTCAGAAATCAATAAAGTTGCCATATTTACAGGGAATGCAGAAGAGGTTTAAATAGCAGAAGGAAATGGAGCTGCTTTTGCAGGAGGAACTGATCCGATTCAGAAGATTTTGGATGAGGAAATTCATGTAGGCTTTTATATAGCTGTCCCTTAAATAATGCCTAAGCTTCACCCATTAAGGAAGAAACTGAAAAAAAGATTTCCAAAGGTTAGTCGAAATTCTATTAGCTGTGACATCCCCAAAATGCTTGAACTATTTCAATATGGACTTGAAATTAAGGTAGATGAAAAAAGGGAGAACTTTCTGAAGCCCAAATAGCAGCATTGAATATGTCGAGTGACCAAATAATTGCCAATCTGCAAGCAGTTATTAATGAAGTTTGTAAGCACTGACCACTGAGTTTGGGTCCCTTTGTGGTACATGCTTTCCTTTGTTCTCCAACAAGTGAAGGTTTGTTACTAAAAATGGATCCATTTTTGCATGAAGAAGTAAAAACCAAAGAAAGTAACAAAGAAGCTGCCTAAATGTGTTGAATCGTGAAATTATGATGATGATTATTATTTTGTTGTTGTTGTTGTTGTTGGCAGGGGCTGGGTTTGAACCCACCACCTCCGGCATATAGGGTCAGTGCCCTACTCCTTTGAGCCACAGGCGCCGCCCATGTGAAATTATTTTTAGTGGATGAAGAAGCAACAGAGAAAGTTATAAAACTGCATAATTTCTTTATATATATATATATATATATATATAATTTTTTTTTTTTTTTTTTTTTGTTTTTGGCCAGGGCTAGGTTTGAACCCGCTACCTCTGACATATGGGACCGGCGCACTACTCCTTGAGCCACAGGCGCCGCCCAAAACTGCATAATTTCTTAAAAAAAAAAAAAGACTGCCTCACTGTCTTGCCCAGACTGGTTCTTTTCATTCTCTCTCTCTCCCTTTCTGTTTTCTTTTTTCTTTCTTTCTTCTGAGATAGAATCTTACTCTATTACCCTGAATGGAGTACAGTGGCATCATAATGACTCACTGCAACCTCCAACTCTTGGGCTTGGGCAATCCTCCTGCCTCAACCTCCTGAGTAGGTGGGACTAGAGGCCCATGCCACCATGACCCAGCTAATCATTTATTTATTTATTTATTTCTCTCTCTCTCTCTTTTTTCTGGAGATGGGGTCTCACTATTGCTCCTCCTGGCCTCAAGCAATCCTCCCATCTCAGCCTCCCAGAGTGCTAGAATTTTAGGCATGACACCATGCACCTGGCACCTAGGCTGATCTTAAACCTGTTCTTCAAGCCATCCTCTTGCCTCAACTTCCTGAGAAGCTGGGACTACAGGTTTGCACATAGCACCTGAAAAGGTTTCTTTTGATTAATGTTAGCATGGTATATCTTTTCCCAGCCTTTTACTTATAATGCATTTGTGTCTTTATATTTGATGTGTGTTTATTCTAAGCAGCATATATTTGGGTCTTTGCTTTTTCTTTCTTTCTTTTTCTTTTTTTTTTTTTTTTAACCTAATCTGACAATCTCTGCCTTTTAGTTGGGATATTTAGAATATTTATATTTATTGTAATTATTGAGTTTAAATCTATCATCTTGTCTGTCCACAGAGGCTGCATGCCACCACACCTAGCTAATTAAAAAAATTATTTTGTAGAGGCTGGATGCAGTGGCTCACACCTATAATCCTAGCACGCTGGGGAGCCAAGGCAGGTGGATTGCTTGAGCTTACGAGTTCGAGATCAACCTAAGCAAGGATGAGACCAAGCTCTAAAAACTAGCCAGGTGTTGTGGTGGGTGCCCATAGTCCCAGCTACTCAGGAGGCTGAGGCAAGAGCCTAAAAGTTTGAGGTTGCTATGAGCTATGACGCCATGGCACTCTACCAGGACAACAAAGTGAGACTCTGTCTCAATAAAAAAATTATTATGTAGAGATGGGGGTCTCACTATGTTGCCCAGGCTGGTCTTGAACTCTTGGTCTCAAGCAATCCTCCTGCCTTAGCTTCCCAAAGTGTGGGTTCACAGATGTGAACCACTGCACCTGGCTAACAGTTGATTATTTTTGAGAGATTTAAATATTAAGATTTTTTTTTTTTCAAGAGACAGTGTCTTACTCTGTCACCCAGGCTGGAGTGCTGTCACAAGAACATAGCTCACTGCAACCATAAACTTCTGGGCTCCCAAACTGCTGATATAGGCATAAGCCACTATACCCAGCCAGAAAAACATTCTTTGTGTTATTTATGTAGTTACCATTCCTGGGGCTCTTTATTTCTTCATGTAGATTCAGGTTTCCATTCAGTATTATCTTCCTGTAATGCCAATCTGCTAGTGATTAATTCTTCCAGTTTCTTATATCTAAAAACTTCCTCATTTGACCTTTGTTTTGGTGTTTCTTTTTTCTTTCTTTCTTCTTCTTTCTTTCTTTTTTTGAGACAGGGTCTCACTCTGTAGCCCAGGCTAGAGTGCCATGGCCTCAGCCTAGCTCACAGCACCTTCAAACTCCTGGGTTCAAGCAATCCTCCTGCTTCAGCCTCCAGAGTAGCTGGGACTATAGGCACCTACCACAATGTCCACTTAACTTTTCTACTTTTAGTAGAGATAAGGTCTCACTCTTGCTCAGGCTGTTCTAGAGCTTAAGTGATCCTCCTGCCTCAGACTCCCAGAGTGTGAGTATGACAGTTGTGAGCCACAATTTCTGGTCTTCACCTTGTTATTAAAAGACATTTTTGCTAGTAAAGAATACTCGGTTGACAGTTTTTCTTTATTTTGTATTTTAAAGATGTTGCTCCACCGTCCTCTTGCTTGTGCTGTTTTCAACAAGACATCTACAAAACATTCTTATCTCTGTTCCTTTATTCAAAATGTGTCTTTTTCTGGTTACTTGTAAACTATCCTCTTGATAACTGTTTTTTGGGATTTGATAGTGGTATGTGTTGGTGTCATTTTCTTCATGTTTCTTGTGCTTTTTGCTTCATGTTTGTCAAGGATTTTGGAACTGTGGGTTTATATTTTCCATCCCATTTGAAAAAATTCTGGCCTTTTTTTCTTAAAATATTTTTTCCCCACCTCCACCTCCTCTCCTTTAGAGATTCCAATTATACTTGTATTCTTATATTTCACCACTTATGCCATAATTCACTGATTCTTTTTCCACTTTTCCCTAGTCTTTGTTTCATGTGGATAGTTTCTATTGCTAGGCTTTTTTTTTTTTTTTTTTTTTTTTGATATAGAGTCTCACTATTTCGCCTGGTTAGAGTGCCATGGAGTCCCAGTTCACAGTAACGTCAAACTCTTGGGCTTAAGGGTTTCTCTTGCCTCAGCCTCCTGAGCAGCTGGGACTACAGGCGCCCACCACAACGCCCGGCTATTTTTTGGTTGCAGTTATCATTTTTGTTTAGCAGGTTCAGGCCAGTTTCAAACCCACCAGCCTCAGTGTATGTGGCTGGCGCCCTACTCACTGAAATACAGGCACAGAGCCTATTGCTAGGTTTTTAAGTTCACTAGTTCTTTCTTTTGCAATGTCCCATTAATCCCATCCAAAGAATTCTTTCTTGGGTGCCTGTGGCTCAGTGGGTGGGGCGCCAGCTCCATATACTGAGGTGTGGGGGGGTTCAAACCCGCTCCAGCCAAACTACAGCAAAAAAAATAGCCGGGCGTTGTGGTGGGCGCCTGTAGTCCCAGCTACTTGGGAGGCTGAGGCAAGAGAATCACCTAACCCCAGGAGTTGGAGGTTGCTGTGAGCTGTGTGACACCACAGCACTCTCCCGAGGGTGATAAAGTGAGACTCTGTCTCTACAAAAAAAAAAAAAAATTCTTTCTCTCCAACACTGTAATTTTCATCTCTAGATTTTCAATTTGAGGCTGAATTTTTTTCCATATATCTACTTAACACTTCAGTCTTTCCTCCAGCATTTTGAACGTATCAAATATAGTCACAGTAAGTATGTGTGATGTTCTTATCTACTAATTCTATCATTGTTGTCATTTCTGGGTTAGTTTTGATTGATTTTCTCCTCTCAGTATGGCTTATAATTTCTTGCTTTTTATTATGCCTGACTTTTTTTTTTTATTGGATATCCAACATTGTGTATTCTACCTTGCTGGGTGCTGGCTATTTTTGTATACCTATAAATATTCTCACATTTGTTTCTGGGTGTGATTAAGTTACTTGGAAATTGTGTGGTCCTTTGGGTCTGTTTTAAAGCAGTGTTAGATGGGACCAGAAACATATTTAGTCTTGTGTTGATTCTTCCCTACTACTGAGGCAAGCAAGGCCTTTCTTTCTATCTAATCAGTGCTCCTTGAATCAAGGGTCCCCATTCTGGCTGTTGGACACAAGCACTGTTCCCAGCCCTGTATAGGCTCTAATCCTTCTAGGTGGTTCTTTCCCCAGCCCCAGGTGTTCTTTCCCACACCCTTGCACTGATCTGTACTCAGCTGAAGCCTCAAGGATAACTCCCTGTGGGTGTCTGGGGTTCTCTCTCCCTCTGTGCAGCTCTCTCCTCTCTACCTGGAGTATTTGCAAACTCTGCCAGCTGCCCTCTCACCTCCATCTTCTCAATGGAGGGAGACCACTGGGCTCTGCCTGGGTACTCCCCGCAATATACTCTACACAGTCCTCACCTCCCTCACTGTCCCTTGTTGCATGACCTCTGGTCTCTTAAGTACTATTTTCACATATACTTGTATATTTGCCTATGGTCTTGGGTTGTTTAAGGTGAATGTGCAAAACTGGTCCTTGCTTCAATCTCAGTTCTCCGCCAGGCTCCTGCCAGGGTTTTTCTATCCTCTGACACTCTTTTCTTTTTTTTTTTTTTTTTGAGACAGAGTTTCACTATATTGTCCCTGCCCTTGGTAGAGTGCTGTGGCATCACAGCTCACAGCAACCTCAAACTCTTGGGCTTAAGCGATTTTCTTGCCTCAGTCTCCAGAGTAGCTGGGATCCTCTGACACTCTTACCAACTATCTCTACACCTGCTATAGAGGGTTGGGCCATGCACCTTGCTCAGCCCATGCCTGCAGCTCCATACAGATCCTGCCAGGGAGCCAAGGTTCAGAACAGCTTACTGCTGCTTACTACAGTTTACCTGCACCAGGCAATCCTGGGGGTTACCAACGGTCAGAGGTTTCAGTTTTAAAGAGGCAGGACTTGCAGAGGCACAGTGAGAGCCCGGGAGCAGGCGCTTATCCCTGCTCCAGGACAGGGCCAAGGAGATGGTGGGGGGCTTCCAAAGAAAGGGACCTAAGCTGGGCCCCTGGGATGCCACACCCTGAGCTTCCGCCAGGGGGCAGTGTGGCCCTGGGGCAATGCATGGACGGCAGGAGCGAGCAGCTGGGTGGGAGGCTGCGGTCTGGCTTGCCTCCCCCTTGTTCCTACAGTCTAGGTCTCCTGTCCCTTCTGCTGGCAACTTCACCCAGTCCAGACCCCTCCCCACTGCCCACTTTATACACCTGTCCATGGGAGCCTGCACACCTGCGTCTACTTGAAAACCTGTCCGTGAAGTTTAGGGCTTCCTGCCCACTAGCCCAGGACCTCACTGACCACCTGTCTGTTTTGCCATGGAGCATCTGTCTGTGACCCCCAGTGACAGCTGGACAGTCCTCAGGTGGCCTGAGGCTGGCTTTCCTGGCTGCTGCTGAGTCAGGCCTCAGCCCTAGTCCCCTGACATTTCATAGTCTGGGGTAAGCCACTTATCCAGTGCCCGGACCTTGGTCAGGGTGCAGAGTGGACAAGTTGGGTCGTGGAGGCAGGACCCACCTCAAGATGCCCACCCTGGCCCAGTGACAAGATTTGGGGTTGAGGATGCTGGGCTGGGAAGCCATCTTCTTCACTGGCCCCACAAGCTTGGAATGGGTGGCCAGTTGGGCCTTGGTGGGCCCTAAACCTTGACAACTGACACCCTCACGAGCTCTCGTCTGCTCCAACACTGGCTTGCAAGGCCTCTCCAATTTCATTCTTCTTTGGAAGGCTTGGTGGAAGAGACAGGCCGTCCCTGGCGGGTTCCTGAGGGAAGAGCAGGGGATGGAGAGGAGGCAGGTGATTGGGCCAGAGCAGAGGGACCAAGACGTGGGACGTGTGTTCGCCATGGGTTTTATCTTGTGGGCACTAGGAAAATGGGGCAGGGTGAGGGGAAGCCGCGGGGAGGCCGGCCCAGGCATTCGGGCCAGAGAGAACGAGGGCGGGGCAGGCCCTGCTGAGGCGCTGGGACGGCCTGCGGGGCCAGAGCTGTCGGGCCTAGAGGGGCGCGGGAGGCGCGAGGAAGACCAGGTAGAGCTGGACTCCGCAGCTAGCCAGTCTGAGCCCTGTACTTGCTGAATGCGCGCTGGGAAGCCTTGGGTAAGCTGTCCACCTGCTCCGGGGGACACCTGCCTGGTAGCAGGATTAAAGGGGGCGTTGTTATCTCTAGTTTCTAGTAATGATTACCATCACAAACGAGACGCGGGGAACCTCCAGGTGGGTTCTGACTTACCAGCCCTCGGTTGGGGGGTGGGGCACAGGGAAGCCGGGGTGCTCGGGACAGGGCTCCTCCCCCCACCGCCGAGGCCGCCCCCTCTCCCTAAAGTGTTCCCGACCTCTCTCCGGGGCCTCCAGGCTGGGAAGCGCCGCGCGGCCGTCCAGTTCACCACATCTTCCCCCGCCCCGGGCCACGAGGGACACAGTCCTGGCTGGAGACTGGGATGGGCAGAGGCCAGGCGACAGTGGCCCGGCCAGAGCCGGCTCTGGGAGTCCAGGGGCCTGCCCTGGGATCGGTTACTCAGGTCTGGGCGAGGGTGTGGGGTGGTCGTGGCAGCCCCAGAGCAGTCTCGAGTTGCCTTCGGGCCCCAGGGGCTCGAGAGCCCGGCAGGGGCCGGGCGTGGAGAGCCACGCCCCGGGAAGCCGCCCCGCCCGCCGGGCTGCCCGCACCGCTAGGGTTAAGGCCAGGGAGCCTGGCAGACTGGGCGGTGCGCGCGCGGATTGGGGAGAAGTTTTGGTGCGGGGCGGGGCGCGGGGCGGGCCGGTGCGCGCGAATTGGCTGGAAGTTGTGAGGGGCGGGGCGCGCGGCGGGCTCCGCGCTCGCTCTGGGAGAGTCGACAAAGCCCCGCAGGGAAGGACGCCTCGCGGCGCGGCGTCCTGGGCCCCTTGCCCCGCCGCCCCGGGACCTTGGCCCTGGCCCCCGGCCTGCGGACACTCCCCCGGCACCTGCCTGGCCCGGGATCACGCGCGCCGTCGCCAGACCCGGCTCCGGCCCAAGCCGCCCGTGCCCAGGTAGCGCCACCCCGCCCGAGGCCGGGCCCGGGGGCGCAGGGCGGCGGGATGCCGCGCCCGAGGCGGCGATGATCGCGGAGCGCACCCCGTGGGCCCAGTTCTGAGTTCCTTCGCCCGTGCGCCTGCCTGACCACTGAGTCCCCGCCGAGGTGAGCCCCGCCGCGCGCGTCCGCGACCCCGGGTGGGCAAACTGGTGAAGGTCGGGGGTCCGGGGCACGAGCGCGCGGGTCCAGTCCCTGGCCTCCTTACCCCTCTGCGGAGCTACCAGGCACGGGTCACGCGCCACTGCTCTTGCCCGGCCTGCGGTGCTGCCCTGCGCCCCGCCCCCGCACCCCACGTGGGGGCCCCCCAGCGCAAATTTGTCCGCTAATCTGTGGGGCGGCTCAGTGTTGTGTATCCCGCGGGCAGGGCCGGAGTTACAAGCGCCAGGAATCCAGACGGTGTTTGGAGAGAGGGGGGTGGCGGGGGAGGACGGTAATTAGTGTAAACCCTTTGTCTGCCTTTGATATCCAAGGCTTCTCTCCCGCTGCGGCTTCCTCTGCCTGGAGCGTTGCCCAGTGGGGACCAACCGACCCCGGTCCAGGACTTGGGTGGCTGTGGCCCTGGGCCCATGGGCCCCTGGGTCGGAGACTGGGGACTTCGTCCTGGCACTGAGTGATCACTCACCCAATGCCCCCAGGTCTGGGCAGGCCGAGATGACGCTGTGTCCCGCGTTGTTGCTGCTGCTGCTGCTGCCACCGCTGCTGCTGGGGACCCTCCCTGGGGCCACCGCCGCCCGAGGTGAGTTTTGGCACTGGGCCCGGCAGCCTGGCCTTGGCCAGCACCGCCCCTTTCCCCGCTGTGGCCCTGAACCCTGCCACAGTGTGGCCTGGCAGGAGCCCTGCGCCTGCCCCTGCCATCCAGCTCACCCAGCCCCCCCAGCACAGGAGGGCCCCCTCATCCACAGGGTCCCCCCCTCAAGAGTGGGGCCTACCTCACTCTTGCCACCAGGTGGGCTCTAACCTTGCTCTCCTCAGGACACGCTTCTAGTCTTGCACACGCATGCACTTTCACACGCATACCTGCAGCTGGAGCAACTGGTCATCCTATGGATCGTTAGGGAGTGGACCCAGTTGGGACCTTGGGAACCTGCAAAAACCCTAAGAGGCCAGGGTGAGCTAGACGGAACGTTGGTGACCTTCTTAGGGCCTGGAACTCACACTGACCCACAGTCCCCACCCCAGCCCTGACCCAGTGCTGGGCCTGCCCCCCCCAGGCAGGCGATGCAGGATAGAAGCTGCATGGCGGGGTTGAGACCCAGACCTTAGGGGCCTCATGGGTTGGCAGGGGCCATCTTGGGGCAGACACCTGAGGACTTCCCACTGCAGGGCCCCGCACTGTACCTCTCAGCACCCACTACACCACAGCCTGGGTCTATCCCCACATGTCTGATGTTCAGGTGGACATCTCTACCCCGGTACCCAGCTCCACCAAGGGACATCTGTGGCGGGTGGGTGATGCGTTTCCGCCATGTTCTAGGAGCAGAAAGACACAGTCCTGGCCTCCTCTGTAGCCAGGCCGGCCCTTTGGGTGTGCTGACCACTCAGGATCGTCCCTTGCTCTGTCCACCAGTCCTTTGAGGCCTCGCACCCCGCCCCCGCCACTGGGTGAGCGCACCCAGCCCAACCTGGCCTTATATGGCCACGTTCGGGTGTTGGGTGGCAGGCGGCGGCCCAGGTGGGCCTTATGCCATAGTACCCCCCCGCCCGCCAGGGACTGGCTGGCTGGCTGGAGGGTGGGGGCTGTCCAGGCTCAGCCAGGCTGGCGGCTGTTCTGAGGGCCCAGGCAGTGACCTGGTCATTGCGGGCACTTAGGCCATGCTGGGTGAGCCCCCACATGGCCAGTGGCCGAGACTTTGGTTCCTCTTTTAACTGCTATGCACCCCCACCCCTGCACCTGCCTGTCCTTGGGCCACTCAGCCAGGGAGGCTCTGGAGGCCTCTGTCCTGCCATGGTCACTGCCCGGAGCTGAAGCTGAGTGGTGGATGGCAGTGGCCCAGTAGGGCCTGCCTCTTTGCTGAGACAACCAGAGAGGCCACTCCCTTTGCCCTGGGCCCCCTTGGCTGCAGCCTTGGAGGTTGCTGTCTGTCTGCCACTGTTGTTGCCTGGTGAAGCCCTGGAGCTGGAGGGAGCTGTGTCCAAGGGGAAGGACCCTATGGTCAGGTGGACATGGGGAGGAGTGTTTGCCCCACTAGACCCAGCTGGACCTTCATCTGGGTTGGCCAGCATGTAGAGGTCTTGGGTCATTTTTTGAAGTCTTTTCCCTGTGGGGTCACAGTTTCTAGAAATGGTACATCACTAGTCTTGGGTCATGTTTAAGAAGTTCCCCTTTTCCCAAACTTTCACAATCTTGGTGGGTTTGTCTTAAGCTTCTTTTTTTTCAAATTTGAAAAAAGATTTGATTTGGTTTTCTCTGTTTCCATTTTGTTTCTCACAGTGGGAACTTGAGAGGTTTAGAATTAAATACCTTCCACAAATAACTTTGAAAGAAGTCATTTTAGGGGATTTCTGAGAAGTGCCACCTTTGAACTTTTGCACAGATGGCCCTGGGGAGCACTCTCTATGCAGCCAGCCCAGGAGGCCACTCCCCATCCTCTAGACCTGGTCAGTGTGCTTGGGGTAAGCCATGCCTCAAGCCAGGCAAGCCTGGAGCCTGTCTGCAGAGCCCTGCACTCTGGGATGGTCTCAGGGACTCCCCGCTGGGGATGCTGTGCCAGAAAGGAGGCTGAGAGTATGTGACCCATGACCTTGGTCCCTGGCTAGGCTGCCCAGGGCTGTCCTTCCTCAGACCCCTCCAGGCCAGGGCTGGCCAGTGTGCAGAGGGACTGAGGTGGACTTGCCGGAGCCAGGCTCAGTGGCTGTGAGTAGAGGTTTGGGCCAGCCGCCCCATGCACGTCTCAGGGCCCCACTCCTGGAAGGGAAAATAAATCACTGTCCCCTTGGGGGGGGGAGGGAGGGAACCGTGAACAAAGTCGCCTTTGGCTGGGCCTGGAAACTCCGACCGCAGGCCCCTTTATCCATTGTGCAGGAATCAGTGGGCCTCTGGGCTCACAGCCGCCTTTCAGCCTCTGCAGGGTGCCGTGGCCCTTACTAGGGGAAATGTTGGTTTTTCCCTGGCTGTGGCCTCCAGCCTTGGGCTCACCCAGTCCTGGCTCAGAGCTCTGGCTGTGCTGGAGAGTGGGCTGTGTCCACCAACCCTCCGTGCAGCCTAGACCTGGTGCTGCCCCTTGTCCAGCAGTCTCAGGCCACATACTGCACCCTGTGACACATGTCAAGTGCCACTTCACCTTGCCTGCAGCTGCCTTCAGCCTAAGGATCCAAGGTCTGCTCCAGGGGGCAGTAGCTGCCGGGTCTATAGGCCAGGATGGCTGTAAAGTGGGGTAGAAGGGGAGGTGGCCCTGGCCAGGGCAGGCCTAGGAGGAGAGGTAGATGTCTATGTCACCTGGGGGAGCAGCAGTATGGGGTAGGGGCTCCTAGGAAACATCCTAGGGGGCAGGGGGCTTCCAGTCTTGGCAGGAAGCACAGTGGGTTTTTTATTTTTTTCCCTGAGATGTCATAGAAGCTGGAGAGCAGTGGGTAGGGCAGGGGAGTTAGGCTGGGGAGTGCCCAGACCCTGTGGGCTCCTGTGAGACTAGAGGGCACCAGGCCCGTGGCTTCAGGGCCACTGTGCTCCCTACAGCCCACCTGCCTGTCCCCAGTGGTGACCATGGGGCTTGGTCTGTAGCCCAGTGTTATAGGCCAGATGTACACATTATGGGGGCCTCATGGGGCCAAATGGCCTTATCTTGCTTGCTCAGTGCCTCAGCCCTGTTATTGGGGCAGGAGTGAGGGCTCTGTGCCTGGAGGTGCCCGATAGGCCTGGCTGTTCACTGGTCAGGCTGGGAATCCTAGGCTTAGTCAACTTCCTTGCTGACACCACAAAGATGGTGATAGGCTGCTGGGTCAGGGATCAGAGCATGGGGGCGGGATCCTTCTGAGGGTACCAGGTAGGGAACCCCTAGCTCTAGCAGGTAGACAGCTGTCTCTGAGGTGGGGGCAATGGCATTGCTGATGTGCTGTGGTGCCATGAGAGCCCTGAGGGGAGGAAGAGCCATTGGTGCTAGGGCCAGGGCCAACCGATGGTGCTATCTGAAGACTCCAAAAGCAGGCATTGACCTGGGGAAGGGGGCTGTGTGGTGTCCCGAGGGCCAGCCCAGCTTATTGGCCAGCTTGGTGCTCACTTCTGGGCAAGGGTAGACTGGATGCTTTGTCCACTCATGGGCCCAGGGTGCCTGGACCTGGGGGTTCTCCAGAATCCTCCTCAGATCCTGAAGGTCTAGTGCCCAGGGCTGCCCTGGGTCTGTGCACACTGTGCAGAGCATGTGTGTGTGCCCATGTGCTTGCCTGAGCATCTCATGTGGGGCATGGCCTGCTGTTCTCTGCCTCTTAGGGGAAGGTTCTGGGCCCTGAGGCCACTGTCTCTGGGGTTCCCTATTCACCCTGTGCTGGGAGCCCCTGGGGGGCCAGCATGGGTGCAGGGACCACGTCTCCTTGTCAGAACAGGGTACTGGGCACATGCTTCCAGGAGTTGGGGGCACTGTCCTCAGAGGGCTCTGCAGCTGGTCGGCCTGTTACCTCTGGGCATACTCCTTAGGTCGTCACACTCAGGTGGGCTCTGTGTGCTCCCTGAGGCCTTGTGCAGGGGTCTGCGTGAGCCAGGCTGAACCTGGCTCCCCTCACAGCCCTCTAGTCAGGGCCCACACACTCCTCTGAGCTCTCTAACCCACTTTGCTTCTCCAGGAGGGGGTCCAGCTGCCCCATCCCATGGCTGGGTCCATCACCTTCCAGCCCAAAGGTCTTGGGGCCATGCAGGTCTTGCTGGGGAGGTAGCTGTCAAAAGCTGACTGGGGATTCCCACACGCAGCACTCCCTCCATGTCTGAGGCTGGTCAGGGCCAGCATTTGTCCAGTCCCTCTGTGAACGGAGCTCAAGGTCAAGGTCAGAGGCTTGACTGGGGGGGTCAGCTGTGGGACCAGGCTCCCCAGCTATCAGCTTCTACCTGCCCTACACTCCCCAGGTGTACCAGGTCTTGCGTGGCCCTGCAAATCTGTCCCTGAGGTGTCCCCATGTCCTTGGCTACAGGGAAGGATTCTAACACAGCCCTGTAGGCTCTATAGATGGGAGGACATAGCTGGCCTGAGCTGTGGAGGCCCTAGGGGTGCCCAGTGCTAAGCTGGGCTGGGCCTCCACTTAGACCCAAGAACCTTTGAGAATGGCAAAGCAGCTCCAGAAAGTGCGAGCTTTCCATGCTGGCCAGCCCATGTGCATTGTATGTCCCTGCACACTGGGCTTATGCCCTCCTAGGCTGTGGGCTGAGTTCTAGGGCCTGTGTACCCAGTGCCAAGCAGCATAAGGAGGTGCCCCCCCACCCCCCCGCCATGGGAGGGTAGGAAGCTGCTGGCAGCCCTGGCTCCTGCCTTTGTGCCTGACGCTACTCCTACCTTATTCTCTTAGCCAACCTTCCTTGAGCACCTGCTGTATACCAGGCTCCAGGAAGGGCTTGGGTATGGATTGAGCGGGGCAGCCAATGTGGGGCCTCTATGGGGTCATGGGTGCACCCATGAAAGTATGGGAGAAGGAGGTGTGGGGAGGGTGCACTGGTGGGGATAGTGAGGCCTGGGGAGCTGGGCCAATGAAGACTGCTGAGCCTGGGGGTATTCTGCCTATCTTCCCAGGGCTGCTCCTCATCCTGGGGCTCCTGCCCTCCCCACCCTGTCTGGGTTCTGAGGGGTGTCTGGGAGAGTGGGGACATTGGAGAAAGAATGTGTATCCAGGGACATGGTGTATCTGGGGATAGTGAGCATCTTGGGATGTTGTCTCTGGACATAATGTGTGTCTGAGGACACTGGGGAGAGTGTGTGTCTCTGGACAAGGTATGTATCTGGGGATATGGTCTGGGGACAGAGTGTGTTGGGGACATTGGGGACAGAGTGTACATCTGGGGACATGGTCTGGGCACAGAGTTTGTCTCTGGGATAGTGTGTGTCTGGGAATGCTGGACATTGGGTGTGTGTTTGTGGACAGTTGTCCTCCCTGCTTTGTCTGGTACAGTGTGACAAGATGTGTGACGTGCCTGAGCTTTGGGTGGCCTGGGGCCTGGGCTCATGTGGGCTTGGTCCAGACCAATGGTCCCCAACCTTTTTGGCACCAGGGACTAGTTTCATGAAACACACATTTCCTCAGACCCGGGGTGGGAGATGCATTAGATTTTCATAAGGAGGCACAACCTATGTCTCGGCACACACACTTCACAGAAGAATCTGAGCTCCTATGAGACTGATGCTACCGCTGACCTGACAGGAGATGGAGCTCAGGCAGTGGTGCCAAGAGGAGGGCTGTAAACATAGAAGAAGCTGCCCTCCCTCGCTCGCTGCTCAACACCTGCTGTGGGACCTGGTTCCCAACAGGCGTCTGACTGATTCTAGTCTGTGGCCTTGGGATTGGGGACCACAGTTCCACAGGAGCAGGGCAGGTGAACCCCCAGGTTGCTGTGTCCCCTCTGGGCCCTGCTGCTGTGGGGCAGCCTCCACTTCCTGCCTGTTTTTCACACATGAAGGGTAGGGCTGGAGGGGAGGGGTGGGAGGGAAGAGAAGGGGGTGCTGGCCCCTGTACCCAGCCTCCTGTACCCATTGGTGCAATGAGACCTTGGCCCAGCCCTGGCTCCCTGGCCTGCCCACCACCCTGTACCTGCAGCCCCTGTACTGGCGACTTGTCAGGGCCAAGGTGTAGGTGTGAAGGCCCAGCCCCCGCAATGTCCCCATGCTGAGGGTCCTCCTAGGTTCTCTAGCAGGTGCTTCTGGGCCTCAGTTGTTGCCCACTGGTCAAGTGGTAGGATTCCTGTCCTGGTGAACAGGGGATCTTTTCTGGCCAAATACAGAGCAGAGGCAGCTGTCTTGGCAGCCAAAGTCCCCAGGATCTGATGGGGTGCTCAGGTGGGAGTGGGTGTGGCAGGGTTGGCCTGGAGAGGGGAAGGGCAAATGGAGGGCTGTTTGCTTTAGGATAAGGCTGGCTCCTCTGGTGGGGCTGCTGCCCTGGGGGCCACAGTTCCGGCTACCTGGAGGTCACTGGCTTTGTCACTTGACAGTGACTGGGTGGGTCCTGACAGCTCCCTCTGTGCCTGTCCGCTCCTGTTTCCCACAGACACTTCTGACCTGCTTCCTTTTCCCTGAGGCAGGGAGGGGGCCAGGCTGCAGGTGACCCTCTGACAGTATAGCCAGGGTAGGGCTTCTCTGCCACTGGGTGGCTCCTTTTCAGGGCATGGAGGTGTTGGGTCCAGCGCCCCCAGGACAGGTTAGAGCAGTTTCTCCACTTGCTCCTTCCAGACAGTGGCCTGTAGATTTGTAAGGCCTGTGCCTGGTGTCTGCCCAGACGAGCAGGTCCTGCAGCATGGGAGGCTTCATGGAGGGGAGCAGCAGGTATCAGTCAGGGTCTCCCTGGGGTGGGCCTGGGACCCTGGAAGGGCTGAGGGGTCAGGTGGCTGTGTGTCCATGGACTCCGAGACCCTCCCCTGGGCTGGTCGTGGAGGGAGCAGAATGTGCAGAGGAAGGCTGGCCATCAGGAAGGAGACATGAGTCAGGAGAGGTTTCCTCCCGCCCCCCGTCCCCTGGAGAACTGGAGGAAACCTCTGTCCCCACAGCCTAGCCCCCAGTAGGGCTAGGATGGTATCCACTGGGGGACCCTGGACCCTCCCTCAGGCTATCAGTTCTTGCCATCTAGCAGGAGTGGGCTCCAAAGAGGTGGCATAGGGCACTCTGTGAGGGTCTCTGAAGGTGCCCATGGCAGCCCTCTGGACGGGTTTGCCATAGCTGGTCCCAGAGCCAGCTGGTAATCAGGAGTTGAGGCAGTGCTGGCTGGTTGTTGGCAGCACATGCTGCCCTCAGGCCCCCTCATGGTAGCAGTCTGACACCTCAGGCTTGCTGACCCTCCCAGACAGGGGTGGCTGCGGTGTGGGGTAGACACATGAACACCTCTTACCAATGGGCTGGCGAGTGGGGTCTTAGGAACAGTGTGTACCGAGGACATCTCCCGCAAGAGCACTGCCCAGGCCTAGGCCCTTGCATTGCTCGTGCCTGCAGGGTCTTTGTGTCTGGGAACCCACTTGACCAGGCTATCAGGTGGGCTCACAACATGGAGTTCCCCAGGCAGGGCAGAGGTTGGTGGGACACAGGCCCCAGGCCTGGACTTGGCTTCTTGGTGACATTCTGGGGGAAGGCAGCCTTGGAGAGCCTTGGCCTTTCTGTTGTGAGTCCCTCCTCATGGCCACCAGGCTGGAGGTCCAGCTCCTTGGGCCAAACCACGTTCCAGCTTCTGGGCCCCCCTCCCAACTTCTGCCTTCTCCACACTCGTGTCCTCAGACCCAAGGGGCTTGGGGTTGTGCTCTCTGGAGGTGAAGCCATCTGAGAGGGCATGGCTCCTGGGCTAGGCAGACACACCTGGGCAGATGTTTCTGTGACTGACCCAGCACAGGGGCAGTGGGCACATGGTGCTTTCACAGACAGTTGCATGCCCATGTATGCACACCTGGTTGCCTGGTTGGGGCAAGCTGCTCCAGCAACTTGGGTGATGCCTGGAAGTCATGGCTCACAGGGCATTGGCATGAGTGGCCTGGGGAGCATGGTGCTCTCCTCTGTGGTGCTGGGTCCCAGAGTGCAGGGGCCTGGGCCTCTGCCCTGTCGTTCCTTCCCATGTGGCTGGGGAATGACATGAGGTGGCCCCATGTTCTTGATTCATGGTTTTGAGGGATTATTCAGTCAGACTATGCTGAGAGCCAGGCTCTTGTCTTCCTTTGATGAAAGCCTGCCTCCGGGTTGTGCTCAGAGGATATGGAGTCGCTGGCTTGCTGTTTGGGGCCGGGCCCTGAGCTCAGTGGGCGCTGGGTGGATATGGCTGCC
Organism: Nycticebus coucang; assembly: GCF_027406575.1. Taxonomy (NCBI): domain Eukaryota; kingdom Metazoa; phylum Chordata; class Mammalia; order Primates; family Lorisidae; genus Nycticebus; species Nycticebus coucang. Next base: position 38,508,264 of record NC_069802.1, on the reverse strand, counting down.
ATGGTCTGGGAAGAGGGCCCTGTGCTTGGCCTCTGCTTCCCATCCCGGGCTGGTACCAGGCAGAGCCCTGCCCCCTAGTGCCATACCAACAGGATCCCTCACATGCCCACCACTACTCTGGATTCCCACGATCCTGTCCTCTGTGACCAAACTCTCTGTCACCCCACAGGCCCCCCAAGGATGGCAGACAAGGTGATCCCACGGCAAGTGGCTCGGCTAGGCCGCACCTTGCGTCTGCAGTGCCCTGTGGAGGGTGACCCACCACCACTGACCATGTGGACCAAGGATGGCCGCACGATCCACAGTGGCTGGAGCCGCTTCCGTGTGCTGCCCCAGGGCCTGAAAGTGAAGGAGGTGGAGTCTGAGGATGCTGGCATCTACGTGTGCAAGGCCACCAATGGCTTCGGCAGCCTCAGTGTTAACTACACCCTCATCGTGATGGGTTAGTCAGGGCTCCAACCAGAGATCACCTGGGCAGGGGCGGGTGCCCTGGGGCCACACCTGGGGCAGGCGAGCCAACACAGCCTTAGGCAGCAAATCACCCACTTGCTGGGCCCACCAGGACCTGGACAGGACCCAGGATGGCCTGACAATGTCACCGCCCCCAGACTGGGTCCCTGAGGTTGCTTCCTTCCTCTGGGGCAGGAGTCCCACTGGAAGCCGGGGCGGGGCTGTGGTCTTGGCAGGGTGCACTCTGGTGTCGGCTGTGACTTTGAGGCTCAGGTTTCCGAGTTCAGAGGGGCCGCCGGGACGAACGGCCTTTCTGTTCTCTTCTGCCCCTGGGGCCTGGGCATTGGGGAATGGACAGGTGTCCCGTCGACACACCCTCCGCACGTTGGTACCAAGTGCTTGAGCTTGCCTGCCTGCCCCTACCCAACTCCCTGGGGCGGGGCTCCCAGGAGCCAGGCTGGCCCCTTTCAGGGATGAAGGGCCCAACCCATACCCCCAGCTGCATCTTGGTAGCTTGAGACAGCCTGGGCCTTGGTCTCAGGCTTGGTTGAGGAGGCGGCTGTCACAGGGTGGGCAGAGGGGACATTCCTCCACATGCCCTGCCCCAGCACTGCCCAACATGGGCCCTGAGGGCCTCCTCTGTGTGTGTGATAGGAGCACTGTGGCCATTCCCTCCATCTTTTCAGAGGGGATGATGACCAGGCGGTATGTGAGCCATGTCTGTTTGCCAAGCCCTCGGCCCCTTGATGTGGGCTAAGGTTACTGCAGCTGCTGCTGGGCCAGCCCCCCGGTCTTGCAGACCCCCTGGAGCCAGAGGGGGGTGGCAGCCAGCCCTCCAGTCACAGCCCTGCCTGTGGGATCACCTGTTCAGCTGTCCCTGGGTTCTGTGACGTGTGGCCCTGGTCTTTTGCTTGGGGGGCTGTGTTGCAGCCTGGTGGGGACTCCTTGGGACCCCTCACCTGTCCTCCCAATGGGTCCTCCCTGCCTCTGCAGATGACGTCAGCCCAGGCAAGGAGAGTCTAGGGCCTGAGGGCTCCTCTGGGGGCCAGGAGGACCCAGCCAGTCACCAGTGGGGTGAGCATGCATTTAGGGTACCTATCTGTGGGGTGGGGGAGTGGCAGCTATCCCTCCTGGTGCCCCTTGGACCTGTGTCCGCTGACCCTGATGCTGCCCACCCCACAGCGCGGCCCCGCTTCACGCAACCGTCCAAGATGAGGCGCCGTGTGATCGCACGGCCAGTGGGCAGCTCTGTGCGGCTAAAGTGTGTGGCCAGTGGGCATCCACGGCCTGACATCATGTGGATGAAAGATGACCAGGCTTTGACACGCCCAGAGGCCAGTGAACACAGGAAGAAGAAGTGGACACTGAGCCTGAAGAACCTGCGGCCGGAGGACAGCGGCAAGTACACATGCCGAGTGTCGAACCGGGCAGGTGCCATCAATGCCACCTATAAGGTGGACGTGATCCGTGAGTGTGGGGGGCTGGGGGCCTGGTGGGGCTGGGGACTGGGGCCCAGGAGCCATGCCACAGCTCTGTGTCCCTGTGTAGAGAGGACCCGCTCGAAGCCTGTGCTTACAGGCACACACCCCGTGAACACAACAGTGGACTTTGGGGGGACGACGTCCTTCCAGTGCAAGGTACGCAGCGATGTGAAGCCTGTGATCCAGTGGTTGAAGCGGGTGGAGTATGGTGCTGAGGGCCGCCACAACTCCACCATCGATGTGGGTGGCCAGAAGTTCGTGGTGCTGCCCACAGGCGACGTGTGGTCGCGGCCCGATGGCTCCTACCTCAACAAGCTCCTCATCACACGTGCCCGCCAGGATGATGCAGGCATGTACATCTGCCTGGGCGCCAACACCATGGGCTACAGCTTCCGCAGTGCCTTCCTCACTGTGCTGCCAGGTGTGTGGTTGTCCCCCCAGGGCCATGCGGGTCAGGCCATCCCCCCACCCCCGGGGCAGGGCAGCCAGGGGTGCTGTCACTGCCACATACACTGTGGGCCATCTTAGGTAGACGCTCCCCATTCTTGTGGTGACGTCCTCCCTACTTCCTTTTCTCTGTCTCTCTTGCAGACCCCAAACCGCCAGGGCCACCAGTGGCCCCCTCTTCCTCAACCACCAGCCTCCCATGGCCTGTGGTCATTGGCATCCCAGCTGGTGCCGTCTTTACCCTGGGCACTGTGCTCCTATGGCTCTGCCAGGCCAGGAAGAAGCCGTGGACCCCGGCGACTGCCCCTCCCATGCCTGGGCACCATCCACCAGGGACAACCCGTGACCGTGGTGGGGATAAGGACCTGCCTGTGTCAGCTACCCTCAGCCCTGGGCCTGGCATGGGGTTGTGTGAAGAGCTTGGGCCCCCAGCCACCCCCCAGCTCCTTCTGGGGTCAGGCCCAGTTACTGGACCCAAGCTCTACCCCAAACTCTACACGGACATCCACACGCACACACACACGCACTCACATGTGGAAGGCAAAGTCCACCAGCACCAGCACATCCACTACCAGTGCTAGATAGCAGCCACTCTATGGACACCGGAGTGTAGGCTGAGGGCAGACAGGCAGCTGGGTTGAGAGGAGGGGGCTTGGGTGGGGACAGAGCACAAGGAGGGGGCCCACCCATCGTGAGGATGCGTGGCCTGCACCCTGGGGTGCCCTGTATGAAGTAGGGCCCTACACATATGTGTTGTCTGGACACATCTGCATGTGTGGTACAGACGTTTTGCCTGGACACTTGCACATGTGGACCAGACACCAGTGTTGCCAGGATACACATGCACATACATATTCACACACATGCATTGCCTGGACACACACTTGGACTGAGCCACCTCCAGGAAGCTGCGTGCCAGTGACTTGCACCATGCATGTGGCAATGGGCAAGTTGATGAAGGAACCCCCACCCCCGCCCGCCCACCTGTGTGCCAGCCTGGCCTTAGTCATTATTTTTGCCACCTGCTCTGGTGGCCAGAGGCTGGGAGCAGGCGTCAGGCAGCTCCCTGCTCATCCCCACCTGTCTCCCACTGCCAGATTGAAGGGGCCTTGGTATTTATATTTAAGAAATTAAGATAATATTAATAATGATGATACAGGGCTGGGTCTTGGGATGTGGGTCTCTCCTGGGGCCAGGACCTGCCTGGCCTCACAGCCATGCCGCATGTGCCCACCCTGTGGGGCCAGGCACCCACCACCCCACTGCTGTGGCAGCCCCAGACCTCTGTAATTTTATGTAGAGTTTGAGATGCAGCCTCGTATATTTAATTTATTTTGTTAAACATAAGAGTGTGCTTCCCTCCCCTCTACATTGGTATTTCTGCCAGTTTAGTGTCTGTGGGGTATAGTGGGTGTCGGCATGCATGTGTATGCTCATATGTGCATGCCTGTCTGTACAGAGTAGTCTTGGGGGGGGTCCTCACCAAGCCTGAGGCTACAGGGGCTGAGACCTGGGAACTGTCACCAGTGCTTCCAGCTGAGGACTTTTCTGAGTCCCAGGATGTGTTGGGTATGGGGGCCCAGGCCCTGCCGTGTCCCACCCACCTTGGGCATCTGTGTGGAGTGCTACCTGCACCCTGCTGCCTGCACCCCCTCCCCATGCTGTGCAAGCCCCCTGACCCTAAGCATGTGTCCTCAGTTATTTGGGGGCTTCAGTGGATAGACCCTGAGAACTCAGGTCACCTCTGTCCCCAGCATTCCACCCGAGTCACCTCCCTGCCACTCTGACCAGCAACAGTGTTCCCATCCATTGGGGAAGCCAAGTGACCTACAGAGGGCTGGGGCTCCCAGGCTCTTGAGATGTCTTGTGGGCTTGGGCAGAACCCCTGCTGTGAAGTGTGTGAGTCCCCAGAGCTGCGAAGCTGCTGTAGGAGGAGCCCAAGGCCTTTTGGTGTGCAGGGCACCCTTTGGCCCCAGTCACCCTGCCTGGCAGCATAGGTGACAAGGGGCCTCTGGATCGCATTAGGAGAGCTCCCCAGCCTGGGCCCTCCACATGCCTCCTCCAGCCTCCCCACCTGTGTCTGAGGAAAGCCCCACAGTGTTGTCCTGACCTTGGGACAACCTGAGTGCTAGATGGCTGCAGAAGCCAGGCAGAGTGGGAGCTTCAGGCAGCTGGTGACCAACAGATGTTTCCCAGACGGGATGGGCCCAGGCTGACGCCTGGTCTCAGTCTGGTGTGGGGGTGGGAGAGGGTGGGAGACTCCGGGGCAGGAGGGCTTCAGGGTTCCTAGGAGGGTGGGGTGGGTGGGCTCCCCTTCCTTCTCCCAGTTTCCAGACCCTTCTTCCTTGCTGCCCTAGCCCAGCTAAGCCCTGGGTCCCTCCATGTCTCCCCTACTCTTGTCTCCAGCCTGACCCTGCCATAGTTGGGGCCTTGTGGACACCTATGGCCCAGGCCTTCCCCACATAGGGTACACTGGCCATCCTGTACTATTTCCAGGATGAAACCGTGTTTCTATCCCCTGCACAGGTGGGAGGCCAGGAGGGCTGGGGGCACAGGTCTAGTGTGCTGCACAGAAGTGAAGTAGGCAGGTGCTGGGTGGTGGTGAGAACTCCCCTGTGAAGCCCAGCAGCCCAAGTTCTGGCCCATCAAGGGTGACCCCCCCGCCCCAGCGCTCTTGACTTTCAAGAGGTGTCCATAACTGGCCACAGGTGTCACAGAGTGGGGAGGCCTGAGCCTGGTCCCCAGGGAAGGGGTGGTAGTGTGAGGCAGAGATGAGGGGATGTTGGTGGCCCCAACTTGGGGGCCTGAGGGTCTGAGCGCTGGGCCAGGGCTAGGAGATGGGCCAGGCATTCAGGACAGGAACAGAGAAAACCCAGGATTTAGAAGAGGGACACAGGAGGGATGCCCCGCACAGCTGACGTGGCTATGGGACATGGGCTGGGATTAGCTAAGGCAGTGTCTACTGCAGGGGCTACGGTGGGCCTGGGGCTGGGCCGCTGGTGAAGCAGCTGTTCAGGGTCCATGGGCCTTGGGCAGACAAGGATCCCGTGGGCAAGGTATGTGTGGAGCTTGGGTCTCCTGAGACGGGGATGCAGCCCTTCCCAGGGGCTTTTCGGATGTCCGAGAAAACCACAGTGATCAGTCAAGCCCAGCAAAGTTGGGAGGACAAGCCTATGGCTGCTCATCACAAAAAGCCAGTGAGGTGGCCAGGAGGGCTGTGCCCAGCCAGATCCCTCCTGTGTGACCAGCAGATGGTGGTTCCCAGGCAAGCAGGTGTCAGAAGGGGCAGGGAAGGCCATGTCCAGTGGCTGCTGGGATCCACCACATAGGACTATCTAAGGAAAGCAATGTTTCGGGTGCTGACCAGGGGCCCTTGCTGGTCATCACTAGCTTCTCTATTCCTTGAGCCCCTGCAGTGGCTTGGATGAAGTCCCCCTTAGGATGGGGGGGAGCCCAAGAGGGAAACAGGGGATCCTGAGCCCAAGGTCTGGCCTCTGGCCGTGTGGCCCACCTGGAGGCACAGCCCCAGGGAAGCACCTGGAGCTGGACACCCTCCACATGCCACAGACCAGCTCTGGGGACACTCTGGTCCACAGCTGGGCTCCAAGCCACAGGCAGGTCCTGCCATGCCCCCAGCCCTCAGGCACCAAAGCGCTGCACTGCTGGAATCAGGGAAGGACCATGTTGACAGGCATTGGAGCTGGCTGCCTGACAGGCCCAGGCTTAACCCAGTGCTACATCCTTTCCAGCAGCCCCTTGCCTGGCCCAATGTGGTTCCTGGGGTGTCTGGCTCCCAAGGCCAGTCCTGCTGGTGGCACTATACTTAAGCTTCACCAACCACCCTAAGCAGGCTGCCCGTAATGCCTGGTCATGCCAGGCATGTGCCCTTGCAGGGGAGTGGCCCTCAGTGTGGCTGGGGTATGGTAAGAGAGCTGCAGGAAGGACTTTGCAGCCAGACTGGGCAAGATGCCCACCCCCCAGGTATCAACTGGGTTTGCTATAGCCCCAGGTAAAGACTGTGGGAGGGCCCCAAGCCTCAAGGCAGCTATTTGCCCCACCAGCCCTTGCTGAGATAGTGGCAGCATCTGGCCCAGGGCCGGCAGGTGGTGACAGTTGCCAACAGCTGGCCAAGGGGTGGCACCAGGCTTTTCCCAAGTCAAGGGGGTGGGAGTGGGGGTGGGTAGGTCTGGGCCCTCACAGCTGAAGGGGGAGCTTAACTGTGAGTTCCCATCTGCCTCTAGGGGGCTACCTGGGGCTGGGGCAGGGCTCCCCTTGGGGAGGAGCGAGGTCAGCAGAGCAGAGAGAGTGAATGGAGGGGGCAGAGATGGGGTCCCAGCTATTCCCCATGGCAGAGCCACTCTGGTGGGGGGTCAGATGGGCTGTAGCAGGGAGGCTGGGGAGAGGGGCCCACAGGGTCTGGGGTCTGCAGTACCAGGCTGGGGGTGGGCAGTGGGGCTGATCAGCCACGCTCATTTCTAGACACCACTGAGTCCAGCTCTTCCAGCTCCCACTCACCTGGGATGCCCTCAGCTGAGACCCTCCAACCTGCAGCACTAGGGACCTCCAAGAATGGGGGGCACCTGGCTGTGGGCAGGACAGTGATGGAGGAGACTATACGCCCTCCTGGCAGGTTGGGTCAGGGTGGCCACAGATCATGGCCCCATGAATCTCTCAGAGGAGTGGACAGCTTGCCAACCCCACGAGGCCCCATAACCCATGTAGGCCCTGCGCCTGGAGGCAGCAAGTGCAGTGGTCAGCTCTGATGGCCAGTGGTCATCTGGTGTAGCCTGTACCTGACTGGGCTCTGGCTCTCAAGTCCTGGGGCTGCCACCCCCCATAAGACCCCAACAGCCACCTGGCCATTGTGACCTCCGTGTCTTCACCTGTGCTCAGGGCGCAGACAGGGCAGGGGTATCCACACCTGCCCCAGAGCACACAGCCACCCAGGACCTCAGCCTGGCCCAGACCAGGAAGGGTGGGACGGCTGGGGTGGTGCCAGGCTCATAGGCAAACGCTGCTCGTTCACAGTTTTTTCCTCTTTTTTTCTCTTTCTTCCAAAATCCATCCCCTACTGCTGCTTCTGGAGACCCTCCCAGACAGTTGGCATTGGCCGTGCTAGCTGCCCATAAAGCCCCTCTGAAGGCCACAGCCAAACCAATAGTGGGGGTGGGTGGGGGTGTGGGGTTGTGGGTGGGTGGGTGGCAGGAGGGCTGTGCTGTGAGCTTGGCCCGGTGGGAAGGCCTCCAGCTGTCCTTTGCTGGAGGCTGAGGCCTGAGTCACCCCAGAGCTGTTGGGCTCATACTGGGGGCCATGTGGTGTGGCTATGCCAGTGGCATTGTGGCCATTCTGCTCCACTGGGAGCTGAGACCTGGCTCCATTAGCTCCCTTGGCCCCCTAAAGTCCAACACTGAACATTGAGTACCCTGGATGCTCAGGGCCAAGGAGGCTTGGCCACAGGTACACAGCAGGGAGGGTGGTGGAGGGTGAGGCAGTCCTGGAGGGGCCCAAGCAGGGAGGACACTGAGCAGGACACCCTTGAGCCAGGAGCCACGGATAGCAAGTGGTAGCTAAGGGCTCGACCCTCAGTTGGTGCCCCTGGGATGTGGAGATTGCCCCCTAGAAGCCATGGGTCAGACCGTCTGAGGAGCCCATGGGCATTGGCCTGAGGACCCGCACTTGACCAGGCACAAACATTGCCCATAGGGTCCTGTGGGGGAGCAACCAGCCAGGAGCTCTCAGGCCTAGGGCCTGCCTGCGCCCTGAATGCCACACAATACACCCTTTGTTCCCGAGGCCGCCTGGCCTGCAGGCCAAGAGGAAACCTGAGGCCGCCAGCCAGCACCCCCGCCCCCGCTGTTCAACAGCCCTGGCCGCCAGGGCCAGCCCAGCAGAGGAGCTGTGGGGCCCTGCTCCATCTGAAGCAGGGGCTGTCTGCCCCTCTGCTCTGCAGCTCAGCACAGGCAGAGCCTCCATGGCTGTCCCATCAGGCTCCCAAATGGTCTGGAGTCTGGAAGGTCAGGGCCCAGGTTTGGGTAGGGTGTGCCATGGAGGCCTCCCCACCCTTCAGGGGCAGAGACAGTCCTGGACCCACCTTTCTTCCTCCCCAGGTGGCCTGGGTGAGGTTCCACCTGCCTGGCCTGGACTTAAGCCCAACTCACTCCCCACCACTGCCCCTTCCTCATTCATACCCACCCTTATTGTATCCCCATCTCCCACCCCACTCTCCTCACCCCCATTCTACTTCACCCTATGTCCCTCCCTATCTGCCCCACTCCTTGTCTTTCCTCCTCTGTCCTCTGGCTCCTTGGCTCTGGACAAGCCCCCATAGTCATTCCTGGCTCAGGTGAGTGGGAGTGGGTCAGTGTTTGGCAGGGAGGATTCAGCTCCTCGCCACTCCCTGGATCCCTCCCACAGGACCTAGGATGGCCACCCATCTCTGTGCATCCCTCACCAGGTGCCACCAGCCCTAGCACCGCATCCCTTCTCCCTAGTGCAGAGGGCCCAGGCAGGTCTAGAGCACTCTGGAGTCTACCATCTCTGCCACGGATGGGTGTGTGGGTGTCTGTGTCTGTGTGCATGTGTGTGTGCTTACATGTGCATGTGCTGCCTATACATGCATGTGCAACCCACTTGTGAGCATGTGTGTGCTTGCATGTTCGTATGTGTACACGTACTGTGGGCACAGGGGGTGCCCTGGGCCCATATCCCATAAGGCTTCTCAGAGGGGGTCTTGGGTGGGGTCTCTCAAGCAAGGGTGCAGCAGGGAGGAGGCATAGGCTGAAAGGCAATCCCTGCAGCTCCTTGGCGCCAGGGTCCTGACCCCTGCTTGGCTTTGACCCAGACAGGTAAGGTCCCCACTGAGACACAGACACTCTGTGGACATGTCACCAGCCAGGAGCACCTGGGCCAACCCTGGGCCCCAGACCTCATTGAGGGTGCTGGACCCTCTGGGACGGCCAGGCCTGAAGCCCACCCAGAAGCTCCGTGAAGCTCAGGTTCAGCCACATGGCCAGGGGCCAGCTGGTGCCCGGGGTGGTGCTGTGTGGGGCCTGCCCAAGGAGGAGGCGGGCAGCATGTGGCAGGATCTCTTGGAGTTGGACGCACCCGCTGTGGCTGCAACACTCACCCCGGGCTCTGGCAGGGCCTGGAAAGGAACTAGCTGTACTCTGAGGTAGACAGATGACATGGCTTGGGTCAAAAAGCTGTCAGCAGGGTAGGCAGGGGCAGGGGCCTGGGGCCTGGTGTAGGGTGGGTGTGAGCAGGTCCCCTCCCCACCGCCCCTCCTGTTGGCTGCCATGAACTGGGCCCAGGCCTCCTCTGGAGCAGTTCCTGCAGCAAATGTTGCTCAGGTTGGGGAAGGGCCTCATGGCTAGGGTGAGACTGCCTGGGGGCTGGGCAGACAGACCTGCGGGGGAGCCCACCCAGGGAGTCTCCCCAATAGCCTACTCAGTGCCACAGTTCATGTGACTGCTGCACAAACACCCACCAAGTCCAGTGGGGCCCTTGGCCTCCCAGATGCTCTCTGAGCATGAGGGAGGCTGTACAGCTGAGGCTGGGTCTCTGGTGTTTGCTGCCTGCACTGGGGCTGGGGGTGGGGTAGCCATCCTCCCAGGAACATGTAGACACAGGTTTGCCCAGCCTGCTGGGCATAGGGTCTTGCCCCTATCTGGAGCCTGGACCTCCTTTGCCCTCCCAGCTTACGCCACTGTGGGGTGCTGAGTGGGCTGGTAGAGCTGCACCCCTGCCTCCTGCCCCTTGACTTTGCCCTTCCCACACTTCTCTGTGACCCTGGCCTCCATACCCAGGGCCCACAAGCTGTGGGGGCTTCAGGTGTGTGGGGGATGCAGCAAGCGCTGGCCTCAGTGTGGAGCGGAATCTTGTGGTGTGAGCAAGTGGGAATATCCTGGGCTCAGGTTACAGTTTCCACTGGAAAAACATCCCCATTGTGAATGCTGGCTCCAAGCTTCTTAAAAATTGCAAATATATCCAGTTTCCCAAGCCAGGGCTCAGCAGACTAACGTGGTTGCTCCTGTTGGACCTGCTGTGGGTGCCGGCCAGTGAGCATGGCAGGCTATGCCTGGGGCAGACACATGGACACTCAGGTCCAGGGACGCCCCAGGAGTCAGAGAGGCTATCACAAAGTATCCTGTGTCACATCTCAGAGCCCTGCCCCTGGGTGGCCTTGTCCTCTAGGAGCCGTCCTAAGTCCCACCTCATGTTGTGCCCTTGCTGCTACATCAGGTCACCCCCACTTGGACCTGGCCTAACTGGCCAACCAAAAAGGCCAGGGTGGACCCTGCTTCCAGGCTCAGCACCCTGACTTTGCTCTGGTACTGCAGAGCAGGGGTGTGTGTGTACATGACTGTACACATGTGTGCATGCATGAGAGAGAATGTGCACATGCACACCCTATGTCCATGCACATGTAAGTCTGTGCATATGTGTGATGCACAGTGTGTGCAACAGTGTACACATGGTGACCCCAGTGCCTTGGCACAGCAGGGAGCCAAGATATGCTGCTCTGCCTCAGCCAGTGGACAGTCTCCTTGGTCCCGGTATCCCAGGGAAGAGGGTCCCAAGGCAGCTTCCTCTAGGGACCATCCTGCCCGCACTAGGCTTCTCTTTGAGCCAGGATTGGGCCTGTGCCCACCTGCGTCTCAAGGGCTAGCTTGTGTCCTGTGGGAAGATGGAGAGCTCTGCCCCCCTTTGCAGAATGACAAAGTGCCCACAAGGTAAAGATACCTGGGTCCCAGATTTATGGGAAGCTCCTTCTAACACCCCAAACACCTGGGAGCCATCCCAAAGACTGGGTTCATGGCTGTGAGGTCTTTGAGTCCAGCTGCAGCCAGGGAGCAGGAGAGGCCACTGGTCCTACAGGGCTGGAGCTAAGCAGTGAGTTCCGGGCCATCCAGGCCTGGTTACATGGCCCCTTTGGCCACTGGCCTGCTCATGCTGGCCAACTGAAGCACACATGCGTGCAACATGGCGGTGCCCAGCTCTGCAGCGCCTGGAAACCTGGCTGCTCAGGTGCACTTGGTGGAACCTCCCGTGTGTCTTGTGAAGGTGTGATTCTGCAGCAGGTCCTGGAAGTCTCAGATCTCAGCTCGTGCCCCAGGCCTGAGCCTACCCACATGGGGCAGGGTGAGGAGGGGGCTCAGGGTGATCCCAGCAGGGACTCCGCGTGGGCAGGGGACCCCTGCCCAGGTCTGGCAGCACTTGGTGCTTTGTCTCGATGCCCCTCTTGTCACTGCTTAGCAGGTGTTTACCGTCCCACCATGGCACTAGGACCTTACTCTGTGCTACTGTGAGTGGGGGTCCATGGCCAGCTGTAAGGACAGCAGAGCTCTGCAGGAGGATGCTGTGGGCTGTTCTCCCATCAGCAGCCAGTCTGTCCTCAGAGGGGTCTCGGCTCAGAAAAGGACGACGGCAAATTGTTTTTCCGCCAAATTTCAGTCAAGACAGTGATCTTCAACCAGTGTGCCGTGAGAGGATCTTAGGTGTGCTGTGAACATTTTTAAAGATCATTGATCAAATTCTTTTCAAAAGAAGTTCAAAGCATAGTAAGCATATCCTTTTTTTTTTTTTTTGAGACAGTCTCACTTTGTTGCCCTGAGTAGAGTGCGATGGTGTCACAGCTCACAGCAACCTCAAACTCTTAAGCTTAAGCGATCCTCCTGCCTCAGCCTCCTGAGTAGCTGGGAATACACCTGCCACAACGCCTGGCCAGTACATATATATATATTTTTATCAACATAATTAAAGTGTGCCAGGGAAGTTTAACTATAGGTTCAAGTGTGCTGTGAGATAAAAAAATGTTTAAAAACACTGGTCTAAGATGAAAAATGGACAAAGCAAATACATTAAAAGTGCAAAGGGTGTGAGGGGGAGACCTCCTGTGCCAGAGGGAAGCCCCACAAGTGGCTGGCAGCGAGGAACCACTGGGGCTGGGGAGCCACACGGCCCTGCCCAGTCAGGCCTGCTTCATGGGAGGGGCCTTCTGCTCACCAGCCATACTCGCCTGAGGCCCCAGACCAGGAGTTAGGACCCAGTGGCTTGGGGCCAGAGAGAGCCAAGTGGCCAATTCAGACTGTGGCCGGAGTCTGAAGACTGGTCTCTCCTCATACCTGCCTGGGCCTCCAGCACCCGGGCACTGAGCATGCCCCAAGCAGGGATGGGCAGGGGCTTCTATCTTACATGAGTACACACACTTGCGTCACACATGTGCACACCAGACACCTGCCCAGAGACACTCAGGGCCCAGTTCCCCATCCAGTGCCCAGGTCTGAGGAGGGCCGTGCAATGTGTCCCCAGGGGCATGAGGGGCTGGGTCTCATTCTACAGGACAGCATGGCCAGGGGGGTTGGGGCAGGGATGGACCCCGGAGAGGCAGGCCTCAGTTTCCTTTATGCTGCAACCACAGGACTGTGTCTTCCCTGGAGTTCCCACCTTCTCCAACACCCTCAAATCTGTTTGGACTCCTCTGATGACCGCCAGCGTCTTTGAGTGATGACTCAGGCCTGTCACTCAGCTCCTCCTGCGTCAGCCCCAGGGGGAACCCTCTGCCAGGCGCAAGTTGTGGGAGTGACAAAGCCCTGCCGGGCAGCACTGACTCACAGGGCTCCTCGCCCAGCCCAGGGCCAGCAGAGAGGAGCCGGAGGTGTGGGCATGAGAGGGACCCACAGGGGCTTGAGCCCTTGGGCCCAAGCCTGCTCCGTGCCACACCCTGCTTGTCATGGCTCTGTGGGACATCCCTGCCTGGATCAAGGACCTCTTCTGCCTGAGAGACCCCTTGCCCAGGGCTCCTGCAGACAGAAATCTGCCCCCATGTGGCCCCAGTGGGCAAGGAGGTGGACTGTGCCTGGTCCCTCCCTTTCCAGGGCTGTGGCGCCCATCTTTGCTCCCAGGACAGCCCCCTCCACTCCCCAGATGCTTCCATCCCCTGTGAGTGCTCCTGAGGACCGAGCCTTCAGGGTGAGCTGCAGCCAGCCGGCCCCGTGCAGCAGAGGCACAGTTCTCAGAGCTTCTGCGAAGGAAGAAGGATATTCCTGAAAATGGATTCCTGAGGTTTCCAAAGGTCTCGTGCCAATTATTGGATTCTTTCCATCCCCTCTGAGCTTTTGAAGCCCACGTTCCCCACCCTTGAGAAAAATGCTGCTCCAAGGGTCCCTCAAGCTGTTACTCCCGCTGCCAGGGCAGGTGCCTGGGGCTCTGAGGGCCGTGGCTAAGGCGCCACAGCCCACATCTGCATCTGCCAGAGAAACACAGTCCTGAGCCTGCTCCGTGTTTCTGAGGTCCCACAGGCTCTCCTGAGAGCAATTTTCCAAATAAAGAGGATTACGCCTGGCCACGTTTGGAAAAATGGTGAACAGCCCCCTACTGGCACTGCTCTCCACTTGCAGGCAGCTCAGCCACCACCCAGCCTGGTGTGGGGCTTCTGCCTGCCCCAGCCCAGCCCAGAGTGTGTGGGACCTGCAGCCACTCTTGCTGCTGGCCTCCCAGACCCAGTGCCCATCTCTAGGGGTGTGCCACATGCTGCTGCATCCGAACAAGACTGCGTAGGCCCTAAAGACATTGGGGCAAATGAGCCCCCATCCCACAAAGCAGGTCAGGGCCAGATTCTGAGCTTTTCTGATTTCCACTTGGCCCATTCCCTGAATTTGCCTTACCTGGCAGCCTGGCCCTGGGGAGGATGGACAGCACGTCATCCTCCCAACTCTCTCCACATCCCCACTGACAGGCTCAAGAACAGCAGGGCAGGGAGAAAGTCCTGCCAGAGTCCCCAAAGTCCTCACTGCCTCGGATCAGGCCTGTCCAGCTGAAGTGAGGGTGAGGAGCCCCAGACTGGGGGATGCTGGGCAGCCTCTTGTCACCAGGAAAGCGCCTTCGAGCCAGGGGCTCTCCACAAGAGCCTGATGGAAAGAGGAGTTTGATGGGACTCCAAAAGCACTTAACAGGGCTGTAAGTTATGTTTTAAAAGGGAAAACAGTATTTTTGTACATGAGCAACTTTAAGGTGAATTTCATGGTGTGCCTTAAGTTTTTCCTGTTGTTGTTAAAAAATATATGCAGTATATAAAATGCACTAGTTTAGCCATTTTTGAGTCTCCAATTCAGTGGGTGAGCATGCACAGTCCTAAACATCTGAAGCCTGTGCTGGGGCCCCCGCCCTCATCTGCATTTAACCATGGGACAAACATTGCAGTGAGCTGGTTTCTGTTTGCAACAGAGAAAATCTTACAGCTAATATTTTATTTAACATTTTTATTTTTTGTTTTGAAATACTATTTTCTGCATATCCCCATGTTTTCTGTGTCCACCACCAAGATTTAGCAGGTATGAATATTTTGCCATGTTTCCTAAAAACAAAGGTTATACAGGTGCAGATGACTCACCACCCAGGTTACCTGTCTCTGGTGTGCCCGTTAGTACTGTTACTATTATTAAAGTTCAGGTACGTACCACTGCCGTACCTTTTTCTTTCAGCATTGTATTTGGGGGTTTAATCCTATCAATACGCTTAGACCTAATTCCAGGGTTTTCATGGCTTGTGTTTTTGAAGCCATTCACTGATGCATCAGTCCACCCCCTGGGGGATCTCTGTAGTCACCAATCCCTGGGTAGACATTCCTCCCACCTCCTGCTTGCCCACATTGGACAAAGTGGTGGGTGGAGGTGGGGCCTGGAGCAGACTGGGGGTGAGTAGGCCAGGTGTTGGCAAGGGCAGGGTCTTGGGGTCTGATGGGCACTGCTCCTTCTGACTGAGGGAGACATGTGATTTAAATGACATAAAGCAGCACAGCTGTGCCCAAGGAGCTGAATCTGTGACAGTGGCTGTCCCTCTGCAGGGGCACAGGGATGCCTCCTGGGTGCTGGAGATTGAGGCACAGATGGAAGGATGTGGGGCAAGGATGTGGGTGCTGCCCGAGGGGCAAAGGTGGAGCTTCTGGGGAGGGCAGCAGCTCCCTGGGTGGGGGTTGGAATCACCTCCCACAAGAACTTCCCAACAGACGGGCGTCTCCACCTTGGCTCTATCCAGCATGACATGAAGTCCGTGTGCAAAGTCTTGGATTTACCACCTAAGAATTTTAGGAATTTCCTTTCAGTTTGAAAAGAAAACTAGTTCAAAACCTCTCTTCATACTTACAACAGCTTGGGTTTGAAAGCATTTCTGTCCTCCCAGAGGCAATGGCTTCCCAGCCGTGTTCATCTGCCTGGGAAGCTTTGCGCCTTTGCTACCCAGCCCCACACCTCTGTTTGTGGTCCAGGTTTGGTCTGTTTGGGGTTCAGGTCTGGTCAGCATCAGGGTGTGGCCCCTAGGAAGCTAGTGAGGGCACAGGGCCCCTCTGATCTGCAGCCGGCAGATGCTCCTGCTTGGACCACTGACAGGCCGGGAGACTTGGGTAGGGGCTCATTTATATCCAGGCAGGTCTGGCTGCATGGGCCCCCCAGTGGGTCAGCAGAGACGTCCTGGGCAGGAGGTCACTGCAGCCAGTTTGGCCAAACCCACCTCCAGAGATCAGCTTCTCCTCGGTCCTCCTGTCCATCCTGGGGCTTTCTGGATTGTTCTTTCCAGAAAATTCATTCTGCTGATGCTGGTGGTCAGGGGCTCCTGACTCCCCTGCAGCGGCCTGTTTGGGATCTCAGGGTCCTGGGCTCCCATGTTAGGCCCCCAGGTTAGTCTCACCCCAGCTGCCACATGCTATGGGGCACAGTGTTGTACACTGGGACTGAGGTCCAGACTGTCCTGGGGTAGCCCCATGGTCCTCAGCTGCCCACTCACAACGCTTCACCTCACTTGGGCTAGGAAAATGGTGCTCACTGGATAGTCTCTCACTTTTGAAAAACACATTTGGCAACTGTAAGTTAACACCCAACTTTATACTATTCATCCATGGAAAATTCACAGCTAAGAATGAAGTTTCTGTGTGATGGAGGCAAGTCTGAGTCCTACAGACAGAGCAACAGGGCAGAGCTGTGTGAGGAGTCCCCTCAGCCTCTCTTCGCCATAGGTGCTGGCTTCCTTACCCCCAGCGCTAGGCCCAGCCCCTGCTCCCTTCTGGCTCCCTCAGGGTGGGACTGCTGTGGTGGGGCTTCATAGTAGTGAGTTCCAAGAGTGGCTGCTTAAAGGGGCCTGGCCCCCTCCCGCCAGCGACATGTCTACTCTGCTTTCCTCTTGGGCATGAGTGGAAGCCCCCGAGGACCCCACCAGAAGCAGGTACTAGGGCTTCTCCGGCCTACAGACTCAGAGCCAAGCAGACCTCTCTTTCTGTGAATCACTGGCCACAGGTGTTCCTTGATGCAAATGGATGGCAGAGGGGTCCTGAGGGCAGCCCCTACAGGCCTCCTGGCTCTGCTGGGACACCCCCAGCCTAGCCTCAGGTCATTCTGCTGTTGCACTGAGCTGAGAGGGCTTCCTGCTCCTCCGAGCACCCCACGTGGCTCTGCCAGTGAGTGCAAAACAGATGGGCAAAGTGGCTCCTTGTGGAAAACCACTGCTGGTGAGCATCCCATGTCCATCCAGAGCAGAGTGTGCAATTGTGTTCCAGTTCCCTAAGCTACCGGAGGGCTCATGCCATGCAAAGGGGCAGGTCTGCAGAGCCTGAAGTGATTCCATTTTTATTAAAATCAAAACAAAGGACTTGGCCCCAATCAAATAAGAATTCTGAAAGACCGAAACAGTTCTGGAAGACACTGACTGAAGGTGCAGGTCAGCCCCAGGGCTCCAGGTGCAAAACCATGATGGTAATAAATCTTTGAATATTTATTTTGTCCTACACGGTGCATCAAGTTTAAATGGATTAGATATAAGGTACAAATAACACTAATGGGCACACTTGAACATAACACATAAAAAAAAAGAACAGGACACTAAGCCACCCTAAGAAGTTTATGGTTAGTCTTATTTTATATTCACAATTTGCGTGTGATTCTTAGTGACCATTTCGAGAGGCTTACACTACTTGTGAAAATAAAAATACAGTATAAAGCTGGGCACGTAATCCCAGTGCTCTAGGAGGCCAAGGCAGGAGGATCCCTTGAGCTCAGGAGTTCGAGTCCAGCCTGAGCAAGAGTGAGACCCTGCCTCTACCAAAAATAAAAAAATTAGCTGGGTGCTGTGACAAGTGCCTATAGTCCCAGCTACTTGGGAGGCTTGAGCCCAGAAATTTGAGGTTGCTGTAGGCTGTGATGCCATAGTTCTCAATACAGGGTGACAGAGTGAGATTCTCAAAAAAAATAAAAAAAGAAATAAAGAAAATATAGTATAAAGACTTCACCTGGCTAGATGTGGTAGCTCATATATGTAATTCCAGGAGTTTGGGAGGCCAAGGAGGGAGGATCACTTGAGAGCAGGACTTTGAGACCAAATAGGCAACATAGCAAGACTTCATCTCTAAAAAAGATTTTACGTAAGGCTCAGGTTGCATTACTGCCTATGACAGTTCTGACAGAATGACAGCCACTAACACCTATGTTCTTTCCCTGAATGTTGAGTGTCCACACCTTTACTTTTGGGGTCACTGTTGCGCTATTCCACAAAGAATACTCCAAGAGGCACACTTCTGGGGACACCCCCATTGTTTCCTTAAGCCACATTCCCTGAAATCCTTAAGCCACATTCCCTGAAATCCACAGATAAATCTGATGGTGGCTGCTGGGAAGCACCTCTCCGTCCCACTTTGTTTTTGCAATTTTCTCCATCTAATGCTTTTACAGACACAATCTGGGTGGGACAGAGCAGACAGCAAGTCTGCAGGTGACTTGAGTCCGTGGGTACCTCAATCTAGCTCGCTTGGTCTAGCGCCCCCTGGTGCCCTTGAGATGCACTGCAGTGGGGCACCTGCTCCCACAGGAAGGACCTGGAAGGAGTTCTGAGATTGCACTCCAGCCCACTAGTCTGTCACATTATCACACCACTCAAGATGACCATTTTGCTATTAGCAATGCTATAGCAAACATCTTTGAGGAAACAGTTTGATTAATTTGAATGAGACATACTATTTTTTTAAATTTGAATTTATTTATTTATCTTTGTTGCAGTTTTTGGCCAGGGCCGGGTTTGAACCTGCCACCTCCGGCATATGGGACCAGCACTCTACTCCTTGAGCCACAGGCACCGCCTGAGATTTATACTATTTTCCCGAAATAACTCATTGACTCTGGCTACGTTAATCAATCAAATGAGCATCTCATTCCTCCTGGCTGGTCCATTCCAGAGTAATTCCTCTGAATGGCAATAGTATACATTTCCTGTCCATAAACATCAGCTTTAATGTCAAAGATTTTTTCCCTCAAACCTCAGAAGCTTAGTGAAAAAATGAAAGTCACAGTGAGAATTATGTCTGCTCGCTGGCCCTTCTGGATCTCCTGCTACACATAGTTGCTGGCAACGCTCTCTCTGTGTGTGGCCTCCCCTGTGTGGATGGGGGTGGGCACTGTTGTGAGGCTGCACTCGGCCAGGGAGGGGCCTGCCTTGAGGTTTCTGTTTTCTTGCAGTCACTGTGTAGTTGTGGGTTCAGAGTTCAGCATCAGCCTGGACCCAAGCCCCTCCATGGCTGAGTGCAGGGAAGGATATTGTGGGGTCTATTCTAAACCTTTATATGAGATTTATATATGGGCCAGGCTGAGCTCCTGGACCCAAGCCCCTCCCTTCCCATCTGCACAGGGAAGCATGCATTCAGGCAGTTTAAGACTCAGTTGATGCTCAAAAGCCCTTCATTTACCTGAAAATTGTCAGAGAATGTTATAAAAAACATGAAATGCTAAAATTATGGCAGCAAGTTTATGTCAACAAAGCAAGGTGAAGCAATGGAAGAAACCATGAGATTTTAGACGTGCATCAATCCCCTTCCCCTCAGGAGACTAGCACTCCACCTTGGGAGAGGCCACAGAAGATCAGAGGTAAAGGCCACTGTCATGCTGTCTTGGGAGACATTTCAAAAGTCCTAAGCAACAGCCCTGAGGGCTTCCTCTGCTCACCCCTCACAGCATCACCCCATGGCCCCAAAACCAATGCTGTGGCTGAGTGTGTTGCCAGGTAACCAAAGGGACAGGAGCCTGAGGAAGACGTGATTAAAAAGCTATTTTATTGCTCATATTTCACATTTAGCCTATATCTCAAAGTTTGAAATAATCATGTACGTATCACATAACACGCACAGAGAAAAACATTTAGATATCATTAGGGATTTGGGAGCCCACTTAGAATACTTCATCACCATGACATTTCTCAGCATCTGACGGTGCTCATTGTCAGGACAGAGTGAACTTACAGTGCAGCAGCCAAGCATATGCCACATGCCATCCAGAAGGACAAGGATGGTGAGGGTGGAGGGTGTGGGGCCTTTCACCTGGTAGCCCAGGCATCCTGGTGTCCAAGGGCCCGGGATGCTTGGGAGGCTGGCGGTGGCGGTGGTGTCCTCAGGCATGTGCACCACACACACAGTCTTAAATGTGCAGCTGAAGGAGCCTCAGCTCTGCCTCTGGAAAGGAGTGGCAATTACCCCATCTGTGTTGCACTTAACTGCCGTAAGACCAGCCCAGGGAGATATAACACATAGAACATTCTCTGACAATTTTCAGGTAAATGAAGGGCTTTTGAGCATCAACTGAGTCTTAAACTGCCTGAATGCAAACTCCCCTGTGGAGTAGGTGGGCACCAGTGAGGCTGCACTCAGCCAGGGAGGGGCTTGGGCCCAGGCTGATGACTGAACTCTGAACCCACAGCTACACAGTGACTTGCAAGAAAACAAACCTCAAGGCAGGTGTCTGGTGGCCAGGTGACCACACACAACGCAGCTCAGCCTGGCCCATATATAAATATCATATAAAGGTTTAGAATAGACCCCACAATCTCCTTTCCAGTCTGGTGCAGTCCTGACCAGTGAGAGAAAGGTGGGGTCTGAGGCCTCTGACCTGGGTGCACAGCAGAGTCTCCTGCCCAGCAGAGTCTCCTTCCCACTTGAGAGAGGAAGAGGAGGCCTCACTTGCAGGTTGAGTTCAGGTCCAAAATTTGTCTCTGGACACAACTTCACATATGACCTGAGTGTCAGGTAAACAGAAGCATGTGGCAAAGGACAGGTAAGGTGAGGATGTGGTGGAGTGGCCTGTGTGCGTGGCATGTGCACACACTCCTGTCTGGGCTCCCGCACACAACAGACTCCGTCTCCCAGAATGTTGTAACTGTACAGCCTAATAGTGAACCAGCTGGTGGGTGTTCATTTTGCCTCAAACATGAACATTTTAAGGAATTTTTTTTTTTTCGTAGAGACAGAGTTTCACTGTACCGCCCTCGGGTAGAGTGCCGTGGCGTCACACGGCTCACAGCAACCTCCAACTCTTGGTTCTACGCGATTCTCTTGCCTCAGCCTCCCGAGCAGCTGGGACCACAGGCGCCGGCCACAACGCCCGGCTATTTTTTTTCTTTTGTTGTTGCAGTTTGGCCAGGGCTGGGTTTGAACCCGCCACCCTTGGCATATGGGGCTGGCGCCCCACTCACTGAGCCACAGGCGCTGCCCCATTTTAAGGAATTTTTAAGGCATTAAGAGCAAAGTTTCAAACATATCATCTATATGCTACCCCAGATAGTCATTAAAATACTTTATTCAATTATATTACTTAAATGTGTCATTAAGAAAAAAGCACAGTTACATATGCTGTCTCATGTGCGGGGCCGGTGCTGGCTGAGGGAGTGGGAGCCTAAAAGATCCCCCTCTCGTGCACAGACCCCCATTGTGCGCAGGCCCTGCAAGGAGCTTGAGGGTCGTAATAAAGATGCTAACTTTGTCTTTGAAATTACTTCGCTGTTGAAGAAATTGAGAATACAAATGTCAAATAAGAAAAATTGGAGAAAAGAGCTCATTACTTTAAATATGTATTTTTTACAGTTAAGATATCCTGTAAATGCTTTTAAAAGTATGATTAATGTTGACACTGTAATTTAAAATCCATAAAAATTATAAAAGTGAGCATTATTGAATTTCTGAACTACTCCAGAAACACATTCTCAAGTATATCTAAAGTTATATCTGCCCTGCCACACACTTACGGTGTCTGCTCTCCAAAGCTGGTCAAGACTAGCCTAGGTGCTGCCTCTGCAGCAGGCCAGAGATGCTGAGCGGTGGCCTGGTGGCTGGGGCCCGGGAAGGCAATGCAGCCTGGGAGCTTCCAAGGCTGGGAGAGGCCCCTTTCCCCGCTGCACCTGGACACTGGTGTGCTGGAGTTTGTGACCGTCCCCTGTAGGGCATCTGCAGTGGTGGAACCCTGACAAATTCAATAGACATAACATCACACATGTTGCAGGTATCTTTGCAGGCCTGGGGATAATGCTATTTTGTGCTGACCATCCTCACCCCCTCTGAATGCCCGGGCCAGGCAACCTCTCACAGAGGCTGTCATGTCCTGGCCCTCCCCTGAGCCCTGCTCTGTGTGGTGACTGCGGCAGTCAGGAGGTCCAGTCCACAGCTCCTCTCAGGGCCAGTGTCAGTATGAAGCGCGGTTGGAACAGGGTGGAATCTAGGATGCTGACCTCTGACCTGCCTACACAACCTAAGACACACGCTGTGACCCCATCCCCAACCCTTTGGCTTGTGCAGCAAGCCCAGCCCCTTCTTGCCATGTGGACCCACCTGATCTTCCTCAATCTTAACCTGTATCTTGCCCTCTGCTCAACCCTTAACCTTGGGGTCCTTTCAGGTCCCACCCTCAGGATTCTGAAGGTTCTAGAAGCCCCCGTGGCCAGCCTGTCCATCTTCATGCTCTGGTCACACTGTCCTGGTGACAACTTCGGCATCTCAGGTCCAGCCCACACCTCGCCTACAGGCTGCACCCAGGCTGCAGTTTTATGTGTCAGTTGTATTTCACCCCTTGGCAGCCTGCTGCTCACTGTCTGCACTCTACGATGGTTTGACATCCTAGGGCCTTGCCAGTCCTGGAGACACTGCTCCTCCCTGGGCCAGGAATTTCTAGAAATAGTGGCACAAAGGCCCTGCCTGTGCACAGGCCTTTCACATTCAAACCAATCAATCCAGAGCCCTCAACCATTTATTCACCAACTTGACATGGCAAGCCAATGTTCCCCTGCTCTGCACTGCAGTGGACAAATGGGCATTGGCCCCTGGGCTGTGCATTGCCCACCTCACCCTGGGTCAGTGAAGGTGGCTGCCCCTGAACTCTCCTCGCTCCTTCTGCCTGTCCTGGGCACTGTCATTGACTCTCCTTTCAAGGCTGTGGTCTCTGTGCTATCACCTGGCTACATCTGGGTACCACAATACTGGAGACATTTTTTTGGAGATGGGGTCTCACTCTGTCACCCAGGCTGGAATGCAGTGGTGACGTCACAGCTCACTATAGCCTCAAACTCCTGAGCTCAAGCAAACCACCTGCCTCAGCCTCCTGAGGAGCTGGGACTACAGATGTGCACCACACCCCACTTACTTCTGAAATTTTTTCGTAGAGATGGGGTTTTCCTATGTTGCTCAACGTGGTCTCAAACCCCTGGGCTCAAGTGATCCTCCCACCTCAGCCTTCCAAGAGTGCTGGGATTACTGGTGTGAATCTCCATGCCTGGAAAATCCTGGGTACATTTTTCAAAGACCTCAGACAGCTTTATATACAACCAGGCTCATTCTTTGTCTTGCCAAGACCCATCCTGCTTGCGATAGCTGTCCATCCATGCAGTGGCTAGAGGAGAGGTCAAGTGTGGGGTAGGGGTGCAGTGACTACACATGCCCCAACCTTAGGGAATGTGAAAGCAGGCAAATGGATAAAGTGGGCAGATCTTTGGGGCCAATGCGCAAGCCTCGCTAGGGAGACAGTGTGGAGCTTCCAGATTTGAGGGTACTGTGCAGCAGGGCAGGCTGGAGAGCTTGAGGTGGGTAGCCAAGGGTGGACTTGACCACAAGCATTAGAAACTACCCGAGGACTCTAGGTAAGGGGCTGATAGGGAAGGTCTGCCTTTTAGAGAGCTCCCCTGAGCTTTGTACACTTGGGGTGTGCTCAACTCCACAGCAGAGGGTGTGGGCCATCTGTAGCATGGTGAAGTGCCTGGGATCTAGCCAGAGTGGCAGGCCCAGCCCACGGTAATGCAGTGCCCTAGGCACAGCTGCCCCGACACACTGCCCACTGCCTCCTCAAGGGCACTGCTGTGCAGCTGTTCAAAAAGCCAGAAACATTTACCACCTGCCCTTTATGGAAACCACAAGCTGGACCTGCTCTGTTCCTGGGATAATGCACCAGGCAGTCATTAAGTGGTTCTTCTGGAGATTTTAGCAACAAGGCAAATATCTAAGTTATATCTTAGTTTCAAAAAAGGTAACTATGGCCAGGTGTGGTGACTCATGGGTGCTGGGGCTCACACCTGTGATCCCAGCTACTTGGGAAGCCGAGGCACTGCCTGAGCTCAGGAGTTCGAGACCAGCCTGAACAAGAGTGAGAGGCATTATGGTGGGCACCTGTAGTCCCAGCTACTTGGGAGGTAGAGGCAAAAGGATCACTTGTACCCAGAGTTTCAGCTATGATGCTACAGCACTCTACCCAGGAACACAGAGTGAGACTCTGTCTCAAAAAACCCCCCAAAACAAAAAAGCAAAATATAAAGAGATATTTACAATATAACCTCAAAACACATAAAAATAGCATTAGAAAGCAAGCAGCTAAAGTTTTAGCCACAGTTCCTCCTGGAGAGTTGGATGGTGGTGAGCTCTGTACTGTCTCACTTTCCCTAGCGCCTGTCGCTAAGAAGTCACATGCAGGATGCTACCTGAGAGGCTTCGCCATGCTCTGATTGGGAGTCAGGCTGAGATTCTGAGAGCCCCGGTAGGAGATGCTGCCTGTGATGGGAACAGAACACATGTAGTTCATGTTAACACACATTGGGAAGCCACTCAGACCTGCTGGGTCTCTGCAGCCACCGCTCCCTCCCCACCAGTAGCAGTGAGAGGCCCCCTGAGTACTCCTGACTCCACAGAAGAATCCATGTGAGGGATGTGCAATTGTTTTACATTTTGATCTTTTTACAAAACTTTTTGCACCTTTGCAACATAGAAAATATTTAAACCCTCTGAATAAATCAGCAGTTTGATATTAAGACCTGGAAACTAGAACTGATCAGTCTGGCCCACTTCCAGAGCTCTCAGGCCGGGGCTTCCACTCTACCACGTGTGGGCCCTGGGTGGGGGCTGTCCCTCCACAGGCAGCTGTGGCCACCTGAGGCATGCAGGGGAGCCCAGCAGAGGGCTGGAGATTTGACTAAACGCCACATGTGGAGGGAAGCCTGGGCTGCTGTTATTCTGGGGACAGCCTGGAGGCAGCAGCACCTGCAAGGTCCTTTCAGCTCCTCCTACAGTTCACTCCCTCCATCCACTTCCCTCGAAATGTGAAAATGGGGTGTGTCTACTCTGTTGTGGGGCAATACTGCACAAAAGCACATTGACCCTGCATGCCATGAACATCAGATTGACCAGTGCCCTGCCTGTTGTGGAACCTTAGTAGTGCCCAGGCTAGAGCCCTGAGCACAGGCAGCTCTGCATCCCTGATGGGATCATGTCCCTGCCCGTGGGAGTATGGCCATTTGAGGACACTGCCTGTTGGTGGCACCACAGTGACCCTCAAAAGACCTTGAAGAATGGCTGAGAACTAGGGAGGTGAACTGTATGATTTTGTTTTTACATTTTCTGCTTTACAACAGTTTGATCCCATCAGGGCCTAGCTGGTCCTGGACAGCCAGCCAGAATAACTGATTCCTAGAGACAGTGAACAACTGGCCTGTGAGCATCTTGTGTGTGAAAAACAGCCACTCCAGAGCCTACACGCAATGCTACCCTCTCCCCCTGGTTCACACTCCAGGCAGCCGTGTCCCTTGCCCCAGGTGCCCCAGGCCAGGTGCAAGTAGCAGGGCAGCCCTGCACTCTGGAGCTGCAAACTAATGCTGACCAGCCAATTCCAGCCTAGGCAGTGGGAACAAGGTGGCCTTTTTGTAACTTATCAGCATACTTCAAAAGCTAAGGGAGTTTCTGTGTTCCCTGTGGCCTTCTAGAAATGTATTCTGGGGGCAATCCAGTGAGGACAGACACCTGTGTACAGTAGTGGTTATCCCAGTGAGCCTCTGGGATCCTGACACATCCCAGGACGGTGAGGCAGGCATGGACAGTCCCTGGGATGGAATAGAAAGCAGCCACGGTGAGGTGCAGGTGACGTGTCATCAGGAAAATGTGCACTCTGAGGTCAGCATGTCCCATGCACAGGACAGAGAGGGGTGTCCGCTCAGGCTCCCAGCCCACAGCCAGCTTGTGGGGTGAGGCCAGGGGCCCCGGAGCTGCTCCCCTGGTGAGGAAGGGGCTGGGCACAGGGTGAGAGCCATGCTGGGGCCCTCCTAGCCCAGGGTGGGGAAGGGGAAAACCAGCTGGGGTTGGGGGACTCACTTTTGAAACATCAGCAACCCAAAGCCAATTGCCAGTAAGTAAAACTCAAACAGTAAGTTTGTTTACAACCAAGAGGGGACAGAACACAAAGGAACCAGTCTTCCCCTGTGCTCATTCAGAGCTTCTCCCTGCAAGATTACAGCTGTTGGTTGAAGGACAACATACACTTGGGTAAATTTTGACAGTTTTGATTCAACATTGACTTTTCAGAGTATATATACTCTACACACACACACACACACACACAATTTATTTAGAGACAAGGTTTCACTCTGTTGCCCTGGTGGAGAACCATGATGTCATCACAGCTCACAGTAACCCCAAACTCCTGGGTTCAAGAGATCCTCCTGAGTAGTTGGGACTGCAGGCGCCCGCCACAGTGCCTGGCTAGTTTTTCTAGTTTTAGTAGAGGTGTGGGTCTCGCTCTTGCTCAGGCTGGTCTCAAACTCCTGAGCTCAAGGAATCCGCCCTCATCAGCCTCCCTGAAGGCCAGGATTCCAGGTATGAGCCCCCATGCCCAGCCCCCAGAACATACTTCGACCCATACATGTATCAATCTGGAGTGAGGCTGCAAGAACTTTTACTTACCCATGTGTCCATCTTGAGGTGGACTAATCAAAGAGATTCTCGTTGGGCCGGCTGCTCCCTCAGGCTAAGTAGGCAAAAAGAAAATAACTGATTATAAAAAAAAGCTGCCATTTATGAGATTCAGAATTTCATTATTTCTTTTTCACCTTTTAAAAAAAATTTTTTTTTTTTTTTTGAGACAAAGTCTCACTTTCTTGCCCCTGATAGAGTACCATGGCAAGCAACCTCAGACTCCGGGGCTTAAGTGATCCTCCTGCCTCAGCCTCTTGAGAGCTGGGATTGCAGGAGACACTGTGGCCTCATGTTCACTGAGATCCTGTTTCCAGGACAAATTCCTGGTTAGTGTGGCTCCGTGTTCACCTCCTGCTTCTGCTGTTGGAATGCTGGCCCACCGAGGTTGGCGGGGGTACTCTGATCCACCAGGACCTAAAACACTGTCCTGTGCAGGGCTCCACTATCTATTTTTAAGAATTTCCAGAGAGAGAAAAGTAAACAGATGTCCCAGCTGACATTGGAAAACATGAAGTCCTGGGTAACTCTTCATCTGGGTGTACTGATTTTGTTACTTTGAAATCCAGGTGCTGACAGGTTGGAAGTAGTGCTCACAGAGCTGCATGTGCCAGGCCCCACTGTGCCCATCCTCCATCTACCCAGCAATGGTGAGGCAGGCACTGCCGCCTCCCTGCTTGACCCACAGGAAGCTCTGAGTGGAGGCTGGCTGGTGGCAGAGGCCATTTTGCTGCTCAGTGTGACCTGGGATGTCTGCAGGGCACTGTATGCAGCCTCCTTCCTGGGCTCCAGGTCCCTCGCCTCGTCTGTCAGTCCTCAGACTCTGCTGTCTTCACCATGCCCTGCTAAGACCAGGCTGCCTGTCCTCCTGGCCCTGGCATGCCCACCCTAGAGATCACTTGACCCACCCACCACGGAAGGTCCTGTGTCCTCTCCAGAACTCCAGTGTATTCTCTGCCACACCCTGGACCCTCGACCCTCTCTTGCCCGCCCTCCACTCTCACTTGCTGGCAATGTAGTGGGCTGGAGGGACCAGCCCCATGGCCCCAGTGGCCCTCTGTGCTGCCCGCAGGCCTGCTGTCAACAAAGCATGCTCCCATCCACCTAAGCTGATGACTATACTCACAACCCACCTACACAGAAACTCGGTAGGGCTGCTCCTGGCACTTCCCTTCCCCTCCCCAGAGTGCTCTGTTCCTTCCCTTCCTGGGTCCCCCTCAGGGGTGCCTTCAGGATGGTGCATCTTAAGAGTCTGGGCTTACTCCCCTGGGAGCACCCCCCCAATTACAGCCTGTGCAGCTTCTTCCTGCTGCCCACCTACAGTTCACTGGGCACCTTCCACTGCCTGGACAGACATCCCACCTGCCTCAAGCCTCCTCTCACCAGGTGTGATACCCTTTCAAACTTTGAAACTTCAACAGGGAAAATCATCAGCAAACAGTGAGCACAAACTTATCAATACATGACTAGGATGAAGGAAATCATCTTTTCTTGCCTAGTGTCCAATAAGAAATAATTTTTGTTTGTTGGGTCAGTTCCTGAGTCCTCTGTTTGTGGGAAAATCTAGCAGTTGTTGGAGCAAAAAGAATCATTCATTTTCCTTTTGAGATAGAATATCATTCTCTCTCTGTGGGTAGAGTGCCTTGCTGTCATAGCTCACAGCAACCTTAAACTCTTGGGTTCAAACAATCCTCTTGCCTCAACCTCCTGAGCAGCTGGGGCTACAGGCACCCACCACAACACCCGGCTAGTTTTTCTAGTTTTAGTAGAGATGGGGTTGTAGAGACAGGATTTCACTCTTGCTCAGGCTGGTCTTGAACTTGTGAGCTCAACAGATTCTCTTGTCTCAGCCTCCCAGCCAGGCCCGAGCAAAAAGAATCTTAAGAGACTGAGTGCCCAGGCTTCTGGCCTGTGGCTGAGGCTGGGGACAGGCATTACGAGGGGCTGGGAGGGCACCTGTGCACTTCATGCTCTCCTGGCTTCCTGGGACGAGACTGACAGGCCTGGGGAGCAACTGGGCACTAGGACGAGGAGGCCCTAGCAGCTGCACTGGCCACACTCAGATCCTGACAGTCTAGACCAGGCCAGGCACAGAGCAGGTCCAGACCCAACCTGGATGGTTCTGAGAATATTGCCATACAGCTAAGAGGCCTCAGGGAGGTGTCCCAAAACGTCAGGCTGTCTGTTTGGGGAGTATGTCTGCACAAGTGGAATTCACGGGATGGCAAACAATGACGCCCACACCCCTTTAAGACAGCACCGACCACCCAGAGTTCCACAGTAGGCCTTTCCCAACCTCCCTCCCCGGCATCTCCATACAGTGGGAGGACAACCTGAGCTCTCTCCCACCTGACCAGCTGTGTAACAGGTATCATGTGTGGGCTCGGGCCAGGAGATGCAATTGAAATGGGGGCCCCCTTGTCCCCTTTGGCCTATTTATACCTCACTCAGTGCAGGGTTTTCCTGCCAGAGAATAAATTCTGTTAAGGCTCAGGATGTTCCTGATGTCAGAAAAAAGTGTGGAAGATCCACTGGGACCTGTGTCTTCCTTTGCCCAGCTTGTGAGCTACAGAAGACGCTGGTGCCTGTGGTTATGGTGACTCCACAGGGTAGGTGCAGACACGGGTCCTGCCACATGGGGAGGCTGTGCTTCCACCAGCCATATGTGCACAGGCCTGGCTGCCTATAATCCTGGATGTTCTGAGCGTTCCTTGGTCCTCGTTGACCACCGGGGGCTATGGGAAACTGGGAAACTGACCTGGGACTTGGAGACCATAAGTGCCAAAGGATAGACAGAAGCCAGCGTCCAGGGTCTTGGTGGTACCTTTACCTGGGGAGGTGCACCCATGCAGTGTGTGGCCCATCTGCAAGTCTGAAGCACAGAGTCACCGGGCAGGTGTGGGTGACAAGTGCAGGGGAGGCAGGCAGGGCAGGTACAGGGCGCTCCTGCTCTAATCATCTGCCAAGGAGCTGGGGTTTCTCCTTTGCCACAGCTTCCTGGGCTCTTCCTACTAAAGTCCACCTTCTTGCCCTGGACCTTCCAGGTCCCTCCAGTCTGGTTCCGGGACTCCCTTGAGGCGAGCACTGCTACTCAAGAGCAAGTCTGCAGGGCAGAGTCCACCTCACAGGCCACTGGGAGACAGAAGTCCCATTCATAGTGCTCAGAACAGTGTGTGCAAGCGAGTGGCACAGGTGACACAGCCTTGGCAACACATGCATCAAGTAAGTAACTCATACAAGTAACCATGTGCCAATCAGGTGTCCGTGACCCTCCCTCCCCCGCCCCCCCCTCGCTTGCCCATCCCACCTGTAGTGCAACCTCCCAGGTCCCTCCCTGCTCCTATCTGAGCCCTACTGCTGCTGTGCTCGGCCAGGGATAGCAGCCATCCTTGGAATCTGCCTGAGTTTCAGCCAGGTTTCCTCTGGGCTTGTCTCTAATTTGAAGCTGTTTTCTGTTTTCCAGAGTCCTTCAAATTTCTGGCACTTCTTTTCCTGGGCTGCAAGACTTAACTGCTTTTTTCTTTAGCTTTGTCTGTGTCACTTCTTGGGACTGCAGATGAAGGCAGGTAAAGCACAGGGCCACCAACCCTACTGCCACCTCCTGAAACCAGCCCAGGATCAGCAGGTGCCAACATGGAACAATGTGGGACTAGCACAGGACGAGCAGGGGCCAACATGGGAATAATATGGGATCACCCGACATCAACACAGGTACAACACAGGACCAACCTGGGAACAGCACAGGGATAACTCAGGCCCAGTGTGGGAGCCTGCTGCTGTCCCCACCTGCTTTCTTTCCTCCAGCTTCAAGTGCTGCCTCAGGCTGAAAGCCACGGTCTGTTCCAGTCCCTCCACAACCCCACACGCTCACCCCAGGTCAGCATGTGGGGACAAGCCGCCCACAGCTCGGGGTGGTAATGCTCACTGGTGCTGAGAAAGGCTAGAGGCACCAGGTATCTGGCACCAGGGGAAGCAGCCACACAGATGGACTTACTTTTCTCACTGGGGAAGGAGTGAGATCAACTTCCATTGCCTCCACTCTGTTGAAACATCATAAAATGCATTAGTCACACACACAAAAAGACCATACACATGTCTAAATCTTTCTCTAGTTCTGTGAAGCCATCAGAGTTCAGTCAATCACAGACCTGGTCATTGTCACTGCTCTTTATATTCATGTTGTCTGTCAACTGAGCCTCAGAACACAGGCGCTTGCCAGGCCCTGGCAAGTTCTTCCTCTCACTGCATCTGTGGCCACACCCACCCACAGCTCTGCACACTTCTCTGCCCCAACAATGCCTGCCCAGAGCCTGCTGCACTGAAATCTCCTGAGCAAGGAGTGTCTTCTGTATCTAGCGCTCACCGCCTGCCCACACATCACACCCTTCCTCAGCCCGAAGAACGCTGGGGAAACACCGTTTGGACTCGTCTTCCAGATGGCCCTTCCCTTAGCCTTACCATCCTTATAGCTGGTGGCCTCAGAGGAAAGAGTGCCAGCAGGAATCCCAGCCATGGTGCTCATTGGTCCAACCTGGATGTACTGAATTCTTATACCTCTACATTGCCTGAGGACCCATCCTAATCCCAAGTTCACCTCTCTGGTACCAGTCCAGGGCTCTGTCACTGATGGTCCCCAACTCCATGCCACCCCCAGTTCTCAATGTGGCTGACCTAGAGACTTGCCCTCTACACCCTCCTTCTGGTGACCACACCCCTGTGGGGCAGCCAGATACTACCTACTGAACTGAACCTGCAGCCCTGACACCTGCAGAACCTGTGCAGACCCACCACCATGACCACCGCTCAGTTAAGGCAGGACACATGGGACTCACACCTGCCTGCTGTAAATACCCCGTGGGAAGCCTGTTTGGGTAATGCCCTAGAACCCAAAAAGTTGCTGGCCTAGGGGCCCTCTCTCTGCCAGACCCTGCACATCAGCCTCCCCATGACCTTCCCCATCTCATGGTGTCCTTTTGGCCAGGGTCTGTAGGTGATAAATCTTTGAACTTGTTCTGCCCTGTGATGTGCATTGAAATCACACCTTCCACGCAAAGAACCAGGGGCTTCCCCAGGCCAGATTCTCCCAGGACACTGATGCAGACATAAGGCTGGCATCCTAGTGCCAGAGCTCATCTGACAGGCACAACTGGACATGGGTCAGTGAGAGCCACAGGGACATCCTCTTGTGTAAACAAGATCCCCGATGGGGCCTGGGCTGAGCCCTTTCACATACCACCAGGGCTGTCCATCACTCTGGCACTGGACTCCCAGGTTAACTCTGCAGACACCGCGTCACGTGATCATTTCACACTTATCCCTGCAGCCAAGGGGCTAGAGTGGGCTGAGTAATCAGCTGGTCACATACCAGATTTGGGACTCAAAGCAAGTACCAGTGGGAGTTGGATAGCCAGCTCCCTGCCCAGTACTAGGGGCTGCAGAGTTTGGGACTTGTGGGGTGGGACAGATGAGTGGTGCAGACAGGCCCTGTCTCTCGCAGGCTCCACATGACCCCACCCCACGCACCTGTCAGGAGCTGATAAGCGAAGTGGCTGCAGCAGGTGAACAGGCAGCTTTGCTGAAAGAGTGGAGAAGGGTACCTTAGCACCAGGGCACGTCTGGTGGAAACCAATGTCTCCAAACTCCCCTTTCTGGCATTATTTTACTTACTTGAAACTGAATTTTTTATTGTGCTGAAAGCTGCCTGTTGTGATGATCTCATGCTAAACAGATAAAAGGTATTGAATTAAACTATGAACATACACTGTTATTCCAACTGAAAATGTAAAGCAGCTCTGAATCAGCTAAATATTCTGATGGGATTACAAAAGGGTACTTCGTATGAATCTGACATTCTCCAAAATGCTCTATTAGTCCAACTGGCCCCTTCTTCCCAACCCCTGGAGCAAAAATGAGAGCCACACTCATCACCATTTAAGCAACAGGCTCTCGAAACTCCAACTGTTACTGGACAGCAGCGAGTGGCAGGTGTCAAAAGTACCAAGTTGGGACGTGACAACAGGTGCTACCACATCAGTTTTTGTTTTTGTTTTTTTTAGACAAGAGTTCCACCTAATCATCCTGGGTAGAGTAACGTGGTGTCACCATAGTTCATAGCAATCTCAAGACTCCTGGGCTCAAAAGATCCTCCCGCTTCAGCCTCCCGAGTAGTTGGGACTATAGGTACCTGCCACCATGCCTGGGTAGTTATTTCTATTTTTGGTAGAGATGGGGTCTCACTCTTGTTCAGGTTGGTCTTCAACTGGTAAACTCAAATGATCCTCTTGCCTTGGCCTCCCATAGTGCTGGGATTACAGGTGTGAGCCACCATGCCCAGCCCACATTAGTTGTTAAAGGCCAACAAGAGAACTGTGGGCAAGTTACTTGGTCATTTTTTTCTTCTGGCAAAGCCCTGCACCTTCCAGCTGTGCAGATACATGTGTGGAAGTGCAGCAGGCACACGCAGCAGGCACATGCAGCAGGTGGACGATGCCCTAAGCACCCATCTGTGCCAACTGGTGGGATAGGAACCCTGAACCCTCACTCCCACCCCAGTCCATTTCTACCTCTCCTGCCCCAAGGTGAGGACAGGCACTTCATCAGAGCCCAGAACACAGAACACATGAGGTGCCTGATGAAGTTTTGTGCAAGTGGCTGACCATGGTGGGTAAAATACCTGAATCTGGAACCTGGCAGGGCTGGGCCTATGTCCCCTGAAAGCAATCCTACCTCCATGCACCTCCAACAAGCATTTCCTTATGTCTAAGGCTTGGAGAAGGTGAGTCTCTAAACTCTCTGCCCAAGACAACAGAGGGGAACCCGCTACCACCACTGGGAGTGTTGCAGCAGGGTCTGAGGTAGGGTCTGGCTGGCAGTCCTCTCTGGAGGACAGCACAAGGGTGCCAAGGATGCACAGAGTGGGGTAGGTCTACCAGCCTCACAAGAGACCACCAACCACACCAGAAAGGGTGTCCAGGAGTGACAGCAGAGGCCAAGGAGGTAAAGGTGGATTCCTGAGGACATCGGGCAGGGAAAACAAATAGGCAGCTATGAAGTGTCCACATAAAAGATGCAGACACAGCAATGAGCAAATTCTATTTTCCAAATAGTGAAAATGAGCAGGACAAGGCCGGGCATGGTGGCTCACGCCCGTAATCTTCACTTTCTGGGACACCTAGGTGGGCTGCCTGAGCTTACAGGTTTAAGACCAGCCTGAGCCAGAGCGAGATTTCGTCTCTAAAAATAGCTGGGCATTGTGGCGGGCACCTGTAGTCTCAGCTACTTGGGAAGCTGAGGTAGGAGAATTGAGGCCAGGAGTTTGAGGTTCCTGTTAGCTGTGGTGACACGACATTGCTCTACCCAGGGTGACGAGAGACTCTGTCACCAAAAAAAAAAAGAGTGGAAATATTCTAGAAAAGTTAAGTAGGACAGAATAACAACTCAGTAGAGAGTTAAGTAGAGAAGTAGCTACAGTACTGATCAGGAGATTGGGGAGAGGAAGAAGGAGTGTAGGACATGCCCAGGCGACCTAAGATGAGACATCATACAGAAGGTCCCAAGACCCAGATGGCAGGGGCAACAGCTATGGCAGGGACTGCACAGAGGCAAGATTTAGAAAGATTTAGTCAGGAATTTTACAGAAATAACAAGACACTTATGTCCACAGAAAGAAAACAAATTACACACCAAGGAGAAAAAAGTGATCCCTTGATGCACAGTAAAGACCTATCTGCCCTCTTCTGATACTAAATTTAAAGCAAGTCTGCAATGTTTCTGCAAAGGGTAGCTAGTGAATGCAGGAAGTGGTGCCACTATGTGACAGGCAGACGCAGGCAGAGGCACTGGAGGCAGGAGCGTCCTCAGGGGACCCAGCCCGTAGGATCACCTGTGGTCAGCCACTCGTGCAGAGCTTTTCATTGGGCACCTCACGTCCTCCACTTGTTTTGGGCTTTGGCAATTCAGAGTGAGCTGAACAAGCTGAGTGTCCAAGTGCAATGCCTTCACAATTCTTTAAAAATGTGCTGTTGTCAGCTAGAGGGCTGTACGAAAATGCACTTGGGGCTGGACATGGCCTGGAGTTTGCTGACCCCTGGAATATACCTGGGATAACTCTTATAATTCAAAATAATGACAGCTGACAGAGGCCTTTTTCACCCCAGACAGGCCGAGCAGAGCCTGGTACAGGGGAGAGGGTGGAAAGTGACAGGCACTCCACTCCCCCCGCTGTGTGGCCCTGGCTCAGCACCCACATGCACCTAGGGTGGCTCCTATCTGGACACACTGCCAATGGGGGACAAGAGACCCACAGGCCATCAGCTCCTCAACACTCAAATCAACGTGCAGGCACCACACAGGGACCTAACAATGATCCAACATGTCACAGCATTCAGCAGGAACGGAGCTGGGTCTCCCAAAATCTAAGGCACCACTGGAGGTAAGATGCATGGCATCGAGGTGTCACTGTGCTAACTGAACATGTCATGGCATGTCACTGATTCCAAATTCCAGGGACATTAAATGCAAACAGAGTTCGTTCAGAACAGATGCCATGTGGCAAGGGCACTGTAAATGGAGAAGAAATGAGAACTTCAAATGACTGGATTTTCCAGATACAGACATGCAACACTTTCAGTTACCATTTTTGGTTAATTCTAGTAATTCTGGATGTGTCCTTCTGAAACACACCTGTCATCCCCTGCAAAGCCTTTATAAACAGAACAGGCCTTGTGTACCCACCTTTCACAAATATCTACAATCCTGGCAGAAAGGAGCCACCAGGCTGCAGGGGTCACCCTCAGAGGCCTGTGGTTAGCCACCCCCCAGGGCCTTCCTGCTGCCCTGGGACCCAGTCAGGGCTCCTCGTCCAGGGGACCATCTGCCTTTTCCACTGTCTTTCTTGTCTCTCTGATCTTCCCTTTGGCTTCCCACAGCATTTCTGCTTTGACACAAGTTTCTAGCACATGAAAATGCTCCCTCCTCTGTTCCCAAAGTTGCACCTGCAGCTCTCTCCCTTCCAGAGCTCAGAGGGCAGACGACTTCTGTACAGTGATGGCTGGTGGCCCTGTCTGTGCGCTCAAGGGACTTACCTCTGCAGCTGCTCTATCTGCAACACTGACCTTCTGAGGGACTCCTCCAACTTAGAAATCTAAACATAATTAAATGGCTTCTTGTTATTAGACAGGTTATGCCAAGTGACAGATCAAAGATATTTTGACCCTTTAAATTTCTTAGACCAGAAACAAAACATGAGTTTCTCTACATGGAAGCTGCCCTCACACTATTAATAAGTAAATCTGCGCTGGGTACCTGGGAAATTGGCACTGGGACCATTAGTGCAGAGCTAAGTCAGCCCAGCCCAGGAGACACCTTCAGTCCAGACAGGTGGACAGAGTCTGGAGGAGGGTCAGCTGGGCTTCAGGGAGTGCTCTGGTCTCAAAAGCTAAGATGTAGCACCCTGCGCACTCAGCAGCTCCACAAGCACGGTCTCCAGGGTTGTGTCACATGGGGCCCTGGCTGCCAGACCTGGGTGTATTAATGCAGATTCTCCTGTTCTAGGGTGGTGTCAAATGTGGTTAATACTACCCAGCCTTGAGGTTTGCTGGTGGGACCAGAACATACACCAAATGGTTACCAAAGGCTTGGCACCTGCTGGAAGACCCTGGGCAGGACTTGGGGGAGCAGCGTGGGGAGTGTTGGGTGTGAGTGTGTCAGGTGTGGGGGGTGTTGGGCAGGTTGAGTGTGTCAGGTGTGGGGAGTGTCGAGTGTGAGTGTGTCAGGTGTCAGGCAGGTGTGAATGTGTCAGGTGTGGGGCTGTTGGGCAGGTGTGTCATGTGTGAGGGTGTCAGGTGTGAGTGTGTCAGGTGTGGGGGGTATTGGGCAGGTGTGAGTGTGTCAGTGGAGGGGGTTTCTGGTAGGATGGGTGGTGGTGTTGAGAGGGGGTTGGAGTACTGGGGGTGATGGTCTCCTTGGTGGGGCTGTGCACAGAGGGGACTTCTGGACACTTGGGAGGAGTGCTGGCATTTAGAGGCTTTAACATTGGCTTATTTATTTTACTTATTGCAAAACCTTCAAAGTTGTTTTAAAAAGGACTTTTACTAGAAAACAAGATTGGGCGGCACCTGTGGCTCAATGGGTAGGGCGCTGGCCCCATATACCGAGGGTGGCAGGTTCGAACCCAGTCCTGGCCAGCTAAAACAGCAGTGGCAACTGCAACAAAAATAACTGCGTGTTGTGGCAGGTGCCTGTAGTCCCAGCTACTCGGGAGGCTGAGGTAAAAGAATTGCTTAAGCCCAAGAGTTGGAGGTTACTGTGAGCTATGACGCCACAGCACTCTACCGAGGGCGACACAGTGAGACCCTGTCTCAAAAAAAAAAAGGAAAGAAAGAAAAAAGAAAACAAGATAGTTGAGCAGATAAGCTTCCAGCCACCTCCAGGACCCTAAGGCCCCATGTAGCCCAGCCAGTGAGATGGCAGTGGGTGTCTGGGTGGGCAATGATCGGGAGAACCACAGGCAGGTTCTGGGCACTGTGGACTGGCAAAGAGGCCAGTGAACAAGTCCCCACAGCTGGTCAAGCAAAGATAAACAATTTCAAGTCTAGTTTTCTCACCGCCTTTAAGAGCAAGGTGTTTTAACTAACAAGTCTGATATATAAATTGAAAGGTCAAAAAATTCAGGAGGCAATGATTCGATTTACCTTTTCTCTGTAGAAGGCTAACAATCTCTTCCTGTGTTTTTCTTGAAATTCTGAAATCTGAGAAGATAACAGGGTTCAGCTGCTGACACCTCAGGACCGCCAGAGAGCATCCTGAAACTGATATGTGGGCCTGTGGGTGGGGAATGCAGAGAGCAAAGCCACGCCTGATGGGCAGAGCTGGCAGATACCAACCGCCTGGTGGCCTTGTCAAACTCCCAGAGCCAGCCATGCCTGAAGCCAGCCCTGTCCCTGGCCTTCCCATCACATGCTCCCCAGACTGCACACTGCTGTATATAGTCTGAACTGGGTTTCTGAGAGCACCAATATGAGGTCTGTGATCAACTCAGAGAAGACAGAGCTATTTCATAGGTTTCAGACAATGGCACCCACCCATTGGAATACTAAACTATCACTGCTTCAGGCTAATTCCTATCACCATTCAGTGCATGGCCAGAAGACAAGGCCAAACTGGGACTTAAACAGCATCCACCTTACAGATCACCAACTTCATGGGCAAGAACAACATGCTGGGTCCATCATCAGCCTCCACCTCAGCTTGGGGCAGTTCCCAGCTATCCCCCGGCCTTGTCTCCCTAGAGCAGGTGGGAGATGGCCAATGCTGGGAGTGGCAACATTAACAGAAGATGAAAAGGAAGGCAGGCTGGGACAATGGAGAACCCCTCCTCCGCTGGACAGCTTCCCCTGCAGACCAGTGGGCTGGAGGCTGTCCTGTGATGCCCTGGGAGGAGAGGATGCAGGTTCAAAGAGGACACTGAGTAGCATTAGAAGCTGGGAGCGGGGAAGGGTACAAAGGCTGCAGAGGCACTGGGACACAGGAAGAGAGGGAGTTGAGCATACGGGGAGCCGTGGAGCCTAACACCACAGGGTGCAGCAGGGTCCATGGGCCTGGGGTGGGATGCCTGCGTCAGAGAAGGATCCAGAGAGCCCCGACTTGGGGAGGGCTTCTAAACCCCAAATTTCAAGGTACATCTAACTGTGAATATGGGAGGGAGGGCTTCTTGCCCAAAGGACTCAGAACTGAACTGAGATCACTTGTGTCTCAATGTGACACCAAAAGCACAAATAATACACCAAAAGGACGTTGCCAAAACAGAAAGCTTTTGTACTGTAAATGTTTCACCATCAAGAAATAAAAAAAGATAACCCACAGAAATACAGTAGAACCTCTGTAAGTGACCACCCAAAGGACTGTGGCAAGCTGGTCAGCACACAGAGGGGGGTCAGCATGAGGAGCCAGGCCTGCTGTGCTGACACGTCCATGTGCTGCACGTCCAGGTTGTGAGGATTAGATCAACTGGAGGAGGTGCTCAGTGTAGGGAGGTGGGCAGCTGTGGAGGGTCTGCTATATCTTAGCAGAAAATATTTGCTGATCATGTATCTTCGAAGGGACTGGCCCCCAGGATGCGTAAAACGTGGAATCTCTTAGAGACAGTGTTCCTGGGCCACCTGAGTCCCCTGACTCACCTGGGCAGTCTCTCTGGAGTACTTTCTGCACAGCCCATCGATGCCCACAAAGAAGGACTGAATATCTGAGTCAGTCTGAAAGAGAGAAAATGACTTCACTTATACTGCATGGCGGGTTTTCTTGATGAAGTCTTGGCTATCAACACTTACTTGGTTTCTTCCGCTGTGGCTGCTGAACCTGTGGTTTCAGAGCCATGTGAGGCTTGTTGTTTTCTGTGATGCTCTAGGGTCATGCCTCCCTTTCCATCCCTGTTAAGACTTTCTGAAGAAATTACTCTAAGATCCAGTCGCGATGACGCTGTCAGAGCTAGTTCAACATCATCAAATTTGTCAAACACACAAGCACTTTCACACTATAGAGAAAGTGTGCTTCTGAGGTGTCCACACACCTGGTATGTATCCACAGGCATGTTCTCCATGGGCAAATCCCAGATTTTGACTGACAAAAAGTCTCTAGTCATCATTTACCAACCTCCATAGCTGAATTTTACATTGGAAACAGAAGAAATAATTTTGGGGGGAAAATGCCATTACTGGGACCTTCAGGTTCCTCAAACAGGATGGCACACCTGTCATTGAGGTCAGGCACCGGGCCCGGAAGTCCCTTCACTACTGCTCTGTGCACATATGTTACCACCATTTGGATTAATTTCTGCCATTGTAATCCCTTCTGCTGGCTCTTCCACAATGGAAGGCTTGATATCCACAATCTGAAACTCCCACCTGTAATATCCAGATGTCAATTCTGGCCTAAACTCTTCCTCCTGGGGAGCAGGCAGATGTGGTGGTTGGTGCCCCTGTCTGCCCCAGAGGAGTCCCTGGGGCCCAGTGCGTCCTATGCTCAGCACCAGCTCCAGCCTGCCCTGCTCCCTTGCCATCTACCCCTGACCGCTGTAGTGGAGCCCTATTTTGTGCATGTAACAGTGAAAGCTCACCTGAACAACAAACAAATAGACACATAAATACATGTCAGGTGGTGGTATGTGCTATGAAGGGACAGCAGAGAGGACACTTTTGCATGGCAATGTCTGTCACCATGCAGGTTGGGGAAGTCAGCTTAAGCACTTTGCTTACGGAGAGAAAAGAGACAGGGACAGAAATACCAGAGGGTGCTCATGAAGATGACAGGGTTCCGCGGGGCTTGTTTCTTGCTGTGCACACACATTGCACCATAATAGAGGGTCCTTCTTTTTTTTTTTTTTTTTTTTTGTAGAGACAGAGTCTAACTTTATGGCCCTTGGTAGAGTGCCGTGGCCTCACACAGCTCACAGCAACCTCCAACTCCTGGGCTCAAGCGATTCTCTTGTCTCAGCCTCCCAAGTAGCTGGGACTACAGGCGCCTGCCACAACGCCCAGCTATTTTTTGGTTGCAGTTTGGTAGGGGCCGGGTTTGAACCCGCCACCCTCGGTATATGGGGCCGGCACCCTACCGATTGAGCCACAGGCACTGCCCTAGGGGGTCCTTCTATAGAAGGGCACAAAGACCTTATACAGAGCCACTGTGGATGGTCTCCCAAGGACATTCCCCCAGAGACCTGAAGCCAGTAAGCACAGAGCCTGTGGCTATCTAAGAGAACATTCCAGTCAGAGGGAACAGAAGGGGCCAACTGCTGAAGGGGAAGCACCTGGCTTAGGGAGGGCAGCAGGCCAACATCACCTGCCTGGGGACCAGGAGGTTACCAGAGGCCAGGCCACAGAGTCGCTGGTGTGAGGGGACTTTGGGGTTTACTACTGGGAAGTTGGGACACATGAAGGCATGGATCCAACTGCACAAATCCCCCAGGCTGCAGGGTGGAGAATAGACTCCAGGAAGCCAGAGCAAGAAGAGGAATCAGCAGCTTATGAAGAATGGGAAAGGCAGGCCCAGATTTGGACAGGAGGCCCCAGGGTCAACTGATGGGTCAGAGTGTGTGGGAAAGGCAGGCATGGCTTTGGATGGGAGGGCCCCCACAGTCAGCTGACAGGTCAGAGTGTGGCAGGAGAGCAAGAGAAGAGGAACCTTTTGACTTTCTAACCACTTCATGCACTAATACACTCATAGGCAGAGGACAAAAGAATACACTTTTTTTCTAACACCCAGTGAACGTTAACATTACCAATTACAATTAACAATTACCATTCTGAAGGCTGTTTGCTTTAGTTGTTGTACCCTTAGCTGTTCAGAAGCTTTTTAGCCTGATCATGTCCCATTTATTTATTTATTTTATTTTTTATTTTTTGCAGTTTTTGGCTGGAGCTGAGTTTGAACCCACCACCTCCAACATATGGGGCTGGTACCCTAGCCCTTTGAGCCACAGGCGCCACCCAACATTTATTTATTTTTGGTGTTGCTACAATTGCCAAGGGCGTCTTCTCCATAAATTTTTTTCCCCAGGCCAATAGCGCAAATGTTTATTGCAGCTCAATTTGCAATTGCCAACATGCGGAAACAACCCAAAGGCCCATCAACCCATGAATGGATTAATAA
The DNA here is from genome assembly GCF_027406575.1 of Nycticebus coucang. Lineage (NCBI taxonomy): Eukaryota > Metazoa > Chordata > Mammalia > Primates > Lorisidae > Nycticebus > Nycticebus coucang. The sequence continues at coordinate 38,467,230 of NC_069802.1, read as the reverse complement.
ACTGTGGTATATGTATACCATGGAATATTATTCAGCCATAAAAAGACAGAGACTTAGGCTGGGCATGGTGGCTCACGCCTGTAATCCTAGCACTCTGGGAGTCCAACATGGGTGGATTGCCTGAGCTCAGGAGTTCGAGACCAGCCTGAGCCAGAGAGAGACCCTGCGTCTAGAAAAAATAGCCAGGCATTGTGGCAGGCACCTATAGTCCCAGCTACTTAGGCCGCTGAGGCAAGAGGACCACTTGAGCCCAAGAGTTTGAGGTTGCTATAAGCTATGATGCCATTCTTGGCACTATGACAAGCGTGACAAAGTAAAACTCTCTCTCAAAAAAAAAATAAGTTTAAGCACATCGAAGCATGTTCTCCTTAGTAAATTATCACAAGAATGGAAAAGCAAGTATCCAATGTACTCAATACTAATATGAATCTAACAGAAAAACTACACACCTGCATGAGAGAAAAATACAAGTATATTCAAGGAGGGGGAGGTAGGAAGGGAAGAGGATTGGTGAGCTGCCACCTAATGTGCACAATGTAAGGGTATACTGCACACCCCCTGTGTGAAGGGCTCAACTACAACTTGAACTTTACCTAAGAAATGTAAACAATGTAACCTAATCAATTATACCCTCACTTTAAGTGGAATAGAAAACTATTACCATGTATTAAACCACAATGAACATCTTGATAATTAAAAAAATAACAAAACCATACAGACATCCTCTGGTCACAGTGCCATAAACCTAAAAATGAACTGTAAAAATGACAAGTGGAGCTGAAGCACTTAAAAATTAAAAAATATTCTTTCAAATAATTCCTGAGATAAAAAAGAAATAAAAAAGGTTACAGATTACTTAGAAATGATACAGAAAAGCAGTACTCGAGGTGATATAGAATAGCACTTCACAAAAGGAATTGCCTTGTCTCAAACACATTTATTAGGAAACAAAAAAGAAAATACATGACCTAAATATTCAGCTCAAGAAGCTAGGGAAGGCTGAGGGGCCCTTGCTCAGCACCCTCCAGCCTGACCATGTGATGGCCTCAGCAAGACACAGCAGAGCAGGAGCAGAGACAAGCTCTGCCACTGAGGTCTGCACTGCCACAGCTTCAGAGAAAAACAAAGACTTTCTATTAAAAGTTTAAACATTACAGCTTGGCGCCTATAGCTCAAGTGGCCAAGGCACCAGCCACATACACTAGAGCTGGTGGGTTCGAATCTAGCCCATGCCTGCCAAACAACACTGACAACTACAACTAAAAAACAGCCAGGTGTTGTGGCGGGTGCCTGTAGTCCCAGCTACTTGGGAGGCTGAGGCAAGAGAATCGCTTGAGCCCAGGAAGTGGAGGTTGCTGTGAGCTGTGATGCCATAGTACTCTACGCAGGGTGAGAGCTTGAGGCTCTGTCTCAAAAAAAAAAAAAATAAATAAATAAACATTTAAACATTTGATTTTAAAAATAATTTAAAAAATATAAAAGTTTAAACATTTGAATCTTTTGCCCTTGCTTTTTCACTTTAGGAGTTTATGCCACAGAAATACTCTTTTTTTTTTTTTTTTTGTAGAGACAGAGTCTCACTTTATTGCCCTCAGTAGAGTGCCGTGGCGTCACACAGCTCACAGCAACCTCCAGCTCCTGGGCTTAGGTGATTCTCTGGCCTCAGCCTCCTCAGTAGCTGGGACCACAGGTGCCCACCACAACGCCTGGCTATTTTTTGTTGCAGTTTGGCCAGGGCCAGGTTTGAACCTGCCACCCTCAGTATGTGGGGTCAGTGCCCTACCCACTGAGCCACAGGCACCACCTCACAGAAATATTCTTAAAAGTGTGAAGCGATATTGGTAAAAACTGTTCAGTATAAAAGACTGTTTAAAATAGTGAAAAACCGGCTCAGTACCTGTAGCTCAGTGGTTAGGCCACTGGCCACATACACAGGGCCTACTAAACAACAATGATAACTATAACAAAAAATAGCCAGGCATTGTAGTGGGCGCCTGCAGTCCCAGCTATGTGGGAGGCTGAAGCAACAGAATCGCTTAAGCCCAGGAGTTTGTGGTTGCCGTGACCTGTGATGCCATGGCACTCTACTGAGGGCAACATAGTGATCTATCTCAAAAAAATAAAATAAGTGAAAAACTGAAATAATCCAAAGGCTCACCCATAGGAAAATACTGAAATACTAGGCAGTCATTTTAAAAGAGTACAAGTGTGCCCTAAATACAGCATCAACTGAGAAAACAGGATTTTGTAAAAAGATAAATCACAGCATCACACACAGAACAGGCACCAAACTCCTGGCCATCATCATCATTGGGAAACAAGACTTGGGGACTTTCACGTTCATCATATGATTTCTGCATTTGAATTTTGCATAATTTTGTACTATATTTGCAATCAGAAAATATTATGATATATTTTTTAAATTATGATATTTTAAACATCAGACCAAATGCACAATCATTTTAAACTAAGTTTATATATACATACGTACCAAAAACAAGATAAACTGATTTTTGTTTTTAGATAGAATGAAAGGCATTGTTTTAAGCCTATGAAGGAGTAATTTATTTTTAAACTTATCTTATGAACAACCCTCTTAATTACATATGACCCCTCTGAGAGTTTCACCCTCTTCAGAGGCTTGTGTTGTGCTAAAGAAACCTACTTAACCCATTTTCATTTCCAGGAACACAGGCTAATTCAACAAACTACAAATAAGGTCAATCTGAGAAGTTGTATTGAGATTTTATAAACCAAATCCTAAACTGTACTTTGATTACTCAGCAATCTTATAAGAACCAGTTCACCTAGAAAAATAAAAGTTTTAGACACCACAAATGACTAAAAATTAAACTTCAAATTTAAAAGAAAATAGTATGGGCTTGGCACCTATAGCTCAGCAGTTACAGCGCCAGCCACATACACCGGGGCTGGCGGGTTCCAACTCGGCCTGGGCCTGCCACACAATGACAACTACAACAACAACAAAAAATAGCTGGGCGTTGTGGGGGGTGCCTGTAGTCCCAGCTACCTGGGAGGCTGAGGCAAGAGAATCGCTTAAGCCCAAGAGTTTCAGGTTGCTGTGAGCTTAAACATCATGGCACTCTACTGAAGGTGACATAGTGAGACTCTGTCTCAAAAAAAAAAAAAAAAAAAAATACTATGATTAATACTCAGATACTATAGATCTCAACTTACATGCTTTGAAAGTAAAACCGTGAGACAAGGAACTTTACAAATCAAGCATTCATCCTTTTTACCTGTAAAACAAAAACAGATTTTATTATATACTAATACTTTTAAACATGTATAAACGCAGAATTTAAATTACAATGCTTCTGCAGAAAATATACAGCATTATAGCACTTAAAATGTCTTCATGTTCAGACAAATTATGAGGGTGTGGGTATGGATACAGTTGGAATTTTTACAGCTCATATCCTTTTTTTTCCTGCTTTGCAAATATGCCCCAAAATAGTAACCATAAAGATCAATAATACTTAAGGTTAAATCTATCCCAGATATTTATTACAATTAGGTTCTACAGTACTTTCTGAATCTAAAATCTATAACTATTCTACATGAAAATGCACCCCCCCTAACCAGGGTCTGTTCTGTCTCTCCTACTCTCACCTCTGTGGTACTGCACAATGTGCCCAATGTCCAGGACAGCCCACCCTCCAGTCACTAGGTACACACTATACCAACCTCCTGCTACCTGTAAGCCACAACAAGGGACTAAGAATGAAAAGCACATGTATCCTGCCTGGTAGAATCCCACTAATTCATCTGCCCAATTTCCAGGGTCTCTGCCCTAAATCCAGGGTTTTATTACCATTTTCCTCTCCATGAATTTCTAATCATCTCCTTGGAAAACTTGGACCTCCAGGTGGCCGGCCAGAACACCAGTCTTATGGTTCCCCACTGGTTCTCCCTGGCGACCGTCCATGTGCTCATGTCAGCACCTGCTGCCACAACCATGCCCTGGGCCCCCACAGCATTTACTGTGCCATCGTAAGAATCTAGAGCTCCTTCCTGCCCTTCAACTCTTGGAGCAGCAAGGCCTCACCCTAGGCCAGGCATTTCCTCCTGCCCTTGGACTTGATTTCTTCACCAGTCAGCTGGAGCCCAGTGCCAAGTCACTTTCGAAGCCTCCACGTTCCAGTCCTTCCAGGGAGCATGCTTGGCCCAGACCTGGATAAGTTCAACTTCTTTCTCCAGTCTGCTTGGCCAAATGCAGCTAAGAACTGGGGGGCGAGGGGCGAGGGGCATGCAGAAATCCCTTCACCAAATACAGTCACAGATTTGTGGATTCTAATGTTGCTGAGTAACACTGCCAGGTAATCCTGCTTTTCTTGGGTGTTTCCCTCCAACCCCTATGGGGGGTTATCCAAACAAGCCCCCTTACATCATCAATGAAGAAAGAAGCTGCTGCAGATGGTCTACCTCAGTTCCCCTGCCCTTTCCTCCAGGCCCACCAGATGCAACCTGATTAACTCTGTGTCCATCTTGTCTGCTTTCAAGGGTCACTTCTTCCAGCCCAAGCCTTTGCCTGTGCATTCACTCTCATCTCAATGTCCAGACACTGGACACAGGGCACACAGAACAGTGCCCTGCTGTGGACAGTGGTCCTCTTCTAACAGTCTCCAGCATTGTCTTTCCTCCCTTCTTACAAAATGTTCAAGTTGTCCCCATCCTAAAGACATCCACCTTCAACAGTATGTTCCCATGCTTTGGTATCTCTGACTAAAAATTTTGGGGTAAGGAAATTCCTCTTATGCACCATCATAGCCAGAAGCTGGGCAGTAAAATATTAACAGAGCTGAGTTCTAAACATGTAGAAGTTCTGTTGGAGGAACAGGATTAAAAGACACACAGAGGAAATCATATGCAGCTAACTGACAGACAAAAGGGGTTGATACTTGATATATAAATAATGCTTATAAGTTAATTACAATGAACTACTCCAATAAAAGGCTGTGAGGGGACCTGAATGAACAATCAGTAAAAGTACTAATAGCCAATAAAGAGATGAAAAGAAAATCAAGGTCCTTCATATAAGCTGCCATGGTGGGAGGACAACAGGCACACACATGTTAATGCTGGGAACATAAAGGGGCACACCCCTTCAGGAAGGCAGTCTGGTCAGCTTTAATGTGCACACCCCCACTCCAGCCCAGAAAAACATTCAAAGGAAAAAAATCAAGTAAGTGAACAAGTGGTGTTTAACAGCAAATTTTCAGAACATATGAAAATTAGTAGGGAATCAAATAAATTATGGTCAGTAACTAAGCCACCTTAAAATGATACAGGTTTATTTTAACATGGAAAGAGGTCCATGCCCTAAAAATAAAAATAGATCCCTAAACAGAATACACGCAATATCATTTTGTGAGCTCCTGAGTCTCTGTCCCCCTCCTGCTATTCTCTCCAGTGTTCCACCAGGCAGTGAAAACTGCCCAGCTCCCTAGCTTTCTTCCTTGACTCAAGTCTGCTCAATCTACTTTTCCCAAGGAAAAGTCTCCAGTCTCTTCTACAGTTCCAAGGTCTCTCCAATTTACTTATCCGGTGCCAAAGAGATTTTTCTTTTAAATACATACCTGAAATTCAGCAACTCTACTCATAGTTACATACTCAATAGAAATATGTACCTATGCTCACCCAAAGACAGGAGCAAGAATGTTCACAGTAGCATTAACTGTCACAGACAAACCTGGAAACAACCCAAAGGCCCATCAACAATAGAAATGATAAGTAAGCTGTACAACAGACTACCACACAGCAATTAAAGTGGACAAACCACAAGCATACATGAACACCCAGATGAACTCTGCAAACGTAATGCAGAACAACACAACTGAGACCTAGAAAATGAGCTGTGAGGCTGTTTGAGTCCATCTACTTAAGGTTCAGATCAGTCTCAGGAATCTACATGGATGGTCTCAGGCTAGTGAGGCTACACTACACTACACTATGGCTACACCCTCGCCAGGGCTTCTAAGGGGCTGCTAATGTGCTGTTTCTTTTCTTTCTTTCTTTTTTTTAAGAGACAGAATCTCACCTGTTGCCCTCAGTAGAGTGCCATACTATCACAGCTCACAGCAACCTCCAGCTCTTAGGCTTAGGCAATTCTCTTGCCTCAGCCTCCCAAGTAGCTGTACAGGTGCCTGCCACAACACCCGGCTATTTTTTTCTTACAATTTGGCCGGGGCCGGGTTTGAACCCACCACCCTGGGTATATGGGGCTGGAGCCCTACTCACTGAGCTACAGGAGCCGCCCTGATGTGCTGTTTCTTAACCTAAGAAGTGGATTCATAGGCAAGTTCCTCTGTAAAAATTCATCATGCTTTGGCTTTATGCTTGTGTTTCTGTATAAACTTTACTTCAACAAAAAGTTTCCATTAAAAATAATAAATACGTCTCTGATCATGAGACTATCCTGCTTAAAACCAGTGGCTTTGCATGGCCACAGCACAGGGCTGGGGCCCTCTTTCGGCATGCTTCTCCAGGCTGTACTCTGGCTTTTCTGGAATACTCTGCCCTCCTCCAGCCTCCAGCTCCCTTCCACCCTGGGGTCTCTGCACCTGCCTCTCCTTGTCCTCTTGTGGCTGTGGCCCGCTGCCCCCCGGGGTTCTCCTGCCCCTCTGGCTCTGGCTTCGCTCTCCCTGTACCTGTCTCACAGCATCCTCCTTACAGGGGCCAGTGTGGTGTCTACCCGCCCCACAGCACAGGGAAAAGCACAGCCAGCGCCCCGGAGGGTCGCCACCGCCCAGGTGCCCCTCAGTGAGTCCCCCCCGGCGTCCTCCTCCTCCCCCGCCTGCTCCCCTAGGTCCCCCGCTCCTCCCCTTCCCCTCAGCTGGCTGCGACACCGCTGACCTTTGCCGAGGCACGCGTGGCAGTACACATGCCCACAGTTGGTCAGGCTGAAGTACGACGTCCCGCGGGGAGGCTGGAAGCAGCGATTACAGAACACCCAGGGGGCCATGCCGGCCTGTCTAGTGCTGCCGCCGTCGCAGACCCACGCGAGGGAGGCCGAGGCGAGGCCCGCGCGCAAGACGGGCGGGAGGCTGTGCGCCTGCGCAATCCGACGGCAGCTGTCGCGCCTGCGCACTGGCGCCGGAGTCCATGCGGCTCCCTGCTCCCGCCAATCCCAGAGTGGTCACCGTTGATGGGAGGACGCTGCAGCCTCTCGCAGATTGGTTTGACTGGAGTCCGGTAGTCTCTCCTGTCGCCCTTGCAGCCCTCAGCGTTCTGCTCTGGAGCAGCCACTGTGTGCGAGGCCACTGAGTGGAGGACACGCCAGAGGATAGGCGAGGCGCGCGGAGGGGTCTGGGGGGCCGGGTCGGCGGGTTGGAGCCTGGGGGGTCCAGATGGGACAGGGAGCACTGGGGGCCTAGGAGACAAGGAGGGAGCTGAGGGCTAAAGGGGCTTGGTGGTGGGGGTGAGGGGCAGCCCTATGCAGGGGGCCGGGCTGGAGGAGCGGAGGGCATTGTGGGGTGCCGGGGGCAGAGGTCAGGAGTGGGGACCAGGGACTGGGCTGGGCCGGGCCACCTCAGGCCAACTACGGCAGCAGAGCCTCGGCCCACAGCAAAGGAGGCGGAGGGGCGGGGGAGGGCGGCCACCACATTGGAGGTGAGGCGGGTGGTCCCGGCCAGGGTCAGGACCCGAGGACTGGAGCCTATAGGCTGGACCAGGAGACAGAAGTGGACAGGCAGGGCCGAGGCCGCTGCTTGCCTCTGACATGCATGTGAAAGTGCTTGACCCCGGCGGATTATTTCCCTTCTAAAAATAATGGACGGGAGAAGCTGGGGAATGGGATTGTAGTATTCTACCAATTTCTAACGGGATTACAATGATCTCAAAATTAAAAGTTTAAAAGTAGATTAAAGTTACTTTTTATAAAAGTTACACTTCTCACATGGTGCTGGATCTCCTTGCCTTGGAAGAGCAGAGTTTTCGTCCATGTGCAGATTATGGGTCATACAGTCTCCAAGGTCTGTGGGGACCCGATGAGAAAACGTGGTTCAGAGAAAGCTTCCGAACCATTTACTTGTGTGGAGAGAAGTTAGTGTCTTTCAGAGATACGGGGAAGAGGAGAGAGACTGCTGCTGAGCTGATGCAATAGGGAAAACAGATACTTGCTCTGTGCAGGACTGCATGTGCCAGCCTTGTGTGACCCTTGCGCCCTTGAAATGTGGCTGATCCAATTGGGATGTGCTGTGAGTCTAAGATATAACTGGCGTTTCCAAGATTTAGCATGGAAAGAAAAGGCAAAATAGCTTAATAACTTTACGTTGATTGCATGTGTTGAAATGATAATATTTTTGATATATTGTGTTACATGTATGTCAATAGGGTTAATTTTATTCTTATGAGAGCTTTTTATTGTGGAGGCCGAAAAATAAAATTACGCATGTAGCTCACATTTTATTTCTCTTGGACAGTGCTGATCTATACCAAATTTAAAATAAGAATAACCATCTAAAAGTGGAAACCTAATAAACACATGTATATTTAAAAAAAAAAAGGAACAACCATCTATCAAATTCAGAAGTTACATTATTAAGGTAACATTTTATCAATGTTGTAATGCTATAACATTAATTTCAACTTCTGATAACTTTGAAATCAGAAAAGTAATACACATTGATGTAGGTATTTTGATTTATATCATGCAGATTATTTGCCTTTATTGATAATTTTTTAAACAAGCTTCTTAGCTATAAAGAAGTCTTTAAGGTACTTCATTTGGAAAATTCCAACTGAAATAAAGGTTAATGTTTGGGCAAAAGCCCACCATAGAACGTTGCTATTTGTATCTTCACTGGTCATTCGAAAATTTTCTTCACGGTCCTATGCAAAAGAGATATAAACAAGTTTAGTTTCATAAAGTACTTAACTCATGACTTTGAGAGGAAGCTTGCTGTATGCATTCAAGGTATTTAATATTTCCCAATTATTATCTTATGCCAGGCTGGGCCCAGTGGGCTCACATCTGTAATTTTAGTACTTTGGGAGACTGAGGTGGGAGGATCACTTGAGCTAGGGGATCAGCCTGAGCAACATAGCAAAACCCCATCTCAACAAAAAATAGAAAAATTAGCTGGGTGTGGTGGTGGGCATTTGTAGTCCCAGCTGCTTGAGAGGCTAAGGCAGGAATATCGTTTGAGCCTGGGAGTTTGAGGTTTCAGTGAGCTCAATAATGATGCCATTGCACTCTAGCCCAGGCAACAAAGTGAGACCCTGCCTCAAAAAAAAAAAAAAAAAATATATATATATATGTATATGTACATACATACACATATATTTTAATGCCAAAGTGCAATATCTGGTTTCCTAAGCCAGAATCTGTTGTTTAGCCAAACATAAGAGAGTAAAAATCAATCTTATAAAAGACGTTTTTATATTTTGGTGTAAATAACAGGAATACGATCCATTACCTTATACATTTTATTTGCTACCATGAGGCAAAATTAACATTACCCAATAGTGATAGATTTCATCATCTGAGTCCTTACCTTATGCCAAGCACTATACCAAGCACTTGTTGCCTTATCTAATTTTCATATTTAAAGATAACACAAGGTAGTGAGTGGTAGAGCAAATAAGAGCCCATGTCTGACTGGCATCCACTGAGCACAGTGACTCCAGAAACACGTAATAGGCAGAATTATAATTTAGAAGTGAGTATACTCTACAAATATATAGGGTACATTTAGAACCATTTATTTATTCATTTTGTAAGCTTGTTCTCCACTGCTGGGCACTTTGCTAGGCACAGAGGGTAAAATGGTGAATGAGCTGCAGTCCCTTTTTCTTTTTCTTTCTTTATTTTTTTTGTAGAGACAGAGTCTCACTTTATGACCCTCGATAGAGTGCTGTGGCATCACACAGCTCCCAACAACCTCCAACTCCTGGGCTTAAGCGATTTTCTCGCCTCAGTCCCTTTTTCTAGAGGAGCTCGTGGTCTAGCAGATAGAACAAAGAAAGATTGCTCTTTCTGCTCAGAAAGATGGACAGCTCATTCTTTACTTGATGCTGGGTCTTTGCATTGAGAAATGTGTTCCTGGCAGGAAGAGATGAAATAAACTGAATAAACTGCAAAGGCAGACTGACCCTTTGGTAGTTTTGTTCTTTGACTATTTGCTCAGTTTGTTCAATTAGATGTTCAAGCTTGAAGATAACTTCATTAACTTTGTCCTTTGCCTGAGCAATAGCTGCATCAAGGTCATGTTCTCCAACTCGAATATCTAAGTGGATCCGCTGTACAAACAGTAGAAAGAGAAGAAACAGTGTGTTTTAACAGCAATGCTGGTTTTTTTCTTTACTTTCTCACTCTTTTGTGTTCTCTCTTTTCTCTCTCCTTTCTCTCCTCTTCATGAAAGGGGCATTCCCTCATCCTTACTGCCACGTTCGTCCTCATTCTACTCAGTAGTCTTTCTTCTAATAGTAATGCATTAAGTGATAACCTACTGACCTGAAAGTATTTTGTACATTCCTGAACATCAGATTTACAGCTGTTAGTGCTGAGAAAATTTGATTAATGCTCTCAGGAAAATTTTCTTTACACATAACTAAGTTTGTTATGCTGAAGTACAAATTCTCTTCATCCATTGTAAACACATTTAGAAAATAGCCAACCACCATCTACCGTGTAGAAATTTTATTTATTACAATTCATTGTTAATTCATCTTTCAGTCTTCACTTGTTTTCAAGCCTGAATAATCACAGTTTTGTTTTTTTTTTGTAGAGACAGAGTCTCACTGTACCGCCCTCGGGTAGAGTGCCGTGGCGTCACACGGCTCACAGCAACCTCTAACTCTTGGGCTTACGCGATTCTCTTGAATCACAGTTTTTTTTTAACCTTCCCTCACAGCTCTTATTTTTTTTTCAAGCCCTTTAATCAAGTTCATGGCTCTCCTTTGAACCCCTTCCAAGCTCTCCAGCTCCCTCTTTGGTTGCTGCACTGAGACCTGGGTACAGGACTTTAATAAGTTTCTACCCATTCTGAGTGTAATGGTTCAGCATGCAATGTCATGCTTGAATAATACTGAATCTGTGTTCATCAGTAAGGACGTGGGAAGCACATACTCACCAGTTTACTCCCTCCAAATGACACAAGCCTTGTAGAATTAGATTGTAAGCAAATGATGTGTTCACCAGGTGAATGTGAAGTAAAATAGAATTCTCCTTGTGGACCATATAACTTTGATAATAATACCTATGATTAAGGATTACCATAGTTTAGGTTTATTATTCTCCACTTCCCATTTAAAAAAATAAATCTTCCTTGTATAATCTAGTAAAAAATTGTGCAGTTCCTAAAGAAGAAATCGAATGGCTAATAAATGTGAAAAAATGTTCAGCTTTGGTAGTAATAAAAAAAGTTCAAGCTACAGTAAAATAAACACTTGTTCATTGTCAGATTAGCAGAGATTTTAAAGTACCCAGGGATGATATGTAGAAGTAAACACTCTCTCAGTGTTGTTGGTGGGAATGTAAATTGAACAACCATGTTCGTGAACAGTTTGGTAATGAGTATTAAAAATTAAAATGTATAGGGTGGCACCTGTGGCTTAAAGGAGTGGGGCACTGGCCCCATATACTGGAGGTGGCGGGTTCAAACCCAGCCCTGGCAAAATAATAATAATATTAATTGTATATAATCACTAACCCAGTGGTTCTATTCAGGGGTCTTCAAACTATGGCCCGCGGGCCACATGAGGCGGTGTGATTGTATTTGTTCCCGTTTTGTTTTTTTACTTCAAAATAAGATAAGTGCAGTGTGCATAGGAATTTGTTCATAGTTTTTTTTTTTTAAAACTATAGTCTGGCCCTTCAGCAGTCTGAGGGACAGTGAACTGGCCCCCTGTCTAAAAAGTTTGAGGACTTCTGCATAGAAACATTCTATGTAAATGCACAAATAGGCAGAGGTATATGTAAAAGAATATTCAGTGATGTTATTTGTGATAGAAAAATGGCATATTTGAAATAACTTTAAATTCTTCAGTAGGAGATTGGTCAAATAAAATAAAGCAAAGCTAAATAAAGGAAAGTTATCTACCAGTAAAAGAATATTAGACCCTTATATATTTTAATGGTGATGTTAGAATATATCACCAGTGGTATTCTGTGGAAGAGCAATGTGTAATGGACACTGTTGTAAGAAGTATAATTTGTAAAAATATATCTGCATGTTTCTATATACTTAGAAAAAGATTCCAAAGAATATTTACCAGGCTTTTAATAGTGGTTATATTTTTGTAGGAACTTTGATTTTCTGCTTAGGATATTCTATATTCTTTAAGATTTTAACAACAGCTATAGGCCTTCTTTCTGGCATGTAAAGACCTTGGAGGTTATGGGGCTATCTTAACAAGTCAAAAAGCTGAACAAACTGAAAATCCACAGTCTTTCTTAGATATGTCAGAGAATTAAGATCATAAGACAAATTGCTGCCCCTGAATTGGAGATACATCTGGTGAGATACAAAGAGTCACAACTTACCAGAACAGAAACCCACAAGCAGAAACCTCTTTGGGTTTCTTCACCTAGCACATGATGTCTGGCTTTCAACAGAAACATTATAAGACATATTAAAAGGTAAAGATTTAAAGCGATAGAGCAAGCATTGGAGCTATATTCAGGTGTGACAGGGATGTTAGGGTTATCAGATCAGGAATTTTTTAAAACTATGATTACTATGCTAAGGCTCTAGTGGAAAGAAAAAGATAACATGCAAGCAAAAAATGCATACTGTAAGCACAGAGATGGAAATTCTAAGGAGTAAAAAAGAAATGTAAGAAATTAAGAAAAAACAAACCCTATAATGGTGATAAAGAATGCCCTGATTACTACTAATGAGATAAGCTCATTAGTAAACTGAACAAAAGTGCAGCAAAAAATCTCCGAGTTTGAGAATGTGTCAATAATAACATACAAAACTAAAAAGAAAAGAGAAGTCTGAAAAAATGGAACAGAATATCCAAGATCTGTAGGACAACTGCAAAAGTGTAACTGAACACATAATGGGAATGTAGGAAGGAGAAGAATAAAAAGGGGAAGAAAGACATATTGGAAGCAATAATGATTGAGAATTTCTCCCAAACTAATGACAGAAACCATGCCACAGATTCAGGAATCACTGAGTACTAAGGAGGATAAATGCCAAAGAAAGACCCAAAACACAACAAAAACCTACATGTAAGGATATCCTGTAGAAAGTCAAGGGTGAAGAAAAAAAATCTGGAAAGGAGCCAGAGGAAAAGAGCTTACCAATGAAGAGCAAAGATCAGAATTATGCCTGATTTCTCCTCAGAAACCATGAAAGCAAGAAGAGAGTGGAGTAAAATATTTAACGTATTGAGAAGAAAACCACAACCAAGCTAGACTTTGGTATCCTGCAGATTTATGCTTCAAGAGTTAAGGATGAGGCTGGGTGTGGTGGTTTAATGCCTGTAATCACCCTTCTAGAGGCTGAGGTAGTGGTACTGCTTGAGGCCAGGAGTTCAAGCCCAGTATGTTAACAAAAAGATCTCATCTCTACGGAAACTAGAAATGCAATCAGCCAGAGATGGTGGTGTATGCCTGTAATAATAGCTTTTCAGGAGGTGGAGGTGGCAGGATTGCTAAGCCCAGGAGTTTGAGGCTGCACTAAGTTATGATGATAACACTGCAGTCTAGCCTGGGTGACAGAGTGAGGTCCTAATTTTTAAATGAGTTAAGGAGAAATGAATACTTTTGCAGATAAACAAAACTTGAAGGAATTTGTTGTTGGTAGACCTGCCTAGCAAGAAATGTTAGAATTTAAGTTCTTCAGAAGGAAAGAAAAAGATGTAGATCAGAAACTCAGATCTTCATAAAGAAGGGAAGCACATTGAAGAAGAAATAAGTAGAGGTAAAATAAAAACGTTCCTTATCTTTAACTGATCTAATAAATAACAGTTTGTTAGAAATAATAGCAATTGGAAGAAAAAATATCCAATGTACTGAAGCCATACTATGAAACTAATTTATGGCTTTCATATGAAAGCTATAGCCTAGTTATAACCTAAGAATATGGGGAAGAGGCAGGGGAGGGAGGGGGGAGGAAGAGTGGAGGAAGGGTGATTGGTGGGATTACACCTGTGGTGCATCTTACAAGGGTACATGTGAAACTTACTAAATGTAGAATATAAATGTCTTAACACAGTAAGTAAGAAAATGCCGGGAAGGCTATATTAAGCAGTGTGATGAAAATATATCAAATGGTATATAAAACCAGTGTATGGTGCCCCATGATTGCATTAATGTACACAGCTATGATTTAATAATGTGATTTAATTGAGGTGGAGCTCAAGCAATCCACCTCAATATTAACACACACAAAAAGAAATAATAGCAATAATGTATCCAATGATCATAGTTTATGTATATGTGAAATTAATGACAGCAGTGATAACAGGGACAGGAGGGAAGAATTAGTAGGAGTACTTTGTTATTATAAGACACATGCACTTCTGTTAAGTGTTATAGCGTCATTTGAAAGTAGACTTGGTTAGCTGTAACATGTCTGGCAAATGCTAGGATAGCCACTAAAATAAAAAGTATACTTGATAATGCTAAGAAAGAAGAGAGATTAGAATCATAGAAGATGCTCAACTAAAACCACAAAAGTTAGGAAAAAGACAAAAATTGGAACAAAGAACAAGGGCAATGACTGGAAAATACTGTAGTAACATATATGGCAGATATTAATCCAACTATATCAATCTCTTTAAGTGTCAGTGGTCTACCACTTACTACTTATTTTTTTAATGGTTTTATTTCTTTGAGACAGAGTCTCTGTCTCCCTAGGTAGAGTGCTGTGGCATCATAGCTCACAGTAACCTCAAACTCCTGGGCTCAAGCAGTCCTCTTGCTTCAGCCTCCTGAGTAGTTGGGACTATAGGTGCCCACCACAACGAGCAGCTGTTTTTTTCTTTTTTTTTTGTAGAGACAGAGTCTCACTGTACCCCCCTTGGGTAGAGTGCCATGACGTCATATGGCTCACAGCAACCTCTAACTCTTGGGTTTATGTGATTCTCTTGCCTCAGCCTCCCGAGCAGCTGGGACTACAGGCACCCGCCACAACGCCCGGCTATTTTTTGGTTGCAGTTTGGCCGGGGCTGGGTTTGAACCCGCCACCCTCGGCATATGGGGCTGGCGCCCTACTCACTCAGCCACAGGCACCGCCCATGAGCAGCTGTTTTTAAAGACTGGGTTTTGCTCTTGCTCAGGCTGGTCATGAACTTCTGAGCTCAAGCAATCCACCAGCCTCAGTCTCCCAGAATGCTGGGATTACAGGCATGAACTATTGTGTCCAGCCTATAAACAAATCATTTAAAAAATAAAGACATACAGATTAAAAGTGAAGAGATAGAGAGTTAACCTTAATCAAAATAAAGCTGGAGTACTTGTATTTAAGACAGTAGATGTTAGAAGCAGAGAAAATTATCAGAGTTAATTGCATAGCGATAGAGGAGTCATTGTCTAAGAAGGTGTGGCCATCCTCAATATGTGTGTACTAAACAATAGAGCATAAAATATGTGAAGTAAAACCTGTAAGAACTGCAAGTAAGGCCAGATGAGTCCTCTATTATGGCTGGAGATTTCAACACCCTTCTATCAGAAGTAGAAAGATCTAGCAGGCAGAAAACCAGTAAGGACTTAGTTGAACTTAATAGCACCATCAGTTGACTGGATGTAATTGACATCTGTAGGCTGTCTTATCTGACAACACAAGAATACACATTTTTCAAGCTCACATGGAACATTCACCAAGATAGACTACATTCTGGGCCATGTATCACACCTTAACAAATTGAAAAGAATAGAAACCATACAATGTATGCTCTTATGCCACAGGGACTTAAACTAGAAATCAATATCAGAAAGATAGCTGCAAAATCCCCAAACACTTAAGAGATTAAACACATTTCTAATCAACATGAGTCAAGAAGAAATCTTAAGAGAAATTTTAAATTATTTTGACTAACTGAAAATACAACTTACTAAAATTTGGGATAAAACAAAAGCAGTGATTAGAGGGAAATTTAAAGTATTGAATGCATATACAGTTGGCCCTCTGTATCCCTGGGTTCCACATCCATGGATCAAAACATCCAGGGATCAAAATTATTTGAAAAAATACTAAGAAATAATACAATACAAATATATAATATAGTGTAACAACTATTTACATAGCATTTACATTGTATTAAGTGTTATAAGCAACCTAGAGAGATTTTTAATTATGTGGGAAGATATGCATAGGTTACATGCAAATACTTTGCCATTTTATAATATATAAGGGACTCAAGCATCTTCAGATTTTGGTATCCTTGGGGAGTGGGTCCTGGAACAAATCCCCCACGAATATGGGTCCTGGAACAAATCCCCCATGAATACCAAGGAAGAACTATGTTAGAAAAGAAGGTCTAAAATCAATAATCTAAGCTTCCACCTTAGGGAACTAGAAGAACAAATTAAATGCAAAGTAAGCAGTAGAAGAGAAATAATAAAAAGTAGATTAGAAATCAGTGAAATTAAAACCAGCAAGTAGAAAAAAATTAATGAAACCAAAAGCTGATTATTTGAAAAGATCAATAAGCTTATAGCCAAACTAAGAAAAAAGAGAGGACACAAATTACTAAAACCAGAGGAGAACGGGGAGCCATCACTGCAGATCCCATGGAGACTAAAAGGCTAGTAAAGGGGTACAGTGAACAACTCCATACCCACAATTTGACAACCTAGATGAAATGGACCAATTCCTTGAACTATGGAATGTAACAAAATATAAGAAGAAATAGGTAATCCAGAGCCTATTTTAAGAAATTAAAAAAATTACATCAATGATTAAAAGCAGAAGGCATCAGCCCCAGATGGGTTAATTGGTGAATTCTACCAAACATTGAAGGAAGAACTTGTACCAGTTTTTGCATGAGTCTAGGAGTTTGATACCAGCCTGGACAACTTTGCGAGAACTTATCTCTACAAAAAATTTTAAAATTAGCTGGGTATGGTGGCATATACCTGAAGTCCCAGCTACTCAGGAATTTGAGGCTACAGTGAGTTGTGATTGCACCACTACAGAAAAAGACACTGTCCCTAAAAAATAAGAAAGAAAAGTTGTTTTTTAAAAAATATAAATGAAATTGACAAACCTTTGTGAAGACTAAGAAAAAAAAAAGACCCAAATAAATAAAATGAGCAGTGAAAAAGGAGGCAAAACAACTGAGAGCGCAGAAATACAAAGAATCATCAGAGACTATTATGAACAACTGTATGTCAACCCACTGCAAAACCTAGAAGAAATGGATAATTCTTGAACACATTCAACGTACCATGATTGAACCATGAAGAAATAGAAAAATAATCCAATAACAAGTAAAGAGATTAGAACGGTAATAAAGTCCCAACATCAAAGAATTTAAGAAGAGGGAATACTTCCAAACATATTTAACAAGGCTAGCATTATCCTGATGCCAAAACCAGACAAAGATGCAACAAGAAAAGAAAACTATAGGCCTGGTGCAGTGGCTCATCCCTGTAATCCCAGCACTCTGGGAGGTCGAGGCAGGTGGATTGCTGGAGCTCATGAGTTCAAGACCAGCCTGAGCAAGAGTGGGACCCTGTCTCTACTAAAAATTAAAAACTGAGGCAGGAGGATCACTTGAGCCCAAGAGTTTGAGGTTGCTGTGAGCTATGATGCCACAGCATTCTACCGAGGTAACAAAGTGAGACTGTGTCTCAATTAAAAATAAACAACTGTAAGTCAGTACTGATGAACATAGATGCAAAAATTCTCAACACAATATTAGAAAATCAAATTCAAGAGAACATTAAAAAGATGGTTCATCATGACCAAATGGGATTCATCAAGATGTAAACATGGTTCAACACATGGCTTGGCGTCCGTAGCACAGTGGTTATGGTGCCAGCCACATACACCAAGGCTGGTGGGTTCAAACCTGGCTGAGACCAGCTAAACAACAAAGACAACTACAATAAAAAAAAAGGGCGGCGCCTGTGGCTCAAGGAGTAGGGTGCCGGTCCCATATGCTGGAAGTGGCGGGTTCAAACCCAGCCCTGGCCATAAACTACAAAAAAAAAAAGAAAAGAAAAGAAACCATCTTAAAAAGAGAAAAAAAAAAAAAGAAAATAGCCGGGTGTTGTGGTGGGTGCCTGTAGTCCCAGCTACTTGGGAGGCTGAGACAAGAGAATCGCTTAAGCCCAAGAGTTTCAGGTTGCCGTGAGCTGTGATGCCATAGCACTCTACCAAGGGTGACAAAATGATACTCTGTCTAAAAAAAAAAAAAAAAGATGGTTCAACATGTGTAAATCAGTAAACATGATATATATCACATTAACAGAACCAAGAACAAAAACCATGTGATTATTTTAAGAGATGCTGAAAATCATTTTATGAAATTTAATATCACTTTATGATAAAAACCCTCGTCAAACTGAGTATAAAAGGCACCTACCTCAGAATAATAAAGGCCACATATAACATGCACAGCTAGCATTGTACTGAGTGGGGAAACTTTGAAGGCCTTTCCTCTGAGATCTGGAGTAAGGCGAGAGTGTCCACTTTCACCACTTCTATTCAGTGTAGTACTAGAAGTCCTGATCAGTGAAATTAGGGAAGAAGAAGTAAAGGATATCCAAATTGGGAAGGAAGGAAGTCATATTAACCTTGTTCATAGATGAAATGATCTTAGAAAAACCTAAAGAAAGACTCCTCTAAATCCTATTAGAACTGGTAAGTTAATTCAGTAAAGTTGAAGGATACAAAACCAACATTCAGAAGTCAGTAGCATTTATGTATACCAATAGCAAGTAATATGAAAAGAAATTAAGAAAGCAGCCTAACTTACCATAGCTATAAAGAATTTAAAACACCCAGGAATCAATTTAACCAAAGAAGTGAAAGACATATTTATAAGGAAAAATATTTTTAAAACACTGATGAAGCCAGGTGTTGTGGTGGGCACCTGTAGTCCCAGCTACTTGGAAGGCAGAGGCAAGAGAATTGCTTAAGCCCAAGAATTTCAGGTTGCTGTGAGCTGTGATGTCACAGCACTCTACTGAGGGCCACATAGTAAGAATCTATCTCAAACAAACAAACAAAAAGGACACGCACAGAGTGGAATGCTACTCCATGCTCATGATTGAAAGAATACTGTTAAAAAGTGCCACCAAGGCACCTGTAGTCCCAGCTGCTCGGGAGGCTGAGGCAAGAGAATCGCATAAGCCCAAGAGCTGGAGGTTGCTGTGAGTCCTGTGATGTCATGGCGCTCTACCGAGGGTGGTAAAGTGAGACTCTGTCTCCACAAAAAAAAAAAAGTGCCACCAAAAGCAATTTACAGATTCCTTGCAATCCCTATCATAATACCAATGCTATTCTTCACAGAGATTTTTAAAACCTTAAAATTTATGTGAAGCCACAAAAGAGCCCAAAATAGCCAAAGCAATCCTGAACAAAAAGAACAAAGCTAAAGACGTCACACTACCTGACTTCAACGTTTACTATAAAGCTGTAGTAAGTAAAGCATGGTAGTACAGATCAATGGGACAAAATAGAGAACCCAGATATAAAATATGCATTTATGGGGTGGCACCTGTGGCTCAAGGAGTAGGCCGCTAGCCCCATATACTGGAGGTGGTAGGTTCAAACTCGGCCCCAGCTAAAAAAAACTGCAAAAAAAAAAAAAATATGCATTTATAGCCAACTTATCTATGACAAAGGTACAAAAAAACATAAAATGGTGGAAAAGATAGTCTCTTCAACAAATGAGGCTGAGAAAATTGGATAACTGCAAAAGAATGAAACTAGACTGCAAAAGAATGAAATTGGATAACATACACAAGAATCAAATAAAAATGGAATAAGACTCAAATCTAAGACCTGAAACTATGAAACTACTAGAAGAAAACATTGGAAAATGCTTCTAGGACATTGATTTGTGTAAAACCTCAGGAGAATAGGCGACCAAACCAAAAATAGACAAGTAAGATTAAGCTAAAAAGCTTCTGCATAGTAAAGGAAACAACCAACCAAGTGAGGAGATAGCCCACAGAATGGGAGAAAATATTTGCAAACTACCTATCTGACAAGGAATTAATAACCAGATTATGTAAGGAGTCTAAACTCAAAAGCAAAAAATGAAATAATCCAATTAAAATTTGGGCAAAAGATCTGAATAAACACTACTCAAAAGAAGACATGCAAATGACTAACAGGTATTTGAAAAAGTGCTCAACCTCACTAATCATCAGAGACGTGCAAATCAAAACTATAATGAGATATCTTAATACACTTAGGATAGTTTTAATCAAGAAGGCAGGCAATAACTGGATGCAGGTAAGGATGTGAAGAAAGGCAAACCCTTGTGCACTGTTGGGGGGCATGATAAAGGGAATTTGATTAACGGGTATAAATATGCAGTTCGGTATATGAAATAAGACCTAGTATTAGATCAGTAGGATTACTAGTTTATAACAATCTGTTGTATGTTCAAAACACCTAGAAGAGAACAAGAATGGGAACAGTTCTAGCATAAAGAAAAGATAAATATTTATGGTGATAGAGATCCCAGGTACACTGATCTGACCTTTAGAAGTTATATAAGTAATAATCACATGTGCCCACAAACTATATGTATTTGTCAATAAAAACAAATACTTCAATCTAATTCTTTAATTAATTATTATTATTATTATCATTATTTTTTGCAGTTTTTGGCCCGGGTTGGGTTTGAACCCACTACCTCTGGTATATGGGACCAGTGCCCTACTCACTGAGCCACAGGTACCACCCGTTTATTTTTTTTTTTTAGAGACAGAGTCTCACTTTGTCTCCCTTGGTAGAGGGCTGTGGCGTTACAGTTCACAGCAACCTCCAGCTCTTGGGCTTAGGCGATTCTCTTGCCTCAGCCTCCCGAGTAGTTGGGACCACAGGTGCCCACCACAATGCCCGGCTATTTTTTGTTGCAGTTTGGCCAGGGCCGGGTTTGAACCCATCACCCTCGGTATATGGGGCTGATGCCCTACTCACTGAGCCACAGGTGCCACCCCCCCAAAATAATTTTTTTTTTTTTTTTGCAGTTTTTGGCCGGGACTGGGCTTGAACCCGCCACCTCTGGCATATGGGGCCGGCACCCTACTCCTTTGAGCCACAGGCACCACCCCAAAATAAATGATTTTAAATGAGCAAAAATATGAGCAGATCACCAAAGGCATATAGATGGCAAATAAGCATATGAGAAGTTGTTCAACACCGTATGTCATTAGAGAATTGCAAACTGAAACAACCATGGAATGTCAGTACACACCTGACATGGTTAAAGTCCAATACTGAAAGCACCAAAAGCTGACAAAAACGTAGAGCAGTAGGAACTCTCATTCATGCTGGTGGGAATGCAAAACAGTGCGGCTACTTGGGAAGACAGTATGGTAGTTTTCTCTGAAAACGAAACCCTCTTACCTATGATTCAGCAATATGCTTCTTGGTATTTACCCAAATGATAAGAAAACTTAGGTCCACACAGAAACTTGAACGTGGATGTTTATAGCAACTTTATTCATAATTACCAAAACTCAGAAGCATCCAAGATGTTCTTTTATAGGTGAGTGTATAAATAAACTAGTACATACTGACCATGGAGTATCATTTAGCACTAAAGAAAAATGAGTTAGCAAGCCCCTGAAAACCATAGAGGAAACTTAAGTGCATAAAACTAAGTGAAAGACACCATTCTGAAGAGGCCACACACTGTATGATTGCAGCTGAATATGAGTGTGAGAAAAGGCTATGGACCATGGAAACAGTAAAAAGATCAGTGATTGCCATGGGTTAGAAAGAGGAAGGGAGGAATAGGCAGACTACAGAGGATTTTTAGGTAGTGAGTCTGATTTGTGTGGTACTGTAATGGTGGGTACATGTCATTACCCATAGAATGTATAAACCCATTTATCCAAGCCCATGGAATGTATACCACCAAGAATAACTGTAATGTAAGCCATGAACTTTGGGTGATAACAGGTGTCAATGTAGTAGGTTCATCAGCTGTAACAAATGTACCATTCTAGTGGGGCTTGTTGATGGTAGGGGAGACTTTGAGGGTGTGGGGGCAGAGGGACTATAACAATTCTGTATACTTCCCACTCGATTTTCTCTGAACCCCACTGCTCTAAACAAATCTGTTAAATCATTTTAAAAATAGTTATAAATATACAGAGTAAAATGCAATCTTTTCCTTTTTTTTAAAGTCTTTCAGGCTCGGCACCTGTAGCTCAGCAGCTAGGGTGCCGGCCACATACACTGGAGCTGGCAGGTTCGAACCTGGCCCAGGCCTGCCAAACAACAATGACAATTACAACAACAACAACAAAAATAGCCAGGCATTGTGGTGGGTACCTGTAGTCCCAGCTACTTGGGAGGCTGAGGCACGAGAATCGCTTAAGCCCAAGAGTTTCAGGTTGCTGTAAACTGTATGCCACAGCACTCTACTGAGGGCCACATAGTGAGACTCTGTCTCAGAAAAATAAAAAAGTCTTTCAATTTTGGTTTGACTAAAATTAAAGAATATCGTTGGCTTGGTGCTTGTAGCACAGTGGTTATGGCGCCAGCCACATACACCAAGGCTGTCAGGTTCAAACCTAGCCCAGGCCAGCTAAAAAACAATAATGGCAACTGCAATAAAAAATAGCCGGGCATTGTAGTGGGTGCCTGTAGTCCCAGCTACTTGGGAGGCTGAGGCAAGAGAATTGCTTAAACCCAAGAGTTTGAGGTTGCTGTGAGCTGTGATGCCACCGTACTCTACTGAAGGCAACATACTGAGACTCTGTCTCAAAAAAAAAAACAAGAATATTGTTGTGTACTTAATTTCCCTTAATAGGCCATTAAAGGGGAAATTTTATAAAATAAAACTGCATTCACAGGTCAGGTTTTATAATTTATTTCTATTTTTGTTTGAATGACAACTCTTCCCTGAAAAAATATCCAGTGATTTTTTTCTGGTACATAGGGACAGCACTTGTGGGTACTGACACATAGGGGTACATTACCTATTAAGTTGCATTTCTTAAGTTATTACCTATTAAGTTGTATTTCTGAAGTTTAGTTTCATATTCAGGGTTCTGCATAGTCTCATTCCAGTGAATATTCAAGTCTACAAACATTTTCAAATCCCTGTTAGCTTAAAATTGGAAAAAATTTTTTCCAACAAAAATTTTTGTTGGAAAAAAAATACTTGAGTCGAAATCTCTGTGTGTGTTGCCTGTACTTGATGATGTGACCTTCTATAACTTATTTAACCTCAGAACTATAGTTTGTTACACAAAGTAGGATAGGAAATGGAAAATGGAATGCAGAATGCATAGGTTTGCATGTATGGCACATATTTGTGGTTATTGTCTGCCTTTCCTACCCCCACAGCCATGTTCACCCCTGTGCTATTAATGAATATGCCATAAGAACAGACACATGGTCAAGATTGGTGACTTAGAGTAACCTGTGCTACTGGATACAGTGACAGCACTTGGGTACTGACACATAGGGACAGCACTTGTGGGGGCACTGACATATAGAGATATATAGGGACAGCACTTATGGGGTACCGACACATAGGGGTACATAGGGACAGCACTTGTGGGTACCGACACATAGGGGTACATAGGGACAGCACTTGTGGGGTACTGACACATAGGGGTACATAGTGACAGCACTTGTGGGGGCACTGACATATAGGGATATATAGGGACAGCACTTGTTGGGTACTGACATATAGAGATATATAGGGACAGCACTTGTGGGGTACTGACACATAGGGGTACATAGGGGCAGCACTTGTGGGGGCACTGACATATAGGGATATATAGGGACAGCACTTATGGGGTACCGACACATAAGGGTACATAGGGACAGCACTTGTGGGGGCACTGACATATAGGGGTATATAAGGATAGTACTTGTGGGGTACCAACACATAGGGGTACATAGGGACAGCATTTGTGGGATACTAACACATAGGGGTATATAGGGACAGCACTTGTGGGTACCGACACATAGGGGTACATAGGGACAGCACTTGTGGGGTACTGACACATAGGGTACATAGGGACAGCATTTGTGGGGGCACTGACAAGGATCTTAAAAGGGCTCTTAGGTTGTAAGAAATACTGAAACTAGAGCTGTTTCTCATCCTCTAACCTTCAGATGGAGAGAGCCTGTCTGAAAATAAGGTCTGTGGAGTGCAAATTTTGTCTCTTTCCTGGGCCAAGAAAAGAGTTAGGCATATAATTTTCTTTCTCCTAAGCTAAGAAGTAAGTTGGATACATACTGGGCCTATAATAAATGTTTGTTGAATATTTGAAGAGTGAATGAAAACATTTCTCCTCCTTTCTAGAAGAGAATGTTGTTTCAGGCATTCTCTGACTCAGAGAATGCCTGAAATAAAAACAGATTTTATTTATTTATTTATATAAAGACAGAATCTCACTCTGTCGACCTCAGTAGAGTACTGTGACGTCACAGCTCACAGCAACCTCAAACTCTTGGGCTTAAGTGATTCTCTTGCCTTAGCCTCCCAAGTATCTGGGACTATAGGTGCCCCCCCTCCACAACGCCTGGCTAAAAAACAGTGAACAGATTTTAATGTGACAGTTTTCAGCCCGTTTAAAATTTGGACTCCGGATTTAATAAGATTTGGAGACATTTTTAGATTGGTCCTCAAGGCTTACTGGGAAGGAACAGAAGAGAACTGGATTTTGGTGTAACAGGAAACAGGATACTGGCAAGGAGCTCTAGCCAGGGTATAGGGATGGGAGGTATCTGTCTTTACAGGTAACTGGTGCCAGGAAAATAGTCCAGTGGAACTGCTGTCAGCGAGGTACGAGGTGTGCCAAGAGTGAACTGTTGAGCAGGCAAGAGTCAAGTGCCTAGTAATCCAATTGGATTGGAGCCTTTAACCGTATAGCTGCATGACTCCACATAAGTGGGGGTGTCCAAAGGTCTGTCCTGAGCTTAGGCCAGTTGATCACCCAGTTTTCATGAAAACAGGCATTCCTTCTTATCTGCTGCCAGCACTCTCTCCTTGCTGGCCAGGTAGATGTCTGTTCTGTTCTGCAAGGGTTTGGCCTGCTGCTCTCCTGCCACCCTGTGAACAGATCTCCAGGACCAGGCTTGAGTGAACAGAGGAGTAATTCAGATTACCTCAAGCTGGCGTGGCAGAAGATGGACATCTCTGTTACATCCATTGTATAGATGAGAAAGCTGAGGAGCAAAGCAGTCAAATAACCTGCCCAACATTTTAACTTGAAGACGACAATCTATGCTTGAACTTGGCTCTGGACCAAAATCCACATTCTTTCCACTTGACCTGGTGACTTTTCTGTTCCTCTACTAATTCCCAGTGAAGAAGAGTCTCTAAGACCAGAGAGACCCAGAGGCTGCTGATCACTAGAGAAAGCCCCACCACAGCAGAGGGGGAAGGTTGCTCATTTGGCCCTTATACTTGGGTGACACTACTGCAGCCACAGAGGAGGTGCTGGCCATGCAAAACCAGAGGGGTGCTCTGGCTTAATGATCCCCTCTGCCCAGCAAGGTCAGCAGACCCAAGATGACAGAGATGAGGCCTACCATTTGATTTTTTGTTTTTTTTTGTTTTCTTTTTCTTGTTTTTTTCCTTAATCAAGCCCGAGTGAGCTTTGAACACGCTGCCCCTGATATGCAGAGCCAGCACTCTAATTACTGAGCTACAGTGCCTAGCTGATTATTTTTAAAAAACCTTATGGGGCGGCGCCTGTAGCTCAGTCGGTAAGGCGCCGGCCCCATATACCGAGGGTGGCGGGTTCAAACCCGGCCCTGGCTGAACTGCAACCAAAAAAAAAATAGCCGGGCGTTGTGGCGGGCGCCTGTAGTCCCAGCTACTTGGGAAGCTGAGGCAAGAGAATCGCTTAAGCCCAGGAGTTGGAGGTTGCTGTGAGCTGTGTGATGCCATGGCACTCTACCGAGGGCCATAAAGTGAGGCTCTGTCTCTACAAAAAAAAAACCTTATGTTAAGAAGTCTGTCTCTGCTTCTCAGCTAAGTTATAGGCTCACTGAGGGGAGGAACTTTCTACATTATTGTGTCATGCTTTTATTGAGGGCTGTACACATTAAAAATTGCTAATGCTAGTTAATGAGTGCTTTTGTAGAGCTTTTAAAAGTTCTTGGGTTACATTGCCCAGGAATTTTTAGCAAATGAAAAATTTTAGTGGCATAACATAAAGAAAGGTTTTACCTCTTCATTGTACGTTGTAACAGTCACAAACATCCCCAGGCCAGGGGCAGATTCAAGAAAATCATGTCTGCCTATGTCCCATTGCTGTATCTTGAAAGTCCCTGTTTCAAAATATAAGATAAGATAGTGTTATAAAATGCAGTAAACAGTAATAGACAATTGCTGCTCAGTTAAATGAATTTATCTTTCTCAATCTAAGACACAAACTACTCTTAGTTTGAACAGTTATATCTTGGTGCTTAGTCTTCCTAGCAGAGTAGGAAAACTCTGGAACAGAGAGGAAGGCTCAGATTCTTGGTCTGGTTCTCACTCTTATTGACGAGGTGGCTCAACAAGTTACTTCACCACTTTCAGCCTATTCAAAAAGTGGGGATTGTCTCAAGCAAGATGGCAGCCAAGTAACAGCTTCTGTGCAACCGGGCATAGTGAGACTGGGGAGAGAAGACTTCAGGCATCCCTGGCTTGTGGGTTCTGCCCAGAAACTTCCCTTTAATGACACAGGGAGTCAGTGAGAGACTTCTGGACCCCATGAGGAGGACAAAAGCAGTGGAAAACTGGCAAGTGGTAGGTGTGTTTGTTGGGTTGGCAACAGTGAGACTGCAAGCAGGAAAACCCTTACCTGTGGGCCGTTTTGGTTTTTTAAGACTTGGGCACTCGATTGAACTGCCTTGGGAGATCTTGGGCGGGTGTGCAGACGACTTTGGGCATTGTCTGGGGCCCCCAACTGAGCTGCTGAGCCTGAAAGGAGCTAATATCAGCTGTGGGCTGCCCACACAGCCACTGTAGGGGAGCTGCCCCTGTGGGTTGCAGCATGGGGATTGGCCAGGAGACCTTGGGCAAGTAATCTAGTGACTTTGATGCTGGGGAAGAGCAGAGATCTAAGTGTTTGGCAGATTAACAGCCTTGGCCCTCAGGGACATAGAATGAGACCAGTTTTGACGCTCTGGATAAGTGGGCAGCCACACCAAGAGAGATCCCAGTGATAAGTGCTTTCCCTGGAAAGTTTCTGCTTAGCCAAGGTTCACAATTTGGAGTGTCTTTTAAGCGGGCTAAGGAGACATTTGGGCTCCCAAGCCTGTGGGGTCTGAGAAATCAGTGGAGGCCTCCAGTCTTCATCTCATACAGCTATATCAACATTGTGATTAACATCTAATACCTCAGAAGATCACCTGTTGCCCAGACAATATTCAGCAAGATGCATATACTGTTTGGTATTTTGGTTTGGGGGGTTTTGTTTTTGTTTCTTAATTTCAACATTTTCCTTGACATTTTTCTTTTTTTTTTCCTTTTTGTTCTTTCCCCCCTCACTATTCTAGTTTAAATATAATCTTCCACTTTTGCCTTCTTTAACAATTAGAATTTCATTTTTTGCCAGTGTTTCTGCCCCTATTATTTGTCCCCCCACCCCCATATTATCCCATAAGGGTTTTTGTTTGTTTGGGTTTGATTTATAGTATTTTTGTCTTTCCTCTCTATCTGGTGGAGGTGCGATACTGTGTCTGATCAGGCTGGCAAAGAGCTGTTGACCTCAAGGAAACCACCTAACCCAACACTCCCAGAGGTTGGGGGTTTTTAAGGTTGGGTCAAAGTACCCTACTGTATACCTATATTACTCCTGTCTTCTTCTTTCCATGCCTTTCTTGTTTTTGTCAATATTTCCTTTTACTTGCCCCCTCTTCTTTCTCTTTTTCTTTCTTTTTTTAAATCTTTTTTCCATTCTTGCTCTTCAATCTTCTCATCCTTCTAGTCCCGTACCAAAAGGACTCATTAAAACTTTAGGCCAGAGGCACAGTAACTTAAAGAACAAGAGGAAATGAAAGGAAAATTAGGGCAAAGAAACAGATATAAGAAAGCACTCATGAAGAAGAATCAGCAGAAAAATCTTGGCAACATGAAATACCAGTCCAGAGCAGTCCTTTCAAGGGACTATGAGGTAGCTACAGCAGAGGATTCCATCTATAAAGAGATGTTAGAAATGAAAGAAGGGGAATTTAAAATACAAATGATGAAAACAATGAAGGAAATTGCTGAGAAGGTAGAAAACAATCAAAAAACAATGAAGGAAATTGTGAGAAAGTGGAAAATAACTAAAAGGAAATCCAAAAACAGAATCAAATAAGAGATGAATGATATGAAGAATATAAAAAGAATATAGCAGAGCGGAAGGAACTGAAGCAGTCAATTAGAGAACTTAAAAATGCAACAGAAAGTATCAACAACAGATTAGACCATGAAGAAAAAAGAATCTCAGAGGTAGAGGACAAAGCTCTTGAGATAACTCGGATAGTGAAAGAGGCAGAAAAGAAGAGAGAGAAAGCAGAATTTTCACTGACAGAATTATGGGACTTTATGAGGCATTCAAACATACAAGTTATAGGTATCCCAGAAGGGGAAGAAGAATGCCCCAGAGGAATGGAAACCATTCTAGAGAATATTATAAAGGAAAATTTCCCAAATATCACCAAAGATTCTGACATACTCCTTTCAGAGGGATATCCGTCCTCTGGTCGCCTCAACTCAAATAGAGCTTCTCCAAGACATATTGTTATCCATCTATCTAAAGTCAAGACAAAAGAAAAGATTCTTTCAGCTGCCAGGAGTAAGCACCAACTGACCTACAGGGGCAAATCTATCAGGGTGACTGCAGACTTCTCTAATAAAACTTTTCAAGCCAGAAGACAATGGCCATCTCTCTTTAATCTACTTAAACAGAACAATTTCCAGCCCAGAATTCTATATCCCGCTAAGCTAAGCTTTAAAATTGATGGAGAAATCAAATCTTTTACTGATATGCAAACTTTGAGGAAATTTGCCACAAGACCAGCTTTACAGGAAATATTTCAACCTGTTCTACACACTGACCATCACAATGGACCTTCAGCAAAGTAAACACCCAGAAATTAAAGGACAGAACCTAGTTTCGTGATGATGCAAAAGACAAAACTAAGCAATGGACTTACACAAAATAAGATGAATAGAATGCTACCACACTTATCAGTTATCTCAATAAATGTCAATGGCTTGAATTCCACACTGAAGAGACATAGATTGGCTGATTGGATTAAAAAACACAAGCTGTCTATTTGCTGTCTGCAGGAAACACACCTCACGTCAAAAAAACAAATTAAAATTCAGAGTTCAACGGACAGCTGAGAACTCTTGTGCAACTCTATTAACTCTTTGGGCAAAAATATCATCTATAAAATAAAGTATTAAGAGTTGTTAATGTTTAAGGTCCTAAAAAAAAAAAAACAAAACTCAGAGTTAAGGGTTGGAAGGCAATTTTTCAGGCAAACAGAATTCTGAAGAAAAGAGGGGCTGCAATCTTGTTTTCAGATACATGTGGATTTAAAGCAACTAAAGTCAAAAAAGACAATGATGGTCACTTCATATTGGTCAAGGGTAAAGAACTCATTAAAACTTTAGGCCAGAGGCACAGTAACTTAAAGAGCATATCTTCTTGTATCTTATATCAAGAAGACATTTCAATTCTAAATATTTATGCACCCAATTTAAATGCTCCCAGACTCTTGAAACAGACCTTGCTTAGTCTGAGCAATATATCCTATAACACCATGTTAACAGGGGACTTTAACACCCCTCTCTCAGAGATGGACAGATCTTCTAAACAGAAATTAAACAAAGAGAGATTTAAATGAGACCCTAGAAAAACTGTGCTTGATAAACGCATATAGAACACTCCATCCCAAAGATAAAGAATATACATTCTTCTCATCACCCCATGGAACATTCTCCAAAATTGATTAAGTCCTAGGACACAAAACAAACCTCAACAGAATCAAAAGAATTGAAATTCTACCTTGTGTCTTTACAGACCACAAGGCACTAAAAGTGGAACTCAACTCCAACAAAACCGTTCAACCTCACACAAGGCATGGAAGTTAAACAACCTTATGCTGAATGACAGTTGGGTGTGGGAAGAAATTAAAAAGGAAATCATTAACTTCCTTGAGTATAACAACAATGAAGACGCAAGCTACCAAAATCTGTGGGATACAGCAAAAGCAGTCCTGAGAGGAAAATTTATCACTTTAGACACTTACATTTGAAAAACAGAAAGAGAACATATCAACAAACTCACAAGCCATCCGATAGAATTGGAAAAAGAAGAACAATCTAAGCCTATACCCAGCAGAAGAAAAGAAATATCCAAAATTGAATCAGAGATTAATGAAATTGAAAACAAGAGAATCATTCAGAAAATTAATGAAAGAAGGAGTTGGGTTTTTTTTTTTTTTTTTTTTGTAGAGACAGAGTCTCACTTTATGGTCCTCAGTAGAGTGCCATGGCATCACACAACTCACAGCAACCTCCAACTCCTGGGCTTAAGTGATTCTCTTGCCTCAGCCTCCCAAGTAGCTGGGACTACAGGCTCCCGCCACAACGCCCGGCTATTTTTTGGTTGCAGTTCAGCCGGGGCCGGGTTTGATTACGCCACCCTCGGTATATGGTGCCGACTGAGCCACAGGCGCCACCCAAGGAGTTGGTTTTTTGAAAAAATAAATAAAATAGATAAACCTTTGGCCAGATTAACTAGTAATAATAAAAAGTAAAATCTTGGGCGGTGCCTGTGGCTCAAGGAGTAGGGCACCGGTCCCATATGCCGGAGGTGGCAGGTTCAAACCCAGTCCTGTCCAAAAAACCACAAAAAAAAAAAAAAAAGTAAAATCTTTAGTAACCTCAATCAGAAATGATAAAGGGGAAATAACAACTGATGCCACAGAGATACAAGAGATTATCTCTGAATACTACCAGAAACTTTATGCCCAGAAATTTGACAATGTGAAGAAAATGGATCAATGTTTGGAATCACGCCCTCTCCCTAGACTTAGCCCAGATGAAATATATCTCCTGAACAGACCAATTTCAAGCATTGAGATCAAAGAAACAATAAATCTCCCAACAAAAAAAATGGCCTGGTCTGGATGGGTTCACACCAGAATTCTATCAAACCTTCAAAGAAGAGCTTATCCCTATACAGCAGAAATTATTCCAAAAAATTGAGGAGGAAGGAATCTCCCCCAACGTGTTCTATGAAGCAAGCATCTCCCTGATACCAAAACCAGGAAAAGGCCAGCTAAAAAGGGGAACTTTAGACCAATTTCACTGATGAGTATAGATGCAAAAATTCTCAACAGAATCCTAGCCAATAGATTACAGTTTATCATCAAAAAAGTCATACATCATGAATTAAGTAGGTTTCATCCCAGGGATGCAAGGCTGGTTTAATATACTTAAATCCATAAACATTATTCACCATATCAACAGAAGCAAAAACAAAGCCTAAGTGATCCTCTCAATAAATGCAGAAAAAGCATTTGATAAAATCCAGCATTCTTTTCTAATAGAACACTGAAGAGTTTAGGCTTAGGTGGCACATTTCTTAACTGATTGAAGCTATCTATGACAAACCCACAGCTAATATTTTACTGAATGGAGTTAAACTGAAAGCTTTTCCACTTGTAACTGGAACCAGATAAGGTTGTCCTCTGTCACCATTACTATTCAACGTAGTGTTGGAAGTTCTAGTGAATACAATTAGGCAAAACAAGAAAATAAAGGGCATACAAATGGGAGCAGAGGAGGTCAAACTCTCCCTTTTTGCTTATGATATGATCTTATACTTAGAGAACCCCATAGACTGAACCACAAGACTCTTGGGAGTCATCAAAAAAAAAAACGACAATAGGGGCAGCGCCTGTGGCTCAGTTGGTAAGGCGCCAGCCCCATATACCGAGGGTGGCGGGTTCAAACCCGGCCCCGGCTTAACTGCAACCAAAAAATAGCTGGGCGTTGTGGCGGGTGCCTGTAGTCCCAGCTACTCGGGAGGCTGAGGCAGGAGAATCGCTGAAGCCCAGGAGTTGGAGGTTGCTGTGAGCTGTGTGAGGCCACGGCACTCTACCAAGGGCTATAAAGTGAGACTCCGTCTCTATAAAAAAAAAAAAAAACGACAATAATGTCTCAGGATAGAAAATCAGTGTCCATAAGTCAGTTGCCTTTGTATATGCCAATAACAGCCAAGATGAGAGGCTAATTAAGGACACAACTCCCTTCACCATAACCCCAAAGAAAATGAAATACTTAGGAATATACCTAACAAAAGAGGTGAAGGAACTCTATAAAGAAAATTATGAAACCCTGGGCGGTGCCTGTGGCTCAAGGAGTAGGGCGCCAGTCCCATATGCCAGAGGTGGCGGGTTCAAACCCACCCCCGGCCAAAAACCAAAAAAAAAAAAAAAAAGAAAGAAAAAAGAAAATTACGAAACCCTAAGAAAGGAATAGCAGAGGACTTTAACAAATGGAAGAATATGCCATGCTCATGGCTGGGAAGAATCAACATTGTTAAAATGTCTATACTTCCCAGAGCAATCTACGGATTCAACACCATCCCTATTAAAATATCAACATCCTATTTTCAAGACTTGGAAAAAATGATTCTGTGTTTTGTATGCAACCAGAAAAAAACCCATATAGCTAAGGCAGTTCTTAGTAATAAAAATAAAGCCGGGGGTATCACCATACCAGATTTTAGGTTGTACTACAAGGCCATAGTGGTCAAGACAGGATGGTACTGGCACAAAAATAGAGACATAGACATTTGGAATCAAATAGAAAACCAGGAAATGAAACCAACAACTTACAACCACCTAATCTTCAAAAACCAAACAAGAATGTCCACTGGGGGAAAGACTCCCTATTCAATAAATGGTGTTGTGATAACTGGATATCCACATGTAAAAGACTGAAACTGAACCCACACCTTTCTCCACTCACAAAAATTGATTCAAGATGAATAAAGAACTTAAATTTAAGGCATGAAATGATAAAAATCCTCAAAGAAAGAATAGAAAAACACTGGAAGGTATCAGCCTTTATGAAGAAGACTGCCATGGCAATAGCAACATCAGCAATAATAATAAATGGGATTCATTTAAACTGAAAAGCTTCTGTACAGACAACAACCAAAGCAAATAGACAGTCTACCCAATGGGAGAGGATATTTGCATATTTTGAATCAGACAAAAGCTTAATAACTAGAATCTACACAGAACTTAATAACTAGAATCTACACAGAACTTAATAACTAGAATCTACACAGAACTACACACACAAAAAACAACAATCCCATACATCAATGGGGAAGAGAGATGAACAGAACCTTCTCTAAAGAAGACAGACGAATGGCTAGCAAACACATGAAAAAATGCTCATCATCCCTAATTATTAGAGAAATGCAAATTAAAACCACCCTGAGATATCATCTAACCCCAGCGAGGATGGCCTATATCACAGAATCTCAAAACTGCAGATGCTGGTGTGGATATGGAGAGAAAGGAACACTTTTACACTGCTGGTGGGACTGCAAACTAATACAACCTTCTTGGAAGGAAGTATGGAGAAACCTCAAAGAATTCAACCTAGACCTCCCATTTGATCCTGCAATCTTATTACTGGGCATCTATCCAGAAGGAAAAAAAACTTTTATTATAAAGACACTTGTACTAGACTGTTTATCGCAGCTCAATTTACAATCGCTAAAATGTGGAAACAGCCCAAATGCCCCTCAACCCAGGAATGGCAAGCTGCGGTATATTATACCATTTAAAAAATGGAGATTTTGCAGCATTTGTATTAACCTGGATTGAGGTGGAACACATTATTCTTAATGACACAGTGGGACATGGGGGAAGGGAAAGCAGACAGAGAAGGAGGGAGGGGGTGAGGAAAAGGAAAAAAAAATAGTGCCTAATTCTCACATAAATTGGATTTAATTTTGACCAAAGTACATTATTTGAACATTAATTTTTAATTCAACTTGTTAATATGTTGTTTAGGATATTGCATCCTCATTTATAAGTGAAATATGTTTATAATTTCCCTTTATAATAATATCTTTTTTCCAATTTTAATATCAGGTGTATCCAGATGAAGTAAAATAATTTTGAAGTATTTCTTCTTTTTTTATTGTCTATAAGATTTGGCATGATTTGTTTTTTGATGAAATTATCTTTTATTTTTATTTATAAATATTAGCTATTTTTTGAGACTTTGAAAAAAATAAGAAGAAGTTAACTGATAACTCCATACTGAACCCCAGAATTAAAGCATTCTACAGTAGACATACTCTTATCTGACGATGTGAATGTTACTTTTTTTGCATTATTATTATTATTGCTCAATAAAAACAAAAAGTAGGGATAATACTGTTGAAAATAAGCCTATGAAAGGTTTTCACCTACAATGTAAACTCAGATTGTAATCCCTGTGGGTCAGAACTGAAAGAAGACCTGGACCTTTTCCAACACCTCCAGCATAGTTCTCCAGCCTTTTAATTTTTTCTTCCCATAACTTGGCCCTATACACTTGGGTTAGAATTCCTTACTAAGACATAGGTGTGGGCATGTGGGCATGGGATCTGGCTTTTGCTCAGGCTGGTCTCAAACTTGTGAGCTCAAGTGATCCACCTGACTCAGCCACCTAGAGTGCTGGGATTATAGGCATGAGCCACCACGCCCAGCCCCTGCAGGTTTTCTTTTAAGACAGGGTCTTGCTATGTTGCCTTGGCTGGTCTTGAATCTTGGCCTCAAGTGATCTTCCTGCCTCAGCCTCCTGAGTAGTTGGGACTACAGGTGTGGGCCATTGCACCTCCATGTATCGTTTTCATTTTATTTTATTTTTTTTTTTACTGTTTTTAAACAGTAATTTTTTTGTTTTTTACTGTTTTTTTTTAATTATTTTTTAAGTAATATGTTTTGATCTGTGGTTGGTTGAATCTGCCAATGTAGAATTCGTGTCTATAGAGGGCCAACTCTGTGTGTGTGTATGTTATAGGCACACACATTCTGGTAACAGAGGTGCCATTTTCTCTTACTACCACATCATGCTGCCTCTATTTGAGGAAAGGCCCCAGGGCAGGAGCATGCTTGTAGAATTTAGGGAGCAGCAAGATGGTTGGAATGGAGTTGGCAGGGAGAGAATGGTGGGAGGTTAAGTTTGAAGGGTCCACAGGGCCAGGTCATAGCACATTCACAAGTCCTCTGGAAGGGATGCAGAGGGTGGAGGAGTGACACAATGTGGCTTTCCTTTTAAATGTTTTGTTCTTGCTGTTGTGTGGAAGAAAGGGTGAAGAAGGATCAAAGGTGGAAGCAGGGAGGCTCTTGCAATCTGAGGGCTTGGACTATGTGACAGTGTAGAGGTTGTAAAAAGTGTTAGATTCTGTCCCCGTTTTACAGGTTGGAAACTGGGTCTCAGAGAGAGAAAGTCGCTTAGCTGATAAGCTCTAGAGGCAGAATTAGAATGAAGACAATCTGATTCCATACCAAGAATTAGGAGGATCTCAAGGTGAATGAGAAAAAGCAGTTGACATACACTGATACCAAAATGCCATCAATGTTAGAATTATCTGACAAGAATTTGAAAGCACCCACCATGAAAATGCTTCAATAAGCGATATAAATACTCTTGAAATAAATAGGAACGTGGTTTCAGCAATAAAATAGAAAAATATGAAAAGAACAAAATGGACACATCAGAACAGGAAAAATACAATATTTAAGGATAAAATACAGTATTTAAGGATATTGTATTTTTTTTTTTTTTTTTTTTTTTTTTTTAGAGACAGAGTCTCACTGTACTGCCCTTGGTAGAGTGCCGTGGCGTCACATGGCTCACAGCAATCTCTAACTCTTGGGCTTACGCGATTCTCTTGCCTCAGCCTCCCGAGTAGCTGGGACTACAGGCGCCCGCCACAACGCCCGGCTATTTTTTTTTTTTTTTTTTTTTTTTGTTGTTGTTGTTGTTGCAGTTTGGCCGGGGCCGGGTTTGAACCTGCCACCCTCGGCATATGGGGCCGGCGCCCTACTCACTGAGCCACAGGCGCCGCCCAGGATATTGTATTTTTAAAATACAAATTTAAAAAATCTTTTTATTGAGTGGACTCAATAAAAGAATGGAGATGACAGAAGAAAGAGTAAGCAAAATTGATAAATATAAATAAGCCAATCTGAAAAATGGAGAGGAAATAGATTGTTTAAAAGGAGCTTCAAGCAGAGCCTTGTGGGCCTGAGGGACAGTAACCAAAGGTCTGGAATCTGTGCTCTGGAGCCCCAGAGGAAGGGAGAAAAGGGGCAGGGTTGAAAAATGATTAGAAGAAATAAAGACTGAAAATTTCCCAAATTTGGTAAAGGATATAAACCTCCATATTCAAAAAGCTCTGCATATCCCAAATAGGATAAACCCCTACAATCCATCCCATGTACATCACAATCAAATTTTTCAAAACTAAAGAAAAAAAGTCTAGAAAACAGAAATGATGTGTTACTGACAGGGCAATGATCTGAGTGGCTCAGATCACGATATCTCACCCAAACACCCGTGTCATAGCCACAGCCATGTTTTTCAAGCAATGAAAGAAAATAATAATCAAGTGGAACTCTCTATCAAGCAAATAGTTGAGGAGTGAAGGTGAAATAGTCTTAGATCAAGGAAAACTACAAGATTTTTTTTTTTACCAGAACACAAATTGCGGAAGTCCATGTGCCTGGAAGTCCAGGGCTCTGCTTTCCAGCTCATTGGAATAGCTGCCCAGCAGGCTGCTGCCCTTTATGAGAAATAAAGCTGTCCTTTTTCCAAAATAAAATAAACAATAGCTAAAGGAAGTTCTTTAAGGAGAAAGGATATAGTTACAGAAGGAAACCTGGAACACTGAGAATGAGAACAGCAAAAAGGGTGACTGAGGAAACCATAATAGATTATTCATTCTCCTCCTCTGTTTTAAAAATTGAGTTTACGAATGTTTAACAGCTGAGTGGAGAAATTATAGCCATTGTCTGATGTGTTTTTCAGTGTATGTAGAGACAGTTATACAGGGTGTACCCAAAAGTTGCCCCTAAACTCACCATACATAGAGAAATGGGAAATTTTAGCTAAATACATTTATTTATGAAATGTTTGTTGGAAAATTTTACAAAGAGGTGGCCAAGACGTAGAGAATATTTTGTAAATTTTTTTGTAAAATTTTATAATGAGTATTTTGTAAATAAAAGTACATTTAGCTACAGTTTCTTGTTTTCTCAAATGTGGTGACTTTAGGGGTGACTTTTGGGACACCCGTATTATAAATGGGAAGACCAAAGGGACTTAAATGGTGTTAAGAGTTCTGAATTTCTCCTGAGATAGTAAAACAACTGATACTAGTAGACTGATAAGCATATGTATGGTGATCTCTAGAGCAACTATTACTAGGAAGAGAAAAAGTAAGAACACTATAGGTAAAGCAGAATGGAATGTTACAAAATGGTTAAGTGACCCACAAAAGGCAAGAAATAGAAAATAGTAACAAAGTAGTAAAATGGCAAGCCCAAATCCTGACATCAATAATTACGTTACAGGTAAATTGTCTAAATGAGATTAGACAAAGATCGTCAGAATGAATTTTTCAAATGACCCAATTATAATGTAGTCTATAAGAAAATCACTTTGAATATGGTGCTGTAGGTAGTGTAAAAATTAAAGGATGAAAAAAAGTGTGCCATTCTGAAATACTTTAAAGGTGTGAGTGGTTTCAGAGCAAAGAAAATGTTCTAGGAGTTGTCCTTTTCTACATTCTGTGGAACAAAAAGGGACATTACATAATAATAAAGGTGTCAGTTCACCAAGAAGGTGTAACCACCCTAAATTTGCCAAACAACTGAGCTTCAAACTGCATGGAGTAGAATTGGCAGAACTTACAGGAGAAATACATGGATTCGATGCTCTCTTGTAGACTTGATGGAACTGCCAGACGGGAGAACAGCAAGGACACAGAACTGGGACAGCACCCTCAACCGGAGGGACCTGCTTGACATTTATAGAACATTCTCTCCAATAGCAAAATACATGTTTCTTTTAAAGTGCACATGAAACAAGCAACACTTTAGGCAACAGCCCTAAAGGTGACTGTTTCTGGAGAAAAGCACAACCTCACCAGCCAATGACTCTCCAGGTGTATGGAGAGCTCTGTCCTGCATGTTCACCACTCTTGGTTCCTGCTGTGTCTTTCCTCCTGAGCTTCTTCCAGCACCCCCAACCCTGACTCTCACCCCTTAAAGGGTTACCTTGACTTATGTGGAAACAGCACGGGTCTCTCTCCATCCTGCTGGCTGCTTCAAAACTCAGGTTGGTATTTAATCGCCATTGTACCAATATTAAGTGTTGAGTCCATAAGAATTGAGTACCTCATGAAAGCTCCACCCACCATTATCCAGCAAGTGAGTTCTTCATAAACAAGATGAGTTTGGCTTACTTTTCTGTCTCGTGTGCTCACTAATCCTGCCGCTATGGGACAACCCTCATCTTACTCCTGTATTTCCCATCCTCCAGCACTGTGAGCTGGATAAACTTCTTTTCTTTATAAATTACTCAGCCTGTGAGATCCTGGTGTACCATCAGAAAACAGACATCATCTTTCTACCAGCACTGCCTTAACCTCCTGACACTTTCCCTTTCTTCTGCCCTCTTGTTGGGATGTTGGAGAGCCCCTGTTCTGCCAGTGTGTACCCCCTCTTCTTTTTCTAGGATTTTACCCTGGTTGCCCCCAGTTGCCCACACTGGGCTATTGTCAGCTGCCAGCCTGTTCCCTTTTCTGTACTCTAAGATATTAGACCCAGCAGAATATGCATTTTATCCTTCTTCCTGTGGGTTTCTGGAGGTGGCAGCAGGCCCAGGGCAGTGTTTGGCTCCTCATCAGAGGCCTAGTAAATATTTGTAAAATGAATGAAAGTGTGACCCACAGTACATGCTCAATAAATGATTTGGAATGAAAGAGTGCCAGTTGAGCCCCATTAAAACCAGAGTATAGGTGTTGGCTCATACCTATGATCCCCACACTCTGGGGGACTGAGGCGGGTGGATACTTGGAGCCTAGGAATTTGAGGTTGCTAAGAGCTAGGCTGACATGACAGCACTCTGGCAACAGAGTGAGATTCTGGAAAAAATTAATTCAAAAAATAAAATGCTAGTATTATTGGAGTTACCAGAATAAACGAGAGTAATTTCTGCTTGACATGCTTTTCCAGCCCAAAGTATGCACTTTTCTCTCTTGGTCTGGAGAGGGACAGAGGAGAATGTCATGCCCAGTTGCTGCCACCAGGTGGCGCAAGAAAAGCACTGCTCCTGGGCCAAGCTGCCGGAGAGCACCAGGATGTGTGCATGGCGCAGGCACAGGACAGCAGTGTCTACACGGGACACAGACACTGGAGGATGAGGCGCCTTGTCATCTCCCCACCTCATGGCCAAGAGCCAGCGGGATTCACTGGCTAGGAACAGGGACACAGCTTCCTAGCTGTGCTGCCTTGGGCAAGACTCCAAACCACTCAATGCCTGTTTTCCCATCAGTCAAGCAAGGATGAGGACAGCATGTCTCTGAGGGCATGAAGGATAAGTGAGTTAATATCTGTACACTACCCAACACAGATGAGCACATGGTAAGCTCTCTGTGAGTACTTGACAAGTTATTCTTTACATGTTATTGGACTTTTAACATACAGAGCATTTTCCTATCAGCTCCCCTATTTAATCCTACATATAGCCCTATAAAGTCTGAGGCCTGAAAAGGCTAAGTGACTTATCTAAAAATCATCCAGAACTAAGATTAAAATTTCTCAAGAGTTGAGTCCAAAATTGAGGGCACTCTCCACCATGAGCTGCACCCCAACTCGCCCCCAAACTTGGGTGGAGTGTGTATATGTGTTAAACCAGGGGTCTTCAAACTTTTTAAACAGGGGGCC
Source organism: Nycticebus coucang (assembly GCF_027406575.1). Taxonomy (NCBI): domain Eukaryota; kingdom Metazoa; phylum Chordata; class Mammalia; order Primates; family Lorisidae; genus Nycticebus; species Nycticebus coucang. The sequence goes on along the minus strand of NC_069802.1, from coordinate 38,427,133 downwards.
AGTTCACTGTCCCTCAAACCGTTGGAGGGTTGGACTATAGGTTAAAAAAAACTATGAACAAATTCCTATGCACACTGCACATATCTTATTCTGAAGTAAAAAAACAAAACAGGAACAAATACAATCATACCGCCGCATGTGGCCCGCGAGCTGTAGTTTGAGGACCCCTGTGCTAACCCCAGATGTAGTTCCTGCAGAGCCTACAGGCAGAGACCTTTCTCCACAGGCCCTTTTCCTTGTGAGTGTTTAATTTGGTGAATCCTTTGAGCCCACAGGTGAATCCTATGGGGCACACTGGGAGTTGTGGGGAGTCAGCTGGCCCCACACGCAGGCTGCACCTTGCCTGGTCTCCCAGGGCCCTGTGTACAGCCCCTCCCCATGGCGCTGATGCAGTTGTCCCATTGCTCCAACCCTGTGTCCTTGAGGCTGGAACTGTGGGTTGTTTAGGTTGGTATTTAAAAAAATAAAATTCATTATAGGAACTTTAGGAAATACAATCTTTGAAAGTGTTAGGTCTTCTGTATTATCCTTCTATCCTTTTTCCTATAAGTACATATTATCTATTTTTTAATGAGATTATATTGTACATACTATCTGTAGCTCAATTTTCCAACTAATTTTTGGCAGACATCTTTCCATGTCTGAATTCTGTAACGTAAACTGAGGTCTGTGCACAGAAAGAGGTCCAACACAGTTTGCACAGTGCTGAGTACTGAGGTTAGCAGGAAAGAGCTGGTTCTTGATGTTGGATGCAAGGCTGGCCCAGTGGTTTAAGTGGCTGGCTCTGCTGGCTACGCATGCACGCACTGTGTAGTCTTGGGTGAGTTTACAAAACCTCCAGAAGTAAGCGGAGCAATGTCCACCTTTCTCTTAGGGTGGACGTGGATATTAAATGAGTTGAAACATTGACCAAGAACATTGCCTGGCCCATGGTAATCACCTAGCAATGCGAACTGCAGTTAATCCTACGTAAGGCAGAGTGAAGGAGCAACAGAAAACACACTCGCATAATATCTTTAGTGGCTCTTTATGGCTCTTCAGATGAACTTGAATCCACTGCTGTGCTCCTTAGGCCACCAGGGTCTACCCTTTCCCATTGCTTTCCATCATGCCCTATGTTAATAGTGATGTTTGGACAAAGAGACTCCTAGGCAGGGAGTGTCTGTAAACTGCTACTGCCCACTCCACATTGCAGCCTGGGAGTCAGTCAGAGTGTTGGCTATGCTGAGAGCCTTCTGAAGGCTTTCCCTCCCACTCAAGAGTCAGGGCCAACATATACATGTGCCATTGACCAAGGCCCTTCACCCTCACCTGCTAGAGTGTTCCTCCAGCTGGCTCCAGCCTCACTAAGCCTTCTGTTTCCTTAGACATGCCTCTGGGCCTCCCGTGTCCTGGTGGTCAGGGTGGCCCTGAGTACGCTTTTTGGAGAGCCAGCCCTTTTCTGTCTGCATTGGCAACTTCCTGCCTTCTGCCTGCTGTAACAGTCTACAGTGGGCTCATGCCTGGGGTGGCACATAACTTGCTTACTTTCTAGTGTGCCCTTTCTAGCCACCAGAACTGAGCACCCTGAAGGCAAGAGTCTGTTTCTTTGTTTCAATTTTGAATCCCTAGAATCTAGAACAGTGACTCAAAGGTGATACCTAGGTATTTGCTGAAGATAGAGATAAAGGAGAGAAAGAAAACAATCTTTGAGAGGAAAAGAGTAGGGAGAATAAGCATGAGTGGAAAGTGACCTTCAGTTGTCAAGGGAGCTTGAAATTAAGTTCTGGGGAACTGCCATACAATTTCTGAGCATGGAAAGAGGGTAGTCAGTGAGTCCCAGGACTTCACAAAGAGCAAATTGTGCCACAACAGCTTCAATCTCTTTAGAACTTAGAAACACTAGATATTATGGAAACGTACTTCAGAAAGAGTTTTGTATTACATTTTTTCACCAGGTCAAGAAATTAGATGAACCTGCATCTGGTTGCTTGTTTGTAATTGAAGACCAGTGAATGAGTCCATCTCAGCAGGTTGGATGTCTCAGAACCCCAGCTGTCTCCTGAAACTGGTCAATTCAGTTCAGATCAAAAGCACCACTCCCCTGAACCAGGCCTGCAGCACCTTTGGGAGCACAAAGGTACAAAGGTGGAGAGAACAGTTTGTGCCCTCAAAGGGCTCCTTCTAAACCAGTGTCCATGCTGACACAGCCAAACAGCCACATGTGTGTGGCACAAAACTGAAAGGGACCAGGATATCCTCCTGCCACAGGCCCCATCCCAATGACCCCAGCACAGGGCCTGAGCCACAGCAGACTCCTGGTTGACCACAGCCACCAGGGCAGGGCTGAGTCCTGGCTCTATACATTGCTCCTCGCCACTCTGATCATGGAAAACTGCATCACTGCGTCCCGTTTTCGTTAGCATCCTGTTTGGACCACAACTAACTTGTAGTTTGTTTGATGGGTCTTAATGAGTTTGGTTTGCTTTTCTCTTCTTATGCTCTTTGTCCATATTATATCTCCAGTTTTCCCATAGCTGAGAAATAATCTTCTATTCCTTTATATGCCCTGTTTTTCCAGAGCCTCCCCAATCCCACCTCAGTTGTCCCCCAGATTGTCCCAGCTTATCCCCCAGGCCTCCTCGCAGCTGTTGGCCTGGACCAGCAGGGCCTGGATCAGCAAGTCCTATGCTCTGCCGTGGCCCACTGTCCTCTCTGCTGACTGGACCTCACCTGTCTTGCACCTCCTGGGTCTCTCACCTGTACTTGGAGCCTGCCCAGACTAGACACTGCATCAGTATATATTGCACAAGTGGACTTGAAGCCGTGCTTTCTATAGCCAAGGAAAGATCCTGGACAAGAGATTTCTGAGATAGGTAGAATCATTGCCTTCAAAAAGTAATGAAAGACTTCCAGGTGAAAAAAGTTTAATTTATTTTGTGTGGATCCAGGTACAGAGCAAGGATGGGTGGATAAAAGCTATGGGAATGTCGTTGCTGCCCCATGGACAGTGGTGGGGCATGCTGCCTGCTAGGACAGGTGCCCAGCCCCCAGGGCGTGAGTGCAGTGGCACAGAGGGGCAGGCAATGCAAAGGCTTCTTGCACCTGGGGCCATGGGTGCACAAGGGGCAGGCCCACAAAGTTGCTTCTGAGACCAGAATCTGCTGTCTTCTTTTAAAGAAAAATTAAAACAGGTGACCTGGCATTTTCCCAGAGTTTTTCCTGTAACAGTAAATTTTAGTAACTAAATTCTAAATCTAAATAATTTCCTTGGGGTGATGGTTGAGGTCCGGCCAGAGCAGTAAGAACAGAGAAGGATGGTATAAGGGTGTAGAGAACAGTGGGAGTCAGAGAAGGACGAGGCTGGGAGGGAGGCGGGAGGAGAGAGAGAGCTCCACATGGCTGTCAGGACACTGTCCAGCTGTACTTGCCTTCTTGCCTCAGATGTCACCAGTGGCTCAGATGACTCTCCAGCTCACCAAGATGTCCCAGTGGATCCAGCCATGTCAGTCCAGCAGGTCACAGGCAACAGGCCTCCCTCCCTTCCATCTTTCCCTTCCTCTGTCCCTTCAAGCCTAAGAACTTGCCAAGTTACAAGGGAAATGCCGGCTGCAGCAGGGCTGTTCACCTGGGAGGCCAGGCTTCCGCTGGGGTGAGGCAGTTGGGCTTCCGCACATATTGAGCAAACACAGTGCTTTCTGTGTGCTGGGCCGGGTTCGGAAAGCTTTATGAATATTTATCTGTCATCCCAAACGAAGTATTATTGTCATTGTCACCATTGCATTTTACAAATGAAGAAGGAGGGAGATTAAGTGGCTTGCCCAGAGACCGTTAGGTGGTAGAGCTGGGGTGGGGTCTAGGCAGTTGTGCAGACTCAGACTCATCTTCTTCCTACAAGTCACAATGGCAGGGAGTTTCTGACACCGCTCAATCCTCCTCTGTGTGCTTCTTTCTCCCCATTCTCCTCATCCTGAAACTCTCTCTTTGCCCTATACTGGCTGCATTTGTTTGAGGTTTTGCAGGGTGAGTCATTACTTTTCGCAATAGAACACTGAACTGTAATAGCCAGGATGAGTTGAAAGGATAATCTAACACAATAAGATTGAATGGAGTGTAAAATATGTGATCAGTGCATATGGAAAAGACTAGATTTAGATTCTTCCTTTTCTTTCTTTTTTTTTTTTTTTTGCATTAAAATCAGGGAAGTTGATGTTGGTGCTGACTTGATACTGGGTTTTTCATCCAATTGCCACAGGGATTGGATGGCGTGTGGGGACGTCCTTGCTCTCGGAGTTCACACAGGCTCCAAGTACGAAACAACCACCAGTACTTGTTTCTTTCTCTGAACGTGAGTTAAGCTCAGCTCCGTGGGGAATGCGCTTGGTAGCAGTGTGGGAATGTGCAGAAGTCCCTGTGGCAGTTTGCTTGGGGAGGAGTCTCAAGTCTGCACCTGCTTGCTTCCCACAGGGCTGCTCCCCACATGGCCTGAGGGGCTGCTGGAGGCTGAGGCTCAGAAGACACCCTGATTCGTGCTGTAGTGCTATCAGTATTCAGCCACAAAGCAGACCAGGCTGGGTTCTGGGGTGTCTCATCCAGGTTCCACTGTTCTCTTATTTAAGTGTGAGTAATTTTGAAAACTATCAGGAAAACATACAGCATCATACACACTGCCAAATGATACATAATTCAAGAGATTCTCATAACACCCTAAGAAGACATCCTAACACCGTAAGAAGACATCCTGAGTTCTGCATTCAACAGAGTACATTTTACCTACCTGTTATCCATGTATCACCTGGAATGTCTTCTATTATGCATTTCTCCTCTCGTTCCCCCACGTGGAAATAAAATGCAGCTGAAAGTGAAAAACCAAAACATAAAAGAAATGTTAACATTTGTATTTCTGTTGCTTTAGCCACTCTTGGTGATTCTTTCTCTGAAATGGATCACTTGCAAGTGACACTGCTTATTAAGTATTTTAATTTCGTTAGATGTTTGTAAAATTGATTTTGGTGAGAAGTGGCATATGGCATCTACACCTGGGAGGCTGTTTGCAGAAAGTCCCAGTACAAGATAAAGGCATCTAAACCTTGGGGCTTTTCCAAGCATGACAGCGTGAGTGTTGCTTCTGATCTGCTTTTCAAATACTTTGTGGTGTTCTGAGGGTATGAAAGACCTCAGGGCCTGGGAGAAGCTCCAGAGCAAATTCAGAAGCACCAAGCATAGCAGATGCCAGCAGCAGAGAGCTGCTCATGCCTCTGTGACTGGCTGGAATGGTCATTTTACTGGTGTTTCCCCTGGTTGGCAGGAGGGGAGGGGGAATGAGAAATGAGAGGAGAGAAGGGAACTGGTGTGGATAAGAGGAAGAGGCCAGAGCCCTGACAAGACTCCATATCTCAGTTTCCCCAAGAAAAGGAGTTAGAGGCTCTTAATATTCCTTTTGGTCCTTTCACTTCTGGCATCTAGTGTTTTCTTTTTAAAACTTTTATGCTGAAATATTTGTAGATTCATAAAAAGTTACTAAAATAGTGCAGAGAAGGCCTGGGCACCCATCACCCAGCTTCCCCTGTGGAATGCCCTTCATTGCTGAGGTGACTGCTACAGCTCAGGTCACCAACTGCAGCCTCCAGTTCCTAGGGCTCTGCACACATTCTTGGTCTTTTGGATGTGCATGTACTATTATGAGAACGTTTCACTAAGCAATCATGAGCACACTCAAAACAAGTGGGAAGGTGGAAGGCTGCATCCTGATGGTTTGGCACAAGAGTTTGGGTCTGCAGGCCAGAGTGGTTTGACTACTCTGCTCTCCACAGGTGTGAGTGTGGACAGGTGAGCAGACCAGACCTCAAGGCTGTGCCCTGTGAGCAGGGAAGTGATGGCAGCATTGCTGCAGGGATTGGATATCGTGTGGGGATGTCCTTGGCTCTTGGAATTCGTACAGGCTGCAGCTGTCAGCTTTCCTGGTGCTGCTTGGAGCCACCCCTGGATGTGGTCCGTGGCATGTACTGGGTCCCCAGGAACAGGGCCTTCCGCAGCTGTTGACACCTGACCCCACCTTTGGAGTCCAGTTTATCCTTCCTCCTCGGGGCTCTGTGGAGGCTCTGCCCTCCACCCAGCCTCACTGTCTATGGAGGCCCTCTTCTCAACACTGCTGGCAGCATGACATTTAAAAGCATGGACTCTGGGGCCATCGTCTGCCTTACTGCCTCTGCCACTACCTCCCATGGGACCCTAGACAAGTGCCTTAATTTCTCTCTGCCTCAGTTTCGTTATCTATGAAATTGAGATAATAATAGAACCCACATTACGAAATGGTTGCAATGATCAAATGATATAATCTGTGTAAAGTGCTCAGAGCACCCCCTAGCGTGTAGTACATGCTGTGTGCCTGTATTATTACCCTATAGCCTGACATCTTGAGCAAGGCATCCACACATGCCGTTTCCATTTATAGTACTCACTGCCTAAGTGTGTGTATTGTTACCCCATAGCCTAACATCTTTTGGCGGGCGGTACCAGATTTCTTATTTTTTGAGACAGAATCTCACTATGTTGCCCTCAGTAGAGTGCTGTGGCATCACAGCTCACAGCAACCTCAAACTCTTGGGCTTAAGCGATTCTCTTGCCTCAGACTCCCAAGTAGCTGGGACTACAGGTGCCTCCACAACGCCCGGCTATTTTTTTGTTACAGTTGTTGTTTAGCTGGCCCAGGCTGGGTTTGAACCCACCAGCCTCGTTGTATGTGGCTAGTGCCATAATCACTGTGCTACGGGCACTGAGCCAGTACCAGATTTCTTTATTTGAAGGACTGGTACAAGTAAAAGAACTAATACTGTGGATGTCTGGGCACAACATACAGAGAAGGTAAAAGAAACCCCCACATGCATGCTCTGCCTTGGTGACCACGAAAGTCACCATGTGGCTATGGGGAAGTTAGCCTAAGGCTCAGCTCTCATTCTCACTGTCTCTCAGGGTGTGCTTGTCAAAGAGATACTCTGCCATGCCAGACTTGGGGGCTCCATCTTGCACAGGTTGGTTACATGGTCACCCAGTTCTTTGATGGATTTCACCTTCTCATTCAGGGAAGTCACACAATTAGTGGTTACTTTTGTCAGTGACCAGTTTGTGCAGTTCTAGTAGTGACTGATTCACACTTTTTTCCAAGTGTAACACACACTCCATCACATTCAGCCTGCTCTCCCTGTTATCGCAGTCTGGTTTCTTGAAATTCTGAAGGAAGATTCGGCCACTTATGTTGGTTCTGCAGCTTCATCGGTGTCGTAGTATGTTCCCACTTCTACTCATGAGATTGACAAAGAAAGTTTGGCAAAATTCTTCACATCACATCATAGTGCTCAAAGTATTAAGACATGGACAGGTGGGAGCTGTAAGGGTTTGGGTTGACCTGGTGGTGATGGTGGCATCTGGTCCTGGTGTTGGTCCTGTTGCATCTGCAAGGGGACATGGTTGGCATAGCCACAGTGACTGCACGATACTAGCACAGCAGTGGGGCCTTGGGTTGCTCCAAAGTGAAGAGATGGCGGAGGGCTGGCACTGAGTGACCAGCTGGGGTAGAAGACGAGCAGCAGATCCATCCAAGTACTGTTGAAGCAGGAACCTGCAGTGACTCTTGCAAAGAATTCTGGCTTATAGCATGGCATCCTGAGGGGGGGCATCCAGATGGGCTGTGCCACTTACAGTACTCACTAGCTGAGTATTTTCATTATTACTCTGTAGCCCGGCATCCTGAGGGGGGTGTCCAGATGGGCTGTGCCACTTACAGTACTCACTAGCTGAGTATTTTCATTATTACTCTGTAGCCTGGCATCCTGAGGGGGGTGTCCAGATGGGCTGTGCCCACTTACAGTACTCACTAGCTGAGTATTTTCATTATTACTCTATAGCCTGGCATCCTGAGGGGGGCATCCAGATGGGCTGTGCCACTTACAGTACTCACTAGCTGAGTATTTTCATTATTACTCTGTAGCCTGGCATCCTGAGGGGGGTGTCCAGATGGGCTGTCTCCACTTAATAGTACTCACTAGCTGAGTATTTTCATTATTACTCTGTAGCCTGGCATCCTGAGGGGGGTGTCCAGATGGGCTGTGCCCACTTACAGTACTCACTAGCTGAGTATTTTCATTATTACTCTGTAGCCTGGCATCCTGAGGGGGGCGTCCAGATGGGCTGTGCCACTTACAGTACTCACTAGCTGAGTATTTTCATTATTACTCTGTAGCCTGGCATCCTGAGGGGGGTGTCCAGATGGGCTGTGCCCACTTACAGTACTCACTAGCTGAGTATTTTCATTATTACTCTGTAGCCTGGCATCCTGAGGGGGGTGTCCAGATGGGCTGTGCCCACTTACAGTACTCACTAGCTGAGTATTTTCATTATTACTCTGTAGCCTGGCATCCTGAGGGGGGTGTCCAGATGGGCTGTGCCCACTTACAGTACTCACTAGCTGAGTATTTTCATTATTACTCTGTAGCCTGGCATCCTGAGGGGGGTGTCCAGATGGGCTGTGCCCACTTACAGTACTCACTAGCTGAGTATTTTCATTATTACTCTGTAGCCTGGCATCCTGAGGGAGGTGTCCAGATGTGCTGTCCCCACTTATTTCCAATCTCTCCTACATAAAAAAACCCGAATCTGTTATTATAGAAAATGTTGAGCACATAAAACTACAGAATTGTTTGCTGGATCCCCATCTTGTTTAAGCAACACACTTTCTTTCCCCCCAACTATGTTAAAGTGGGTTCTAGATCTGAAGTCATCTCGGGCCTCAATATGTGCCTCTAACTAGTGAGGACTTTTTTTTTTAAACATAGCCACCATGCCTCTTTGTCACCTAACAAAATTAATAATAACCCTTACTGTCATCTAACACCCAGGTCTTAGTCACATTTCCCTGATTACCTTAAAAGGTCTTTTTACAGTTAACTTGTCTGAATCAATATCTAAGCAGGACTCACGTCACACTTGGCTGCAATACTGTTAAATCTCTCTTGTTCTGTGGGAGTCCTTTTGCCACATGAGTCTTTTTGTCCCAGTAATTTGTTGGCAACATTGGGTCATTGGCTCATGGTGGCCTACATGGCAGGTATAGGAGAAAATACCCTCCGCTATGGTTGATTCAGCCCGGTTGCTGCCTTGAGGCCAGGCCGGACTGGCCTTCGCTGCTGCAGACACACTCTCAGTGGCAAAAGGGTCACTGGTGCATCTCTTGTTTCCTTAGTGCTGGTATACATGGCTGGGGCTTGGTGAGGCCCAGACTTCTATGCTAGGGTAAGTGACATGTGCTCCTCTTTCCTCACAAGACAGGTCAGCATCTAGTTGTCCTGCCTTGAGTGACCAAAGCTCGGTGGTTCAGCCGTCCACCTGAGTCCTTGTTGGCAGGCTCCCACTCAGGCTTTCCCCCTCAGTTCACCACTTCCTTAGTGGTTGCTGTAAAGAAAACTTTGTCTCATGGAGTAGTCAGTTACCCTGAAATAATTTGTACAGGAAAGGCAGGCTACATACCTGATTCTTTCCCTAGAATTAACCAGTTTTCAAAGTAATATGTTGGTGCCCTAATAACCTCCTGTTGTAACCAATGAGGTTTCTTTAAAGTTGATTATGAATTCATGAATTGTTTAATATTTTTCTGATATATTGCTGTCAGTATTCTCTTTCTTTCTTTCCTTTTTTTTTTTGAGACAGAGTCCCACTAGGTCGCCCTGGGTAGAGTGCTGCGACGTTACAGCTCACAGCAACCTCAAACTCTTGGGCTCAAGCGATTCTCTTACCTCAGCCTCCCAAGTAGCTGGGACTACAGGTGCCTATCACAATGCCCAGCTATTTTGTCGCAGTTGTCATTGTTGGTTAGCTGGCCTGGGCTGGGTTCAAACCCATCACCTTCGTTATATGTGGCTGGCACTGTAACCACTGTGCTACGGGCACCAAGCTTCTACCTTTTTTTTGAGACAGAGCCTCATGCTGTCACCCTGGGTAGAGTGCTGTGGTATCACAGCTCACAGCAACCTTCAACTCCTGGGCTCAAGCAATTCTCCTGCCTCCGCCTCCCAAGTAGCTGGGACTACAGGTACCCACCACAATGTCTGGCTATTTTTTGGTTGCAGCCATCATTGTTGTTTGGCGGGCCCAGGCTGGATTTGAACCCTCCAGCTCAGGTATATATGGCTGGTGCCTTAGCTGCTTGAGCCACAAGTGCTGAGCCTCTTTCTTTCTTTTTTTTTTTTTTAATTAATATTAAATCATAGCTATGTACATTAATGCGATCATGGGGCACCATACATTGGTTTTATAAACAGTTTGACACATTTCCATCAGACTGGTTAACATAGCCTTCCTGGCATTTTCTTAGTTATTGTGTTATATTCTACATTTACCAAGTTTCACATGTACCCATGTAAGATGCACTGCAGGTGTAATCCCACCTATCAACCTCCCTCCACCAATCCTTCCCTCTCCCTCCTCTCCCTCTCCCCATTCCACATATTCTTAGGTTATACCTGGGTTATAGCTTTCGTATGAAAGCCAAAAATTAGTTTCATAGTAGGGCTGAGTACATTGGGTACTTTTTCTTCCATTCTTGAGATACTTTACTAAGAAGAATATGTTCCAGCTCCATCCATGTAAACATGAAAGAGGTAAAGTCTCCATCTTTCTTTAAGGCTGCATAATATTCCATGGTGTACATATACCACAATTTATTAATCCATTCGTGGATCAATGGGCACTTGGGCTTTTTCCATGACTTAGCAATTGTGAATTGGGCTGCAATAAACATTCTGGTACAAATATCTTTGTTATAATGTGATTTTTGGTCTTCTGGGTATATACCTAGTAGAGGAATTATAGGATTGAATGGCAGGTCTATTTTTAGATCTCTAAGTGTTCTCCAAACATCTTTCCAAAAGGAATGTATTAATTTGCATTTCCACCAGCAGTGCAGAAGTGTTCCCTTTTCTCCACATCCACGCCAACATCTCTGGTCTTGGGATTTTGTGATATGGGCTAATCTTCCTGGAGTTAGATGGTATCTCAAGATAGTTTTGATTTGCATTTCTCTGATGATTAAAGATGATGAACATTTTTTCATATGTCTGTAGGCTGTGCGCCTGTCTTCTTCAGAGAAGTTTCTCTTCAAGTCCTTGGCCCAGACTGCGATGGGATCACTTGTTCTTCTCTTGCTTATGCTTTTGAGTTCTCTGTGGATTCTGGTTATTAAACCTTTGTTGGAGACATAACCTACAAATATCTTCTCCCATTCTGAGGACTATCTGCTTGCTTTACTTACTGTGTTCTTGGCTGTGCAGAAGCTTTTTAGTTTGATCAGGTCCCAGTAGTGTATTTTTGAAGCTGCTTCAATTGCCTGGGGGGTGAGACTATAAAAATACTAGAAGAGAGTGCAGGGAAAACCCTTGAAGAAATCGCTCTTAAGCTCTCTTACTCTATCACCCAGGCTACAGTGCAGCATCATCATCACAGCTAACTGTAACCTTGATCTCCTGGGCTCAAGTGATCTTCCCACCTCTGCTTCCCTAGCAGTGGAGACTCCAGATGCTACCACCATGCGTGGCTAATTTCTTTTCTTTGGTAGGTACTCTCTATGTTGCCCAGGCTGGTTCAAACCCCTGCCTCAAGTAATCTTCCTGACTCAGCCTCCCAAAGCACTGGGATTACAAGCATGAGCCACCAGGTGTGAGCTACCACACTGGGTTGCATTATTCTTTTTTTTTCTTTTTTTTGTAGAGACAGAGTCTCACTCTACGGCCCTCGGTAGAGTGCCGTGGCTTCACACAGCTCACAGCAACCTCCAACTCCTGGGCCCAAGCGATTCTCTTGCCTCAGCCTCCCGAGTAGCTGGGACTACAGGCGCCCACCACAACGCCCGGCTATTTTTTTTTGGTTGCAGTTTGGCCGGGGTCGGGTTTGAACCCGCCACCCTCGGTATATGGGGCCGGCGCCCCACCGACTGAGCCACAGGCGCCGCCCTGCATTATTCTTTTTAATGCTCAGATTGCCCTACCCTTGGCATGCCAACCCTTCAGTTTGGCTCCTGTGTCTTTTCACAGAACAACATTTGCTCTTTAATATAGAAGCATTAGCATAAGGGATTGTGTTTCTACAGTCATCATGGCACTAAGCTTTCTTAGAGGACAGAGCTAGGAAATTTATTTATTTATTTATTTATTTATTTACCTTCTTACTTACCTTCTTAAGCTTTCTTAGAGGACAGAGGTAGGAAATTTATTTATTTATTTACCTTATTACTTCTAGATAGGCTCTTGCTCTATTGCTCACGCTAGAGTGCTGTGGTGACATCATAGCTACATGCCGCCTCAAACTCCTGGGATCAGGTAATCCTCCCGCTTCAGCCTCCACCACAGGTGGCCAATGTTTTATGTTTTTATAGAGACAGAGTCTCACTCTTGCTCAGGCTGGTCTTGAATCCCTGGCCTCAAGAGATCCGCTTGCCTCTACCTCTCAGAGAACTGGGATTAAAGGCGTGAGCCATTATGCCTAGTTTATAAGGTTTTTTTTTATTATTTGATTGTTTTCAAATTAAAAAATTATGACTTGGCCGGGTTTGGTAGCTCAAGGCTGTAATCCTAGCACTCTGGGAGGCTGAAGCAGGTGAATCACTTGAGCTCAGGAGTTTAAGACCAACCTGAACAAGAGTGAGACCCCATCCCTGTCTCTACTAAAAATAGAAAAATTAGGCTAGGCGTGGTGGCTCATGCCTGTAGTCCTAGCACTGTGGGAGGCCAAGGCGGGTGGATTGCCTGAGCTCAGAGGTTCAAGACCAGTATGAGCAATAGTGAGCCAGATTAAGACCCTGTCTCTACTAACATCAAAAACAGCGGCACAAAGCATCACCAGAGGAATAAGAAAATGAACAACAAAAAAGAGTACTTCAAACGAAGAAGAATGAACAAGCAAGCTGAAATTAAAAATAAAAAAAAAAAATTTTAAAGGGCGGCACCTGTGGCTCAGTGAGCAGGGCGCCGGCCCCATATGCCGAGGGTGGCGGGTTCGAGCCAAGCCCCGGCCAAACTGCAACAACAACAACAAAAAAAAATAGCCGGGCGTTGTGGCGGGCGCCTGTAGTCCCAGCTGCTCCGGAGGCTGAGGCAAGAGAATCGCGTAAACCCAGGAGTTAGAGGTTGCTGTGAGCCGTGTGACGCCACGGCACTCTACCCGAGGACGGTACAGTGAGACTCTGTCTCTACAAAAAAAAAAAAAAATTTAAAAAAAAAGTAGAAAAATTAGTCAGGCATTGTGGTAGGCGCCTGTAGTCCCAGCTACTTAGGAGGCTGAAGCAAGTGCTTCAGCCCAGGAGTTTTAGGTTGCTGTGAGCTGTGATACCATAGCACTCTATCCAGGGTAATAGAGTAAGACTCTGTCTCAAAATAATAATAATTAGGGTCAGCACCTATGGCTCAAGCAACTAAGGCAACAGCCACATACACCTGAGCTGGCGGGTTTGAATCCAGCCCGGGCCTGCCAAACAACAATGATGGCTGCAACCAAAAAATAGCCGGGTGTTGTGGCAGGCACCTGTAGTCCCAGCTACTTGGGAGATGGAGGCAGGAGACTCGCTTGCGCCCAGGAGTTGGAGGTTGCTGTGAGCTATGATGCCACAGCACTCTACCCAGAGCAACAGCTTGAGGCTCTGTCTCAAGATAATAATAATAATAAAATAAAATAATATTAATAATAAATAAAAATTATGGCTTGGCGCCTGTAGCTCAGTGGTTAGGGTGCTGGCCACATACACCAGGTCTGGTGGGTTCGAACCCAGCCCGGGCTTGCTAAACAACAATGACAACTACAAAAAATATATAGCCAAGGGTGCCCCTAGTCCCAGCTACTCGGGAGGCTGAGGCAAGAGAACCCCTTAAGCCCAAGAGTTTGAAGTTGCTATGAGTTGTGATGCAATGGCACTCTACCCAGGGCAACGTAGTGAGACTCTGTCTCAAAAAAAAAATACAAATAAATAAATAAATATTATGAGTTTATATTCTTATTTCAAATCGAAATTTATGACTAAAGAGTTTTAGTTAATTTCTTTGGTTGTACACTTTTTCGTCTTTTATGCTAAAAATCTACTCTTAATGGCATTTATATAATAACTCCTTTGCTTTATCTTTCAATATGCCTGTACAGGCACCTTGGAGATACTGCGAGTTCTGTTCCAAACCACCACAATAAAGTGAATATTGAAATAAAGCTTGTCACATGAATTTTTTGGTTTCCTGGTGCACACAAGAGTTGTGTGCACATGTTCTGTGGTCTGGTCATTGTGCAGCAGCATCACACCTGCAAGAGCAGTGTGCACACCTCAGTTAAAGTACTTCATTGCTAAAAATGCTGACCATCGTCTTCGCCTTCCAGGAGCTATAACCCTTTTGCAGGTAGAGGGTCCTGCCTCCATGTTGATGGTTGAGTGGTTAGGGTAGCGGGTGCTAAAGGTAGGGGTGGCTGTAGCGATTTTTTTTTTGAGACAGAGTCTCACTATGTCACCCTCGGTAGAGTGCTGTGGTGTCACAGCTCACAGCAATCTCAAACTCCTGGGCTTAAGTGATTCTCTTGCCTCAGCCTTCTAAGTAGCTGGGACTATAGGTGCCTACCACAACGCCCAGCTATTTTTTTTTTTTTTTTTTTTGCAGTATTTGGCTGGGGCTGGGTTTGAACCTGCCACCTCTGGCATATGGGGCCAGCGCTCTACCCCTTTGAGCCACAGGCGCTGCCCAACACCTGGCTATTTTTTGTTGCAGTTGTCATTGTTGTTTAGCTGGCCTGGTCTGGGTTCAAACCTACCAGTGAATCCACCAGCCTTCGTGTATGTGGCCGGCGCTGTAACCACTGTGCTACAGGCACTGAGCCTGTGGCGATTTCTTAAAATAGGACAAGCAGTGGAGTCTGCCATGTGAATTGAGTCTTCCTTCCGTGAAAGACTTCTCTGTTGCATTGAATGCTATTTGATAGCATTTTATTCACAGTAGAACTTTTTTCAAAGTTGGAGTTAATGTCTCAAACCTTGCCACAACTTTATCGGCTAAGTCTAGATATCTAGATATTCTAATCATTTCAACAACATTCACAGAATCTTCATGAGGGCTAGATTCTCTCTCAAGAAACCACTTTCTTCTGGACCCCACACCTCTCACCATAGACAAAAATTGATTCTTGCTGGATAAAAAATTTAAATTTAAGACATGAAACAATAAAAATTCTAGAAGAGAGTGTGGGGAAAATGCTTGAAAATATTGACCTGGGAAAAGATTTTTTTTTTTTTTTTGGCCGGGGCTGGGTTTGAACCCACCACCTCCGGCACATGGGGCCAGCGCCCTACTCTGTTGAGCCACAGGCACCACCCTGGAAAAAGATTTTATGAGGAAGACCTCCCTGGCAATTACAGTAACTCCAGAAATAAATGAATGGGATTAGGTCAAGCTAAAAAGCTTCTGCACAAATAAGAATACCACAACCAAAGCAAACAGCCTTTGAAATGGGAGATTTTTCCATGCTGTGACTCTGATCAAGACCTGAAACTAGACTCTATAGAGAACTCAAAATTAATCAACAAGAAACGAGCAAACAACCCCATTTATAAGTGGGCAAGAGACTTGAACAGAAACTTCTCTGAAGATAACAAATGAATGGCTAGCAAATACATGAAAACAATGCTAATTATCTCTAATCATCAGAGAAATGCAAATCAAAACGACTCTGAGATATCACCTAACTCCAGTAAGATTAGCCCACATCACAGGGTCGAAAATCAGCAGATGCTGGAGAAAACGAAACTTCTACACTGCTGGTGGGATTGCAAACTAATACAACGTTTATGGAAAGAAATATGGAAAATTCTTTTTTTTTTTACTCACCACTATAACGAGGTGAGTAAAATGAGGAATGGAGAATTCTTAAAGAACTAAAAGTCGGCCTTCCATTTGATCCTGCAGTTCCATTACTAGGCATCTACCCAGAAGAACAAAGACCAGAATTTGCACCAGAATGTTTATTGCAGCTCAGTTCATACTTGCCAAGTTGTGGAAACAACCCAAATGCCTATCCATGAAAGGGTTAACAAATTGTGGCATATGTATACCATGAAATACTATTCAGCCATAAGAAAAGATGGAGACTTTACATTTTTTATGTTAACCTAAATGGAGTTGAAACACATTCTTCTTAGTAAAGTATCTCAAGAATGGAAAAAAGGTATCAAATATACTCAATACTAATATGAAACCAATATATAAACAACTACATGCCCACAGGAACAATAAAACACAAATACAGTGTAGTAAGGGAGGTGGGAGGGGACGGGTGATTGGTGGGATCTCATCTAATGCGCACAATGTAAGGGTGTTCAACATGCCCCCTGAGTAAAGGGCTCTTCACCTTGGAAGTGAGAACAGTGTAACATAAAAATTTGTACATCTATTAATTTGAAATTTTACAAAAACATTAAATTTTTTTTTTTTTAAATTTCAACTTCCTTGTTCATTCTTCTTCATTTGAAGTACTCTTTTTTGTCTTCCTCTGGCGATGTTCTTGATGTTAGTAGAGACGGGGTCTTACTCTGGCTCACTGCTGTTACATACTGGTCTCCAACCTCTGAGCTCAGGCAATCCACCCGCCTCGGCCTCCCACAGCGCTGGGACTGCAGGCGTGAGCCACCACACCCGGCCTAAAATTTTTTTTAAAAAGACACCACTTTCTTTGCTCATCCAAAAGAAACAGCTCTCCAACCATTCAAGTCTGATCATGAGATCACAGTGATTCAGTCACATCTTTTAAGCTCCACTTCTAGTTCTCTTGCTATTTCCTTTACATCTGCAGTTACCTAAAGTCTTGAATCTTTCAAAGTTATCCATGAGAACTGGAAATTCTTCAAAATTCCAATTAATGTTGATAATTTCACCTTCTGTGAATCATAAATATTCTGTTTTTGTGTTTTGTTTTTTTTTTAAATAGTCTCATTCTGTTGCCCAGGCTAGAATGCCATGGCGTCAATAGCTCACAGCAACCTCAAACTCCTGGGCTCAAATAATTCTCCTGCCTCAGCCTCCCACATAACTGGACTATAGGCACCTGGCATCTGCCACCTGCCTGGTAAATTTTCTATTTTTAGTAGCGATGGGATCTTGCTCTTGCTCAGGTTTGTCTCAAACTCCAAAGGCCAAACTATCCTACGCCTCAGCTTCTTAGAGTGCTGGGCTGACAGGTGTGAGCCACTGGGCTGGCCCACAAATATTCTTAATAGCATCTAGAATGGTGAATTCATTCCAGAAGATTTCTAATTTACTTTGTCAAGATCCATCAGCAGAATCCTGATCTATGGCCGCTATAGCTTTACACTATATACTTTTAAAATAGTAAGATGTGGGCGGCACCTGTGGCTCAAGGAGTAGGGTGCCGGTCCCATATGCTGGAGGTGGCGGGTTCAAACCCAGCCCCGGCCAAAAAAAAAAAAAAAAAAAAACAAATAAAAATAAAATAGTAAGATGTAAAAGTTGAAATTTCTCCTGACTTGTGGGCTGTCAGAATGGATGTTGTGTTAGCAGGTATTAAAACAACATTAATCCCTTTGCACATTTCCATCAGAGCTCTTAGCTGGTCAGTTGTATTGCTGGTAAGGAAGAATATTTTGAAAGGAATCATTTTTTTCCTGAGCAGCATGTCTCAACAGCAGGCTGAAAATATTCACTGAACCATACTGTAAACAGATGTGCTGTCATCCAGGCTTCGTTGTTGCATTTATAGTGCACTAGCAGAATAGATTTAGTGTAATTCTTAACAGCCATAGGATTTTTTGGAATGGTAAAGGAACATCAGCTTCAACTTCTAGTAACCAGATGCATTAGCCCCACAGGAAGTGAGGCGTTGACTTCTCTCTAGCTGTCAGAGTCAAAGGTGGCCCCTTCTTGTGTACAAGGCCATTTCATCTACACTGAAAATCTGTCCCTTGGTGTAGCCACCTTCCTCAGTGACTGCATCTGGGTCTTCTGCATAACTCGCTGCAGCTTCTCCATCAGCACCAACTGCCTCACTTTGCCCTTTTCTCTTCCTTAAACCTCAGGACCAGCATCTGCCAATTCCAGCTTTTCTTCTGCAGCTTCCTCAGCTCTCTTGGCCTTCACAGGACTGAAGTGTTGGGGCCTTGCTCCAGATCAGCCTTTGGATGATGTTGCGGCTGGTTTGATCTTCTACCCAGACCACTCACAGTTTCTCCACATCAGCAGTCTTAACCTGTACTACTTCCTGTACTCACTGGAACAGCACTTTTTTTTTGAGACAGAGTCTCAAGCTGTTGCCCTCAGTAGAGTGCTGTAGCATCATAGCTCACAACAACCTCAAACTCTTGGGCTTAAGTGATTCTCTTGCCTCAGCCTCCCAAGTAGCTGGGACTACAGGTCCCCACCACAATGCCCCGTTATCTTTTTGTTGCAGTTGTCATTATTGTTTAGCAGGCCCGGACCGGATTTGAAAATACCAGCTTTGGTGTATGTGGCTGGTGCCATAACCACTATGCTACAGGCGCCGAGCCTGGAGCAGCACTTTTAATTTCCTTCAGGAGCTTTTCTCTTTTTTTTAATTATTATTATTTTTTATTAAATCATAACTTTGTACATTGATGCATTTATGGGGTTCAGTGTACTGCTTTGATGTACAATGTGAAATGCTTACATTGAACTAAGTAACACATCCATCACAATTATACTCATTTCTTCATAGTTTTGAAATGTACCCTTGCATCATGCACATTAGGTGAGGTCCCCCCAAATACCCTCCCTCCTCCTATATCTCCCCTCCCCTCCCCTCTCTCTTCTCTTCCTTTCTACTTTCTGGACTATAGTTATGTTTTGCCATTCATATGAATGTGTAGGTGATTATATATTGATTTCATAGTAGTGAGTAAATTGGATACTTTTTTCCATTCTTGAGATACTTTACTAAGAAGAATATGTTCCAGCTCCATCCAGGTAAATGTAAAAGATGTGAAGTCTCCATTTTTTTTATGGCTGCATAGTATTTCATGGTGTACATATACCACAATTTGTTAATCCATTCATGCATCGATGGGCACTTGGGCTGTTTCCACATCTTGGCTATTATGAATTGGGCTGCAGTAAACATTCTGGTGCACATATCTTTGTTGTAAAATAATTTTTGAGGGCGGTACCTGTGACTCAGTGAGTAGGGTGCCAGCCCCATATACCAAGGGTGGTAGGTTCAAACCCAGCCCTGGACAAACTGCAACAAAAAAATAGCCAGGTGTTGTGGTGGGCACCTGTAGTCCCAGCTACTCGGGAGGCTGAGGCAAGAGAATCGCCTAAACCCAGGAGTTGGAGGTTGCTATGAGCTGTGATGCCACGGCACTCAACTGAGGGTGATAAAGTGAGATTCTTATCTCTACAAAAAAATAATAATAATTTTTTATCATCTGTGCATATACCTAGTAGAGGAATTGCAGGATTAAATGTAGGTCCAGTTTTACTTCCTCAAGTGTTCTCCAAACTTCTCTCCAAAAAGGTCGTATTAACTTGCATTCCCAACAGCAGCATAGAAGTGTTCCCTTCTCTCCACATCCCCGCCAACACCTGTAGTTTTGGGATTTTCTGATGTGGACTAATCTTACTGGAGTTAGATGATATCTCAAAGTGGTTTTGATTTTCATTTCTCTGATGATTAAGGATAATGAGCATTTTTTCATGTGTTTGTAGGCCATACACCTGTCTTCATCAGAGAAGTTTCGTTCAAGTCTCTTGCCCACATAGAAATGGGGTTATTTGTTCTTTTCTTCTTGATTAGCCTGATTTCTGTATAGATTCTAGTTATCAGACCTTTGTCGGAAGCATAACCTGCAAAAATCTTCTCCCATTCTAAAGGTTGTCTTTTTGCTTTACTTACTGTGCTCTTGGCTGTGCAAAAGCTTTTTAGTTTGAACACATCCCAGTAATGTATTTTTGGTGTTGCTTCAATTGCCCAGGGGGTCCTCCTCACAAAATATTCTCCCAGGCCAATTTCTTCAAGTATTTTCCCTGCACTCTCTTCTAGTATTTTCATAGTTCCATGTCTTAAGTTTAAATCTTTTATCCAGTGAGAATCAATTTTTGTTAATGGTGAAAGATGGGGGGGTCCAGTTTTAGTCTTCAACAGGTTGCCAGCCAGTTCATCCGGCACCATTTGTTAAATAGGGAGTCTTTCTCCCACTGAATATTTTTAATAGGCTTATCGAAAATCAAAGGCGATAAGTATCTCGGTTCATCTCTTGGCTCCCTATTCTGTTCCGTAAATCTATTGCTCTGTTTTTGTGCCAGTACCATGCTGTTTTGATCACTATAGATTTATAGTATAGCCTGAAGTCTAGTAACGTGATACCTCCTGATTTGTTCTTACTTCTGAGTAATGTATTTGCTATTCGAGGTTTTTTCTGATTCCATATAAAACGAAGTACTATTTTTTCAAGTTCTTTAAAGTATGACAATGGTGCTTTAATAGGGATTGCATTAAATCTGTAGATTGCTTTGGATAGTATGGACATTTTAACAATGTTGATTCTTTCCAGCCATGAGTATGATATGTTTTTCCATTTGTTAACATCTTCAGCTATTTCTTTTCTCAGAGTTTCATAGTTCTCTTTATAGAGATCTTTCACATCCTTTGTTAGGTAAATTCCCAGATATTTCATTTTCTTTGGCACTACTGTAAAAGGAATCAGTCCTTGACTATTTTTTCAGTTTGACTATTGTTGGCATATATAAAAGCTACTGATTTGTAAGTATTAATTTTGTATCCTGAGACACTGCTGCATTCCTTGATCACTTCTAAGGGTTTTGAAGTTGAGTCCCTGGGATTTTCCAGGTACAGGATCATATCATCAGCGAAAAGTGAGAGTTTAGTCTTCTCTGACCCTATTTGGATACCCTTGATCACCTTCTCTTGACTGATTGCGACGGCTAAGACTTCATTTACCATGTTGAATAGCAGTGGAGACAGTGGGCATCCTTGTCTCATTCCTGATCTGAGTGGAAATGTTTTCAATTTTACACCATTCAATATGATGTTGGCTGTGGGTTTGCTGTAGATGGCCTCTATCAGTTTAGGAAATATTCCTTCTATGCCTATTTTCTTAACTGTTCTGATCATGAAAGGATGCTGTATATTATCAAAGACTTTTTCTGTGTCAATTGAGAGAATGATATGGTCTTTGTTCTTTATTTTATTGATGTAATGTATGATGTATTATATTTATAGATTCGTGTATGTTGAACCAACCCTGTAACCCTGGAATAAAACCAACTCGATCATGGTGTATAATTTTTTTGATGTGTTGTTGAATTCTGTTTACTAAGATCTTAGTGAATATTTTTGCATTGATATTCATTAATGATATTGGTCTATAATTCTCTTTCCTTGTTGGATCCTTTCCTGGTTTGGGGATCAGGGTGATATTTGCTTCATAGAATGTATTGGGAAGTATTCCTTCTTTTTCTATACTTAGGAAAAGATTGTATAATATAGGTACTAGTTCCTCTTGAAAGGTTTGATAGAATTCAGATGTGAAGCCATCTTGTTCCGGACTTTTCTTTTTTGGGAAATTTCGTATTGTTGATGCTATTTCAGTGACTGATATAGGTCTATTCAAGAGTTCCAATTCTTGAAGATGGCGAGCTTCCAGGTATTGGTCCATTTCCTTCAGATTTTCATATTTCTGGGAATAGAGATTTTTGTAGTAATCACTGAGGATTTTTTTGAATTTCTGAGATGTCTGTTGTTATTTCCCCTTTATCATTTCTGATAGATGATATTAGAGATTTTACTTTTCTATTTCTGGTTAGCTTGGCCAAATGTTTATCAATTTTATTAATCTTTTCAAAAAACCAACTTTTTGTTTTGTTGATCTTCTGAATGATTCTTTTGTTTTCAATTTCATTTAATTCTGCCCTAATTTTGGTTATTTCTTTTCTTCTGCTGGGTTTGGGGTTGGAATGTTCTTCCTTTTCCAGTTGCTTGAGATGATCCATTAAGTTGTTGGCTTCCTCTCTTTTTGTTTTCTTGATGAAGGCTTCCAATGCTATAAATTTCCCTCTTAGGACTGCCTTTGCAGTTTCCCACAGATTTTAATAATTTGTGTCTTCATTATCATTTTGTTCCATAAATTTGGTGATTTCCAATCTCGTCTTTGACCCAGCTATCATTCAGCCTAAGATTATTTAGTTTCCATGACTTTGTTTCAGTATGAAGATTCCTGTTGCTGTTGATTTCAACTTTTATTCCATGGTCATCTGAGAAGATGTAAGGAATAATTTCTTTTTCTTTTCCTTTCTTTCTTTCTTTTATTTTATTATTTTGTTTTTTTTAGAGACAGAGTCTCACTTTGTCACCCTCGATAGAGTGCTGTGGCATCCCAGCTCACAGCAACCACCAGCTCTTGGGCTTAGGTGATTCTCTTGCCTCAGCCTCCCTAGTAGCTGGAACTACAGGTGCCCACCACAACACCCAGCTATTTTTTTTTGTTGTTGCAGTTTGGCCAGGGCCAGTTCAAACCCACCACCCTCGGTATATGGGGCTGGTGCCCTACTCATTGAGCCACAGGTGTTGCCCAAGGAATAATTTCTATTCTTTTAAATTTGCTGAGGTTAGACTTGTGTCCTATGATATAATCTATTTTGGGGGCTGATGAGGAGAATGTAAATTCAGTTTTATTAGGATGAAATGTTCTGTAGAGGTCTGTAAAGTCTGTTTGTTCTAGGGTCAGGTTTAAGGCTAATATTTTTTTGTTTAGTTTCTTCTTGGAGGATCTATTCAAAACTGTCAAAGGGGTGTTAAAATCTCCAACTGTTGTAGTGCAGGAAGATATCAAGTTGTTCATATCCATTAGGGTTTGCTTTATGAATTGACGAGCATTCTGGTAGAGTGCATAAATGTTAATTATTAAAATGTCTGCATGTTGGGTGTTTCCCTTGACAAATAGTGTAGTGACCATCCTTATCTTGCTTTATCTTTGTTGATTTGAAAAACCAGTTGTATCTGCAACTAAAATTGCAACCCCTGCCTCTTTCTGTATTATTTCTTCTTTCTGTTTCCATTTGCCTATATTATAGAAGTCTATCCCTTCACCCAGAGTATATTTTTATCATTTTAAGGTAAGAGATTCTTGTATAAGCAGATATCTGGTCTGAGTTTATGTATCCAGTCAGCCAACCTGTGCCTCTTTAGAGGACAATTTAAGCCATTCATATTAATTGAAAGAATTGATAAGCCTGGTTGTGTTTTGGGTGTCATGATTTTCAGATGTCCAGTGGACATTTTTAAGTCTTTCATCACTGTGGAAGTTGGGTTTTGTTCAAAAATTTCTGGGTGAGTTTACTTTGGAGGTAGAGCATTGAACTGGTTTTTGTGGAATATGGGTCTGAGAATATCCTGGAGAGCTGGCTTAGTTATGGCAAATTTCTTCATCATTTGTATGTCATTAAAGTATTTGATTTCTCCATCACAAATGAAACTCAGTTTAGCTGGATACAGGATCCTGGGCTGGAAATTGTTTTGTTTTAAGAGATTGAAGGTTGATGACCATACTCTTTTGGCTTGAAATGTTTTGGCTGAGAGATCTGCAGTTATTCTGATATTTCTTCCTTTGTAGGTGATGCTTTTCTTACGTCTGGCTACTTGCAGAATTTTCTCCTCTAAAGTTCTGTATCTCTTGCAATGCTTGGGAAATTCTTCTCCAAAATCTCTTAGAGTAGAGCATCTGTACCTTTAAGACCATCTTCTCCTCCTTTGGGAATTCCTATAAGACGAATGTTTGATCTTTTGGAGTGATCCCACAACTCTCTCAGGGAATGATCAGTTTTTGCTGTCCTTTTGTCTGCCTTTTTTGAGTGTTTAGGAACATTCAAAAGCTTTGTCTTCAGTTTCAGAGATCCTTTCTTCTGCCTGATCAACTCTTATTACTGACGGATTCTACTGTATTTTGGAGCTCCTTAACTAACTTTTTCGTTTCCTTGAGCTCTGCTATCTCTTTTCTCATTATGTCCATATCTTTAGTGACTTGGTCTTTGAATTCATTAATTTCTTGGGACAACTTTAGAACTACTCTTTGGAATTCAATTTCTGTCTTTTTCCATTCTATTTATCTTAGTTGCCATCCATATTCTGAATTCGATTTCTGACCTTGCTGCCATTTGTCTATGCCTGGCATCTTCAGTTATATCTCCTTTGTCATTTCTTGGGGGTGGGGGGTGATCTACTCTGGTTATTCATGTTGCTAGAGTTCTTCTGTTTGGTTATTAGAACTTATAGGGTGAGATCGAATTGGGGTTCCCAGGTAGTAGAGATTGCACTTTACCAAAGTGCTAGGCTTTGTAATTTTGACTTATCTCCTACAACCTTACAAAGGCCTCTTTCAGAGTTTTGGCTGGAGACTCTGAGGACCTACTTGGTGAGATAGCACAAGCTAGCTCTATTTTGATATCAGCCAACCTCTACCCTATCCTGAGAAAGCACAGTATTAGATTTACCAAAGACATTTGCACCAGAATGAGGAAGTTTTTTGTTTGTTTGTTTTTCAAGAGACAGAGTTTCATTTTGTCACCCTTGGTAGAGGGCCGTGGCATCACAGCTTACAGCAACCTCCAGCTCTTGGGCTTAGGCAATTCTCTTGCCTCAGCCTTCCGAGTAGCTGGGACTACAGGCACCCACCACAACGCCTGGCTATTTTTTTGTTGCAGTTTGACTGGGGCCAGGTTTGAACCCACCACCCTTGGTATATGGGGCCAGCACCCTACTCACTGAGCCACAGGCACCACCCCTAGCTCTGTTTTGATATCTGCCAACCTCTAAACTATCCTAAGAAGCCACAGTATAAGGTTTAAATCTCAACTGTGAAGAGATACAAACAGCGATGGTGCCCTGCCACCTCCCTTCAGTTCTTTTCTGCTACGGAACTTCAAAGGTCAACCTCAGAATGTCCCTGAGTGGACAGCCCCAGACATGAGTTCTAATTAAATTATCTCAGGCAGTGCAGACCCTTCTCAACAGAGAGGGATTCAATGGTCTCCAACAGCAGAATTGGAGCCAGGGATCCCTGCCGGCCAAACTCAGTCCACACTGTTGTCTGCTTCTGTGCATACAGGCCCAGTTGGAACCAGGGGCCATGGTTCCAACCAGTCTCAGTCCACACCCAGCTAGCCTCTGCTTGCCAAACGAGTTGGAGTCAGAGGACCATGCCCCCGCCTGCCAGTCTCAAGTCCACTGCTCGGCAAGCCTCTGTTTGCAGGCTCTGTTGGAGTCAGGGCACCACACCCCACCTGCAGCCTGTTAAGCCTCTGCTCACCGCTGGAGACAGGGGACCACGCCCTTGCCCTCAGTTCTCAGTCTATACCTGGCAAGCCTCTGCTCACAGGCCCAGCAGGGTCTGGGGACCAGCCCTGTCAGCCAAACTCAGTCTACACTGGGCAACCACTCTTCCACTGTGGGTGCCTTCAGGGCATAGGGTTCTGCACCCTGTCCCGCCAGACACAGCCTGAACCGAGGGTCAACACCACCACTGGCCGGGCATAGTCATAACCAGGGGATTGCTCCTCCTCCTGCCAAGTGTCCCTTTCTTCCCACACCCTCTTTCTTCCCCATTAGTCCCAGATTCTGTCCTGATGATTGGTGGTCCACACTGTGCCCAGATCTCTCAGGACAAGACCAAATACTCTGGGCTCTGCAGGGGGCAGAACTTCAGACTGCCATGCCAAGGGGAAAAGGGTACACTGGGAGTTTGGTCTTGTGGGGGAAAATATTTATTCAATTTTATGCCTGGCGGGTGGTATCTAGGTTCATAAGTGGGACCTCCCTGGAGAAAGAGACCTGGTGTTTAGCGGCTCTCCCCAGAGAGGTAAAATGAGAGCTCTTTTGTTCCCTGCTCACTAGCTGATAGCCTGTGGTGGGCTTCCTGCTTGGGCAGGGAGGGGGTGGGGATTCTAGAATCATTAGGGCTATGGGGTCTCAGCCTTCAGAGGAACGAGGGTGCTTTGCCAGGTCCTTGGTGTGAGGACCTGTTGAGAGGGGCCGTCCTCTGAGCGTCTGTCTGTAACTTGCACAGCCCAGGCTGGGCCTGGGGCTCTGAGGCCCCACTGGAGCACAAAGCAGAACCACCCCACCCAGAGGGTACTAATAGCTCGCTGACCACCCTCTGAGCTTCCTGCTCACTCTAGGGGCCTCACTGTGGACGCGAGCCTGTGGGGTGGGATACACCTGGCACCCTAGACTGCCTGGTAGTGTGTGGTAGTGTCCCTGACACCCGCAAGACCCACGGGGCATGGTGCATCCATTCCTCCAGCATCACTGGGCGCCTGATATATGTGTGTCCTGTACCGACCACCCAAGCAGAGAGGTGTAAGGACAGCAGTGACATCCATTGGGAATAGTTCTTTATTCAAACATAAAGAGATCAGTAACATGAAAATGCCATGTCACGTTCCTGAAACTGCCTTGTGTTTTCAGGTCTGATGCTGCTGCCCCGCTTGGATCTGGTGCCAGTCCTGAGATATCTCACTGCCACATGGGTGCCTGCACCTGCACCAGGAGGGTCATCTTATCTGGGTGCTGGTGCAGGTGCTGTCTGCAGGAAGGCAGCCTCACAGGCGGCAATAAATTACAGTGGGACACAGTTTACAGCAGCCCCTTGAGGAGTCCTAAGGGAGAGGCTGAACAAGGTCTGTTCCCAGACCTCTCCTCCCTGCACCCAAGACCCAATCACCCCAAGGTTCAAGGGGTCCTGGGGGCTGCAGGGCTCTGGTCTTAGACACAGTTATCAGGGACACACTCGGCCTCTTCTTTGAGCTCGGGGCAGGGGGTCCCATCGTTGGCAGGTTGCACTCGGACATAACGCGTTCTGGTCTTGGCTCCTAGCTTCCCACAGGGGCCTGTGCACAGCCCCCAGGATGACCACAGGGAGACCTCACAGTCCAGTGGCGTCTCTGGACCTGCACCAAGCACAAGTGAAACCATGAACATCAGTGGAAGAGGCGCTTGGGGATGCCCCTGGGACTGCCCTCTGCAGGCTTGAAGAGACACACCTGCAGAGGAAGCCACAGGATGGAGGCACAGTACAGACTCCTACCAAATGCCCATCTGGAGCCTACTGGCTGGGTGCCAAGTGCCATCACCCAGGGCTGGCATCTAGGGCTTTGGAAACAGACCTGGGGGAGGGGAGGACTCTCCTGCTGCAGATGCTGCTCTGACCAGAGTCCAGACCTACCTGTCTACCCTAACGCAGACATTGGGCTAAGTAGGGCTTATGGGGCCTTGTCCTTCATGAAGCTCATTTTTGGTGCTGCTGCTCTTGTTGTCATGTGTCACATTTGTTTTTCTCAACATAAAAATAATTAATTTCTACTCTAGGAGGCCAAGCAGGTAGATTGCCTGAGCTCAGGAGTTTGAGAACAGCCTGAGCAAGAGTGAGACCTGGTCTCTTAAAAAAAAAAAATAGCTGGGTGTTGTGGCAGGTACCTGTAGTCCCGGCTACTTGGGAGGGTGAAGCAAGAGAATCCCTTGAGCCCAAGAGTCTGAGGTTGTTGTGAGCTATTATGCTACAGCACTCAACCCCAGGGTGACAGAGTGAGATTTTGTCTCAAAAAAAAAAAAAAAAAAAAAATCAGGCTCAGTGGTTATGGCCCCGGCCACATGCACTGAAGCTGGCAGGTTAGAACCCAAACCTTTTTTTTTTTGCAACCAAAAAAAAAAAAAAAAAGAAAGAAGAAAAGAAAAATAGCGAGGCATTGTGGCAGGTGTGCCTTTAGTCCCAGCTACTTAGGAGGCTGAAGCAAGAGAATCACTTAAGCCCAAGAGTTTGAGCTGTGAGCTGTGTCACCACAGCACTCTACCAAGGGCAACATAGTGAGACTCTGTCTCAAAAAAAAAAAAATCATTAATTTGGGGTTATGGTTGAATCACTGGGTAATTTCCATTTTTCCAAAGCAAAGGGGAAATGCCTTGTATGTGCACCACATGCCAAACCAGCAGATGGGCAGTGTTTCTCCATGGCTACGGGGCCAGGGTGGGCAGCCCCTAGGTAGCCAGGAACCCAGCCTTGCTCTGCTGTGCATGTGAGGACAGGATGATGTCCTCAGCCAGCAGCAGAGCATTGGGTCCACTGTGCTCCTAGTACACCCTGCCAGCTCCTGTGACCAGCTCTGTGGCAGCTGAAGGATGAGAACCCCAGAAACAACTGACAGGTGTTTGGTGGACTGGGAAGGAAAGCAGACTGCAGGGAAGGGGTCAGGGTGGCCAGCCTGGGGGGAATGCCTGAGCCCACACTGCCACATGGCAGCCACTCTCCATCTTTATGGCCATGGTGAGGAGTTAGTGACCAGCCACAGGGCCCCAGGGTTGCAGCACAGGCTTCACACGGGGACCTCTAGGCTCTACAGCAGCAGTTCTCAACCTGTGGGTCGCGACCCATAGGAATTGTATTAAAGGGTCGCAGCATTAGGAAGGTTGAGAACCACTGCCCTACAGGTTCCTGAGGGGGAGAAGAGGCTGGGGATCCTTCAGGAAGCCAAGGGGAGCTAACTGACCTTGTGCCATCTGGCAGGATCCTGCTGGGCAGCCCCCAATCAGATGTTGGGCTGAGTATAGCATTGGAGACCCCATGAGCCGTGGCACAGGCTCCATCCCCACACTGAGGGTATAGTGGTACTGGGAGAAAGCCACCAGGGCACAGGGAGGCGGGGCACAGGGGCATGTGTGTCTGAGTGGCACCTCCCAGACGTCTGGAGTGCTGGGTAGAGAAAGGACTTGGCTGGAACCTACCCAGCTGTGCCAGGCCTTCTGTGTGGACTTCTCACCATGCAGGCCCCAGCCAGCACAACCAGCTCTGTGTGCCTCCTGCCCCCACTCTACGTCCGGTTCCAGTCCCTCTGAGCTCAGGGCACATACGATCCCCTGCACTCTGCACTACAAGACCCTTCATGCTTGATCACAGCTGACTTTATCCCTCTTCTGGCCCAAGGTGCTAGCCATGGGCTCTCTGCCAGCTGCAGCCAGGAGCCCTGGGTGGGGCAGATCCACACCTCCCTGGACCATCTGGTGGGTCCTCTTGCCAGACTATGCCTTGTCTGTAGTACGTGGCTGGTACTCAGTAGTGTTTGCCTGTTGAATGAAGGACTTCACGGGTGTCCACCTGGAATTGCACATCCACTCACAAAGGAGCAAGGATACATTGCCCGAGTTGAGCAAGGGGAGCACTGCCATCCAGGGCCATAGTGAGGCCAGCCCAGACTCTACAGGAGGTGGGACTCTGAGCCAGGCATGGCCTCTGGCCTTGCAGTACCCTTTCTGTCTGCCTTACAGAGCTCACTGCCTCCCACCTGACCTGACCCTGGCATCGGTGAGGCCCGCCTGAAAGGCCAGTGAGGCAGAAGACAACTGGGCTCACTGCTGCAAAGCTCCTCAGCCTGCCAGGTTTGGGTTGACTCCAGCTCTTCAATGGGAAGGAAACATTTGTGGGGCCCATTAAATTAAGTCCTCCCTCTGCACATGGGAAATTCATCCTGCCCTCCAGTGTCCACAGCCGGTGAGACTGGGAGACCAGTGGCCATTGCCTGCCGTGGTGGTGTTGCTAAAGAGTATTCCTGGTGTCCCCATGGGCAGAACCTAAGCTGGATGTGGTGGGTGGGAGTGGGCCTGGTACCTCTCAGGACAGCCCTCGCCCTGTGGACATGGATGTCTCTCTCTGTAGGGAGGAGACAGACAAGACCTGATTTAGTCAACATCACCTCTGTCCCTGTTTGCTGTGACATACAGGTCACGTGTGGGCACATTCCTGGTGGGACACTGCCTTTCAGATATTCTGGGCTTTTATCATATCTGGACTGTAAAGCGGAAGGTGGCACTGGAATCTTCGGCTCAGTGTCTGAGTCACCCATGCTAAACCTTTTAAGTTAGCATCATCTGGCAGTGAATGGAGTAGCTCAGAGACTGTCCATGTGACCCCAAAGCCATGTCCCTTAGGGACTGTCTTGAAGACACATACTGCACAGTGCCTGGCACAGGGGTCACTGTGTATGTTTGGCCACCTGAGCTACCAGGGGAACACATACCCTGCAGGGCAGGATGCAACTCTGAACTGTGGCTCCCCCCACAGGACATGGCCAGAGGCACATTACATCTCCCTCCAAATCAGAGCACCAGGGAGGGCCCAGGAGGTACACAGATGGGAGGCTCAAGGTCCCTTCCATGCCTCCTGGGCCTATCCCTCCCTATCACTGCATCCCAGTGTCTCAGCTGGGGTGGGAAGCTAGGCAGTTACCTGAGAGGCTGTCGACAATCTCGTTGTCCCTGCTGGCCAGGCCCAGGGTGGGGGGCACAAAGGCCCTCGGGCCCTGCCGGAGCTGTACCAGGGTCACCCTGGCGATGGGAGGCAAGGACTTCAGCCGTGGGTAGTAGAAGGAATTTGCAGGGTGACTGGGCGAGGAGGATGTTATCTGGGGTAGAGGAAGAAGCACTTGGCACTAGGGTCTGAGAGGCGCACCTTCCTGTGTAAGAGTCCCCCTGGGGCCAGTACCCATCATCCAGCAGAGTGGTGCTGGAACACAGCCCCCAACCTGGGCTCCGGGTGTGAGCCTGGTGTGTGGTGCCACAGGGTCAGCTGAAATATGCAGGGTCTCACATGCTCCTCGCTGCAGCCCAGAGCTGGGCCTGGGAGCTGGCCGTAAAGTCAAGACCCCCACGATGGCTTCTCCCTGTGGGGGGGCAGGACTGCCCTGCTTGCTGCCCAGCACCAGAGGCAGAGCCACCTCTGGCAGGCAGAGACGCTTGCTTGACTCTCATTCTCCAGGAATGACAAAGGAGGCTGGTCGCACTCACCTCAGTCACCGTGTCCTGCGGGATGGTGGCAAAGTTGGGGGAGGAGAAGGTGAAGCCGCTGTCTGTCCCGGCGTCATATGGGTACAAATCCAGGGCCACCTGCTCCTTCCAGTGGTCTCCCTCGCACAGGTCCAGACTGTCGATGCCCACAAACCAGTCGGGGCTGGGGACGATGCGCACCACGAAGGACACCTGGGTGCAGCCACCACTCAGCACCTGCCTGAGCCTCGCGCCCGGCCTGCCCGCCCTGCCGGCTGGCACTCACCAGCGAGTGCCTGGAGTGGACCTCCAACTCCGTGGAGGTCTGCCCGGTGCCACTGGGAACGGCCGGGGCTGCAAACACCCCGTGCACACTCTGGAGCTTCTCCCCGGCAGCCTCAATCTCCCTCATCAGAGCCCAGGCTTCTCCACGTTCTGCAAAGTCCCGCAGCCCGTTGCTGACATACTGGTTCTTCCTCCACATACTATAGTCAGAGCTGTGTGCGGCCCCTGGGGAATGAGAGAGGCAACAGGGTCCCAGGCTCACATCCGGTTGGCCAGCCTGAGTGGACACTATACCCCCCTTCCCTGAGTATCAGCTCCCTTGGAGGCAGGGTGGGAACCACTTCCATCCCTGCCAGAAGCAGCCTATGGATCCTGTGGCTGCCCAGACATCTGCTGATGTGACCAGTGTCCAGCCAGGCCCCCCCCCCAACCCAGCGTCCTGTGCCCAGCACATCTCCGGAGCCCAGAACATCCCCCAGCAGTACACAGTAGGAGCTTAGCTAGTATTCGTACACCAATGTCTATTAGATGTGAGAGTGCCCTCCAAACTGTAGAGTGTTATGAAGCTGCTGTGGTGAGTGTCCCCATGCTACAGCCTCCTGGGTGGAATAGGGTCACTGCTGAATACGCCTCAACTAGGGACAGGGGAGGGGCTGCACTTACCCAAAAGGGAAGACCACTGTGCTGGGGGCCGGAATAGCGGGTACTGCTTGGGGAAGGCTGTCTGGCTCCACTTGCCCGTAAAGGTGATGCTGTATTTGGCTAGGGCTCTAGCTGTGCAGACGGAATCTCCTCCAAAAGGCTGGCCAGAGGTGGAGCCGAGTGTGGCCAGGAGGAGAGCCCAGAGGGCCCTGCCCAGGGCGGTGGCTGGGCTGGGGTTTTCCATCACCTAGAAGCAGAGGGGGAGCATGGCCACTCGCTGGCATCATCTCCAGACGCTCCTGGGCATGCCAGCCCCGGTGTTGAGACCAGAAAGGGCTCCCAGGGACACCCATGGGTGCCAGGAGCCCTGAGGGTGGTTGGTGGTGCCTGCCTGCACATCTGCCCTGCTCTGTGAGCTCTCCAGCTGAGTTTCCAACCCCCATCCTGGGAAGTGAGGGTGCACAAGGCTAGATTCAATAAGGCTATATTCGCCCACAGGCCCACAAGAACCAAAGGGTCCCTAGTGGGGTTACATTAAGGAGGATCCCCGCAGAGCAACCGAGCCAGCAGCCTTGCAGCTCGCTGGGCCAGTCTGGGCGCGGCTGGGAAGGCTCCACTGTGTCCCTGCCGTCGCTGAAATCCTGGACCTCACGTAAACTTAGCCGACTAGCAAAGCTGGGCAGCAGCCAGTCCCTAGGATAGGTCTCCCTTGTGGGGTGTTGCAGGTTTCTAGGCCAGGGTGAAAGTGTCAGGAGGCCCAGACCCTCTGTGGGTCTGCGTCCCAGGGAGGAAGGCGCTTGCTGTACTCACCCTCACCGGCAAGAGCAGTGGGAGGGCAGGTAGTGGGGCTGCGGGCACCAGCTGGTCCCAGCGTCCCAAGAGGCTCCCGTTCCTCCTAGCCCCGTGGCCCCACCTGGCCTAGAGAGGGGCCTACAGGATATCCTAGGAAGGAGCAGGGTCAGGGCTGCAGGAGCCGCACACTCTGTCCTCTAGCTCCTCAGACTGCCTCGCGAAGCTTCTCTCAGGCTGGATCACCCCTCCCCTCGCCACCGCCACTGCCGCTGCCGCACCCCTTTCTTTGTCTGCCAGTCCCTCCCCTGCACTCCTCCCCCGGCTCTCTTCCTCCCTCTCCCTCTCTCTCCCTCTTCTTTTCCCTCAAGCCCCCTCCTGGAGTCTCCTGGGTTCTGCTACAGGGAGCTCTGTACCCCTATATGGGGAAATTGGAGCGGGGGCGGGTGGCACAGGGTTCTTGTTTGCCTGAATTAAAGCCAACCTACCCCTTCCCAGGCAGGGAGCCACCAGGCTTGTGTTGGTGTAGGCAGGGAGCTACCAACTTCCACCTCAGGCATCCCTGGCCCTTGGGCCCCTGAATTTCAGCCTCTGCCTTGTCATGGCCTAAAACTATGCAGGTTGGGAGTAGCCCTGGGCACCGCAGGCCCCCTCACAGACCCAGGGTCAGTGCTCAGGGTGCAGGCCACTCTCCCAGGAACCCAGGTGGTCAGGCTGCCTTCCTCTGGAAAGTGATAGCGGATTCTGAAGCTGGTGGCTCAATGACAGGAGAGCCTGTCTAGAGCCCTGATCACGGGATCTGGAAACCAGGAAGGAGGAGAGAGTAGAGAAAACTTGCTCAATCTTCCTGGCCTCTGCCTCTGCTCAGTGGAATGGTCCCAAGCTTCTAAGCTTACACAAAACTCCTCATTTAGGGAGCCCTGTTAATGTTCCCATGTTCAGAGAGAGGAAAAATGGATGGAGTGAAAAAGGATAAAATGCAAATAAAAACAAACGACCTAACCTATATTTGAACTAAATGTAGTTGTCGCTCTGAATATGGTGTCAGGCCCCAGGGCCTCAGGCCAAAGACAAATCCCAACTGAGGACTCTCCACAGCCTTAAAAGTCATTTAGGACCCCAGAGAACTTTTATTTGTATGGGTTATACCTTTTGATACTTACCATGTCTAAATCATAACAGAAATGTCCAGAACACTTATTAATTCCCTTAAGAGTAACAAAGGCTATTATATGATAACATAAACGCATAATGTTTTATGAAAACTATATTTTTCAAAATAAAAAACCTTACTGAGAAAAGTGGCATGGTTCTATACCTTTGTGCAGACCTAAGCTGGGCTGGCGCACCTGCATCCCTATCCATGTCTACGTTCACATGTGGGACCTGTTACATCAGTTGAAGTGTGTGAAGAGGACCTGGCTTTACAGGGATATGCAGCTCCTTCTATAGCCTTTCCACCACTCCTCACAGAAGGGAGCCTGGGCTCCTTGGAAATGCAGCTGATCCTGAGTTAGAGGAAAGAAGTGGGAGACATACTTGGGACACCATCATGTGTTAGGAGCCAGACACATATGGTTCACCCGGTCCATTGGATGGGGATCAGCAGGCCTGGGGCACCCCCAGCAGGGCCACAGCTGATATGCCTATGGCAGCTGCAGGAGGGTGCTGGGCTGGACCAGAAAGTGGCCAGGGAGGAACTTCTTCCGATGGTGGCAGTGTCCCTCTGAAAAGCCTGCCTGAGAAGGTTCATGGACATAGGAAGTGTTCTTTGCTGTACTCAGAGAGGGTGTCCTGGGGAGAGGTGGGCTTAATTTCTGAAACCTGCAGCCCCTGAGGTTGTGTTGCACTGGAGTCTCAGGTGGAGCCATCACTGCACTGAGGGGGGAACCAGCCTCCACGTCAGGGGCCAGGCAGCCTGCACGACTGTGAGCTTTCCACAACTCCCTAGGAAGCCCTCTGACCCTCAGACTCCCTCTGTAAACCTGGATGCCATGTGCTACCCATGCCGAGGTGCACATGGAGTACCACTCTGCGAGGTGTCCCCACACAGAAGGGCTCCCCTGGACAAGGGCAGGAGCCCACAGCATCTGCACCTATTCACTCAACATGTGGACACCCCCTGCATCTCGAGATGGGGACACAGAAGTGACCCTAGTACACTGGAGGCTGTAGTGGTCTGGAGGTGGAGAGGATACGCTGTGTAGACTGGAGTCTTTTTTTTTTTTTTTTTTTGTGGTTTTCGGCCAGGGCTGGGCTTGAACCTGCTACCTTCGGCATATGGGACTGGCGCCCTACCCCTTTGAGCCACAGGCGCCACCCTAGACTGGAGTCTTTAACTTGTTAAATGTTTAGTTAGCAGGTTGACACTACTATCCTCATGAAGTTCACTCAGTGTCCTCTGAGGATAAGGCCTTCCTGGAGGTCACTCCTAGCCACTAGCCCCAAGGTGGTTGCCAGGGGAGTGTGGTACAGGGCTGTGGCTGCAGCCGGCCAAGCAGTCCTGTTCATATCCAGCCCCATCTCCCTTGGCCTCAGGCTTTCCTTGGTCACTGTAGCTCAAACAGTGTGAGTAATTGACAGGCCCAGCACTCCCAGGGTGTTGGCAATTTTTAAAACGTGTCTGTTAACCAAAATGAGTTACTAATGTTGGACTTTGGGATGAATATGAGGTGTTGTAAAGTTCCTTCCCAACTGGGATGGGAGGTTGGAGTTTGTGCAACTTAAATTGG
Organism: Nycticebus coucang; assembly: GCF_027406575.1. Lineage (NCBI taxonomy): Eukaryota > Metazoa > Chordata > Mammalia > Primates > Lorisidae > Nycticebus > Nycticebus coucang. Next base: position 38,391,845 of record NC_069802.1, on the reverse strand, counting down.
ATCTCAGCAAGTGGAAAAGGTTTCCACGGGCCTATCTGTGAGCTGCACTGGGTGGGGAGTGTGTGGCAGGCTCAGCAGGCTCCCTGCCCCCCCGGCACATCTTATTCCACCCAAGAACCCAAGATACCCTCAGGGCACTGGGGTTCCTGCCTGGGTTATGGTTGGGCCTTTGGGTCTGAGAAACGGCATCTCCCTCCAGGCTGACCTGTGCCTCCCAAGGGCAGGACATGGGTCCCTCAGCCTGACAGGGGTATAGATGGGGCTCCCGGCCATGTCTTCCAGGGCACCCAAATGTTAGGCCCAGTAACTGGCTCCCCAGAGGGATCCTGCAACAAATGTCAAAACTCAGGTGCGGGCACCCACACAGCCAGCACGTAGGGGCAATTCCCTGCTCCGTGCTCATACACAGACATGTGCAGCGGTCTCTGCACACACCTGCTCTCCCCAGGAGGCTTCAATCCTTGTGGCATGGTATTCCCAAGAATGGGCCAGGCAGCTCCTGCCCCAGCTTCTCTTCACTTTATTGGATGGCTGTGCTGGGACAGCCCTAGTTTGGTCACACCCCAGGGCCTTGCTCTCACAGCTCCCTCATCCTAAGGAACTCTTCCCCCTAGCTTCCCCTTGTCCCAGGCTCTCTGGGGGGGGACACCCCCAGGCCTCCAGCCAAAGAAGCACCTGCCAATTATGGCTTTGTTTTCAGTCAGGGCTCCTGCAGAGAAATAAATCTGCTCTAACTTGTGTGAGCAGACGGAGATTTACCACAGGCTGTTAAGTGGCTTATGGAATTGTGAGGAAGGTTAAGCTTCAGAGCAGGACCACCACTCACAGGGGCTGGCTGTGGCCTCCTCCTGCCCCTCCCTCCTGCTTAGTGCCAATCCAGGTTCAAGTTTTTGCTAGCGCTCCTGGTGGGAAGAGCCTGAATCAGGTCAGGTTTTCCAGGGTTGTGGGCTCAGCTTTGTAGCCTCTGCAGTCCAGGTAGGCACCTGGAAGGGGGGTGGGAACAGATGAGGAGCCACAGTCTTCACGGTGCCCACTTGCATTCACTCCTCCCAATTTACGGAGCTAATGCTGAGCACACACCGCACGTGGCTGCTCACCACCTGGAAGCATGACTGGACCCCATGCCTGACTCACAGCACTCCCACCAGTATTACAGCAAATCCTCCAGCCCCATATCAGGGAGGCAGCCTGGCCTCAACTGGTGGGCCATGGAGCGGGGGAAAGAGCCCACTGCTTCAGTATAAATCCCATTTTTCCTCCTCTGTGCTGCAGTCCATCTCTCTTAAATGTGGGCCTGTTTTCAGTAGCATTTGCCATAGTGCCTTTATTCATCCAAATTAAGATTCCAGGACCTCCACAAAAATGACAGAGTAAGGACCTCTGGGAACTCTTCATCAAAGCAATGAGACAACTGGCAAAGTGTCAGAACCGCCTTTCTGATCTGCCATCTGCCGTGGAACCACCACCAAGACGCAGATTTTTATAAAAACCCTGACGGAAAGACCATCACTCTCGAGATTGAACCCTCAGATACAACAGAGAATGTACAGGCCAAGATCCAGGATAAGGAATTCCTTCTGATCAGCACAGATCTGGAAGATAGACATATTTTGACTACAGCATTCAAAAGGAGTCCATTTTTTCATCTTGTGTAAAGAAAAGGAAGAGGAAGTCTTATACCACTGACAAGAAGAACAACCATAAGAGAAAGAAGGGAAGCTGGCGGTCCTGAGTACTTTCAGGTGGAAGAGAATGGCAAAATTAGTTGTCTTTGCTGAGAGTGTCCTTCAGATGAATGTGGTGCTGGCATGTTTATGGCCAGCCCCTTTGATAGACAGTATTGCTTCAGTCAACTAGAAGACAGGTGATTATAAAATGCGTTAATAAAAGACATGTACTAAAAAAAAGTCAAAATAAACTTTTTCAGTACTCTTGACATTCACCAAAGACTTACAGCAATCTATGGAGAGTTGTTTTATCAAGAAAACAGGCAGGGGCGGCGCCTGTAGCTCAGTGAGTAGGGCGCTGGCCCCATATACCGCGGGTGGCGGGTTCAAACCCAGCCCGGGCCAAACTGCAACAAAAAAATAGCCCAGCATTGTGGCAGGTGCCTGTAGTCCCAGCTACTTGGGAGGCTGAGGCAAGAGAATTGCCTAAACCCAGGAGTTGGAGGTTGCTGTGAGCTGTAATGCCACTGCACTCTACTGAGGGTGATAAAGTAAAACTCTGTCTCTAAAAAAAAAAAAAAAGACAGACAAGAAAACAGGCAGACTGAATCTTGATAACAACAGCAAACTTTGTTGTGTTTTAAATTACCCTAGGCCCATCCCCCTACCCCAAGTAGCCTTGAAAATTAACAACCTTAATGGTAAATCCAATAGCTAGGCAGCCAGTGGGTCAAACAGAATAGGGAATGAGCTCTTTCAAAGATTAGTTTGTAGAAAGTCATCATCATTTGACGTAGCTGGTGGTTCCCTGGAAGACCCCACTTGCAAAACTTAACTGTACTTGACTGACTCAGAGCTCACCAGTGTGAAAGGCCTTTCCTCCGGGCCATTGTTGAAAACAATGACAGGTAATTGATGAACTTTGCAGTTGCCCAAGATGGTAGCTAATAGCTGGGGTAAATAATAGGTTAACAAAAAAACATTTAAAAGGCAAAGCTGGGAAATGGGAAGTTCATGGGAGATACAAAAAACTCCAATATAGGCCTGGGAATCTAGAAAGCCACACACATTCCCAGGGCTGTGCACAGGCTCAAGGGAGACCCAAGAAGGCCCTCATGGCTCACCTCTGACTGACCATGAGTTTCTGTGAGGGCTGATGCAGAGCTGTTGGTGCAGACACCCCAATACACAAACACAGAGCCCCAAGACAAAAGGTAGGAGACTTGCTAGTTCTGGACATTTAAGGAAATCTCTGTTCAATTATTAAAATTAAGCTAACTAACTGAGGTGAGACTTAGTGGCCACACATGCCAAAGAATGCAAATTTTACAGAATTAACTCACAAAGAACAATCTTTTCAACAGTCTAGGGAGAACTGGACATCTTCTCCATGCAGAAGAATGAAGTTTGATCCTTACCTCACACCATCTGTGAAAACTAACAGCGGGTCAAAGAGCTAAGTGTAATACTTAAAAGTATAAACTTTTTTTTTTGAAGACAGAGTCTCATTCTGTCCTCCAGCCTCGAAAGCCATGGTATTATAGCTCACAGTAACCTCAGACTCCTGGTCTCAAGAGATCCTCCTGCCTCAGCCAGGACCTGGATCTATAAGCACCACCACACCCAGCTAGTTTTTCTATTTTTAGTAGAGATGTCTTGCTCTTGCTCAGGCTGGTCTCGAACTCCTGAGCTCAAGAGATCCTCCCACCTACGCCTCCCAGAGTGCTGGAACTATAGTTGTGAGCCACCATGCCCACAACTTCTTTGTGTGTGTGTGTGTGTGTGTGTGTGTGTGTGTGGTTTTTGGCCGGGGCTGGGTTTGAACCCGCCACCTCCGGCATATGGGACTGGTGCCCTACTCCTTGAGCCACAGGCACCACCCCAGCCATAAACTTCTTAAAAGAAAACATAAGGCAAAGCTTTACAACTTTGAATTTTGCAATGATTTCTTGGATATGACAAAGCACAGGCAGCAAAAGAAAAAATAGATGAAGTGGACTTTATGAAAATTTAAACCAGGGTGGCGCCTGTGGCTCAAAGGGGTAGGGCACCAGCCCCAATATGCCGGAGGTGGTGAGTTCAAACCCAACCCTGGCCAAAAAAAAAAAAGAAAGAAAAGAAAAGAAAAGAAAATTTAAACCATTGTGTATCAAAAGACAATATCAATAGAACAAATGTCAACTCACAAAATGGAAGAAAATATAGGGTGGCCATAAAATTCCTGTGCAGTTTGAAAATTGCACAGGAACTTTATGGCCACCCTTTATTTGCAATTCATGTATCTGATAAGGGATTAATGTCTGGAATATGCAGAAAACTCCTAAAACTCAACAACAAAAAGACAAAAAACTCAGCCAGGTGTGGTGGCTTGTGCTTATAATCCCAGCATTCTGGGAGGTGAGTAGATTGAGCTCAAGAGTTTGGGACCAGCCAGATCCAGAGCAAGATTCTGTCTCTACTAAAAATACAAACAATAGCAACAACTAAACTAGCCAGGTATTATGGCACACACCTGTAATCTCAGCTACTCGGGAGGCAGGAGGATCACTTGTACCCAAGAGTTTGAGGTTGCTGTGAGCTATGAAGCCACAACACTCTACCCAGAGCAACAGAGTAAGACTCTGTTTCAAAAAAAAAAAAAAAAAAGACAGTATCCCCCAAATTGGTCTAATGTAATTCTAAGATCCAATGTAGTTCTTTTTTTTTTTTTTGTAGAGACAGAGTCTCACTTTATGGCCCTCGGTAGAGTGCCATGGCATCACACAGCTCACAGCAACCTCCAAATCCTGGGCTTAAGCGATTCTCTTGCCTCAGCCTCCCGAGTAGCTGGGACTACAGGCGCCCGCCACAGTGCCCAGCTATTTTTTGGTTGCAGTTCAGCTGGGGCCGGGTTTGAACCCGCCACCCTCGGTATATGGGGCCAGCGCCTTATCAACTGAGCCACAGGCGCCGCCCCCAATGTAGTTCTTATCAAAATTCCAAACGTTTTTCCCAGAAATGGACAGGCTGAGCCTAAAATTTATATGAAATTGTAAGAGGCCCCAGACAGCAAAAACCACATTATGAAAGAACTAAGCTGGAGGACTCACATTTCCCAACTTCAAAAATTACTACAAAGCTGGGCAGTGCCTGTAGCTCAGTGGTTATGGCGCCAGCCACGTACACTGAAGCTGGTGGGTTCAAGCCCGGCCTAAGCCAGCTAAAGCAACAATGGCAACTGCAACAAAAAAAAAGCCAGGCCTTGTGGTGGTCGCTTATAGCCCCAGCTACTTGGGAGGCTGAGGCAAAAGAATCTCTTGGGAGGCTGAGGCAAAAGAATCTCTTAAGCCCAAGAGTTAGGGGTTGCTGTGAGACTCTGTCTCAAAAAAAAAAAAAAAAATTACTACAAAGCTATAAGTAATTGGCTGGGCACCCGTAGTTCAGTGGTTAGGGCGCCACCCACATGCCCTGGGACTGGTGGATTCAAACCTGGCCCAGGCCTGCTAGAACAAAACAAAACAAAACAAAACAAATAGCTGGGTGTTGTGGTGGGCGCCTACAGTCGCAGCTATTAGGGAGGCTGAGGCACAAGAATCATTTGAGCACAAGAGTTTGAGTTCTTATGAGCTGTGACGCCACAGCACTCTACTGAGGGCAACATAGTAAAACTGTCTCAAAAAATAAAAATTAAAAAATTAAAAAAAGCAATAGTGATGAAGACTGTGTGACTTAGGGGCAGGTTCATAGACCATTGAGATAGAACTGAGGGTCCAAAGACTCTTACATTTATGGTCAAATCGTTTCAACAAAGGTGCCAAGATCATTTGCTGGAGGAAAAAACAGCTTCTTAAACAACTGGGGATTCCATTTGCAAAAGGATAATTCTAATTCCTACCTCACACCATATACACAAACTAACTCAAAATTGATCCAGAACTTAGAAGTAAAAACTATCGGTTTTGGCCCAAAGGGTAGTCAGGCATGGCTGAGGGGCTGGCCTCCTGGCTGTTCTTTTTCTGAGACAGGGTCTTGCTCTGTCATCCATAGCGGTGAATGCAACAGCTCACTGCAACTTCAACTCAAGTGATCCTCCTGCCTTGGTCTTCAAAAGTGCTGGGCCCAGAGGTGTTTTCTACCTGACACCCAGGCCCGGAGGGAGAGCACCCCTCTCACACACTCTCTGGGACCCCATCAGGCATTGAAACCCAATTCTGAAATCCACAGGGAAGGCCTGGGGGCAGGAGAGGGCTCTGCAGGGAGAGAGGTCCCCTTGGGCTGTATTTGCACTGCACAGCCCAGAGAAGATGAAGCCCCATGCACAGGCTTCCCAACAATTCTGAGCAGAGGTTTGGACCCAGGTGGGTGGAGGATAGAGAAAGTCCCCACAAGTCACCAAGGTTCGCAGCAATTCCTGCATTTTGCATCCTGGTGTAAAGCCCATCCCTCCTTGTGCACCCAACCTCCAAGCAACCCCCCAGGCTGGTGGCCACAGACCACTGGGGCCCATTTGTAGGGCTCTCATGGGGCAGGGGGTGGGGGTGGTGGCTGAGAGAGGCCTAGAGAGGCCTGAGCCAGAGTCAGAGGTGAGGATTCAGACCAGACCCCTCTGTAGCTTCCTTGTGCATGACCCTGTGTAGGCCGCGCCCTCTTAGGCCTCAGTTTCTCCGGCTGTGGAGTGTGGGGTGGGGCTCACCAGATGGCCTTGGGCTCCTCCAGCCCAGACATGCTTTAGTGCAAAGATAATCCCTCTCCTCATGACCCTACAGGCCAGCCAGGCAGCTCTGCTAAGCAAAGGATCCGTCCAAGCTATTAGTCAGCCCTTAGGGCCTGGCTTTGGCAGCCCCTCGCTGGCTGGCTGGGTTGGTTGTGAATCCTAGGAAGGGGAATTGCAATTTGGGGATCATGCTTTACCTTTCAGGTTTTCTGCTCTTGTTCTACAAAATGCTGGTGGGGGGCGGCGCCTGTGGCTCAGTCGGTAAGGCACCGGCCCAATATACTGAGGGTGGCGGGTTCAAACCGGGCCCCGGCTGAACTGCAACCAAAAAACAGCCGGGCGTTGTGGCCGGTGCCTGTAGTCCCAGCTACTTGGGAGGCTGAGGCAAGAGAATCGCTTAAGCCCAGGAGTTGGAGGTTGCTGTGAGCTGTGTGAGGCCATGGCACTCTACCGAGGGCCATAAAGTGAGACTCTGTCTCTAAAAAAAATAAATAAATAAATGCTGGTGGAGTCCTTAGCTGAAGGGCCTGGGTAGTGGCTGGTAGGTGTCCATTAGGGTGAGGGGCTGAGGAGCCTCTGCCCAGGGTGGCCACATGGGCCTGCAAATGGGTAAAGTTGGAGGTGTTCCCAGGGTGGAGAGGATCTACTTTGGGACAATCCTCTTCTTCCCTAATCTCTTTAACAAACAGACTTGCAGCCTGGATCCTGGGGAGGTAGAGGAGCCTCTGCTCCCCGCCAGCCTCCCCAACCCAGCATTGTCCTCCTGGCTGCAGCCCAGACTCTGGCCCCCAGACTGACTGCCAGCAGCCAGGTGCCTCCAGGCAGGGCCAGCCCAGCCGGGGCCCGCACTGTACAGAGGTGCAGAAGCCCACAGGCTGGCACAGGAGGGAGGCTCCAGGGCACACACAAGTATGACATGCCCCACACCTGACATGCGTGTGCATGGTGTCATGTACACGTCCCACACAGGTGTGCACATGCCCTGCACAGTGTCTGCAGGTGTGCACATGAGCTGCACACTCACAACCTGTGTCCCAGGTGGACCTGCATCTGCTCCTGAAGGTGAGTTGGGTGATGGCACCCGGGTTCTGCAGGTGCTGACCTGCCTTTCTGTCCAGCAGATCAGTGGGTACTAGAGGGCATGGCAGCCCCTGCCCCTCCCCCCACATCCTAGTTACCCATCCCTCTCCCATCCCAGGGCATGCCTGGCCTTCTAAGAGACCCCATCTTGGGTGGGGATAGGGGCAGAAGCAGATAGGGGAGGGGCTGGCATGTTCCTGCCAAGCCGTGTCCCCAGAACCTTCTAGCAGCAATGTGGACCCTTAATGGGGGCCTGTCCCACCCTGGCCTTGAGACAAGTACAAGGACAGTGTCATGGCCATTGCCCATCCCCCACTCCCACCCCTTGGGTGGAGCCCAGAGAGCTCCCAGCTGGAGCCACTGTCCTGTAACCTCATGTGTCCTGTGGCCATGAGCACCAGGCTGGACTTGCTGGCCTTCCCTAAGAAGGCACAGGGGCCGCCCAGGTCTTCGGAGAAGTGCCCAAGTCTGCCCCAGGCCTATCTTGGGGAGGTGGTGCAGCCTCCTGGGTAGCACTGCACCCTGTCCCTGGGGCTCCCCTCCTCTGCACAGCTCCCTGCCCCCCTACCTTCCCCACAGCCAGCCAAGCAGGGCCAGATCGCGGAGCTGGGAAGGGAGGGCGCCGGAAGTGGTGGTGGGGAGGCCTCCTCCCTCTTCTGGGGACCTACTTCCCATCTGGGAAAATATGGGCAGGCCTTTCCACGGGTGACTGGGAATGTAGGTCAGCCCTCGCTCACCGGCCGCCAGAGCCGCGGAGGGAAACATCCAGCCCAGGGGTGTGGGCGCCCTGGACACAGCCCAGCCCTCCGCCTATGACCCGGTTCCCACTGCGATCCTGGGTTGAGACCAGACAGCGTGTGGTCAGGGCAAACAAAGCATATCCTTTCACTGCTGGCCCCTGGCAGCCCCTGCCCCTCAGACAGGGAAGCCCACAGCCACTGGCCAGCCCATCCAACTCACCCTGAACCCCCAGCCTGCCCCCGCAACCCACCCTGATGCCTCAGCCGTAGGCACCCCACCCCCCAGCCTGCTCCTTTGCCTCCTGACACTGCCCCTCCCTGCCATGGTGGCAGTCCAACTTGCCCTCCCAAGAGGGCTATATGGGCCTCAGCCCTGGAATTATGGCCCCTGAGGGGGCACCCCACAACATGCAGCCCACGGAGAGATTGAGAGTAGCAGTCGCCCTACCCCACTAGCCTCCAAACTTGAGTGGGACTCAGAACCCAAGCAGCAGAGGAGGCTGGCCAGAGGCCTCAATGGGACAGAACCTCCAGATAGGACCCCAAACACTGCATCTTGACCAACTCTACTGCCAGGGTACTTAGAAAACAATTATCTCAGAAATTATTTTAGACTTAAGAAAAGTTGCAGAATATTAACAGTCACTATTCCCTGATTCACTTCCCCAGTCTCAGTTCCCGGTTGTCTCAAATTAAGCTTATTTTATTCTTTTGCGTTCCTCATCTCTCAGCTGTTTATAATAGAGAATCACTTAGCGCCTCTAACAACTTACTAGCAGAGTCCTGTGTGCCTCTCTCAATGCCCCCTTAGATTCCTCCAGTGTTAACACTTATCCCTAAGGTAGGGTCAAAACCAGCTCTTAACACTGGTGCCACGTTACTAAGGAAGCTCAGGCCGCATTCCAGTGTCAGCAGTTCTCCCATAATGACCTTTTCTGGGGCTCATCACCCCGCTCCTGTCCAGGATAGTCCTTGGGCTTTGCTAGCGTGTTGTGACCTTGAGGGTTGGGTGTGGCAAGGCTTTACTGAGGCTAGAGTTTGCTGTTTACTCACAGTTGGAATGAGGAGGGACACTGGTCCTCAGGTATCACATCAGAGGCCACCATGTGGCTGTGTCTGCTCTCAACAGGCCTGGGAGATGGGGGGATAGACACCCAGTCCCACCCCCACTTCAGGGGCCACCCCCTCTGTGGGGGAGGGGTGGGCCTGGGACAGCGCTTGGCCATAGCGCCTCATCACCCTTCAACTCAGGGCTGGGCTGGAGTTGTTGGGAAGGCGTAGCCTTCTCTAACTTTCCTTCCTGGGCTCACTCAGAGGGGCCTCACATTCCTGTCAGAGGGACCAGGAGCGAGGCCGGCTCCTTAGCTTCTTCAGTCATGGCTGGGTGACTCAGGGGCCCTCCATCCAACAGCACAGGGGGCTGCCACTCTGTGGGGACTCTCAAGCTCTCACACCGTTCAGCTGTGAAAGTCACTGGAGGCCCCCAGCTGATATATCCAAGGCCCCTGAGCCAGAGAATGCGCAGAGGGCTGAGTGAGCAATGCCCAGAAGGGCTGAACAGAACGGCCTGTGGTCTGTGGAACCCTGTGCTGGGGTGTGGCCAGGACAAAGGAGAGGGCTATGTGCTTGCTGGCAGGAAGAGCATGTGACTTTCAGGAGGCCTGGAGTTCTCTGCTGCACCCCAGAAGGCAGGGGACAGTGAAGTGTCATCCATGGATTGTGGGGGGAAGACTCCATCCCGGCAGCCCCGGCCAGCCCAGAAATGCCACCACTGAGCACAAAAGCAGACACGAGGGCATACGCTGTCCATGTACTCTGTCCAGCAAAAACAATCAACTGACCACAACCAAAACAGCAGCAATGAGGCAGACACCAAGATGAGCTGAGTGGAGCCTCGTAACCAGCACAATAGATGGGCAGATGGTTGCAGGGGACAGCCTGGCTGTAAGTCATAACCCTCCACACCAAACACAGGGACTAAACGTGTAAGGCCAACACGAGGGACCTGAGGAGCACACAGCCACAGGGGCTGTGCCTCTTCACAGGTGTTGTGGTGGCAGCAGAGAAATGCAGACCAATCATTTGGATGTCTATCTTCATGTTCCTCGCAGAGAAAATACTATACTTCTTATAAATAAACCTATGCCTATACTGGCTTCAAAGAAAATCTCTATGAACTAAAAAGTAGATTAATTAAAATGATTTTATTATAAACCAACAAAATGTAAAATAAATAACAAAAAGTGCCACCCTTTTCCCTCAAAACTTAAGCACTCCGAAACCAAGGAATGCATTCCCGGGGACCCTCAGATAAGCAGGAAATCCAGTCTGCACGTGGCTCTTGGAAAGCCACGAGAACATAGATGTCCAACCAGCACTGGGCTCAGCTGCCCCTGTTATTTTCATGGGGAAGAATAAAATGAGGATTTGTACTCATCTTAAGAAAGTAGAATGAGGGCAGTGTCTGTGGCTCAGGGAGTAGAGCACCGACCCCATATACCAAGGGTGGCGGGTTCAAACCTAGCCCCGGCCAAACTTATAACAAAAAATAGCTGGGCAACGTGGCAGGCGCCTGTAGTCCCAGCTGCTCAGGAGGCTAAGGCAAGAGAATTGCGTAAGCCCAGGAGTTGGAGGTTGCTGTGAGCTGTGAGGTACAGTTAGACTCTGTCTCTACAGAAAAAAAAAAATAATAATAATAAATAAAAAAAAAAAAAGAAAATAGAGGACAGCACCTGTGGCTCAGTTGGTAGGGCACCGGCCCCATATACCGAGGGTGGTGGGTTCAAACCCGGCCCCGGCTGAACTGCAACCAAAAAATGGCTGGATGTTGTGGCGGGCGCCTGTAGTCCCAGCTACTTGGGAGGCTGCGGCAGGAGAATCGCTTAAGCCCAGGAGTTGGAGGTTGCTGTGAGCTGTGTGATGCCATGGCACTCTACCGAGGGCCATAAAGTGAGACTCTGTCTCTACAAAAAAAAAGAAAATAGAATGAAAGCAAGAAAATATGGTTTAAGAAATAGAGAATTATGAAGATAAAGCTAGAAAATAATGAAGGAGAAAACAAATAAGTAAAATTGGTTGTTTCTTCTAAAATAAATAAAACAGAAAGGAGGAACTCTCCTTAGAATTTGTGTACATTGAAATTTAGAAACCTACAAATGATTAGAAATAAGAAAGGAGACCCCAGTAAGGAAGGAACTAGACGATGGTACCACACTACAACTCAATAGTCTGGGCAGCCATTTGGATCCTGAAGCAAACCAGCAATTTCCTAGTGGACATAAAATGCCAAAATAGGGCGGCGCCTGTGGCTCAAAGGGATAGGGTGCCAGTCCCATATGCTGGAGGTGGTGGGTTCAAACCCAGCCTCGCCAAAAACCACAAAAAAAAAAAAATGCCAAAATAACTTCATGTGAGGGGAAACAAGAGCAAGTGGTTAAAGAAATTGAAAAGATAGGGCAGCACCTGTGGCTCAACGGAGTAAGGCACTAGCCCCATATGCTGGAGGTGGTGGGTTCAAACCCAGCCCCGGCCAAAAACTGCAAAAAAAGAAAGAAGAAAAAAAAGAAAAGATAATTGAAATTGAACAAATGAAGGAAAGCACCATGGACAGATGTTCACACTGAGTATGATCTAATTTTAAGCTGGGGAAAAAAAGTCATTTCAGGGTAATTTCAACCTTTCTAAGACATAAAAATATGGAACACTCTGTAATTCATCTCATGAAGCCTATATAATTTAATACAAAAACCTGATGTAGAGCCAACAAAACTATAAACAAATACCACTTTTACATGAAAATGAAAAACCAAACCCTAAATAATTTAGACAGTAGCAAATAGAACCCAATAAAATACCTGCAGAATTATATATTATGAGCAAGTAGATGGGCAGACTTGATGACTTGACAGAGACTGTGTGGGGGGTGCAGAACGTGGTACTGTAATGCACAGCTCCCATCAGCGCATGGAGGGACTCGGAAGCTTGCTACTCTCCCAGGTGGAGGCCAGATGGCTGGGCTTTGGGGCCAGGTTGCTTCCACTTCACTTCTCCTCCAGCTTTCAGGGGCATCCTTCCTGGCGACAGGTGAGCCAGCTACAGAAACGCCAAATCCAGCCCTCAAGAGGGGCCAACGCTGGAGAAGCAGGTGCCATGTTTCCTCAGGCCACTTGCTCCACGTGCCTTCTGGTGGTTGTCACTTCCCTGGCTGGGACACCATCTCGCCTCATATGTGAAGAGGGCCTAAACCTGGGAAGCACCCATCTTCCCACAACAGCAAGAAAGATGGGGTTCGACTGGAGAGGAGCTGTGAACTGGTCATATCAGAGCTGGGCAGAGACTCCAAGTTCTTGGGAGTACTGGGCCCTGCAGGTGCTTGTTACCCTGACAATGTTCACTTTAGGTAGAATCCCAGACTTCAGATGTGATGAAATAACCTTAAAGTTACCTTGGAAGAATTAAGTGCATAGCATATGAAAAGTAAAGGTCAGCCTGAGCCCTGGTTCCAATCCCAGTGACTCAGCTGCCCTGTGCCTCAGTGTCCACTTCTTGGTGGGAGTTACCTGGACTCTGTGCTGGCTTCAACTGTCGTCTTCTTTCCAGGATCACAACATACTCGGCACCAGTGAGGTCCAACTTGTGTGCTGCTGATAGGGATTATAAATTGCCCTGTGCCACAGATCAGAATCCAGAGCCCCGAGGAGCTTATGAATGTCAAGGCTGGAATTCAAAGTCGGAGGGGAGCTGGTCGGAAGTGAGCAGAGCTGGAGGGGCCTGGGAGCTGTGTGGTCCAGGAGGGCCCAGCCACAGAGCCCAGAAGGCCAAGGGCCCTGAGAGAAGCTGAAAGCAGGGGTGGGGTGGGGTGTGTGTGTGTGCAGCACCCCGAGGACCCACCATCCCGCTCCCAGCTCTCCTTTGGTGAGTGGAACCGACCTGCCAGGGACATGTAAACCATGAGCGCTGGGAACTTGGTTTTGTGTCAGCTGCGCCTGCCAGGGCTGAGCTGCTGCCTCCTTGGTCAAGGGCCGGTGGGCCACTACTGCCAGGGGACACCTCCAGGCAGGGGCAGATGGGGAGGGGTGCCCTGGCAGGCTCTTTGCTCCCTCTTGTGTCTGCCTTTGTGGCGACCTTGTTAGATACCCTCAGCTCCCCCCAAGACACAGGCATGGACACCTCCCTGACCACTGATCTCAGCCCCAGGTGCTTCTGCCCTGGGCTGAGGTGTCCCAGCTCTTTCTTGGTCCTGCTGGTCACAATTGTTAAGTCTGATATTGGATGGTTCTGATCCCTCCTGCGTGACCCGTCCCAGTCCCACCCGCCACCCCCCTACCCCTGCTTGAGGTCTGCCTGGGAGGCTACGTGGACCCCCTACCTCCCACAGTGGCTGGACCCAGGCTGCACTGGACCCACATGCAAACACCCACACTACCGCATCAGGGTGCGGCCAGTGGACAAAGTGTGGGGCTCCTGCCCCGCAAAGTCAGCACCCACTAAAGTGGGGACAGCAGGCTCAGCCATCTCCTCTGCCAACTGTCTGGGACAGCCTAGACGTGGGTGCTGGAACTCTGCTCACCACAGCCACCTCTTTCCCCTGTCACAGTGCACAGCTGGACAGAGCACCCCTTCCTCCAGCTGTGCAAGGGGCCCACTTCCTCCTGGTGAGGCCCAGCCTGGACCATGTCAGAAACAGCCCAGAACATACAGGAGAGGCCCTGAGAGAGAAGGTGGTGACAGGACGAAGGGTGGAAGGGCGACACCGTCCCCAGGGAGGCTGTGCCCACAGGGTCTGCCTCCTGGGACCTGCCAGCTTCACTGAAGAAACAGCTTTACTGAGATGTAATGCACATGTGTACAGCTCACAGGTTTTTAGTACATTCACAAGGTCGTGCAATCATCACCCCTGTCTCATTCCAGAACATTCTCATCACCCCCAAAAGAAATTCATGTCCTGGGCGGCGCCTGTGGCTCAAAGAAGTAGAGTGCTGGCCCCATATGCCAGAGGTGGAGGGTTCAAACCTGGCCCCGGCCAAAAAAAAAGAAATTCATGTCCTTCCATAGTTAGTCCCTGCTGTGGTTTATGTAAACAGGTCTCAGACCATTGGTACCGCCATAATCTATAAACAGAAGGGTGTGGCTCCCTGCCCAGGGGCTGGACGTCTGTGGTCCTGGTAGGCTCCGGTCTGTGAGACCAAACTCCCCTCTTCGAAGATGCCCATCCCACAGCAGACGGCAGGAGCGGACCAGCCCCACAGCCTTTCACAGTGACAATCCCTTCATGGTTCTCTATAGCCCCCACCCACATGCTGCCTTGGGGACTGAGTTCCTGTGTGAGTCTGGGGGGACAGGAGCATTCAAACCACAGCACTGTGGCCGGCCTCCCAAAGGCAGTCAGTCTCACTGACAAAACACATCTGTCCACTCCGCAGCCCCAAGGTGTCCCCTCAGCCCGGAACCTCCTCTGAAGTCCAAAGTCCAGTGTCATCTGAATCAGACAGCCTGAGACAGGGCAGCCTCCGCTTCAAGGTGAAGCCCCCTCCAGCCACGCACTTCTGGGATGCAGTGATGCACAGGCTAGGCTGACAATCCCGTTCAGAAAGGGGGAACAGGGCAGAAAGGAAGGAGCAACTGGATGCGTCCCAGGGGTGGAGGGTCATCTTCTCTGACCCCAAGTCACACCACTGGCACTGGGTGGGGGAAGCACCTACCTCCGGCTCTGCTGGGTGCAGCCCACCAGCAGCTCTTGCAGTTGGTCTTGCCTGCAGACTGGGGACTTCAGGCGGTGGGGGCACGGGGGGCGCTGAGGTTCTGCAGTTCTGGGGCTGTTGGTGGCATCCTTTGGGACCTGGGTGGAGGTCACATGGCCCTGAACTTGTGTGCTCTGAGTTTGCAGAATTGGCACCTCGTGGATACCATCATAGCTCATGCTCGTGGCCTCTGGAGCCACAGGTCAAGCAGCACCTGGGCCTGCCTGACCTCTGGGCGAGGGGTGGGAGGGTGGCCAAATGGTGCTGGGAGCCCTGAAGTCCCAATGGGGCCCCAGGAGCCATCCCCTGAACTGAGGGAACTGCCGGGCACTTTGCCCTCCTCCTTCTTCGAGGCGAGGAGGCCACAGCAAGATGACAGTGCCTTGATGTGGGACGCCTGCCCACAGCACTGTGAGCTGGGGGTGTCCGCTGCTTATACTAATGTGAAGTCCCCAGTCCACAGCAAGACTCTCCCCGTCCCCCACCCCTGACCTGGTGCATCTGACTTCTGTGACTCACATGTTTTCAAGGCTTGTGTGCTTTGAGGTGGGAGTCAGAACTTTATTCCTCTTTATGAATGAATAATGTTCCATTGTACAGTGGACCACTATTTGTCTATTTGTTTATCTATACTTTCTGGACACACGGTTTTGATTCTCTTGGGCATTACCTGGGTTTCAGCTGTGGTGACTCTGTCCCCCCTGGTGAAGACCCGCTGCTCTGCCCCGAGCCCAGGCAGTTCCCACCAGCAGTGCCCACCTGTTTTCCACCCCACCCGTCCTGGTGGTGTGAAGTGCTATCTCACTATGGCTCCAATTCCCATTTCTCTGATGGCTGATGAGATCTAGAACCCCAACAGCATTGGCCTGTTCTGCAAATTCTTTGAAACAATGTCTGTTTAAATCCTTTGCCCATTTTTAAACTTGGTTGCTCATCTTTTCATTGTTGAGCTGTGAGAGTTTTTTGGTTTTTACTGCCTTGCCTACAGGTTACACACATCACTTCTGCTCACTGTCATTGGCCGGAACATCCACGTGACCTAACCCTAACCACGTGAGAGGGTGCCTGGCGTGTTGATGGATGTCGCCTGCCTCTGCCACAGCATCTATAGGACACAGACCTCAGGGTAGGTGGCCTGATACATTTACTCTCTGTCCACACCCCGGCACCACACAGGGTGACCAGCGGTGGCCTGTTAGGGTATGTCGCGATCTAGTAGAAATAATTTGCCTTATTGCTCTTTTATTCCAGAATTTCCCTAGTTATGGGCAGTCCACTGGCCCTGCCGTGTCATCAGGCCGGCTGGGGTGGGCAGGTGCTGTGGCAGGGACCCAGGGCACCACCCGAAACTTATCCCTGGATGGTCTCTTCAAGAATTCAGGGGGTCCCCTGTGGGAAGGTTGGATGTGTCCAGTGGAAGGCAGTGGGGGGAAGCCCTTGGAAGAGAAGGGGCTTCTTTTAGCTGAGTGTGGTGCTGGCTGGGGGTGGGGAGAGGGCCCCAAGCCTCCTCAAGGGGGAATAGGCCTTGCCTGGGGGGCCTTTTCTGGGGGGGGGTAGAGAAGTGGGGCGTCCTGCAGAAGGACCAGGCTTTGAGCATCCAGCCAGGAGCACAGAGCAAGCCCAAGCTGGACCGTGGGCGTGAAGTGGGTATGAGAGCAGGAGGCGCTGGCCACCAGCAGACAGGTGAGGGGTGAGCAGGTGTGAGGGAGGGTGTGGGCAGATATGGGCAGTTAAGGGCAGGTGTGGAACAGGTGTGGTGGCAAGTATGGGCAGGTATGGGCAGGTAGGAGCTGACACTGGCAACACCAGCGCACAGGGGAGCGTGAAGGAAGGGCACAGGGTGCAGTGGGAAGCAGCTGGCTGGGACCAGGATAAGTTTGTCTCTGGGCGATTTTGGATCCTGCTATGCTGAGAACTCACCATTCCTACGGGAAGCTGACTTCAGCTGCCCAAGCGGTGACCAGAGTCCTGGGGCTGTGTTTTAGTTCTGCACTGTGGGCCACAGCAAGACCCAGGGGTGGGTGTGTGACCCCTGTGCAGATGGGTTGTGTGACTTCCCACCGCCCAGTTGGGTTTCCCTGGGAGTGGTGTGACCTCCCACCACTCAGGCCAGGGTCTGTGGAATGGTGTGACCTCCCACCGCTCACGTGGAGGCTCTGGGGATGGTGTGACCAAAGTGGAATGGAAGCTCTCTGTCCCACCTGCCCCAGCATCCTCCCTAAGTGGGCTCGGCCTGGCCCTCCCTGGCCTGCCCCACTTCCTCACCCAGTCTGCGGCCCCGACACACTCTAGCCCAGCCCTGTGCAGCAGGTGCACAAAGGCCAGGCACACCAGCGCAGGCAGAGCAGGAAGGGCTCTGTGCGGGGGGTGTGTCTGTGTCTCTCCCCGTGTGAGTGCATTGTGTGTGCCTTTACCCTGTTTCCCCGAAAATAAGACAGTGTCTTATTTTAAGGTGTGCTCCCAAAGATGTGCTAGGTCTTATTTTCAGGGGACGTCTTATCTTTCCTGTAAGTAGGTCTTATTTTCAGGGGATGTCTTATTTTTGGGGAAACGGGGTATGTATGTTTGTGAGTGTAGAGGTGGGTGTATGCTTGTGTGCTCGTGTGAGTGTGTGTTTGCATCTGTGTATGTGTGGGAGGGGGGTGTTTGTTGGGGTGTGAGTTTTTGTTTGTACATATGTGTCTGTGTGTGCACACATGGGGGGGCATGTGTGCCTGCGTTTGTGTGTGTGCACATCTGCTCATGTGTTTGAGGATACGTGCAATTGTAGGTTTGTGTCTCAGTGTTTCTGTGTGCATGTGACTTGTGTGTATGTACGTACATGTCTGTGGGAGGGTGTATGTGCATGCATTTGTGTATCTGAGTGTGTGTGTTTGTGTGTATGTGAGTGTGTGTGTCTGAGTGTGTGTGCACATGTTGGTGTCTGGCTGTGGCTGTGGGAGGGGACCCTTCTGCAGTGGACACTGCCCTCCCCCATGTCCTAGAGTTGTGACTAGAGGTGGCTGAGGGGCACCTGTTGGGTGGAGCCTTCACCCTCTCTGTGTGGACCCTACCTGCCAAAGTCCCACACAGGCCTGTCCCAAGCCTGGGGTTGGTCGGGCTTGGGTCAGTCGAAGACTGGGTTCTTCTGCACTGACCTAGGCTGGTCTGGGGGCCAGGGGCAGGATAGAAGACAGATGGACCCCAGGCCATGCAGCTCAGGGTGAGGGGAGGCCCAGGCGGTTGGGGGGCGGGTACCAGGGCCTGGTATCCCTGAGACAGCTGGGCTTTCTATGCCAAGGTGCCAGAAACAAAGCATCTGGCCATTCAGAGCAGGTCCCTGAGCCTGGGACTCAGAACACTTAGCTCTTTTGCTCCACCATTTGCTGCACCACCATGATGGGTCTGTGACATGTTAAAACCCCCCATGCTCACACTTCAAGGGGGCCACAGCACCCTCGACCACTGAAGAGGGACAGAAGCCAGAGGATTATGGGTGTGGGGTCTATAGGACTCCTGTACCCCTGAGGAATGGGCTACCTTGGGCAGTGCACCTTCCCCCTCACTGGCCAGGAGTGGGGTGACAGCATGACCCCCTGGGGCCTTGGCTCACTGCTCTCTAGGGCTGGGCGTGAAGGCCATAGGGACCCAGCCATGGAGTGCGAAGACAGGTCTTCCCAGTGGGAGCAATGTGCCCTTACCCTGTGCTCAGCCCAGCCCTGGAACTGAGTCTGTCCCCCCTGTCCCCCAGATGGCTATGGGACCAGCAGTGGTATGAGTGTCAACACCAGGCCCTCAACGGTCTCTGACCCTGTTGATTTTGGAGTGTTTCCCTCCATGGGAAAGTTCAGTTTCTGGATCCAACTTAGGGCCGTGTGGATCTCAGCTGGTTTGGCGGGAAGGCCATCAGCAGTGAGGTGAATGCTGCCCTCCCTTCCTGCCCACCTGTGAATGCCTGGCCTCTCCCTCGGGCCAGCCCTCGCTCCAGCCCATGGACCCACCTAAGCCAGGACCTCAGATTCCGGGAGTGTGGGCTCCGTGGCCAGCACACGTGGGGCATTCCTCCTGTGAACGGACCGTCATGCCTTAAGCCCAGGCCAGGGGCAGACCCAGGTGGTGTCCAACATGCCTCTCCTGGGCTGCCACGCCCCGGCCTCACCAGCAACCCACTTATCATGTCCCCCAGAATCTCAGGGCACTTGCTGACAGTCAGCGGTCAGACACGCCTCACCCTGGCCATCCAGGGCCAGAGCCCGATGCTGAGTGTGCCTGTGACTGACCAGGGAGCAGCAGGGAGGAGCCTGCACTGCACGCCTGGGCTCCTTATGTACAAGGAGCCCTCTCACTTCCTTCAGAAAAAGGCCAGTCCGCGGAGATGCAAACTCCCATGTAGCGGGGTGCACACTGGCCCCAGGACACACAGCAAGTCTGTGCCCTGACAGTGTCCCCGACAGTGATCCCTGGACCCACGGGCACCAAGCAGGAGCCATGAGTGGTAGCAGGAAAACTGCCCAGCACCCACCCATGATAGAGGCAGGGCCCAGAGGTAGCAGAGCCCTACTCTCTGCAGCCTGTGCTGCCCACTGAGGTGTTCTATACTCTGTGTGTGACGCCCTCTGGCTGCTGCCGGAAAACTGGGGGCTGGCAGTGGCTGTAGCCGTCCAGGTGAGTGGGCAGGGAACAGGGGTGGATTTACTAGGCATTGGCACTTAGAGGGATCAACCCCTCCTGCCCAGGCCGCCAATGGGGCCATGGGGCTCAGTGCCAGGGAGAAGTTTTCTTCCAGGCACTGGGCTCACAGCCCAGCAGCCAGATGGCTTTCTCTGCCGCGGGAATCTACAGCTGGCCTCCTCTCGAGTCTTCTCTTATGTTGTTTTTTGCTGGAAAATCTATCCTGCAAGTTTAGTGAGGGACTGGCCAAGAGGAGCTGGGCGGGGGTGGCGGGTGATCCTGGCCTCCTCGGGGCCTGCTGGGTCCCCACTGGGGAAGCAGCCAGCCTGGGGTGGGGGTGGGGGATATGGCTCTGGCCCCAGCCCTGCCAGAGGGAGGCCTGTGGGAGGCCACAGCTCAGTCAGTCCCTGGCCAGGGGAGGACACCTGGGGCAAAACAGTGGCCCCAGGGTGGCCTGCCCCCTTCACTCCTGTTCCAGGGGCTCTGTGGTGACCACAGCATCCAAGCGTGGCTGGAGGGTGTGCCTTGCTGTCCAGTTGCTTCCATCATCACTGTCAACCTCTCTTGAAGAGCCCCTGGCTGTGGGATGTGCACAACTCAAGGAATTTGCCTTTTGGTTTGTTTTTACTGTTTTTTTCAGTAGCTACTCTTGTGCACACCAGCTCTCTTATTCCCACTGAAGGATGCAGGGATGGACTTGTGGGCCTCTCCATCCCAGCCAGGCCTCAAGTCCAGCCCCCAACATGTACTCACATCCTCCATGCACCAGCCAGCACTCCCTGCCCATCCCACGTCAGAAGCAGACTTTTTACTATGCTTGCTTTTTAACACGCCTTAGTTTTATAAGCCCAAATGCATAGATCTTTGTTACTCTATATAAATTTGGGGATAAAATTGCTGGATTTGTCAAGAATAAACTGCTGGAATTCTCACTGGTATTGCAATGAACTTCTACAATGGGAGAAATGAGGGTTACAATGTAGACACCCACCAGGAGTCTGTCTTGGCAACCCTGGCCCTATTGGGAGCTCAGAGAGGCCTGCTACTCCCTAGCTGACCCCTGAACCAGCTGTTGGGCTGTGCAGCATGTGCTGATCCATCTTGCCTCAGGCTCGGAAGGGGCACAGGGCAGGGTACCCAGGGTTTGGGAGGAGGCTGGTCACAGCAATTTGTAGCTGCCAGCTAGGGCTTGGGTGAGGCGACCTTGCCAGGCCTCTGACCTGTACCAGGGATGTGCTGACATTGCTGGGTTTCCTATACATTCGACAACACTCAAATCTC
The DNA here is from genome assembly GCF_027406575.1 of Nycticebus coucang. Lineage (NCBI taxonomy): Eukaryota > Metazoa > Chordata > Mammalia > Primates > Lorisidae > Nycticebus > Nycticebus coucang. Next base: position 38,370,994 of record NC_069802.1, on the reverse strand, counting down.
TTGTCCTTTCTCATCTGTGCACCTAGACCACATCCTCTGGTGCAGCATCAGACTCTGGGAGACAACTTCAGACACCCATTTCATGGAGTGGACTGAGGTTGAGCAGGGCCAGCCTCTGCCCCACCCAAGCACTCTCCAAGGCCCTGCCCGTGGGCACACCTTCCCCCTGGAACAGCCCTGCCCTTGACGGTGGGGGAGAGGACCATCAACACACAGTCCTGTTTTTTTTTTTTTTTTTGTAGAGACAGTCTCACTTTATGGCCCTGGGTAGAGTGCCGTGGCATCACACAGCTCACAGCAACCTCCAACTCCCAGGCTTAAGCGATTCTCTTGCCTCAGCCTCCCGAGTAGCTGGGACCACAGGCGCCCGCCACAACGCCCGGCTATTTTTTTTTTTTTTGGTTGCAGTTCAGCCGGGGCCGGGTTTGAACCCTCCACCCTCGGTATATGGGGCCGGCGCCCCACCGACTGAGCCACAGGCGCAGCCCCACAGTCCTGTTTTTTATCCTTACATCTGGGATTATAGCCACACTTTGGCTGTTGGGCTTCCAGGCTGCCTGTCTCAGGAAAGTAAATGTGAGGCTCTGGAACTGTGTCTAGAAAAGGAGAGAGGCTGCCCAATCCCCAACCTGAGGCCAGCCCATCTCTGGGCCTTAGGCCAGAGGTCAGGGCAGCAAGTCAGCTCTTCCCCAGGCCCCTCCAGGGCCACCCTTCTAGCCTGAGACCCAAGTCCCCTCTCACACCAAGGAGCCAGCAAGGCCAAAGCTGAGTCAGGACCAGTGTTGAGATCTGAGGGGCAGCACCCACCTGTAGGGGGCAGAGGCACTGGCCATTCTGAGCCTGCCTTGAGCTGGGGTAGGGGCCCAAGCCAGGTGGGTTGGGGCTCTGAGGAGAGCATCCTGCCAGAGGCATCAGCCCATCCTGCCTCTGCTCCAGACCAAGGTGGGGCTGACAACCTGAGAGGCTGGCATTGCATCCGTCACCCTGAGGAGGGGTCTCAGGTCCCCTTGCCACCCAAAGGGCCACCCGGTGCCTATCTGTGCCATCTGGAAACTCTCCAGGGGTGTCCACATGGAAACATTTCCATTTAGGATTTGGTATCAAAGTTCATGTTATCTTATAAAATCCTATCTTATCAGTGTTTTTCTAGTTACGTTAAGATACATATAAATCTGTTCAGCCTTCATTCTTTGTTAAATATTTATGTTTAACACTTTAAGTTTTCCTCTAAGTTTCAGGTCAAAAGTTCATTGTGGGGCTGTTGTGAGGACCCATGTGGCCCAGAACAGCCAGGGCTCTGCCCACCCACAGCGAGCCCTGCATGTCCGACCAGCTTGCTGTCCCACCCTGCCCATCTGCAACGTCCACAACGCGGAATGGCCACTTCCTAAGTGTCCTGAGTCCTGGGGGGGGGGGGAATAAAGAAAAACAGGGCCCCACCGTGGACACAATCAGCGGGAGAGAGGAGGCCACAGCAAAGAGAGGCAGAGGGGCAGTGGCTGGCCAACCACTAGCCTCTCTGGGATGGAGGCTGGAAGATGACTTAGAGCTGTGCCCAGTCAACATTCATGCAGGTGTGTGGGCAGAATGGAGGCATTCTCCACAAGTTAGGTGCAAATAGGTATTTGCAGGCTGTGTCCCCAGGCCTTAGGGCACAGGGTGCAGCAGAGTGGGAGGTGGTGAAGAGTAAACAGCAGTTAAGTCCCTAGACTCCACCCTGCCCTGGGGAGCCACCGTCTTGAGATGAGCAAATGCAGCCACATATGGAGGCCACAAAGGTGATGCCTGGGCTGTAACCCGGAGGGAGAGGCCAGGCAGAGCCTGCAGGTGGGAGTCGCAGGACCACGCCGGGAGGGTAGACTGCATGCTCAGTGCCATGGGCACCAGGGAGGGCCCTTAGCTGGGCATCTCATCAGGTGGCCCCGAGGGAGGATCGAGGGCCTATGCCAATGGGCACCGCCCAGGCTCCTAAAAGCCGAGGTTCGATTCAGGACACAGGCATTTGACCTCGAGCTCAGGTGAGGAATGACCCCTCCTGTCTTTTCTGTGCATTTCCTTCGGTCTAATCAGTTGTCCTGGAAGCTTCCTGTGTCCAACTGCGGAGGACTTGACATCGGTCCATCCTCCTCCTCCAGCCAGTGCCTTCCCAGGTTGCAGGCCTGCTGGAGGACACGTTCCAAGAAGGGAGGGCGGGACACTCCATGGGGAGGATGGCAGCCACTTGGGCCAAGCCCCATGCAGAGCACACAGGCTGAGTCCCTCCTACAGTGCCACTTCAGGCCACCACCTCCAAGCCTGGACCCCTTGGGCCCCGCAGGCCAGTGGGCAGAAAGAGGGGTCCAGCATGTACAGGGGCCTTTGCCCACTCCTGGGTCTCCGCAGGGCTGTGGCTTCCCAGCGGCTGAGCCAGGCCCTGCAGAACCCAGACCCACAAGTGTCCTCAGGAAAGTCACAACAACAGACATGAGGCACGCAGCTCTTTCGGGATTTTTATTTCTTTAAAATAATTCATACAAATGGTTACAGTCACAAACATGATTTAACCAAAATATCGCTAGCCTACCACATCAGCAGGACGGCACCGGTGCAGGTGGGGACACTGCGCCCTCCGCGTCCCCCAGGACAGACGCTGATGGCAGCGCCCCGTGTCACCTACTCGCCCCTCTCTGAGCTGCCTTGTGATGCCGTCTCCGTTTGGAGCAAGGGTGTTCATGCCAAAATTAGGAAAAACAGCTTTTGTTTTTCTAAATTATTCTAAAAATAAGACAAGCAGGTAGAAAAACAATGCACTGTGTGGCATAAAAAGAAGCACGGGAAGGATTTGTTGTCCTGAGAAGTTTGCCAGCTGCCGCGCTCCCAGACGCTCCTAGACGGGAAGGGACACAGCTCAGCCCCTTTGCCGAGAGCTCCCTCAGGCTTCTCTTTGTTGACAGCTAAGCAAACAAATCCTTTGTAATGTTCTAAAAACTGTACACAGACAAGAACATTCATGATAGAATTAACTACTAACTTCTTTTGCTTAACGAGGAACGCAAAGGACACAGGACAGCCAGCCAGCCCACAGGACGGGACAACTACAGTGACTCGGGGTCGAGGGGACGGCGCTGCCCCACCTCCCCGCACAGCCGGACAGTCTCTGGAGCGCCGTGGCCACCACAAGGTGCCACCTCCACCCACTCCAGTCCAAGGGTTGCAGGCCCCTGCCCAGGTGCTGAGCCTGGGGAGCTCTTCACGGCTACAACTGGTCACTCGCATGGTCTCTGTCCGCCTCGGGCTTGACAGTCTGGCCAGGAGAAGGAGCGTGGGGCGGGTGGGCCACAGGGGGCAGGCCATGGGACAGGGACATGGCGCTGGGGACAATGCCTTCCACGGCGGCTGGGATGCCAGTGGGGGCCACGCCCACCACGCCCGGGGGGTACCTGCTGGGAGAGGGGGGGAGGTCCACATGTGAGGCTGCCAGCTGCTCACTGAGACATCCAGGGAGGCAGGACAGCAGGAGGCTGCTCCCACAAACAACCTACAGTGGGCACCTGGCACGGGGAACCTCAGGGCCTCGCCCAAGCCCCTGCCAAGTGGTGGCCTCTGCCTGGTGGCCCTCACCAACACCCCAGCCCAGGCTTCTTCCTGGGGCCCTGGTCCTGACAGGCTTCCCTAGTAAGGGGCTGCCCCTGTCTGCCCTGATCCTCCATGCCCAGTGGGGGCAGCACAGGAGCTCTTGGCCACCTGCTTACCTGTAGGCAGCCCCATTGAGCTCAGGGTGCACGACAGCTGGGTCCATGCTGGCCCAGTGGGTGGCAGCCGTCAGGTGATCCTTGTTGACACAGTTTTTCAGGCTGTCTGGGATCCGTCCTGGGAGATGCAGGGAGGTTGACTCAGCTACCCCTCAAGGGCCCCCCATGGCGCACAGCAGGGTCCTGTCGGGGGCCGTCACCCTCGTAGCCTGGGAACCCCACCCATAACACCGTCCGCTCACTGTCGGGAGCTCCAGACAGCAGCTCATAGGCCCCAGCCAGCAGCTCTTCATGGGCAGGACATGACCTTTACTCCAAGGGAGCATAGTGTCCCCTGGGCCCACATGAAACGGGCATGGCGTAACAAGAGGAGGACACAAGCGCCTCCTCCACTGTTGGGCAGACGGAGCCTCCCAAAGAGTCTTCCAGAGCACCCAGTGGTGCCATGAGGGATGCGCAGCCCCGGCCGCCCACGCCCACCTGTGATGGCCCTCCGGATCTCCCGGGCTGCCTCCTCACGCATCTCAATGGACGCCTGCTCGCTGTACCATGCGGCATGGGGGGTGCAGATGAGGTTGGGTGCGTCCTTCAGGGGGCCCTGGCTGAAGCTAAGCACAGCACACAATGCAGTCAGAGAGGCCCAAGGCTGTGGCCTGAGGGCTCAGGCAGGCTGGGTATGGCAGCAGGATACATGGGCATTGCTGGGGCAGGGGCAACTGGGGGGGTCTCCACCAATAGAAAAGTCTGCAGCCTCAGAGCTGCTCTGATACTTCTCAGAGACTGAACACCCACCCGGCCAGTCTGTGGCCCCCAGTATCCCCACCCACGGAACCTCCACCAGAGCCCCAGAAGGTCAATCCAGAGTGGCCATGCCTGAGCCCTTGGCTGCCTGAGGCCAGAGCCACAGTGACCACTCATGGCTGCTGGGCCTTATGCTCTCTTGGCCCCTGGGGGCTCTGGTCCTCCCAGACACCATGCCCAGAGAGAGGCCTGAGCCTGGACAGCTGCCAGGCTGGGGAGAGGCCCGAGCAGGCCACAGCAGGTGGGGGAGGGGGGCAAGATGGGGTTACCTGAAGGGCTCTGACTCGTGCACGTCCAGGGCTGCACCACGGATCCGGCCCTCCTTTAGGGCCTGGGCCAGGGCCTTCTCGTCCACCAGGCCGCCTCTGGCCGTGTTCACCAGGAAGGCCCCTTGTCTCATCTGGGAGACACAAGGACGTGTGGACTAGTTAATTCAGACGCTGCCCTGCCTACTCCATGGGCACATCTGCAAGCAGAGACAACCCCACCTGGGGGGGGGGGACCTGGAGCCCAGGGCACTGCATGGGGGGGTGTGGGAACAAGAGGGAAGGACGGCCTTACGACTGAAGTCTGGATGTGGGCGACCCTGGCTCAGCCACCCCTCCGTGCCCTCCATGGCCCAGCAGGACTCTGGCCTGGGTAGGGCTCAGGGCTTTACAATGCACCCCCAAGTCCCAATGGCCATGGAGCCCCAAGGGTGTCATCGTCCACTCACCCCCCTGCCAGGGAACGGCTAAGGGGTGGCAACAGAACCCACTGTGTCCCAGCAGAGGCTCATTTATGAATTATTTTTGCAAAAGACCCTTAGAGCTGATGTCCCCCACTTCTTGGTCGGGCATTTCCTGTGACTCAGTCATGTGCCTGGGAACAATCGCCTGGGCCCGAGTGGCTTCTCCCTGAGAGTTCCTGTGTCCATCTCACAATGGGGCTCTCAGGAGGGCAGAGCTCTGAAGCACACCTGCACCATGTTGCCCCGGGGGCTCCAGAGAAGGGGCAGTGGGCGCACGGCCTCATCCTCCATGGGGCTGTGGGGTCTGGGCAGAAAGAGCGGGCACCCACTTACATGCACACACAACCAGTGCCCAGACCCCAGGAAGGTGAGGGCTGAGGCCAGGCAGAGGCTCAGTTTTTGGTGATGCTTCCGGCTGCAGACTGAACACCTTAGCCTGGTGACCGGGCACTGAAGGGCAACACCGGCTGCCTTGACACCCTCAGGCTGCTGCATAGGATCCTGGCAGTTAGAAGTGAGTGTGTGGCTCTGCCTCTGCTACACACAGACCCACAGGACACTCACGGTGTCCAGAGCAGGGCCAATGGCCCCGAGGTACTGCCCAGGGAAGGCAGGACCCCCAGGCGCAGCTGGGTTTGGGGGAAGGCCACGTCCCTTGTCACCCACAACACACCCACCTGCTTGACGGTGAAGTCATTGATGAGGTGGTGGTTGTGCTCGTTGAGGCCGCAATGCAGGGTAACACAGTCGCTATGGAACAGCAGGTCCTGCAGGGTGCTCACGCGCTGCAGCCCCAGCGCACGCTCCACGCCGTCAGACAGGTATGGGTCATAGAAGAGGACGTTGAAGCCGAAGGCCTTGGCCCGCAGTGCCACTGCCTGCCCCACGCGACCTGGAAAGGTCCAGGCACAACATGAGCCTATGTCCCCACAGAAAGGAGATCTGGGGATCCCACGTCTGTATCGTCTCCTAAGGGGTGCCCCAGGGCCCTATGGCTGTGGCCAAGCACTGGGGGCACGTGCCAGTTGGGCATCTAATCATGGGTGTCGGGACCACCTGCCCTGGCCATAACTCACATGCCACTTGCTGCACCACCTCCTGTGGCCTGCCCAGCATGCTGCGTGAGCAGTCAGTGGCATCCCCATGGCCTGCATGGGCCCCTCCTTGGTCTATGTACAGGTCCCCATCAGAGAGGGGGTGCCCTGTGGGGTTCACATCCCACAGGTGGGGCGACAGGCGGATGTGGGCCTTGCCATGTCCCATTGCTGTATACTCCCTGCCCTGCTGTCCAAAGCCCCATGGAGCTGAGGGTCCTGGTGTGGGGCTAAGGCTAGCCCCTGCCCAGGAAAGGGCCTGTGGGGCACACAATCACTGCACCCACCTCAGGAGGCTGGACACAGCTGAGGAGGGCACAGGGCACCGCAGAATACAAACGACATCTCTCCTTTGGTATGTGAGAAGGGGACTGCTCCAGAAGGACAGGGTCCAGGGTGGCTGGGCTGGGCGGGGCGGTAGGGCAGGCAGAAGCAACTAACAAAAAGTGGCTACCGCCAGGGGAGGTCCTCCTCAACAAGTGGAATATGTGGAGACGGAAGAGTGACAGGGAGGGACCAGGAACAGCCAGTGCCGAGGTCCCAGCAGCAATCTGAGTGCTAAGGAGACCAGGCTGCCAGGCCACAGGTTGGACCCTTCCAGCCACTCCCTGGGGACAGTCTCAGGGGCAGGGCTAGTAGACAGTCAGGAGAGCCAAGGACTTGGTCCAAACTAAATTCTAGAAAGAGATGAGCCTGCTCTACCCGTGGGGACAAGGCCAGGTACAGGAGCAGACCAGGCAAAGGAGCAGATCAGGTACTGGTGTGGGCACCTGGTGGAACCTGCAGAGAAGCCCCCAGGCACAGGGACATGGCTGCCACCAATTGCCCCCAGGGCTTCTCTTGAGTAAGCTGGTGGAGCTAAGGGCTGGGCAGGACAGGCGAGAAGAGGGAACAGGGAGACAGAGACAGAGAAACAAAAAGAGTCCCCCTGCAGCACAGATAGCTAGAAGGAGCCCTGCCTCGGGGACTTGGATGGGAAGCCTGGGCGGCACCAGGACCTATGGTGAGTGCCAGCCAATGGAGCCTCCCTCACACCCGCCCAGCCTGGCAGGAAGGAGACAGCCATTCTGAGAAGATCGTACTGACATGGAGGCACGGGGATGGGCCAGTGAGCTCATGACAGGAGCCTACAGTCAGAGGACACTACCCACACTAAAGAAGACAGGAAATAATTGAGACTTACAAGGTATTAATGATAAATGGTCTAAAATACGTATAAGTGAAGTCCCAGAAGGAAAGGAAACAAAGAAAATGGTAAAGAAGAAATACGCAAAAAATTAATAGCCAAGAATTTTTTCAAAAGTGATGAAAGATGAGGCTCAGAAAATTCCAACCAGTAAATACAAAGAAAACCACACCCAGGAATGTCACTGTCAACCTGCTAAAAAAAAGGCCAAACATATAGTCAAACAGAAAACAGGTACGCCCACTTAGGGCAAAAGTAATAAAGAGGACGGCTGACTGCTGCTGAAAAACAACAGGAGCCAGTGGACAGTAGGCATCGGGAGGTACCGAGAGACGCCCAAAGACACAGCCCACCTGGAACTCCACACCAAGGGGACACGCCCTTCAGAAATAAAGGGAGAGGGCCAGGACCTTCAGCCAGGCTAGGGAGAGAGAGATGCTGAGATGAGGGTGCTAGCGGCGGTGGAAGCGGACCACACTCTCTTCGTGGTCAACCATGAAACTTAAGTGTCAGAGAAGCTCCTTTTTGAGCTTCTCCACCAGGCTGGGCCAGTAATAAAAGTGAAAATTCCGAAAGATAAAGATAGTAAACCAAGCTCGGTGCCCGTAGCACAGTAGTTACGGTTTCAGCCACATGCACCAAGGCTGACAAGTTTGAGATCAGCCCAGGCCTGCTAGATAACAATGACAACTGCAACAAGAAAACAGCCGAGTGTTGTGGCGGGCACCTGTAGTCCCAGCTACTTGGGAGGGTGAGGCAAGAGAATCACTTAAGCCAGAGTTTGAGTTTGCTGTGAGCTGTGATGCCACAGCACTCTACTGAGGGCAACACAGTGAGACTCTGTCTCGGGGGGGGGGGGGAAGATGGCAAACCAAAGCAATTTGCATTTGTAAATTTCAAACATAAAGTATCTGTTCCTTATGTGATGACTCTGCTAAATGAAATCAAGCTTTTTGGAAGGCCCATCAAAATTCAGTTAAGGTTAAAGAAGTAGTCATGCCTCGCAGGATGTCAGTTTGTCGTATCTCAGCACCATGTTGGAGATTCAAGTCCTATTTCCACATCTCCTAGCAGCAGATAAGAAAGGGCTGTGGGCATGACTCCATCATCACAGATAATTCAGAGGTCTTTCTCCTCTCCAGAAAATTTTCAGAGACAAGCAGTGATGAATAGTGTTTTGAGACAGATGTCCTACGGTGGAAAATTTGGTTCTCCACCTCTGGATCAATCAGGATTTTCACCATCAGTTCAACTACATCATACTTTTACTCAGTCTTCAAGCTCTCTCCAACAGAATTCTCATCCCTACCTAGCAGGTAAGACATTATGGCCGGAAACAGCATTCCAGTGATCAAGGGTCTGACCATAACTACAGAGGAAATAGGGATGAAGACAAAAGAGCCAGAGGTGGAGATGGAAAGGGCCCTCATCTCAACACTGACAAGGGTTCAAAATACACTTTTCTAAATAGGGTTATTTTAGGCCCTTTGACTCAGTTGATCTGGAAATAATTTTGTTGAAAACTGTACAGAGCTGCTTTAGAAGTTGACTTTTTTTTTTTTGTCACAGTTTGGCCAGGGCCGGGTTTGAACCCACCACCCTTGGTATATGGGGCTGGTGCCCTACTCACTGAGCCGCAGGCGCCACCCAGAAGTTGACACATTTCTTTATAAATTTTTAAAAACCTAGTTACAATTTAATACAGATAGGAGAAGATGTAAATTGTGGTTCCAGTTTTATTATATTAATAACCTTTCATCTCAGGGTTTTATGAAGCAAGGGTTTTATACAAAAGAAAGTGCCACAATTCCTAATCATTTTAGACACTTTAGTAAGTGAATTATATAGCTTGGTTGTATGCTAAAGCAAATATTTTAATTATCTTTAGTTATCTTTTTGTATTGCAAGAAATTTCTTGTTAGTGAGTTGGATTTTAAGTGTATATGATAGAAAACAATCCACGCTGCAGTCCGAAATGGCTGCTGGTATATTTTTAATAAGAAAATATAACTTTTCAGTGATTCATTTTACTAACATTTTATTTGAGAAAGCTGATTGGTAAAGATTGGGGATTAATCATATTGCTCAACTTCTTGAAGAATTTAAGTATAAATTCTGTAATGTGCTCTTGAGTTTCACCCTAGTTAAACATAAAAGTGTAAATATGCACATACTGCTTCATTCTAAAATTTTAGAATTTCTTCTCTAAATCATGTTTATATGACTGAAGTCACTCAGGAAATTACATAGGTCTACATGTATATTTTTACATTTAAAATACAATGTTAGTATTATACAAAATACAAGTACAAAAATGTCAGTGTATGGTCAGATAAAATGATAAAATGTTTTACTGAAAGTACACTTTTTTTGAAGAAAAATTCACAAAGCCTTTAAGTGCTGCCTCTATTAGACTTTAAAAATTTTAACATTGTCAAAGTGTCCAGCACATGTATAAGGACACGTTTTATGGAGATTATACAGGTTGTTTTTGTTTGAGCCTTTAAAAAAATTTATTCTTAATATTTTCTGATTTAAAAATTTTAAAATTTTGTTTAACAGAACTTTTATGTATCAAGATAGTTTCCTTTTCATTGAAGCGTTTACAGAAATTCATTCTTTATCACATAAGCCCAAGAGCTGGAGGTTGCTGTGAGCTGTGTGACACCACGGCACTCTACCGAGGGCAGTACAGTGAGACTCTCTCTACAAAAAAAAAAAAAAAAAAAAAAATTCATTCTTTAAAAAATAGGGATCCTTTTTAATACCACAACATTTGTACTATGTTGCTTTATATTAAAAACATGAAAGTACGGTGGCACCTGTGGCTCAGTGAATAGGGCGCCAGCCCCATATACTGAGGGTGGCGGGTTCAAACCCAGCCCTGGCCAAACTGCAACAACAACATAAAAACATAACAGAAAAAAAAAAAGAAAGAAAGGGAGAATACATTTTCAGACAAAGAAAGGCTAAGAGAAGTTGTCACTAATAAGCCACATTTCTAAAGATCTTTTAGGCCACAGGTCAATGGCACCAGGTGGGAAGTAGGGTTTGGAGGAAGAGGTAAAGTCAAGATAGGGAACATGCAGGTAAATACTGAGACCACCTAGAGGCCACGACTGCCGGTCACACACATGGAGCGCGTGACAGTCACATGGAGCAGGGTTGGCGCTGCCAGCACAAAGGGCAAGAGGGTTATTATCGTAAGAGCCTCGCTGCCCAAGCTCCTCTGTCCTCACAGACATATGTTGACAGCTCCACGGAGACTGCAGTGAGCTGAGAATGCATGTCATTGCCTTGAAAGTAAAACAGAAATGTCACTAAAACAATAGATTATAAAGAACATAAAATGGAACCATTTCTTAAAAACTTGATTTATGTAAAAAAAAAAAAAAAAAGGCCAGAAAGGAGAAACAAGGGAGAAAGGACAGATGACAAATAAAAACAAACACGATGACAGACTTAAATCCAACATGTCAGTAATCAGGTTAAAGTTAAACAAACATTCTTAATTAAAAGGCAAAGATTGTCAGGTTGAATAAAGAAAACCCAGCTATAAGCTGTTAATAAAAGCCAGAATTGAAAGTGGAAGGATGAAGGAAGAAACACCACACAAACGTTAATCTGAAGAAAGCAAGGGTGGAGATACCAGCAACAGACCTTCAGGGCACAAAAAGACCAACAGCAAATGTAATCCTTAATGGTGAAATAACAGAAACTTCTCCTCCCAGGCTGGGAGGTAAGACAGTACCGCCACACTCCCTGCTTCTATTCAACATTGTCCCAGCAGTCACAGCTAATGCAAACGGGCAGAAATAAAAGAAACAAAGGCACGGAGATCAGAAAGGAAAAAGCCAATGTGTGTTTGTTTGCAGATGATAAAACAGTGCAGGCATAAACCCAAGCAAGGAACAGACCACGATTTGGCAGGGCTGTGGGCTGTGAAGTCAGTTTACGAAAGTTAAGGGATACTAATTAACAAACCACTGGAAAACAAATTTAGAATATGTCACTTATAATAGCCAATAATTACTATTTCTACAATAATTACCCAATATTGATAAGAAAAGTGGAAATAAATGGACAGATATTCCATTTGTGTGCTGGAAGACTCAATATTGTCACGAGGCCATCATTCCCCAAACTGGCCCATGGACAGCAAAATGTAAAATGACCACCTGATTGTAAAACGGAAATGTGTAGGACCCAAACAGCCAAGGTGACCTTGAAGAAGATGATGAAGGGTATAAACTACCAGATGTCAAGACTTACGACAGGACGAGTAGAGCGGGCGAGCCCCGAGACAGACAGGTCAGTGGGACAGAAGCCCCAAGACACCCTTCTCCTGTGTAGCCGACTGAGGTTCAGCAAAGGTGCCAGCACCACGGCGGCTCGGCGGGGGTGACCTCACAGTCATGGTGCACAGTGCCTGCCACCTGCCACCTCACGGGAAAGGTGAACTCCGACTCCTAACCCACACCAGGCATCGACTTTAATTCCTGACAGGCACTAGACCTCACGGTAAAAACTATAAAGCTATGAAGCGTCTAGAAAGAAACAGAATATTTTGTGGGGTAGGACACACTAAAACTGAAAACTTGTCATCATGGAAAGTTGCTAAGAAAGTGAAAGTGAAGCACCAGGCTGGGAGGAAGACTGCCGTGCACCCCCTGCCCATGACGGCCGCACGGGCAGCTCCACAGATGCCCAGACGCACACACGCACTTGGGCTCCTGATGCCAAAGAAGTGGGTGAAAGGCACTTTACTTCCTAGTTATCAAGAAACAACAAACTAAAATAAAAATGAAAAATCACTATATGCCTGCCTGACAGGCTGACATCATGAAGGCTGACGGTGCCAAGTGCTGGCAGGGACGCAGCCCCAGGAGTATGGTGTGCAGTGTCTGGGAGCAGCTCAGCACTTTCTTCCAAGTTGAACAAAGCCCTGCTCTGTGACTCAGCAATTCCACTCCCGGAGTGTTAAGTGCACAATAGGTTGGTACAAACATGTTCACAGCAGCTTTATTTGTAATAACCAGAAATTTAAAGCAGAAAGTCCACCCACAAGAGGCTGGACTGTGGTATGTCCACACAACGGAACCCTGCCTTATTGGTGTAAGACTGCACACAGACACAAAGGCCACACACTCCAGACTCCAGTCCTGAAGACAGAAGCCGTGCTTTGACAGGGAAGGGCCCCAGGGTGCTGTCCGGGTATCAGGAAAGTGCTGTGCCAACCTGGGCGTTGAGTCCCTTGGGTGTGACATGCAAGGTGTTTTCCAATGTGCACTTAACATAGGAAGAAGGGAGGGAGAAAAAAAACAAGAGTAAGATGTAAACCATGGGCACCACTAACACAGAACACAGCTGCCCCACTGTGTGCATGGCGCCAAGAGCACAGGGAGCCACACAAACTGCTCACTGTTTCTACTCGCGTGTAGTCACGTGACAATCGTAGTACTAATCATGTATATTTCATACTAAGAGCAACCCGAACACAGGATTTGCAAACAGGAATGACCTAGGGGCCCTCGGAGGGGCTGTGAGGGGCTGGTGCCCAGGAGGGTGTCACTCCAGAGCACCGGGCTCTCCTAGGGAGGTGTAGATGGGGTTTCAAAGATAGGCCTAGGGGGCTGAGGTGTCCCCACAGGTGCTCTGCAGTCAGGAGCACCATGCAGCCGTGTGGTGGCAGTGGGGCCACCACTACACCCTGGGGGGGGCACAACCTGCTCTCCTCAGCACCCCAGTACTTAGGATGGGGCACTGACCTGGCTGCAGGGGGGCCACAACTGCACAGAGTACAGGGGACTGTGCCAAGAGCCAGGAACTGAGAAGTAGCCTGGTGTAGAGACTGGTAAAGCTGTCGGCCCCAGGCCCCTCCAGCCAACAGCCCACAGCAACCTCAGGGACGCAAGCGACCCCCTCCCCAGGGCAGGAGGAGCCATCCAGTGCCCAGACAAGTGGGGTATAGGGGGACACGTATGCTCAGGATTCTGGAGGGCACCAGCCAGCCCCAGGGTCTGTGTGGGGACCTCAGCAGGACAGTGAAAGGCACGTCCAGTGAGCGGGTCCCTGGGCCCCAGCACTCTCTCACAGATGCAGGCATCCATGACACCCAGACAACCCCAGATAGCCTCCCACTCCTCAGTGCTGGTAGGCAGGGCAGGCAGGAGTCGGCCAGTGGCAGCCTGCGCAGGTGCTAGAGGGCAGCAGAGGCTAGACCCGGGCACAGCCAGCTACTGCTGGCAGAGAGGCAGGGGGCTCTGGGGGGCAACGGCAGTCGGTAGTCTCAATGGTACCTAGTGGTCTTTAGAAAGGGGCTATTGGGACGGAGGGAGGGGGGGTGGGGCCTTGGTGTGTATCACACTTTATGCGGGCAAGACATGATTGCAAGAGGGACTTTACCTAACAATTGCAATCAGTATAACCTGGCTTATTGTACCCTCAATGAATCCCCAACAATAAAAAAAAAAAAAAAAGAAAAAGAAAAAGAAAGGGACTATCTCCACTGCATGAACCTGTAAGCACCTCCCACCAGGAGTGCGCCACATACAGAAGCCCTCAATGCTCTTCCGAAGCCCCATGCTGGGGGCCCCTGGCCACCCCTTCTAGCTCTCTTCTCCCTCAATACAGCTGTTCCCGGGATCCCCCACAGCACACACGTGCTTGCTTGTCTAAGCTTGGCCTAAGCCTGGCCCATGTGGGCACTGCTCACTGCTTCAAGGGGAACCCAGAGCAGTTCCTGTCCTGCCGAGCAATGGGGTGAACCATGAACAAGGGGTGATAGGAGAGAACATGAGCAACCCCCCCCCCCCGCCCCCACCAGGGTTAGCCCTGCAGGGAACAGCAGGAAGAGGCCCTGGGAGCCACCTGTTGGGCATATGCGGGACCCTACATGCCGTCCACATAAGACAATGTGGGCAGGGACATCTGTGTGTGCTGTTCGCACATTATGCCCATGTGACATCAGTGTGTCCAGCTGCCCGTGACATGGTGTGTGTATGGTGCATACCTGGAGTTCCCACATACCCACCCCGCTGCCTGTCCTCAGTCCTGTCCCGGGGGCTCAGGGATGACTCCTGCAGCCACAGCCCACCCGGCCCCATCTTCTCCCAAGCATGAGCCGCGGGGCAGAGAGCTGGCGCTGGCCAGGCCAGTATGCTGACCGTGGCTAACACACCTAGTCCAATGATGCCCAAGGTCTCTCCTCGGATCCTGGCAGCTCCAGAGGCCACTTCACGGATCTGCTCGACACTCTGCACCCGTGTGCCCTCCCGCAGCGCCTGGTGCAACCAGGTGGTCCTCCGGTACAGGTTCAGGATATGGCAGAGCGTCGAATCAGCCGTCTCCTCCACAGACGCCGCCGGCACATTGCATACAGCAATGCCTATGGGACACGGACACACACGGGGTCACCACACGTGAGATCCTGGCCTCTGGGAAGAACACTCAGGGCCACTAGTACAGGAGCAAGAAGGGGCTATCTCAGGGTAGCTGTGGAGACATGTCCCCACAGCCACCCTGGGAGGCCACCAAACACACACATGCCATTCACACGTGGCAAAGCAGAGTGGCTGACCCAGCCCTGCACATGTGGGGCTGGGCTCATGTCCACCCCTGCTACGCTTCACAGCACAATCGGGACTGCTCAGTGTGCAGACCAGGGCCGGAAGGACAGGCAGGGAGGCTGCCCTGACCCCTACAACACAGCTTTAGGAGCTGGGGACATGCAGGTGGCCAAGCAGAGGCTAATGCACTTTCCCATACATCCCTGCCAGACCCACGCTTCAGCTTCCTGAGCATGACTGGTTCCTGCCCAGTCAGAACATGCTGCCCCCCATGTATGCAGGTGGCCTCCCCAGCGGCCCCAGGCCAGGCAGGGCCGCTGCCATGCCCTACACAGAAGTTCTGGAGGCCTGGAGGGCAAGGCTGATGCTCCTACTCCATGCAAACTCAGCGTATCATGTGGATCCCTGCCTTGCCCACCCAGGGCTCTTCCCCAGTGATGAGATGCCAGGAGGCCGGGACTGGCTGTGGTGTCCTGTGAACCGTCCCATGTACCAGGGTGACGCCCACTGTGAGGGGCCCATGCAGCATTCCAGAGCAATCCACTCTGCCGCAAAACAGAAATGCAGCCAAGAGGGGCCCTGACTGTGCGGCTCATGGGCCCCAGGAACAAAAGCGCCGCCTGGGGTGGACAGCGACATTGGCTTCAGTCCCTTCCTGGCCAGACCTGGAAGGGCCGCCTGTGTGTCCTGACCCAGGCTGTCCTGGCTCTGAACAGAGCCCCGTCCAGTGAAACCACAAGGACCCAGAGGTGGCATGCAGTGGGGGCCCACTCAGAAGACACCAGGGCTGCCACCCAGCCCCATAGCCCTCCCTGGGCTGCTGCCTGTAGGTCTTGGCGGGGACAAGGCTCTGGCCACCCTAGGATGAAGGCTCCAATACCACCCGTGCTTCCCATAGAAAGGGGACAACAGACTCTGCAACACTGTCCACCAAATCCTAGGAAAAGGGCCCTGCCAGACACGAAAGGCACCAGCCAGCCAGGGGCCTGGAGAGCATGATCTCACCTTGCAGTCTGTCACCAGAGGAGAAACAGGAGACGGCGCACTACAGCATCCCAGAAAATAGCAGCCAAACCCAGCATGGGATGGCTAAGCACCAAGTTCTCTGAGTCCACGTGCACATCTGTGCATGCGGGCAGGCAGTGTGTACTGTGTGCCTGTGCAGTGGGGGCATCTCAGCTTACAACACATGTGTCTTCCCCACTGAGCCTGGAGGACAGAGACCCAGGAAGCCCCAACGGGGACGTGTTGGTAGTCCGGCCACTGGCCCGGGGGCCTCGCAAGGGCCCAGATGGGTTGGTGCTGCCCACAGACAGGGACAAGCACCCATGGGAGGCTTCTGAGGAAGCCATGTCCGGCGTCTACCCCTCCAGCCAGTCGGGTAGCCTGCAGCAGGGATCTTGTAAGGAAGCAAAGCATGACGCCACATGGATGCCGCAGAGCAGAGGTGGCTGGACCACCTACCTAAGTCCCCAGCAGACTTGATGTCAATGTTGTCGAAGCCACTGCCGATGCGCACGATGATTCGCAGGGCTTTGAACTTCTCCAGGTCCTCCCGGGTCAGCGTGATGGTGTGGTACATCAGGGCCCCCACGGCCTCGTTCAGCACCTGGAGTGTGGAGATGCATGTTGAGTGGTGCCAGAGCCACCCAGTCCCACACTGCCCTGGGATGGACTGCGCCCCACTGGGCCCGCTACCCTCGGGCTCTGGCTCCCTGAGAACCAGCCCACCCTGGGGGTGGGCCGTGCAGACACCTCCCCAGGGCTGCCACAAGCTTCCTGCAGTTTCCACGCAGCCTCCACCACAGCATGCGCCCTACTCAGCCTCCACAAGGACACATGGGTCCCCATCCCCAGAAGATAAGAATCCCCAGCCAGGGGACATGGCCACAAAGTGCAAACATGGTCCCAGGGTGGGGCAGCCTAGGGGCCTGCTCCAGGCCTGCCGTGTCCTCCAGATCACGTGTCCTCATGTTCCCACCATCCCCACAGCCTGGTCCTGTTCTGTCCACTCATCACGGCACTGACCTGCCCTGACTGTCCCTCCTTGGACCACCACATGGTGACAGGGTCTCTGTCCTCTGGTTCACACCTCGGGACAGGGGTCAGAGCCTTTCCTGTGTGGGTGCCACCTCCGGGGACCTACTCCACCCACCACACCTACAGTACCAAGTTCCGTTTTTTCCCTGGATTGGTGCCACGTCTGCCTGCATCAACTCTACGAGACAGCCCCCCACTTCCCTCAGCCTGGAGACACTGCCGGCTGCACACAAGTCCGTTCGTCTCCTTAGAAGCCCCTCCCAGAAAGGCTCTGTAGCCCCAACTGCCCCTGCCCAAGGACAAGAGTGCCTTCCTGTGTCCCTGGGCCTGATCTGATGCCCCCTGATCTTGAAAGTTCCAAGCCTCAGGGAGGCACCGCAGGGCCCTATCTACTGACCCTGACAGTGGGCATCACGGTGCCCTCTGGAGCTCTTCCTCGGACTGTGACCACTTGGCTCTGAAGTTTCCACTCATCAGATGACTGCATTAACACCACCACCTTCTACCCAGACAACACCAGACACCCAACTGGTAGATGGAGTCTCCACCTCCTCCCACGCCAGTCCCTGGAGACCACAGCACACCCAGGGTCCCAGCTCCTGTCCTGCTGCTCCTATCCCCCTCGTGGTCCAGGGTGGCTGCCCAGGCTCCACCCATCACAGCAGGTTTTCAGCCAGCAGAAAGAGGAAAGAGGGTTCTGTACATGAACCTCTGCCTTCCTGTCCCTTGTTAGAACTTCATCAGTGGTGAGAAAGCTCAGGAAACCAAGTCTCTCTTCAAGACTGTATGCTGTGGAAACAAGGGCACTTGAGGGTCCAGAAGGCAGCATCAGACTTGGGCACAGAGTTCCTGGGAGGCCTTTGTATCTGTTTCCCCTGTTTTTCCTTTGTATCTCTTTCTTGTGAGATCTCTTTGACTGCCTCTAGGCTTCTAACTATAATTAGATGTTCATTCATATCTTCAACTTCCCAGAACCCTTCCTTGTTTTCTGATGCCTCCTTCCTCCTGCATTTGCACAGACAGGTGTCTCTGCAGATCTCACCATGGACATGAATCAGGAGTATAATGGGTGCTGCCTGTCATGTAAGGAGAGTCCGCTGTCTCGCTGCGCCCCACCTCTGCCCTCATCCCCCAGCCAGGGTCTAATCCACTTGCTTGTTTGCTTCTTATAGGAATGTAAAAAACAGAGTCTCATTCTGCCTCGCTCACAGCAGCCTCCACAGCTGGGCTCAAGAGATCCTCCTGCCTCAGCCTCCCGAACAGCTGGGACTACAGGACCATGCCACCCACTTAGCCTAAAGCCATTTTAATAAATTACAATTTTAGACAAAAACATGTTTTGTCTTAGTTTTCAAATTTATTAGCAAAACTTGTTTTATTGCTTATGATTTTGAAAATTTTCTATCAGACTATCCCCTTTT
Source organism: Nycticebus coucang (assembly GCF_027406575.1). Taxonomy (NCBI): domain Eukaryota; kingdom Metazoa; phylum Chordata; class Mammalia; order Primates; family Lorisidae; genus Nycticebus; species Nycticebus coucang. Next base: position 38,352,423 of record NC_069802.1, on the reverse strand, counting down.
TGTTCCATTAAAAAAATTTTGTTTTTTTAGTTTGAAGTTGTTTAAGATTCATGAAAAGTTCCCCAAAGCAGTCCAGAAGGTCCATCCCTGTGTGTCCCACTCCCAGAGAGAACACCGTCCACAACCAGGTCAAGGTCAACATCTATCATTGGCATCACGAGAGGAGCTTGGATGTGCATTTCCTCCTAGCACGCGTGTGTGCACACATGTGTGTATGTGCAGGCCTGTGTAACTTCAGTGCATGTGGATTTAAGTAGCTGCCACAACATCAGGACACAGAGCAGTCCGATGGCCACGCAGAGGAAGCACCTCCTGTCACATCTATAGACCACATGCTGCCCTCAACCACCCCACACCTGTTTCCTATCACAGTCACCTCACTGCTGGAGAGAGAAGGGAGCAGGACCCCATGAGCCCCTGGGGTCAGCCTTCCTCACCCAGCTCATCACCGCAGGCATCTACAGCGTGTTCCTCTGCCCATGGAGCAGGGCTCTGGGCACCTGCTATCGGACTGTGAGCATGCATTTAGCCCCAAAGAAATCGCCAAAGCCTTCCAGATGGAGCTGTCCCGATGGAGGAGTGCAGGCTCACTGTGTGTTTTCCTGTCACTTTTGGAGACCATCTGCCATGATCTCACACTTTGCTTCTGGCCTCCTCCCACCCTCTTTCCTGGGGTTGCCGTGAGGATTGCCCGCTCCTCCATGTGCCATCCTCTTTGCTCTGAGACCTCTTCCCACCCTCCGTCCCCGGTGGTGTCTAGACCCTGGACTGAGATCCTTCCCTGCCCTCCGCTGCTATGGAATCTGCCCTGTGAGTCTCTATCCCGGCTCTGGTGTACCCAGCCCTGCAGCTACAGCTGTGCCTCCTCCTGGTGTACCACGTCACTTTGCAGAGTTAACCCCCTTTTGTGTCTTGGGCTGTGGGGGAAGACTGAGCTCCCAGGGTTGTCTGCCTCTTGGTTCCTGTGGGCGGGGCTTACGGCATCTTTCCTCCTTGACAGCTGGGTTCCGTGTGACTGCGCAAGGTGGGCGTCTTCCTCTGAAGAGGCCAACCCTGCCGTGCACCAGGGTGCAGCAGTGCAGGGTCACCCATAACCCAAGTTCAAGGCCTGACGGGGTGCTAACAGGCTGCTGTAGCGTGAGTGAGGCACATCTGAGCTCAGCCCTGACTCTGGCATGTGCTCGCAGGTCCCATCCTCCATGGGCCCTTGTTGCTGCCAACACACAACTGGCCTCTGAGATGCTTCTTCTATAACAGCAAATATCCTGGGCCTGAGCTGGCATAGCCTGTCCCCTCCTGCTGGCCACTGGAGCCGGGTCCTGTTCTATTAGTTCTTTGTGGTTGTCAAATTTTTAGAGAATCTTGACAGTTTCACCTGTAGTCTGAAGGCAGCTGCTCCTGACCTGTGACCTGTGAGCCACGACCACAAGCAGAAGCCAAACGGGCCTTGTCCTCACACAAGGAGCCCTGAGTTGCCCTGCCAGATGTATAGGCCACCTCACACTACTACACACAGGAGCCTGTGGGTGCTGTAGCAAGGCTGAGACCACGTGGACCAGGAGGAAGCAGCATAACCCACCTCCAGTAATTCAGGCCAACATCCTGAGGCCCCCCATTCTGGTAAAACCATGGTCATGAAAAAAATGAAGCAAGAAGCCAACGAAGTCCCACCTCTACCTCCTGATGAGGCTGGGCGGACATGGCAAGGCCATACCTGTCCCAGGTGGCACCCAGGCTGACCATGGCCAGAGGCCAAAGCTCCAGGACCTGCTCATGCTCTGCGCCCTGCCTCACACCAGGCACGGGTGTATGGCTGTTACCTTCTCGTGGATCTCCTGCGTGGACTGTGCATCACAGAAGGCCACAGTGGCCACGTCCTTCAGGATGGGCATCTCCACCGTGCAGTCTCGGCCGTCAAGTAGAGCCACCAGGGGCCGTGGGTGCAGCGGCCCATTCATGATCGGAGGTCGGACGCCTGCAAGACAGAGCAGAGGGCTCAGTTCCTGCCTTGCTGCGACCCATGGCCACACCCACCATGCTGTAGCCACCTGCCCACAGGGGCTTGAGAGGGCCAGCCTGAGGGATTCCTACTCTGAATGTCTAGTCACATGGACCCCTGTAAAAAGTAGATTAAAAGCTGGTACTCACACCTGCAGGACAGACATGGTAGCTGCCCTCCAGGGAGAGGGCCAGGGACTCTCATAGGCTTCAGGGCAGCTCTGGGAGGCCTGGCCCTGTGCTCCACCCAGCTGCAAGGATACTCCCATGGACACTGGATGTGCAGATTACACAAGAAGGCCTCAGGGAAACGCCCCCAAGTGGCCACCCAGACCCAGATGAGTCCCAAGGGTGCCTTCCCCCAGAAACTGCCTGGCCCGTTTCTGTTCCTAGATGTGAAAAGGCAAAAAATAGTACAAAGGAGAAAAAGGTTAAACCCCTCCCAGCACAAGAGGCTGAAAATTATTAAAAATAAGACGTAAGTAAAGCTTGCCTGGGGCCCAGGAGGAGAAACAAGGGCCTCAGGCAGACAGCACCGGTGGCCACTGTCACCCCCACCACGACCAAGCAGTGCCGAAGTTGAAGCGGGGTCCAGCTGTCCACCCCCCATAGCCTCACAAAGATGCAAATCCAGGCATGTCCAGCCAGTGGGAAGGGCGCAGGATGAAGAATGAAAAGCACAGTGACCAAGCAGGCTCTGCCACTGACCACAGATGCAAGAGGCTCATGGCCAGCTCTAGGCCATGGGCCTGCACACTCAGCCCCATCTCCTGCCCTGTCCTGTGGTGGGCATAGCTTAGCCACTCAAGCTGTCAGCAGCTGGGAGGCAGGGACACACCTCCAGGATCTGCAAACCAGGCACAACATGAACCCCTGTGGCAGCTGCCTTCCTCCTGCAGCACCAGTCTCCCAAGTGGATGCTGCTGGCGACGGAGCAGGTCTGCATTGACCACCCAAAGCTGGAACAGTGCAAAGTGTGGGTCTGAGGCAACCTGGCTGAGGCTCCAGGCTTGGTGGGACCCACATACCCTGGCTGACCGTGCTGATCACCACACACATGCCCCTCCCCTAGGTCCATGCGCTCCAGCTTGTCGCAGGAGAGGACACTGTCCAACTCCCTGACTCGCTTTCACCCACACCAGCTGCCGCACAGCTACAGGGTCTGCACAGCCAGACCAAGAGGCCCTGACTGGACAGTGCCCACCAATAGTGAATGCAAGGTGCCTAGCACTGACTTTTCCAGCCGTCTCCCATGCCCGACAGCAGGGACTCATCCATGTGCAAACGGGCTGGAAAGAAGCCGCGCCCACAAAGAAACATTGTGTGAGCTCTGCCCTGTTGCCCTCCCTGAGCTGATACCACCTGCTGCCAGCACCCACAACCTGACTTCTGACGAAGCGAGCGTGGACGTAACACAGTAGAGCTCCCAGGGTCCTCAGTGTAGCATCTGAACCACGCCCAGGCCCCCACACAGATACTCCCATGACCTGCAGGCTCGGCCTAGCAAACTGGTGTTCGGCTTTACCCTGCCAACAACTCAGCCATGTCAGGACTGCCCGGGGAGGACACCAACTACTGGTGGGTCCAGGGGCCTAGTCCCTCATGGAAGACAAGGGGCAGTGATGAGAGTACCAGGCCCTACTGTGCAGTACCTCTCAACACCCATGGAGCTGGCTTTCCTGGGGACCCACCCTCAGCGGCCCGAGGACATACCCAGGAGGTAGCCAAGCTCGAGGTAACACTAACCTAACCCATGCTATATCAAGCCTCGTAGCAGGACCTAACAAGGCCAAGGATCACAAAAGGGCGAAGGGACAAGCTCAAGGCAGCCTACAGTCCCAGCTTTTCTGAGCTCCAGCTGGGGGTAGGTTGCTGGGGTTGACTGGTCTCAGCTGTGTCTCAGCTGGGGCTCCAGAGGCCCCAGGGCCTATCTGCTATAGGCAAGATGGGGCCTCAGTACCTGCCTGAGCACTTGTCCTGGGACACTTTCTGTGCAGACATGACCCAGGTCTAAACAAGGCTGTGCTTTGCAGCCTGCTGCTGGTGGCCACCAGGACCACAGGGAAACCTCCCTAGGGACACTGGGTGTCCCCACCCCAATGCACATGTGCCATGGCAACAGTTGGGCCTGATGCCCACCTAGCTCAGGCCCCTGGCCCTGAAGACTGTGCTGTCACAGTCGCCAGAGCTCCTCCTTCACACTCACAGGGACCGGCTTCGCCTGCTGAGACTCTGAAACCCCTACCAACCTGACATTTCTTAATATGGGCTCGGTTTCCACGACCATGAATTCGACTTTTCAAAGCTTTTTATCTTCAGAATCCCCAGGCAGAACCGCGTCCTGTCTTGGAGCCTCATCCCACGTCTTTAATTGTCTCGAGCCAAAGCACTCAGGCTTCCGATCCACGGCAGCCACTGAAGCCTGCGTCGGGTTCAAAGTCTTACTAAAAATTAAACACAAGAGACACATTAAAACACCATCGAGGGGCCGACTAAAACTCTCAAACTCCAGGAAACTCCACAAAAGCAAACCTCTCACTGCTTCCGCCACACCCAAGGCTACTGGCTGGGACCTACCTGGAAGGCCAGAGCTGCTGCTGGCAAGGGCCCTGGCTCCGGCCGCAGACATGCGGTATGCTCACCCTGCAGTCATAGCTCCTCCAGGGGCTTTAGCACCCCGTGGCCTCCTGCCCCACCTAGACCCCCAGAGTCCAAGAACCAGAAGCCAAAGGCAGGACATGTGGCCAGGCCAGGGAGCTGCAGAGCCAGGTCTGCTGCTGGTTCTGGAAACTTCTAACTCAAGTTGCTGCTTCCTAGGCTGAGACCAGGCAGGGACATTGAATTTCCAGACGGCTGTGAGAGGAGGAATGGAGCACCAGCTGCCCAGGGTCTCACCCACAATGCCCACCTGGTCCCTGCATGGGCCCTGCCACCCCAAAGGCAGTGCCCCAGCAATGGTCACTCGATTCTGCCAAAAACACTGCTCAGCACAGAGAGCAGAGTGTGTGGACAACCAGATGCATGGACAGGGAGCAATAGGGCCTTGCCATGGGGTGAAGGCAGCATAGACCCATCAAGAATGCAGCCTGGGAGGCTGCAAATGGGTGTGGGTGCTGACCACCCAGCCCTCAGAGTGTTCTGGAGCCTCCCACACCCCTGCTGCCCACATACCAGCACCAGGGGACAAGGGCTGACCCAACACTTGTATCCTCCACAAAACAGACACTAAAGGACAAGAGAACTGTGTGAGTGCACGCACCTCACAGGCGGTCCTGCTGGGACACAGACCACAAATCTCCACCTGTCTAGACCCATCAACATGGCTGACTGGTCAGCACTTGCCAACTTGCTTCACTCTACCCGGGACTGGTCAGCACTTGTGAAACTAGCAGATACTTGCCAGACTAGCTGCTCTGAGGGAGCAGGTCCTAGCACCCAGACACACCTGGGAAGGACCCATGGCTGCTGCCCTGCTCCATGTAGTGCTCTGGGCTGAGTGGCTGCACTTGCACCGCAAGGGCCTAGGGGGGACACCATCTTCTGGCCATAGCTAGCCCACAAAGCTGCCCCATGCTGGGCACAGCCTCACCGACAGCTGCCATCTAGTCCTATGGCCCCAACTCTGCACGAGGCCCAAAGATCCTTGGGTACTTCGCCTCACACAGGGACCCAGCCCCCCGTGTCCCCCATTGTCATCCACGCCTCATGCCATAGGGCATGGACCCCGCATCTGCCCCACACTCTGGAACGAGGGCACAAGGCCCGGGATGCACAGTGCTTCTCAGAAACGCATAGCTGCTCACACCTCCCAGCACAACAATGCAGGGTCTGAAGAAACACAGATTGGGGGACATGGTGTCCCCCCTTGCCAACACATCACAAGGAGCAGTGGGGTGCAGTATGTGCAAACTCTGTGCCCTCTCCATGGTTTTTATGTAAATCTAAAACTTTTAAAATAAAAATTTATTTCAAAATAAGGTAAAAGACAGCAGACAGCCTCCCACCAATCTCCCTGGAGACAGGTTGGGGGGGCTGCTAAAAGGGGACAGCCAGATGATCCAGGGCCTCCTGGTGCCGTGCTGACTGCCCACATCACCCGCTGCCTGCTAGGCCCTCCCTCCTGTTGGCTGCACCTGCCCACGTAGCCTGGGCCACAGTGTGCCAGGCGTGGGTCCTCCCAATGGACAGCCCCTCCTGGGAAAGACTAAGGCCTACGCATAGCACAGCACAAGGACCCTTCCCCGACAACCCAGTTGACTGAAGAGCATAGACCTGCTCCCTCACACCCATCAGGCATCCCAGACCATCCCCCAGCAGTCCCTTTCCACCCTCCCCACCTTCTCCAGCCTAGACTCAGCAGCCACTGACACTGCCTCCACATCCCTCCAGCCCCACGGGCCCACCATCCTCTACCCATCCCCACTGAAGACAGAGCATGCCACACCCCCTCTCAAGACAAACTGTGTCTCCAGTCCTGAAAATAAAATCAAACATTGCCCGATCCCATAAACTTGGGCCAGCTCCTCTGGCCACCTGCCACACCTCCTCAAAGCCAATGCCCAGCAGGGTGCCCTACAGCTCAAGGGCCTGGCAGCTCCAACCCCAGGATGCCACTGTGCCCACAACTGGGCCCTACAGGGCAGCCACCTGGCAATCGTGGGGTGGCTGCTTTGGCCCCACAGGCCTGGGAACCTAAGGACTAGGGCCTGGCTGTGCTGCCCAGGGCAGGAGCTGCCCCAGAACCCTCTAGGCCAATATGTGGCCCCACTGGGCACAGTCCAGAGAAGACACGGTACTTCTGGAGACAGCATCCACAAGAACCAGGGACTCCCTGCAGCCTGGGAAGACGCAGAGTGAAGCCCAAAATAAAAGGCAGGGTGTGCTTCCAAGACCTATGTTCAGGGATGGCAGTGGGCGCACACATCTCACACGTGGAGGTCACGTCCACACAGACACACGGTGAGCTGCTGTGGAAACGTGAACTCCATCCTCACTAAAAGAGAGTACAGGTCACTGGATTCCCACCCTCTCCCTACCCTTGTACATGGGGCGTCCCAAACTGTCCCAGGAGGCAGAGTCACAATCCTGGTGTCTCTCCGCGGAGACCACACTCCCCACCTCAGACTGCGGTGCCAGACAGGCCTGGGAGGTCCGGGCTACCCTGAAGGCTGGGAAAGGGCCCTGCTATAGGTCCAGCCATCCCAGCTGGCACAGGCCCCCACCCCCAGACCAGCAGTCCACATGCTGCTTTACGCGCTGGCACCCTCTGGAGCTGGCCAGGGGCATGTGGGGGATCACCCAGAGGGGTACAAGGCTAACGTTCAGCTGGTGGCTGGCTGCCCAAATGATTTCTGGCTTTGTGGGGAAAACACATTTCCTAAAGGCAGAGCCATGCGAGTGTGTAGCCCCTGACATGGCTGTACCTCAGGGACCATCCTGCCCCAGGCCAGTGGCGCTCCAGGTGCTGGGCAAATGCTGGTACGTGACCACAGCTGCAGACAAACTGCTGACTACAAGGGGACTCTGAGAGATGTGCTGCTAGCAAGCCTTCCATCAGGAACACAGTTAAAAAGGCAGGGCCAGGGTGACTCAAGTGGCTATGTCCCTCACATCCCGAGCCAGGCCTCAGCCCTGGTGACACGAGCCAGACATGCTCCCTCCCATGATGAGTTGAATAAAAACAGCAAGTCTTTCTAGCAGGGAGTGCCCACAGGATTGCAAAGCCTCAAGACACATGTTCCTTTGACTCGGGCACTCATGGGGTTACAGATGGCAGATGGCACACAGATCTACCTGCAGACACAGCTTAGTGATCCTGAGAAGTGCCAGTTGAACACTTCCCAGCACAGTGATACCACGCTGCCCACAACTCAGACCAGGTGGCCCTGGGGCACTGGCCACACGAGGCTCACAGCGCAGGTGATGGCCAGCACAGGAAATCCTGAAACATGCAGGATCCCACCCAGGCCTGAAAGAGCTCCTGGCTACAGAGCCTGGGGTCTCTTCCTACAGATGTGGTCGCTTCTGCCAGAGGGGCTCCCCCTGTAAACATTTACTGAGCACATACCAACTGGCAGTTTGCCAGATTATCAGTCTCCAGAGGGTGGTGCCCCCAGCTCCAGGCAGGACACACAGGGCTACTGGCACCTTCCAGTCTCCCAGAACACAGTGAGCCAGGACACAGGACTGGGGCTTGTCTTAGGATACTCACCAGGACCTCACCAGGCAGGACCAGCCCCCCCAGACCATGCAGCCCAGTCACGACCCCCACCTAAGGTATCCTCAGGTTGACATGTCCAGAAGAGACGTCCCCAGCCATGAACCCATCTTGTGGATTTCCAGGGAACCCATGAGCTGGCCTAGTTAAGGCTGAACAGGATAAAACTGAATGTTGGAAACAAGACAGAGGCCCCACAAAAGGCTGGGCAACAGAAAGAATATTGAGTGGTCTTGAGAGGGTGGGGTGAGGGAGCACCACTAGGCGGCCAGCTGCAGCCACATTTGTGTCCTCATGGCCACAGAAAGAGAGGAAGAGGCGTCTGCAGCACTGGCGGAACAGGCAAGGCCATGCTCAGACCCAGTCAAGGTGGCAGCCATGTGCACAAGGAGGCCAAGCAGCAGGAGGAGAGAAGGATCTCACCTATAGCTTTGCAGATCAGCAAAGCTATGCTGACAAACTTCCAGGACAGACAATTAGCAGCTGCCAGACCACTGTCCTCAGCAACAACAGTAAACACACAGCCCCTGAGCGTGACACTGCCCCCAGCCTGGCCCTGAATGCTGCAGGTGCCCACTGCTTAGACTGGCACATCACCACGGTTACCCCGTGGTTGCAGATGGTGACACAGAGAGGTCACATACTGGCCAGGGCCCATCTGGAATCTGCACTCTCAGCCTCTGTGGTCACTTTTCCAGGCACTTGGTGAGGACATCACTTGCATGGGAGCAGCCTGCACACAATTCACTGGGCCCAGATGCCAACACGGTGGGCAGGGAGCACATCTCTGCACGATTGCTCATGTGTACCAAAAGTAAATGCGTGGATGCATGGTCTGGTGTATCTGTACACAAGGTGAAGGGTAACCTAGGGGACATGGAGGGGCACAGACATGGGGCCCAAAGAAGGAAAGACTTAGCCAGATGGACCAGACCATCATGCCCCTCACCGGCCCGCTGTCCTGGCTCTGACTCACATTCCTGACTGTGCAGATAGAAAGACCAACCTCCTGCCCTCTTCCCCAGCTAGAACGGCATTGTGCCCTGAGTGATCACTAGAAAACCATGGCCAAGAGAAGGTCTGGCCCTGGCCTACTGGCCCTCTGTAGCATACCCAAAGGCAGAGGACTGGGCTGGCAAAGTTCTGTCCTGAAACTCTGCCGCTCAGGTGCAACCTCGGGGCGGGTGCGGTGGCCCTAGAAGAGGAGGGAGCCTGAGAGGCCTCTGGCCCCCCAGGCGCCTCGCCCAGCCCCTCCCCGGCCGCACCCGGAACCGCCCCTCCCAGCAGGAAGGCTCTGCAAAATGGCCACTGGCAGACCGAGGGGCCTGCTAAGGTGCTTCCAGGCCTAGCGTCACCATTGATGCCGCGGCACCAGCCCAGGACGGCCCGACCTCGCCTGCTCCCTCCCGCCCTACCCTCAGCCCTAGGGCTCAGGCCCGCAGGTCCCGCCAGCAAACGTGACAAGAGAAAGTGCCAAAAAGAACTGAGTCCAACCCCCCACAACGCCTACTTCAGCGGAGAGCCTCAAGAGGATGGCAGCCCTCCACGCTGGCAGAACCCTTAGGATTCCACTTATTTTTAAAAACGGGAAAGCAATTCAAATGGTGGGAGCCCGGCTACCAAAGCTAACCACCACTGAAAACAGCCGGATGGCTCCTCAGGGACAATCCCCAGTCCTTCCCTCTGGTCCTCCGCCCCCAGCCTCTTAAAGCTAGTCCTTGGCGGCTAGTTTTGGGGGCCAGCTGCGGAAGCAGGTGAAACGCGGCAAGTGCTGGTGCCGCAACAGGGAGGAGCCTTAAATAAGGCCAAGAGGTCAAGCTGACCGAGCACGCCGGCTGCTCTGGCTCCAGCAGGTGGACGGCGCTGGAATCGGGACCGCGGCCAGAGATTGGGGCCGGGTGGCGACGAGACTTAATAGGACCTGAGGCCAGGGGTTTCTTTCCCGGGCGCCGAGGGTCCGGTTGGGTTGGGGGGTGCTTGGGGTAGGGCCAGGAATCCTGTGGGGCCAGGAAGCCCGTCGGGATGAGGGTCCGAGGGGACCGGGGGTCCCACTAGGTGGGGCCGGGGCCCACCGGGGTCGCCCCAGGCCCGCGAGCCCCTTTGTGTCACCTGCGCCGGCCGCAGGGGGCGCGGAGCACGCGCACTCGCCCGCAGCAGCTCGCGCATGCGCACGACCCCGACCGCGCACGCGCGCACGCACACAAAGGCGGTGGCCCCACGGGCGCGCGCTCGGACCGCCCCTGCTCCCGCCCGCCCCGCCCCCGCCGGGCCGGAAATGCGCGCGCGCGGCCTTACCGAGAGGCAGGCCCTTGTTGAGCAAGTGCGAGCTGCCCATTGAAAGGCGCGGGCGGCCGCGAGCCCCGACGACTACGGCGCGCTCCGCCGCCGCGAGCCCGGCGCGTGGGGCGGCCTGGGCGCCGTCCGCTACTCCGCCCGGCCGCCTGCGACCGGCCGCCGCCGTGCCGAGCCGCCGCCGCGCCGCTGATCCGCGCTCCGACCGACAGCGCGGGCGGGGACACGCGGCGGCGCGCGGCGGCGGGCGGGGCTTGCGCCGATTAGTCTCCTGTTTCCAGGCGGGAGCGCCGTGCCGGACGCACGCGGGCGGCTGAGGACCGCGGAAGGCGCCCCGCCCGGGCTGCCGCGCCCCTACGCCCCTGGTCCCCTCCCTCTGTCCCCGTGCCCGACCACGCCAGGCTTGCCCCAGTGCCCCGCCGCCTCGCGTATCCCCCTGCTCCTGAGATGCTGCCGGGCGCGCGTGGGTCGATGTTCCCCGCAGCAGGTGCAGTGCAGCCTCCGGGACCCCCAGGACCAGCTGCAGCTCGAGTGGCCGCGGGCATCAACTGGGGGGGCCTCGGAGGTCCCGAGCCAGGAGATCAGAGCGTGGGCGTCCCTGGGCGGGTGGGTCCCGGCAGGGAGGAATCTGGCGCTCTGAGGGCTCCCCTAAGGCCCTGGTGACCGAGAGACCGAGAAGGGCCGGCGCCCAGCCCAGGGTCCCCGGAGCGAGGAAACTGATTTCTATACGGGCAAAATAGCGGCCTCCTTTGCTTAAAAACAGCCAAGGCTGTAGGAGTCTCAAGTCCATCTTAGTCACCTTGACGTTTTAAAACATCATGAGTCATTGAGAAAAGCGGGCAAATTAAGTGAAAGATTACCGGGATCTGGGATCTGTTCCAAAAAAACGCCTTCAAGCCCTTCTTAGTGCCCCCTCCCCCTCGAAAACACCTTCCGCAGGGAGAGGAGGGCTGCTCTAGATGCAAGCCGTGCAGGGGAGGGGCTCCCGGAGTCCCTCTCCAGGCCTGGCCTGTCTACCAGCATGACATTGTCTCAGGTCTGGGCTGCTCCGTGCTACGTTGCCTTGTGTGCCGGCTTCTCTGGTCCCTTCACTGCTTGTCCTGTGCAGGGACCTAGGGCACCACTTGTTTCCCACAGCCCAGTGCCCTGGGACCTGGGATGACCATGTCATTCTGTCCCTGTGAGGGCCTATCATTTGCTGTTCAGAACCTGTTAGTCTTCTCATAGCACTGCAGCAGAAACACTTCTGACCACAGCAGAGAGCCCAGGGCTGCCTCCATCTTCCTTTCCTTCTTGCCAGGCTACAGCCACAGGGGCCTTCTCCCCACCTGCCATGGGGCCTTTGCACATGCCTCCCCTCCTCTTCCCACAATGCCTCCTTACCCTTCTGTCTGTGCTTTGTCTTTGTCATACTCTCAGCTCCCCACCCTCATCTGTTAAGGTAGAGATGTGAGAGTTGGTGTATGGCTGTAAAGATTCTTGAGTGCTTCCCTAATCCTCCAGGCCTGGCTAGAGGCACCAAGGTCACAGGCTTCTGCCTCTGGGAGAGAGTCTGCTGTCCGTCAGACACCCTCACACCAGCACCCTCCCCTCCCCTTGAGCCTTTGCTCAAGAGATCCTGAAGTTACCCTCAGAGGACTGGCCAGTAGATGAGACAGTCCAGGGAGAAGTTCATCTCTGCCCACTGTCCCCATGCCAACCCTCAGCCCAGGCCCCTGTAGGTTCAGCACAGCCATCCCCTCCCGGTGAAGTTATCCCTATCCAGTCCCTTGCAGAAAACACAATGCCTGAGAGGAAGAGGTTGGAGAGCCTTCTGGCTCCCTTTTCAGCAATCTGCCTCTGTTTGAGTAAACTGAAAGGCTGCAGACTCCGGGAGATGCCCCTGGGCCAAGAAAGCTCCTTTCAGAAGAAATCGGACCCTCCTGGCCTGTTTGCTGGAGCCTTTCCCACTGGACCTAAACTTCTAAGGAACTTGACAATATTTCTTTCTTTTTTTTTTTTTTTGTAGAGACAGAGTCTCACTGTACCGCCCTCAGGTAGAGTGCCGTGGCGTCACACAGCTCACAGCAACCTCTAACTCTTGGGCTTACGCGATTCTCTTGCCTCAGCCTCCCGAGCAGCTGGGACTACAGGCGCCCGCCACAACGCCCGGCTATTTTTTGTTGTTGTTGTTGCTGCAGTTTGGCCGGGGCTGGGTTTGAACCCGCCACCCTCGGCATATGGGGCCGGCGCCCTACTCACTGAGCCACAGGCGCCGCCCAGGAACTTGACAATATTTCTAGCGTCAACAGTTGATATTGTTCTTTATTCCCTGTGTCTGAACCTTTGCTTTTAGTTACTTCAAATCTCTGGAATGTCTAGATAATTGCACAATCTATATAAAACAATAGTGTGAAATTGAATAATGCTTAAAAAGCTGTAAGAAACTCACTCTACAATTTGCTGGATGGTTCTTGAGGGAGCCTCATGGACAGACTTGAGAAGCTTTCTCCCCTGCAGGAACTGGGACTTAAGGCTCAGGTAGTGTTGGAATAAGAGTGGGTCTGTCAGCCCTCACACTCCACAGCATGACAGTGGCACCTGCTTGCTGAATGCCGAGGCTGCTGTGGGTTGCAGCAGGGAGCTTTGGCCTCTTTGGGGATGGTGGGGCTTTGCCAGTGAGGCCCAGTGGAAGTCAAGGAAGAGGGGACATGTGTGGGACCCTGATTGAGCAAAGGGCATCCCTGCCGGGATCTGGGAGAACATTCCAGAAAAGTGAACAGCAAATTCAAAGACCAGGCAGAAGTGCAAGGGAACACAGAGCCACAGCCAGGGTTGTCCATGTGACATTGGGCTATACACCAGCAGCTGAAGAGAGACAATGTGGTCACTGTGCAGAGGGCTGTGTGGGCGGGGTGGATAGTGCCCAGTGGTACCTTCACTTCCCTGGGGCTCAGCACAGCTGTCACTTTCTTGGGGTGACAGGAGCAGGAAGCCCAGCTCTCTGGGCTTAAGCTGGAAGGGGCTTAAATGGCTAGGAACTCTCACAGCCCGCACAGGGTAAGGGGGTCTGTGGGGAGCAGGACACAGGGGTCCCAGCACTGAAATATCTGCAGTGGAAGCCTGGCTGTGACTTACCATGGGGGAGGGGTGTAAAGCAGATGGTTTCCCAAGAGAGATCCACAACCTGGGCCTGGACCTACTGGGTAACCAAGTATGCAGCAAACTCAGCAAGACTCTGGGCCCCACAGAAATGCCCACAAATGCAGTTTCATGGCCCAGAAATGCAGTTTCTCTGGAGGATCCATTTCACCTTGGTTTTTCTTTCATAATGTTCTTGTGCAGAGAACTCCAGAGAATCAGCTGGCCAAAGCAAGAAGAGGCAGGTGGCCTGGGGCCACCCTTGAAGCCTGCAACCTGCATCCACACCCAGCCGGTGCTTTCTCAGGTCCTGTTCAGCCCCAGCCCCTGTCCCCAGCTCTACGAGTAGGGACTGGAGCTGGGATTTCCACACCCAGACATGCCCACGAAGGAGACAGAGCTCTCAATACAGCTCTCCCAGCTCTCCATGACACCATCTCTACAGCCCCCACCCCTCCAGAGTCAGAATGTTCGTCCCCGTGCCCTGTGCCTGGGCTGCCGTGCAACTGCATGCAGAAGGTGTTCAGTGCCCACTTGTCCTGCTGAGGGGGACTGTTCCTGGGAGCTGCTGCAGATGACCTCCCCAGCAGGGGAGGACTTAGAGCTAACTGCCAGGCCCCCAGCCACAGCCTCAGCTCCCCATGAAGTCTTCTGCAGGGCACTCGGGACAACTTAGTACTAGGCGAGACCACGTTCACAGAGAAACGTTAGCATTTTGGATAAGTGTGGCTTCACGTGAGTCCTTGTCAGTGGACTTTGACTTAACTTAAAACACATATGAGAGTCTCCTCTGTTCCAGCATGAACGTCTATGAAGAAAGGATGTAGCTGGGCACGCTGCTCATGCCTGTAATCCCAGCACTGTAGGCCGAAGTGGGAAGATTGTTTGAACTCAGTAGTTCAAGACCAGCCTGGGCAAGAGTGAGACCCCATCTCTACTAAAAATAGAAAAATTAGCCAGGCATAGTGGTGGTGCACACCAGTGGTTCCAGCTCTCAGGAGGCTGAGGCAGGAAGATTGCTTGAACCCAAGAGTCTGAGGTTGCTGTGAGCTAAACTGAGGCCACAGCACTCTAGCCCCAGGTGACAGAGCCACTCTGAGTGACACTGGGACAAACTGGGAGGAAGGCTGTGCCCCTCCCTTGCCTGTCCTGCCTAGGGTTCTGAGATGCAAGCAAGGACCTCAGTCTGAGGTCATGCCCAAGATGAAGCAGTCTTGTTGCTTCACATTCTTCAAATACATTGTGAAGAGGCCTGGAAGTGTGGGCAAGGTAGTGAGGAAACCATGGGTTGTCAGCCATGTACACACAGGGAAAAACAGAGGAATATCAAAATGGCCACCAGGTAAGCTGGAAACAAAAATAGACAAACATCTAAAATAGTCTTAATTAATGGATTTAATTGACAAATACTAATTGTATATATTTATTATACAAAACATGTTTAAAACTATGTATACATGTAAAATGGCTAAATTGAGTTAATTAACATATGCATTACCTCTCATCTTTTTTTGGTCTGGCAAGAACATTTAACATCTTTCTTAGCAATTTTCTTTTTTTTTTTAGAGACAAAGTCTCACTTTATCACCCTCAGTAGAGTGCTGTGCCGTCACAGCTCATAGCAACCTCAACTGCTGAGCTCAGGTGATACTCTTGCCTCAGCCTCTTGAGTAGCTGGGACTGCAGGCACCCACCACAATGCCCAGCTATTTTTTGTTGCAATTTGGCAAGGGCCAGATTTGAACCCGCCATCCTCGGTATATGGGGCTGGCGCCCTACCCACTGAGCCATAGGTGCCGCTCCTCTCTTAGCAATTTTCAAGGATAAAATACATTGTTTTTATATGAACTATAGTCACCAGGTTGTACAACAAATATCTTGAACTTACCCTTCTAACTGAAATTAGGGGAATAATTTTTTTGTTATTGGTAGGGTTTTTTTTGCAGTTTTTTTTGGCCCAGGGCTGGGCTTGAACCCGTCACCTCTGGCATATGGGGCTGGCGCCCTATTCCTTTGAGCCACAGGTGCCGCCCAGGGGAATAATTTTATCTAACTGAAATTTTGCATTCTTTGACCAAAATCTCCCCCCACACACCTCTGGGTCCCAGTAACCACTCTTGTTCTCTCCCCTCTTGTGAGTTCAACTTTTCTAAATTTAAGCGAGATCACGTGGGCTGACTTTCTGTGCCGGGCTCCTTTCACATGACATAATGTCCTTCCGGATCATCTTTATTGTCACAAACAGCAGGATTTTCTTTTTTTTTCTAAGAGTGAGTAGAATTCCATTTTGTGTATATACACCACATTTTCTACCTAAAATCTTTTTAATACAAACACTGAAAACTGCCACACAACTTGTATAACTTGTATAAAACTTCAGGTTTTCAGCCATAAGATAGGAAAGAAATAACAGCCACCTTGCAGGGTGGCTGCAAACTGGAATGTGCAGCAGCTGGGCAGGTGTGCATGCAGGACCTACTGCTGTCTCTACCCTCCAAGGCCTAGTTTCCTTGGTGATAAAATGAAGACAAAGACACCTTCTTGCAGGATTGCAAAGTTATGCAGTGTGAGTAATAGTCGGTTTGCTGCTGCTGTAGCAGAGAACCACAGACAGATACTTATAGTGAACAGAAATATGCGTGGCCCACAGTTCTGAAGGCTAGGAGTCTGAGATCTAGGGCCAGATGTGCTGAGAGCCTCTTGCTGTGTCCTCATGTGGCAGAAGGGCAAGAGAGGGTTTGAGGAGAAAGAGGAAGAAGACAGGATGGAAGGGAGAGAGGGAGAAAGGGAGCAGACCCCCATTACAGTGAGAGCACTCTCATGAGGATGGCATTAGTCTGTCCACCACCTGGCCTCTCACAGCCCCACCTCCCAAATGCTTTGCAGACTGCATTTCTGCGTGAGTCTAGGTGGGGACAGGAGCATTCAAACCACAGCATTGCACCCAGCCCCTGAATGCAGTCGCTCCCTCTTTTTTGCGGGGGGTGGGTGGGCAGAGTCTCAAGCTTTCACCCTGGGTAGAGTGCTATAGCATCATAGCTCACAACAATCTCAAGCAATCCTCTTACCTCAATTTTTCTTTTTTTCTTTTTTGTAGAGACAGAGTCTCACTTTAATCACCCTCGGTAGAGTGTCGTGGCATCACATAGCTCACAGCAACCTCCAACTCCTGGGCTTAAGCGATTCTCTTGCCTCAGCCTCCCAAGCAGCTGGAACTACAGGCGCCCGCCACAACGCCCAGCTATTTTTTGGTTGCAGTTCAGCCGGGGCCAGGTTTGAACCTGCCACCCTCGGTATATGGGGCCGGCGCCTTACCAAATGAGCCACAGGCGCCGCCCCTTTACCTCAATTTTTCTATTTTTAGTAGAGAGGGGGGTCTTGCTCTTGCTCAAGCTGGTCTCAAACTTGTGAGCTCAAGCAGTCCACCCACCTGGACCTTCCAGAGTGCTGGGATTACAGCCATGAGCCACTGCACCTGGCCACGCCTGTCTCATTCACAAAATACATCTGTCCACTCCGCAGCCCCAAGGTCTCCCCTCAGCCCAGCACCTCCTCTGAAGTCTAAAGTCCAGTGTCATCTGGATCAGATGGGCTAAGATAGGGCAGCCTCTGCCTCCAGGGGAGGCCCCTTCTAGCCACGCACTTTTGGGATGCAGTGATGTACAGGCTAGGCTGACACTCCCATTCAGAAAGGGAGAACAGTGCAGGAAGGAAGGGGCAACTGGCTGCATCCTAGGGCTGGAGGGTCATCTTCCCTGACCCCAAGTCATACCTCTGGCACTGCTCAGGGGAGGTATTGCAGGGGGCAGGGGAATGGGGGGCACTGAGGTTTTGTAGTTCTGGGGCTGTTGGTGACATCTTTTGGGATCTGGGTGGAGGTTGCATGGCCCCAAACTTGTGCACTCTGTGAATGCTCATGAGTGGGTCTGCTCACCAGTGGACACTGGGCCTGCTCATGAGAGGACCCCGTGCCTACTCACCAGTGGACCCCAAGCCTGCTCAAGAGAGGACCCCGGGCCTACTCACCAGTGAACCCCATGCCTGCTCACCAATTGGCCTCATGCATACTCTAACTGAACATTAGCTGGATTAGCCACTTCATAGTTTTTTATTTTTAAACTTTATCCAGGAGATAAGGGTGTCACTTCAGTTTTTTTTGTTGCTATAAAGGAATACCTGCAGCTGTACGATTTACATAGGAAAAGGATCTATTTGGGAAATGGTTCTAGAAAGCTCAGGATCAAGGACATCATCTGGTGAGCACCTCAGGGGTTTTCCACTTATGGCAGAAGGTGAAGGAAGGGGAGCCAGTGTGTGCAGAGACCATGTGGGGGAGGGGGGTTGCCGGGCTGTGTGAACAACCAGCTCCCATGCAGGCTAATGGAGCAAGAACTCACCGGCCCAGAGAGACTGTTCATCTATTTGTGAGGGTTGCCCAATCATAACCCAAACACCTCCCAGCCGGCCCCACAGCTGACGTGAGGTTTGAAGAAGGCAAACATCCAAACCCCAGCAAATGTAAGGAGGCCTGGATACTATGTCTCAGACAAGAGCAGGCTTCCTGGAAGAGGAGAGGCCATGTTGGCTTGTACTTCTGCAGAACAAAGGAAGAAGGGTGTACCATAGTCAGGGGCAGGAGGAAACAGGTGGAACATTTCTGGGACAGAGTCATCCTCCGTCACCCAGGATGGAGTGCTGTGGACAGCCTAGCTCATAGCAACTTCAAACTCCTGTCTCTACTAGTCTCTATCCAGGATGAGCAGCATCAAATAAAAAATTACAAGACAAATGAAAAAGCAAGAATATGTTGGGAGGCTGAGGCAAGAGAATTGCTTGAGCCCAAGAGTTTGATTTTGCTGTGAGCTGTGATGGCAAAGCACTCTACAGAGGGAGACAAAGTGAAAAAAAGAAAGAAAGAAAAAGCAAGAATATGTGACCCACAGCCAACAGAAAACAACAGCTGCTAGAAACAGAGCTTTAGGATACTGGTGCAGAACTTGTACTTATCAGAAGGGAATTTTAACCATGATTAATACGTGAAAGGATGTAGCAGAAAAAGGGACACATGTGAACAGATGAGAAATTTCAGATGAGCAGAACCAAATAGAAATTCTAGAGATAAAAAATATGTCAGAAATGAAGAAGTAATTGGATGAGCTTAACATCAGAGGACGGAATCAGTAAACTTAAAGACAAGAAAATAGTAATGATCCAAACTGAAACACAAAGAGAAAAATCATTTTTTAAAAAAGACATGTGAGAACTGTGTCAAATGATCTAAGAAAAGTATAACTCAACTCCCAGAACTGTAGGACAGGGATAAAAGGGATGAAATAGCATTTAGAAAGATGAGTGGTCAATAAATTTTCCAAAATTGATGAAAGACTCCAACACTTAAAGCAGAGAAGCTCATTGAACCCCAAGAAGGAGAAACACAAAGGAATCACACCTGAGCACATAAGAGTCAAACTGCAGGAAAGTAAAGATAAAAGTGAAAGCATAAGAGAAGCTGTGTGAAAATGGAGAGCAAGAAAAAGAATTCTGATGAGAAGCAGTGGAGATCAGGAGGCATGGCCCTGGCTGTCACGCTCAGTGTGACGGCACCTCAGCACAGTGAAGGTATGACACTTGTCTCAGACCTTCCCAAATCTCCTTTTAGATACTCATATAGGAAAAATGATATTCAAAATATTTTGCAACTGGTATGATAATGTGCATTAATATTTATCTATATAGGCATCAAATTAAAAAACAGAAACAACGGAGGCCAGAGGACAATAAAACAGCACTGTTGGGGGCGGCGCCTATGGCTCAAGGAGTAGGGCGCCGGTCCCATATGCCAGAGGTGGCAGGTTCAAACCTAGCCCCGGCAAAAAAAAAAAAAAAAAAAAAAACCAGCACTGTTGGGCGGCACCTGTGGCTCAGTGAGTAGGGCGCCAGCCCCATATACCGATGGTGGCAGGTTCAAACCCGGCCCCGGCCGAACTGCAACAAAAAAATAGCTGGGCGTTGTGGCGGGTGCCTGTGGTCCCAGCTACTCAGGAGGCTGAGGCAAGAGAATCACATAAGCCCAGGAGTTGGAGTTTGCTGTGAGCTGTGTGATGGCATGGCACTCTACGGAGGGCCATAAAGTGAGACTCTGTCTCTACAAAAAAAAAAGAAAGAAAGAAAGAAAAAGAACAGCACTGTTAAAGTGCTGAGTAAGAATGTACCCTCAGAATCCACCAAAAACATCCTTCAAAACACAGGCGAGGCTCGGCGCCTGTGGCTCAAGCGGCTAAAGCACCAGCCACATACACCTGAGCTGGCGGGTTCGAATCCAGCCTGGGCCCACCAAACAACAATGAAAACTACAACCAAAAAATAGCCCGGTGTTGTGGCGGGCACCTGTAGTCCCAGCTACTTGGGAGGCTGAGGCAAGAGAATCACTTGAGCCCAGGAGTTGGAGGTTGCTGTGAGCTGTGAAGCCACAGCACTCTACCCAGGGCGACAGCTTGAGGCTCTGTCTTGAAAAAAAAAAAAGGCAAATAAAGATAATTCAGCTAAAAGAATCCATTTATGGCAGGCAAACTGCAGGGGACACTGAAAGGTCTAAGTAGGGATTCTCAACCTGTGGTTGTGACCCACAGGAACTGTATTTGTTATGATGCAAGATAAGGACGTCCGACTCAAATTAGAAGTTCAAAAAGGAGCCTTTTATTAACTGTGGCGCTGTCTCAGCAAAGTCTGATGCAGACTAAGTGAGAAAGCATTGAGGGGTCTGAAGTTGGGGTTTTTCTAGTCTGAAAGTTGGCAAAGGGCCAAACAGGTGGGCCGAAAGTTGGCAAAAGAAGCAAAAAGTGAGCACGGGGTCAGGATGACCTCTTTTGCAGAAGTGAACTGTGCAATTTAGTGGTTTAGCCAATAGGTAACATAAAAGGCAGTTAGATAACAATTAAGTAGCATAATGCAGATCTAGCAACTAATGGATAAGTAAAACGATTTGTCGCAGCACTTAGCTTGTTAACTCTTACCATGACAGTACTTGACCCATTCCTTCTTGTTTTTTCCTGTTCCCAATCCAGACTGATCTAAGAGTAATGGTACTTGGCATCATTTCATTTACCTCTTTTTCTCCTTCCTCCTACCCAGGGGGTGGTGTGAGGCCATCATGAGGCCACTGGCATCCATCTTATGGGGGTGATGAGGCTGCTGGCACCCGTGTCATATTAAAGGGTCACAGTATTAGGAAGGTTGAGAAACACTGGCTAAAGGCCGAAGGGAACTGAGTGTTGGAAAGGCAAGATTTGTAAGAGGGGATGAGACACCTCTATTTCAGAGAGAGAAAAGAGAGCTTAGTACCTGTCTGTGTGGAAAGATATTCTTCTGAGACTATCAGCTGCTTAAAGCAAAAATAATGACATCCTGTTGTGTTCATGTAAAGGCAAAAAATATAGGCAACAGGAGTCCCAAGGGTAGGAGGGAATGAAATAAAATTACACTCTTGATAAGATTCTTTTTTTTTTTTTTTAGAGACAGAGTCTCACTTTATCACCCTTGGTAGAGTGCCATGACATCACAGCTCACAGCAACCTCCAACTCCTGGGTTTAGGCGATTCTCTTCCCTCAGCCTCCCAGGTAGTTGGGACTACAGGCGCCTGCCACAACGCCCGGCTATTTTCTTTGTTGCAGTTTGGCCGGGGCTGGGTTTGAACCCACCACCATCGGTATATGGGGCCGGCGCCCTGCTTACTGAGCCACAGGCACCGCCCTGATAAGATTCTTATTTTGTGATGCAGCATAATATTATTCAGATACAGATCACACTCTGTTTTACTTATTTCTTTATTTACTTAATTTAGAAACAGGGTCTCACTCGGTCACCCTGGTTAGAGTGGCGAGGCGTCACAGTTCACAACAACCTCAAACTCCTGGCCTCAAGTGATCCTCCTGCTTCAGCCTCCCAAGTAGCTGGAACTACAGGCACCCACAACACCCAGCTAGTTTTTCTATTTTTGGCTAGTTTTTCTATTTTTAGTAAGATGGGGGACTTGTTCTTGCTCAGGCTGGTCTCAAACTCTGAGCTCAAGTGATCCTCCCTCCTCAGTCTCCCAGAGTGCTTGGATTACAGGTGGGAGCCCCTGCACCTAGCCAGACTGGACTGTGTTATAAGTGTGCATACAATCTCTAGAGCAACCCTGAAAAAATAGCAAAAAAGGGTATGGCTAAAAAGTCAATAGAAAAGATAATAAAACACTAAGGAGGCTTGACACCCATAGCTCAATGGCTAGGGAGCCAATCACATACACAGGGGCTGGCGGGTTCAAACCCAGCCCAGGCCTGCTAAACAGCAATGACAACTACAACAACAAAAAAAAATCCGAACATTGTGGCTTTTGCCTACCCAGCTACTTGGGAAGCTGAGGCAAGAGAATTGCTTAAGCCCGAGAGTTTGAGGTTGCTGTGAGCTGTGACACTACAGTACTCTACCAAGGGCAACATAGTGAGACTCTGTCTCAAAAAATAAATAAATAAATAAATAGAATGCTAAAGGCAGACAAAAGCCACCCAGTGCAAGCACATTTCTCCATTTATTTAGATCTCGTTCGATTTCTCTCAGAAATGCCTTGAAGTCTTGTGTGTCTTTGTTTCAAAGTCCCGATTGTTTTTTTGTTTTGTTTTGTTTTGTTTTGTTTTGGAGACAGAGTTTCACTCTATCCCCCTTGGTAGAGTACCGTGGCACCACAGCTCACAGCAGCCTCCAACTCCTGGGCTTAGGTGATTCTCTTGCCTCAGCCTTCCGGGTAGCTGGGACTATAGGCCCCTGCCACAAGACCCAGCTATTTTTTTTTTTTAGAGACAGAGTCTCACTTTGTTGCCCTCGGTAGAGTGCCAAGGTGGCACAGCTCACAGCAACCTCAAGCTCTTGGGCTTAGGTGATTCTCTTGCCTCAGCCTCCCCAGGAGCTAGAACTACAGGCCACAATGCCTTGCTATTGTTTTGTTTTGCAGTTTGGCCGGGGCCGGGTTTGAACCCGCCACCCTTGATATATGGGGCCAGCGCCCTACCCACTGAGCCACAGGCGCCGCCCCTGAACAAAAGAATTTCACTATCAAATCTACCTTCTACTTTAAAACAAAACGTTAGAAGCTACTCTTCCAGAAATGCTTGGCTGATTTCCCTGGAATTTGCTCTGCTCTCTGGAAGACACTCACTGATGTCTGGACCAGATGCCTCTGGACAGACCTGGGTACCTGGTGGGGCTTCCTTGTGTTTGCTCTGAGGCCGCTCTGACTCTGCTGTCAGCCTGGGCCCCGTCTGAGGGTGCCCTGTGTGTGTGTGCAGGCATCGCTGGCCAGAAACCAAGAAGCTGCTGTGGTATCATCTGTCTCAGAACAGTGCCAGTGTCCCTGGGAGTAACACTGTCACCTCTTTGCCTCTTTCCAGGAGGATTAAAGGCACATGTTTAACGATTTTTGCACTGAAACAGTAGTGATTACAGTATCACTAAAAAATGGGTGGTTCCAGATACTCCCCTTGAGTGTCTGTGTGGCCTAAGGTGGGCCTGGTCTGATGCAACACAGATCATAAACATACATTTTTATTAAAGAATAACTTCATGATAACCAAGTAATGTGGAAGTCTCCAAGCATTAGATTAAATTACATGCTGAGCAAATCTGGCATTTTGTGATGAACTGCAAAATTAGACTTTCTACGGCAACTGGGAAAGGATGGGACTGGCGGTGTCTATAAAAGGCTTTATAAAGCAGCTGCCAAAATAGCACAAAGACAGGAGGCCCTCTGGGGTCTGCTACTGTGCCCAGAGTCATGACTTATTAAAAGCTACCTCTTTGTACAAGAAATTATTTTCACTAACATTTCTTCTGTTTGTGTTATAATCTCATTATTTTTATCATTATTCTTATCATGAGAAATTATCACATAACAAATCAAATCCTTATTTGGAGTTCTTTAAGATACATTATTGTGGGTTTAACTACTATTTTTTTGTAGTATCTACAGAATTGAAAATATTTGATGTAGAATACTGATACTTGTGCACTTAACCTATGATATGTAGTCATTTTTTAACTGCAACTGACTCACGAGGTGCCGTCCTTCCAAGCATTTGTCTAAGCATTTGTGTGAGTACAGCTCCTTCTCTGCTTCCCCTGTGGGTCTGTCCCCACGTCCTGCCTCAGGAATCTGACCCAGGCCCCCTGGCACCTACTCCCACCCAGGACAGACCCAGTGGGCTGAGGGCAGGAGGTCAGTGTGTTCCCTCTGCCCACGTGCCCCTGCGGGCTGTCCCAGGTTCTAGCAACATGGCTCTCTCCCTGCCCCCCTGGCCTGGAGCACTCACAACTTTGTGCATTGGTTGGTGGGGGCACCCTCACTTTACCTTGAAAATGACTACAGTGTCTTTGTCAACCTGTGCAGTGGGCCTCTGGGTGGTGTTCTGTGCTGGCCACGGTGCGGAGGAGGAAGCACACACCTCCTGACCCCTTAGCAGGGGTCGAGACCCTGATATCTGGGCCTGGCATGGGTCTGGTGGAGCAGGGAGATCCAAGGGCTCCAAAACAGCAGAAGCTACCATGAAGAAATCCGGGCGGGGTGGAGGCTTCAAAACACTCTGGGAGCCACAAAGGAAAAGATGAACCTCAAGCCTTCATTCCCCAACTCGAGGCCCCGGGGGAGAGCAGAGAGGGACATAGTCTCCTGCGGCCACTGCACAAGCTAAAGGTCTGAGCCCAGCGGTGGTCAGGGCTACAAAGGGATGCCAGGGGAGGTGCAGTGTGGCCATGTGGGGGTGTGGGGGGCCAAGGCCTGGGATTTAGGCAGACACACCTGAGTTGTTTTTTAAAAGGATTTCTCTGAAGAATCTAAAGTTGAATCCTTGTAAGAAAAATCAGGAAGATTCTCATGAGTGATGGTTGAAAGTGTCAAGGAAAGTAAAAATCATAGAACCCGGCTTGGCACCTGTGGCTCAAGTGGCTAGGGCGCCAGCCACATAAACCTGAGCTGGTGGGTTTGAATCCAGCCTGGGCCCGCCAAAACAACAATGACGGCTGCAACCAAAAAATAGCCGGGCGTTGTGGCGGGCGCCTATAGTCCCAGCTACTTGGGAGGCGGAGGCAGGAGAATCGCTTGAGCCCAGGAGTTGGAGGTTGCTATGAGCTGTGATGCCACAGCACTCTACCCAGGGTGACAGCTTGAGGCTCTGTCTCCAAAAAAAAATATCTTAGCACCCTCCAATTCCTTATGCAAAAGGAAAGGTGGAACCCAGGGGCTGAGTCCTGCAGCCCCTCCCTGCAAGCAGCTGGCAGGAATATCCTGCCTCAGTCTGATCCTGTGGGAAGTCAGGATCCCCTGCAGGGCCACCCCAGAGACCATCCAGAAGGAAACTCCTTGCTGGCCTTCTATAGACAAGGACCTGCAAATTGTGACTCTGGGTCTGCAGGCTGAGTCCATCTCCTAAAGCTAAAGTCTGTTCAATTCCACACTAATAATGTTGATTCCAGTCTTCCAGGTGTAGATCAGAGACAAGATGAGAGCAGTCCCCTCCACACGCCTGTGGACATCTCATCACAGATCTTCCTTCATCCCGTCCTCCTCAAACATTTGCTTCACCTGATGTGGTTTTCCTGGGCCTCACAGGGTGTAACCTGCCTCACTGTCCACCCCTCCTTCTTTTCCTTTCTGTTTGCCCCCTCTCCTTAAGTACTGAAGTCCCCAAATTCCCCACCAGAAAAAAACAGTCCCAGAGGCTTCTTGATTTGTGTTTTTCCCGGGTGTGTCCTCAAACCTTGGCTTAATAAACTGGCATGGATTGAGGCTCTGCCTCAGGCACTTATTTTGGCTTGTCAGTCTTGGATAGCTAGCCCCCAGGAGTGACTTTGAAGCATTCGCTGGGAGGAACTAAGTTAAATTTGTCTTCGCCTCAGGAGACAGCAGGCACTTTCCCAGGTCAGAGGCCTCGCTCTCTGCCTGTCCCTGTGGAGTCTTCACCTACTGTCACCTCCAGACTGGGGGACAATTGCAAACCCATGGGCCAAGATCAGCTTCCTCACAATTTCCCGGCAAAGACACTGAGTGTCCACCAGAGCCCCTAGGACCACCCTCTTCTGTCCTGGGCCCCCAGCCCATCCCCACATCTGCCCCCTCTTTGGTGGCAGCGTCTCAACAAACTGAGACCCTCCTCTGGCCGCACACCTCTCCCGCCACCGCCATGGCTGATCTGCCCTCTGTGACTGAGCTTCTGGGAATATTTATCATTCCCCTCCTTTCCCCAGTGGATGAACCCACCTTCTCTACCCTACCATGGGGCCTTTCTCTGGACACCCAGCTCTGCCTCTGGACGCTGGACCAAATGGGTTCCTCTGGGTGCCACAAGACATGAGTCTGGAGGAGGTCCAGGATGAGACTTGGTCTCTTCTCCCAGCCCCTCATCCACCTTCTTCTTCCCCTGACCTGACCCAGCCAGGCTGTGCCCAGCCTGGCTCCCCACCCTCAGCCACTGTCACCCTATGCCCAGATCACTCCAGGCATCTGTTACATTCATTTGATATATTTTTTTCTTTTTTCTTTTTTTTTTTTTTTTGCAGTTTCTGGCTGGGGCTGGGTTTGAACCTGCCACCTCTGGCATATGGAGCTGGCACCCCACTCCTTTGAGCCACAAGGCACTGCCCTCATTTGATATTTTTATTGCATTTTTTAATTATATAGAGAAAGCAAAGTTGATAAAAGCTCAGACATTACCGAAATATGCAAGATAGAAGGCCCTGGATAAAAACTTTCTCTTTGATAGACCCTAATCTGGTTACTATTCTTGTTTAGTTTGGGGGGAAACCCAAAACCATACTTCCCTGGGGCCGCTATAATAAATTACCACAAAATACTCTGGGAGGCCAAGATGGGTAGATCCTTTGAGCTCAGGAGTTCTAGACCAGCTTGAGCAAGAGTGAGACCCCCATCTCTACTAAAAAATAGAAAAATTAGCTGGCCATCATGGTGGGCACCTATAGTCCCAGCTACTCAGGAGGCTGAAGCAAGAGGATCGCTTAAGCCCAAGAGTTTGAGGTTGCTGTGAGCTGTGACACCATAGCACTCTACCCAGGGCAACAGAATGAGACTCCGTTTCAAAAAAAAAGACATCTACTTATTCCCACAGGACTATACACACAGTGCAACCTAAGTCAAAATCCCAAAAGGACTGTTTTAAGAAGTTGATTCACTGATTTTAAATTTTATTTTGTTTTATTTTATTTTTGGAGGCAGAGTTGCCCTGGGTAGAGTGCCATGGCATCATAGCTCACAACAACCTCCAACTCTTGGACTCCAGGGACCCTCTTGCCTCAGTTTTTCTATTTTTAGAGACAGTGTCTCGCTTTTGCTCAGGCTGGTCTCAAACTCATGAGCTCAAACAATCCACCCACCTCAGCCTCCCAGAGTGCTAGGATTACAGGTGTGATCTACCATGCCCAGCCTGATTTTAAATTTTAAATGGAAATAAATAGGACCTAAAATAGTCAAGACAATCTTAAGGAAAAAAGAAGAAGGTTGGAGAACCTAATTGTGTCACTTCAGACCTACTATGAAACCACAGCATGGTTCAGTGGAGGATCGGCAAGCAGATCCATGAGGCAGAACCAAGTCAGAAGGTGGAGCAGCTCAAACACAGTCAGCTGATTTTGAGAACAGCTCCCATGGCAGTGCAGCAGGCAGAGGAAGATGCCAGCCGTTCTCAACCTGTGGGTCGCAACCCCTTTGGGAGTTGAACGACCCTTTCACAGGGGTTGATTCATACGATTCATAACAGTAGCAAAATTACAGTTATGAAGTAGCAATGAAAATAATTTTATGGTTGGGGGTCACCACAACATGAGGAACTATATTAAAGGGTTGTGGCATTAGGAAGGTTGAGAACCACTGCTTTAGACAATGCCCTGGGTCAACCGGACAGCTGCGTTGGGAAATGAACCTTGACTCCTCCAGTGTTCGAGTTACAGAGATAATCAGGAGGGATCACAGATCTCAGTGTGAAAACTCATTATCAAACTTCCAAAAGAAGGGTGTTTTATAATCTTGAAGTGGTCAAAGACTTTCCAGATGAGAAACAAAGAGCATGATCCATTAAAGAAAAAAGTTAGGCTGCATTAAAATTATACTTTCTGGCTTGGCGCCTGTGGCTCAAGTGGTTAAGGCACCTGAGCTGGTGGGTTTGAATCCAGCTCAGGCCCGCCAAACAACGATGGCTGCAACCAAAAAATAGCCGGGCATTGTGGCGGGCTCCTGTAGTGCCAGCTACTTGGGAGACTGAGGCAAGAGAATAGCTTGAGCCCAGGAATTGGAGGTTGCCCTGAGCTGTGATGCCATAGCACTCTACCCAGGGTGACAGCTTGAGGCTCTGTCTCAAAAAAAAGAAAAAAATTACACCTACTGCTCTTTGAAAGGCAAATTAAGTGAATAAAAAAGGCAAGCCATAGATTGGGAGGGAAACATAGAAAAGTATGCACAGCCACTCACCACTTAAGGATGCACCACACAGGTGATGAGGTCCCATAGAGTATAAGGGAGCTGAAGGATCACCTGGCCCGGCGATGTCAGAGCATCACTCATGTACTTGAGTGGCCCTCAGGAGGTCTCCAGAGGTGGCCTAGCAGATGGCAGCTACCTGCCTGCTGTTGCCTCTGAAGGCCTTCCAGTGGGACAGCTGTGGAGGTGGATGATGGTGACACTGATGACATTGACCCTGGATAGGCGTAGGCTAATGTGTGCTTTATGTTTTAGGATTTTTTTTTTTTTTTTGAGACAGAGTCTCAAGCTGTCGCTCTGGGTAGAGTGCTGTAGCGTCACAGCTCACAGCAACCTCAAACTCTTGGGCTTAAGTGATTCTCTTGCCTCTGCCTCCCAAGTAGTTGGGACTACAGATGCCCACCACAAATCTGGCTATTTGTTGTTGTTGTTGTTGTTGCAGTTGTCATTGTTTTAGCTGGCCGGGGCCGGGTTTGAACTCACCAGCCCCAGTGTATGTGGCTGGTGCCCTATCCACTGAGCTACGGGTGCGGCCCTACATCTTAGTTTCTAACAGAAAAGTTTAGAAAGCAAAATAAATAAATAAATAAATAAATAAATAAATAGAAAAAATGTAAAAACAGAAAAAGCTTATAGAATGAGGATATAAAGAAAGAAAGTATTTTTGTACAGTTGTTGATTTTTTTTTTTTTTTTTTTAGAGATAGAGTCTCACCTTATCACCCTGGGTAGAGTGCTATGGCATCACAGCTCACAGCAACCTCCAACTCCTGGGTTTAGGCAATTCTCTTGCCTCAGCCTCCCAAGTAGCTGGGACTACAGGTGCCTGCCACAACACCCAGCTATTTTTTTGTTGCAGTTTGGCCAGGGCTGGGTCTGAACCCACCACCCTCGGTATATGGGGCTGGCGCCCTACTCACTGAGCCACAGCGCCACCCAGTTGTTGATTTTTTAAGCTAAATGTTACTATATTAAAGGCAAAATGGCTAGGTGCTCGTAGCTCAGTGAGTAGGGCGCTGGCCACATGCACTGAAGGTGGAGGGTTCGAGCCTAGCCTGGGACTGCTGAACAACAATGACAGCTGCAACCAAAAAATAGCCAGGCATTGTGGTTGGCACCTGTACTCCCAGCTACTTGGGAGGCTGAGCAAAAGAATTGCTTAAGCCCAAGAGTTTGAGGTTGCTGTGGGCTGTGATGCCACGGCACTCTACTGAGGGCGATGTAGTAAGACTCTCTCTCAAAAAAAAAAAAAGACAGAGAGGCAAAATGTTGAAAAAGAATTAAAAGTGTATGAAGTAAAAATTAGAGCAAGCTAAGGTTAACTCAATATTGAAGAAAGAGAAAATATTTGTTGAGGTTATTAGTGCAGCCTTCACCTCCAGTGTCTATAAAGTGCACAGCAGAACCCTGAGCCTTCATGTCTACTCAGTCTCAGCCCCAGACTCAGCAGCTTACAATCTGACAGCCCTATCCACGGTGAGTGCTGTGTGCAGGCGTACCAGATTGCATCTTTCATGCTATGTTTTTACCATGCCTTATCTATGTTCAGATATGTCCAGATACAAGCACTAGCGACTGTGTTACAGTTGCACAGTGTTCATACCATCACAAGCTGCACAGGTGTGCCTGTTCACAGTAGTGAGCTGGACTACATGGCCCAGGTATGCAGAAGGCCACACCACCTAGGTAAGTGCCCTCTCTGATGTCAGCACAGGATGGAGGTGCCTAATGACACCTTCCCAAAATATATCCCCACCATTAAGTGACACATGACTGTCTGTTGCAAAAAAAACTTGTATCCAGAATATATGAAAAACTCAGTGTATGAATGTTTCAAAAGAACCCTTATAAACAATAGTAAAAAGACAGACAACACAATTTAAACATGAACAAAACATCTGAACAGATATTTCACCAAAGAATATACAGTTGACCCTTGGACAACATGGGGGTCAGTGGAGGTTTCTTTTTTTTTTTAAAGACATCATTCGTATTGAACTAGGACCCTCATGAATGATCTCATTTTAACTTTATTACCCCTATACAGACACTATTTCCAAATATGGCCATATTTCAAAGTAGAGAGTTAGGACTTCAACACACCTTTTGTAAATATACTGTATTCTTTTTTTATTATTAAGTCATTTGTACATAGATTATGAATACACTTATGCCATTATGGGATTCAATGTGTTGACTATTTATGCAAATTGTAGTGCTTACATCCTGTTAATCAATATCACCTCATTTACCCGATTACAGTGTTAAGGCATTTGTATTCTACACCTGATAGATCCAACTTGTACTTGTAATTTTTTTTTTTTGTAGAGACGGAGTCTCACTTTATGGCCCTCAGTAGAGTGCCATGGCATCACACAGCTCACAGCAACCTCCAACTCCTGGGCTTAAGCGATTCTCTTGCCTCAGCCTCCCTAGTAGCTGGGAACTACAGGCGCCCACCACAACACCCAGCTATTTTTTTGGTTGCAGTTCAGCCGGGGCTGGGTTTGAACCCGCCACCCTTGGTATATGGGGCTGGCGCCTTACCGACTGAGCCACAGGCGCCACCCCCAACTTGTACTTGTAATGTGCTCCATAGGTGTGGTCCTCCTACTAACTCTCCCATTATCGACCCACCCCCCTCCCTTCCCCTTCCTCCTTCATCCTAGGCTATAGTTGTGTTTCATTTTTCATATGCAAGTGTGAGCGATTATAAATTGATTTCACAGTAGTACTGAGTACATGGGATATTTTTTTACATTCCTGAGATACTTTACTAAGAAGAATATTTTCCAGCTCCATTCATGTAAACATAAAAGAGGTAAAGTCTCCATTTTTTAAATTGTGCATAGTATTCCATGGTATACATATACCAGAATTTATTAATCCATTCATGGGTCGATGGGCACTTGGGCTTCTTTCATGACTTGGCAATTATGAATTGAGCTGCAGTGAACAATCTGGTGCAAATATCTTTATTGCCAAATGATTTTTGGTCCTTTGGATATACACCTAGAAGAGGAATTACAGGGTCAAACAGCAGGTCTATGTTTAGATCCCTGAGTGTTCTCCAAACTTCCTTCCAAAATTCTTACAATTAAATAAGCTGGAGAAACTCATAGGGAAGAGAAAATGTAATTACTATTCATGAAATAGAAGTGGATTATCATAACAGTCTTCACATCTTCACATTGAGTTAAGCTGAGGGGGAGGTAGGGGAGGGTTGGCCTTGCTGTATTGGGTGGGAGTGGCAGAGGCAGAGAGAACCTGCATATAAAGTTCAAACCCCTGTTGTTCAAGGGTCAGCTGGATGTGAACACCAGTTAGCACCTGAAAACGTACCACACATCATTAACAGGTAAAATGAAAATTTAAATTTTTATCAGGTAAAATGACTGAATTGGAAAAGACTGAGAATGTCGAGAGGATGAAACCCCCACGCACTGTAGGTGGGCATGCAAAGGCTGCAGCCATGGGCAAGACAGCTGGGCAGCTTCTGGACCAAGTGACACCTCACCTCCCCTGTGACCCAGCAGTCCCATTCCCAGATATATTCCCAAGAGAAACGAAAGCTGATGTCCACAAAAACACATGTAGAAGAATATTCAATCAGCCTTATCTGTTGTAGCCCCAAACAGGAAAACAGCTCAAACATCCAGTGACACAAAAATGGATGAGCAGATTTTGGTGCATTCATAGAATGGAAAGTACTCAGCGTGGGAGGGGTGAACTGCTGGTTTACACTTGCAGGCAAATCTCACCCACCTGAAGTTTACCGATAGAAACCAGACGAGAAAACGTATGTGCTGTAGGATTCCATTTACAGGAAGTTTTTATTTCATTTAGATGAAGTTTAGAGCAGAAAACTCGTCTGTAGAGATGGAAAGTGAGCAGTAGTTGTTTTGGGTGGGAGGGACTAACTAGAAAGATCACTGTGGCAGTTTCGGAGAGGAAGGGACAAGATGCTGAAGATGGTGATGTCAGACCCGTTCCTATTTGCCAAGCCCCATCACACAGCACAGTTAACCTCTGGGTAGTTTACTGTGTATAAGTTATTCACCCATGTGAAAACAAAAACCATAGGTTGGCGCCTGTGGCTCAGAGGAGTAGGGCGCCGGCCCCATATGCCAGAGGTGCTGGGTTCAAACCCAGCCCCGGCCAGAAACTGAAAAAAAAAAAAAAAAAAACCATAATTTAAAGTGCTTTAAGCAATGACTTTTTTTTTTTTTTTTGGTGGCACAGTTTCACTTTGTCACCCTTGGTAGGCTGCTGTGGCGACATAGCTCACAGTGACCTCAATCTCTTGGGGTCAAGCAATCCTCTTGCCTTAGCTTCCCGGGACTACAGTCAAGAGCCACAACACCTGGCTATTTTTAGAGATGGGGTCTCCCTCTTGCAAGGTGGGTCTTAAGCTCCTGAGCTCAAGCAATCCACCCACCTCAGCTTCCCAGAGGGCTAGGATTATACCACGCCCACAAAGCAATGACTTTAAATGTAGAAAATAAATAGATTGTGCTATCATTTCTGGTAGGCCACACATGGACGTGACAGGACTACCTTCACTATTCAGCCAACAGCTCAGAAAGGTGTGAAGTGACAAGCAGTCACTTACAGAGAGGCCCAGGTTCCCTCTGCCCCAGACAGCTGGCCAGGGGCTCAAGGCACATGAACTGGAAGAAGAGAGACCTCTTGGGATTCCTTTAAGTCCTTTTATTTCTGTGGCAGTTTCTCATTTGTCATTTCTTATCTTCCCCATTGTGACATTGTGCTTTTTTAAAAAATTCGGTTAGCTGTTGGGATTATCTATTAAACAATCATATTCTATACTTTATTTGCTTCCACATTCAAAATTTTCTAACTTTTAAATTTCTGATTTTATTATTTCAGCTTGCTTTATTTTGTTGTCCCTTTACACATTTAGAGTTAGATAGATGGGTCATCATTTACTCATTCCTTTTTTATTACTACTGCTCTTAAAAGCTATAAATTTTCCCAGGTGCCTAGGAGTAAAAATATCCCATTATTTCTGATACAAGTACTGTTTGATTATTTCTGTTTTCTAGAAATCCTGTGGTCTCCTTTTCTGTCCTCTCTTTGACATGAGAAAGGTTGTATTTGTTTCTGCGTGGAACAATTTGTTCTCTGATGTGGGTATCCTGTGAGCACACATTATCTATACCTCTCTGTAGTCTGCAATATACTGACATTTCCATCACGGCCACATACAGGAGCAGTTGTAGTGACTATGTTGCAGTCACCCTCTGTGATGGATCTGCTCAGAGTTAGGAACACAGTGGATTGGCTGCATTAGTGCAACCCTCAAATAAGAAGAAAACATTTTTGTGACTTTGGGGATTGGTACCAAATAATCCACTTCCCACCTGGTCCCCACTTCTCCTTCCCAACACTCATTTCCAGAAAAAGACCATAGGGGTGGAGAGTATTTGTGCAGCTCTCACCAACAACAGCCTTGGCATCCTTTGGGGTGGGCCACACACACACGCACATGCACACGCACACGCACACGCACATAAGCACGAGTTCCTCCTTTCCTCATGGAGATCACAGAAGAGCAGGGTGAGATGGCACATCTCACTGCAGAATTTCCTGGCCCTAGGGCCCCAGATGGGCTGCAAGGGACATCATCCACATGAATCAGGTCCTTCTGGATCCAAGCCTGATCTTTGTCCCAGACCTGACAAAGTTACTCAACTTTTAGTTTGGGGTTCCTACCACCTGCTGGAGGGAATTTCCACAACAGAAGACAGGGAGGCTGCCCTGGGCACATGGCCAGTAGGTCTGGGCCTCCTCCTCCAGGCAGCCAGGGCATTTCTTTGGAGACATTTCTAAGCACATGTGAAAATAACAATTATGAGGTTTTTTTTTTTTTTGAGACAGGGCCTCAAGTTGTTGCCCTGGGTAGAGTGCTGTGGCATCACAGTTCACAGCAACCTTCAACTCCTGGGCTGAGGCGATTCTCCTGCCTCCACCTCCCAAGTAGTTGGGACTACAGGCACCTGCCACAACGCTCCGCTATTTTTTGGTTTCAGCCATCGTTGTTTGGCGGGCCCGGGCTGGGTTTGAACCCGCCAGCCTCGGTGTATGTGGCTGACTTTGTAAGCACTGCAGTGCGGGCGCCGAGCCACAGTTATGGGGTTGGCGTGGATTCAATCTCTGCAGCTAATCACAGAAACTAATTATAAGTCGTATTCCTAAACAGTATCAGGGTAAAATCAAAAAATGTTATCTTCTTACGAATGAAACAGTCAACCCTGGTGATTTTCATTCAGGAATTAAGTTTTTAAACAGAATCAGCAGGTGTTAGCCTCTCACGCGATGTGCAGGTTAAGTCGAGCTCCGGGAAACCCGCCCGGTAAAGAGGCTGTCCTCACCGCCCCGCCCGGCCCCACTCCGGGGCCCGTTCCCAGAGGCCGGGCCGCCCAGCGGCTGGGGCGCGACCCGAGAGGACTGTGGCGGGGAGCGCGCGAGGCCCGGAACCTGGAGCAGGAGCCCCGCCCACCGTTCGCTCTGCCCCTCCCCTCTATGGGCGGGGCCCAGAGCCGCCGCAGCCAATGGGCCGGCCGGGCGCGAGGTGCGTGTCACTGTCCCAGCCGTCGGTTTCCGAGGAGGGCGGGTCTTCGGCGTCACAAGGCGCCCTTCGCCACTACACCCCTCTGCTGCCCAGAGCTGCGTCCTCCCCGGGGACTGTAGACCCAAGTGGCGTTTCCCAAGTCCGGCGGTCCTGTCCACAAACTAGCGACCGCAACGGGGAATTCGTGGGACCCAACCCTCTGCTTGCGGGATCTGCACGACTCTGGGGCCCCGTGAACTGCTCTGGGTCAGGAAGGAGAGTCAGGGAGTTGGGTGTGATGGGCCTCCCCCAGTGAGCCTCTCCCACGACTGACAGCCCCCCAGTGATGCCCCCCATTGAACCTTCCAGCCACGCCCCTCTCCCTCCACCCCCACATCCTGTGTCTTCCTCCTGCTCAGGTGGGTTGGGATCGCCGGTGCAGAGTCCTGTGCCAGGTACGCAGAGAGGGAGAGACCCGAGGGGCGAGGCCCAAGCCAGCAGTCAGGTGTCTCCAGGATGCACAAGACAGGGTGGGCACTAGCCTCCACCAGGGCCCCTGTTGGCTGAAGAGACTTTTGTCCAGGTGTCCCCAGGCTCCCTAAAGCACACCCTGTTTTCCACAGTGAGGAGACCCAACCCTCAGTCTGCCCCGTGACTGATGTGTCCTGCTGTGGCCCAGGAAAAGTCATGGCGTGAGTGCTGACCTCAACTCCTGAACCTCGAAACATGGGGACTTTAGGGCCTGGCAGACACAGGGACCTGACTATGCCCTGCCCGCTGCTCCTCTGAAGGCCAGATCTGCTTTGACAGGGCCACGCCCTAGGGCCATTCTCCAAAGCCCCCTGATCCCTCACTTTTCTGGACACTATCCCCCCCAGAACTGCTCACATAACCGTATGTCAGCAGCCTCTGAGTGGAGGTTTTTCCAAGTTCTTAAGGAAAGTTGAGAAAAGAATTTCAGGACCTGCCATGTAAGCCAAGCAAGCAACAGTTTGTGTGTGTGTGTGTGTGTGTGTGTGTGTGTGTGTTTTTGGCCGGGGCTGGGTTTGAACCCGCCACCTCTGGCATATGGGACCGTGCCCTACTCCTTGAGCCACAGGCGCCGCCCAGCAAGTTTTTTTAAACTGAAAGTAAAAGTGCACTCTTGGGAGGCTCCCATGGGTAGGGCGCGGGCCACATACACTGAGGCTGGTGGTTGGAATCCACCCCAGACAGCTAAAACAATAAAGACAGCTGCAACAACAACAAAAAAGAGCTGGGCGTTGTGGCAGGCAGGCACCTGTACTCCCAACAACTTGGGAGACTGAGGCAAGAGAATTGCTTGAGCCCAAGAGTTTGAAGTTTCTGTAAGCTATGATGCCACAACACTCTACCCAGGGCAAGGGCTTGAGACTCCCATCTCAAAAAAAAAAGAAGTACACTGTCAGCTGGGAGTGGTGTTTGGTCTTGTGAAGTTTCACTAATTGAGAAATATTCAAGGCCAAGGACTTAGCTTTCACTTAGATTCTGGATAATAATTTTTAGAATTGGGTTCCATCCAATTGTCATACTTTATGTGGTTGTCTCAGAACTGTTACGGTGATTTCAAGGATGGAGAAAGGTTAAAACTGCAATGTAGGCTCAGTGCCCATAGCTCAGTGGTTAGGGTGCTGGCCATATACACCAGGGTTGGCAGGTTCCTGGCCCAGGCCTACTAAACAATGACAACTAGGGCGGCGCCTGTGGCTCAAGGAGTAGGGCGCCGGTCCCATATGCCAGAGGTGGCGGGTTCAAACCTAGCCCCAGCCAAAAACCAAAAAAAAAAAAAACAATGACAACTACAACAACACCAACAAAACAAATAGCCGGCTGTTGTGGTGGATGCCTGTGGTCACAACTACTTGGGAGACTAAGGCAAGAGAATCACTTAAGGCCAAGAGTTTGAGGTTGGCTGTGAGCTGTGATGCCATGGCACTCTACCAAGGGTAACACAGTGAGACTGTATCTCAAAAAAACAAAAACAAAACAAAAAAAACCTGCAATATAAGGCTGGGCACAGTGGTTCATACCCGTAATGCTAGAACTCTGGGAAGCCAGGGCAGGTGGATTGCTTAATCTCAGGAGTTGAAGACCAGACTCAGGAAGAGCAAAACACTGTCTCTTAAAAAAAAAAAAAAAAAATGCGCCTATGGCTCAATGAGTAGGGCACCGACCCCATATACGGAGGGTGGTGGGTTCCAACCCAGCCCCGGCCAAACTGCAACAAAAGAATAGCCAGGCATTGTGGTAGGGGCCTGTAGCTACTCAGGAGGCTGAGGCAAGAGGATTGCCTAAGCCAGGGGTCCTCAAACTTTTTAAACGGGGGGCCAGTTCACTGTCCCTCAGACCGTTGGAGGGCCAGACTATAGTTAAAAAAAAAAAAAAACTATGAACAAATTCCTATGAACATTGCACATATCTTATTTTGAAGTAAAAAAACAAAATGTGAACAAATACAATCACACTGCCTCATGTGGCCCGCGGGCCAGAGTTTGAGGACCCCTGCGAGGTTGCTGTGATGCCACGGCACTCTACGAGGGCGACAAACTGAGACTCAGTCTCCAAAAAAAAAAAAAAAAAGTAATAAAAAAATATGTAGCTGGACATTGTGGTGGAAGCCTCTAGTCCAAGCTATTCAGGAGGCTGAGGCAAGAAGATTGCTTGGGCCCAAAAGTTTGAGGTTGCTATGAGCTATGACACCACGGCACTCTACCTAGGGTGATAAAGTGAGGCTGTCTCAAAAAAAAAAAAACACCCAAAACTACAATATAAATGATATGGCAACTAGCCAAAATTCATGTCAGGTACAGATAGCTGACAGTTGTGCCCTGCACTTATAGCTGGTCTGGTTAGCTTCTGCCTGAGGGTTGTTTATGTTAACACCTCCCCCAGCCTGCAGCCTCTGCACCCTGGTCTCTGGCCCACTCTCCTCATGGCCTGCTCTGTCCTGAACTGAGCAACTACAGCTAACAACTTGGGAGCTCACTGAGGGATCAATATGGCTCCCCTGTGGGGTGGAGTTCCCCCTCTGTAAGATTGGGAATCTAAGAGGAAATCTCTTTAGGTGGCAATACACTGTGTGACGGGTGAAATCCTACTCTGATCATTTCCTTGATTTAACCATACAGAGCATGCCTATATTCCATCCTGAGGAGTGAAAGGAGTGAGTACGTATCATCTGAAAAAGGAATCTGGAACAGTTTTATAAGTGGATGAGATCTTCCAGTGCCAAAAATACAAATATATAAAACATAAAAAGATGCACCTGGAATGACATCTTGTTCAGACTCCTCAGCAGCATGTGCCCATGAGCTCATAAAAGCCTCTGCTCAGACACGGATGCTATGAAGTGGCTCACTGACACAAGGTCTTTTGCTGGCTCTGGGGATGACAAGCTGCTTCCATTTGGATCATTCCTATTTCTCCTTGATTTGTAATTACCAAAGACTCAAAGGATCTTTTATCACTGCAGAATACGGGCATGCAATGCTTTGCCCAGCCCCAATCCCAAGCTAGGGACATAGGGAGGTGGCACTGCCATGCCAGTTGATATATGTGCATTTAAATGCTACATAAGAAACTGTTCATTAATTCACTCATTTATTCACCCAAGGACTAGCAAAAACATGTGAGTTTCCTACTTCACCTTAATTTCAGCAAGGTCAGTACATATTCCTCCTCCTTCTTACCTGTTAGGGCACAATTCCTGAGCTCTGACCCATGATGGGGCAGTACAAGGTGGCCAGCTCTTTCCACAGAGGAGAGTCCTAAGGTACAGGAGCTCTAGAGCCACCCATGTGCCTGGGGTCTTCTTCACTCTCACCCACCAGTGAAGGTCATCTTTCTTTGACACCAGCTTTTCTTCTTGTTTGTATTACGTTATTGAAACTGAACTTTCAGAACCAGTATCCTCAAAAAGAGGGGTCATGCCCCCAAGTCAGGATCACCCAGGGTTCTCTGGCCTCCACAGAGCTCCCGCCTGGCCCAGCAGGACTTCTAGAGCTGTTCCAGAGTTGTGTACTGCAGCTGCCACGCCTGTGGGCCCCTGCACCTTACCTGCATGCCTAATTTCCAAGAAAAACACTTTTCCAAAACTGGCTCCCTCACATCTGAGACGGCCATTAAAAATACCCTCCTGCTGGGCCAGGCCGCAGCACCTGGGGTCATCAAGCACTCTCTCCTGTGGGCTCTGATGGAAGAGGTTCTCCATCAGAGAACTGTGTTCCTGTGAAGTGGTGGCAGGACTCACTGGCTCCCCTGGGTGAGACAGAAAAATGGAGACTCTTCTCTTCATTGGGAGGAACCTTCCTTCTACCTGGATAATTATCTAAATCCCAGACTGGGGGGCAGATGTGGAAAGCACATTCTGTCCAGGACTGAGACTGCTCTCTGACTGCTGCTGACACCTGCCTCAGCCTGTGCTTCCTCCTTACCCCAAAGACTTAAGGTCTTTGGCTTAAAACATTCCATGTGCTCGACGTCCCTAAATACCCCTGACTATAAATGGTGCCAGGATGGGATCATTTTGCCATGAAAATGAAACCTGCCTCCTTTTCTTTGGACTAATCTTGAATTTCTAGTGAAACAAAAGCAGTCTGTGAGGAGAGGCCACACGTGGCAAAGTATCAGACATGATGGTGAAAGAAAGTGACCAAGAGCACACAGTGTGCAGCTCCATTCACACGACGTTTAAGGTCAGAAGGGGGAAATGTCCTAAATTTTCACCAGGATTGTGGTCACACACAGGTGAAAATGCACCGAGCTGCACAGTTAAAATGTGGACTTTGCTGCAAGATGTATCTCAAAACACCTAAAGGTAACTGGATGGCTGGAGTAGTTAGCCACACACTTCAAGAATAATGCTCTCCCCTGCCCACAGCTGCGTGATAAAACAGAAAAATATGTAACCACAAAACCAGCACAATCTTGTTCAACATTGTATGATAAAGCAGTGAGTTGTTTTTCAGTTGCCATCGTCTGTGGGGTTGCAGATCTAACCAAACATGCTGCCACACATGGGCCCCACGTGCTCCAACCAATAAATGGGGGTGAAATTAAGAAGTGGACAAAGCATGACATGATCCAGTTGGATCATGCCTCTGGGCAACACCTATTGCAAGATCCCATCAGATCATGCCTCAGACCTATAAAATCTGCCTCAGCTCCCAGCTCCAGGGAGATTTGAGCATTGCCTCTTGCCTCCTTGCAAGCTGAGTTGCAATAAAGCCTTTTGTCTCAAAAGCTAGTACCATGATATTGGCTTCTATGTGAGTCAGGCAGTGAGCCCATTGCTTGCTTGGGAACAAATATTCTCTTATTTTTTTTTTAGGGATGGAGTCTCAATCTATTGCCTAGGCTGGTCTCAAACTCCTGGTCTTAAGCTATCATCCCACCTGGTCTCCCACATAGCTGGGATTACAGGTGTGAGCCACTGTGCCGGGGTGGGGGGCACAGAAAAATACCCTAGAATGGGCAGTGCCTGTGGCTCAAAGGAGTAGGGCGCCGGCCCCATATGCCGGAGGTGGCGGGGGTGGGGGATGGGGGTGGGGGTGCTTACCCTAGGCGAGCCTGTCGCTCAGTGAGTAGAGCGCCGGCCCTATATACCGAGCGTGGCATGTTCAAACCAGGCCCCGGCCAAACTGCAACAACAACAAAAAAATAGCAGGTTGTTGTGGCGGGCACCTGTAATCGCAGCTACTCGGGAGGCTGAGGCAAGAGAATCGTCTAAGCCCAAGAGCTGTGATGCCACAGCACTCCACCTAGGGCAACAAAGTGAAACTCTGTCTCAAAAACAAAACAAAACAAACAAACAAAAAAACCCTAGAATGAAGGCAGGTTTCTGGCATTCCACTTCTAGTATGCAGCAGTTAAAAACCTCTGTGCAACTTCCAGGTAGGGGTTCTCCACTCGGTGCCACTTCGCCTGGATATTTTTAAAAGAAAACAAAACCACTAAATATTTTAAAAATTGTGTAGAAAGAAATAACTTAATTTGGAAGTCATTTCCTAATCAATAAAACTTGACTTTTATTTTTGAAAAGGGAGGAGGGGAAACTTGGTGATATGTGAAAGGATGAGCACGCGAAGCGGCTGGAATGACATTCGGTCCTACCTTGGAAGCCAGGGCCACGTCACCGCAAGAACTGTACCGGACACAGGCCCTTCTTATATTTAGTGAATTTCTTGTCCATAAATTAGTTTTAAATACTGGGCCTTTCCTCTTCCAGTGGGAAGCCCGCGGTTCCACATCAGGACTCCAGGGGCTGTTATTGAGCCAAAGAAAAGTAGTCTGCTCACCTGACCAGGTGGCCAGGAGCCGTGCTGTCAGACTCGTCGCCGCAGGGACTGACGCCGCTGGGACCAGCCTAGCACAGGGGAGCACAAGTGCCCCCCCCCCCAGCAGCGCCCCTGGGTGGACCCCAATCCCACCCATCCCCATAGCGCTTGGGCTCGGTTCTGTAAGCCCAAGCCGCAGTCCCCCTCGGCCCCGGCACCGCCCCGAAACGGGCGCAGCCTCCAGAGGCCCCGCAGCCGAAGGGCGTCCTGGATGCTGCAGAGATTCAAGCAAGAAGCGCCAGCCAGGGCTGTTGCGATTGGCTAAGCGCGAAGCAGGCCGGCGTTGATTGGCCTGCGCCTTCTTCCGCCGCCTGACCGGCGGGGCGGACGCGATTGGTGCTGACGCGTCGGTCCGCCCCCTCCCCGCCGCCCCGGCCGGCGCGCGTGACGTCATTACCCGGAGAGCAGCGCGCCTGCGTCCTCGGCCCGCCTATGTTTTGGCCGAGCCAAGATGGCGGTGCAGGAGTCGGCAGCTCAGCTCTCCATGACCCTGAAGGTCCAGGAATACCCGACCCTCAAGGTGCGCGTCTGCGGAGCGCGGGCCGAAACGCTGGCGGCACCTCTTACCAGTGCCCGCGGACGCGAGGGGCGGCCCGGGGCCGGGGTCAGGGCAGCAAGGGTTGGGTGCGGCCGGGTCGGGCAGGCTCCGGGGCGGCGGGCTCTGCGCCGGCCAGGTACTGCCAGTGCGGTCAGTCTGAGGCCCTGCCGGCGCCTCGCCCTGCTGTCGAAGCCGGTCGTGGTCCTTCCGTTTTATAAAGAGCGTGAACCGAACTGGCGACAGCCCTTGCGGTGGGCAGGCTGGTGTGTTTGGGGGCGGGGTGGACGCCGAAGTTTCCGGGCTGTGGGCTCGGGAACGCCCCGCCAGAGCGCCCGGTGACGGGCTGTCCGGCTGTCCTCCCGGAAGCTTGTTGCTGGAAGGTGTGGGTGTATGGGGTTCCGATCACTAATTAGGGAGCCTGTCAGGAAAGACCCAACGACCTAATAGGGAACCCTTTCAGCTGGGCGTCACCAGACCTGAAATACCGCTCTTGCCACTCCGTTGCCAGTTGCTTGACCTTGGGTGGTCACTTAGCCAAGTCGTATTCCATTAGAATGAAATTTATGTTTTTAGAAAAAGGGGCCGATATTTGCCCTTTGCTCAGTTAGTAGAGGGTTTGATGGTGACTGACTAAAATGAAGCACTTGGGGAGACATTCCTCGAATGGTCAAGGTCACTCTGTGAGTCTGCATTCCTTCCCTGGAGGGCTGGGTGGTTTTTCTCTCCTCCCAGGGCACCCTAGTCTTCACGTCCATCTCAGCAGTGACAGGTGGTGGTGGTTTCAGTGTGGCAAACTTGTTGTAAGACCTGCCAACATCAAGGAGGTTTAGCAGAGGACTGAAGAGCACAGAATCTGGGCCATCCTGCTGGGATTTGAGTACTGACACCCCACCCCCCGCCGTGTTCACCACTTACTGGGAGACCACAGGCACCACGGGAGTGGTTGTTTAGTCTTGGTAAATATAAACAATGGTAGCACCTTGTCACCTGAGGATGAAATGGGTGGCCATACATATGGCTAGAGCAGTGCTGGCGCTCATTAACAGACACCCGCTGTAGTGATGGCTCTTGAAGTCAGACTGCCTTGGTGTGCTTGGTCCCTAGGAAAGCAGAAGCAAGGCTCTGTGCCTCTTGAATCAGTGACTTAACAGTGATGTGTCCTGGCACTTGCATACTCAGCACTTGATTAAAGAGAGCTGGGGCACTGTTGCTGACATTACCAAAGGCCTCTTTGCTAGACCTCTTGAAGATTTGTGTGGTTAGTTTTTTATACTCAGGTGCATGACTTTGGTGGGTTACTGTAGGTTTGGAGATGAAGACCCTACAGCTCAGAGAGATCTTTGTGGTGATACGGTGCTGCCATTAGCGGGGTAACCATTAGCCAGTGACCATCTGTCTCAGTACACCTCCAGGCCTGCCATTCCCACATAGGAAGAGTTGAAGGTCAGAACTGTGGTGGTATGTCACTTTTGGTATTGGCTGGTGAATACAGACAACACCAGACAGGAAAGGTTTCCAGAAATCTATTCATTGCTTCTAGAATGACATAGGAAAGGACATGAA
The DNA here is from genome assembly GCF_027406575.1 of Nycticebus coucang. Taxonomy (NCBI): domain Eukaryota; kingdom Metazoa; phylum Chordata; class Mammalia; order Primates; family Lorisidae; genus Nycticebus; species Nycticebus coucang. The sequence goes on along the minus strand of NC_069802.1, from coordinate 38,309,256 downwards.
GAACTCAGGAAAAAGCTCTACTTCAGGTTCTCTGTTGTTTCACAGTCGTGAATGTAATTTCATTCTAGAGTAGTTATTAATACACAACCCCTGATTAAAAGAGTTACACAGATACTTCTGTAGGTAAAGAAACAGTGTCATAATTCCTTTGTTCTGTTGAGTCTGGTCTTACTGCTCAGTTAATACTTTTTTTTCTAGAAATTTTCAGGAGTAATTCCTAATGGATGATAGGAAGTTTTACTGGCAAACTAAGAATCCTTGATTAGAAGCATTCGTTAATACAGAATTAAACAGAATGTTGCTAGAGCTGATAGCTCATGGGCTGTACTATTCAGTCTTAAGAAAGGGTCCAAATGCAGGTTTGGTAGTTTGGATATTAGAGGAGGGAGTGAGGGCTGAAGGTTTTGCAAGGTGCAGTGGATGCTGTGCTTCTCTAGTTTAAGAGCATGTTCTCCTGTGCGGTAGGAGGAACTGGCATGTACTGGGCTATATCTTCACCTGGTAGGAATTTTAAAAAACTGCTTTTCTGCCAAGTAAATCCTCCACTGACTTGTGGGTGATTCCTCCCTCTTCAGAGGTTTATAGCCCTTGAGATATGCACTTCCTCACCAGTCTTGGGGCTGGTGGTGGAGCTCCTGTGTCCCTGGCAGTTACTTTTTTCTTGGTGAAGTGGGAGGAGAGTGAACAGTCATGAAGTGCTAGCCCTGTGCATACCTGTCCTCAGCGAGCATCTGGCTCTGCCACAGTAGTAGCAGCTGGCGGATGTTTGGGCTTGTTACGGGGGCTGTGTGTAGCAGCATCCCCATCCTCTGTCCACCACATGCCAGGAGCACGCCCCCAAATGTACCCAGACACTGCTAGATGTCCCCCAAGGGCAAAACCATTCCCACAAGGACCAGTGAACTGCATCTTGCTTTGGGGAACTTGTTTCTGGTTCTTTTTTTTGAGACAGAGCCTCAAGCTGTCACCCTGGGTAGAGTGCTATGTCATTACAGCTTACAGCAGTCTCCAACCTCCAACTCCTGGGCTCAAGCGATTCTCCTGCCTTTGCCTCCCAAGTAGCTGGGACTACAGGCGCCCGCCACAATGCCTGGCTATTTTTTGGTTGTAGCCGTCATTGTTGTTTGGTTGGGCCCAGGCTGGATTCGAACCTGCCAGCTCAGGTGTATGTGGCTGGCGCCTTAGCCACTTGAGCCACAGGCACTGAGCCTTGTTTCTGGTTCTTAAGAGCATAGAGGTGAGGTTCAGAAGGATGTGCCCTCCTGCATGTGGCTGGGAGTCTTTTCCACGGTGGATGCGGTCTGGTGTCAGGTTACAGGTTATGCTCCCCCAAGAGGGGAGGAAACTTGGATGCAGAGCCCATACTCTTTTTTTTTTTTTTTTGTAGAAACAGAGTCTCACTGTACCGCCCTCTGGTAGAGTGCTGTGGCATCACAGGGCTCACAGCAACCTCTAACTCTTGGGCTTACGCGATTCTCTTGCCTCAGCTTCCCGAGCAGCTGGGACTACAGGCGCCCGCCACAACGCACGGCTATTTTTTGTTGTTGTTGTTGCAGTTTGGCTGGGGCTGGGTTTGAACCCGCCACCCTTGGTATATGGGGCCGGCGCCCTACTCACTGAGCCACAGGCGCCGCCCCAAGCCCATACTCTTGATCTAGAAGCTTGTGTTTTAATTATCTTAATTTTTCTTCTGCACAGAAATCATTTCATTAATATTTTAGTATATTTGCTTTTATGTTTTTTCCTCCATATAGGTGAAGTAAGTAAGATGATATTTTAGAGACTTTCAAGGGAGTGTCTGCATGGCCTAGGAGAAGGAGCCTGCCATTGGTTCCTGGGAGACCTGATTCTTCATCCTGAACTGTCTCGTGGAGTTTCACCTGGCTCACCTCCATTCTCTCTTACAGTCTTACCTCACCCACCTCCACCCTCTCCTGGGGTCTCACCTGGTCCACCTCTACCCTCTTCTGGAGCCCCCAGCCAGGGGTTCCCAGCGTGACTCTGTTCTCTGATAGCCCAGTCAGCGATGCTGTTCAACTCTGCGTAGGTAGACAGGCTGAAAACTGTGGGTGTGTTTTTTATGAGCCAGGTCTCATGTGTCTTTTAATTCTTTTTTTTTTTGGAGACAGAGTCTCACTTTGTCACCCTCAGTAGAGTGTCAGCATGTCACAGCTCACAGTAACCTTAAACTCTCGGGCTCAAATGATCTCTTGCCTCAGCCTCCTGAGTAGCTGGGACTACAAGTGCCCGCCACAAAGCCCGTCTATTTTTAGAGACAGGGTCTCGCTCTGGTTCAAGTTGGTCTCGAACCTGTGAGCTCAGGCGATCCACCCACCTTGGCCTCCCAAGTGCTGGGATTACAGGGGTGAGCCACCTAACTTGGCTGTCTTTTAGTTCTTTACAAGAATATTTACAGTTTCTTTTAATTTCATTGACAGTCTGGTTGACCAAGTACTGTTCTGCAGTTTCAAAGCCTTGTCATACAGTTTGAGTGCCAAGTATATGCCTCCAGTTATAACTTTTGGTTCATTTTCTTACCCTGTCTTGGCTGGGTTTAGGGGATCATGTGTTCTCAAGTGTGAGGAAGACTGGTGACCATGAAGCATTTGACTTAAGAGACAAGCACAATGGGTTTGATCCTAGCCATGTTGTGTCCTAGAGAGTAGCTGTAGGTTCGGTCTTCTTTTCACACCTTAGATTTTTTGGATTTGCATAGTAGAGCCAAAACCAGTCTGAGATGGTGGATGTGTCCACTAAAGACGCTTGATCCTGTATCTTGCCCATGGGCACTTAATAAACCACAATCCCTTTACTTTTATTGGCTTCAGAACCTTGTCAGACCTTCAAAGTACTGTCTGTTTTGCAGAAGCAGCCTCATGTTGCTTTCTGTAACCCTCCCAATCTCTAGAGCACAACTGGAAACCACGTCTATCACTTGTGTCCTCTTGGCCCCTGCTCTTCCTCATCTTTTGTTACCATTCTTTGGATATTCGACCCCCAGGTTGGTCGTGGAATCCCATTGGTGTTGACACTGTACCAACGTGTCCTGCTGGTGTTGACCTTGCACTGGGGTGTCCTGCTGGTGTTGATGTCACACTTGGTCTTCCTGCTGGCATGCCTCTGCGTTCTCTGCCCTGGGGACATCTTGCCTCTTGTTTAGTTTCTTTTCTGTTCTTTTCTTCTCTTTCTTTCTTTTTATTTTTTTTGTAGAGACAGAGTCTCACATTATCGCCCTTGGTAGAGGGCTGTGGGGTCACAGCTCACAGCAACCTCCAACTCCTGGTCTTAGGTGATTCTCTTGCCTCAGCCTCCCGAGTAGCTGGGACTATAGGTGCCCACCACAAGGTCCTGGTATTTTTTTGTTGCAGTTTGGTCGGGGCCGGGTTTTAACCCGCCACCCTCGGTTTATGGGGCCAGTGTATCTTGCCTCTCATTTGTGGGTCTTCCCAGCGGAATAGGCATAGGCCAGGGTGAGGATGCAGACTTGGCTTTCCTGCTAGCTGGGGGGTAGTTTTTGAATTTTGGGGGGGTACTATTTTTAGCAGTTTTGAGTCAGGCTCAGGGACTTGAGTAGTGGCACAGTCTGGGAGCTGCAGGGCTGGGGCCAGCCTGGGGCTGGTCCTTCACCAGACATTCAACAGCACCCTGGGATGTGTGAGAAGACAGGTAAGGTTGCTGTCACTCATGAGCTCACTCTGCTGGGAGGGAGGCATTCAGCACATGGACAGTTCAGATCCCTCAGACACTGATGAAGTCAGCGTGTGTGTGATGAAGTGAGCGGGTGCGTAGCACCTGGCGGCCTCCTGGGTGAGTGCAATGCCTGAGCTGGTGGTTGGGGGGTTTGTTTGGGTCAGTGAAGCTGCCTATACCGTGTTGAAGTCTGGGCAGTGCCCAACCCCAGTAGACACTCAGTCTCATTAGAAACAGTGCGTTGGGGCCGGGCGTGGTGGCTCACGCCTGTAGTCCCAGTGCTGTGGGAGGCTGAGGCGGGTGGATTGCCTGAGCTCAGAGGTTCAAAACCCATATGAGCAGCAATCAGCCAGAGTAAGACCCCGTCTCTACCAACAACATCAAAAACAGCCAGCACCGCAGGAGAAAGAAGAAAATCAACAAAAAAGGAGTACTTCAAACAAACATGAACAAGCACACTGAAATTAAAAATTAAAAAAAAAAAGAAACAGTGTGTTGGGGGTGTTTGGAAGCCAGTGGGAGCAGTGAGTATCTAGGCCAGGGAGGCGGCCCGTGGTGTGGAGAGCAGTGGACTGGGAAGCAGGCCTGAGAGGACACACGGGCACCAGAAGAAGAGGAGGCCAGCCGGTGCACAGTGTTTGGACACCTGTCTGCAGAGGTGCAGGATGGCGAATGCCTTTTTTTTGGAACTTCAAAGCAGGGATGTTAGGTGCTGACGTAGGTATCACAAAGCAGTTTCTGGCCAGGGGTAACTGTTGGTGTTTTTTTGTTGTTGTTGTTGCTGTATGTTGTTTCAGAATCATCATACCTCAGGACCATTATTTTGAAGGCCTGTTTAATAAGCGTTTAGTGATATTCCATTGCATGTGGCTGAAAGGCGTACCCAGCTGCACTGGTATCTGGCCCTGTGTCCCAGCCCATGGCCCTTTAGGTGCCTAGCACCTGCTGCTGTCCCTGGCCCAGCCTCCCTCCTCCACCCCAGTGACTCTTCTATACCTGCCTTCTCAGAGCCTTTCTCACCCCACTGTCCCCACCTCACAGCTGCTGTCCGTCCTGCACCTGCTCCTGAGTCCCTTGCGAGTCAGCGCCCCATCGGTGCCCGCCTCTGCTCAGGGTCTCACCCTCTACCTGCTGGCTCATCTCTGTCCTGCACTGTCACTTTCTTCCTGGTGACTGGGTCCTTCTGTCAGCAGGTATGTGGGTCTGTCTTCTCCCACCGTGACCTCAGTGCCTTCCTTGCCTATGTTTTCTTACTGCCCCTGCTCTCTGCCCCCTTTCTCCCTTTCTGTTTTCTCTAAATCGGGTTTTGCCCCAACGTTCCACCCAGACATCCCCGCCAAGGGCACAAGGAGCTGGTGTTGCTTAGGTGTGCCATCCCTAGGTAATCGCTGCCCCTTGATACATGCCCCTCACAGGCTCCCTGTTGCCACCTTCTTCATATGCCTTTGCTCTTACTCCAGTCTTTCTTTTCACTCTTTTCTGTCATCGCTTAACCCTTGAAGAGGGCATGGGTACCCACACTGCTACCTGAACTCCCGCTTGACGTTGCTACCTGTTGGAGCCTTGTCTTTGCATGTCTGGGAGATGGATCAAAACTGCCGAATGGTTATGGCGCCGGCCACATGCATCGAGGCTGGCGGGTTTGAAACTAGCCCAGGCCAGCTAAAATCAACAATAACAACTGCAAGAAGAGAATAGCCGGGCGTTATGGCGGGCACCTGTAGTCCCAGCTACTTGGGAGGCTGAGGAAAAGCCTCACTAAAGCCCAAGAGTTTGAGGTTGCTGTGAGCTGTGACACCATAGCAGTCTACTGAGGGCGACATAGTGAGACTCTTGTCTCAAACAAACAAACAAACAAAAAACAAAGAAAAACCTGCCATGTGCAAAACCAAATATCAGGTCTTGGCCTTGGAACCCAACCAGGCCTTCCCATCTCAGTTGGAAGCATCCTCCTACCACTTGTTCATGGGGCCCATGTCCGGGGGGTGTTCTTGGTTCCTCTATTTCTCATGCTCATCCTCAAGCTCCCCTTAGTTCATAATGGCTGCTGGGGCTCTAGCCTTAACATCCAGCAAAGAAGGGTAAGGAGGAAATGGCACCCACCATTTGGACCAGCTCCCTGCATGGGCCCTCCCAGAAGCCCTCTTGAGCACTTATAGGTAAGTTCATTTGGGTATTTCTAGCTTTAAGGAAACCTGAGAATAGGTATATAGCCTGTTCGTAGCTTCAGTACTGCCCTAAGTAAAATTGGGATTTTTCTGTGGTTCCTTTGCATTGATGACAGTCTACTCGGTTAGACTGTCATCAGCCCCACCTCAGGGGCTCTCATTGATGTCAGTTTGCATTTTCTCTGTCAGACTGTCCTTTAGAAGGTGTGCTCTGCAAGGGCAAGGGTTTTGTTTTGGTCTTTGTTGTCCCAGCATGTCCACAGTACCTGGCACATGGGAGTCATGATAAATAGCTGTTGGCTAAATAAGTTTCTCCTGTCTGGTTAGGAATTCTTTAAACTTTTGCATCTCAGTTTTGTGTGTTTGCTGCATTCCAGCATGTGGCACACGCAGTTGTGGGAGTGGTAGCCTTTCGAGTATCTTCTTCCACCTCCCTTTTAGCCCATATGCCATCATGGTGCAGCCCCAGCCCCGCGCCCATGTCCTCTTCTGGGTGCTTAACCTTACTTCACCCTGTACACATACCAGCTGCTGAGGAGCCCCAGTTACTTACCTGGAGTGGGTGCCTGATACTGCCTGGCAGTTTGGCTGCGTTTCGAGGCCTTTCACCCCTCCCTTTACCCCAAAGAATGTTTCATGTGCCTGCCTTTTTTCTTTAGACCCCCAGCTCCTGCTCCCATCCTCATGGTCTGCTCATGGTCTGCCCTTGCTCACACCTACTGCCTCCCTCCCATTACTAGGTTGCATCATCTGCACAGATGACGGCTGCCTCTGTTGATGCCCTGGGCCCCACTGTGTTTAAAGGTGTGTGTGTACTGCTGTCTTCTAGTTAACCCACAGGTCACCCTCTCTGTGAGCTGGCCCCACCTCAGGGGCTCTCAAATTGCTTCTCATTTGGTTTTGCCCCCGGTCCTGCCCCATTGCAGTGCTGTAGCCGGTGACCAAGTGACCTCATAGCACCGCCCAAATCCGGGGTGGCTTCTTTTTGCTCACCTTGACCTCTCAAAGTGCTGAAACCACCGCCGGTCCTCGTTTTGAAACATATTTCTGTTTGGCTCCCAGGGCACCACACTTGCCATTTGTCTTCCCTTGCTGCCTGTCCTTGTGGCTTTGACTTCTGAGTGCTGGAGGACCCATGCCCTGGCCATCTCCGGTAACACTCCCTGCCTTGGCATCTCATGCAGGAGTGTCCGACCTTTTTTTTCCTCTGCCGCACATCGGAGGAATAAGAGTTGTCTTGGGCCACACATTAAATACACAAACGCGACTTGGCACCTGTAGGACAGTGGTTATGGCGTTGGTCACATACACCAAAGCTGGTGGGTTCCAACTTGGCCCAGGCCAGCTAAAATCAACAATGACAACTGCAACCAAAAAAATAGCCGGACATTGTAGCGGGCGCCTGTAGTCCCAGGTACTTGGGAGACTGAAGCAAGAGAATCGCTTAAAACCAGGAGTTTGAGGTTGCTGTGAGCTATAATGCTAAGGCACGTAAGAGTCTTACCAAAGGTGACAAAGTGAGACTCTGTCTCAAAAATAAATAAATAAATACACAAACCCTAACAAAAGCTGATAAGCAAAAGAAGAGTCTATGTAGGCTCTGCACCCATAGCACAGTGGTTATAGCACCAGCCACATACACTAAAGGTGGCTGGTTCGAGCCCGGCCAGGCCAGCTAAACAACAAAAAATAGCTGGGTGTTGTGGCGGGCGCCTGTAGTCCCTACTACTTGGGAGGCTGAGGCAAGAGAATCGCTTAAGCCCAAGGGGTGGAGGTTGCTGTGAACTGTGATGCCATGGCACTCTACTGAGGGCGACATAGTGAGACTGTGTCTCAAAAAAAAAAAAAGTCTATGTATACTTTTTGTGCTGTCTAACGCTACAGATAAGTAAAAAATATCCTCAGAGAATCAGCAGGTGGCCCAAGAATTGCAGGTTGGACATGCCCGTTTGTGGTCTCATGGATGCATTTGTGACTTCCAGACTGGCCTCTGTCCAGCCCAGACCCCTGTGTTTGGTAGCCAAGACACCCTGACTTAGGTCTCTGGAAAGTGCCTGGGCATATTTGAATGTGAACTTGCCATCTGACTGCCTCCTGCCCAGACTGACTTCCTGTGTCTTCCTGTTCTCCAAGAATAGCAGCCCCCATCTGGAGCTAGTCCTGACCCCTCTGTCCTTACAGCTCACATGTAGCCCATCTGCATGTCCCCTTTGCGCTGACTTCAGAGTGTGTCCAGAGCCCAGCTGGTCCCTGCTCTGCCCACACCCACTGCAGTTTTCTCTCACTGTAGCCTCCGGTCCGTGCCATTCTGTTCTGGTCACTTACCCTCTGTCATGGGGTAAAGGTCAAGGGTTTTAGAGGGGCCACCCCAGGCCCTGGTGACCTGGCCTTGCCTCTGTGTTAAGAATAGTCAATACGGTAAATGGCCACTGTGTTCTGTCAGTGACTAGGGAGAACCTGTGGGAAATGTCCATTCGATTCACAACAGTCTAACAACAGAGATGAAACTGACCTTTGCATGCTGTGTAATGTGCACTGTGGACAGATAGCAAGCAGAGGCCTGCAGGAAGCTGTAGAAGATAATGTGTTTCTCTAGGAGAACTGTAGTGATGTCATGTCAGGTTTTTGTGCTTGATAAAATATTTCTTCTTTTTTTTTTTTTTTTGAGACAGAGCCTCAAGCTGTCGCCCTGGGTAGAGTGGCATCACAGCTCACAGCAACCTCCATCCTCCAACTCCTGGGCTCAAGAGATTCTCCTGCCTCTGCCTCCCAAGTAGCTGGGACTACAGGCACTCACCATGACGCCCAGCTATTTTTTGGTTGCAGCTGTCATTGTTGTTTGGCGGGCCCGGGCTGGATTCGAACCCGACAGCTCAGGTGTATGTGGCTGGCGCCTTAGCTGCTTGAGCCTTCTTTTTTTTTTTGAGATAGAGTCTTACTTTCCTTGGTAGAGTGTCATGGTGTCACAGCTCACAGCAACCTTAAACTCCTGGGCTCAAGTGATGCTCTTGCCTCAGCCTCCTAAGTAGCTGGGACTATAGGTGCCCACCAGTGTCCAGCTATTTTTTAGAGACGAGGTCTCGCTCTGGCTTAGGCTAGTTTTGAACTCGTGTGCTCAGGCAATCTACCCACCCTGGACTGCCAGAGTGCTGCGATTACAGCCTAAAATATTTCTTAATTATGATATGATAAGGGGAGCACGGAGACACCCTGAGCCCTGTTAGACACCAGAGCCTACCTGAGTCTGTGGGGGCAATGACCTTATTTCAAACCTGGCTTCCGCTCACATGTTCTAACTGAAGGCAGAAAGTGATTTTTGCTAGTGTTGGGTATGCTGTTGCTGGTACCTGCTGGAGGGCTGTATGTTGTGTCTGGTCAGTGAGCTGTTCCTAAAAAGGAGGGGGTCAGCTGCATCAAGCCACGGCCCTGCGCCTATTGTGCTGCACTGCATGTGGCTGGCTTGGCACGCGGCCTCTGCAGCATCACTTGTGCCTCCCTTTCAGTGGTAAACGGTGGTGGAGGAAGCTGTTGTGACTTGTGAGACCGTCCCTTGCCGTGCCCCAGAACGTGAGATTCCCTCTCCTGGAGGTGAGGGACGTGTGCTGCTGTGTAGAGCTCAGTCCAGCACCTCAGAAAACATAGTTGTCTTCATGGTAAATATGTAGGAACCTCTTCTGAGGTTAATTGTGAAAGATAAAAAGCCTTTTGGGGAAATGCTTCCTTCCCATGCTGGTAAAACAGCTGTAAACATGATGACAAACTAAAATACATTTTTTTGTCAGCAAATACTATCATAAAACAACAGGAAACATTGGAGAAGTTTTGAAGAAACATGTCCAAAAGCAAGGAACGCGTAGGAGGGTTGCTACAAAGCTGTTGAAGTGCAGATGTTTTACATGAGCCTTAGCTCAGAGTGTCTGCCAGCTTCTGTTACAGTTATGAAAACATGAAAGATTACTTTTGTGAGTCACTGAAAGGGAGAGGTGTCCTGCAGGAGACAGAGATTAGCATCAGCTAAGAAGAGACCAGTGACACAGAGAAAAGCCATAATGCAACAAGTTACCAAAAATTGCGTAGATTTGATAAGTAAAAGTTTAAATCTTTAGTATATCCAGATAAGTAAATATGACCAGAATTCAAAAGCAAGTAACAAATTTTAAAAATTCACCTAATATAAATCATGGAGAGTTGATTCAAATTGATAAGAATAATCCAAGCCCTTTCCTCCCTGTGGAATGTTGGGCAGTGGACACAAGTAGAAACCGTGTGGAAGGGTCAATATAGTAAGTTAGACCATGTAAAATTGTTATTTTTGTAGGTTGAAAGTGATGATTGAATAGGCCTGTAACATGTAAAGAAATTTAAAAAAACTTTCCACAAAGAAAAGCCCCAGTACTGTATAATTTTTCATTGGTGAATTCTGTTAAAGGTTTAAAGAAGAATCAACACCAACTCTATAAACTTTTCCCATGAGCAAAAGAGGAGTCAACACTTCCCAACTTGTTCTGTGAGGCCAGTATTACCCTGAAATCAGGCAAAAATACCATAATAAAATTACAGACCAGTATTCTATATGGTGAATGGATATGCTAAAATTTTAATAAAATATTAACAAACTGAATCTGGCAACACAAAGAAGGAATGATGTATCATGAGTAAGTGAGATTTTCCCTAGAAATGCAAGGTTGGTTTCACATGTGAAAATTTATGTAATATACCATATTAATAAAAGAAAAGACAAAAAACCTACATTATCATCTTAATAGATGCAGGAAAAATGCACTTTACAGAATCCAGTACCTTTTTGTGGTTAAAAAAAAAAAGTCAACAAACTGGGAATAGAAGGGAACTTCCTCATCCTTGTACATGTCTGGCACCATGCAGCTGGTGGGAGACAGAACGTTCCCCCTAAAAACGGCTGCTCACTGCAGCCAGCATTGTCCTGGATGTTCTGCTGAGTCCACTGAGGCAAGAAAAAGAAAGAAAAGGAATTTCAGATCGTAAATGAAAGCGTAAAGCTCTATTTGCAGATGATCTTATATGTGGAAACCCTAAGGAATATACACACGATATAGAAGTGATGAACTAGTTCAGCAAGTTTACAAGATCAGTATGTAAAAATGAGTTGTGTTTTTATACCCTCGAAGTGAACATTCAAAATGGAAATTAAAATTTTCAAGAGTAAGACTTACAATTGTTAAGATAGCAATACTCCCCAAATTGAGGTACAGATTCAACATAACTCCCATCAGAATCTCAGCTGACTTTTGTACAGAAATTGACAAGCTGTTTGTAAAATCTGTGTGCAAATGCAAGGAACCCGGAGTAGCCAAGACAATTTTGGAAGAGAACAAAAGTTGCCGGACTCATATTTATTGATTTCAGGACCTCTTATAAAGCTGTGGTGATCAAGATGGTGGTTCTGCAGAAGGACAGGTGAGTAGATCAGTGGGGTAGAACTGAGAACCCAGACACAAGCTCACATGCTGTGTGACTGAGCTCAGAAGGTTCTGGGGTAAAGTGGAGAACCCTGCTTTCAGCAAGGGGGGCTGCGATGACTGTTTCCACATGCAGAATAATGAAGCTGGACCCTTAACTTCATGCCATATATAAAATGTGACTTAAAATGGATCAAAGACCTAAATGTAAGCCCTAAGATTATAAAGTTCTTAAAACAAAGATAAAAATTTCCCTGACTTTGGTTCAGGCAGGTCTTACAATACCTAAAGCACAATAAATCAAAATAAAATAGATAAATTTGATTTCATTAAAATGAGAAGATTATGTCAAAGGACACTGTCAGGAAACTGAAAAGACTATAGTTACTGGGGAGTGAGTGTGCTCTCCAACGACCCTTTGTTGAGACAAAGGTGGTGTCATTTGGAAATAGTCCTGGAGGGAATTGGGCTTAGATGCAGTCGTGAGGTTAGAACCCCTGTAATGGGATTTGTGTCTTTGAGATGAAGAGCCTGGAGTGCTCTCAGCATGTACACACAGGGGCACAGCTAGGAAGAGGGCCTCACCAGAACCCAACTGCACTCTGATACCAGACTCTGCCCTCCAGAATTGTGAGATTAAATGTTTCCTGTCCGAGTTGCTGGTCTGTGGCGTTTGTTACAGCAGCCTGAACTGGCTAAGACAGCTACTCACAGCACATGGAGAAAACATCTACAAATCCTATGTCTGGTAAGGATCTGTGGCCTATCAGTTGCCCTGCACTTCATGTTGTGTGGGAGCCAAATCAGTGCAGCTATGGAATGGGAAGTGGGACAGACCCGGCCCTGGTATACGTCTCAGTGGAGCTGGGCATCCAAGGTGTTAAAGTCTTCTCACAATGACTTTTCCGCCTGGCTGTATGAGACCTTGGTGCCTTTGCAAAGCCCACATGCATGTTCTGCCCTGCAGAGATTCCTCCTCATGGGTTCACACCGAGGAAGAATCATGAGGAAAGTGACACTGGGAGTGGTGCCAGGTGGGGAGTGCAGGGCCTTGGGGATGGGGGCTGGTTGTGTTTGTGCTTTATCTACTTTTGTTGAGTCTTCAGATGTGATGAGCCTGCTGTGTGCTGGGCACCATGTAAAGTGCTGTCTGTTGTGACTTCCTTGTCCACTGGAGGTTGAAGGAGGAAAAAAGCTCTGAGCAGCTCTGAAGCGTTTATTCAGGGTCTCATAGGGCATCCAGAGGAGAGACCAGGACGCATGAGCACCTGCAGCCTGCCCTCCCCACGCCTCCCACACACCTCCCTACACCTTGCCCCCACACTACCTCTTCATCTTCCCTCCATGCCTTCCCCCCACACACAGCAAGTCCTAAGTCCTTGGGAGAAATCATCCCTGAAGGCAGGTGGTGTGGGTGACGGTGTGCCTTGTAGAGCCTCTGAAGGAGACGCCACTCCTTTCAGCAACACCCATTCCAGGAGAGCAGGAGCTGTTGGTGCCAGTCCCGGCTGTGCGTGAGCTTGGCGCTCGCCGGGGCCTCCTTCTATCTCCCACTGTGCTGCGGTGGGTTAGTGTGTATTGACAGCTTCCCTGCCCTCTTTGGTCCTGGAAGACTCGTCTGCTTGCCAGCACAGGGAGTAGATTCCCATCTACTCCCAAGTATGTGGCACGTGAGGCCCGTCTAGGGGTAGCTGCCCTGTGTCAGTAAGATTGGAGGTGTGGACAGGAATATGTGTGTGCCATGTGCTGCTACTGTGGTTGGTCCACATTGTCCTCAAGGGACATCTGGGTGGAAGGCAGTCTGGCCAGGGGACACCAGGAGACAAGCACAGCACTGGCCTTGCCACCAGGCTTAAGTCCCACTTTCAGGAAGAAAAGTAAGTCTTTGGTGAAGAGACCTGCTGTTTGGCTCTTTCTGTGGCTGTTCAGGCCCATGTCTGCTGTTTCCTGCTGTCCCTGCTCCCCTGCAGGCCCACCTTCCCCGTGTGGCCTCACTGCTAAGCATAGTGGCTGGCACAGGGTCAGTGCCTACTCAGTGTGGGTGGAGCTGACTGCCCAGAGAGGTTCTCTGCATGCTTGTTTGGGCACTGCCAGGACAGCACCATTGGAAGCAGGTCTGTGACTGGGGGGTGGTCATGGTGCCAGCCATCTGCGCGGCCGTGCTTGTGCTTCATGAACAGTTTCTCCGCCCAGACATAGCCTGCCTGGTCTGTGTGTTCGACCCAGAGCCTGGCACATAGGTGGAAAACTTGAGCAACAGCTCTCTATAAGACAGAAAAGTAACATTGACCTCAGGAGTCTTACCTTTTTATGCATTTATCATTTTCCTGTTTTTCTACAGGGGAGGGATTATTTTTGTAATCGAGGTAAAGAAACAGCTTCACTTCAACCCTCATTGTGTGAAAGGCACACGCTGTGTATCCCCAGCCCTGTGCTAGCTGCCTCATGCATGGACCTGGCTGGTCCCCATAGGTCCCATGCCTTATGGTCTGGGATAACATTCTTCTTGATCGTTTCCTTAAACGTTTGTTATTCTACAGCAGCGATTCTCAACCTGTGGGTTGCAACCCCTTTGTAACAATGAAAATACATCATGGCATTAGGAAGGTTGAGAATCACTGTTCTAGAGAAACTTTGGAATTGTTTTGTTAATATGCACTCTAAAATTATTTGGAGAGAATTGGGGTTCCACTATGTAGATTTGGGACAGTGTGTGTGTTTTTATTACTCTTCTTTTTAATTAAATCATAACTGTACGTTGATGCATTTATGGGGTACTATGTGCTGATTTTATATACAATTTGGAATGCTTACATCAAACTGGTTAACATAGCCTTCACCTCAGTTACTTAATTGTTTAGACATTTATATTCTACTCTTAGTAGATTTGACATGTACCCTTGCAATGTGCACCATAGGTAAGGTCCCCCCAATTACCCTCCCTCCACCCAGAGAGGCAATCAGGGCTATCCAAATGGATTATTACTCTTCTTATCCAGGGATGTGGACTGTCCCTCCATGCACCCCAGTATTTGTGGGTCTTGGTCAGGTTTCAGACTAGATGTATTTTGAGAGAGCCGGAAGTTGAACCTCTGTATCTGACAGGGCCGTGAGGGAGCCCGGGTGCCCGAGGGCAGGCTGCAGGTGCTCATGCATCCTGGTCTCTCCTCTAGGTGCCCTATGAGACCCTGAATAAACGCTTCAGAGCTGCTCAGAAAAACATTGACCGGGAGACGAGCCACGTCACCATGGTGGTGGCCGAGCTGGAGAAGACCCTGAGCAGCTGCCCTGCCGTGGACTCCGTGGTCAGCCTGCTGGATGGCGTGGTGGAGAAACTCAGCGTCCTCAAGAGGAAGGTCAGTTCTGCTTCTAGACCTTCCTTTCTTGTCCAGGAAGGACATCCAGTTCACCTTGAAAATGAGCTGTCTTCTGTGGGAGGTAGAATGTGACTGGCCGTGAAGTCCTCAGAGGGGGAGACGCACTGTTATGGTGGGATTGCAGGGTGAACTGTCGGGCCCCTTCGGGCCATGCTGTGGCCATGTCAGGCTGAGCAGGCCAGCTTCCTGGCCCTGTAGGGACCATTGTCTTTGCTGTAGGAATGTCCAGAGGGGAGGCCAGGATGTGTAGCAGGTTGATTTATTATTTTTAGAATTTCACGTCAAAATAGCACTTGGGGTTTGTTACTGGGACTACTCTATCCACTGAAAACAACCCATAAAGTGGGATAAGATATTTTAAAATGAGGCAGAAAGGAATCACCAGTCCAGAATGGGGGGTGGGGATGCTATTGTCCTATGTGTGTACATATGTGTGGTGACCAGTGACCCAGGGCTGTGGAAAGTGGAGACCTACTGGGAATAAGTGGGGCCCCCACAGTGCACACTTCAAGGTGAGGGTACTCCAGAAGTGGGCTTGGCAGTGACAAAGCCGTACAGTCTAAGTTGAGACACCTGGGTGATCCAGGCACCATGTAGCCTTCCTCTCGTGTGCTCTTGGCTGGGGACTCCAGGCAGAGCAAATGCAAATTATTTTATGGGGAGGACACCTTTGATAAAAGAGCGTAAGATTATTCTTAGGAATAATTTTTCAAGCACAATATCCAGCACAACAGCAACCGGGTACACAAGACACCATAATCAGTCAGAAAATCAGAAACAGCAGATGGGTATTTGCACAGACTTCAGATAATGGGACTATCAGGTGCCATGCTATACTGTGTTTACAGAATAAGAAAAAAGTTTGAAGATCTATGCAGGTAATGGAAAGTATAAAAAATGATTTAGTGTTTAAATAGACTAAAACGAAACTTCAAGAAATGAAAAATAAAACAAACAGTTTACTGTTAACTGCTAAACAGAATAGTGAACTGGAAGGTAGATCTGAAGAAATTATCTAGAATGCAGCACAGAGATTGAAAAAGGAAAGTACATAAGAGAATAAGAAGAGAAAATAGAGCAGAAACTTTGTTGTGTTTAAACAGAGGGTGGGGGTGGCCAGAGATGGTATAGGGGGATGGACCAGGAGGTTTTCAGAAGTGATGGAAGTTAACCAGTTCAGCATCCTAAACAGAATAAATCAAAATAAAAGTAGAAGGCCAGGTGTGGTGGCTCACATCTGTAATCCCAGCACTCTGCAAGGCTGAGGTAGGTGGATTGCTTGAGCTCAGGAGTTTACAACCAGCCTGAGCAAGAGTGAGATCCAGTTTTTACTAAAAATAGAGAAAACTAGCCAGGTGTTGTGGCAGGTGCTTATAGGCCGAGTAAGAGGATTGCTCAAGGCCAAGAGTTTGAGGTTATTGTGAGCTATTACACCACTGCACTCTACCCAGGGCAACAAGTGAGACTCTGTCTCAAAAAAAAAAAAAAAACCTACATAGGATTTTCACTTAGTAAAACTAAAGAAAACAAAGACAAAAAACTTTAAAAGCAGCTAGGGGACAGCACTCTGGGAGACCAAGGTGGCTGAGAGTGAGACCCCGTCTCTAAAAATAGCTGGGCATTATGGCGGGCGCCTGTAGTCCCAGCTACTTGGGAGGCTGAGGCAAGGGAATTGCTTGAGCCCAAGAGTTTGAGGTTGCTCTGAGTTGTGACGCTACGGCACTCTACTGAGGGTGACAGTTGAGACTCTATCAAAAACATAAAACAGCTATGGGAAAAAGACCACCTGTAAAGCAGTGGCAAATAGCCCAACACCTGCCAAGAATTGGAACCCAAAAATAGAGGAATGTGCTGAAGGAAAATAACCAGCCAGAACCCTAGAACCCATGCGCGTTATTAAGGTTTAAATTAAGTAAATTTATAATTCATTTCCTTAGTACTGAACAGTGCAGGTATAGAATATTTTTATTTAGTTTTAATTTTGAATGACATTGACTTTAAGAAAGTATTATGAAAGATTTTAGAAAGTCATTTTATAATGATAAACAGTTTAACCGGTGAGGTGTAACAAATTTAAAATTGCGTGTGACTGACACTTAGCTTCAGAATATGTAAAGCAAGAAATACCATAACTGAAAAGAAGATGCAAACCCACAAGAGGTGGATCTTACCTGTGTTGGTAATTCTGTTTTGAGCACACACTTGGCTAGTGGGCGTCTGTGGAACGCTGTGCGTTACTCTGTCCTGCAGTCCCGCTTTGTCCCCAGCTTGTATTTCTTTTCTTTCTGTGAGCATTCAGGATGGGCAGCCTCGTTTCTCGTGGGGCTGGGCACACAGGGTCCCATCTGAAGGGTTCTTTGTGTGTGGGCAGGCAGTGGAATCCATCCAGGCCGAGGATGAGAGCGCCAAGCTGTGCAAGCGCAGGATCGAGCACCTCAAAGAGCACAGCAGTGATCAGCCAGCCGCGGCCAGCATGTGGAAGAGGAAGCGCATGGACCGCATGATGGTGGAGCACCTGCTGCGCTGTGGCTACTACAACACGGCCGTCAAGCTGGCGCGGCAGAGCGGCATCGAGGTGGGTCAGGTCGCAGACACTCTGCTTTTAGCTTTCGAACTAAGGCGGCAGCTTCTGAATATGTCAAGTGGTGCTTCTTATTCGCTTTGGTCGCTTAAACGTGCTCTGATTAGGAAAATGCAGAAAGGATCTCCACGCCTTTCCAGCAGTGACGCCAGGCACGCCCCAACATTGCTTTCTTGCTGCAGGAGCTTTAGATTTATCTCAGCTAGGGAGCATTTTCCATGTGGCTATTTTTTTTCCTAATTTTTTTTTTGAGGCAGGATCTCATTCTCACCCTGGGTAGAGTTCCATGGTCACAGCTCACAGCAAACTCAAACTCCTGGGCTCAAGAGCTCCTCCTGAGTCCTGATCCTCAAGAGTCCCATCCTCCAGAGTAGCTGGGACCGCAGGTGCCTGCCACCACACCTGGCTAGTTTTTCTATTTTTAGTAGACACAGGGTCTCCTTGTTCAGACTGATCTCCAACTCCGAGTTCAAGCAATCCTCCTGCCTCAGCCTCCCAGAGTGATGGGATTACAGGTGTGAGCCACCCTGCCTGCCATGTCAGTGTCAGTGGGATCAATGTTACAGCTGTAGACATAATCGACACTCGTGCCTTCTGAGCACGTTCTAGCTGCGAGTTCTGAAAGAAGCATGCTGGGTGGTGCTGAGTTTGTGACCTCGGCTCTCCTGGCCTGGCCTTTTCACACCCAGCTGCAACTTTGGATCCAGTTCTCTGGGTACAGCCCCACTGTTGATGGGCAGTTGCCCAGCACTGCAGAGTCTGGAGCAGTTGGAGCTCTCCTACCCCCACCCCACCCCTGGCCAATGAGCATGCCTATCACCTTGTCCCTGACCAGACCCCTCTGTTGGTACACAGTCTCCCAAGGCAGCATTCAAGGTGTGATGTATCCCCAGCCCACTCGTCTGACCTGTGGCCTCTCCCCACACCTAGACAAGTGCATAGCCCCCACCCGAGCCTCTCCCTCAGCTGGCTTCCTGCACACTCTCCCTCCTCTGTGTCTTCCGCCTGCTCCCTTCCCATGCACCCTCCCCACTGTGGCCTCCCTGGGCCTATCTCTGGCCCTTTCTGTCTACCCCAGGACCTTGTCCCTTCTCACAACTTAATTCCCACCAAGTGTGTGTGGCTCCCCTGTGACCAGCCTGAGCTGTGGCCACCTTAATGTCCGCATGGGCATCTGCAGGGCCCACTACCTGCACTCACTGTGCTCCCTGGGCCTGGCGTCCACTCTGGGCACCCCCTCCTCACCCTCAGACTGACCTCTGAGAAAAGGGAGTGAGATACTGCCTCTTGGCCTCCATGTCCTCCCTCACACCCAGTCCAGTTTACCTGCTTCAGTTCAAGGACTTTGCCTGGAGCCTCGACCCTTACTCAAGCCTCTCGCCAGAGCAGTCTCCCCAGACACCTTGGTAGGTGTCCCCTTCCCTGCCTGCCCCTCTCCCAGTGCGCCTACAGGCACTTTCCTTGGTGGTGGTGGGGAGTCCAGGGAGGCCCCTGCTGAGCTACCTGAGAGTGTCCTGTGGGGTGTGGCATCCCCAGTGTAGACAGCTGGCACATCAGTGTTAAGCACCTGTGGTCCTCGGCCAGTGTGCAGGGTGCTGCCCTCAACGCTGTGCAGCCTTGACTGGCTGCAGACATCCCTCTGCCCTGTCTCCTTGAGGGCTCTGGCATGCATACCAGATGTGCTTGTTCCCTGGCCTCTGCCCAGCCTCTGCTGCCCTGCCCTTCTGGCTCTGTTCTCCTCTTTCACTGGGATGTCATAGCCAAGCCACTGAAAGCCTCAGGCAGCTCTCTGGAACCCACTCTGCCGAGGAGCCTGGGCTCCTGAGATGGGACTGAGGAGGGTGGGGCTGCCACGTGGCAGCTCCAGTGCCCCTGCTCCTCATGCCTTTCCCACCCACCTGCCAGCCCAGCCCAGCCTTCCACTGCCCTCTCCTCTGGACACTCCATGCTTTCCCCTTGGCCTGCAGGGTGTGACCAGGGCTGTCTTTTTTTTTTTTTTTTTAATTTGGCCGGGGCTGGGTTTGAACCCGCCACCTCCGGCATATGGGACCGGCGCCCTACCCGCTGAGCCACAGGCGCCACCCAGGGCTGTCTTATGGTGGTCAGTGAAGCCTCTTGACTCCAGAAGTGCATGCACTGTTGGACAGGGAGGGGTGAAGTGATACAGGGGCTATGCTGCAGACACAGTGTAGTCTGCAGCCGTTGCAGGGGCTCTGCAGGCTAAGAAAAGTGGTTGGGCTTTGCCTTATCAGGATGAGACACTGAGCACATCTGTCCCAGAATGGGCCCAGAGCCACTGTGTTCGGGTGGCCTGAGTAGAGCCTGTGGTGTGTCAGGGCAATGGTCCCCTTCCCTGAGGCAGCCTGGGAGGGCTGAGCTGAGGACATGGGACCCAGGGAGCTGCTGCTGTGATTCAGGTGAGACTAGCTGGCAGGGCCAGGGCCCTTAGGTCACAACATGCACCAAAACTGGAGATCTGGCCACCCTAGGAGGACGTTCGCAGGTTCTGGTTGAGGTGAGATCTCAGACAGAAAAGGAAGTGTTGCTAGCATGGAAAAGGTGCTGTGAAAAGAGCATCAGGCTGGCCCCGTGGGACTGTGAGCTTCGATAGCCAGAGAGACAGTCACTCATGGCAGTGACTGGTGCCCAGCTGCACTGCCTTGGTGTTCACATCGCGTGAGACAGAGCTTGCTTTCTCTGGGGTGGTTTCTGTTTCTGTTTGCGTTGGATGAGTTGCCCCTCCACTCAGCTTCTCATCTTGACTGTGACTCACACCTGCAAGGGTCCATCGGTGTCAGAGAAGGCAGCACAGAGATCCTGCCATCACAGCGGAACTGTGGGTTGCTCCATGTTCTCTTGTTTTCTTAGAAATCATTGGTTTTAGCTGGTTAAGTATTGGTCATAATGTGCTTTCTGTTATGTGTTATTCACCTACCATTTATTTCAGAATAGGAGGTTGCTGGGGAGGGGGCGGTATGGCCAGTCTGCATGTGTCAATTGCTGACCCGGGTCCCCCCATGCCCAACGAAGGTACAACCTGGGTCCTCTGGCCAGGCAACTGAGTCTGCACCTCCCAGTCCTCATGGCCATTCTGTTCCCAGGGTAGAAGTTTGGCGCTCTCTGTCTCAGGACTCGCAGGTGTGGGCTGGAGGTGAGCCTGGGCCCTGCTCTAACTGGAGCCGCCTCTTTCTTCTAAGGACCTGGTGAATATAGAGATGTTCCTGACAGCCAAGGAAGTGGAGGAGTCCCTGGAGAGGCGTGAGACAGCCACCTGTCTGGCCTGGTGCCATGACAACAAGTCCCGGCTCCGGAAGATGAAGGTAGGTGGAGAAAGCACTCCCAGGAGGGCAGTCCTACCTGAGAGGCACACCTCCTCCTGCAACTGGGGCTGGGACTGATGTCTGACCAGGGTGGGTGGGGAGCACAGGCAGCAAGTTTGGGCTGTTGGGCCTCGGGCTAGGAGGCAGAACAGTCCCCCACCAGCACTGAGGGATGCAGAGAGCTGGTTAAGAAGTCCTCATCCGTGCGAGGTGGTGGTACTCTCACTGAAGATGTGTTTGTCTAAACCCACTCTGAATGTAAACAACAGACCTTGAATCTGCTCACCAAAAGATATTTCCTAGAGCTCACAGAAACATCTTAGCTTACACTAACCAGCCTCCACCTCTGCCAGGAAACTCTTTGTTTTCTGAACTGAGCACTGCTCCCCCTTGCCTTGGTTGAGCTTGTTGGTGTCACACAGTCACCAGCTGAGAGGGACTGACTCTGCTCCTCTGGGATGGGTTGAGAAGTGCAGTGGCCTCCTCTCCCCACAGAGTGTGTGGGTCTTAGTGTGAAAACCCTGTCGGAGAGGCGGGAGTGGGTGTGACCCACAGCACCAGCCCACACGGTGCCAGCCACACTCCCTCCCAGAGGGACACCCTTCATGGTGAGAGCAGGTAGGACCTCTCTGTTGTGACGGGCTGTCCCTCGAAGCCTAATGACCTACCAGACAGCACTACTGCGGAGGTCCTGAGGCTCTAGCCTGGACCATGTGGGCTGTGGTCTGAAACCTCTGTGGGGCTGACCGGGTCAGGGACAACCGTGCTGAGTGCATACCCATGAGGATGTCAAGATCGAGTGGAGCAAAGTAGCCGCCCCCAAGTGCACCTTAAGACT
This sequence comes from Nycticebus coucang, assembly GCF_027406575.1. Lineage (NCBI taxonomy): Eukaryota > Metazoa > Chordata > Mammalia > Primates > Lorisidae > Nycticebus > Nycticebus coucang. The sequence goes on along the minus strand of NC_069802.1, from coordinate 38,287,844 downwards.
ACCCATGACACAGAAGCGTGCCTGTCAGGAAATACTAGCTGAACAAAGCTAGATGCAGTGTCTGTGCCATCTGTGTCTGCTCAGGAGCCAGGGTGGAACCCCGCACTGTGCTGCTTGGCCCCAGTGGGGGCAGTCACAAGCATCTGGTTGGAAGAAGCAGCTTTTGAACCACATGTTTCACCTAGTTGGAAAGTAAATTTTAAGATAATGGGGTGCTAAATTAATATCTGTTGAGCCACCCTGTGTTCTCAGGGCCTTCAGGGTGCAGGATAGGGCCCATGCGTCGAGTCTGTGCAGTGCACTTGTGGTCCACCCTGTGCGTGTGCAGACTCCTGTCACTTTAGATAGAGTCTGAGCCTGATCCTCACTGCGTCTCCTGAGCACACTGGCACACCAGCTACGTGAGCACTAGCCTATGAGAGCAGAGAGCTGTTGTGTGCTATAAAGGTATAAAAAACCTATTTGTGAAGCAGTGGCTGTGTTAACTTGGAGGACTGCCCTTCTGGGATGTCCACACAGTGGCTCCTTCCTGATTGTCGGCAGCTGAGTGGCATCCACCAGCTGTAGAAGCAGTAGTCATTTGGCTGCCCCCAGGAGGTAGGCAGGGCCCTGGAAAGGCGTGGCCCCAGCTTGGGAAGTAGATAGCTGACCATGGTCTGTCTGCTCATCAGCGGGGCTGGGGCTGGGGCTTGGGCTCGGAGGGAGCCCTGAGGATAGCTTTATCGTCCTCACGGGTCTGTACCAAAGCTGGTACTTACTCGAGTTGGTGACAGACTCTGCCCCAGCTGAGGACATAGGCAGTGGGGGGTCTTCCCTGGTCCCATCCGTCCCTGTTCTGAGCACCTATTGCATGGCCAGGTCTGAGCTCCACTCTGGAAGGTAAGTGGTGCTCTGGCTGGCTCTTGGTGCCTGGGTGGCACGGTCCACCCTCACCCCCGTTCAGAGCCTGCTACAGGTGCCCGTGTGGCAGAGATAGGGCTGCAGGCTGGGAAGGCGGTGTGAAGGACTTGTTATGGACTAGCTTTAAAGTTAGGTTTTAGGCACTTGGGGTTGATTTCTTTCTTCCCATGCAGAATTTCTCTTGAGGCCATCCTGTGATCTGAAGGCTGTGGACTTGGGTTCTCATTTGTCCTTCTGAGACTTGACTTGTTCAGGTCATTGTCTATGTCCTGTTTTCAGTAGAAAGCCCCGAGTATGTTCTGAAACCACGTTGAAGACCTTAAGGTCCAACTTCTCATCCAGGATGACAGAAGTTAACTTTGCTGCTTACTCAGCCAGTTTGAGCCCAGGTTGGGTTGGTACATGTACTGCTAAGATTTTTAGAGTTTGCATCTCTCAGAGCTTCACCCCTGTCCCCGGCCTCCCCTCCTTGGGTACAGTGTTTCCCTCCTGGCAGCCCCAACCCAGACCCTTTTGAGGAGCTTCCCTCTCTTGGGGCCCTGGGCCTTGCAGTGAGACAGAAGCCCACACCCCATGTGCTCCCCCCACCCCCACACACACACACACCTGGGCCTGGGCACTGGCTCTTGTCCTGGAGCACCCTCCACAGATGCAGCACTGCTGGTCAGTCTTTGCTGGGCGCTCCCACCTCAGCCTCAGGCTCCCCACGAGGTCACCCCACATCTTGCACCTTGGGTGCCATCTCCTCCCCAAGGCGTCTCCAGCACAGCCCTTGGCATGGGTGGCACTCATTTGACACTGAGGGTCAGACTGTCCAGCTGGGATAAAGGAGCATGTTAGGGGGAGGCAGCCTGGGGGCTGCACGAGTGCCCTCAGGACCACAGTGGTGTTGGGTAGGACCTGGAACCCCTCTGTCCTTGAGGACCAGTGCCTTGCCTGTGCTCACCCTTTTCTGGGTCCTGTGGCTGCCTAGTGGCTGGACCCACTGTTCTCCTCTCCCCACAGCCCGAAGGCCTGAGCCCCCTAGGCCTGTCTTTTAGTCAATGACCCTGGGGTTGAGAGTGGGACTGTCACACCCCAGCGCAGCTGCATGGGGAAGGGCAGTTTGTGTGTCCACCTGCCTTCAGATGCCCTCTGAGGGGCTCATGCTCTGTCCGTGGGGTCTGCAGGGTGACATTGTGCGCTAAGTGCTGCTCCATCTTTGCCCTCAGAGCTGCCTGGAGTTCAGCCTACGGATTCAGGAGTTCATCGAGCTCATCCGGCAGAACAAGAGACTGGACGCAGTGAGGTAGGATGGCTCGAGGCGATGCAGGTGGGAGGGCCAGGTGCTCATGGGTGGCCCCTGCCTGCACTTCCCCCTCAGGGCCTGGGTTCTTCAGTGTGATTGGCTCTGTCTGACTAGGAGTCTGCTTCTCTCTATGTTCGTAGTGGCCCAGGGAACACCCCAAACAGGTCGTGGCCACCAGTGCGTGTCCAGGCCCCCACTGCTACTGGCTGAGCTACATTGTTGTCACAGCCATCCACACAGAACACACGGTGTGGGGCTGCAGGTCCTGTCCCAGGGCTGTCCCTGAAGGGCTGGTCCTTGGTTCAGGGAATTCTCGGTTTCACCAGGGAGATTACTGATGGTACGGCACCCTTGGCTTTCCCTGGCCTGTCTCTGACCTGAGGAACACTGGCTCAGGGCAGGGTACAGGGCACTGAGGCTGGTTGGCTATATGGCCTCACCTGGTAGGGGCCTGGCAGTTAGGCCCAGGGACACTAGCCATTGCTTCTGCTCAGCCTCACTGGGGTCCACAGTGTCCATAGAGTGAGAGAGGCCAGGTGCAGGTTCCCATTTGCCTCCTAGGCTGGATGATATTAGCAGTGTGGTGAAGCCTCCCTGGGCCTGGCTTGGTGGGCTAGCCACTTGGTGCTCTCTGTATGGATGGAGGCGGGTCCTTAGACTCATTTGCTGTGGCTCCTGCCAGGTGACCCCTCGGTGCTCTGTGAGTGGGTGGTTGCAGCAGCCTTGACAGCTATATGCAGGCTTGCCGGTGCCTGGGTGGCAGGGACTGAGTTGCCCATTGAGTCTGCCAAGGAGCATGCAGAACGGGACATGCCTGCTAGGATTCGGGCGCCACCTGTGGTGGCCCAAACCTGCCTATCTGGGTAGTAACAGTCCTCCCACGCTGAAGGGAGGCGTGGCCAATTCAGCATCGCACTCCTTGGCAGGACCCAAGACCAAGCTGGGCACGTGGTCGAAGGGTTGTGTATGCATGAGCATTCCTGCAGTGAGCCTGGCCCACAGATGGGGGGAGGAGGCTGAGAGTGGGGCTGTGTGTGCCCGTGGTCCCTATGGGGCTGGGACTCTTACCCTTCCTAGTCTTTTCTGCTTTGGCCTTGGTGCTGATATCCACAGGGAGTGTCTGCCAGGCCATGGCTGGGCTTGCTTCCTTCCAGAACAAACCTGAGCCTCCCAACTGGGCCTGGTGTCAGACCAGACTGCCGGTGGTTCCTGAGTGCTCTCTGCAGCTGGTCTGAGCACACCACAGGCTGTGGCGAGGGTATTACCCTGCTGGGCAGAGCCTGTCCTAGAGGCCCTGGGGTGGGGGCAAGGCCCGAGGTACCTTTGCTGCTGATAACGGGGCCCTGCCCTTTGCCTCGGCTGTTGCCAGGGTGATATGGGTCCCACACATGGCTTCCCTGTCCCATCCCATGTTGCCGTATGTCCTGAGGCTTCAATCCCCTCCCCAGCTAGTTTGATGGACGGCACCCCCAGTGCAGTGTGGGATGGTTGTGATGTGAACTTTGTCATCTCTTGAGACTGGGGGCAGGTGCTGCCAGAGCCATCCCAGAGGTGAGTCACCACACTCAGGGGCCTGGTTAGGGTGGCCTGGCTTGGGTCCACCATGGCCCTAGAGTGCCAGGCCCTATGTCAGGTGGAAGACTGCAGGGCCAGGTGGGGGAGCCTGGTGTCCAGGCGTTAGCTCTGAGCCTGGCACAGGACACGTGGATCAGTGGGCAAGCTGTGCCAGACAGTGCTGGCCACTGCCTAGACTGTCGCTGTGGGTCCCTGGGACAGCTGGGGGCACAAGAGCAGAGGAGCAGGGTGCCACCTTGGTGGGTCAAGGCCTTTATTAGAACCTAAAGTAACAGGACTAAGTGTGTTCTCACGGGAACCTGCAGGGGGCACTGTCCTGGGAGAGGTGCAGCATGATGTCAGGCTGACAGGTGTGGGCAGGGGTATGTGTGTGGCTGAAGCTAAGCTCCTGGCATGTGTCCCATGGTTGTCTGTGAGGGCAGGAGGAAAAGCTGGGTTGAGAGTCTCCCAAGGGCTTCAGCTGGGCCTTTTCGCCTGGCACCCTGTGCAGAGCAGCTCCTGCCAGCTGAGTTCACAGAGTGCATCCTGCTGTGGACACAGCAGGCTTGGGGGTAGGGGCTGGTCCTGGCAGGCAGGGTTTGGGAGAGCTGGTTCTGGCAGACAGGGTGGGGCCTACATCCTGCTCCAGGCCACACCTGCCTTGGTGTTGGTAGGTTTGCCAAATGTGAAGTGTAAGCTGCTAGTGGCTACTTTTTGACATTTCTAATTGTTGGTAGACAAGTTGGCCAGTATCCATCCCCAGCTGGCCAGGATGGCTTCTGTGTGGAGTTGCCTGTGCTCAGCTCCAACTCAACCTGGCCAGGTGCAGTTCAAGTATTTTGTCTTCTGGGGTTTCCATCATATATTCACACTCTTAAAGAGGACCTCTGCACTGGGCACAGTGGCTCATGCCTGTAATCTGAGTACTCTGGGAAGCCAAAATGGGTGGATTGCTTGAGCTCACAAGTTCGAGACCAGCCTGAGCAAAAGCCAGACCCCATCTCTCCTAAAATAGAAAAACTGAGGCAAGAGGATCACTTGAGCCAAAGAGTTGGAGGTTACTGTGAGCTATGATGCCACAGTACTCTACTCGGGGTGACAGCTTGAGACTTTGTCTCAAAAAACAAGTGGACCTCATGTTTCCTCCGTTGGCCATGTGGTGGTTGTTGAGGAAATGTCCTTGTTATATCTCCTGGGCACGCACCAGACCTCTGTTCTGCCTGCTCTGCCAGACCCAGGGCAGCCCTACTTGTGTGGACTCATGGGGCCACCACCTGCCACTTTCCTGCCACCTGCATCTGGTTGCTGGGACTTGTATATCAGGAAATAGTGGGTGTGGCCATGCCACCTATAGGCAGCGAGGCAGGAACTGTCTGCAGGACTTTTACTTGCTGGTGAGACAAGAAATATAGTATTGATTCTGCGATCAAACAAATGCATCAATGTTGAATACATGTAACTGAAGAGACTAAATTAGCCCTGTGACAGGTCTGGGAAGATGTGAAGTGGCCGGCTCAGTGAAACAACTCCGATTTGCCATATTCTCTGTGGTTTTTGAGGGACAGAAGTGTTGGGGCGGGGAGGTTGAGGTGTTTGGCAACAGCGAGAGCTGCTGGCTGCAAACTGATGGATTTAGTCTTTGACGTGGGAATTAGATCACTCACGTCCACACCTGCCCATGGCTCAGGCATCAGAATCTCACGCTGTCCTCACTGTTCCCCCCAGAACCCCCCTCCATTGCCCTATTGGTGCTTCCATCTCATGGCCTTGCTGTCCCTTGGGCTGCTTGACCCCAATGTGAGCTACAGTCTCCAGCCACACATTATTCTCTGGCACCTCAGAGCTTGGTCTTATCCAGTGCCACCCTATTGCTAACGGGCTCAGTGCCAACCTCGTGTGGACATGGGCCTGGTTGTGCTGCATTGGCCCTGCTCCCTGGGCAGAGGGGCTGTTGGCAGGGAGGACTTTAAGCTCAGAGGACATAGTAGGCATTCTTGGGACTACCATAGAGTGGTGACCACCAGGACCCAATGGCCTTGCCCAGAGGGAGCCCTTGGAGGGTGGCCAGCACATGAGGAGGCAAACAGATTCTGGCCGTGGTTCCTGGGCACTGTCCTTTTCTGCCTTAGTCTCCCAGCTAGGCAAGACCTGACCTGGGGCATCTGCAAGTGTGTGTGGGGCAGGAGGGCTGAGGCCTTTGTTCTGTGGGGTTGTACTGGGATCCTCTCAGTGGGATTCCCTGTGCAGGCAGAATGGGGACCCCATTTTTGTCAAGTAAAAAAGTAAGCTAGGCTCAGCCCCTGTAGCTCAGCAGTTAGGGCTCTGGCCACATACACCGAGGCTGGCGGGTTTGAACCCAGCTGGCCTGCTAAAAACAATAATGACAACTGCAACAGAAAAATAGCCAGGTGTTATGGCAGGCACCTGTAGTCCCAGCTACTTGGGAGGCTGAGGCAGGAGAATCGCTTAAGCCCAAGAATTTGAGGTTGCTGTGAGGTGTAATGCCGTGGCACTCTACCCAGGGCAACCGCATGAGACTGTCTCCAAAAAAAAAAAAAAAAACAGTAAGCTAAGCGAGACCTAATAAAGGAAAGTCAGCTAGTTTACCTTTAAACCAGCTGTTGATAAATTTCTTATCTGAGCAAGTTTCCTGCTTTTCCTAGAAGCCTGGCCTGTTGGAGATACAGCTTGCAATCACCCCTGCTGGGTCTGTAAACACTCTGAAGGAATAATGGCCACAGAATATGTTGTGTGCCAGGCCTAGCAAGAAACATTAACTAGGTCGTCTCTGCCTAGTTAACAGTCAAAGCAAATACCCATTTTGGAGATTTGTATTTGGCTGGGGCAGAGATCAGCTCGAGCCCTGAAATAGGGGTAGGGGGCTTATATCCCTTATCACAAAGGAAAACCCTCTGTGGTGGTGATAAGAGGAAAATTCCTCTCTTCCACCAATTCTTCAGAGGAGATTGACACCAGTGGCGTTTTACTCCACAGTGAACTAGCTGGTATAACACCCCCCTCGAATCTGTGTGTATGACCACAGACAGGAGGCTGCCCACACACAAGGCTCAGGTTCTGAATTTCTCAAGACTACTCAGACCCTTAAAGTTAATGATTGTAGAAACAATAGAAGCTGATATGCTTACTCAGAGAAACTGCTGACATTTTAGTTCCCTTCCTCAGCTTACCCTCTGGGCTAATGAGCAAATAGCTTTCAATAAAAGCTGAGTGGAACTGACACTCAGGCTACCCACCAGAACCCCACAAACAGGCAGTGGTCCTCTATGCTCCCACCTTTGAAAATTGTCTGTTCTGTCTCTTCAATTGTCTTGTTTGTCTCTTCTTGTTTCTAACTTTACATTTCTTCAGTCAACTGCCACCACATCCACAGGTCTTAATGGACCCTGCCCCCGGGGTGGGACCCTGGCACCCTGGGGCCTTGGGGTGAGCATTGGGAGTTCAGTTCCTTGTAAACCCCTGTCACTTTACAGGGCTCAGGGTGGGTGTCCTGCTGTGCAGCTCTGGCAGGCCCCACCCAGCAGGCCCACTTGGACGAGACGCTTGCTTTCTGCCTGGGCTTGACTCTGAAATTGGAAAACGTAAACTTAAATGTGCCAAATGTTGTTTTGTAGACATGCAAGAAAGCACTTCAGTCAGGCTGAAGGGAGCCAGCTGGATGAGGTCCGCCAGGTCATGGGCATGCTGGCCTTCCCACCAGACACACACATCTCCCCATACAAGGTAACGTCTGCGCTGGCGGGGCCTCAGGTGTCCTCATGGGATATGTGTGTGGGCATCCTTCTGCACTAGGAAGGGGTCTTCCAGGCCTGCATTTTCTGTCTTATGACCATTTATAGATCAGAAATTTGACTCGGAGAGGTTCCTGGCGCTCTCAGCCGAGGAAGTGTGTCTGGGGTGGGGAGACACACTTTGCTGTTGCTCTATTCTTCTCTCTGCAGCCCCTTATTCAGATGTTAGCCTGGGTGGGCTTCTGTGTGTCTCTCACTGGGGTTTTATATTTTATCCACAAATGTCGGAGTGTCTGAATCCCTGTTGTCACCAGCGGGGCCTCGTGCTGGTTCTGCCCCCTTTTTCCCCTACTGGTCTTGCTCTTCCTCCTCTGCTTGGGGTCACTGGTCTTCTGTCCTCAGCTCAGCCCACTGTGGATGGTCCCCTGTTCTTTGACCTTGTGGGTTGATGTGGAAGTCTCGTGAGGATGTGGTCATGCACCATCACTGTCCTGGTAGCCTGTGTTTTGAACCAGCTCACCAACTGGGGCCTCAGCTGCTGGCTTGCTGGGCACACGTGTAGTTGCAGGAGCTGTGGTCCATGGTGGGGAAGCCTTCAGTCCCTGGAGGCGGCGCAGTTTGTTCTCTGGACCTTGAAGTTGTCCAAGGCAGGGTGTTTGCCCTGCAGCCCCAAGGTGTCTGCATGTCAGGACCACCGCCTAGGGTTGCTAGCAGAGCCTTGGGCAGACCCAGCCCCACTGCCTGGGTGGGGGTGGGGGAGCTGCTGAGCACTCTCTTATCCTGACTGCATTCACATGGATTGAGTGTTTGGGACGTCTTATAATACAGTTACCAATCCCAAGGCTCTCCAGGTGTTTAGTCTAAACTTTTCAGATCTTAAACCAACATCTTGTGTTTCTCTTTTTGTTCTGGAGACGATTTTGTTAGAAATGTAAGAAAGGCCGACTCCCTCTGGTTTAGTGGGTATATGCAGTGTGTCTCTCCTCCTGGACTGGCAGCAAAGAGGGAGGCAGATCTGCAGGTGTCCCCAGGGCAGAGCCATCTCTGCAAGAGGTTCCCCAGCACAACTCCCAGCCCATGGCCCACCAGGCTGCTTAGCTGTGAGTGGCCAGAGGGAAAACACTAGGACGTACATGAGAATACCCTGGCGTGGGGAACATACCGTTTAGTGTACAGGAAACTCACAGAGAGTGGGACAGGGCTGTGTCTTGCAAGCAGCATGCTTAGGAGGCTCTCAGCAAACCCACAAGAGGCGAGGCCCTGTCTGGTTGTCGAGGGAGAAACAGGAGGAGGCTCTGTGCTCAGAGGAGGCCCAGCCCCAAGCTTGAGTGCTAGGAGCTGCTGCTGTCTATGGAGAAATTTCTGTACTAAGGTTTAATCCTATGTGGACTTCGCTTTGTTAAAAATAAGATTAAAAACAGTTTTTTTAAAACCTTGGAGTGAAGTATGATATTTTCCTCACACAAAATGGCTTGAGGCATCCCTGGCGACAACTCCCTCCCACCAGAAGGCTCTTCTGTCTCCTCTCTGCTTCTGTGCATGCCCACACTGTCTCTGCCCACACAGTCCCCACCTATCCTGACCCCACCTGCCCTGTCCCCGCTCACTTGCATGTATTGAATCGGGGCCTAAGATTTCTTAGGGGCAGATGTTAATCAGGTTTAATTTACTGTTCTGTGACACTGAACCCAGGTGCAGTGACTATTTTCCATTTGACAGATGTCCCTGAAGCAGGTCTTTGCCTTTGGCCCTATGCTCTGGTGCTCTGACGCTCTGCAGGCTGTCCCTCTAGCCCACTGAGTCTGTTTTTGTCTCAAGGCCATAGGAACCACCTATTCTGGACTGTTGGAACCATTTACCACAGGCGAGGGCACACACGGATGTTAGGAACATGTCCTACAGGGAGCTTGTCCATGCCAATCTCAGGGCAGCGTGTGGTTGGGGCACTGGGAGCCAAGGACACCACTTCAGCCCATCCACCCCCACACACAAACACACCCTGGGCCCAGCACATTCTGCTCTGTCTTTCAGGACCTCCTGGACCCAGCCCGGTGGCGGATGCTGATCCAACAGTTCCGATACGACAACTACCGCCTGCACCAGCTGGGGAACAGCTCGGTGTTCACCCTCACACTGCAGGCTGGCCTCTCCGCGATCAAGACGCCGTATCCTCCCGCTGCCCTCTCCACTTGGTGCTGTGTCTTCAGGGAATTTTAAGACTCATCCCCCACCTCTCCACCCTTGTCCTCTGGAAATGTGCTGTGTCCCTCTGTGGAATGGCGCCGATTCCCACCTTGGGCCTGCACAATGTTGGGGGTGGGGAGGGGAGACCCCTGGGAAGGTCTGAGCACCTGGGCTGCATTGTCCATCAGTAGTCTCAGCTGTCTGTGCAGGAGCCCTGTGTGGGCCTGAAAGCAGGTGTCCCCGTGTGTTCCTACAGCTGGAGTGCTGACCTGTTGGTGGTTCCTGTCTGGTTCTGGGTGCCCTGCACAGTTTTAGAGGTCTGGACCCTGGCCATGCAGGACAGTGCTTCCTTCTCCAGTTAGCTCATAGGAGAGGCTGCGCAGATCTCTAGGTCTGGTAGCTCCCTCAGGCATGAGTGTCAGGCCCCTCAGAGCTGTGCCCTCACTGTAGCACCATCAGACCCCAGGCCCTGGCCCTGACCTGCTAGTCACCCTCTCTCAGCACCAGTGTCCAGTGCTGACACCATGGCAGGACACCTTGGGGTAGGACTCAAGGCCTGTCAAGGGGACTCTGCCCCTCCTGGGACTGCCCCTGCCCCCTCCTGGGACTGTCCTTGCCCCTGCTACTCCTGAGACTGTCCTTGCCTCTTCTGGGACTATCTCTGCCCCTGCCTCTCCTGAGACCGCCTGTGCCTCTGCCCCTCCTAAGACTGTCTCTGCCACTGCCCTTCCTGGGACTGTCCCTGCCCCTGCCTCTCCTGGGACTGCCTGTGCCTCTGCCCATCCTGAGACTCTATGCCACTGCCCCTCCTGTGACTGTCCCTGCCCCTGCATCTCCTGGGACTGCCCGTGCCTCTGCCCCTCTTGAGACTGTCCCTGACCCTTCCAGGACTATCCCTGCCCCTGCCCCCTGCTTTAACCAACCCTGCCCCTCATGTGGTAGTCAAGTGCCCATGAGGTAGTGATCATCCCAGAATGACACCTGGACCTGGCTGTCTAGGGCTTTGCATTGTGGTCCCAGCTCCTTGTTCTTCCTGCCTGAGGGACTCACTGAGGAGGAACTTGTGCCCATGCTGCCTTTTCCCAGGTTCCAGAGGTGTTTCTGGTTTGGGGCTCTTGCCTATCCTGACCAGAGGTTGTGGGGGATAGGAGGGATTCGGGTGGAGCAGTTCTCACCCCTCTTTATCCCGTTGGACTCCATGGAGGCTGTTGTCCCATTGAATGGAACGTTTTCTTCACCCTGTGTTTGTCTTTTGTTTGGTGCTTGAGTGGCTGCAGTGGGCCTTGTCTGCCCCTGGCTTCCCTAGGAGTCCCCGAGGTCTTCCTTAACACAATGCAGACAGTGCTACAAGGAGGACGGCAGTTCCAAGAGCCCGGACTGCCCTGTGTGCAGCCGGTCCCTGAACAAGCTGGCACAGCCCCTGCCCATGGCCCACTGTGCCAACTCCCGCCTGGTCTGCAAGATTTCTGGCGACGTGATGAATGAGAACAACCCGCCCATGATGCTACCCAACGGCTACGTGTATGGCTATAATGTGAGTGTCAGGGGGCCCATCTGTGCCTGGGCGTCACTTAGCTGTGGATGGGCAGTGGGGAAGGAGTGGGAGGGCAGGGGACAAGCGAGCCTTCAGGAAGTACCTATGCGTGGCGGGAGGCTTGTTCCCTAATGGCTCCTTTTGTGGCTTTTCGGGGAACCCTGTGTTTGTTCTAATGCATTCCTGGTCTCATTTTTCAGTCTCTGCTTTCTATCCGTCAAGATGATAAAGTTGTTTGCCCAAGAACCAAAGAAGTCTTCCACTTCTCCCAAGCTGAGAAGGTGTACATCATGTAGGTCCCCCCCGGCCTGGCCACACCCTGGGGGCCTCCTGAGCCCCAGCCTGTGCCACTTCTGTTCCTTGCGACCAAAGATCAGTGAGCAACAATAAATACTCGTAGGAAGAAAGGAAATGAGACTTAATGAGTTTGTACTTGAAAACATTCTGATCAGTGGGATTTTGGATTTTGTAACATAAATCAGCAACCTGATGCTTCTGAAAAGTACTTTCCACTTTTAAAGGAATCATCTCCTCTCTGTAAAGACCCAAGCACCTGGAACATTTCAAAGTAGGACTGCGATTCCCTGAGGGCTCCAGTCCCTCCCTCCCACTGCTGAGACTGGAGAAGGGCCGGTCCTTCACCAGCTCATGTCGGCCTGGCATGGCCAGGGAGAGGTGGTAACTGCCTGGTGCCACAGGATTCCCTTGTGACTTTGTTCTAGAGCTGCTGCCAAACGCCAGTGCCACAGCCTGCAGGGGGCTAGGTCCAAGGGCTGCCCCCGCCTGTGGGCAGTGCCGGGGCTCAGCAAGTGCATAGCTCAACTTCACACCTTTCCTGCCGCCTTAGTCCTCGCTCTGAGAATGTATTTACGTGGAAATCTGTGGGACTGACTTTCTGCAGAGGCCTTGCTGGATGGTTCTGTAACTCCAGAGTGAAAGTATTGTTCATGACAGAAACTAATAGTTCAGTTGAAGTGAGTCCCAATGGCTTTTCAAAACGAATGAACCATTGTAGTTTATACAAAACCATATCGTAGAGGTTTGTATTTAGCGCTTATTTTTGCATGTTGATGTTGATTAGCTAATAAACTGTAAATGTCACACATGTTAATAAAAGGGCTTTTTATTCTTCTGTGTGAGGTGGCTGCTGCCTTGGGTTGTGCTCTGCTCCCCTCTGCCTGGTCAGTGTGGCCATGTGGGGCCTGGGTTTGCCTCATGTAGCCATAGTGGACCAGAGTGTGGCTGGAGACCACCCCAGCCTAGTCAGACAGCCTCAGGAGCTGCCCTGAGGGATGACGGTGCCAGCATCTTGAATTCTGAGGTCAGAGCTAGTCCTGCCAACCCAGCCAGTGCCCTCATGGAGGCAGGAGGCACAGCCCTGGGGGTGGCCCTGGTTGGAGGACAATTCCATCAACTCCATCCCTAGTTCCTGGGGCCTTCCAGCCCTTGTCTGTTACTGGGCAGGGGCTGGGGACCTGAGCTGGGGGTGGGCCGTGGCTGCCAGCCCCCTTGCTGACCAATTCACGTTCTCTGCAGGGCCCCGTCCCCACTCCCCTACTCTCCAATTCTGTAGCAGGCTTTGCTCCCCTCAGCCTCGGCTCTTCCTCATGTGGGCTGCTGGGGCCCAAAGGTAGTCACGCATTCCTCTGAGGGTGCTCACCAGAGCTGGGCCTTGGCTGAAGCAGGAATCTGGGATGTCCCCTGCTGGCCTTGGTTCCCTGAGGCTATGTCCTGATGAAGCCATAGTCTCCAGGCTACCATCCTCTGCTCTGCTATGGGGTCTCCCTATGACTTGGGCAATGTATGTTGCCCACATGCCGCCAGGGCTGTGGCTGGCCTGGTGCCCTCCTCCTCCACCCCTAAGGCCCGGTGATGGAGGTGCAGGTGCATAACGGCTCTTCTGTGCCCTCTAACTGTACAGGACCCAATTACAGCACCCTCAGCCGACTGCACACCTAGCACCAGTCTCATGATGTGCCTGGGCTGTCATGAGTACTGTCTTCTCGTCCTTCTGTTCCTTTCACCCCTGTTCAGTTGAAGCATAATGTACTGGAGTGCTCACATACTGTGGTCACATAACGACTTGAATGTCACGTGCACGTATGTGCCAACCTCCCCATAAGGGTTCTGTGAACCATCAGTTACCAGAGAGGGCTCACCTGGTTCTTGAACTCCACAAAAATGGAATCCCTAGTGTGGCCTCCCTCCACTAGGTGCCTGTCATGGCAAGTTTCTGTTCTGTTCAGAGCTGTGAGTGCCCCACCCATGGGGTGAGCACAGCAGCTCGTGCTTCTACAAATGAGTGGACATCTGAGTTCTTTCCAGATATGCTGCTATGAACACTTTTCTAAGTGGCTTTTGCTGGATACATCTCTTTGTGCAAAGATATAGGAAGAACGAGGCTGGCCACAGGTTTGGCTCCAGCAAATGAAGACAGTTTGCAAAGTGCACCAGCCTGTACCCACCTGAAGTGGGTGGGATCCTGACTGCCCACATCCTCACTAGCACTCAGCACAGGGAATCTTTAGACATTCCATTGGTTACGAATGTTATCTCAGTGTGTTCTTACTTGTAAAAATTACATACATTAAAATGTACGTATCTTAAGTAAATACTCTTATAAATGTACACCTACACGTAACCAGGTGTAAAACGTTCCCATGACCCCAGGAACTCACACCTTCTATCTTCCAGGCATCCACAACGCTCTGCCGTCACTACTGGGATTTGCTCACCACAGATCAGGTGTGCGTTTGTGTCAGTCAAACCAGAGTGTCTGTGCTTGTGTGTCTGACTCACTCCATTCAACAGATGCTTTTGAGATTCAGCCCCTTCATCACCCTTTCTGTGCAGCTGATGAGTTCACATGCACCATTGTTTATCCACTCTCTTTTTTTTTTTTTTTGGCCGGGGCTAGGTTTGAACCTGCCACCTCCGACATATGGGACCGGCACCCTACTCCTTGAGCCACAGGCGCCACCCGTTTATCCACTCTCTTGATGAACATTTAGGTGTTCCCCGTTTTTTGGCTAACATGAATAAAGCTGTTACGAACATTTCTGTATAGGCCTTTTTGTAGACATTATTTTCATTATTTTTGGAAGTAATTTTCTGAGAGTAAAATTTCTGAGTCACAGTGTTACTGCTTAACTTTCCCAAAGTGGCAATATTTCACACTGCTGCCAGCAGCATGTGTGGGTCCAGGCTGCCCACAGCTTTGTGGGTGGTTGATGCCGTCACTCTCCACCCTTCACGCCAGCCACTGTGGGTGTCGATATCGTCACTCTCCACCCGTCACTCTGGCCACTGTGGGTGGCTGATGCCGTCACTCTCCACACTTCACGCTGGCCACTGTGTGGTTGATGCCGTCACTCTCCATCCGTCACGCCGGCTACTGTGGATGGTTGATACCGTCACTCTCCACACTTCATGCTGGCCACTGTGTGGTTGATGCCGTCACTCTCCATCCGTCACGCTGGCCACTGTGGATGGTTGATGCGGTCACTCTCCACCCGTCACGCTGGCCACTGTGAGTGGTTGATACCGTCATTCTCCGCCTGTCACTCTGGCCACTGTGGGGGGTTGATGCCGTCACTCTCCGCCCGTCGCGCTGGCCACTGTGGGTGGTTGATGCCGTCACTCTCCACCCGTCACGCTGGCCACTGTGGGTGGTTGATGCCGTCACTGTCCACCCGTCACGCTGGCCACTGTGAGTGTTGATCCCGTCACTCTCCACCCATCACGCTGGCCACTGTGGGTGGTTGATACCGTCACTCTCCACACTTCACTCCGGCCACTGTGAGTGGTTGATGCCATCACTCTCCACCCGTCACGCTGGCCACTGTGAGTGTTGATCCCGTCACTCTCCACCCATCACGCTGGCCACTGTGGGTGGTTGATACCGTCACTCTCCACACTTCACGCCGGCCACTGTGGGTGGTTGATGCCGTCAATCTCCACCTGTCACGCCGGCCACTGTGGGTGGTTGATGCCGTCACTCTTCACGCTTCATGCTGCCCGTTCCTTGTGTGTGAGGTGCTTCTCTCTGGAGTTAAATGATGTTGAGCTTCAGATGGGCTGACTGGGTTATTCATACGTTTACCCGTTCATGTCTTTCACCTGCATTGTCTTTATTTACAAATCCTTTATACATATTTTTTTTTACTCTTTTTTTCTTTTTTGAGACAGTCTCGCTCTGGTGCCCTAGGTAGAGTGCTGTGATGTCATAGCTCACAACAACCTCAAATTTCTGGGCTCAAGAGATACTCCTGCCTCAGCCTCCCGAGTAGCTGGGCCTACATGTGCCCACTGTGAAGTTTGGCTAATTTTTCTATTTTTAGTGGGGACAGGGGTCTCATTATTGTTCAGACTGGTCTCGAACTCCTGATGTCAAGGGGTCCTCCCTGCTTGGCCTCCCAGATGCTGGGATTACAGGTGTGAGCCGAGCACCTGGCCTGCACTTTGTTGACAGCAGAGGTTTTAATTTTAGTGAAGTTCAACTTACTAATTCATTCTTTCATAGCTAAAGCTTTTCTGTGTTCTAAAAATATTTGCCTCTCTGAAAATATTCGTCACAATAATATATTCTCTTATATCTTTCAGAACATTTACTTTAGGGTTTTGTGTTGAGCTCTACACCTTCAATTAACTCTGTGTGTGGTCTGAGCAAGAGCCAGAGGGTCATTTCCCACCTGGGCCCCACATTTACTGTTCTAAAATCATTTGTTAAACTCCCTGTTGAATAAGTTAGCACCTTTGTTTAAAAAAACAAGGCACCCCTGACTCTCTAAGTCTGAGCTTATTTCTATATTCTGTCTTCTGTCTGTTCTGTAGACCTTTATGTCTGTCTTTTTACCAATACATCAGCTTGATTATTGTAATTTGGAAGCAAATCGTGAAACCAGGTAGTAAAAGTCCTTCAGTTTATTCCACTTTTTCAAAATTGTTTTGGTTATTCTAGGTTCTTTGTATTTCCATACAAATTTTAGAATCAGCTCGTCATATCTAATGATGAAAAGCCTGCTGGGATTTTATTGGAATTCCACTGAGCTCACAGGTGAATGGGGGACCGTACCTGTGAGTCTGCTCAGGTTGCCTTAACAGAATGCCACAGGCTGTGCACTTCAACCACAGAAATGTTTCCTCCAAGCTCTGGAGGAGACAGTGCGGGACGGTTCCTGGTCAGGCCTCTCTCTTTGGCTGGCGGATGGCCACTGTCACGGTCCTCATATGGCCTTTCTTCTGCACATCCATCCCACTGTGTCCTCAGGAGCACCCTGGTTCTGTCGGAACAGGGCTCCAGCCTTACCACATCATTTCACCTTAATTTCCTCCTTAAAGACCTTATTTATTATTATTTTTTTTTTTTGTAGAGATAGAGTCTTACTTTATGGCCCTCGGTAGAGTGCCATGGCCTCACACAGCTCACAGCAACCTCCAACTCCTGGGCTTAAGCGATTCTCTTGCCTCAGCCTCCCAAGTAGCTGGGACTACAGGCACCCGCCACAACGCCCGGCTATTTTTAGGTTGCAGTTTGGCCGGGGCCGGGTTTGAACCCACCACCCTCTGTATAGGGGGCCGGCGCCTTACCAACTGAGCCACAGGTGCCGCCCCCTCCTTAAAGACCTTATTTCCAAATATTCACATTGGGAGTTAGGGCTTCAATATACTCACTTGCGGCAAGGGGAGGACATAATTCATCCGTAACAGGGACTTAAAAATCTTAACAATGTTGAATCCTCAAATCGATGAATATGGTGTATCTTTCCCTGGATTTAGATCTTTCTCTCATCAAAGTTTTATAATCTTGAGTATATATATTTTGTTAATTTAACTCTTTCATGATTAAAAAAAAAATTTTTTTTGTAGAGACAGAATCTCACTTTATTGCCCTTGGTAGAGTGCTGTGCCATCACAGCTCACAGCAACCTCCAGCTCCTGGGCTTAGGCAATTCTCTTGCCTCAGCCTCCCCAGTAGCTGGGACCACAGGCGCCCACCACAACGCCTGGCTATTTTTTGTTGAAGTTTGGCTATGTAAACTTACTTTTAAAATTTCACCTTCCAGTTGTGGATTGGTAATGTATAGACACGTAATGATTTCTGTATATTGCTTTTGCACATACTGTGACTCAACTCAGTCATTGATTCTAGTAGCTTTTTGGTAATTTTTTAAAGGATTATCTGTGTACACAATTAAATCATCTGCAAATAAAGACAGTTTTGCTTCTTTTCTAATCTCTATGCCTTTAGTTTCTTTTTCTCTTACTATACTAGCTAGAGCTGCAGGGACAGTGTTAAGCAGGAGTAGACAGCAGTGGCTCCCCAACCACAGTCTCAGGGGTTAGCATTAAGTCTCCACAACTGAGTGCGATGTTTGCTATGGGCTTTTGCAGATGTCCTTTATCAGGCTGAGCAAGGTCTGCTCCAGTTCACTACAGGCTATCATGAATAGATGTTGAATTTTGTCAAATGTTTTTTTCTTCATATAATGATATTACCATGATTTTTCTCCTTTATTCTCTTTATATGGAGAATTACGTTGATTTTGAATTATTAAACTTTCTATTCCTAAGATAAATCCCATTTACTGGTTATATATATTCATTATATATTGTTGGGCTTGACTTCTTAGTACTTTGGGAATTTTTTGTTTAGTTTTCTTTTTTTGAAACAGCCTCGCTCTTTTGCCCTGGCTAGAGTGTTGTGGCGTTACAGCTCACAGCAACCTCAAACTCCTGGGCTCACGTGATCCTCCTGCCTCAGCCTGCTGAGTAGCTGGGACCATAGGCACCTGCCACAACGCCTGGCTATTTTTCTGTTTTGAGTAGAGACAGGGGTCTTGGCTCTTGCTGAGGCTGGTCTCCAACTCCTGAACTCAAAAGGATCCATCTACCTTGGCCTCCAGTTCTGGGATTTCAGGCATGAGCCACAACATGCCTGGCATTGTCAGGGATTTTTCACAGTTGTGTTCATGAGAGTTACTGGTCTGTAACTGTTACTGGTCTTTTCTTTTTGTCTGGTTTTAGCGTCAGTGTATTCAAAATTCATGGAGTGAGTTTGGAACATGTTTCCTTCTCCCTTTCCAAAAGAGTTTGTGTGTAAAATTGGTATTTCTTCCTTAAATGTTTGAGAGAACTTAACAGACCATCTGGGTTGGGAGTTTTATGCATGGGAAAGTTTCTAAATATGAACTCATTTTCTTTAATAGTTATAAGACTAGGTCTTAAGTCTGTTTTAATAAATTTTGTCATTGAAGAATTTGTCCATTTCATCTAAATTATAGTATTTGATGGCATAAAGTTATCCAGAACCTACCCTATTACTAATTTGGGGGATGTGGAGGGTGGGGTCTTGCTGTGGTACCCAGGCTACAGGGCAGTAGTGTCATCATGGCTCAGAGCAGCCTCAAACTCCTGAGCTCAAGTGATCCTCCTCCCTCAGCCTCCAAAGCTGTGACTACAGGCACACTACTACACCTAGCTAGTTTTTTTTTTTTTTTATTCGTAGAGATGAGGTCTTGCTATTTTACTCAGGCTGATCTCAAACACCTAGGCTCAAACCTCCCACCTTAGCCTCCCAAAATGCTGAGGCTACATGCCCAGCCTGAGAGGCTTATCAATTTTATTCATTATTTCAAAGAGACATTTTTATTTTGTTTTTTTGAGACAGAGTCTCAAGCTGTCGCCTTGGGTAGAATGTCATGACTTCATAGCTCACTGCAACCTCCAACTCGGGCTCAAGCGCTCCTCTTGCCTCAATTTTTCTGTTTTAGTAGACACAGGGTCTTGCTTTGGCTCAGGCTGGTCTGAAACTCGTGAGTTCAGGCAATCCACCTCTGAAACTCGTGAGTTCAGGCAATCCACCTGCCTTGGCCTCCCAGAATGTCCGGTGTGAACCACTGCACCCAGCCTCAAAGAGCCATTTTTTAGTTTGATTGATTTTCTCATTATTATTATTTTTTACCTACTTTCTATTTAATTGATTTAAGCTCTTATTTTCTTCTGCTTATTTTGGGTTTGTTATTTCTCTAGCTTCTTAAGGGGGAGACATTAGATTACTGATTTGGAGACTTTCATTTCTAATTCATAAACTTTGACATGTTGTTTTCATTTTCATGTAGATCAAAATAGTTTATAATTTCTCTTGTGACTTTCTTCTTTGACCCATGAGTTATTTATAAGTCTGTTGGTTAATTTATTTCTTTTTTTTATTTTTATTTATTATTTTTATTAAATCGTAACTGTATACATTGGTATGATCATGGGGCATCATACACTCGCTTCATAAACCATTTGACACATTGTTGGTTAATTTCTAAATATTTTGTTATCAAATTCCAATTGAATTCTGTTGTCAGAGAACATACTCTATTTGGCTCCAATCCTTTTAAACGCCTGGAGACTTGTTTACTGAGCCAGAATATGAGCTATTTTAGTGAATGCTACACAGGTACTTAAAAAGAATGTATGTTTCACAAATGTCAGGTCAAGTTGGTTGATGGAGTTGTTAAAGTCTCATACCTGTACTCGTTTTCTTTCTACTTATTGTTATCAATTACTGAGAGTTTTTTTTTTTAGACAGAATCTCACCATGTCACCATTGGTAGAGTGCCATGGCGTCATAGCTCACAGCAACCTCAAACTCTTGGGCTTAAGTGATTCTCTTGCCTCAGCCTCTCAAGTAGCTGGGACTACAGGTGCCCACCACAACGCCTGGCTATTTTTTTTGTTATAGTTGTTATTGTTGTTTAGCAGGCCTGGGCTGGGTCCAAACCTGCCAGCTCCACTGAATGTAGCTGGCGCCCTAACCACTGAGCTATGGAGACTGAGCCAGAGGGAAGAAATCTACAACTGGGTCTGTCAGTTTTTTCTTCGTGTATTTTGAACCTCTGTTTTTAGGTACATACACATTTAGAATTAATGTCTTCTTCAAATATTCACCCTGTTATCATTATGACATGAACCTGTCTGGTAATATTTCTTAGTACAAAGTCTACTTTGTCACATGATATAGCTTTCATATGCTTGTTGTTTGTACATTACACCTTTCTGATCTTTTGACTTCAACCTATCTTAGTCCATTTTGTGTTGCTATAAGAGGATACTGGAGACTGGGTAACTTACAAAGAAGAGGTTTATCTGGCTTGTGATTCTAGAGGCTGGGAAGTCCAAGAGCATGACACCAGCATCTGCACAGCTCTGGCCAGGGCCTTGTGCTGCATTAGAACTTGGCAGAGAATGGAAGGGGAATAGGGCATGA
The DNA here is from genome assembly GCF_027406575.1 of Nycticebus coucang. Classification (NCBI taxonomy): domain Eukaryota; kingdom Metazoa; phylum Chordata; class Mammalia; order Primates; family Lorisidae; genus Nycticebus; species Nycticebus coucang. Next base: position 38,267,376 of record NC_069802.1, on the reverse strand, counting down.
CAAACAGGGCCACCCCTGAGAGACAGCCTCACTGTAAGGTAACAACCCACTGTCAAGGTAAATAATCCAGTCCTACAAGAGAACTCACTCCCACAAGAATGCATTTGTCCATTCATGAGGGCAGAGCACCCATGACCAAAACACCTCTTAAAAGGTCCCACCTCCTGTCAATACGATTGCATTAGAAGTTTCAACATGAGTTTTTGTCGAGGACAAATCACAACCATAGCATAGCACTATCCAAACCTTAACTTTGAAGTGTTTCTTGTAGACAGAATATAGTTGAGTCTTGCTCCTTTTAATCCAGTTGGTCTTTGCTTTTTAAGTGGGGTGTTCACATTATTGACGTGTTTTCGTGTTGACGGTGTATTTAAATGTATTGTTTTGCTATTTGTTTCTTCTGTTCTTTGTACCCTTTTACATCTCCACCTGTCTTTTTTGGGTTGAGTATTTTTTAATGTCTTATTTTATCTTTGTGGACTTATTAGTAATACCTAACTTGTGATTGCTCTAAGAGTCCCATGTTCATCATTAACTTATCATCTTCAAATAACATTAAGTAAAAACATAAAATCTTAGAACTGGCTGGTCCAAAGGTAGTGAGTTGTCTCAGTTGATTGCTCAGTTACAGATCAAATTCCTTGTTCCACTCTTTTTCCCCTTCTTACTGTACGTAAGGAAGAAGAAAAAAAAGAATTTAAAAACAATATGGTACCATTTCTGCCCCCCCATCCTTTGGATAGTTGTCATAATTTTTTCTTCCACAGATGTCCCTTCTTGTAGAGGGAGGTGTCACGAGATATTGCTATTACATATTTTTTTATTTTTACATATACATGTGTTTATAAGGTTTCCTTTTTTTTGCCTTCACAAAATTAAAGAGGCTTAAAATTTAATAATAACAATGTTTAAGATAAAGACTAGAAACAAAAACCTCGTAAAGAATGAATGAACATACATACATTCAGAAAAGGAATCAGACAATTGCTACATCGAAATATTAAGCAATAATAATAATGCAAAGAAAGTAACATTCACATTGTCAAATAAGAGTATGTCTATTGTAGAATGCTTTTTTTTTTTTTTTTTGTAGAGACAGAGTCTCACTTTACTGCCCTCGGTAGAGTGCAGTGGCGTCACACGGCTCACAGCAACCTCCAGCTCTTGGGCTTACGTGATTCTCTTGCCTCAGCCTCCCAAGCAGCTGGGACTACAGGTGCCCGCCACAACGCCCAGCTATTTTTTTTTGTTGTTGTTGCAGTTTGGCCCGGGCTGGGTTTGAACCTGCCACCCTCGGCATATGGGGCCAGCGCCCTACTCACTGTGCCACAGGCGCCACCCTGTAGAATGCTTTTGAGTTTTTGGCCAGGGCTGGGTTTGAACCTGTCACCTCCGGCATATGGGGCCAGCGCGCTAGCCCTTTGAGCCACTGGCGCCACCCTAGAATGCTTTTGAAAGTAACATTCATGGCTCAGCGCCTGTGGCTCAAGCAGCTAAGGCGCCAGCCACATACACCTGAGCTGGTGGGTTCGAATCCAGCCCGGGCCCGCCAAACAACGAGGGCTGCAACCAAAAAAAAATAGCCAGGCGTCGTGGCGGGCACCTGTGGTCCCAGCTACTTGGGAAGTGGAGACAGGAGACTCGCTTGAGCTCAGTAATTGGAGGTTGCTGTGAGCTGTGATGCTATGGCACTCTACCCAGGGTGACAACTTGAGGTGCTGTCTCAAAAAAAAAAAAAAAGAAAGAAACATTCACGTTGTCAAATAAGAGTATGTCTATTATAGAATTTTTTTGATACTTAAAAAAAATAAGTTAACTGATGACTCCATATTGAATCTCAGAGTCAAAGCATTCTATAATGGGATTATAATTTTTCAGTAGTCAACGATTTCACATTTATAAAAGAAATGTGAAGTAAAACATTTACATACATTTTTACTACAGAACTCTTCATTCCTTTTATTGATTATAGTTGGTATCTGATATTGTTTTCCTTTCACCTGAGGAATTTCCTGTAACATTTCCTACACTGCGTAACTGCTGGTTATGAATTCACACAGCTTTTGTCTGAAAATGTTTTTATATCACCTTAGAGTTTTTGTTTGTGGTGTTCTGTTTTGTTTCTTCTTGTTTGAGACAGACTCTTGCTCTGTTGCCCCAGGTAGAGTACCGTGGTGTCATAGCTCGTAGGAACTTCAAACTTCTAGGCTCAAGACATCCTTCTGCCTCAGCCTCCACAGTAGCTGGGACTACAGGTACCACTACAACATCTGGCTAGTTCACAGCAGCATCATTCACAATAGCCAAAAGGTTCCAATAACCCAAATGTTTATCAACAGATAAATCGATGAGATGTGATATCTGTATCATGATTATCAATAGGTTTTAGTACACAGAGGGTGCCAAAAAATACACAAAGAAAAACCTATTAAAATTGTATTATCTACCAATAAGATGAATCCAAGTCACATTGACTTCTGAATTACAAGAGGTGCTCAAAGCATATACATAGGTAGCTGCCTCATGACATACACTTTTGGTATCCCCTTCTTACAAAGTGCTGCAACTATCACTTCTATTTATGTGTTCATCACCCCCCCCAGAAAGACACCCTGTACCGGGCGGCGCCTGTGGCGCCGGTCCCATATGCTGGAGGTGGCGGGTTCAAACCTAGCCCCGGCCAAAAAAAAAAAAAAAAAAAAAAAAAAGACACCCTGTACCCATGAGCGGTTAGTCACCCCCCATCACTAATGCACATCCTGCCCTGTGGCTCTTCTGGCCTTGTCTCAGGGATGGGACCCTGCACTAAGTGGGGTGGGTGCTGTAACTGTACCGATCACCGAGCACCTTTCCACCTATGCAGCAGCTCGCACCATACTTTATTACCTCTTAAGGTTAAGTAAGGTCAGGTAACAACCCTCCGTTAGCATTCATCTACTGCCAGACATGTGCGTTTCTGCCTCTTGCTATTTATTAGGAATAGTACTGCTGCGAATGTTGGTGTACAAAGCTTTTGGGTGTTTTTTGTTGTTTGATTTTTAGACGGGGTCTCTCTCTGTCACCCAGGCAGTGCAGGGATGTCATCAGCTCACTGAGGCCTCTAACTCTTGGGGTCAAGTGATCCTCCCGCCTCAGCCTCCTAAGTAGCTGGGACTGCAGGCCTGGTAAAATACCTCACTGGTGGTGTCCCAAGTTTGTGCAGATGACGTCCTTATTTTCTTTATCCTGCTCCGAGGCCACATTAGGTCCAGGGTAACACCCAGGCTGCTCACTGAGCAATCCACGCAGAGCCCAAGAGCAGGGAAAAGGATAGGATGGGATGGGATGGGATGGGGTGCGGCGAACCCTCCTAGGGACCCACGGAGTGAGCTGCCAGCAGGCGGCCATGATGCCGGTGCAAAGGCCCTGTACTAACGGGCCAGAGCAGTGGCCGGGCCAGGGGAGGGCACCTCGAGGCCCAGGGGGCCCGGAGGTTTGGGGAGCCAAAGGTGACCCTGGGGTGCCCAGGTAGGTCTGGCTGCAGATGTTGGTGGCCAGACCCCAGGACGGGACCCGGGGAGGGTGCATGGGGAAGCCGGGACAGGACAAGGGCCCGGAGCGTGCGGAGGCAGGGAGGCGTACCGAGACCCGTTGCTGTGCCGGGGAAAAGGAAGGGCTTGGGACCTCAAGCTGGGCGAGGTCTACTTGGGGCGGACACCTGCCCCGCCTCCCACCTTGAGATGCCAGCCAAGGGCGGTGTGGGGGACCCCTGGGGTGCCCAAGCCTAGTACCTCCTACGCCCGCGCCCACTGGACCCTCCCGGCCAAGCTGCCGCCAACACTAGGTGGCCTCTCCCCGCCGCCCCCGCTGCGCAGGCGCCCACGTGGGGCCAGGGAAGTTCTCAGCGTCCCCAGGGTCCCACCTGGGAGGCCCTTGGCTACCCTTCACAGTGGGCCGAGGCCCGTGAGCCTCCCGGCGGCCGAGAATGGAGGCCAAAATCTAAAGTTCGGTTTGAGCCTTAGTTTCTGCGCCGGCTGTCCAGGCTGCGGCGTCACGCCCGCGCGCTCCGAGCAGACCCCCGCCTCCGGCACTCGCGTACGCGGCCCCTTTAAGGACTTGCCGCGCCCTCCCGCCTCCTTTTTCTCGCGCGTCTCCCTCACAGGCTGCCCCGCCCCCTCCTTTGCCGGGAGCGCGCTCACGTCGCTGCGCGGAACTCGGCCCTCGTTTCGCGCCTGCGCTGCCCGGGCCAGGGTGAGCCATTGGCTGCTGAGCTCTGGAAACGTGACTGGAGGGGCGGTGCCCTTCGCCGGAAAAGGCGGGGCCGTGGCACGAGCGTCGCGTCGCGCTGACCTTCGCTTCCGCGCCGTCTCGGCCAAAGTCAGCCAATGGCTATAGAGTTCTCGGGAACGAAGTGGAAGGCCGTGGCCTCTGCCGGAAGAGGAGGGGCGAGGAGAGCGGCCTAGTGGTGCGGAGGGGGGCTGCGGCCTGACTGGGGCGGGCCTGGGTGGTGCCGCCGAGCTTCGGCCTTGAAGTCAGGCCGCGGACCTCTGCGGCCTCTGGGGGCTCCTTCTTCCAAGGAACTCTGGGCCAGTGGCCTCTCCCGCCCGCTCGGCACTGGGGCCGCCCCTGGGAGGCATTCTTGGCCCCGGGCGGGCTCCGGCGCACCTGTCACTGCTTCCCCGACGGCCCGGCCCTGCCGTTGCAGCCTCCCGCAGCTGCCCTGTGGCATGTGAGCGTGTGGGGACCGCGGACAGGGTGATACCCTCCCGTGCACCACCCCGGCCACAGGACCGTAGGGGCCCAGAGTGAAAGTTGCGTTCGTAAACCTGCGCACTCGCCACCAGAGGGCTTGTCTGACTGTCCGCACGTCACTCGAGCTGTTCCCCGTCCCGCCGGAGGCTGGGCTGCGCCGCGCCCGTGCGGGCTGTGAGGGGAGCACCTCCGGAGCGCGCCGCGGACATGGAGCAGAAGCTGTCCCAGCTGGTCGAAGAGCTCACGACTTCAGGGGAGCCCCAGCTGAACCCCGAGAAAGTGAAGGAACTAAAGAAAATTTGCAAGTATGTTTCAAGGGGTTGTAGTTCGAGTGGTCCTGTAAACCGGGGACACACCGGGAGGTTGGGGAGCTCCTGGGTGTGGTCTAGGCATCCCCGGAGGACACTGATCCAGGGCTTTGCATGCGGTCAGGTCCTGGGACATGGTACTAGGGTAGAGTGTGGCATTTCTGGTTATCGTATTTCCACCCCAACTGGAAATGAAGTGTTTACTTTTGGATGAAAAATCCCAGGTCAGGCCAGGTGTCGCAGTTCTCCCTGAAGACCCCTAACCAGCCTGGTTTGCACCAGACAGTAACTGTGAGGAAGAGCCCTGGGTCTCCCCTTCCTCCCTGCAGTGAGCCAGGGGCACAGACTTTCTGGACCAACTGCTGGTGACCTTCAGGCTTCACCATGGTCAGCTCTGGGAAAGTGGCTAGAGGCGCTGGAATGTCTACAGGCTGTTCCAGCTAAGCCTATTGACAGGCACTGACATTTGACTTTTCTACAGTCTTCACACTTTGTAAAGTATCCTTTCATTTGTTTCAACTATTTAAAAATGTAGAAAACACTCTGGGCCTGTTGAACTTTATAAAAACAGAGGCTGAAGGGGCCAGGTTTGGCCGTAGGCAGTGATTTGCAGACCTTGCTCTAGGAAAAGTGGAGAGTGAAGCTTGGGAGGCAGCTGTGGTCTTGGCCACACTGCACAAAGAGCCCTTGTTAACTGTCCTGCAAGTGTGGACTCTTGGGTCGGGCTGGCTTGTGTTCCTAGGTCTTCAGAGGAACAGCTGGGTCGTACCTACCACCTGCTGATGGCCCAGCTAAGCAGGGAGCATGCGCAGGTCCGCCTCTCCGCCTTCCAGGCTGTGGATGAGCTGTTCACCAGGTCTCACTACTTCAGGGCGCTGCTCATTTCCAACTTCCAGGAGTTCCTGGAGCTCACTCTGGGCACAGACCATGAGCAGCCCCTGCCGCCGCCCAGGGAGGTGGCCCAGAGGCTGAGGCAGGCAGCTCTGCGGGCAGTGGAAGCATGGAATGAGAAGTTCGGGGAGGCCTATAAGAAGCTTGCCTTGGGCTACCACTTCTTAAAGCACAACAAAAAGGTAGGTGGCTTTGCCCACTACTGGAGATTCCAAGTGTCTTCCATGCGAAGGGTGGGCCAGAGGAAGCCTGGATGCATGTCAACCTGGTATGCAGCCTGCCTGGTCTTTCCAGGGCATCTGGGCTGCTGGACCAGTTGTTGGGGTGTGGGGGTGATTGAGAGTGACCAGCAGCTGGGGTCAGGATGGCTCAGTGCTGAGAGGAAGAGCATGAGTTCGCCCATATGTGGACGTGGCAGAGCCTGCAGACCTGTGTGTGTAAGAGAAAGCAGAAGCAAGACCCACCTCTCAGGCACAGCCCTTCCCCATGACAGTGCTGGCCTGGGCCAGGTCTGCCCTAGCTGGAATGTCATTCTCCACCTGGATGCTGCTGTGGGCTCTGACTGGTGCTGGTCATGACAGAACCCGCTAGGAACTCAGACCCCCACCTGCCATGAGGCCCAGCCATCCTTCACTGTGGGGTCTGGGAACTACACCCTCCCCACGGGGGTTATGCTCAGGGGTCCCTAGGCCCAGCTACTCGGTAGCCCCTTATATCTGCACATCGAGTGAGCTCACTTTTTCTTGCTGAGATCATACTTAGGAGAGATTTTTTTTTTTTTTTTTTGTAGAGACAGAGTCTCACTTTATGGCCCTCGGTAGAGTGCCGTGGCCTCACACAGCTCACAGCAACCTCCAACTCCTGGGCTTAAGCAATTCTCTTGCCTCAGCCTCCCGAGTAGCTGGGACTACAGGCGTGCACCACAACGCCCGGCTATTTTTTTGGTTGCAGTTTGGCCGGGGCCGGGCCTGAACCTGCCACCCTCGGCATATGGGGCCGGCACCCCACTGACTGAGCCACAGGCGCCGCCCAGGAGAGATTTTTTTTTTACCTCTTTTAAGTTAGCACATGTACTGACTTTCTAGGAATTAGGCAGCAGAATTGGGGTATGGTTTCCTTTTATTTTAATACACTGTGAACTTAGAAACGTGTAGAGATCCTGGTTACGTACTGATGTTGGTATCTTTTCTTAGAGCTTCTTTTGATTTACTGTTTCTTTGCATTCCTTATAGATAGTCTTTATCTTCAACTTTTCAGGTGGATTTTCAAGATGTGAATGCTAGGACCTTAGCAGAAAGAAAGAGGGAAGAGGAGAAACAGAAGCATTTGGACAAAATCTACAGAGAAAGAGCCCAGCAGGCCGAGAGGGAGATGGAAGGCAAGTTCCCAGGACTGGGGGGCTGCCTTAGGCCTCTGTGCTAGGCAGTGCCCTTGGTGCAGCCTGTCCATCCTTCTGGTCTCAGGGTCCTAGGTTGCTGGGGACTTTGATATTCAAATAGGCTGGGCAGAGATGCTTCAGTTTGAGGGCTGGTGGGGGTGAGGCCTTCCCAGCCACAGACCCCACCTTATTCCCAATGGTCCTGGCTTGGAGGTCTTTGCGGCATCTGCTCCTCTCCTGAGCCCCTGCAGCCACATTCCACTGAGGTGTTTGCTGGGTAGATTCTCAGGCAGCCTTGGGGGCTCAGCGTGGGTCAGCAGTGGTCTGGTCTTTCCAGCATGGCTAAAGGCCCTCTTGGTATTCATCTTATGATCTCTATTTGCTCTTGCCAGTCTCCTCCCCAGAAAACCCCACCGTTTACTTCCCAGCAGCAGGTCCTTCTCATGAGGGGTGCAGTCCAGGTGTGAGGAGGAAGCCAGGCCCAGGGCTGCTGTTGCCTACAACAGGTGTCTCCTCTGAGGGACTGAGGTGGCCATTCTGCGTTCTCAGACCATGGATCTTAAGGGCTCCTCCTGTGCCCAGAGCTCCCTGTAGACCTCATTCCTAGGTGCAGGCCCTGTTAGAGGCCACTTCTGGGAAGCCAGGCCTTGGGAAGCCTATAAGGCAGGCAGCTGGGAGGGAGAGCTAGCCCGCCCAGGAAGGTGGGAGATGTCTACAGCATTTCTTTGCCCCGAGAGGAGGGGTAGCTTTGTACATGCTGTTGCCTGGAGGCATCTGAGAGTTGATCTGCAGCTCCAGCTGCCAAGCTGGGTGGTTCATCCAGCAGTTGAAGAGTTCCTGTGATGCCATCTGCTCCTGGGGCACTGGCTTTGGTCTTGGGAGAAGAGGCCCCTGGGCATGGTGTTGGGCAAGGTGGTGCACTTTCTCCCAGTGTGACTCAGGAAGCAGATGTCTTGGTCTTTTGGCAGAAATGTCTGCAGAAATTGAGTCCTGCCTGACGGAAGTGGAGAGCTGTTTCCAGCTGCTGGTGCCCCTTGACATAGGCCCGAGCCCAGAGGTGGGATTCCTTGGCGTGGCTTCCGGTGTGTCTGAGGAGGGTGCTTCTTGTCCTTCATGTCCAGGCCAGGCCCCCCACTGCCGGTCTGGCCCTCCTGACCCTCGGGATGGGGAGCGGCCCTGCTGCAGCAGGGACCTGCCTGCTTCTGTGCACTTCCCCGGGTTTGGCAGCGGAGTACTCTCAGAAGACAAGGATGAGGACAGTGACCAGGAGCAGTTTGTGCGCAACCATGGGCTTGGCTCGCACAAGTACACACTGAAGGTGGAGCTCTCCACAGGTGACTGGCACTTGGGCTCTGCTTGGCTCCTTCCTCTTCCTGCTCTGGGCTGGCTGGTCAGCAGGTTTGTCATGGGTGCCTGCCCGCGGTGTCTTGGGCCACAGAGCCTTGTTCCTGCGGTGGCTTCTCAGTGGGGCCTGGGTCCGTGGGCACTGCCGGTTCTTTCTCCCCTGTAACCCCTGCAATGGGCTGCCCTCCCTCCTGCCATGCCAGGCCTTTGTGGCTATAGGCCACCCTCAGGGGTCACTTCTAAGAGCTCACAGACTTCTCTGCCATCCCATCAGCCCCCACCTAGCAAGGCTACGAGTAGAGCAGGGATCCCCTAAAGCTGGGGTGGGGGATCCATGATGTGGTCCTTACAGCATGTGGTCTGAGTGCCCGGGGAGCCTGGGCAGGTTATACGCCTGTCACATATGGTCAAGCTAAGGGAGATGCCATGGTCCCTAGTGCTTCTTGGTCCCAGCTTCCTCACGAGTGGTTCTCACTGTGTACACGGGGGTGTGCTGGATCCACTCTTCAGATAGTGCATCCAGAATCATGACTGTGCGTCTCCTCTCATGGCATTGGGTGTGAGACCCTGATCACATGTGGCCGAGACAGAGCAGGCACCTGGAAGGTTCTTTGCAGGCAACAGTGGCTGTTGCTGCGTGGTCTGCTTCGCCAGGGCCTATGGGGATCTGAGCTTCAGGCACACTGGTGACTTCGTGTGTTTCACTGCAGATGGCCTGAAGGTGCAGGAGAACGAGGACAACCTTGCCATTGTCCATGCTGCCCGTGATGTGCTCAAACTCGTGCAGAACAAGTTCCTGCCAGCTGTGTGTTCCTGGGTGCAGGTGAGGCCAGGTGCCTGGTCAGAGCGAGGGTGTGAAGGTGGAGCCCATGGACGTAGGACACGTGGAAAGTACCTGGCGTGGAGGTGTCTCTTTGGGGCCTACCGGGGCTCTGTACCTTGCCTGCAGCCTCTATTCTCTGAGATACCCCACAGACCAGCCAGGTGACTCCCAGCAGGGTCGGGCTCCCTGGGGCCTGCCCGGGGGACCTTTGCAATTCAGCTTGTGTTTTTCAGCGGTTTACCCGTGCAGGGGTCCACGGGGAACACTTAAAGCGTGCCATTGACCTGAAGACGGATTTAGATCTCGTGCTGAAAAAATACCAAGAGCTGGACATCATACCCGAGGGGGAGCTGAGGCTCAGCGTGAGTTGGGGCAGCGGGTGCTCGTGCTGAGAAAATACCAAGAGCTGGACCTTGTGCCTGAGGGGGAGCCGAGGCTCAGCATGAGTGGGGGCAGTGGGTGCTGAGCATAGTTCTGAGCAAGCATGAGCTGCCGGGGCCTCAGGGTACTGCTTTCTTCCCCGCCGAGAGTCACACAGGGCCCCTTGTCCAAGGGGCAGTGAAGGTCTGGGGTGGCAAGTAGGGCTGTGGCTCTCTGTGGGGAGAAGGGGAACCTCTGGGGGTCCAGCTGCACCTGCCTCCTTGGCCAGGCTCGCTGCATGGCACGGTGGCATCTGGGCTGTCCACATGTTCTGGTCCTGTGTTCCAGCTGAGGGCCCCTCCAGGAAGCTTTAAGAGCCAGGAAGCTCGAGGGACTCGCCAACAGATCATACTTGTTGTTCAGGGGGCACCAAGGTCAGCCCAGGAAGAGACCCTGGGAAAGCTCTGGGTGGCTAAGAACAAAAGGCTAGTGGAAGGAGGAGCTGGGCCCCTGAGGCTCCAAGGTTGCAGGGAGATGCTGCTCCCCCTGAGCTGGGAGAAGAGTGGAAAGGGCCACAGGCCACCTGGCAGAGCTGGAGGGAAGTGTGGTGTCCATCCCTTGGGCCCCTGCTGAACGGGCAGGGCAAAGCTGTGCAATGACCCTGAAACCACAGAGACTGCTGCCCTGGGCAGGGGTGACCGGCTGCCACACGAGGATGGGGGCAGACGCACTCACAGGGCAGAGGTCGCGCACATGTGTCCTCAGAGACTGTGGGGCAGGGGCTGCCCTTAAGTGTAGCCGGCTGTGCCCAGTCATCCCGTCTCCTGGCTAGGCGGTCTCTCCTCTGTTCAGAACCAAGAAAACAGCGGGTACCATCCCTCACAGAACTCAAGCCCTGGACCGTAAACCCAGACCCCAGACCTAGGTGAGGGTGTTGCCAACCCTGGCCTGGGAGATGGTCAGATTTTATGCTCTCCCTGTTTCTAAACCTCGCCCTGACCCCAGCCTAGAACCATGAGCGGGCGGTCACCTGCCCTGGGGCCTTTGGAGAGGAGCATGCTGGTCCCTTCCCTGCTGGTCCTTGTCCCGGCTGTGCTTTGCCTAAGAGGCACAGCCATGGGGCCAGCAGAGGGCGCTTGCTGTGCCACTGAGCAGGCCACCAGGACTGCTGTGCGGTTGCTATTTGTGGGTGATTGTTAATACTGTGTGAGAGTTTAGTTAACTAAGAAATCACTTAGTTTTGTAAATTTTCACAAAGTGTATCTTTCACTATGAGGAAAATATTTTTCATTCTCATTTTTGTGGGAGGAAGGTGATCAACTCTGTCAGCGTATCAGCAGTCAGAAGTTCGTCACTGTGACTGTGCAGGGCCACAGTGTTGTCAGGGCAGGTGTGGGTGGCCAAGTGGCCTGCATGGGCAGGTCTGGGGCCATAGGGAACCCTGCCCATGATCCTGCTGAGCCCTTGGGGTTGCCGTGATGTGGCTGCCATGTGCTGCTGTGGCCCTATCTCATCAGAACATCCAGATCCTGCCTGGTCACACTAGGTCCCTCCTGTGGTCAACAGCCCTGGCTCCTGCAGTGGGTGGACAGTTAGGTTTGTTGATGGGATGATGCCTCTGGGGCAGTTTGGTGCTTGGGGGCCATCCAGTGAGCTAAGAAAGGCTGCTAGGCAGCGTGGTCTGGTCTCACCAGACCTAGGCACTGCTGGCCCTTACAGTCCTTTCAGGGAACATCATTGGCAGGGCTGGCAGGACCCTGAGCTTGGGTAACGGGGGCTGTGTAGCTTTCTGGGTCAGGGCTCTACACTAGGCATCTGAGACTCCTGCGGGTTGGTTGAGGAGACAGAGCAGCTTCTTTGGGGAGCCTCGGTCACTGTCTGCTTGGGCTCCTGCCACCACATCTCCCAGAAGCTGCTGGTCTGCTCTGGGTGCTGTGTCCAGGAACCCCAAGGCATGTGGGCTAGGCCATCCAAAGGGCACTGGGTGTGTGTGGCCGCCTGTTGGGCTCTGGTGTGTGCTCCTGTCCTATGAGGCCCTGCAAGCCCGTCTGTGTCTCCAGCTGTGTGCAAGCTTCCAGGACGCAGACACATGTGTCTGGGCATCTCTGGGTGTGTGACCCCTGCCTCCAGGTCAGCAGGACCACCGTCCTGGGGCTACAGCAGTCACCATTGTCCTGTGTGGCCCTGGCCTGGCTCCTCATGTCCTCCTGTGTCAGAGTGCTGGGCCTTCACAGCTTTGGCCTAGAAGCAGCTGCGAACGGTCCAGGGCCCTAGTCCCCATGGGACACACAGCAGGCACACTTGGTGGGTGGCTAGGGGTGGCTAGGCAGCAAGGCTGAGCTGGGCCCAGTAGATTGGGCGGAGTGGTCATAGCTCCAGTGGGAGGGGAGAAGCTGCTCTGCTGGTTTGTCAATTCAGTGGACATTTTCTTGATCCTTCTTTACAAACTGATTTTTTTTTAAAGGCACTATTCCAAAATCCTTGGAGATTTGCTCAGAGAGCGAGAGCTGGCAGATGTGGTGATTGGCGGGCATCTGGCTGTGACCCGCAGCGCCGGCTCAACTGAGCTCGCTTCCCAGAATAGACATGGTGCCCGTATCTGCCCATCGCCCCATGGCTTGCACTGCGCATGTGTAGGGCAGCTGGAGCTGGCTGATGAATGTCGCTGTTAATTAGTGCCCTTTTAATTAAAAATTATGAATGAGGTGCTCTGAGATAATTTTCAAATAAAATTTACAGAGGGCTGAAATATTTCCCCTCATGTTTCCCCGTTTAGCACAGAATCGGCATTAGCTCCACGTGTAGAGCAGCAGAGCTAAGAATGTTAATCCAGTAACACGTGGTTTAAATATTTTAGAAAATCTAACAAACACGCATGCCACCAAAACACGGCTGGTGCAGCTGGCTGGGGCGACAAACCACAGCTCAGACTCAGGAGGGGCGCTGAGTGGCTGCTCTGCACGCCTGTCGCAGTTGTTTCTACATAATATCGTTTTCCTTTGACGTAGATGTGCTGTCTTCAGAAAATACTTACTCCATTTTAAATAGGTTTAACTCTGTGTTTTATGGAGTGTCTCTGTGTCAGTTCTGTTTGGGAGCAGGCCAGGGATAAATTCCAGCCAGATCAATGCGGAAAGGCACTGGGCAGATTTACTTCCCAGCCTCACTGTAGCAGAGGTGTGATAACCCCTGGGTGCTTCATTCACTAAGCTGGTGAAAATCCTTCGAAAACTTAAAAATTGCTATTTAATTGCATAGCTAAGTCTGCCAATTATTTTGTATTATGTAATTAACAATACTAATTTCCCACCACAACTAGTAAGTCAGAAAATAGTTGTTGGCATCACTCTTTTCAGCACTATCAGCAGTGTTTTTTTTTTCTTTTTGTAAATTATTGGGTTATTTTTACACATAGTTGAAATACTGGCATGAATGTTTCATTTTTGCCTCTTATGAGTCTGATGGTGCAGACACATGGTTCTCACTGGGACACACTGCCACTGTCTGCGGACTTCAGAGTCCTCTGCCTGGCCGTGCTCTGGTTCTCTATCTGGGTATCTCTACCCACCTTCTAGACCAGCCTGGGGCTCCAGGGTGCAGCTGATAGGCCCCCTGGGACACTGTGGTCTGTTCGGGAAAGTTTTCTGTGATGCTGCCAGAGCTGCTTGGCTTCTTGGAGGTGAAAAGGACAGAAAGCAAAACCCAGGAAATGAAATGTTGACCCGTCAGGCGCAGCAGGGAGGGCAGGGGACTAAATCAGCTGCTGGGAAACCTTGTGTGGCAGCAGGGCCAGAAAACAACCTTCCTGGTGACGCAGCTCCCTCCATCATGCTTGAAGGCCAAGTGCTAATCTGCGGCAGGCTGAGAGTTGGGAGGGTGTAGATAGGACGACTCTCACTGGTCAACCTGGCCAGGCCAAGGCACGAGCCTCTCCCTCCAACCACCCCCTTCACCCCCAGTCCCCCACGTGTTGTCTGCTTTGTAGACAACACTTAGCAGATGAGCCTAGCTCCCTCTATACCCCCTCAGTGTTCTCTCTTTAATTCCAAAAGAGCTCTGTTGGGTAGACCATTACCCCCATCTTATAGATGAGAAAACTGAGTCTGGGAGAAGTTTTGTGAGCCCTGGCCACCTGGCAGGAAGAGCTGTGTATTGAATGTGCTATCAACTCCGTGGCCAGTCAGCGTGGCCTGCTTCTCTGCAGTGTCTGGTGGCCTGGAGCACTAGCCATGCACTCGCAGTTGAGGCCAGGCAGAATCACTTGGCCTACCTCAGTTCCTCCCAGGGTCTCTGGTGCCTGGACTGGCCTGAACAGACATTTCTGGTACCCACAGTGGCTTTGCCTTGTGGAACTTGTGGGTTAAGAGTGGTGGGAGCTGGACATGCCAGTTGTTTTTTTTTGTTTTGGGGGGTTTTTTGAGACAGAGTCTTATTTTGCTGCCCTCAGTAGAGTGCTGATGTCATTGTAGCTCACAGCAGCCTCAAACTCTTGAGCTCAAGAGATTCTCTTGTCTCAGCTTCCCGAGTAGGTGAGACTAGAGCCAGCCCAGCACCTGGCTATTTTTTTTTTTTTTTGAGGTGGGGGGAGGGGGGTTCTCTGGCTCAGGTTGGTCTTGAACCTGTGAGCTTAGGCAATCCACCCACCTTGGCCTCCCAGAGTGCTGGGATTACAGGTATGAGCCACTGCGCCCGGCCACCAGCTGGTTTCTGATGCGGTTTCACCTTCCCCTGGCTTTGATGCTGGTGTATGTGCTGCACGACCTGGCATGAGCCTAAGCCCCTGGGCTGTCCTGTTGTATGGGAACCCAGGCTGGCAGCCTTCTTTGAGAACATGTCCAGTTAGGCAGCCCCGGAGAATAGGCTTTTGAGGCTGGTCCATCTGAACAGAACAGACCCTCATTGGGTTGAAACATGGGGTACCAGCCTGGCTCCGCAGGTCTACCTCCTCTCATGCCTCCTGGCAGGCTGGACACCACTGTGGGGTCCTCAGATCAGGCCTCCTGTGGTGGGCAGCTTCTGCTGGGTTTGTCCACAGCCCTAGGCCTCTTACTGATGGGGGTCAGGTGAGAAGGGGAGAATGCTTACCACGCTGCTTTGTGATCTTACTGAAAAACCTGATGAGCGTGGATTTTATAAATAGGCAGTTATAGAACGTTGCCATTTGCTTCAGCACAGCTTCCGGTGCTCACCCAGGAATTGAGAGTGTGCTGTGCGGCGCTGGCCCTGCGTCCAAGTGCTCCCTGTGGCCAGCCCGGCCCACGGCCACCCTCTGTCCTCTAAAGGTGCATTCCGGCAGCCAGAGATGCACATGAGATATTGGCCTGGCTGGGCAATTTGCACGGCCTTCCAGGGAGGGCATTAGCATATAAATAGCAGATGCAATGACGACCATCACAGCTGAGCACGTTTAATTTTTAGTTTATAAGATAGAATGGGTTTTTAAATGCATAGCCATCAAGCCGCGGAAAGACAAATGCAGTTTGGAACTCACTTGTCTGACGAGGCCTTACATCATTTTTTTAAAAAAAGGAAACAGACACACATAAAACTGAACAAAAGTGATTTCTTGGGTGAAAAGTAATTGAGATCGCGTACCAAGTTAATTAGATGGTACAAAATTTATTTAATGGTCCCAGCTGTATCTGCTGGCCGTGCTTGGTGGGCAGGACTGCCCCTTCCCGCGGGCTCCACTTCCCCTTCTCAATAATTAGTAACCTCACTACCTACTCCTGTAAACTGATTGCATTGTATATTTTAGCCATTTTATTGCTTGTTTAATTATGATTATAGAGGCTCATTTTTCTAAATCCTTTTAAGTGTGAGTGAGAGTCACTTTGTATAAAACCAGCACAGCCAGAGAGTGCTCTCCATGCCTCCTGGTGGCGGCCGTGGGGTGGGGGGTGCTTTTCAGAGCTGGCTCTGCCATGGTGAAGGTCTGCAGCCCCTACAGTGGGGACCACCCAGGCCCACACCGGTTAGGGAAGGTGTGTGCAGGTGCCCAGTGCCCTGATTACAGCTCCCTTGGGAGGGGCCTGCGGGTTTCTTGGGTGTCTTCTGTCTTAAACCATTTTATCACAGTTGGAAAACTCAGCTCCAAGGTGAGCCAAAAGCAAATTGCTCTTTGAGAAGGTTTAACAAGTTTAACTGTGTTTGGAAGATGCCTCCAACTCTGCCTAGGAGTGTGATTTCCCTTCTAGGACCCTCAAGTGTTCAGATACCCTGTGATGTTGTTGCCTGGTGCTGGCCCTGAGCCCTGTCTGACCTCTAACGGGGGGGGGGGCAGATCCTCGTGCCTCAGGCCAATTGGTTATTTGATTTCTTGGCAATGAACTAGACACTTCCAAGTGCTCCGAGAGTCTCTTCCACTTGGGCCTTAATTCCTCTTTGGGCCTCCCTGCATTTATGAGGCCTTGGACTGTCCCTGGGGCTATAGTGTCTCTCCTCTGAGCAGGCCTCCGATGTGAGGCCCTGGCAGGTCACACAGAAACATCACTACCTGTCCCCAATGTGCAGCAGGCCTGGTGTTTGATGTTCAAGGTGACATCCAAGTTTCTTCTGTGTGAATTAAAACCTAAAAATGAGAAAATTTCAGCTTAATTTTTGTATGAGCAGTGAAGTCCCTAATTCTGAGTTGCCATGGTTTCAGTTACAAACTAAAGTGTGGAAACGTGTGCTGTGGTGGGCTCAGAGGCAGAGGTCGGTCTGCTGGCTTGGCCCAGCCTTCACAGGGGGGACACATGGGCCCCATGGCCTGTCGGCGCTAATGTAGAACAAAGAGGAACCAGGCTCCAAATTTAGTCATAGAAATAAATGATTTTATTTGGGGAGAAAGAAGATATAATTTCTAGTAGTTAGCTAAGCAGTTAAATATTTTTTTTAGGAAATGAAAATTTGATAAAAATCCCCGTTGAAATTCAAGGGTGTGGGCAATAAGCATAATATTTTCTGAAAATGACCCCCATATTTAACATCTGGCGTGTGTGTTATGCATTGTAGCACCCGGTCCACATCTACCTTTAGAAAATTAAAACACATAAATTCTGTTTAGTGTTTGATGCGCACTGCACTAGCTGAGAACCGTAATGCCCGAAAACCTTGGGCTGCTCTCCACCTTTCATAAATTCCTGGGCAGATTCTATACAAAAATAATTTTCAGGTCCGTGGCTCATTGTTATTCAAACGTGATGGATGGTCGTCATTTGCTCTGCGCGGGAGTTAAGTGCCCCTGTCATTTCCAAAGAGTATAATTGGGACGTTTCACAGGTCAGCGGTGGAGACAGGCTTCCCTTTTGATCAGTGTTAGACTGATAACAAAAATTGCAGTTTCCTGTGATGAATGTCTCCTGCACTTCGCAGAGGCACAGCCGAGGCTGCACCTAGACACTGCCTACCTGCCTCTGGGCCTGTGCCGGGAGCTCCTGTTCTGCAGGGGGTCAAGGCCTGGCAGGTGTGGCCAGATGTGGCTGCCCATGTCCCTGGCTCTGGGCCGCGAGCAGCCCAACTCTGCCTGATGCTTGCAGCTGACCCTGGGGCAACATCCATAGCCACCTGGAACCTCCCTTGGGCCCCTTCCTGGGGCATTAGCACCTGCCCCTGCTGTTTGTCCTCCCTTCCAGAAAAGGCCAGGCTGAAGCGTGACTCAGGTGTTGCTGTTGAGAATTGCACGTGTTGGAGTGATTGAGTTTTTCAAAGTTTTGCTCTTGTGACCATCTGAGGGTCTCATGGACTGGTGTTCATCAACAGGCTCTCTTTCCAGGGGCCCTACCTCGCCTGCTAGCCTGGCATGGCTGTGATGGGCCACTCTACAGGCTCCCTTGTTCAGGGTGCTCTAGCCAGGCCCTGTCTTGGAGCACAGGGGTGGCTCTGCAAAGGATTCTGGCTGGTGGGGAGTGAGGCAGGAAAGAGCCATCCACGGGTTGTTTCTGCATCAGGCTGTGGGCAGGTGCGGCCCCACTGTGTGTGGCACTGTTATGAGTGCAGCCCTGGCTATGGAGCACAGCTGTGCCTCCCCCCTTCACGCAGGAAGTGGGGAGAGCCAGTGTTTGTGCAGTTCTGCAGGTCCTGTGGTGTGGGTGGGGCACCTGGGCTCCCCTAGAACTTAGCAGGCAGCCCCAGGACACTGGACTTATCAGAAGGAAACACGATGTGGGTTTTAACAGGTCTTTAAGGATAGACTATTCCAGAAACTCTTGTCCCTTCTCAATTTGTGATTGCTGTGGTCACACCCACAACCTAGGAGAGGCCTCGAGTGGGGAGCTGGCCCTGCTGGCTGGGAACCAGTGCACCTGCTCCTCCTGGTGGGGTTTCCACAGTCACTGGGAGCTCTGTCTGCCACCTGGCCAGTGCTCTGTGCAGTGCAGCAAAGTCAGCACCTTCCAAAAGGCCTGGGTGGTTGACAGTTTGTTGTAACATCGACTCTAAATGGCCCAGTGTGGGGTGGTGTGGTTTAGGGAATAGGAACAGCTGCGTAGGCAACCTTAAGTGAAAGCCACCTGGAGAAAAAGCAGCAGAAACGAGCCTCTTAAGCTCTGTCCACTGAGAGTGGTTCTGGGAGTTTACCTGGGCTTGGGGTATTTTCACAGACAGATGCCCCAGAGGACGAGGACGAGGACGAGGACGAGGACTTTGTGGAGGTCCCAGAGAAGGAGGGGTTTGAGACCTGTGTTCCTGACCACCTGCTGGGTGAGTATAGGGGGCGGGGCTGCTGCTGTAGCACTGGCAGTGGGGCCTGGGGGCCACTCAGGATGCTGCCCTCGGCCCCATGCTCTGAGGTGTGGCCACCTCCAAGGGGCAGGAGGTTAGGCTTCAGCGGGACCTCCAGGCTGCCATGCAGGGTTTTGCTGACAGTAATTGCTGCTTTAATTTAAAAATCTTTCTCCGGTGCCCAGGCCTGGGCAGAGGGTGCCCCATGGTCCGTTCCTGTGTGTGGACCCACTGTGGGGGCAGCTCCTGGCCCCCATGCCTGGCAGCTTGCTTGGGGCCTGGAAGGTCTCCTTTCTGTGGCACATGCAAGGGTGAGGAAGGCGCCTCCTGGAGCAGACGGCTTCTCTGGTGAGAGGGTGATGAGGTGTGTGTGACCCGCCTTTTCTCAGGGCTGTCCCCAGGGAGGTGAACCCTTTCTTGCCATGGACACAGCTGTGGATGCAGGATAGGGCCCAGGATGATTTGCCCACCTCGCAGTTTGGAGCAACTTCTGACCACATGGGGGGCAGAGCTTAGCTACTGCAGCCCCTGCTGTTTAGAATTTCCCTCTCTTCCAACGATCCCCTAGAAGCCAAGTCTGCTCCCCAGGGCTGTAGCCCTCCACAGGTAAGGTACGGGTCAGCCTCTCCGGTACACAGGCATTGGGAGAAGCCCCAACCCCAGGTTCTGTGGTGGGACAGTGAAGTTGGTTTGAATTGGGGGTCTGAGAGAGGAAACACAGATGTGTTAAGAAAACTCAGATGACTGGACGGCCCATGAACGCAGGACCTATTGAGTGCTCCACGTGGCAGCTTCTGGGCCTTGCAGTGTGGACCAGTTCACGGGGTGGCTGAGCTCCTGGGGTCAGTGTGTGCTTGAGAGTCTGAAAGGGACCGGACACTGGGAGCCGGCTTGGGACTTTCTGTGGGCCATCGTGTGGCGCTCTTAGATCTGCCACTTCTACAGGGACCTGGCAGAGACCAGCCGAGCGGTCACTGTCTCCTCTCCTCCGGCCCTCAGCCATACCTCTCCCTAAACGGGCCTCCTCCTGTGTTCTCAGCTTTGAGCACCTAACATTGTGACTTCCCTTTTAAGGGCCAGGGAGGACCAGAACACAGGGCCCACCATGCCTGGACTATTGGGATGGGGGCGGTGGTAAGTTCTGCCTGGCTTTGCTTGGTGGGCAGGGACTCAGGGACTTTTATTGCCACTAATTCACCACTTTCATTTGAAAGGCTCAGGACGTTGTCTTCAGCCTTGAAGAGGACAATGGCTGGTGTGGGTCTGGTGCCTTCAAGTTGAATACAAGTGGATGGGGAACAGGGTGGGAGGCAAGGTGTGGCATCTGCCCCTCCAGTGGCCTGTCCCCCCCACCCCTACCTGGCCAGCGGGGCACAGAGAGAGCAGGGCTCCCAGGTCAGCCCCAGGTGGTGACCTCCTAGAGCTGTTGTGGGGTGCAGGACCACCTGTCGGGATGGGGCTCTTGTGTTCCCACTTGGTCTCTGTGGTGCTGGTGTGGAGGGAGTATAGTTCATAACACTAGTTTATATTCTGTTGCTGTGTTTTCAATTAAACCCAGGTGAATCTGAAGTATTTAGATTTAGTCCAAATCCACACAGCTGAGGAAATCGGTGCTCTTTCTCTTTCTCATTTCTCTCTGAATTTTCACTGAGGGGCTTTTATCTTCCCCTTAATCCTACCATTTCTGTCAGGACATAATCTCTTTCTCAAATTTACATTTTAATTACAAGGCCAGCTGAACTAGGTGAAATCAATAATGTCAGCCCAAGTTTGCGCTGAAGCCCCAGCCTCTCCATTTCCTGCTATCGATCTCTCCCTCCGCAGTGTCTGCTTTAGTGCTGCAGGCAAATAGGTGCCACTTGGGCAATTTAAACAAAAAAGGGGATTTGGACATTTTTATGATTTTTTTTTTTTTTTTTTTTTTTTTTTTTGTAAAAGCAACTGTGGGAGTGAATTTGAGCTGAGATACTGTGCTCGAGTTGGACGCCTTACGGGCAGAGCTTGCGGGGCACAGGTGCCCCTTCTTTTTCCCTGCAAACATGTACTCAGCGCCTGAGGAGTGCCGCCTGCTTTTGGGTTTTCACTTTGAAAGTATGTCAGTGAGATTGATTTTCTACAACAATGTGAAAATGGTAGTGTGTTTTTAGTGCCCTGAGTTTTTACCCTGCTTTAACATGGTTACCCATCATTTTAATGGTTTAAAACAACAAATCAATGAAAAGTATATTTCATTCTTGTAACTCTTAGGAATCCTCATATTGATCTTTGGCTGTGGCTGTATCTGGATGTCACAGTGCTCACGTGTCAGTCTGCCTCCCTCACCAGGCGCATGTGCTGGCATCAGTGATGACGAGTTGCCAAAATATAGACGCCCAGACAACCTCTCAGCTGAGCATGAGAAAGTGAGACTCTTAAAAAAACTAAAAAGGCTGGGCGCCCCCTAGCTTAGCGGTTAGGGCGCCGGCAACATACACTGGGGGAGGCGGGTTCGTACCCTGCCCTGGTCTGGTAAACAACAATGACAACTAAACAGCCAGGCGTTGTGGCGGGCTCCTGTAGTCCCAGCTACTTGGGAGGCTGAGGCAAGAGAATCGTTTAAGTCCAAGAGTTTTGAGGTTGCTGTGAGCTGTGACGCCACAGCACTCTACCAAGGGCAACATAGAGAGACTCTCTCAAAAACAAATAAATAAATGAATAAAAAAACAAACAGATGCCCAAGAGCTAAACCGAAATCGCTGTGTGGACAGCAGAGCTGAACAAGGGCTGCCCAGCGTCCCCAAGTGTGCATTGCAGTGAGCTTGGGGCCTCTGTGCACATGATGGCTTCCAGGGTTGGAAGGTCTGACCGTGACCCCCTGAGTGGCTGGCCATGTGTCCTCCACTCTCAGTCCATGGTGTGGGAGCACATACACAAGGCTTTGCTTCTGTGAACAGGCAGCACCCTCCGGGCAAAGGTGCATGGAGATTGCTCAGTGAACTAAAAGCAGACCCACCACTGCGTATTTACCCGAAGGAAAAAAGTCATTTTATCCAAAGACACCTGCACTGGGATGCTTATTGCAGCCCAGGTCACAATTGCAAAGATGTGGAGTCAACCCATCGACATGTGAGTGGATTAAGAGACTGTGGTGTGTGTCCACTGGGGAGTACTACTCAGACTTGAACAAAATGGTGAACTAATGCCTTTTGCACCAACCTGATTGGAGCTGGAGACCAAAGTTCTAAGTGAAGTTTGGCAAGAGTGGAGAGACAAACACGTGCTCACCGTTAAAAGGGAGCTGGTCAGCTGGGGAGTGCAACTCAACAGAAAGCACGCAGAGAGGGGAGGGCAAACTCACACCTGTCAGGCACAGGGCACACTAGCTGGGTAGGAGGTACAAAAAGGATCTGTGGAACCAAAGTGTTGGCATCCCATATCCCATGACACTGGAGCACACATAGGTGGACATGTCTCATGGCCGTGGCTGCCCAGCACATTGGGCAGTAGTACCTCTGTAAATGTGTGTTCAGTGTGTATGTAAGTACACGTACGTATGTGTGCACGTGACTTTCCAGATGTTAGCATTCTCTCTGGTTGCCCTGTGTCCTAGGGACAATTCAGCAGGGACTGAGGTCCTTTCATGATGTTGACATAGAGTTTGGTTTTCTCTCATCAGTTCTGTGTGTGTGACTTCGTGGGTGTGAAGCCACCACATCTCCTGGTCTGGTCTTGGTGCTGTACATGCCTTTGCGGTTTGGCCCCTTCCTTGTCTGATGGCTGCTTTCTGAGATGGTTCCCTGTGCTACCAGCACAGCTGTGGTGCCCAGTTCTTTTCATGTCCTCCCAGCATCGATTGTGTGTTTTGGAGTAACATTTGTAGGTTCTATGCACACGTTTGTTCATGTTTATTACACCTTCAAATATTTCTTCTTTCTTCCTTTTTTGACTTAAATCCAGTCTTTCTAATACAAACACGTTATCTCAGCTGTCTTTTGTTTCTTGTTTTCATAGTGAATATTTTTTCTTTTTTTTTTTTTTTTTGTGGTTTTTGGCTGGGGCTGAGTTTGAACCCACCACCTCTGGCATATGGGACTGGCGCCCTACTCCTTGAGCCACAGGTGCCACCCAATAGTGAATATTTTTTCATTGCTTTATTTTCAACTTCCATTAGCCATTTTTTTTGTTGTTGTGAGACAGAGTCTCACTTTGTCACCCTTGGTAGTGTGCCATGGCGTCACAGCTCATAGCAACCTCAAACTTTTGTGCTTAGGTGATTCTTTTGCTTCCCGAGTAGCTGGGACTACAGGTGCCTGCCACAACGCCTGGTTATTTTTAGCGGCAGTGTCTTGTTTTGGTCAGGCTGGTCTGAAACCCGTGAGCTCAGGCGGTCCACATGCCTTGGCTTACTGGAGTGCTAGGATTATAGGCGTGAGCCACCAGGCCCAGCCTAGCCATTTGTTTTAACAGGGTCTCATTTAGACAACATATTGCTAAATATATTTAAACCAATCAGTCTGTCATCAGTGCTAATTCATTTAATTGGCACCTGTCTTTCCAGACGTGTTTGGCCAGTTTATCACGTGTTCCTATGTGCTGTCTCCTGATTTGCTGCTGTCTCTTTTTTTTTCTTCTTCTTTTTTCTTTTTTTGTAGTATTTTTGGCTGGGGCTGGGTTTGAACCCGCCACCTCCAGCATATGGAGCCGGTGCCCTACTCTTTTGAGCTACAGGCGCCACCTGTTTTCTCATTTTTTTCTCACCTTTTGCCACCCTACCTTTTATTCTGCTGGTTTTAAAGATACTCTTCTGAGAATTGCCCCTATTTTTTAGATAATTCATTTACTCTTTATTCATATAGTATCTCCGTTTCTATACTGCTGCTTGCGCATGATAAGGAACCTCTCAGCCTCTCCCCTCTGAGGCCACCCCTTTAGTCACGTCAGTGTATCTAGACCCACTTAACTTGGGACCATGGTGTGCACGTAGGCCGTGGCCATCAGGAAATGCAGTGGTGCTTCCCATACCTTGCCCGCCCTCCTGAGCTAGCTCCTTTTCCTGCTGGATTTCGTGCTCTAGGGGTGTTCTCAGAGCAGACCTTCCTGTGCACACAGGGCCCCGTCTGCACCTGGCACTCGGGGATAATGGGCTGGCTGGGTATAAAATCCTGGGCTTGAGTGTCTTTTCCTCCAACACTTCTAAAACAATCTTCCATGGTCTTTTTTTTTTTTTTTTTTTTTTTTTTTTTTGGCCAGGGCTGGGTTTGAACCCGCCACCTCCGGCATATGGGACCGGCGCCCTACCCGCTGAGCCACAGGCGCCGCCCCCTTCCATGGTCTTGCATTCAGTGTTGCAAACTACTGGTATTGGTACTCACTTTCTTCTCTTGTTTTTTATTTAAGTTTCTGCCCTTTGTGACCAAAAGGGTTTTTATTTCTTTGAAAGTATCAAATCCTTTCTCTTTCTCTTTAATTTTTAAGTATAGCTATGTCATCCCGTGTCCTCTCTCTCCTTGGGTTCAGGGAGGCCTCTGATTCCAGGAAAATCCACTCATTTTCTCAACTCTTTCCCACACTCTTATTATCTTCTCTCTTCTTGAATTCCAACAATGAGTACTTGGCTGGTTGTCTTCTGCCCTGCACACCTGTGAAGGTTTCTCTGCTCCTTGTCTCTGAGTTCCCTGCAGCTCATAGGGGCTGCTGCCTCAGCTATCAGCGTCACACTGCTGTTCCTCTGCCCGGTCAGTGGAAAGCATCATCAGCACCCCCTCATTTAACTTCTTGCTGTCTCCACTGTACTCTTTGGGGTTAAGGATGCAGACTGCATGTTTCCTGTCCTGTCTGTCTCTTCTGTGGATTCTGAATGTCTGGATGCATCACTCTGTTTCCCTCTTTTGAGGCCATGTGTTCTCAGAATCTGGCTCCCTGCCAATCTGTGTCCCTCCAGGATCCTGAGCTGCCTATCAGCTGGCATACTGGGAGGAAGGGCTCCTGTCCAGGCTTGGCTCAAGCTGGCAGTGAGTTTGGGTGGCAGGTGGCACCTGGTGTCCTGGCCCACACCCTGCTCCAGGACCCCATCTTAGACCCAACTGGCGAAGGCAGGCATCTGCCTGGCTGTGAGAGCACCACAGGGGCAGCCTGAGAGCCAGGCTCTTGTCCTTGTCCTGTGCCAGGGCCAAGGAGATGGGCAGTTGGCTGCAGCGGCAAGGGGCCTGGTGGTTCATCCCTGTTGTCCCATGCAGGGGGTGGTGAAATGCAGCACCCTGGCCCGTAGAGCTGGGGGCAGGGTGAACATACTGGCAGTGTTAGCATTGCCTCTCACGGCTTTCAGATAAGTCACCAAAGCTTGGTGAGAAGGCTTTGGCCTGGGTGGGGAGTGCACTGTCTGGAGTTCTGGCTCTTCCTCTTCCCCTCTTCATGTCCTGGGGGATCCTTTCACATGGCTGTCCTTTCTGGACCATGCGTGCCAAGTTGTGGACACACGGGGCCCGGTCCTCTCTGCCCTAGGCCTGGGGGTTTGGGGAGGGGGCTGCAGGTTGCCCAGTCCTCTGTGGTCCCTCCGTGTCAGGGCAAGCTCTCCTGAGGTAGCCTGCTGGAGCTGCCTAATCCAACTGGTCTTTCATGGGTCTGGGCAGTGCAGTGAGTCAGCAGTCCTCCACATCAGGGCCCCCACAGTCCCTGACCACCTTTGTCACGTCCTGCCGAGCGCAGCAGGCTGCCGCCTTGTCCATGAGGTGGTGGTAACAGGACCCATTCATTAGCGATGGGCATGTCCTGCCTGCTCAGTCATGTGGGATGGTACGTGGTACCCCGCACGTATGTCCTGTGATGGGGGGACGTGATCAAAGTAGATATGTATCTATCTCAGGGCTGGGGCCAGAGGCCCCACTGCGGACCCCGGAGAAGGACCTGGCTGCACAGGGCTTGCAGACGAGGACGAGAATGAGAAGGGATGAGGAGGCGTCAGACCCCACCTCTGCAGCTGCCCAGCTACGGTTGTTCCAGAACCTCTTGCCCCCGCCGCCACCTTCATCCGAGAGGTGACCCCAGTATGCTGTCCCTGAGGCCTCTGCCTGGAGCCCTGGCCAGCTCCATGGACTGCTGAGGCATTCATGACTCCTTGGAAAGAAGCCTGGTCCTGTACCCCTGGCTGGGGGGTGGCTACTGACGTCCCCAACACAGTTGGGGACTGAGAGGCATGTTGGCCAGAGCCCCAGTGGGGGTGGGCAGCTGCCCTGAGGTTTGAGAGCGGATGTCAGGACCCCCAGAGGCAGAGTGAAGGACCACAGACCACAGGCCAGCTGTTGGTGGGGTTGGGCTTCTTACAGGACTTCAGCAGTGGCCTTGCTGCATAGGCCCAGCCTTATGCTCACCCAGGGCCCTGGCTCCCCTGCAGGAGGAAGGCAGGTGACTATGACTGGCTCCAAGTCGTGTGTGTGTATGGTCAGCATGTCCTGTTCTGTTATGATCCCTGCAGGGCACTGCTGGGGCTGGAGGAGGCCCACAATTTGGCAGCAGAGCGGGCCCGGGCGCCCATTGTGCCCTATGGGGTGGACCTGTGCTACTGGGGCCAGGAGCTGCCGGTGGCTGGGAAGATTGTCAGGTGAGGCCTGCGTGTCTGGCTCGCAAGAGTGTGTAGCCCAGCCCAAGGAGGGAGCGGCAGGCTCATGGGGCCTCCCTGGGTCTGGGACAGCTCTACCTACTTCTCCATGCCGAGCGGAGCGCAGGGGTGGGTGGCCTATAGAAGGGCTTAGGCAGTGCAAACAGTCACCTCAGCCAGTGGGTCTCATCTCTCTCAACTATCCTGTTTCTGCTCCTGTCTGTGAGGATCAGGGGTAAACCAGGTGGGAAGGAGTGGCCAGAACACAGGCCCTGCAGTCTTTCCTGAGCCCACTCAGAGCCTGGGCTGTTCCCAGCATGCTGCCTGCCCGAGGGACCACCCCTCAGTGTCCTAGCGGGCCGGGCCTGGGCCCTGGGGGACCTGCTGAGAAGCTCCCCCCCCTACCCCTCAGTGGCTTCTCCTTTCTCTGTGGAGCTGTACGGGGTTGGGGGGTGTTTAGACAGGGCTTGTCCTTTCTTAAACGCAGACCCTTGGACCCTGAGGGGCCACATTCCTTGTGCTGTGCTGGGAGCAAAGCTGGGACATTGCTTATGCAGCTAGGGAGGTCCAAGAAGACAGTAACAGGTCTCTGTCCTGGGGTAGAAGGTCCTGCCAGGAGAGTGTGTTCCTGCCCCCTGACCCCCTTGGGCCCTCCCCACTCCCACCCCCTGGGTCTCAGTCCCCCAGTGTCACCTGCATGTGCCTGGCAGCCAGCTCTGCACATGGCTGTGTTTGGATTCCCAGGGCAAGGCTACTCCTGCCTGGGCCCTCACCGAGTAGATGGGGTCATGCTGCCAGCCCACAGCCAGCATTTGGGGGCCTTAGGGAGCACAGCTCTCCCCTTCCATCCAGTGGGTTGAGATGATGAGGCTGGTAGGGGGCCCATCCAATCCCAGGCCTTGTGATCTGGGTGGGGCCCCTGGCTTGGAGACCAGCTCTGTCCACCGCAGCCTCTTTGGAAAAGACCCCCCCTGAGGCAGGTGCTTGGCAGCCTGGCAGGGTGCCAGGCCAGAGGGAAGGGGAAGGTGCCAAGGAGGGCAGCCTATGCTGTTGTCATGTGGGCTGCCCTCCCTTCCCCCCTCCCTCCCCCATCTCTCATGTGGGAGGCCAGTAGTGTGGGGCTGTCAGGCTCTGACTCCTGGGCCTCCCAACTGATCTCTGACCTGAGGCTTATTCTCATCTAGTTAGAGGCATCTGGCTGGGCAGCTGGGTGCCATCTGGGGAGCCCTTACCCCAGGCTGCAGGGCATGTGACTGGGTGCTCCTCAATCCCCTGCCCAGGCTCTGCCCAAGCTAACTCTCCCTGTGGTGGCTCTGGTGGGATGAGGCATGGGGGGCCCTGGTAGGGGCAGAACAGACATTGGGAGCAGACTCAATGGCAAGGCCTTCTCTGCACTCCTCTCTGGGGTGGACCAGACCTTGGTGCCCATGTGCCTGTCTGTAGGCCAGGGGTCAAGGCATGGGTGTCAGGGCCCTGCTCCTCTTGGGCCCTCTGGAGTAGGGGAGCTGTCAGCTTTGGGGCCCCAATGTCCCCCAAGATCACTGTGAGCTGCAGAATAGGGGCAAGGCTCACAAGAGCCTGGCCAGGGACACCAGGGGCCACTCTCCCCAACTAGGGCAGTGCAGGTAGCAGGGTCCTCGTCTTCTGGCACTGGTGCTCTTGGCCCTGTCCCTTCTCTGGCTAGCAGAAAAGGGTCATTAACAAGGGCTGGTGACAGTCATGACGTATTACAGGAAACTTGGGAAATGGGAGCAGATCTGCCGTTCCCACCCCTCAGCACTATGCATGGCTGGGTGGCGTTTTTCATGTGCTCCTTCATTGGGGTGCAGACACCACCTGTGTTTGCACTGCTGCAGTGGTAATGGTGACCCTCATGTGGACTGTTCTATTACCTTTGAGGTCATGCTCTGAGGGTGCAGTGGCCAGTATCCCCACTCTACTGGGAGAATCTGATCCTGGGTTGGGGTCAATCCCCAGTCTTGTGGCTGGTTCACATGGCCCCAGGCTGCAGTCCAGGCTGGAGCACTGTGGTCTTTGCCCACAGAGGTGCGAGGGGTCAGCTTGGGGTCTGTGCTCTCTCCACACTCCTGCTGGGCCCCGTGCAGCCTTAAGGGTTTGGTTCTCAGTGCAGACCTGACTCTCAGCACCGCTTCTGGAAGCCCAGCGAGGCAGTGGAGGAAGTGGAGAGTGCTGCCATCTCCGAGATGCTCTGCAGCCGCCATATCACCTTTGCTGGGAGGTTCGAGCCTGTGCAGCACCGGTGCCGCGCCCCAAGGCCTGATGGCCGGCTCTGTGAACGCCAAGATCGTCTAAAGGTATGGCCTTAACCTGTGCCAATGGGCGCTTAGGACCGCAGGCCTCGGGTCAGGCTTAGGGTTAAGTGGAGCCAGGACAGGGCAGCCTGAGGGGAGTGCTGAGACCCCACCTGGTCCTGGGTTGGGGAGAAGCTTTCATGGAAGCTTGTATGTGGTTGGCAGATGCTGGCCACTGGGTGTCAAAAAATTGTTTGGGGTCTCTTGTCCTGGGCCTATGACTTGGGAAATTCTGCAGGGGCCAGTGTGCTCAGCATCCTTCTAGGGTGCCTTTGGTCCACTCTGTGCTGGGTGTGGACTCAGCACCCCTGCCCTGGGTCCAGGAGTGGGAGGCTGTGGGAAGAGGCTGGGGGGCTGGTCAGCAGCTGGGCGTGGTATAGAGAGAAGGCGTCTCTCCTGGGTGAGGCCTAGACCCCCTGCTGCTGCCTGTGCTTGAGTCCAGAGTGAGGATGGAGCTGCCTCACCTTTCCTGTGGCTCCCGAGAACCCCCGGCCTTGAGTGTGTGATGAAAGGCGGTGCACTTTGGCTTTGCGATGCCACCCTCCCTGTTTGTGACCAATGAGTTGTGGGCAGCCATGACAGGGTGGCAGCACCCTCCCATATCAGTGCCCTCCGGTGTCAGCACCCTGTCTCTCTGCAGTGCCCTTTCCACGGGAAGATTATCCCAAGAGATGAGGAAGGATGGCCTCTTGACCCAGAAGATAGGGCACGGGAACAGAGGCAGCAGGTGCAGGGGCGCCCAGGTAAGTCTGGGTGGGTGCCGTGGGGAGGCACAGCCATGGGATCCGCTGTCACCAGGCTGTCTCTTTTACAGTCAGGGGCCACCCACGCCACCAGCTCGGTCGGGGGAACCACACACTTGCAGAGGCAGGTTGGCAGAGAAGTTACCCCTGGGGGTCTCAAGTGGGGGAGCTCCATAGGTGCTCAAGGCCATTGTCATAGGTGCCCAGCAGGGACATGGGTTCCTCATGCCTGGAAGTCACCAGGGCATCATTGCATAGCTGAGTCTTAGGTTCTTGGTTGCGCTTTCTAAGGAAGGAATCAAGGCAGAGACAGACAGACAGCCTCAGTTGTTGCCTCTCCTGTTGCGTCTGCTCTCTGCAGGGTATCACAGCTGGCAATGGTTTTGCCCATCCTGGGACGTGTGTGGCTGCTGTGCTAAGGGCATCTGCTGTGGCCTGCCTGCCCCATGCTGGCTGCATGGTTCCCTGCAGGCCCCGGGGCCCACATGGCTACCCCTCCTCAGGCCGGGTTCATGTCTTATGGCCAGGCTCAGGTGCCCTCCCTTTGGGAGAGAGTCTGCGTGCAGCCATGGGGCAGTGCTTCTGTGCGCCAGGCTCCCACCCCAGCGTCTGGCCTTTCACGGGCTTTTTGCTCTCTGGTCATGAGAGACGATGTTGGGTCTCAGCCTGGTGCCAGGGCCCTGAGTGTTGTGGGTGGGGGCCTGACCTGCTAATCTCCAAGCGAGGCCTTCCCTGGTGGCCCATGCTCAGGAGCAAATGAAGTGCCTATTTTTTGTGTCAACTCTGAAGAGTATCTGGTTTTCCAGCCCTGGGTGACTTGTTAACAAACAGGTATCAGGCTGCGGCTACAGGCCTTGCTGGCCAGTCAGATGTGAAATAGCATCTCTTTACTAACTACAGTATTGATCCCGCCTCTCTCGCTCTCGGGGCAATTTTCTTTTCCCTGGTGCTAACCTCGGTGACAATGTGAGCAGCGCTGTAGGCCCATCCGGGCCCAGGAAGGCCGTGAGGCCTGGAGTCTATTGATTTTCTTCAAAGGCTTTTAAATTGCCCCTTCATTTTCCTGAGGCGCTCATTCCATCTCTACTGGATGCCAGCATTTTTTCCTTGTGTTTAAACAATTGCTCCATTCACTGAGTTCCTAAACTGTGACGCCTTCTTATTACAGGGAGATAAACCGTTTAGACAGTTTTCCTTAATCTTGGATTAATCGTTTCTGTATCTGAGTCCTGTGGCCCGTATTCCTTCACTTCAAAAAATCAGCCTGGAGAGGCCTCAGCATCTGTCCATCTGGGGCGCTTGGCTGCCTCCCTCTGTGGATGCGCCTCCGCAGCCCAGCACAAGTTGGGGCCCTGCAGTGTGGTGTTCATCCCCCTCTGGGCCTTACATCCCTATCTGGGTGGGGATGGCATCTTGCCCAAGAGACCCTGTGGCACTGTGGAGGGACCAGCAGGGACTGAGATGGGGCAGCTACCTGGGGCCTGTGCAAGGTGGGTGCTCTCTGCTCCATGGGCTGTGTGCTAGCCTTGCTGTGGCATGGCCTGGGGCTGGTTAGGCCAGGTTGCAGCTGACGTCTGGCTTGTTCAGAAAGAGCCGCTTTGTCTAGGTGGCCACCCCCCTGCATTTCTGAGTTCTAAGACCAGATCCCTTAGATCAGTAAAGAGAAAGTCCTTTCCTGGCAATGGTACTTGGCCCTCCTTCCCCCTTATTCCTGGCCGGCCCCCCGTAGAAGGCGCCTGTTGCACCAACTCCCCAACCACTGCCCTTGGTCACCTTCCTGCCTGTGGGGTCCATGGATGCATGTGGAGTCCATGGAGTGACTTCGGGCCCAGCCCTACCTCCTCCCTGCCCTGTGGGGGGAGGGGAGGGGATCAGGGGCACCCTGTGAGGGGCAGTGCCTGGGGACACCTGGCCTCACCTGCCCCCAGGGTGGCCTGTGTTACCTCACACCCCACTCTACTGCTCAGGCTGCTGGTGCCAGGGACAAGGTCCTCTCCCGGGGTCTTGGTGGGAGGTGTTCTGCTGCTGCCAGATGCCTCCTGAAGTCTGCAAGTTCTGTGACAGGCTGGCAGGACCCTGAGTTCATGAAAGACGTGGAAGCAGGCACTGGGGTAGATCTGGGCTCGTCCAGGTGCCGTGGGAAAGGCAAGAGGAAGAAGAAGTACCCCAATCTCACCGACCTGAGGGCACAGGCCAACACTGCCCGGGCACGCATCGGGAAAAAGGTCTTCGCCAAGTAAGAGTGGTCGGCTCAGGCACCCGGTTTCCAGGGCTCCTGAGGGCCTGTCCCTGGGGCTCCTTTCCGCCTGAGTGACCACCCAGCCCCCTCCTCTGGACAGGGGTCTCAGCTCACAGGGCTACATTAGGTGTTTCCTGGGTTATTTGCTTGCATGGTTCCTCCACGTAGTCTGTGGGCAGGCCCTGCCATATCCTGGGGTACACATCAGTCTCCAAGATTGGGGGTCCCAGAAACCACCTTTAGGGCTGGGGAGGCCACTGGGAAAATGTCAGGGCAGGGTTGAGGCCACCCTCAAGCTGGGCCACCCACAAAGGCCCAGCTCCAGGACTGGTGACTTTTGGTTCTTTTTGAGCCTGGCCTCCTGTCTCTCTGAAGGAGGCTGTCATGGGAAGTCTGCAGCTGGTCTGGGTGCCACACTGCCCCAGGACCAGGGCTCAATCCCAGTATGGCCATAGTCAGACCAGAGCCTGGCTGGAGCCTCTCTGATAGTATCTTTTTTTTTTTTTTTTTGAAACAGAGTCTCACTCTGTCTGTCACCCTGGCTGGAGTGCCTTGGTGTCATGGTTCATAGCAACCTCAAACTCCTGGGTTCAGGCGATTATCTGCCTGAGCCTCCCAAGTAACCAGGACTATAGGCACCTGCCATAACACCCTCCCCTAATTTTTATATTTTTAGTAGAGATGGGGTCTTGCTCTTGCTGAAGCTGGTCTCAAACTCCTGAGCTCAAGATATCCACCCACCTCCACCTCCCAGTTGCTGGGACTACAGGTGTGAGCCATAGCGCCAAGCCAAGAACGTCTTGCTTTGCTTTCCTCACAGGGCGGCTGTGCGGAGGGTGATCACAGCCATGAACAAGGTGGACCAGAAGAAGCATGAGAAGTTCGCAAACCAGTTTAACTATGCGCTGACTTAGAATCCAGGCTAGGGGTGCTGCCGTTCCCGCTGGTCTGCAGCTCCTCTCTTCCCTCTGCCTGCTCACTAGGACTGGAGAGTGGGCACGGGTCTGGGCAGTGACTGTGCACTTACTGTGAGGAAATGGCAAGTTAAAGTGCCCAAGAGGTGTGATCTCTCTGCTGCTGTGGGGACCCTGCCTCCCAGTTATGACTCTGGCCTTGCAAAAGAGACCCTTTGTGTTCCTAAGGGCATCTTATGAGTCCCTGTGCATTTCTAACACGTGGTTCATAATTGGTGGGACGCTCACGCGTCAGTGTTGAGGGTGTGTTCCCAGCTGCCTCCCCTGAAGAGGAGAATGCAACGGGGCTCGGGGGACCTGCACATGGATGCAGATGCTGTTTCCAACACAGACATGAAGGGTGGCAGCTGAGCTCCCTTACATTTCCAACTTCACAGATCATCTGGGTGATAGTTCCACATGGAATGCAGAGAACTGCCTGTTCTGTAGGTTTAACAACAGCGGTGTTGAAACACAGCTCACGCACAGGAAGGGCCCCCTACACGGGCAGTGCCACACAGGTCTCCACAGCCTAGGCAGGCACCACCTCCTGACTCCTCACCTGCCCGGAAACCCTCATGCCCCTCTCCCAGCCCCTGGCAACAGCCCGTCTACTCTGTTTTTGGATTTGCCTTTTCCGGATATTTTACGTGAATGAAATTAAACAACATGGGATCTTTTGTCTCTATTTTCTTTCACTTAGCATCAGGACTTCAAGGCTT
The DNA here is from genome assembly GCF_027406575.1 of Nycticebus coucang. NCBI lineage: Eukaryota > Metazoa > Chordata > Mammalia > Primates > Lorisidae > Nycticebus > Nycticebus coucang. The sequence goes on along the minus strand of NC_069802.1, from coordinate 38,234,296 downwards.
GTAGACATTGACATAGGTCAATAATTGGTTCTTTTTCATTGGCCAGTAACATCATTGGTTTGTAGAGGTAACACATTTTGTTCATCTGTTCATTGCTGGTATTTGGGCTGGTCCTGTTCTTTGGTTGTTTCGAACATTCGTGTATGAGTTCCTGTTTGCATGTGTGTTTTCTTCTGGGTGTACACATATACCTGGAGTGGAACTGCTAGTTTATATAGCAACTCAGTTGTTTAACTTTTTGAGAGACCGTTAAGCTATTTTTGTAAGTGGCTGGACCATTTTGCATTTCTACCAGCAATTTGTGAGCATTCCAGTTTCTCCACATTCCTGACACTACTTATTACTGTCTTTTTATTTTAGTCATCTTAGTAGGTATGAGTGGTATCTCACAGTAGTTGGGTTTGTTTTGTTTTGTTTTGTTTTGAGACTGAACCTCAAGCTGTCGCCCTGGGTAGAGTGCTGTGGCATCACAGCTCACAGCAAGCTCCAACTCCTGGGCTCAAGCGGTTTGCCTGCCTCCGCCTCCCAAGTTGCTGGGACTACAGGTTCCCACCACAACGCCCGGCTATGTTTTTTCTTTTTTTTTTTTTTTTTTTGGTTGCAGCGTTATTGTTGTTTGGCGAGCCCACAGTAATTTTGATTTGCATTTTTCTAATGACTAAGGATATTGGCATCTTTTCTTGTGTTTATTGGCCATTTGTGTATTTTTTCATTTTCTTTCTTTTTTTTTCTGAGACAGAGCCTCAAGCTGTCGCCCTGGGTAGAGTGCTGTGACATCACAGCTCACAGCAAGCTCAAACTCCTGGGCTCAAGTGATTCTCCTGCCTCCGCCTCCCAAGTAGCTGGGACTATGGGCGCCTGCCACAATGCCCGGCTAATTTTTTTTTTTTTTTTTTGCAGTTTTTGGCCGGGACTAAGTTTGAACCCACCACCTCCGGCATATGGGGCCGATGCCCTACTCCTTTGAGCCACAGGCACCGCCCAGTGCCCGGCTATTTTTTTTTTTTTTTTTTTTTTGGTTGCAGCCATGGTTGTTTGGTGGGCCCAGGCTGGATTCGACCTGCCAGCTCAGGTGTATGTGGCCTGGCACCTTAGCCGCTTGAGTCACAGGTGCTGAGCCCCATTTGTGTATTTTCTTTGGAGATACTCAAATCTTTCTCCATTTTTAATTGGATCATTTGTCTTAAGTTATAAGGGTTGGAGTACTAGACCCTTAGATGATTTGCAAATATTTTCTCATACTTTTTTTTTTTTTTTTTGAAAGAGTCTCAGCCTGTCACCTTGGGTAGAGTGCTATGGCATCATAGCTCACAGCAACCTCAGACTCCTGGGCTCAAGCAATCATATTGCCTCAGTTTTTTCTATTTTTAGTAGAGACAGGGTCTTGCTTTTTCTCAGGCTGGTCTTGAACTCGTGAGCTCAAGCCATCCACCCGCCTTGGCCTCCCAGGGTGCTGGGATTACACCGTACTGTCTTCTCACTTTCTTGACAGTGTCTTTTGGAACATGAATGGGACTTCATCCAAATTGACTTTTATCTATTTTATTTTTTTCTGTTGCTTGTGCTTTTGGTAACACATCTAAGAAACCATTGCCTGCTCCATGGCATGAATATTTACACATGTAGTTTTCTTCTATTTGTTTTCTGTATGTCTTTTATCTTTCTTCCTTTGTTCCTCCATTTAATGCACTTTTTTTTATATGTTAAATGAATTTTTAATTCCTTTGTAACATTTTAATTTCTTTGTCTTTGTCTTTTTTTTTTTTTTTTTTTTTGTAGTTTTTGGCCGGGGCTGGGTTTGAACCTGCCACCGCTGGGCCGGCGCCCTATTCCTTTGAGCCACAGGCACCTCCCTTCTTTGTCTCTTTTACTGTTAGTTATTTTCCTTAAAACAGTGGTGGTTGCTCTGAGTAGTACAGTTAACAACTTAAAACAATTTGGTTTAGTTTGGTTTAACACCAACTTAGTTTTAATATGCCTAAAAACTTTGCTCCCATATAGCTCTGTTTCTTCTAGCTTCTGTGTGCTGCTTTTGCAATACACCTTACATCTTTGTAGATTGCAAGCCCATTAGTGTGATTGTGTAAATATTGCTTCATGTAGTTGTCTATTAAATCAAATAGAAGAAGAAAAGACTTAGGAATGGAAATTCATCTGTACTCTCTCAGTAGTTGGCTCTATGTCGCCTTGTCCAGTGCTCTTTATTTTTGTGTGTAGATTTGAGTCCAGTATCTTTTGCTTTAACCTGAAGGACTCCTTTAGTATTTTTTGTAGGGCAGGTCTGCTAGCAATTTCTCCTTCACTTTTGAAGAATAATTTTACTAGATAATCTGCATCGTGGTTGATAGTCGTCTTCTTTCGTCCCTTTGAAAATTTCATCTCACTGCCTTCTGGCCTCTGTAGTTTGGTTAGAGGCCAGCAGCTGAGCTCGTAGGAGATGCCTTATGCACAGTGAGTTGATTTTTTTTCTTGCTGCTCTCAAGACTCTTTGGCTTTTGACAGTTTGACTATGATGTATCTAGTTATGGGTCTCTTTTAGTGTTTCCTATTTACAATTAATTGAGCTTATTACATGTAAAGATTAATGTTTTTCATCAAATTTGGAAGTGTTTTGGTCATTATTTCTCCAAATGTTCTTTCTGCTTCCTCTCCTTGGACTCCTATTATGTGTATGTCTATATAGTTGGTGGTGTCTGTGGGTCTCTGAGTCTTTGTTCACTTTTTTTTTTTTTTGCAGTTTTTGGCCGGGGCTGGGTTTGAACCTGCCATCTCCGGCATATGGGGCTGGCGCCCTACTCCTTTGAGCCACAGGTGCTGCCCAATTTGTTCACTTTTTTAAAAATACTTTTTTCTGTTTCTCAGACTGTATAATCTGAACTGACCTATCTTTAATGTCAAAGATTCTTTCCTTAGCCAAATAAAATCTAGCCTCAAGATGCTCTGGTGAACTTTTCATTTTAGTTATTGTACTTTCCTACTGCAGAATTTGTTTCTCTTCTGTAATTGCTGTATTTTCAGTGATATTCTCTAATTAGTGAAAAATCATTCTCATACTTCAAGTCTTTAGACATGATTTCTTTTAGTTCTTTGAATATATTTATAGTAGCTGATTTAAACTATTTGTCTAGTAAGTTCAATGCCAGGGCTTAATCAGGGACACTTTCTATTGAATGCTTTTGCTCCTGCATATAGGCCAAGGAAACACATCATTTCCTTGTGCACCTTTTTTCTTCGGTACCTGTGGCTCAGTGGGTAGGGTGCCGGCCCCATATACTGAGGGTGGTGGGTTTAACCCAGCCCCGGCCAAACTGCAACAAAAAAATACCCAGGCGTTGTGGCGGGCGCCTGTAGTCCCAGCTAATTGGGAGGCTGAGGCAAGAGAATTGCCTAAGCCCAGGAGTTGGAGGTTGCTGCGAGCTGTGTGATGCCACGGCACTCTACCGAGGGTGATAAAGTGAGACTCTGCCTCTACAAAAAAAAAAAAAAGAAAAACTGTACATTTTTTTTTTTTTGTAGAGACAGAGTCTCGCTGTACTGCCCTCGGTAGAGTGCCGTGGCGTCACACGGCTCACAGCAACCTCTAACTCCTGGGCTTATGCAATTCTCTTGCCTCAGCCTCCTGAGCAGCTGGGACTACAGGCGCCCGCCACAATGCCCGGCTATTTTTTTTGTTGTTGTTGCAGTTTGGCCGGGGCTGGGCTTGAACCTGCCACCCTCGGCGTATGGGGCCAGCGTCCTACTCACTGAGCCACAGGTGCAACTCTGGAAATCACACACCTTCCACAGGATTTGTAGTTGTCACTCCTACTTTAGTGTCTTTCCTGACTTTGCAGATTTTAAATCTGTCAAGTTTGTACTGTTGCGTGCAGCTGCTGAACTATCTGCTGGTCAACTTCTTGCCTAGCTAAGGACTGGACAGAGATTTCCTTAAGTGCTTTGAAATAAAAGTCACATTTTTGACAACAAGCAAAACTGTGTGCTCTGAGCTCGCCTTCACTTCCTGCTTGGTGCCCCATAGGCTCGCGCAGCAGTCCTGCACTCAAAATGCAGGCCTCCCTGTCTCCAGGGCTGGGTCAGAGAATACTGTGGACACCTCATTCCTCAGCTCTTCCATTTGAGATCTTTGGCCAACCCCTTGTTTGCTCCAGCAGCTGTAATGTTTTTGACAAACCCCCACTGAGCCCGCTAAGTCAGGCCAGATAAAGACAAGTCCTGCAGCCAGAGAAGCCCAACAGTGAGAGTTTTCTAGGATGGTGCATTTGAGGGAGGCCCAGCCCCAGTCCTTCCTGTTGAGTGGTTGCTGGACTGTCAGTCCCAGCTTCTGTGGACGTGTGGCTAGAGTGCAGTAGCAGCATCATGGCTCAGTGTAGCCTCGAACTCTTAGGCTGCCAGGTGTTTTTTTGAATTTTAAACCAGATTCCCAGAAAAGTACATGGTAGCTAGTTTTAAAGGTACTACAGAGCTAGGCTGAGGCAAATGGGGCCAGTGCAAGTTAAAACACCACCAAACTCACTGTTCAGCCATTTTTCTTCTTCTTTTTTTTTTTTTTTTGAGACAGTCTCGCTTTGTTGTCCTCAGTAGAGTGCTATAGTGTCATAGCTCACAGCAACCTCAAACTCTTGGGTTTAAGTGATTCTCTTGCCTCAGCCTCCCAATTAGCTGGGACTACAGGCACCCACCACAAGGCCTACCTATTTTTTTTTTTTTGTAGAGACAGAGTCTCACTTTATGGCCCTCAGTAGAGTGCCGTGGCCTCACACAGCTCACAGCAACCTCTATCTCCTGGGCTTAAGGCGATTCTCTTGCCTCAGCCTCCCAAGCAGCTGGGACTACAGGCACCTGTCACAACACCCGGCTATTTTTTGGTTGCAGTTTGGCAGGGCCGGGTTTGAACCCGCCACCCTCGGTATATGGGGCCAGCGCCTTACCGACTGAGCCACAGGCGCCGCCCCTGCTTACCTATTTTTTAGAGACAGGGTTTTGCTCTGGCTCAGGCTGGTGTCGAACTCATGAGCTCAGGCAATCCACCCACCTCAGCCTCCCAAGTGCTGGGTTAAAGGTGTGAGCCACCGCTCCCGGACTTCAGCCATTTTTCTTGAACAAACACTTCCTGGATTGTTACAAGCCTTTTATTTCCAGAGTTTTGAAAAAGTTGGTGTTACAGCTGTCCTCTGTTCTTTGGAGGTACAGAGGATCTCAGTGTCTCAGAATAGCTCTGCTATTCTGTCTCATGGCTCAGGACATCCTGCCATGGGGTAGGTGCACTGGCCTTCACGTGCATGACCCTGACTGCTGACCTGCAGGCCATTCCTAGTATGTCCCATGCCTAGCAGTCTGGCAACAGATGCCCCTGTGTATGTATCTCCACACACAGACGTTTATCAGTTGGTTAAATTCCTAGAAGAGGAATTTCTGAGTCAGGTGGTTGTGTGATTATGATTTTGATGGATAGTGCGAAGTTGCCCTTCTTGGAAGTGGTATCATTTAACTTTTCCACTAGCAGTAAAGGAGCTTATTACCCACCCTCACCCACCCAGGTGTTGGTGAGCAGTTTGCTTTGTGCTATGTCTTAGACCAAGTTTCAGTTAGCATTTCTCTTAGAAGTTAGAGATTGAACATTCTAACATGTTTAAGAATTTGTTTTTCTCTTTTTTGTGAATTGTATGTCCATATTCTTTGCCCATTTTTCTGTTGGCTTATTCTCATAAAGTTGTGGGGACTCTTTATTAAGAAAATTATAATTCTATGTGATGCTTGCAAACATTTTCTGTTTATCTTCTGATTTCACTTAAGCTGCTTTTTTTTGTTTTTTGTTTTTTTGTTTTCATGTAGATTTTTCTCTTTTTTTGGACAGTCTCACTTTGTCACCCTCAGTAGAGTGCAGTGGCATCATAGCTCACAGCAACGTCAGGCTCCTGGGTTCAAGAGATCTTCCTGCGTCAGCCTCCTGAGTAGGTGGGACTATAGGTGCCCCCTACAGTGCCTGGCTAGTTTTTCTGTTTTTAGTGGAGACAGGGTCTTGCTCTTAAGCTGGTCTTGAACTCCTCACCTCAAGTGATCCTCCTTCCTCAGCCTCCCAGTGTGCTGGGATTACAGACGTGAGCCACTGTGCCTTGCCTACCATGTAGATTTTTTTTATGTGTTAATAGTTGAATTATCAATCTTCTGAGTTTTATGTTATAGTTAGAATGCTCTTCCTCACTCAGAAAGTATATTAAGATTTTTATGTTTTCTTCTGGTGCGTTTATGGATTTCATTTGCATAGTTATATCATTGACCTACCTGTATTATTTCAATATAAACTGTGAGCCAAAATATCCAATTTTAAAATTTCAGATATTTTGCAATTGTCCTTCGCCATTTATTAATGAATTTGCGGTTTGTGGATTTGAACACCATCTTTGTCATGTACTAAAGTCCCTAGTGGTTCTGTTTCTGGACGTTCTGTCCTGCCTGATCATGTATTATCATCATACTGTTCTGGTTACTGTTGCAAGAAATCTTTATGTCAAAGACCCCTTTTATATTTCTGTCCAACTTGAAATAAAGTTGGGATGTTAGGGATGAGATGAAAGAGGAGAGGGTGTTATTTTAAAATTTTATTTCAAGATTGTGTTACCCTGATGGTTTTTGTATCAGATCTTTTGATGAATCTCTTCATGCTTATTAAAAGACAAAACTTTACTGTTTCTGACCTGCAGAAGTGAGAGCTCTGTGAGGCCGGGCCAGCCCTCTGCCCAGTGGGAGGATGACTGGGGTGGGGGATGGGGGCCTACACCCTTGGGAGCGGCCCCACCCCTCTAAGCCCAGGCCCCATTGGGAGACTTGGTGCTAAGGGGGTGCTGGGGCTCCGCTTCCTCAGAGGGCAAGGTGGAGGATGTTATATCCTATCTTTTGATGCCCTCAACATCCCTCTTTCTTCCCCCATACTTGCACATGTGGTTTGGGTCCCCATGAGCCAAGCGGATAGTGGGCAGGGTAGCTTGGGGTGGCCTGACCTGTAGATGAGATGGCCATGCCTTGGTTCCTTCGGAGCCAGCTGCAGAGGACCACTACCCCCCTTGAGGGGAAGGGCTGGGGCCCTGAGTTTTCAGGGGACAATTCCTACAGACTCACTGGCCCAGTGCCTTCTGGGAATCCCTATTACTCACCTGTGCCTGGCCCTGCACACCTGGGAGTCAGCCTGTCCTAAAGCCGAACCTGATGGCCAAGGGACAGCACAGACCCAAGGAAGTCAGTGGCTCGCCAGCCCCCCAGCCCCCACATATCCCTTGGCTGAAGGAGGCTGATATCTCTGGGTGGCCAGGCTCCTGGCCCAGAGGAGATGGTGGGAACCATGGCCACCTCAAGTTGTGGGCAGGTCCCAGTGCAGTTGCAGGCAGCTAGCTATGAAGACCTGGAAGGAGCCATTCATTCACAAGGTGTCTACCAGAATGGTGGTGCTAGAGCAGGCTCAGGATGTATGGGGGAGCAGAGGGCATGCAGGGAGCAGGACTCCAGGAGGAGTGCTGCCTGGGTACTGGAGCTCAGAGACTGCTGAGCAGAGGTTCTCAGGCCCTCAAAAGGTAGTGCCAGGATGGCAGGAGCAGCAAGCAGAGAGGTCCCAGGGGCTGGGCAGGCAACAGGAGGCCCTCAGTGCCAGGCCCAGGGCTTGGTTTCAACCCTAGGGCCACAGGGGCTGCTAGTGGGGCATAGGAGGGCAGGGCATGGGTCACAGCCTCAGTGCTAGAGATGGGAAGGGTCAGCAATACAGACTGAGAACCCCAGGTTGGAGTGGCTTGTGTGTGTAGACAAAGGGTTTGTGTCTCCTGACTCAATAGTCCAAAGGTAGGTACCCCAACACACGTGAGGTGCCATCAGAGCCTGGTCTTTCCGGTTTCTGGATCAGTGCCTGAGCATGTGGCCTCCACTGCTGAGGCGACCTCAGGTCCCAAAGTGGCTACTGAGCCAGGTGCCAAGAGCAGCTTCCCTCCACACATGGCCACCCAGTCACAGGTGGCATCCAGCTGCCCACTGCCCAGGGAGAATGGGCTCCTGCCTCCTGGGAAGAGAGAGGACAGGTGAATGCCCTGCAGGACTACTCCAGAGGGACAATAATAAACTAGGGTATGAACACCCCAGCGCTGTCTCTCTGGGCAGCAAAACCTGGCAGTGACGGAGGCCTCCTACGCAGGGGCCTGAGGCCAGATGTCAACCCTGGGGGTGGGGTGGGGCAAAGGTTGGCCAGAGGCTAGAGGCCAGCAATGGCCACGGGGACAGACAGGTCTCAACCCTGCCACTCAAAACAGTCCTGCTTGCCGAGGGTCACTTGTTTGGGCACTGCCCTGCCCTTTCCTCCCTACTGTCACTCCTACTTGGGCTGTCGAGCGCATCCCCACAATGGCACTACCAGGAAGCCCTCTTTTCCCATGTGGGCTGGGACAGGTCCCTCTAGGCTCCCAAGGTGGAGACCTGGGGGAATCCATACTGGGCCTTGGCGCAGTGGCTGGAAAATATCCTGGGGAGTGAGGGACACGTGGAGCACATGGTCACCAGGGGACGGGGGTGGGGGGAACCAGGCAGCCAGGACATTTCTGGACAGCCCAGGTGGACACAGGCCAGACCAAGCATGTGGAGGGGAACTGGGAGGCCCTGGGGAGGGCTGTGGGCATGAGTTCCTGGATTTTCCTGGGCATTTGCATGTGGGGTGAGGTGGGCGAGGGTGTTCAGAGTGTGGGGGCTGCAGATAGCACCCTGAGGCAGGGTGGGGGCAAAGGAGCTGGGGTCTAGCCCCATTGAGTCTGGAAGGCCCCAGCCCTCAGGTCTCTGTGGTAGAGACTGGATGAGAGGTCTTCTGAGCCCAGGGTGCCCCAGGCCTTTGAGAGAGAACAACTGGGCGCCAGGATGCAGGCCATATGGCCAACTTCTGTTCACCAGGGTTTTCTCTCCTGTGTAGCCTCACTGGATCCTAACCCACAGCAGCAAGGGAGCAAGAAGAGCCTTGGGGCCCCTGGGCAGGACACTGGGGGCTGCGTGGGGGAGAAGAGCCTTGGGGCCCCTGGGCAGGACACTGGGGGCTGCGTGGGGGAGAAGTCTGCACTCCTGCGTGAGATCAACTTGGGAACACAGTGTGAGCTGCCCGGGCAACTCGGACCAACTCCCAGCAGTGGAGGCTGTGGCAGAGCAGTCAGATCCTAGGCTACAGACAGCCCCTCATGGCACTGATGCCAAGGCCCAGGGAGGGGGCACCAAGGCAGCGGCAGGAGACCCATGCTGAGAACTAAACAAGCAGGGGAGGCCCTAGCATGGGCTGGGCAGGAGTGGGGGGCCAACTTGAGGGCTCCCAGGAAGCAGCCCCAGACTCACCACGTGTGTGGTGGTGCAGCCTAGGCACCCCATGGAGAGTGCAGAGGAGCTGGGGCTGGGCCTCCTCGGCAGGTGCCACAGGAGTGCTGTGAGGCAGGGTGAGGGGGGAGCAGGCACACAGTCCTGTTCAGTAAGCACCTGGCACAGAGTAGGCATGCACCGACCAAGGGTGGGGCCCAGACTCTACTTCTGTGACACGCAGTGATGGCACCAGCTCACAGCAGTCAGGAGGTGGGGATCAGTGAGGGGGAATGCTTGGTCAGGGGAATATTGCCTCCCAGGCCCCATGCCCCCTGACCAACATGCCAACCCTGTCTGCAGCCCAGGGTTGATATTGTAGGGTCCCCAAGTATGGCTGAGCCTGAGAAGGCTGAGCAGGGCTGGGTCCAGCTCCGGGTATACCTGTACCTGGTCCTCCTAGTGACAGCACCTATTGTCCATGGCGGAGCCCTGGAATGATCCAGCAGGTCCTAGCTGAGCTCACCTGGGTCGGCATGTAGGACACAGAGAATCCTCAGGGGACGACCCAGGCCCCTTCTAGGCCAGAGCATTGGCAGTCCTGGGTAGGCTCCATGGACGAGTCCTTCCCTGGCCTCCTGCCCAGCACAGACCAAGCTCACTATACTGATGATTCCATTTGAGCCTAACAGCCTTCTGGAACCTGCTAGAAGCTTCCAGGGCTGCCTGATCAGCTGCCCATGCCCTGTAGGCCCAGGTCTTAGTTAATACACCGAGAGTGTTCACCCACCTGCACCCTCCTGCTGCATTCAGTCAAGCTCTGGCCACCTATAGGAAGGGTTTGACTCTCTGACTGGCACAAGAATGTACCAGCCCTGAGCTCTGACAGCTCGAAAGAGCTGAGCAGCCCCAGGGCTGGTTAGCTTCAGGCAGCACCATGCAGACCAGGAAAATAGGTCTGGGGGTCTTAGGTGGTAAAGGCTTGAGGCAGGGTGGGTGCAGCAGATGCCAGGAAGCAGGGCCCCAACTCCTGTGGCACATCCCTCCATCCATCCCACCTGCCCCAAAGCAGGACATGGAGGGCACGGCTGCTTGCCCACCATTTGCGCCTTGTGGGGGTCCAGCATGGAGCATTCCCTTCCACTCCTGCCCCTGGCACCAGGGGTCACTGCCACCCAGCCCCAGGCCAGCCCTGCCCCTGATGGTGCTGACAAGCTGACTAGGGCAGAGATAAGTCCCCTGCAAGAGCTCAGCAGCTCATTGTTAAGGGAAGAGGAGTCCCAGAGCGCACACAGGGACCAGCTAACTGAGGGAGAGGCAGAGATGCCTGGCCCTATCAGCATGTCCTGAGCGCCTCAGTATTGCTGAGAGGAACTGTCCCGTCCCTGTCCCTGCAGCATTGGTTTGCATCAGTGCAGTCACCAGGCAGTGGCACAAGGCCACTACTCCCAGCTCAAGGTAAAGCCTGCACTCCCAGATCCTAGAAGCCCACATGGAGGCTGAAGGAGGGGCAGGGTGGGAGCAGGGCTGCAGGGTGGGGGAAGAGGTGACTTCGGGAGAGCACGCTGTCCCCAGCCCTGTGGCTACAAGGAGAGGGGAAGGGGATCTAGGAATCACAGATCCAGAAGGGCAATTCTTGCTCTGGGGAACAGGGGAAGGGGAACCCTGGGACCTCAGCCTCATTCTGAAGGGCGCTCCAGCCTCTGTGCTCAGCCTCCAGGGAAGAGATACGCCGGCGCCAGCAGCCAGGCCGGCAGGGACCTGGGGCCCCGTCTGCACACCCAGAGGCCCACGGAAGAGAACTGCGGAGGCTGAGAGACGCGGGCGCGGCCTCCTGCGGTTTATTGACTAGTGAAGTTCCACGAAGAGCTTCCCAGTCGCCGAGCCGGTGGGAGCTTCCCGCTCGCCCAATGCCTACAGTCATTTATAAATTTAAAACTCTTCTGTAGTAACCGGTTATGTACACAGCCAACGGCTGGAACTTTAGAAAAGACCCTGGCCCGGCGGACGCGGCCTGAGCCGCGTGGGAAGTCCCCGCCCAGCGTCTCCCCTCAGAGCTCTCAGAGGTGCGGCGCGTAGAAGGCGGGCGCGCCATAGGTCTGCGAGCCCAGCACGAAGGGCGAGAGCACGGCCGGGCTCGACAGGAAGGGCAGCTGCGCCGCGCACACCAGGCCGCCGGGGCCGTGCGCCGGGTACCCGGCCGGACCGTGCATGGCGAGTGGCGCGCCCATGGGCGGCGAAGGGCTGAGCGGGCTGAGGCCGCCAGGCAACCCCGAGCCCGGCCCCGCGCCCTGCCCGGGTCCTGCGCCGCCGCCCGTCGGCGCACTGGTGTCGGCGCCCGGGTTCTGCTTCTTCCACTTGGTTCGGCGGTTCTGGAACCAGATCTTCACCTGCGTCTCCGTGAGGCTCAGAGACAGCGCCAGGTTGAGGCGCTCGCACACCGAGAGGTAGCGAGTCGCCTTGAACTTGTTCTCCAGCGCCACGAGCTGCTCGTAGGTGAATGCGGTGCGCGCGCGCCGCGGCTTCCCGGACTTGGAGTCGGAGCCCGTGCGCTTCCGCTTGGGCTTCGCCGCAACCGCCGTGCCCTGCGGTGTCGTCCCGGCCGCGCCCGTCGCCGAGGCTTCCGTAGGACCCGGGGCTCCGGGCGAGTTTCCGCAGGGTCTGGGAACGGCGGCGTCGTCCACGGCGCCGGGGAGCGCTTCGGCCTCGGCCGCTCCGGAGCAGCCCGACCCGCGGGCCCCGAGGCCGCCGCCGCCTCCCCGCGCCTCCTGCGCGCCGCTCGCCGCCTCTGTCTCTGGCGCCTCGTCCTCGTCCTCGTCGTCGGGTGCCTCGTCCCCGCTGTCCGCGCCGCTACCGCTGCTGTAACCATTGCCCTCGGCCTCGTCCGCCTTGTAGGGGTCGCCGGCACCTGTGCGCGGGGACAGAAGACAGAGCGGTCAGCACCTGCTCCCGCACCGCTCCTCCCGGCGTCCCGCCAGCCCGTCCCGTCTCCCTCCCCGCGCGGGTTCCTCTTGCTCGTTCGTTTTCTCTCATCCTTATTCGACTCCTTTTCTTGTTCCTTTAGTTCGTTCGTTTCTCTTTCCTTTTGCCTTCGTTCCTTCTCTCCGGGCCGCGTTCCCGCGCAGTCCCTTCCTCATTTCTTTTCATCGAAAGGATCCCCGTCTCCCGCCTGAGCCGCGTCCCCGCCGCCCTAGGACGCCCCGCGCGCCGCGCCCGGGCCTTGCCGAGAGGTCCGACAGTGCCGCGGGCTGAGAGTTTACAGCGGAGAGAAAGCTCGGATCGATCCGTGGGGCAGATACAAACTTAATTAAACTCATTTTGCGTAATGTACAAACTAGTTAAAGTCCACTTAATTTATTTCAACGTATATTAATAACCCTCCAATTAAGGCTAGCACGGGGCCAGCCAATTACTGGGCATTTAATAACCAGCGGGGACAGCGGCCTGAGATAGGTCCAGCCCTCCAAGAATGGGGTTTCTGGGGACCAAAATCGAATTCCCTGACCCTGTCCCTGTCTCAAGCCTCTGGCCCTGGAACTGGGCCGCTGGCGTTAGTCCCTGCTCCGCTGTGCGCGCCTCGGGCCGCTCCCGAGTGCCTGGCTCGGCTGTCCTGGGAAGGTTGGTGCTCGGTTCCGTCAGGAGGGCGAGGGTGGCGGATCAGGAGCGGCGCCGAGACCAGTCAAGCCACCGGAGGCCTGCACAGGCCCAGAGTGAGCAGCAGTCCCGCATCTCCCGAGCACAGTCCCTGCGGTGGCTACGTTTGGAGTCTCACATTTGGGAAAAAGCGTCTTTCCTGGGCAGGGTCGCCCCCCCACCACAGGTGGTCTTAAGAGAGGAATCAGGACAGATGTTCTCCATGGCGGTACCTGAATGGGTGCGGAGGCCCTGCTCTCGGGTAAGGTTGGCACAGAAATCTCGGGTAATAAACGACAAATTCACTCCTGGCAAATTCCTCCAGGGCAACTGGTCCACCTCACATAGAGGCCGGCCCCAACTGCACCACTCACTCAATGGGAGCAGGGGCTGTCCCCCCAAAGACCCGCGCCCAGCTCGCGCCCCAGCTGTGCGGTACCCGCACCAGCCGCCCTTCCTCCCGCGGTTCCCTGTGCCCAGGGCAGAGGGGTGGGGAGGGTTCCCTCCAGCCAGCCGGGGTATCCGCTGGCTCCACCTCAGACCACAGAGAAGCAGCCTGCCCAGCGCAAGGTGCGGCCAGAAGCCTCCTTGGCCATGGCAGCCCGACACAGAACAGTCCGCCCTCGTTTGGGCCCTGTGCGGCGGAGGGGCCGGGAAGTTGGAGAGAGGAAGGACCGAGGGGGAGGAGGCACAGAAAGCAATCAGGAGCGGGTCGAATGCAATTCGCGATCAATAGCGGCCCCTAATAAGTGTAATAGGTTTTAATCGAGTAATTATCCGAATTTTGACCCTATAATTTAGATGTTTGGGGGGAGTTTGCAAGGTGCTTGAAAGAGATATGCACGCTCCGTAATGGGATATCGACCCGGCCGGGGGCGTGGGCCGCCCCATTACCAGCCGCTTTCCGCCGCTAAGCACATTTCCCCTTAACTGTAATCGAAGGGATTTAATTGTTTTTCCAGAGATAACCGGCGTTTTGTCACAATTAGTCTGATTTGTCACCAAAAAAAAAAAAAAAGAGAGAGAGGGGGAGGGAGGCCCGGGCGGCCACAGAGGGGGCAGGGAGGTCACAGGCCAGCCGCGGCTCACGTCCCCTCTGCCTCCAGCACCAAATGTCCCCCAGGCCGGAGACGCTTGGAGGTGAAGCCTGGACAGGCCCCGCGACCCCGCAGCCCCTGGGCCTGACCCGGCTGAAGCTTCCTAGCAGCGAGCCGGCAGTGCGGGGCTCTGGAGTCCGGATGGAGGCCACGGATGGGGGGACCGCGGACCCCGCGCTCTGCGAACTTTCCACCGAGGCAGGATTAGCTCGCCATGGGGTTCCAGGATCGGAAACGCGTGGAAGCTGCCTGTCCCCGTACCCCAACGACCAGGCGCTGCCCGGATCCTACTCACTTGGCGGCTCAGCTCCGGTGGAGGTTCCGACTCCCCCAGCCGGGCCGGCGAGGGTGCGGCGCTCCAGCTCTTCGGCGCGCGGTGGACGACCTGAGGCGGCGGGGACAGGAGCGCACGGGGCCGGGGCGCACGGGACACACGCAGTGGTTGCCACGGGACCCAGAAGCACGCAGCGACGCCTCCTACTATTGAACTTGTTGGGGTCCAGGATGTCCAGCACCGAGAAGGAGGTGGGGCGCGGGGGCGCGGCGGGCCGGGCCGCTCCAGCTCCCTCAGGCGCCGGGGGCACAGTGTCGCTGACCGCGAGCGGCGGGGCTCCAGCCCGGGGGAAGGCAGGCAGCTCCGCGCGCCCGTCCATAGCGTCCCGGGCAGCGGCGACCGGAGCGGACGGTACAGGCCCGGGCCCAGGAGGCGGCGGCAGCGCGGGGCCGTCCCCAGGAGCCGCGGGTCCGCTAGCACTCATGTCGGCCTCTGGCCGCTCCAGCGGCTCGGGCCCCGCAGCCTATTGGGCTCCCATTCTTGGCGGTCCCGGCGCCGCCGCACTACCCAGCGCAGGCGGCCACAGCTGGGCTGGCTCTCAGAGCAGCGTCCAGCGCGCTCGGCCAGTGCTGCCTGGCGCTGCCTCCGCCGCCGCCTCAGGCGCCCGCCGCGGCGGGTCAGAGCATTTATGGCAGCCCCGCCGGAGGCGCCCACGCACCCACACGCCGCACACACGTGCGCCTGCAGGCGGCCAAGGGACTCCGCAGCCCTCGTTAGCGCGGGCGCCTAATTGGCTGCGAATGGTCCCGGGCGGAGGAGGCGGGACCCACCCGGGACATACAGACTGAGCTGCCAGACCCGACAGACAGACGTACAGCCTGGAATCAGAGCACAGTCCGCTAGCCGCTGTTGTGGTCAGCGGAGTGTCGCTGCTCCTCAGCTCATCTGGAAACGGCGCGTCAGCCTCCTGGACGAAGGGGGAGGAGACAGCCCCGACTTTTAAATAATTGCGGGATCCATCAGCGGAGAGGCCGCAGAGGCCCCAGAGCCCGCCGGCTCTCCAGCGCTGACACTTGGCTGGGACATTCAGCTCGAAGTGTGGCGCCTGCCTGTCGCGCCCTCGGGGCTCCTGGTGCGTGGGGCCCTGCGCTCGGGTGGCTCCCGCAGCTCTGGCGCCCCTTGGCAGCTGGGGTCGGGTGAGAGAAGCGTCTCTCGCGGGCGAATTCTCCGCCTGGTCTTCAGCCCCCTCCCGCGCGTTCTGTGGGTCTTGGTCTCGCCTCTCCGCCTCCCTCGCTGAGGTCTTTGCCCCACCATCCCTTCCCACGCCCGCCCCCTTCCTGTCGTCAAATTAGGGCCCAGCGCGGAGACCCTGCAGGGGGGCGGGGCCCGCACCCTCGGGACTGCTCGTTAGCCGTGGAATCAAAAATGAGGAGGGCTGGGCGACCTCCTGCCCCGCCCCCCAAAAATGGGGACGGAAAATCGTCCCAATTGCAAGCGGCCTACGTAGAAACCGATACCCTTCAAGTCAGGGGAAAATGCCCACTTCCCCACACTCGGGTGAAGAGGAAGCCCCGAGGTCTGAGTCTTTATTCGGGTACGTTTTATCTACAGTGGCGGGGTCTGCAAGACCGGGCCCTCGGGCTTCGAGAGTCCGACCTGGCGTCCAGCGTCCCGGCGCGGGATCCCGGTAGCTCCTAGAGGGTCCCCGGTCTCTCCCCTCCTCCCGCACACGCCAACAAGCCGGCCGGCAGCTAGGGGACCCCAGTGGGCGCCAGCGGCGGGGGCGCGCGTGTCCACCAGGTGTGAACGCGCGGGCGCGTGCTCAGCGGTCCCCGGAGCCGGCTCCGCGCGAGGACCGGTCCTTTGCAATTACCGCGGGCAATGATCCTTTGGAAGCAGAAATTAAAAGTTGAGAGAAATAATGGGGGACCGACCGGCTGTAATCTGGGCCACGCTCGGACGTGCTGAGCCTTGGGAGGCTGGGGGCCGGGCGGAGGGGGGTTCAGGCCTCCTTTCTCTTTTCCCCTCCCCCCTCGCCCTCCCCGCATGCTGGTGCATCCCGAGATTCTAATCACACCCACAACACTGTGTCCTTCCTTGCCAGGACTTGATTATTCTTTATCTTTAAATTATAAATCACCTCTGGGGGAAGGAGGGTGGGTAATCTCTCATCGCAGGGAGGTAATTATCTTCTTCCCGCCCCCACCTTGGTCTTTGCCCTCTCCACCTCTCCCCCAGCTAAGTTTGGATATAGATGTGCCCGCCCCACTCTCTCTCTCTCTCTCACACACACACACTCACACCCATTCACAAGTGCGTAGCACACACAAGCACAACTGATTCATGAGCACCCAGACACACAATCCCGGGCAGACGCGCTCTCTCTCCCTGCAAGCTTTAAGTCCCTCTGCGACGCAGCCCCCACCGCCTGTGGCTGAGCGCCCCTCCCCCATCGCTGGGTGGAGGAGGGAGGCTTTGGGGGCCAGGGCAGGTCCCCAGTGCAGATGTACGCTCGCTCTGGGTGGTCCCAGTGTGACAGCTTCATGCCCCAAAGCTTCACTGGGCTGGGCCTGGGCCACAGGCACACAAAACACACAAGGCAATGTGGGAGGAGGCCAATGGTGATATGTTCAGCCCTTTTGGAATAACTCATTCAAAACGAACAGTTGCATGTAAAATGATTTTTATATAACATAACTTTAACGTCATTTTAACACACTATATTGTATGTGCATAATATATGGTTATCACTAAAACATAGTAAATATGTATCATACAACATAAGTATGATATGTAACAGCTGGATGGAATGATGTTAGGACATAATGTGACTACACTGTGTTTTCCCTTAACACCACAGAATGCTCTCCCCTCTGAGAGTGCTACCCTGAAGTTTCCAAGTCTGCGGATCTTTCTCTCCTCTCTTTTCCCTGCCCCTCTCTATTCTAATGTGAGCAGAATGCACATAAGACTCAGGGAGCAAGGGCCAGGCAAAGAGTCCTGCGGGGGGTGGGGCCTCCAAAGTTAGATAGGAAAGGGGGGATGCTGAGTGTGGCCAGGTTCAGGAGGGGATCGCTACATCTAAGGAACAATGCAAGCCACAGATTTGCACAGCAAACCCCTTCCTCTCCCAGATCCCAGAAACAGCCCTCTCCTCCTCCAACCTCTACCTAGAATGTCTGGGCTATAAAGACATCCTTTCGATCCTAATCACAATTGATTGTCAATTACACCCTCATTTGTGCAATTTCTGTCCATCTGCCATCTCTGGGCTATCTCCAAGACACCAGCTTTTCTTGTGGGGCCCCAGGTGGGCACTGACAGGTGAAATCACTTCCTGGGATGGGTTTGCCTTTGCCTGCTCACTTGACAAGAAGCAGCCCCTTTACTGCTGAGCTCCCACCCACTGCAGGTCAGCCAGGACCAGGTGAGGTCACTGGTGAGCTTGGGGAGGGGTGTCAGGGCATGAACAGACATACGACAGTAGTAGAAATCTGGAGAGAGGGACTGGTGGTAAATGCCTCAGAAGTGAGCCTGGGAAAAGGAATGGGTGGGAGCTGAGACCTCCGACACCCCCATATTAACATTTTTAGAAGTCTTGGGGGCCAAGAGCAGAAGGGGAGCCCACTGCCTCTGCCACTAACTCTTCATGGGTTTATGAAACCCCCTCCTCAGATTCTTTATCCATCACTGTGGTGGTTAGATTACACGTGAGCACTAAGGTCCCAATACCTGGAAATGGTGGAGTCTCCCATCCACTGTGGTGCTGGAGAACTTTGTTGGATAGGCTGGAAGGGCACCAGTGTCCAGGAGACCTTGAGGGGGGCACATGCACAAATAACCTCCACTTTGTATAGTGTTTGCCTCAAGCAAAGTGCACCCCACCCCAGACCACCCAAGGTCCCACACCTCGCTACAAAATGTGCAAAGCAGAAACTGTCAACCACATGTACTAATGAGTGTCCGAGTCCTTGGTCCTGACTGAGCCCAGCTGGTGACACCATGCTGTCTCACCTGCCTGTGAAGATGGCCCTCCAGCCTCTCTGTGGAGAGAATGGGGGGAAAGGCTCCTATGTTCCCTCCCCTCATCCCTCCACCCCTCTGCTCCTCAGTGAACCTGTTGGTCACCAGAGTTTGGAGGATGAGGGGACGTTATGCTTATTCCTTCACCATTCATCTTTTCTTTTCTTTTTTTTTATAGAGACAGAGTCTCACTGTACCGCCCTCGGGTAGACTGCCGTGGCGTTACACGGCTCACAGCAACCTCTAACTCTTGGGCTTACGCGATTCTCTTGCCTCAGCCTCCCGAGTAGCTGGGACTACAGGCGCCCGCCACAACGCCCGGCTATTTTTTCTTTTTGTTGCAGTTTTTGGCCGGGGCCGGGTTTGAACCCGCCACCTTCGGCATATGGGGCCGGCGCCCTACTCACTGAGCCACAGGCGCCGCCCACCATTCATCTTTTCTATGACACACGCCCCTCGGGTCTTCTGACGCCTCAAGAAAGAGTACACCACATTGTGAACACCAGAGAAGAAAGGGAACCTGGGCTGCTGACCCGCCTACGTCTGGAGGCCCCAGCCCCGGGGCACCTTCGGCACCGTGGACAGCGCTCTCTCCCAGCCTGGCGCAGGCAGACCTACCGAGTGTCGTTCAGCACCGGGGACAGAGCCAGCAGCCTCCAGCAACACTCCGGTCTCTGGATGCCCCAGGGGAGGAACAGGGTGACAGACTGTGTGGGTGGAGCAGCGTGGTGAGTGGAGTCCCGGCCAGTGTATGCCACACGCCCAGATCAGAAGCTGGCCAGTTCCTCTTCATTAAACCAGGACCACGGAAGGGCGGGGAGTTTTAGGAGGATGTTGGCTCCCTGGGCTTGCACTCTTCTGTTTGCAAGCTGCCTCAGTTAACGACATGAAGTGTGTAGCAAAGGGCTTGGCTCAAGGTGAGGGGTCAGAAATGCAAAGGTGAGGTTTAAACTTAAAAATTAAAAAATTACCAACTACTGGAGGAACAAGCCAGAGAATCAAGGGTTCCATGTGCAGAAGGCAGGGCACCTGCCCCATCAGGGCTGCAGAGGCAGTGGCCAGCTGGCTCCCCCTCTGATGCTGCTGGACCTGGACAGCACCTCAGCTGCTCAGGGTTGGAAAAAGGAGGGGATTACCACCTTCAGATGGGTAAACTGAGGCCAGAGAGGATGCAGGACATGCTCAAGGTCATCTAGCCAGCAAGTGATGGAGTCTTCACATGAGCACCGGCTTCTTCTGACCCAGCATTTTGAATGTGCAAAGTCACAGATAATCAGCTATGGGCCCCAGAGGAAAAGCAGGCCAGGTCCAGAGAGGCCCCTGCTCCTCAGACTCCTGTACTGCCCCTGCCCTCTCTTTGCCTGCCAGGAGCTTACACTGGAGGGGCAGCAGGGCACCCACGTTTGAGCCTGTCCAGGATGGCTCCCTACCTTCCCATTGCAACTCCTGCTCATATCCATGGCTCCAAGAGGACAAATTCTCACTGCCAGTGGTTGCCAGAGTCACTCGGGGTGTCAACAGACCTTCCACCCAGGGCAATGGCCAGGGCCACACTGTCTGGAGGTCTGTGGTCAGGAGGGCCTGGAGATGCCTTGACACTAGGTGTCCCCAGAGATGAACCTCACCTCCTGCTGCCCCTTCCCAGCCTGTCCCTCTTCAATCTATTTTCCATTTTGCCAAAATGTAGACTAAATCGTGCCCCTTCTCTTCCAGAAACTCTGGGGGCCATGTCTGAGCTCTGCAGCTCTGACTGGATCCTTCCAGCTCCCCTGCACACCCCCTAGACCTGCACCCTGGACCCAGAGCTCCTGTCTGCACCCAGATGGCCAAGGTGCTGTGTGCTCTCTGTGGGTCCTGGCCCTGGGCCACTTGTGCACATGCACCCTCCCTGCCCCCTCGTGGCAGCACCACCTGGAAGCCACCCCAATTTCCTTGAGGTCAGGTAGGTACACCCACTCAAAACCTGAGCTTCCCTCTGTCACACTTCAACACATCACACAGTCTGTATCTGTTCACCTGTGGCTTCCACCCTAAACTGTGGGCTCCTGAACATTGTATGTGTCTCATTTAGCCCTGTGTCCCTCATCAAGGCAGAGGCAGGATGCAAAAGGTTTAAATCTTTTAAACTTAAAAAAAGATATAGCAGGGCGGCGCCTGTGGCTCAGTCGGTAGGGCGCCGGCCCCATATACCGAGGGTGACGGGTTCAGACCCAGCCCCGGCCAAACTGCAACCAAAAAAAAAAATAGCTGGGTGTTGTGGCGGGCGCCTGTAGTCCCAGCTACTCAGGAGGCTGAGGCAAGAGAATCGCTTAAGCCCAGGAGTTGGAGGTTGCTGTGAGCTGTGTGAGGCCACAGCACTCTACCGAGGGCCATAAAGTGAAACTCTGTCTCTACAAAAAAAAAAAGATATAGCAATTACTGGAGTGGCACTCAGGCCATGGGAAACCCCCTGTGTGTGTTTGGGGGGGGTCATGCAGAGCAGTTAGAGTAAGTTTACAGGGGAGAGTGGGAGGGCTTATGCTGAAAGGTGGAGCAGTATCTTATCCCAAGCACCCTTTCCCCCATCTTAGTGGTCCAGTTTCCTGTTCCATCTGCATAACCTCTGTGGGCAAAGAAATATCCGAGGTCACTTTTCTCCCTGGCATGCAGGATGCAGGGAGTGCCCTGTCCCCCACCCTGTATGGCCAGCACACCCCTGTCCCAGCTGCTGTCAGAACATACTGGGCTGACATAACTACAGCCCCTAGAGGCACCTGGGGACACCCCACCCCTCTTCCAGGGGTGGGGCAGCTCATGAGATTTACACTGTTGTGCTGCCCTTGGGTCAGCTTATGAGGTCCTTGGCAGTAGCATTTTTGTTTGGTCTTGTCTCTGCTATTTCTGCACATTTCCTATACTCCCTGCCTTTGGAAAACCCCAGGCAGTGAATCCCTGCCTCTGGTCCTCTGGCCTCCCCAGGAGCTCTCCAAGAGTGGGGTGGAGACAGAGACCAGGAGTCCCCTGCACTCCTGTAGGTCCAGGCTCACAGCTCAATCTTCAAGTTCAGATTTGTTGTGTACATCCCTGACGATGTTCCTGTTTCTCCTCCCTGGCCTCATCCAATGACGAGGAAAGTGCCAATAGAATCAGACTGTGACTGTGTGGGTGATAATTCACCCACAATTCTCCCTTCCTTTCCCCCACTCCCTCCCTGCCATGGCCTCCTGATGGGGAACAGGGCGTGTGTGTATACTTACAGCCACACCAATGCTGTCTTTTCCTGTGACGTGCAATGGGCAGGAGTGATGAGTGGTAGTTCTGCCCTCAACCGGTAAAAGGTCTTCTACCCCTTGGGTCTTCCCCTCCTGCACAAGGACATCACAACCTAAGGGAGCAGCTGTTCCCCCAGCCTGGGACTTGGAATGGAGCCAGCCTGACCCCTGTGATCCTAGCTGAGGGCAGCCAGATTGGAGCTGATCACTATCTGTGAGCAGGTCCCGAGCAGCTGTTGTCACCATCACTGAGATCTTGGGGGTCGTTTGTTACATGCAGCATTGTGGCAGAAGCCAGTCTTTGGGGAGCACATCCCTTGACCACGGGAGCCCATGCATCTTGGGTTTGACAAGATGAAGCTTTTCTCAGCACCCACCCATTAGCTCCATGCCTGTTCTCTTACCCAGTCCCAGCTCATCTGGCTCTTCTGCCTCAGTTTCCCCACTGTGACCAGGGTTCTGAGTGCCCACCTTTCTCGATCCCAGCAGTCACCCAGACTAGGGCCCTTGTGTTTCCTCCACACCCCACAAAGGCTCATTTTCCCATTTGCACTTCAGGTACCCCCCCACTGCCCACTCCCTGACAGGCAAAGTGTGAGGCCGGGCACTCACAGCTGGTAGGAGCAGGCTGTCCCCCCTCCACCAGGGTCTTGAATTTCCTACCAGGGGCTTGAGGGCAGAGGGAGGAGATCATGGAGGACCACGGGGGGCTTCCCTCTCTGGAGAAGGGTGGGGGCGAGGAGGGGCGGGTGGAGAGGTGTGGAGCCACATATGGGGGTCCCAGGCAGGGAGCACAGCAGGTTCTCAGCAATTGAGTTCAGCGGAGCCACCCTGGCACCTGCAGGTCACCCGGGTTCAGGGTGTGTGGGGAGGAGGCTGGTCAGGCCACATAATGAGCTTAATTGAGGTTAATGCCTCTTGCAAATAATAACCTCTTGGTTATTAAATTATTATTATCATACTTATGAATCATAATTAGAAGTTTGAGTAACGCTCCAAGGTAAGCCTCAGAGGAGTGATTCTGGGGCCATTGCCGCCTGGGCCACCCACTGGGACCCCAGCCCCTGGGGAGGGGATGGGATAGGTGTGTGTCCAGGGAGGGCAGGGCACCCGATGTGGGTGGGAGGGGCCTAGGATCCTCCTGGCCTCTTTACAGGTGTGGGGAGCCACAGCCTCTCCCTTGCCTTGCACGGTGCCCCGCACCCCTCGCTGTCCTCACCTGAATCTGCAGCTTCGTGGTGACCAGTGCTTAGCTTCCTATTCTAGGGCTCGCCACCACAGAGCACCCAGCAGGCCCTCTGTGAGTGTCCACCTGAGGAGGGTGTGTCAAAGATGGCTGTGGCCTTCCATCGTAGGGGTCTGTGTGTCTGAGTATGGCTGTGCACGGTGTGTGTTCCTCAGCACCCACGTGTCTGTGAGCCTGAGTGTCCATGTGTCCTGTAATCCATGTGTGGGTCTTACTGGCCATTTCTGTAGCTGGTGAGTGCCTGTGTGGGATTGTTGGGGCAAAGCTGGGTGGAGCTCACTTTGAGGGGACCTTGGGGTTGGTTGTGGTCTCCAGGATGTAGGGCACATGTGTCCTGTCTGGTGCTGCTAGCCCCAGTCCCCTAGGAGAAGCCCCCAAAAACACTGGGGTGTAGAGGCCAGGTCCCCAAAGCACAGACAGCAGCTACCCTCTCCCCAGCAGCTCCCACTCCCCCCTGCTTCTCTCTGTCTCCCCTTCTCTCCTGTCTCTCTGTTCCCCCATTCCCTTTCTCTCTCCCCCACCACTTCTCTATTTATTTTCCTCTCTGTTGCCAAAACATATTGAAGGGGAGAAAAAGGAAACATTAAGATCCGCTGTGAGCTGCATGGTGGGTTAACGATTTCAAATGAGCCCCGGCTCGGGTGAGGACCTGACAATTCCCCGTCAGGATGGCAGATGATGGCTAAAATTACCCGGAATCAATATTCTCACCGGGTGTCCCAGGCTGATAAGCTCTGCCAAGACAATGTTGACTATTAAAGTCGACAGCTTGAGATATTACACTATTAGTTATGCTATTTTTAATAATCTATAATATTTGGGCTATAATTAATTAATTATACGGGTCAGATAATATCTAGGGCTGGAATGAGGTCTGAAGGACCCATTACAGTGGTAATGAGAAAGGAGAAATCTAATCTGGGGACAGGTGCTGTGAGGGTCTGGCATGGACCTGGGAGTACACTGTCTGCCTAGCTGGTCTCGCACCCATCAGCCAGCCCAGCACAGCCTGGCTCTCTGGGCAGCTGGGTCGGTAGAACGTAGTGGAGCTGCTTGCCCTACTCTGGGCTCCTGCGGACTCCCAGTAGGACTGAGGCCAGAAAGAGAGTGAGGGCTGTCCAGAGATAGGTGCCCGGACCCCCCTGCCCACACCTGCTCACCAAGGGCCTAGACCAGGCTGTTCTCAGGGTGCACACATCCCAGTCCTCGCCTCATGCTCCTTATGTCACCCCGACACGGATACTGAAGTCCTCACCCTTAACCTTGGTCCACAGGGCCTGCTCTGACTTCCCACCCTCCTTTCCCTGGCTTGCCAGGCCCCCACTTTGAGGCCTTCTGGCTGATGAGCATGGGTCAAGCTCATTCCCACCTCAGGACTTTTGCACTGGATACTCCCTTGTTACAGCCCCCCCTGCCCCCATCTTCTCTTCACATTAATTTTTTTGCTCCAATGTCACCTCTTCAAAGCGGCCAGCCCTGAATGCCTTGCCTCAACCTTATCCCTGCCGAGACTGCCCTGAACATGTGACTTGTTCATGCATTCATGGGTGGAATGGAGGACTGAGGCTGGTTCTGCTGCTCCAGACTATGTGCCCTTCAGAAGCTCAGCTGCTGTGGGAAATCAGGATGCAGATGGTCACTCTGCTGCAGGGAGCCTCATGCTTGGCGCTTTCTCTGCAGCCCTTCCCTCGCTGGGCTCTCTGGGGGGGGGGGTAAGCTGAAGGGGGCCTCCTATCTGTGGCCAATACCCAGTGGCCTGGGGTCTCAGAGGTGCCACCTTCTGGGAACTTCCTGGCAGGGCGAAGGGAATTTCTGGGGTTGTCCCTGCCTCCCTGTCAGGCCAGCCTCCTGGCTTTTGTCCAGGCTGGTCCTCTACGCAGGTGGCCCAGGTCCCACCCTCTTTATACCCTGGTGGATGCTATGATGGGCAGGCAGACGCCCACTGTAGGGAATTTAAAAACAGAAGTAAAACCAGTGACCAGGCTTTCTCTCCCACAGTAACAGTCAGTGTGACTCTAAACAATTTCAATTTTTTCCTACCTGGGACAAAAATATTCTCTCAGGCTAACTTCTAAATAGTGGCTATGGTTACTGTAGACTGTGTGTGTGTGTATACACACAGGTCACATGTAAATACATATAACCTTTAAATTGCCAGGCTTTGATTACTTACCCTTTGAAATGTATGGATTCTACATAGAAGCTTATTCTGAGAATCTGGGTTCTGAAGTTGCCTTGGAATGGCAAATGTGGTCACATATGTCCATTTTGAGAGGAAGTCATGAGATTTGGGGGCACTATGTGTTTGTTTGTTTTGAGACAGTCTCAAGCTGTCACCCTGGGTAGAGTGCTGCAGTGTCACAGCTCACAGCAACCTGCAACTCTTGGGCTCAAGTGATCCTCTTACCTCAGTTTTTCTATTTTTTTTTTTTTTTTTGTAGAGACAGAGTCTCACTTTATGGCCCTCGGTAGAGTGCCGTGGCCTCACACAGCTCACAGCAACCTCCAACTCCTGGGCTTAAGCAATTCTCTTGCCTCAGCCTCTCGAGTAGCTGGGACTACAGGCACCTGCCACAACGCCCGGCTATTTTTTGGTTGCAGTTTGGCCGGGGCCGGGTTTGAACCCGCCACCCTCGGTATATGGGGCAGGCGCCTTACCGACTGAGCCACAGGCACCACCCAGTTTTTCTATTTTTAATAGAGATGGGGTCTTGCTTTTGCTCAGACTAGTCTTGAACTCGAGAGCTCAAGCAATCCTCCTGCCTCAGCCTGTCAGAGTGCTCGGATTACAAGAGTGGGTCACTGTGTCTGGCCATGGGAGCCTTGTAGTCAATCAAATTTGATTGACTACAAGGTCAGCTCCTATGTCCCTGCTGCCTGCCCTCACGTCCCACCTGTTCCTTTGTGTGAATAGTAGGTTTAAAATAGACACCTGGCACAGCAACTGTAGGACAGACCCAGATTCCAGAGGCTCCCACCTGTCCTTGCAGGTGCACATGGCTTCCTAAACCTCCTGGAATTCTCTCCTTTGAAAATGTTTCTTCATGTGCCTTTTCCCACTAAAGAACATGTGAGGCCCAGGGCAGTGTGGTGTCTTGGGAGAAGGATAGGACATTGGTGGGAAAGAAAACTGGTGCAATCTGAAAAGAGTCTGAATTGTGATCGATGGTGCACGCCTGTGCTCTCTCCAGACAGACGTGCAGCATGGAGTGAGAGCTGGCACGGGGCAGTGGTTGGGCACATGTGGGGACTCTGCCCAACCTTTGCAAATTCTCTGTAAAAGTACAAAATGATTCTCAAGTAAAACATTTATTTAGATATGTTAATTTAATTAAAAAGCATCCACTCGTTTCCTTTTTCCTATTTTGTATTATAGTACATAATTAATTTGTTTACTAATAATGGAAAAATTCAATGAAAGATTTTTTTACCATTGGCATTTATTTTATGTTGGTGCTTCATGGCAATGACTGACATGATTTTGTTGATATGCTCCTGGGGTCAAATACTCAAGGTAGGTCTGGAGGCCGCCCACCAGTGTAGACCCTTAGCTACATCCCCCAGAGCCCTCCCAGGTGCCTTTCTGTCATCACCTTGAGGATGAGTGGGGTGAGGGTCCCTGTGTGAATCTGGGGGGCAGCCAGGGCTGGGCACAGACAAAGGGACTGTGAGCACTGAGGCCCAGGGCCACACACCCGAGATGCTGACCACAGAGGCCAGTGAGGGCAGAGAGGTTCCCCACTGACCTGGCCAAGCCCTTATGGGGAAGAGGGACATCTGCTGTCACAATGATCATGAACCCAACCTTTTCAAGTGACCAAAGTAACCTGTGTTCCCGAAAAAGTTTAAAGGAGAAACAGCATCTCCTATAAACCACAGTGTGGCAACAGCCTCACATAGTGCCTGTCCCCTCTGATCTTGTATCTTTCCAAAGAACAAATGCTGGTGCCAACATGCATGGATGCCACTGGCTATCATAAAACTTCCTGTTGCTACAGAAATCTTTGCAACACAGTTTTAGTGGCCCCACACAATTCCATTGTGTGGTCAGGTTAATTGTCACCCAGTTACCAGCCATCACTGATAGTCTGGCTTTCCCATTGCCTTGAACACATTTTTGCATAGACTTGTTAAATTTTGATCCCATCTTTTGGAGAAAAGAGAAGAGATTTGCTGGATTAAAAGGAGGGAGTTTTTTGGCTCAGTGCCTGTAGTACAGTGGTTATAGCGCCAGCCACATATACCGAGGCTGGTGGGTTCAAACCCGACTCGGGCCAGCTAAACAACAATGACAACTCCAACAAAAAATAGCATTGTGGCAGGCGCCCGTACTCCCAGCTACTTGGGAGGCTGAGGCAAGAGAATCGCTTAAGCCCAAGAGTTTAAGGTTGTTGTGAGCTGTGATGCCACAGTACTCTACTGAGGGTGACATAGTAAGACTCTGTCTCAAAAAAAAAAAAGGAAGGGGTTTTTGAAGTCTGGGTCAGTGTCTCTGGTGTCCTCCACACCGAGGTGGGCACCCTGCTGGTCTTTGTTGTGATTGGCATTTCCATGAGTACCAGTGAATATTTCATTTAAGGAACATTAGTCATGTGTTTTTGTCTTTTGTGAGCTGCTTTTGCCCTTTCTTATTTGTTCAGCTATTGGGTTTGTAATAGGTTAAAAAAACCCTCTATTACAAAATACTCCAAAGCTTCAACATGAGCAGCATTTGCTGTCAGCATGGCTTTGTCTATCCACAGCTATACCTTTTTTTCTGAAATACACATCTCCAAACATTAAATTGCTAAATGTGTAAATATTTCAGGCAAGAAAAAGAAATAAAAGGTAAAAAGATCGGAAGCAGGAAGAAAATCTCTACATATAGATGACATGATTGTCTACATAGAAAATGCAGAGGGCCAACATAAAAAGCACTTACAGCTCACAAGTTAGCAAAGTCAGAGAAAACAACCTAGAAAAGGTCAAACCGTTAGGCAACTAACCAGACATGAGCAGGGGGATGACAGGCAGGGTAGGCTATTTTGGATTGGTCTGGCTCAGGCTGACCTGTGCTCTCATGGGAATGAGGCTTATTAAGACCCTGCAGGTGGGTTGTTTTAAGTAAGATCCTTGGAGTCTTCTAAGAAACAGCTGATACTCCTCAAAGTTGTGTATAAAACCCCAAACTGTGCTTTGATTGGCACCAGCAGTTAGTAGGACGAGGCCTGGCTTGCTGTGCGTCATTAATAAACTTTCTTTTTCTTAAATTTTTTTTTTTATTTTTTGGCCGGGGCTAGGTTTGAACCTGCCACCTCCGGCATGTGGGACCAACGCCCTACTCCTTGAGCCACAGGCGCTGCCCAATAAACTTTCTTTTTCTTGATAAAAACTTTACTTGGTCTTTTCAATTATTCTGGTCACTACCTTGAGCCATGAAGCTGCTGTAACAAAACCAATTTCTATATACCTAAGCAATCATCAATTAGAAACTGAAAATAAAAAGTAAAATTTATAACGGCTCCAGGTTAATAAAGTTCCTTTCTTTTTTTTTTTTTGGTTTTTGGCCGGGGCTGGGTTTGAACCCGCCACCTCTGGCATATGGGACCGGCGCCCTACTCCTTGAGCCACAGGCATGGCCCATAATACTTCTTTTTTTTTTTTTACTTTTTTTTTTTTTTGTAGAGACAGAGTCTCACTTTATGGCCCTTGGTAGAGTGCCCTGGCATCACACAGCTCACAGCAACCTCCAAATGCTGGGCTTAAGCGATTCTCTTGCCTCAGCCTCCCGAGTAGCTGAGACTACAGGTGCCCACCACAACACCCAGCTATTTTTTGGTTGCAGTTCAGCCGGGGCCGGGTTTGAACCCGCCACCCTCGGTATATGGGGCCAGCGCCTTACCGACTGAGCCACAGGCGCTGCCCATGAAGTTCCTTTCTATTCCTAGTTTTCTTAGACCTTTTTTTATTATGAAAAGATGTTAGGTTTTATCACTTTTCCCCACTTATTGAGACCATGGTGTCATTTTCTTCTTTTGTCTGTTAACACAGTGGATAATGATGATGGGTGTTCTGATGTTGAAACATACTTACATTCTTAGGATGTACCCCAGGTGGTTGCGATGTGTTATCCTTTTATAGATTGTTGTGATCGCTAGTTAATGTTTTGTGGATGACTTCTGCACATATATTCATGAGAGGTTTTGTTTTGTAGTTTCTTTTTCGGTGGGGTCTTTGGTTGTCGTATTAGGGTAACGATGGCCTCAAAAAATGAATTTAGAAATGTCATTTCTTCTTCTATTGGTTCAAATAGATTGTATAGAATTGGAGTTATTTTTAATCTTTAAATGATTTGTAGAATTCAGCATTGAAACTCTCTGGTCCTGCCACTTTCTTTTTTTTTTTTTTTTTTTAATTTTTTTATTAAATCATAACTGTATACAATGATATGATTATGGGGCATCATACCTGCCACTTTCTTTTTTTTGGAAAGTTATTACTATGAGTTTAACTGCTTTGGTCGACAGGGGTTATTCAGGCTCTCAGCTCTTTCATGAGTCCTGCTAGTTTGTGGATTTCAAGCATTTGGCCTGTTCATCAAGTTGTTGTCAAGGCCTGTTGATAGGTGAGTGCACATTTTGGTTTTTATGTCTTCTTGGTGAATCCACCATGTTATCATTACGTAACATCTATTTATCCCTCATAATTTTCTTTATTCTGAAGTTTTCTTCATCTGACATTATCGTACCCATTCCAGCTTTCTTTTGATGAGTGTTTCCCTGGTATACATTTTTCTATTCTTTAACTTTTAATTTACTCACTTAAATATAAAGTGGGTTTTGTGTAGCCAGCATGTAGTAAGATTTTAAAAACATTGAATGTGACAATCTCTGCATTTTGATTGGTGTGTTTAGACCACTGACATTTACTATAACTATTTAAACATTTGGATTCAGGTCTAACATTTTATTATTAGGATCCGTTCATGCCTTCTTATTTTAGCTCCTTTACTTGTCCTTTCCTGACTTCTTTTTGACTATTTCTATATTTTTAATCTTGCTTTAATTTATCTTTTTCTTTTACTATGTCCTTGGATAGTCACTTTTTTTTTTGAGACAGAGTCTCAAGTTGTCACCCTGCCTAGAATGCTGTGATGTCATAGCTCACAGCAACCTCCAACTAGGGCTCACATGATCCTCTTGCCTCAGTTTTTCTATTTTTTAGTAGAGACAGGATCTTGCTTTTGCTCAGGCTGGTCTCAAACACGTGAGCTCAAGCAATCCATTCACCTCGGCCTCCCAGAGTGCTAGGATTACAGGCATGAGTTACTTTTTAAGCAATTGTTCTGAAGATTACAGTATAGATATTGAATTTGTCACAGTCTGTTTAGAATAGATGTTTTGTCACTTCATTTGTAATATAAGAAACATAGCACCAAAACCACCTCTATTTTCTCCTTTTATAGATACAGTCGTCTCATTATTATGTCTACATACATTCATAATTTCCCTCATGTTATAATTTTTTGCATTGAAAAATCATATATATTTTGGGAGGTGCCTGTGGCTCAAAGGAGTAGGGTGCCAGCCCCATATGCTGGAGGTGGTGGGTTCAAACCCAGCCCTGGCCAAAAACTGAAAAAAAAAAAAAAAGAAAAGAAAAGAAAAACCCTATATATTTTTTAAAAGTAAGAAGTAAAAATAGTATTTCACATTCACCCATACGTTTGTGCTTTCTGCTGCTTTGTTCCTAAAGCACTGTTTCCTTCTGGTATCATTTCCATTCTGCCCGAAGAACCTCCTTTCAAATTTCTTTCTTTCTTTTTTTTTTTTTTTGTAGAGACAGAGCCTCACTTTATGGCCCTTGGTAAAGTGCCATGGCATCACACAGCTCACGGCAACCTCCAACTCCTGGGCTTAAGTGATTCTCTTGCCTCAGCCTCCCTAGTAGCTGGGACTACAGGCGCCCACCACAACGTCCAGCTATTTTTTGGTTTGCAGTTCAGCCGGGGCCGGGTTTGAACCCACCACCCTCGGTATATGGGGCCAGCGCCTTACCGACTGAGCCACAGGCGCTGCCCCTCCTTTCACATTTCTTTTAGAGCAGGTCTGCTTGCGACAAAAATCTCTTTATCTGAGAATGTCTTTATTTTATCTAATCTCTGAAGGACATTTTTGCTGGATATAGATTTCTTGGTTGACAGCTAGTTTCTTTTTCTTGGTTGACAGCTAGTTTCTTTTACACTTAAAAGTATTTACTGCTTGGCCAGGCGTGGCCGCTCACACCTATAATCCCAGAATTCTGGGAAGCTGAGGTGAGTGGATTGCCTGAGCTCAGGAGTTCAAGACCAGCCTGAGCAAGACCGAGACCCCATCTCTACTAAAAATAGAAAAACTAGCCAGGCATTGTGGCAGGCACCTATAATCCCAAAGTTATTTGGGAGGTTGAGGCCAGAGAATCACTTTAGCCCAAGAGTTTAAGGTTGCTGTGAGCTGTGACGCCACAGCACTCTAGCCAGGGTGACAGAGGGAGACTCTATCTCAAAAAAAAAAAACAAATTTACTGCCTTATGCTTTCATGATCTCTGATGAGAAACCCATAATTTTCAAATCATCATTTCTCCTGTAACACACCGTTTCCTCCAACTGCTTACAAGGTGTTTATCTTTGTTTTTTAGTAGCTTAATTTTGATGTTTCTGAGCATAGATTTCTCTGATTTATATTCTTTGATGAAGTTCACTGAACTTCTTGAATCTGTAAATTTATGTCTTTTAGCAGATTTTGGAATTTTTGGTCCCTACTTCCTCATTTTCTCCACTTAATTGTGGGACTCCTGTAATACAAACATTAGACCTTTTGTTAGCATCACCTGGGTCTCTGAGGCTCGGTGTGTTATTTATTTATTTTAAAAATTTTTTTGAGACAAGTTTTGCTCTGTCACTTGGGCTAGAGTGCAGTGGTGTGACCATAGTTCACAGCAACCTCACACTCCTGGGATCAAGAGATCTTTCTGCCTCCACCTCCCGTGTAGCTGGGGCAACAGGTGCCCACCAACACACCCACCTAGTTTTTCTGTTTTCTGCAGAGATGGACATCTCATTCTTGCTCAGTCTGGTTACAAACTCCTGTCCTCAAGCATTCCTCCTACATCAGCCTCCCAGGGTGCTAGGACTACATGTGTGAGCCACAGCTCCAGGCCTCTATTTACTTTTTAAAAATCTTTTTTTCCTCTATTATTTAGATAATTTCCATTGCGCTATCTAACATGTCACTGACTCCTTTCTTCCTGTCATCTCCATTATTCTTTTGAATCCATTGAGTGAATTTTAAATTTTGGTTATTGTATTTTTCTGTTCTATAATTTCCACCTGATTCTTTTTTGAGCTTCCCTTTCTCTACTAAGTCCTCCAGTTTCTCCATTTGTTTCAAGAGTGTTTCCCTGACTTCTTGGGGCTTGATTTTCATAGTTGCTTTAAAATTCATGTGATAGGGTAGGCAAGGGACTTGAAGAGAAACTTCTCTGGAGAAGACAGGTGCACGGCCTACAGACACATGAAAAAATGCTTATCATCCTTAATCATCAGAGAAATGCAAATCAAAACTACTTTGAGATATCATCTAACTCCACTAAGATTAGCCCACATCACACAATCCTAAAACCAGAGATATTGGCGTGGATGTGGAGAAAAGGGAACACTTCTGCACTGCTGGAGAGAATGCAAACTAATATGTTCCTTTTGGAAAGATGTTTGGAGATAACTTAGGGAGCTAAAAGTAGACCTGCCATTCGATCCTTCAATTCCTTTACTAGGTATATATCCAGAAGACCAAAATTATAACAAATATATTTGTACCAGAATGTTTATTGCAGCCCAATTCATAATTGCTAAGTCATGGAAGAAGCCCAAGTGCCCAATGACCCAGGAATAGATCAATATATTGTGGTATATGTACACCATAGAATATTATGCAACCTTAAGAAAAGATGGAGACTTTACCTCTTTCATGTTTACATGGATGGAGCTGGAACATATTCTTTTTAGCAAAGAATCTCAAGAAGGGAAGACAAAGTATCCAATGTACTCAGCCCTACTATGAAAACAATTTATAGCTTTCATATGAAAGCTATAACCCAACTGTAGCCCCAAAAGAGGGGGAGGTAGGAGAGAGAGGGAAGGGGGGAGGGTGGGTGGAGGGAGGGTAATTGGTGGGAACACATCTATGGTACATTTTACAAGGGTACATGTTAAATTTACTAAGTGTAGAATATAAATATCTTAACACAATAAATAAGAAAATGTGGTGAAGGCTATGTTAACCAGTTTGATGAAAATATTTCAAATGGTATATAAAACCAGCACATTGTACCCCATGATGGCATTAATATACACAGCTATCATTTAATTAAAAAAATAAAAATAGAGCAGCACCTGTGGCTCAGTGGGTAGGGCACTGGCCCCATATACAGAGGGTGGCGGGTTCCAACATGGCCCCGGCCAAACTGCAACAAAAAATAGCCGGGCATTGTGGCGGGCGCCTGTAGTCCCAGCTACTCGGGAGGCTGAGGCAAGAGAATTGCTTAAGCCCAAGAGCAGGAGGTTGTTGTGAGCTTGTGATGTGACAGCACTCTACCAAGGGCGACAAAGTGAGACCCTGTCTCCAAATAAATAAATAAATAATAAAAATAAAAATAAAAAATAGACCAAAAAAATAAAATTCATGTGATAATTCCAACAAATACATCTTTGTGAGAGTGCTATCTGTCGACTGTCTTTTCCTTTGAGATTCTGTCACATTTTTAGCATGTTGAGTAATTCGGGATTGTATGCTGGTCATTTCTGATTCTAAGTTATGAGGCTCTTAGGTCTTTTTAAAATCTGATGGAGACTTTTGCTTCTTATTGTATTAGGAGGCAATACACAAGGTTAGGTCCAGGCTGCAAGTCCTGACCATCCTTCTGTGGGCCATGATTCAAATGTTTATTCCATTTCCAAGCCTTTGCACTGCTATTTGTATCTGCCCTGTGTGTGTCCCACCCTATGGCCTGTCTGTGTCCTGGCTGGCAGTTTGCCTAGTGGTTCAGTCCTCAAAGTGTTTAGGGTCAAATTCATTCATGTGTAGCTCAGAGTGAGTGCTAGAATTCACATCCTTTTTTTTTTTTTTTTTTTGCACTTTTTGGCCAGGGCTGGGCTTGAACCCGCCACCTTCGGCATATGCCGCTCCTTTGAGCCACAGGCGCTGCCCGAATTCATATCCATTTTTATGGGATCCTTTTCTCAAACTCTTTACTGGTAGTGACACTGAGAGATTGATTCATGGAATCAGGTAGTGGTAATTGATAATTGTTACCCAAATCCATTATTTTATAAATGATTGCAGAATGATTTTTTATTATTCATTATTGCCTTATTAATTTGTCACCTAGAGTTATAAAAGGGAGAATTTTTCTTTATCAATTATTGGCTTATTCTGAAATACAACTTATTCTGGAAAAACAGAATAAATGATTTTTTTCTCCTGCATTTAAAAATTTTTCAGCGTAACGGATTGATGCCCTAACCACCTCCAGTGGTGTTCAATGAAGTGCTCGTTTGTTTCGTATTATTGTTGAGTCATGGATTCTGACAGGTCTGGTGTGCTTCCATTCCTTGTGGTCATTATTCTCCGTGAAGCTTAACTTGGCCCCCTGTAGGCTCGGGAGTTGGCTCCTCTGTCCACTGGGTTTCTGTTCCTCTGCAGAATATTCCTTATTTGGCAATGTGTGTAGAAGGCTGAGTATTACAGTCATTGAAGTGATTCTTTTTTTCTGTGAGATTATGTTTATTGGTTCCAGTTTGCTTTAAAACTTTGTGGACTGATTTTCTCTCCCTTACTCTCAGGAATCTGGCCTGCTCTTCATGCCTCCCCATAGGGTGAAGCCAGCCCCCCTGCAGAGCTGCAGCTTCCTATTGGCTGTGCGGGGCCCAATGGAGGATCTCATGGCTAAGTTTGGGTTGGAGCCCAAAGGGGACCTGGCTGAAATGTGGGCAGCTCCCTAAGGGCCTGGGCTCCTGTTCAGGGGACTTCACCTGCCACCCAGCTCTGGGTCAAGATGGGGTTGTCCTGGGAGTGTAGCCAGTCAACAAACCTCACAGGACACAGGGCATATCAGTGGCCAAGCTTGGTGGATCTTGCCCCTGGGACTTGACCTCAAGGGGAAACGTGCCAAGGCAACGGGGCAGGTTTCTGGTGGGCCCTGTGTGGAGAAGGAAGGGCTCTAAGTGGTGGTCTGGGCAGTGGGTATGACTGGATTCCTGCCGCAGAAATAGCAGGTGGAGGCTGGAAAGGTGGGTAGATGGCTCAGGGGTGGCTTGGAGTGCAGGGTCAGTGTGAGCTGGGCTCTCTGGCTGACTAAGGGGGTTGGCGACAGAGGCCCAGACTCTATGTGTTGAGGTCAAGCTGGCACTGTCTGCTGAGGGTTGGTGGGGTACAGTGATGGTGAGTGAGATGGGCGAGGGTACAGGGCCAGGGATGACAGTCTGGTTTTGTCACTTTCAGTGTCTTGTCCAGCCACGATGTGGTAAGGAGACAGCTGGGTTTAGTGTCTAGAGCCTGGGTGGGGAGTCTAGGTTGAACATGTAAATGGAGGCTCACGACAGAGAGCTGGTGTGTAGGACCACCCACAGCCCCTCAGCAGCCAGTAGGCTTTTCCCAGCAGGAGAGCCCCAGCAGTCTTACTGACAGTCCAGGTAGACTCCTGTGCCCTCCACCTCCACCCTGTGACACTATCTCTCTGGACTGTCCCCCAGCCCGGAGCAGGTGCTGGTATTACAGGGCAGAGACCAGACCCAAGTGTCCTCAGGACCCTGGACCCCCCTGCCTGGCCAGGGGTGAGCAGACCCCTGGGCCATAGGCCTGATCCTTCCCTTGGGAGCTCCTGGCCTTTGGGGCCAGTTTGGCCTGGGAAGACTGCAATCTGGCTGTCCACAGATCCCACCCACAGCTAGCTGCTGCTGGAAGATGTTTATGTGACCAATATCTACCATCAGTTGACTCCCAGCAGAGGAAGGCATCCTTGGGAGTGTGGTGGCCTCATCTGACCAGTGCACTGGGCAGGCTCCTGTCCATAGCAGGCTGGTGTTGGGAAAGCCCAGGCTGGGCTCCCTCAAGCTGGCCAGCAGCATTGAAGTTTCCCAGGGAAGAAGCTCTGCCCTGAGATGGCAGCATAAGCCTCTGCCTGAGTTTCCAGCTGCTGATCTGCCCTGCAGGTTGCAGACTTGCCCAGCCAGACCCTGCAGTTGAGCCAAGAAATTCCATGGTGTGAACGTCGTCTATTGCTGTCTCCCACTGGCCCTGTTTCTCTAGAGAACTTTCACTGACACAAGGTCCAGGGAGCACAGGACAGAGCCAGATAGCCTGAAGTTGGGAGGGACATGCTAAACCAGGAGACCCTCCGATCAGGAGGCATCACAGCACAGTGTCCCCTGAGTCCCTGCTTCCCCTGCAAAGGGGATACCCCTCCCAAAACAGGCACCCCCTGGTCCGTCCCTGGCTTCTTCCGTCTGAGGGTCTCTTTGTTGCTGGGAGTAGTCAGCAGGAGCCTGCCGCTGTCTGGCTCCAGATGAGAACCCTGTTCGTGTTTCCTGGGAGTACATAGTCCATATATTCTGGGGACTTGCTGAAGGATGCACAACAGAGGGGGCACATTTACAAGGGGTCCCATGTCCACGTCAGTGCTGAGCAGAGTTGTTTTGATTTTGCACTTATAGGAAGGATGATAAGTGAGACAGGAGAAGAGGGAAAAAGCTCTATTTGATGGAGAAGCTCCCAGGAGTCAATTCTGGCCCATCAATTCTCTGTGCAGGGGATCACGCCTGTGGCGGTTAGTGTTTATTGCCTTTTGTAGCAAAGAGGCCGTTCAGTATCAAAGCCAAGGTCATTGGGCCCCACACTGCCGCCCAGTGACAGGCCAGGCTAATGAGGTGCACACGTAGATCAGCTCACAAGGTCAGGCAAGTGTGCCCACTTCAAGACACACTCCGGCCATGCACACTGCGGCGAGCACACTCACAGCAGAGAGCAAACTGGACTCAGTGACCACCTCAGAAGTGTGCACGCCCAGGAGCACACTCAGGTGAGCACATGCCGTCAGAGCAGCGTGCACAGTCAGATGACCTTACGCACACTGACCACGGGTCTGACCTTTGGCCTCGTTCTGTGCTCTTCAGCACCCAGGGGGGTTATGAGCAGCCTTGTATGGGGCCATCAGGACAGACCAAAGGTGGGGTCCAGGTGCTCAGAGGTGTCTGCTGTTGGGGCGCTAGGCCAGAAAGGGCCCAGGTCAGGACAGGGCCAGAGCGGAGACCCCTTCCTTCCTGCGTGTGTGCTGAGGGTCCTCTCCCGCCCCTGGACAGCACCTGCCCTGTGCTCGCAGCTATGTGTTGGGCTCTTCTCTGGCTCTGTCATACCCCAGGCCCCAGACACATCCTAGCCCAGCTGTACCCACAGTCCTTCCAGAACTTCTTCTGCGCTCTAGGTACTTCCCAGTGCCCTGCAGCCCAGAGCTCCTTTCCAGCCAGCATCCCCAGGAGAACCCTGGATTGCTCCACAGCATTCCTGCACTGGGACTACCATGTACAGAGGCCTGGACAGTGCTATGTGGGCCTCTGGGTCCCTCCCCAGCTGGGACACCCCTTCCCAGCACCCTGCCTTCCAGCTTGGTCCCCCACTACATGCTCTGGGTTCTCTCCACAGCACAGACTTAGGCTGGCCTCGTGTGGTGTGGAGCGGTCAGGCTTGGAGCTCACCTGCTCCAAGTGCAGGGTGGGGGCTGCACTCTGCATCCAAGCCCTAGGCAAGGACGTGTATAGAGCAAGGGGCCAGGTGAGTGAGGGTGGGGAGTGTGCTCTGCACACTGCTCCCGCCCAACCCCAGGGTTACAGGTTTTATCTGAGTGGTTCTACCCTGTGTGGACACATGGGACCACAGCCCTCCACTGCAGCAGACCTGTCAACATCTGCTCATCTGCTCCATGTGGCTGAGATGCCAGAGCACTGGTCCCCAGGAGCTCCTGGCCACCAGGGCTTCTGAGACACGAGAACACTGTCCTTGGGGGGTTAGGGTCATGGGGATGTGTTGGGACCCAGTTAGAGCTCTGGTACCAGGTGCTTCCTTAATGCCCCAGAGCCAGTGGGCCTGCTGAACCCCGGCTTGAGTGAGCCAAGCCTGGGCTTCCCCAACCCCAGCCTACAGTGGACAGGAGTCTGCCCAGTCCTCAGATACAAAGATGACTGGCTCTATGTCCACCTCCCCAACCACAGCTGGTAAATGGGCTGTGCACCTACCTGGGAGCCAGAATTAGGAAGCCCCATAGTAAACAGCACTTTTATCCAGGGTCGGGAGTAAAGGAAGGCCCTGGAGATGGCTGCTGTTTTATGGAAGCCATGAATGCCCTTCTCTCCTTGAAGAGTCTGCCACAGTAAGAGAAAAATACAGCCCCCCATGCCCTGCAGGCTGGCCTGACCCCCAAACCTCCAGGCCTGACTCCCTCCTCACAGGGCTGCTCAGAAGTTCAGGTCTGGCCCCAAGACCAGCTCAGGTTGGGGAAGGCCAGGGCAGCCCACCCAGCCCAGAGGTTAGGGGACTGGTGCTCTCTGGGGTGCTCTGCAGCTTCCCTGGAGGAGGAGGCCAAGGAGAATAGAAGGGGGGCTGCAGAAGCGAGGTTCCTGGAACTCCACTCCAGGGGAGGCTGGGTCCTCCTCAGAAGTTTTCTGCCTGGAGTGGGGAGGAGGCCTAGAGGGCAGGGAGGAGAGAGGAAGGGGGACGCAAGTGCTCCAACCAGCCCCACTTTGGGTCCAAGCCTAGGGGCTATGTGGGGCACCAAAACCCCCGGATGGAGATTGAGCCTGCTGTCACTTGGTGGGGTCTGTTGTTAGCCTGGGCAGGAGACCCAGTCCTAGGAGTGAAGCCCAGTGGGGTCAAAGTCCTTCTTTTTCTCCTTCCACCTTGGGGGCAGATGGAGCACAGGTAAGAGGCAAAGACCTGGGGCCCTCTGGAGTGCAGCAGGGAATGTGAGGCCTGCACCAGGCCTGGGGCAGCGGCTGAGAACTCAGACCGAGGGTAGCCCCCCCACACCCACCCCCATCCCAGGGCCAGGCTAGAGCAGCCCAGAGTTCTGGGGAGGGAGGAGGGAGTGGTGTCCAAGGGCCTGGGCTTTCATGGACGTGAGGCTCACCAGGGATGCTGTGCTGGACCCCAGGAAACTGTGGGACCCCTTCTGCCATCAGGGTCAGTGAGGAGGAGGTGAGAGCAGGCAGGATGTCGTGGAAATAAGGGGCAGGTACCATCCCGTAGCGCGTAGTCCCTGTTCCAGGCCGGGGAAGTGGGCGCAGAAGGCCACATACAAGGTGGGAAGCTGTGAGCTGTGGACTGCCTCCAGGTAGCAGTGCCGGCAGCGGGGAGCACCAGATTGGGGGAGTCCATAGCGTCCCTGGTGAGCCTCATGTCCATTAAAGCCCAGGCCACAGACGCCACTCCCTCCTCCCTTCTCTGCTCCCAGGCAAAGAGCACTTGGAGGGTGAGCCAGGGAGGGCCGGGCCTGGAGTAGGGGACCAGAGAGATGCTAGGGAGAGGTGGCTGGTATTACTGCTGGGCCATGGCCACAGGGTGAACAGAGGCCATAAGCTTCCCCCTGCAGGTTGGGTGTTTGCACAGAAGG
Organism: Nycticebus coucang; assembly: GCF_027406575.1. Lineage (NCBI taxonomy): Eukaryota > Metazoa > Chordata > Mammalia > Primates > Lorisidae > Nycticebus > Nycticebus coucang. The sequence continues at coordinate 38,194,794 of NC_069802.1, read as the reverse complement.
GGCCTGCACCCCCTATCCCAGGGGGAGGGTCCCATCTCGAGTTGGGAGCACACACCTGGGAGGGGTGCGGAGGTCTGCAGAGACTCTGAGCCTCTGCACCCCACAAGCCAGGCACTTTCCGGCCTTGGGTAGGGGCCTGTGAGGCCAGAGCATCTCGCAAGGAGCGGAGCAGGGCTCATAGACCTGGGTACTTCCCTGCCCTGCATATGTGGATGTGACCCCAGCAGGCCACCACCCCTGAGAAGCCCCTGGAGAAACCCCGTGTCCAGCTTCCAGATAATAAGCAGCAAATAGATAAGGCCAGGCCAGGAGGAGACCCAGAGGGCAAGGTGGGCCAGAAAAGGACTCTGAACGCTGGGTGATCCAGGCAGAGTTCCTTCTAGAAAATGCTACTGTGATGCTGAGGGAGGGATTCTGCAAGGTAGGGCTGGATTGGCAGAGAAAGGGAGCTAAAATGTGAGACAAGGGGAGAGAGAGGAGAGGAAGGAGAGGGAAGGAGAGAGAAGGAGAGAGAGGGAGAGAGAGAGAGGAAGAAGGAGGGAGAGGGGGAGGAGGAGGGAAGGAGGGAGAGAGGGAGCTGGGATGGGTGAGGTAGAGAGCTGAGGTGTGGGCAGTGCAAGGCCTTCCTCCCCTTGGCCATCTGAGCTTTGTTTCTGTCCTTGGGGCTGGGAATGTCGCCTCCACAGCACGGCCTTCCCTTGGGTTCTCTCCATCCTGGAGGGGTTTTCAGCGTGGACTTAGTGGGATCAGCCATCAAGAAAGGGTCATAGGCCCATACTCCAGGAATTGTTGGTATTTGGAATTCTGCCTGATACTTTAGAAGGATACCATCTCAGGTTACACTTTCTTTCCCACCTAAGGATTGTGGTGGAATATTAATGGGCCCTCAAGGTGACCAAATCTCTGTGAACCCTTCTTTGCAGAGTGGGAACCCGTTCACGCTGAATGAAGTTGGCTGGGTCCTTCTCAAGGTCTGTGTGGGACCAGCTCTGCTCCAGCGGTCCCAGACGTCCTTGGTCAAGGGCAGCCCTGTATGGCCCTGGGTGTCACCCAAAGAATCAACTGGCTCTCCTGGCCCACTTTCTCCTCTATCAGACTGCCCTGCACTTGGCATTGTTGGGACCGAGAGAAGCTTCAGGGGCTCTGCCCACCTTGTGGGCTCTAGGGAAGTGACTGAGCTGCATGGGTTTCTGGTGGCTGTCCCACAGAAGGTGAGGTCCCCACTTGTGTTTGGGCCTGGCTTGTCTGGGGCAGAGCTCAACATGTCCTCTTATGTCCTGTGGCATTGTTGGGGGGCTTTGGCTTGCTCTTGTCTGTGCTCACCCCGCCACTCCATGGCACGGTGCTGGAGCCACGTTGAAACTCATGCCCTCTCACCAGGGTGAGTGAGTGTCCTGGTTCATGTCCAGGCATAAGCAGTTGAGCTCTCCACCGTCGAGGGTGTGTCAGCTGGTCTGGTGGAGAGTGCCCGTGGTCTTCTACCCTTTCCTGTCTGGCCCACGGCCGTCTCCCGGGGCATCCGAGTGCAAACCCGCCTGGCGAGTCCTGACGGAGGTCCCTCCTCCTCTCCCATGTGCTCCTGCCTCACACCCACATGTGTCCCCAGGAACCTGACGAGACCTGGACAGACCTCAGTTCCCTGTCACTTGGACAGGAACCAGGACCCCAGCAAGGTCCAGGGGCTCACTCTCTGCACTGTGGCACTGAGGGGACAGGAGGGTATGCTTATACCACACTTTTGGAGAAACTTTTTTTTTTTTTTTTGTAGAGACAGAGTCTCACTTTATTGCCCTTGGTAGAGTGCTATGCCATCACAGCTCACAGCAACCTCCAGCTCCTGGGCTTAGGCGATTTTCTTGCCTCAGCCTCCCCAGTAGCTGGGACCACAGGCACCTGCCACAACGCCCAGCTATTTTTTGTTGCAGTTTGGCCAGGGCCGGGTTTGAACCCACCACCCTCCATATATGGGGTCAGCACCCTACTCACTGACCCACAGGCACCGCCCTAGAGAAACTTTTTGATGACATTCAAGCTGAAAGTAAATCCCGTCAGGCAGACGCGTGGGTGCTGAGAGACTGCACGTGACCCATCACATCTTTGTGCTACAGTAGCTGCGGTTTTGTTCTTTGTCTAATTTCTGCCCACTGCATGTATTACCACCATTGCCACCGTCATCACTGTCACAGTGTCAGCAGCCTTCCATCACCAGGGTTCTGCCTCAGGAGATGCTCCCTAGAGAGTGCTGCAGGAACCCTCTCTCTGTGGACTCCATTGCTCTCTTGGCTGGTGTAAAGCAGGTTTTTAGTAATTCCATCAAGAAAGGGTCCAGGAATTGTTGGTATTTGGAATTCTGCCTGATACTTTAGAAGGATACCATCTCAGGTTACACTTTCTTTCCTGAAGAATTTTTAGGTAATTCCTCCACTGAATGGCTGAGGAATCTCTGAGGCCAGCCTGGTTTTTTCTCCTGTAGATGACTTGGTTGTTTCTTTTTCGACCCAGATATTCATAGGACCTTAGTTCTCAGTTTGTTAGTGTTGACTGGTCTGTATCAACTATTTCCTAGGCAATAGTGAATCCTTTCAAATCTTTCTTTATTTAGTAACATTTTATTTAAGTATTTTTGAAATTCCATTTTGCTATGTCTGTTTTCTCCTTTCCCCCGGTACCAGTGATATGTGTGTTGGGTCTCCTTTGCCCGTCTCCACCTCACCCCCTCTCTGTCCTTGTCCGTTTTAGCTCATGTAGTTTCTCAGAATGGATCGTTGTGTTCCTGACCGTGTGTGTGACAGGGTTGTTCTGTTTACTGCTCCCGTGGCCCCTGTTGAACCAACAAGTCCGGGACAGCTCACGGGGATGGCCTTACTCTTTCTCTTTCATCTACTTGAGACCTGTCTGCTCATTTGTTGTTTTCCCTTGTTGCTTCATTTCTTTTTTGACCTTTTAAAATTTCTGTTCAGAACTATTTATCTCATATAGGCCATTTTATTGTCAAATCCACCGATACTCATAGAGAACTATTTGGTCAAATTTTTATCTCTTCTGTGGCAAAGTTTTCCCAGTAAGTGTTCTTTTTCTTTCCTTGGTGCACTGAACTCTCACTCTACAGCACCTCTCCCAGTTCCCTACCTGCTTCCCACCACCCCCCACACACACACCCCCACCCCACCCCCGCCCTGCTTATCTCTGAGTGAAGGACTCTTCATGGAGTGAGGCTAGGAGCCCAGGGCACTGGTTAGGGGTAGCCGCTCTGAGAGCCCAAGCTTGGTCTGTGAAGCCTCTTCCTGGGGTGACTGAAGGTCTAGAAGGTGGGGAGGCTCTGCATGGTGTCGTGCACGTGTGATGTACACGTGTGTGTGGGCATGCCACAGAGGGCATTTGAATCTGTGTGTGTGTGAGAGTCTGGCAGGGGCGTGTGTTGGTTGGCTGTGTGTGTGCACAGGAGTGTCACTGTGGGGCTCATGCTCTGCTGACACTGAAGCAAAGGACAAGCTGCTCGCTCCCTGGAACAATCCCCCAGCCCTGTGTGCACATTTGAGGCTGAGTTCAGGCAGAAGGGACTGGTGGCACTCAGCTGCCGACCTGTGACTTTCTCTGGGAGGTGGCACTGTTGAGCTGCAGAATTCTTTTTTTTTGGAGACAGAGTCTCACTTTGTCGCCCTTGGTAGAGTGCTGTAGTTTCACAGCTCACAGCAACCTCCAACTCTTGGGCTTAGCCTCAGCCTCCTGAGTAGCTGGGACAATAGGTGCCTGTCACAATGCCCAGTTATTTTTTGTTGCAGTGTGGCCGGGGGGCGGGTTCGAACCTGCCACCCTCAGTATATGGGGCCGGCGCTCTACCCACTGAGCCACAGGTGCCGCCCAAGCTGCAGAATTCCTCCCAATGAAACTTCGCTCAAGGCCCCACCACTCTCCCCGGCCCATGGCTGGCACCCAGTTGGTCTGTGTGGGGTGTCTGCACACAGACTTGGGGACAGGCCCACACAATGGAAGTCACAGGACCCAGCAGGCAAAGTTAGCTCCGAGTCTAAAAGCAGCTGGAAACTCAGACCAGGCCCCCCACTCCTCCCACCAAAAGATCCCAAACTGAGAGTGGGGCAGAGAGGAAATGGGCTTTCAGCTGCTCTGAGAAAGGAGGTCCTGTGTGCTGCCCACCAGGACCAGCTCAGAGAGAAGAGCTCCCACCTGGCAAAGGGATCCCAGAGTAGAAGAGCAGGGCATTTTGCTTTCAGAGCTAGGGAGCCCCAGGGCAGCAACAGAGGGGCCCCAAGGGTCACAAGAGAGCCAGGTCCTAAGGGGTCTGGTGACTGGAAAGTCATGATGCCCCTTTAACCCAACCCATCCCGAGTCCAGACAGGAATGGAGACCTCTGGGTGGGCCTTGGCAGGAAGGCCAGTCACAGACTCCAAGGTCAGCCTCTGCCCCACCCTCCTTGCCTCACCCCCACCCCACCCCATCCCCAGACTCTGCACCACCCCCAGCCTCTGCCCCACCTCCAGGGAACAATCCACACCTTGTGGTAGGCTCAGTCTGAATCCTCCCTCAGGCTCCTCCTCTGGGGATGTTTTTGAACTGGATGAAGCTTCCTCTCTGGGAGAGGTGCTGGGAATAGAATCCATCCGAGGCCACAAGGGAAGACAAATTTTTTGCACTTAAGGTAGATGATTAAGCTTTGTCTACATTGTCTCTCTCGTTTTTTTTTTTTAATCAGGACAGGAGAGGGTTGGAGATGTCCCACCCTCCCTCTCCTGAGGGCTACCACCCTGCAGAGCAGGTGGGAAGCTGCTCCCCACTTCCTGGGACCACAGGAATCTTAATTCATTAAATCAATGGGGTGGCTTCCAGACTGCCCCATCACCCAAGTGCTAGAAACTGCTGCAAGTGAACACCATGTGTCAGACACCTGGAGAGCAGCTCTGCAGCTCAGCACACAGCAGCTCATGCTGTCAGGGCATCTTTGCGTCGGCTCGTCCCTGTGAAGGCCCACTCTTGTCTTGTCGGGGGAGAGCTGATTTCCAGAGCCTTTTTTATATAGTGTTCCAGTGTAACATGTCCCTGTTTCCCTCTGTTCCCTTCCTTTGCTCTTTCTGTTCCCTGTGCTTTTGGGGCACAGCTGCAGCCCTGGCCCTGATGTGCACCCCTTTCAGCCGTTCTTTCAGGACCAGCCTTCCAGCCTCTTTTCTTTTTTTTTTTTTCTTCAGTTTTTCAAAATGACAAGTCTTTATTCATATATTCTATATCTCAGATGTTATAAAGAGATAATTTTTTAAAGTTACAACCAGCCTCTTTTCTGACACCTACGGCTCCTGCCCAAGTGGCCTGTGGCCCTTGACAACTGCTCTTTGTGACTTCCCTTTGCCTGTCCATGGCTCAGGCTGGCCCAGCTCCTGGGTGGACCCTCTGTGCCTGGCCTTGGCCCTGTCTTGAGCAGCCGGGCTCACCTGCTGGTCCCAGGGCCCAGCCACAGCAACATGGGGTCCCCCAGAAGTAACAAGGACCAGGACACAGTTCTGGGTCCAGCAGAAGTACATTGGAGGAGAGTGTGAGGGCCCTGGGCGGTCTCCACCCACAGCTACTGCTGCCGGGGACAGTCCCTTCAACAGGCACAGTATCTTCTGGCTTCGACCTTGGAGTGAAACGCCCCCTCCTGACAGCTTTTGAGAGGGGAGAATAATTGGCCCTCTCGGACCAGAGCAGTGCCCCAGGAAGGGCTCATGTGGGTGTGGGATAGGCTGGGTATGACCCTGGTTCCTTTTGTCCTGGATCTGGCACATTTCCCAGTGGAGGGGGAGGAGGGCAGAAGGAAGGAGCAGAGGAGAAGTGACCTGTGCTCAGGGACAGGCAGGGAGGGCTAGTGCTCAGGCCAGGCCACAGAACCCCAGCACTGGGCCCTCAGAACACCCTGGGCCCTTCCCCTGTCAGTGGAAGGTTGGTGGGAGGCAGGGAGTGGCCCTCAGGAGAGCCCCCACCAACTCACAACCATTGTTAATTAAGACTGTCTCCATTATAGGGCTAATTAACAATTAGCATAAACATAATTAGCCAGTGCTGACATTTAACTCATTACATTGTTTAAATAATTTTCGGAAATTGCCCAGAGCGGCATTCTGTCAGCTTGCAATAATGGCACCACTTTGTCATGTAAATTAAATGACATTTGTGTTGTTACCTTCCAGGCACGGAGGGAGACAGTCAGCCCACGTCTAGCCCTGGTCTTGGCTGGGTCCTGCAGGCGGGGTCTGGCCAGGCACCACCCTAGCCCCAAACTTGGGGACCCTACCTAGTCAGCCCCAGCCAGGTCAGTGGCTTCTCCCTCAACCTGCAGCACAGACCCCACTAGGAGTAGTCCTGGGACAGGTGTCACAGAGGAGGGACTGTCACTTCGGAGGAGTTGGGCCTTGATTTCCCCTTGGGAGACCCTGGTCAGCTCAGGACCTTGGTGACCAGGTCCAAGGGTGGCCCAGCTTCTACTAGCCCCCAGACTCCCCCACACTCCATGTCCCCAACTCCAGCCCAGTCACCCAACCCTGGGGTCCCTGGCTGAGGACCCAGGCACAAACCCAGCAGTGTCTGCCCTAAGGACTACCTTCCACCCACACCTGCACTCTGGCCCCCACACCTTTCTCAGACTCAGGTGCTCTCAGCTTCTGCCGGCCGGAAACTCTCCACTCCCAGGGTGCTCGCCAGCACCCTAGGGAGACTCCCCCACCCCACTGGTGGCATGAACTCTTGAAGTCACCCCCTCATTCATTTGTTCATCTGTTCATTCATTTGTTCTCTTATTCCTTCCTTTGCTTGTCTGTTCTTCTGTTCAGCTAGTGGGCAGCAGCTGCAGGTGGGCCTCAGCACCTGCAGGGTGTGCTCACCCTGGGCAGGAGATGGGCCTGAGATGAGGGTCACACGGAGTGGGTGCTGATTCCCCATTCCACATGGCCCCCTCCCCCATGTTACACCCAGCATCCTGTTGTTTACCCCAGGTGAGGCTGGCCACCCCAACTTTGCCTCCTGCCCTCTCTTGCTTGAGCTAGGGGAGTCCTAAGGTCCCCCTGGAGGTCTCCTGCCACCCTCTTCCAAGAGCAGGTGCCTGCCATGGCCAAGACCTCCCGGGGACAGTCCTCGGCTGCTCTGCTATTCAGTGTTTCCAGCTTGGAGAATGACATCAGAGCCAACAAGCCATATCAGTAACTCCAGGAGTGGCTGCCCTCCTTCTCCCCTCTGAGGCACAGCAGAGTGGCCTGTGGTGCCTGGACAGCTAAATCAAAGAGCCCGAGAGTTGTTGGGGACCCAGTTCTGGCTATTAAGTGCTTGTCAGTGTCCGTAGCCCCTCTCACAACTCTATAAAATTCCCAAGAATTATAGGAGCACCAGGGTCACATAATTCATTGCATAGCAGCTTTAACCTGGCGGCCAGTAATTCATATTTGTGGTGATAATATTGTTTTCCACTTTCCGAGAGTTATTGCCGTGTCTCCCTTCCAGGTCACTATGGATATCAAAAATCAATTTGGAAAGATGGATACTGTCAGGGAATAAAGCATGAGGCCTCGGCCTCCCCCTCTTGCTGAACCCCAGCGGGGCCTCTGATTACTTGCTGTAGGACTTGACTTGGGAAATCGCCCCAGGCATGTTCACTTCCACGGGTCAACCTCTCCCCAGAGGCCTCCCTCAGAGGCCTCCCTACTGTCCCTGCCTGCCCATAGGCGTCTCAGAGGCTTCTCACCTTTCTGGCCATCTCCAGATCCCATTTCTATCTGAGCACACATGGGGTTTTGGTGTGTGCCTGAGAGTTTCCCGGGGCCCTCCTTGGGAGGCTGTCCCCCAACTCTGGGACCTCACCAAACTCCATCCCTGTTCTGTGCAGCCTCCATGACCTCCCGCTAAGGGACACTGATGCTCTAAGGAAGCCAGCTATGCAACTCCTGTGTCTCTAAGGAGGAGGGACCCAGGCCCCACCCTTGGGGCCCCAGCTGCTCACACAGGTGGATAGTTGGCTCTGTCGGGATAGCTCAGCTCTAGCCTTCACTGCTCAGGCCCATGACACACCCCCATGTAAATCCAGGGTACTGTTTAAGGATGAAAAGAGAACCCTGCAGGCTTGGCCCTTCCTGAGCACTTATGACTCACCCATGCCTGGGGAAATGCCCTGGGGGGGGAGCAGGTCCTGGGCACACAGCACTCACAAATGGGGAGGTAAAGGGGCTTCAGGAAGGGCCCCAGCAGAGCCCTCTATCTAGGGTGTCTTCAGCTGAGCAGCTGCTCAGTGGTCACAGCAGGTGCTGTGGAAGTAAGCAGAGTGCCTACTAGTGAAGCACCGGGGATGTTAGAGGGGCTGCGTTGCGCCTGTCCCCTGGTGTGTGTCAAGTGTGCTGCTGGCCCGGCTGCCTTGTGCCTCTCTCCCTTGGTGTGTGTCAGTGATTGCTGCTGGCCCGGCTGCCTTGTGCCTGTCCCCCGGTGTGTGTCAAGTGTGCTGCTGGCCCGGCTGCCTTGTGCCTGTCCCCTGGTGTGTGTCAAGTGTGCTGCTGGCCCGGCTGCCTTGTGCCTCTCTCCCTTGGTGTGTGTCAGTGATCGCTGCTGGCCCGGCTGCCTTGTGCCTGTCCCCCGGTGTGTGTCAGTGAGCGCTACTGGCCCGGCTGCCTTGTGCCTGTCCCCCGGTGTGTGTCAGTGAGCGCTGCTGGCCAGACTTCCTTATACTTGGGAGCATTTGCAGAGCTCCCAGTCAGTCGGTGCTTATGTCCTTCCTGGCTAGGACAAGTTGCTTCCTGCAGGTGTCCTGGGAGCTGCCAGGTCTCATAGCAGCTGCTGCCCCCAAGCCCTGAGAACACTCCTATGAGGCCCACAGAATCAGGACTGCCCGGTGCTGCCCTTCTTCTCTGACCTCATAGGGGCCAACAGGCTCCTGGACCCCCAACTCTGCCATCCCTCCCTCCTCCGCTCCCCTCCTTGCCCTTGGCTCTCTGAGGTCCAGCCATGCTGTTCTCTAGCTCCTCATGCAGAGCCACAGCTGTGGGAAGCCCTCCCCAGCTCCCCTGCTCCTCCAGGTGGTACTGTCTATCCCCTCTGGCTTGTGATCCTGTCTCCCCACCAGACTTCTGGCTCCGGGGGACAGGGCCCTGGCTCCGGGGGACAGGACCCCGCCCCCAGCTGAACAGGCTCTTGCAAATCTTTGTGGAATGAACAAAGCTGTGGGGCTGAGATCCTGTCTTTTTCAGGGCTTGGGTTCAGGTCCAGATGTCTTCCTTGGAGGAGGTTTCTAGAGTCCCAGGATGGTCTGTGCGTCACTGGTTCCCTCCCCACAGCTGCCTCTGAGCAGGTCCCAGGGGAGGGGGGCTGTGCAATCCTCACTATGTCCCCAGGAGCCTGCCCGAGGAGGTGGTCCCTGCAGTCAGGCCTCGGACCATACCATGGAATTGCCCCGTGGACCTCCTTCCCCATGGAGGGACTGAGTGTCACCAGCTGACCTGAGGAGACCAGAATGCCCAGAGGGACCTGGGCCAATGGGCACTAGGCAGTCTGACCAGAGGCCCTGGGGTGGCTCAGCGAGCTTCTGCAGCCCCATAGCAGAGAAATGGCGCTGTGGATACAGGGAAGCTGGGGTCGCCCCTCCCTCTTCCAGTGTCTCACTGCCGGGTCTGGAGGGACAAGCAGACAGTTAATTAAACAGCAACTGAGGGCTGCTCCGAGGTCAGCAGTGTGGACCCAGGGCTACTGGCCCATGGATCACTGTCCTGGGAGGGCTGTGCCTGCCTGCCTGGCCTAGCAGGGAAGAGGCATCCCTCCACTGGTTCACTCCCCACCAGCCCCCAGCCAGAAAGTTCGGTTCAGGTCATATTCAGTTAAGAAAAGGGGCTTACAGAAGACCATGCAGTTGGAATGTTTCTTAAAATGACGTTGATGCCACCCGTGAGATGTGCAGAGACTCTAGCCTGGCGAAGGGAACCACCCACTTGGGTCACTTATGGGTGGAGACTGCCAGGAGCTTCTCTTCCCTCTGGGGGGCCTGATGTTTTTGTGAGGCAGGGAGCCTGGCCTTAGGTTGTACCCTGTTAGCCCAGCCATGAGTGAGACCAGGCTTCTGTGCCCTGAGACCTTCCCTGGCTATCCCCTACCTGCAGACACTGAGCAGCCCACTGCTGACAGCCCTCCAAGGTGCTCCTGCCCATAGCCCTGCCCTCGTGCTGGGTGACCACAGAATAACCACAGACCGTGGCCTCAGGCAGGGAGGCTGTGGGAGACAGTCACACCCTTCTCCCTGGTTTTGAGGGGCCATAGCTGTGGTTCAGAGCAGGGCTTTTCCTCCTGCTACCAGGCTCCTGGTTCGTGGCTGTCCAGGCAGACTTGTGTCGGTCACTTGGTAGAGGGAGGAGACCTCTAAGTCTGAAGGGACTTGGGGGCCTCCCCTTAGCCCTGGGTAAGGCTTAGGGGACAGGCAGGACCCTCTGGGTGTCCCCTGGGGCTCCCATGTTGGACTCCATCTTTGAGATCGACTGTCCTCCTGGGGTCCTCATCTGGGGCTCCCTGTGTGGCTCCCACAATAGCTTAGTAGATGGAAGCCCCAGGCCCAGCCCTTGGGGCCCCACCACTGCGAGCTCACGGGCAGAAAGCACAGGGCTACACCTTGAGCCAGCTGACCTAAGGGCTGCCCAGGGCCACTTGGCACTGTGCATAAGCATTGAGTCACCTTCTGTCTAGACTATAGGCAGCCTGAGCCGGAGAGGCCTCAGCCCACCCTTGACCCAGAGACCAGGGAGAGGCTGTGCTTCCCAGGAGACCTCCTCTGCCTCTTGGGCCAAAACGGCCCTCACCAGCCAGCAGCCTTGAGAGGGAGCTGTCGTGGGCCCTGCTGCTGACGGTGAATATCTCTTTCCACCCAGTCTGAGGGCCTGATTGCTCCCAAGCTGGACTTGTGAATGATTTTTTCTGACATGCTAACCCTGGCCACAGAAGCTGAGTTCCGCTTGGAGGTCCCGGGGGTTCTGACCTCTGCTAGCAGGTAGACCCTTCCCTGCCGGTCCTGTGTGAGGCCAAGTCGGATGCAACTTTTCCTCAGGGGTGGGGGCTGCGATCCTGGCTCACCCCATCAGGCCCCTGGGGTAATCTCCCGCCATCAGCTCCTCCTGCTGGGTGCCCTGTGCAGCTCAGACTGGCTAGACCCTGAAGGCCATGCTCAGTGGGCGCCACCAGGCACTAGGGGGTTCCCGGGGCACACGTAGTGACACACCCCTGCTCTGGGACATCCTGAGTGGGGAGTGTGGCTGGTGGTATCTCTCTGGGATGGCAGGCTCCTCCGTCAGCTTCCCGCCCCTGCCCTCACCCCGATCATGTGGGGAGACCTCAACAGGGCCTTGCAGAGGCCATGCCCAGACATACGGACACGTGGACAGAATCGTGGTCACAGTGTACATTGAGGAATGAACAGGGAAGGTCCCAAGCAGAGGCACAGCTGGGCAATGCTCCAGACTGAAGTAAGGGCACCACTCAGCCTGGTAGTCCAAGCACATAGGTGCTGCGGAAGGGACAGCTGGGCCGAGGCCGGCAGATAAGGAAGAGCTGTGTCTAGAGCAGGGGGTCAGGGAGGTGGCTGGTTATGATGCCCCGAGGGGCCAGATGGGCTCAGTGGTAGCCAACCAATGTGTTCCAGGTGGACAGGGCTGAGGTCTGGTTTGGACCCAGGGGACAGCATGTGTCTACTCAGCATCATCCATGCAAGAACAATGTGGGTCTGGGATGTTGGAGAGTAAGCCCGGCACGGCATTGAACATGGGGACTCAGCCAAGGTCACTTCTGACCTGGACTATGTAGTTCAGGGACCCTCAAGCTTGTTCTCCAGAACTACCAAGTCCCCTGCTCAAGTTCTGATGTGGTCTCCCTCCATCTGCCCAACCTCTGACCTGTAGATATGAGGTGCCCATGTCAGCCCTGGTGCCATGGCCTGGTTTGTCCACGCTCACCCATGGGCAGCTTAGCACCTCTCAAGACTCCTAAATCTGCATTTCCAGCCGGGCTCACTCTTCTGAGCTTGATGGTCACTTATCTTCCTGGCATCCCCCCCTTGAATGTCTGACAGGCAGCCCCTTGGCACCCTCAGTTGACTGCTGGTCCCTTCCCCTGCCCCATCAGGGTCAGCAGCCCCCTTAATTTACTCAAAGCACCCACCCCACTCCGACATATCCTCAATCTCTGTCTTGAATGTGTCCCCAGGCCTGTGGGCCTGGCCTCCAGAGTCTTGCCAGGGCACCAGCTCTCACGCAGCTTGGGCCAGAGCCCCCACCTTGCTCTGAGCACAGCAGGTGATTTCCTGCCGTGACAGGAGCTAATGGGAGCAGAGTCCACTTCCTGGGCACCCACAGTGAATGGGGTCCTGCAGCTTGTGCTGCTGAGAGGCCCAAAACAGGACCTACAAGTGCTATTCCTGATACTAGGGACTAGGATGCAGGATGACCACTGGACAGGCACTGGGGAGAGGAGGGGAGTGCCCCTCAAAGGCTCAAGAGTCCTTGGAAGCTACAGGTAGGGTAGGACAGGCAGTCGTCCCAAGACCAGGGGGGGAAGGGCCCTTTTTGACCCTTCTCACAGATCCCAAGCCCAGGCCAATTCCTACCTGGGGTCTCCTCTTCACTGGAACCAGCCCCCATCACCTCTGTGGCTGTGTCAGAGTCCCAGGGCAGGGGCATCACAGGTGCAAAGGGGTTTAGCTGGGGTGCTGCTATCCTGCCCTGTGCAATTTTCCTGTCCAGCTCACTAGAGCCCACAAGTTCATTTGCTTCTCTTACACCCAGCAGCCCTGTGCTCTGAGCCTTGATGGGGCTGAGGAGATCGGTGAGGAAGACCCTATTGATTTTAATTACCCTGAAACAGCCCACAGGGACAAAGGACTTGGGCTGTTTATTTAGCTGGCTGTGCCTTGCCATTGTGGAAGGAGAGATCAAATCAGCTACCCTCATTATTACTATAATAATAAGGCCAAAATGCTGCTCGGGGCTGAGGGCATTTTTTTAAAGCAATAACCTCACTACTCCATCCCCTCATACCCCTCCTCAGCAAGCTTGAACAACCAGGAGCAATTACATGCTGTCGATATTAATTCAATTAAATCCAGGTTATTTATTGGGTATTATGGAAAAGGATTCTCTGGCCTTAGAGAGACGGGGCCTGAGGAGTGAGCAGGACATGGGAGCCTCAGGCAAAATTGATTGTGGGCACAGCCAGAAAACCAGCTTGTCTCTAGGAGGCAGGTGGGTGGGGGGTGGCAACATGGGTGCTGCTGAAGTGGCTTTGCTTCTGGCGCTGGGAGGGAAGTCAGATCCTGACAGTGTTGAGTGTTTGAGCTCTTCTACAAATTGGCTGGGTGGCCTTGGGCAAGTTGTCCAACGTTTCCTTTGAATTTGCAGCTGAAAATTGATTTTGCATGGTGATGGTGACCACCAGTGTCTACAATGGTGGCTAATGAAGATGATGAAGGAAATCTAGTAGTTGATGGAAATGACAACAATGGGGACAGTGATAGTGATAGTAAAAATGACAAAGGAGATCATTATTGGGTTGATGGGGGTAATGATAACGTAAATGGTGATGGTAGTGGTGACGGTGATGGTGATGATGGTGGTGGTGATGATGACGGTGGTGATGGTGGTGGTGGTGAAGATGATGGTGGTGATAATGACGGTGGTGATGGTGATGGTGAAGATGGTGGTGGTGGTAAAGCTGGTGGTGGTGATGATGACGGTGGTGATGGTGGTGGTGGTGATGGTGAAGATGGTGGTGGTGATGATGATGGTGGTGGTGGTGGTGGTGAAGATGATGGTGGTGGTGATGGTGGTGGTGGTGATGGTGGTGGTGGTGATGATGACGGTGGTGATGGTGGTGGTGGTGATGATGACGGTGGTGATGGTGGTGGTGGTGATGGTGGTGGTGGTGAAGATGATGGTGGTGATGATGGTGGTGGTGATGGTGGTGGTGGTGAAGATGATGGTGGTGATGATGACGGTGGTGATGGTGGTGGTGGTGATGGTGGTGATGGTGGTGGTGGTGAAGATGGTGGTGGTGATGATGGTGGTGGTGATGGTGGTGGTGGTGATGGTGAAGATGGTGGCGATGGTGGTGAAGATGATGGTGGTGATGGTGGTGGTGGTGGTGGTGATGGTGAAGATGGTGGTGGTGATGATGATGGTGGTGATGGTGGTGGTGGTGATGGTGGTGGTGGTGAAGATGATGGTGGTGATGATGGTGGTGGTGATGGTGGTGGTGGTGAAGATGATGGTGGTGGTGATGGTGGTGGTGGTGATGGTGGTGGTGGTGATGATGACGGTGGTGATGGTGGTGGTGGTGATGGTGGTGGTGGTGAAGATGATGGTGGTGATGATGGTGGTGGTGATGGTGGTGGTGGTGAAGATGATGGTGGTGATGATGACGGTGGTGATGGTGGTGGTGGTGATGGTGGTGATGGTGGTGGTGGTGAAGATGGTGGTGGTGATGATGGTGGTGGTGATGGTGGTGGTGGTGATGGTGAAGATGGTGGCGATGGTGGTGAAGATGATGGTGGTGATGGTGGTGGTGGTGATGGTAGTGATGGTGGTGAAGATGATGGTGGTGGTGGTGGTGATGGTGGTGGTGGTGATGGTGAAGATGGTGGTGGTGATCATGATGGTGATGATGGTGGTGGTGAAGATGGTGGTGACAGTGATGGTGGTGGTGGTGATGATGGTGGTGAAGATGGCAGTGCTAGTTAAGATGATGGTGGTGGTGGTGATGATAATGGTGATGGTGGTGGTGATGGGAGAATATACGTATGATGGTATGAGTGATAATGAGAAGGATGTTTCCCTTGCTTATCTCAAACTATTGCCATTAGATTAAATGGGACAATGGATTTTTTTTTTTTTTGCAGTTTTTTTTTGGCCGGGCTGGGTTTGAACCCACCACCTCCTGCATATGGGGCCAGCGCCCTACTCCTTTGAGCCACAGGCACCACACGGGACAATGGATTTATATATATATACACACCTTGGTAGAGCAAGAGTCGGGATGAAATGAGAGCCACCAATTGAAAGGCCATGGATGAGCACAGTGTCTGTGGCAAGAGGGGAATGAATGACCCAATGTGTGGGTCCCCAGCCTATGGGGAAAGCAGGCTACATGTGCAGGTGGCACCTCCCCAAAAGGTCTGTAGGTGGCCACCAATACTAAGAGGCAGGGAGAAGTGTCAGTTGAGTGTCCAGTAGGGTCTTGGCATAAATTAAGAGAGCCTTATGGAGGTCCCCTTATTCAGTCCTAATAGCCCTTGGAACTGCAAAAATTTTGTGTGAACAGATGCATGATTCTTCTGGATAGTTCCTGTCTACACTGGTTATCTGGGTGTGGTTTTCCCTTCTTCCAGCACTGTGTTTCTCCCTCATTATGCAGATGCAGGTGTTGATCCTCGGAGAGCTGAGGATGTTAATTCAAGTCTGCTGATGGCTTTAAGCACCGTGCCCTCCTCTTGCTGAGCTGGGGGCTCACTGATGGGGGAATGGCATGGAGCCTTAGGAGGCTGGGGGCTGGAAGGGGACCATGCAGCCTCCCTGCCTGGTTCATGGAAACTCTAGGGTCGGGAGTGAGATCGTAGGGGCTGGCCCCTGTTTGGTGATGTGGATGGGACTGACAGGGAATTCAGGGTAGATTCGGGTGGCCCCAGGACAGTGGGGTATATGTGTGGGGACCCAAAGGGCTATGGGAGGAGCAGGGATCTCACCAACACACTAGGGATGTTACCATCCTGTGGCTGCCATGATGAGATCGCACACCAGGGCAGCCTAAAGCAACCAAAGTGTAGTTGCTCATACTCTGAGGCCCAGAAGTCTGGAATCCAGGCCTGAGTAGGGCAGTGCTCTTCCTGAGGCTCTAAGAGAGGATGCTCCTGCCTCGCCCCAGCTCCTGAGGCTACAGCATCCCCTAGAGTACCCTGGTGTTCCCTGGCTGGTGGCACCACTCCAGTGTCTGCCTGTCTTCACGTAGTCTCCTCTGTGTATGTGTGTGAGAGAAGCTTCTCTTCTTAAGGACACCTGTCTTTGGAGCAGGGCCTACCCTAGTCCAATGTGACCTCAGTTCTCACTTGACTACATTTGCAAAGACTATTTCCAAATAAGTCACATTCACAAGTTCTGGTGGACACGAATTTTGGAGGAACACTACTCAACCCAGTGTGCTGTGACACGCAGGTCTGGAGCCCGTCTGACTGCCAGGTGGCCTGGTGGCCAGTTGCTAGTGACCTCTGGAGAGGTCACTGCCCTTCTGTGCACTCTCAGATGACCCTCCCTCACCTGGCTTGAACGTAGCCAGAGCACAGCATCAAGAGCCTGGTGTCCGCTGCTCCCCCCCAGGCTGTGTGTGTCACCTCTCACTCCTGAGGTGGGCTGTGTGTGACCTCACATTGGACACCGTGTCGAACTGGCCGAGATTGACCTATTTGGGGCTCCTCACTGCAGCTGAGCGATTTGATCCAAGCCCCAGACAGCAGTCAGGGCAGTAATTGGATGTTATGAGATCGGAGGGGCCCTCTCCAAGGAGAGGGCATCTTGTAGCCACAGGCAGGTGGAGGAGGGGGCTGTGACCAGCAGGTGGGGGTGGGGCAGCTACTGTCCGCTGGAGATAAGCCCCTCATCCTGGGCCCCTAATCACCTGCTGGGGTCATATACAGAGCCTGAGGCAAGCTAGAATGAACGTGGCCGCTGTCTAGTCATCACCTGGCCCTACTGCCCCAATTAGTTTTAAATATCAATTTCATGGCTGCTCCTAGGAAGGGACAAGCAGGCAGGCTTCATCAGCTGTAAATCCAGGGGTTTCTTACCAGCTTCAACTTTGTAAGAAAAGACAGAAGCCACTGAGGACATGCTTAGCAAGCAGGTGCCAGCCCACCTCTTTTGGGCATTCAGGGAGTGGCCTCAAGGACCCTACCTCTCCCATGGGCCTGTTCCACCTGACACACTGAGGGCACCCTCCTGAATCCTCACAGCCATTCCCTCTTTTTTGCCTCCTCCAGGAAGCCCTCAGGGAGTGCTCCTAGCAACACTTTTCTTCCTTCATCCCCACCTTGGCTAGGCACCAGCTGGACCCTTCAGATGGGAGCCTGGTGAGGGTGGGGTGCAGGCTGCCCTCAGGGTGTAACTCCCAGACCTGTCTGGCCACAGGGCAAGATGCTCCTGTTGCCCAGGCCAATGTTACCGGACATCACAGCCGACAGCCTGATGGCAGGGGCGACCCGCTGTCCATGGCTGCCCGTGTGGCTCTTACTCGCAGAGCACCGCAGCCGCAGGCAATTTATCTCCGTCTCCCCGCTCTTAAAACACTTTTATCAAAATTGGCGGTCACACCGCGCTGAACCGTGGTGGCCTCAATCTTAAACGCTGCGCTGCAGATTTTAATTTGGGGAAGATTAATGTGCTCACGGCGTCGGCAGCATGCCCGTTATCAGGCCTGACGAGTGTCAGTGCCCACGCCTGTGTCTCGTGTCCCAAGGGGGCTACTGGGTGAATGGGGGTGGCAGGAGGCCAGACCCCAGCCCCTGAGACTAGGGGTGCAGCTAGACTATCACCTCCAAGTGTGGGTGTTTGCAGGGCTATCCTGCCCAGGGGGGCTCCCTCCCCGAGCCTGGGACCTCACCTCTCCTGAGCCCCGGCCCCTCCTTGAAGACCAGGATCCATCCACCCACATCCAGTGGGGACCCCAGTGTCCCCATACTTGGTGGCAGCAGCTCCTCTGCTCTACCACAGGGTCCCTCTGGGTCCCCTGTCCGCTGCCCTACATTTTCTCGCTGGTACCGTGGCTGGGGTCTGGTGGGAGTCCCCCACCCCCACTTTGCCATGGCGCCATACCCTGTCACCTCAGAGCCAAGAGTCACCTGAGAGCCTGTGAGGACACCCCTCCCTGGAGTCCAGCCCACCTCTGCCTGGTCCCTCTGCTGTCCAGCACACGCTGGGTGCTTGGGTGTCCATGCCGTGGCTGCCTCCTGCCAAGCCCCCTCCTTGTCATCAGGCCCTATTAAAGCTGTCCTCCCTCCTACAGCCTTGCCGTCCCTCCTGTGCTTGCACTGGGGCCCGGCTGCCCTCACATATGTGCAGCACTCTTATCCATCACTGTCCCCCACCAGGCAGGGCCAGGCTATTTGTGCTGCTCACTATGGGCCCAGCTCCCAGAGCAGAGTGGACACAGGATGCTGAACATCGTCTGGTCCCAGAGGCAGGATAGCTGCCAGGCTGGGGGTCCTGGGCTGGGAGTGGACCACTGCAGGGAGAGGCCAGAAGGGCCAGTGTTGGCAAGGTGCCCTCCCAGATGCTGACCCACTGAGGGCTTCCGAGGCCTCTACTGGCCCAAGTCCCACCTTGCCCTGTTCAGGACTAGCATCATCCTGTCTGAGGGGCCCCAAGGACTCCATCAACCACCCCTGGTCCTTTTCACTCTCTGCTCTGGGCATGAGTGACCATAGGCAGTCAGACAGGGCTGGGTGGCCATTGCTCCAGCCCTGATCCAGGAGTACAAGGCCTAAAGGGCAAACCTGGAGCTCTGTCCAATAGTGCCACAATGGCAGAGTGTCAGCTTTCTGTGGTGGTGCATGGTCAGCTCCCATGGGCCTTGAATATGTGGTTGCATTTTGTTCTTACTATTAAATATTAGTGAACCTGTTGGTACCAGTTATAAGAGGAACTGTGGACATCTGTTCATTCATTCATTTGGTGGTATCTATGGAATTCTCACTGCTGGGGTGCTGTGGGGAGCAGCAGAGAGGCCCTGCCCACATGTGAGCCACCTGCAGGGTCCCAGGTGATTTGAGTGTGCCAACACTCAATGGTGGGGCAGTTGTGGCATCCCTAGGGCTTCCCAAGGCTCCCATGCTGAGCTGGGCTGGAGTGGGTGGGAGGGGCAAGTCTGGACACAGAGATGGAGGAGGCAGTGTCCAAGCAGGGACAGTAGGGTACCAGGGTCAACAGGAGACCGTGCAGAGGTTCCCTCTGTTGTCAAGGGCTTGGCCAAGGGTGTGCCATCAGGGAGCTCTCCTGCTCCCACCAGTCCTGGCGCCTGGCCTCCCTACACTGTTTTTTCCCATAGTGTTTATTGGCAAGACATTCACAATGTTCTCTGAATTTATATTTTATTATCCATCTTGCCTATGAACTTCATCCAATGATGCAAAAACCCTGAGGGCTCAGTCGTCCTGTCTGTCCTGCTCCCTGCTCTGACACATGGTAGGAGCTCAGTGTGCATTCACCGAGGGGGTGAGCGGGTGAGTGGTGGGCGGTTGATGGGCAGATAGTGAAGGGATGGATGGATGGAAGATGGGTGGGTGGAGGAGTGAGTAGGAGGGTGGGTGGATGGAGGGGAGGGTGGGTGGATGGATGGAGGGGTGGGTAAGAGGGTGGGTGGATAGAGGGGAGGGTGGGTGAATTGAGGGGTGGGTGGGAGGGTGCGTGGATGGATGGAGGGGTGGGAGGGTGGGTGAATGGAGGGGTGGATGGGAGGGTGGGTGGATGGAGGGGTGGGTGGGAGGGTGGGTGGATGGATGGAGGGGTGGGTAGGAGGGTGGATGGATGGAGGGTGGGTAGGAGGGTGGATGGATGGAGGGGAGGGTGGGAGGGTGAGTGGATTGAGGGGAGGGTGGGAGGGTGAGTGGATTGAGGGGTGGGTGGGAGGGTGGGTGGGTAGGGGGTAGTTGGGTGAGTGAATAAATGGGCGAGTAGGTGGATGGGTAGGTGGGTAGATGGATAGATGGGTGGATGGTGGTTGAATGGCTGGAGGGATGGTAGGTGAATGGGTGGACAGATGGATGGGTGGATGAGTGAATGGGTGGTAGGTGGAGGGTGGGTGGGGTGGGTAATGGATGGATGGGTGGATGAGTGAATGGGTGGTAGGTGGAGGGTGGGTGGGGTGGGTAATGGATGGATGGGTGGTGAGTGGGTGGATGGATGGGTAGGTGAATGGATGGATGGATGAGTGATGGATGGGTGGTGGGTGGATGAGTGGTGGATGGATGGGTGATGGGTGGGTAGGTGGATGGATGGATGGTGGTGTGTGGGTAGGTGGATGAGTGATGGATGGTGGTGGGTGGATGGGTGGGTAGATGGATGGATGGGTGAATGGGTGGATGGGTGGTTGGAGGATGGGTGGCAGGTGGGTATGAGGGTGGGTGGGTAGATGGATGGATGGAAGAATGATGTGTGTATGCGTGGCAGGTGAGGCAGCCTCTAGTCCCAGCCTCACTGAGGAGGTATGGAAGGCCCATTTTTCCCTCTTGCACAATGAGCAGCCAGGTCTTCCTCTGAGTAGAAGAAGCAGAATCACAGTTGACCTATCCCTGCCCATCCTGGCCTGACTTAGGGAAGAGGCAGCACAAGGTGGGGCCTCCTACCTCAGTAGGTTGTAAACCTGTGACTCAGAGGAAGAGGCTCGGTGTTCCTCCATGTTGGGAGGCAGTCCTGCAGGTGAAAAGCTGTCACTCTGAGCAGAGAGGGTCCCTAGAGCCTCATCTAGCTCCTGTCCACTGCCCCACACTTAGAGGCTGTGGGGTCAGTACTGACCTCTGGTGATCCTCCATGATCCAGCACCCCCCTAGGCAGCATACCCACACCAGCCTGGACTCCTGGGCCCAGCCTTCCCTCTGCCTCTCCGAGGGATCCTAGGAGCCTGCCTCAGGGCCACCTGTATCTCCAAGGTACACATGACACAGTGGGGTGTCCTAGGGCTCCTGGCAGGACCTCCTGACCCACTCCCCACTACTGAGCCTGCTCATCAGAGGGACCCCAAAGACTCCAGGTGGAACAGGGGATGCATGCCTAGAAGTGCTTGGAAGAGCTGCAGAGACTAGGCTCCTCGACCCTGGCCCTGCCCTCTTCTCTCTGCCAAGGGGGCCCCAGGAGGAGCCTTTCTTGGGGATGAGCAGGGCTACACTTGTGCACAGGCCAGCAAGGCCACAGCATAGTCCCCCATCAAGGCAGGCTGGCTGCTCTGCTCCCCTCATGTCCCTCCCCCTGGAGAACATGCTTGGGCAGTTGTCCCCTCCCCACCTGCACCAGGTGGGTTTGTCTCCCTGGGTCCACCTGCTGCTCGGCTGCCACTTGCTCTGGGGACACTCTCTGTCACTGTCTTTGAAGGCCACAGGACTTCTCCCCCTCTCCTCAGGAAGAATAGCTATTTCCTGGCTGGGCTGGGGGGACAGAGCCTCAGCAGATCCCATCCTGACGTGCAGTCAGGTTCCTGCTCTCAAACCACAGAAACCACAGCTGACTGGGTAACAGGAACTGCTGGAAGGAATCGGTAGATGGCAGTGGGTGGGATTGGGTGGGCTGGAACCCCTGGTGTCTTCTCAGGGCCCACCTGACTGGCTGCCTATGTTGCCCTGGCACCAGGGTCCCAGGGGATGTGTCCTAGGTGCAGCAGAGTGGGGTCACAGGCCTGTCTCTGTGGCCTCCAGGGCACAGTAAGGGTCCTGGAGTCACCCTCACCAAATGCAGGGAGATACTTTCCCTGTGGGCCCGGTGGCTACTGTCTCTCTGGCCCTGATGCCCAGGCCTGACCCTCTGATCCTGGCACCTGGAACTCAGAGGGAGCCCCTGCCACACCTCCCCTGCACCAAAGGTCACTAGGACCTTCATGTTGGGAAAATGGTGTCCAGCAAGAACTGTGGGAGGAATTCAGGGGCTTAATTCTGTGGGGAAACCACATTTGTGTTTTCTAAGATTGTTCGTGAAACCCACGTGTATGTTCCCTGCATACAATCTGGGAGCCCCGCAATGTTCAGCAAAATCCCTCAAGAGCTCAGAGCCCTTCACCTGCCAACAGTGGGAGCTAGGGCGCATGCGCCCAGTGCCCTTGCTAGGCATGGCCACCCTCCACGTGGGGAGGCAGAAAGCATGGCAGAGCCGGGCTTGGTGAAGTGGACTCCACGTCTCAGGGACGGGATCATCACGCTTCCAGACTAAATTTAGCAGCTTAATAGAAATATGCAGGTGAGGGTACAATTAATTTTAATTACTAGACTATACATTGTTGGCTGCACAGCCATGAGTAAAATTAAAATGGCAATCACAATTAGAAAATAGCAACCTCATTGTGCAACAAATTAGTCACAAATTAAAAGTGCGGGCACCATTATGCCTTTCCTTATTGCTTTATGGCCATTCCTGCCTCCTGCTGCCTTTGTCTGCCTAGCGCCTATCCACTTCCTGAGAACTTATCTTGGTCACCATCACTGGCACTCTACCAGGTGAGTCTATCAGCAGGGGCTCCCACCACCAGAGGCTGGGCTGGGTTTTCCTTGGTCTGGCTGGCTATTTGGGGGACAAAGTATCTTGAGATACAAAAAGAGGGGATTGAGGACCTGGCCCATGTGAGAAAGGGTCCCCTCCACAGGCTGCTGCCCTGGGGATCCTCTGCCCAATGCACCTGCCCCACCCTCCTGTCCCACTAGGAAGGCTCCATAGACACTATTCAGGGTGCAGCCTCATCGAGGCAGGAGACAAGGAGGATGGAGCACTCAGGGCTGCCCAAGAGCTGTCCCTGTGTCCTGCAGATGCACCTGCCTCCTCCCCTACCCCCCCCCCCCCCCGCAAGCTTGGCTGCAGGGATGCTAGGCAACCTCGCCCAGCCTCACTGGGTAGCCAAGATCCCAATGTACACTCAATGATTCCACAGGGGGCTCCAGACACCCCAAATCAAACTCAGCCAATACTGGAGCTCAAGGTCTCACCCCAGGGTACTGGCTGGGGCCAGGACCACTGCCTTGAGCCCTCAGCAGCCCCAGACTGCCCCAAGCCTGGATGTATCTGGAGGACCTCTCAGCTCACTCACTCGTCCTTGCCATCTCCAGGCTGGACTCAGACACCTGGATTCAGAGACCTGATTCCTGTGAGACCCTCCAGCAGCTCCTTGGCTCCCTGTGGCCAGGGCCAGGGCTCAGCCCAGGGTTCTCAGCATCAGGCCACTGTCCTGCTGCACAGATGTCGCTCCCTTTGCTTGAGGCCACATGAACTCCACAGGTCCCCTACACCTCAGAGGGACACTCAGACGGGCCCGCAGCTGCTGAAAGCAGAGAACCAGAGGTTCCTCCCGTGGAGACCAGTGTGATAACCAGGGGTCAGAGAGCAGCGCCCAGATGTAGGATGTGCCCAATGGCCTGCCCTGCAGCTGGGGATGTGGGAGCCTGGGAGGTGCTTGGACAGTGCCGGGAGAACAGGCCCTGGAGAGTGGGTCGGGTCAAGCCTGTGGCCTCCCACTTTCCACCTGGAAACTTGCTAATCCCCCAGAATCTAAGGGCTCAGCCATGACCCGGAACCAAGCCATAAAGAAGGTACAGTGGAAACCACTCCCTCAAGGCACACACAAGTAAGTTGCTAGAAAGTAAGGGGAGCACCTCCCTCCTCTCTCCCTCTCCCTCCCCACCTGTCTTCCCACCCAGTTCACAGCTCAGTCCCACTCCTGCTGGACCCAGCTGGGTAGGACGCTGGGTGCTCAACAGTCCAGGCCTGACACATCTGGCCTGACGAGTGAGTGTGTGAATAGTCTGTGTGAATATGGTCAAGCGGCTTTGCAGAGTCATGGGTGGGGTGGGGGCAGCAGACTGTGATGGCGTGCCCCGGGGGGAAGGCAGCCCTGTCATCAGGGCCCAGAAGGGGTGAGGCTCAGTGTCCTTCTTTGAGAGTTGTTTTCACTATTTTAGATTTTTTAAACCAGCTTCTCAATTTCTGGATTTGGATTCTGTTACATCTGCAGATGAATTCTGAGAGAACAGGTATCTTAATATTGAGTCTCCTCGCCCGCAAGGGTGGCGTGTCTGTTCATTCTTTGAGCAATGTTTGATAGTTCTCAGTGAGTGGATCTTGCTCATATTTATCAGATTTATCCTTTCTTTCTTTCTTTTTTTTTTCGAGACAGAGTCTCATTTGGTCACCCTCAGTAGAGTGGTATAGCATCACAGCTCACAGCAACTTCAAACACTTGGGCTTAAGTGATTCTCTTGCCTCAGCCTCCCAAGTAGCTGGGACAACAGGCACCCAGCACATGGCTCTGGCTCAGGCTTGTCTCTAATCCACCCGTCAGCTCAGGTAATCCACCCTTCTTGGCCTCCCAGAGTGCTGGGATTACAGGCGTGAGCCATCACACCTGGCATCTTATTTCATATTTTTGATGGCATTGTAAATACTAATTAAATTTTTTTTTTGAGACTTAATTTCTGGCACCCAGGGTAGACTGCCATGGCGTCATAGCTCACAGCAACCTCAGTCTCCTGGGCTCAAGTGATCCTCCTGCCTCAGCCTCCCGAGTAGCTGGGACAACAGGCACCCGCCACAATGCCCGGCTATTTTTTTGTTGTTGTTGTAGTTGTCATTGTTGTTTTAGCAGGCCTGGGAAGGGTTTGAACCTGCCAGCCCCAGTGCATGTGACTGGTGCCCTAACCACTGAGCAAAGTGCGCCAAGCCCACAATACTTTCTTATTCTCCTTTTGATTTCTTCTTTGACCCAGGGGTTACTTAGAAGTGCATTATTTAGTTTCCATATACTGAATGCATAAATACTTAGAATTTTTATGTCCTCTTGATGAATTAACACTTTTCCTTTATAAAATGACCCTCATTATCTGTGGTAATGCTCTCTGCTCTGCAGTCTACTTTGATATTAATGTAGCCCCTTTACTTTTATTAGCATTAGCATGATTTCTGATTTATCTTTTTATAGCCCTTTTACTTTAAATCTATTTGCCTTTTTTTTTTTGCAGTTTTTGGCAGGGGCTGGGTGGCTGGGTTTGAACCTGCCACCTCCGGTATATGGGGCTGGTGCCCTACTCCTTTGAGCCCAGGAGCCAACCCTCCTTACCTTTTATGTTTAAAGCTGGTTTCCTATATGTAGCACATAGTTGGATCTTGATGTTTCTGTTCGGACAACTGTTGCCTTCTACTTGAGTGTGTAGACAACTTGTTTTCAATGTGAATATCAGCATGTCTATATTTAAACTTATTGTCTTGCTTCCGGTTATCATCGGTCCCCTATCCTTTGCTCCCCTTTCACTCTTTTTCTGTCTTCTTTTGAAGCCAGTATTTTTCATGGTTTTTTAAATCTCCTTTGTTGTGTTAACTATAATTCTTTGGTGTGTTAAGTGGTTGTTTTAGGGTTTCTAGTGTGCCTCTATAATTTGCTGTCATCTGCCTCCAGTATTTTATCATATTGTGCTATGGGATGGCAAGTGCACGAACCTCACCACTGGCAACTTCAGTTTCTCCCTCCTGAGTCTTGGTGCTATTTTTTTTTTTTTTTTTGAGACAGAGTCTCACTATGTCACTCGATAGAGTGCTGTTGCGTCACAGCTTACAGCAACCTCAAACTCTTGGGCTTAAGCGATTCTCTTGCCTCAGCCTCCTGAGTAACTGGGACTACAGGTGCCTGCCACACGCCCGGCTGTTTTTTGTTGCAGTTGTCGTTGTTTAGCTGACCCTGGTTGGATTCTAACCTGCCAGGCCTGGTGTACGTGGCTGACACTGTAGCCACTGTGCTACAGGCACAGAGCCTCTTTGTGCTATTTTTGTCATACTGTCTACTTCTATGCATGTTGTAAACCTCACACCACATTATTATTAGTATTATTTTACAGTTTTACCTTGAAACAGAAAATTGTGACAGCTGCCATTTGTGATGATATAGGTTTTCATCCGGTATCATTTTCCTTCTGCTTGAAAAGACCCTTCAGCATCTCTCATACTCTGGGTCTTCCAGTGATCAATTCTTCCAGGTTTTTTTTTTTTTTTATGTCCAAAAAAGTCTTTATTTTGCCTTTGTATTTGAAAGATATTTTTGCTGTGAAAGAACACCAGGTTGACAGATTTATTTTTCTTTCAGTATTTTAAAGATGTTGTTTCACTCTTTCCGAACTCGCAATGTTTCCTATGAGAAATCTGTCGTCACCCTCATCCTGCTTCCTTGCTCACAGCACGCGTGTGTATGTATATATGTATATATATGGGTATCTGTGTATGTGTGTATGTGTGTGTATGTATATATATGGGTATCTGTGTATGTGTGTGTATGGGTGTGTATGTATATATGTATATATATGGGTATCTGTGTATGTGTGTATGTGTGTATATGTATATATATGGGTATCTGTGTATGTGTGTATGTGTGTATATGTATATATATGGGTATCTGTGTATGTGTGTGTGTGTGTATATGTATATATGTATATATATGGGTATCTGTGTATGTGTGTGTATGTATATATGTATATATATGGGTATCTGTGTATGTGTGTATGTGTGTGTATGTATATATGTATATATATGGGTATCTGTGTATGTGTGTGTGTGTATATGTATATCTGTATATATATGGGTATCTGTGTATGTGTGTGTATGTGTGTGTAAGTATATATGTATATATATGGGTATCTGTGTATGTGTGTATGTGTGTGTATGTATATATATGGGTATCTGTGTATGTGTGTATGTGTGTATGTATATATATGGGTATCTGTGTATGTGTGTATGTATATATGTATATATATGGGTATCTGTGTATGTGTGTATGTGTGTGTATGTATATATGTATATATATGGGTATCTGTGTATGTGTGTGTATGTATATATGTATATATATGGGTATCTGTGTATGTGTGTCTATGTGTGTGTATGTATATATGTATATATATGGGTATCTGTGTATGTGTGTATGTGTGTGTATGGGTGTATGTGTGTGTGTTTGTGTATATGTGTGTTCTCCCCAATTCAGCTGCTTTTAAAAAAGACTTTCCCTTCTTCACTAGTTTTAATGAATTGTGCTTGGTATTAGTTGAGCTTTTTGGACCTGTGGGTTTACAGTTTTCAGCCTACTGGGGAAAGTTTTGGTCGTGATTTCTTGAAATAGTTTTTTTCCGTCCCAAAGAATTCCAGTCACACATCCAGTGGTTTCCCTGTGTTTGTGGCAACTTGGCGCCAGGCCTTGGAGTAAGCCGGTGGGGTGGGCTTCTCCTTGCACATCAGATCACCTCCGGATCACTCATGACACCTAATCTACATAAATAGTTGTTACACTGTACTGTTTAGGGGGAAATTATAAGGAAAGTCTGTGTGTGTTTAGTGCAAATGCTTTCTTTTTAAAAATATGTTCTGTTGGGCGGTGCCTGTGGCTCAAAGGGGTTGGCGCTGGCCCCATATGCCGGAGGTGGCAGGTTCAAACCCAGCCCCAGCCAAAAAATGCAAAAAAAACAAAATATATGGTCTGTCTTTGGCTGGTTGAATCTACAGAAGTCAGACCCAAGTGCAGAGGACTGACTGCCTCTGGCTGCTGGACATTGTCCCTCAGGTCACTGGTGTCCTTTCTCTGTCCCACCCGAGTTCCCCTCCCTGCACCACAGCTGGGAAGCCTCTCCGGGCAGTAAACAGGAGCAGCCGCTGGGCTCCCCTCAGTAGTCCTGGGTCTCCGACATTGGTCTTCTCTGTGGCCTGATGCCCAAGTCGTCAAGCCATCGTCCATTGATTGTTTCAGTGGTTTCAGGCAGAAAGGTGAATCTGGATTCCTGTCCCTCCCTGAGCTTCCCCATTCTTTCTAGACTCACTCCAACCAGGTTTTCTTCCTCTGAAACTGCTCTTATCAAAGTCACCAGGCACCTCCATGTCCTGAAATTTGGTGGTCATCTCAATGCCTCAGCAGCACCTCCCCTCCTCCCAGGGTCATGAGGGCTGTCTTCAGGGCCCCCAGCCATCTTTAACATCATCTTCACACCAGGACCTTGCACATCTGTCCCACTGCCACTCAGCATCTCACTCTGCATCGTGGGATGCTGATGTGACACAGAACGTGAGTCAAGGCCCTGTATGGCCGTCAGGTCTGTGTGCACCGCCTGAGTCCTCACTGACCTACCTGCTGTCCTCAGGGTCTTTGCCCTGGCTATTCCTCAGTTTGGGAATGCTGTTCCTGCCCTCACTCCTGCAGCTCTTTGCTACCATGGGGAAATAGCAAACATTCTTCTACCCCTGACTCCAACCACTTGGCCCATCTTTACCCTTCACAGCAGGCTTCACTTCCTGGCTTTACAGTTTACTTCTGTGCTGTACCTTCTGATCATCTCTGTCGCTGGGACACCTGCCATGAGGACAGAAGTTCTTTTTTTTTTTTTTTTTTTTTTGGTTTTTGGCCGGGGCTGGGTTTGAACCCACCACCTCTGGCATATGGGACCAGCGCCCTACTCCTTGAGCCACAGGCGCTGCCCGAGGACAGAAGTTCTTTCACTCCCAGTGCAGTGCTGGGCAGTCAGGGCTCAGAGATGAGAGAAGCCACATGAGGGGAGAACTGACCTGAGGGAGCATCTGTCAGCGTCGGCCCTGCCCATCCGAGTGCCCAGAGCCAGGGAGAGCAATCAGAAGCTGAATTTGTGAATAACATTTAAAACTGGGCTGGGTTTTACTGGCCAAATGTGACCAGAAACTCCAGCCATGAGCTCAAGAGCTGTTAAGGGGCAAGCAGGAGCTTTGTGGGCACCAGCCAAGGAGAGCAGGGCCTACAGACCCCAGGGTGGGCACCCAGCCGCAGCTTCTGGTGGGGAGCATGGCCTCTCCTCCTGTCCGTGCTGCCGCCACCACCGCAGCCTGAGTCTTTGTGCCCAGGTGGGGCTCTAGGTGCTGAGCAGACCAGACAGCTTCCTATGGCTGCAGAAGCACACTCCAGGCACACTGTGCCCTGTGGGCACAAGGAGCTCTCCACGTGGTCAGAGCCAACAGTCAGCAGTGAGCCATCAGGCAAGAGGAAGACTCAGGCCCCAGGACAGGCCAGTCTAGACCCTGGCAAGGGCCATGCAGCTCCCAGGTGTCAGGTGGGGATGGCTATGCACTGGGCCAGGGGCCGAGTGCTAGGCAGTCCAGGAAGTGGTGTCCCCTGAGGCTGTGAGGGCATGAGAAGGGAGCACTGCAAAGGTTAAGTGAGAGGGAGCCGTGGTCCTGCTGTGTCCAGCACCTCACTGTCAGAGCGTGTTTGCAGACACACATGAGGAAACACGGGAAGAACAGCCCGAGTAATGAACCTGGTGCCTCCCACCTCCCCAGGACCATCTGCCAGGAGCCAGGACAGGGTCACATCTAGCCTGCAGCTGTCTGCTCTTCTGCTTTGCCCACGTGGGCCAGTGCCCTTGGAAAGATGGGCAGGAGTATCCTGGGGGTCCCACCCACCCTACTGCATGCAGGAGGCAGGCCTGGGACATGGTCACAAGTGGTCACTGGTCACAAGGCCACAACAGTTCACTTGAGAGTGTCCATGGCAGAGCCACAGACCCCTGTGCCTGTCAGGTGCTCTACAGGAAAGCTGGGTGCTGAGGATCCTGGAGTAGCACAGGCACCAGCTAGGACATACCCCTGCCTAAGGGTGTGGGGCCGGCCCCAGCCCTTGCTTGCCAGAGGAGGTGGTGAGGGTGGATCTGAGCTGGCCCCCAGCTCCTGACACTCAGAGATGCCAGCACAAGTCCCTAGGCTGGGTTGTTGGCCACAGGCCAGGAGGGCCACACTCGGTGTGGGTGCCACCTGTGTTTGCAGGCTGCAGGGGTTGGGGGCTGCAGAGAGGGGGCTGCAGGGAAGGGGACTGCAAGGAGGGGGATTGTAGGGGGAACCTCAGGGGGTGCTTAGGGAAGGTGGCTGTGGGGAAGGGGACTGCAGGGGGTCCTGCAAGAAAGGGGGCTAGAGGGAGGGGGGCTGCAGGGAGTGGGACTATAGGGAGGGAGGCTGCAGGGAGGTGCCTGCAGGGAGCCCCGCCACTGGGCAGGAAGGGAGAGCGCTGCTGATGGGTGGGTAGGCACGTGAGAGCCCCCACTCCTCACGCTGTCCCTGGGGTCCAACCCCCCACCTCATTACACTGTCCAGGTCTCAGACACTTGCCTGAGACAGAAATGCCAGAGCCAGGAGGGCCCCCCAGCACCTCATCACCTCCTCAGGCTGCCACCTTGTGCTGGCCCAGGCAGGTCACAACCCATAAGGTCCCAGCCCATGAGCCTCAGTTTCCTGGACCTGTGAAGTGGGCCTGGTGGGGAGTGTGACAGTGTGAGCAGCGCAGGAGGGACCCTGATTGCTGAGCCTGGGACACTCTGGCCAAGTCTGTGTTGGAGACAGCAGCTCTGCAGCCCCAAATCTGCCACCATGCCCAAGGAGCCCAGTGGCTGTTGCCAGGCTGGTGGTGGCCTTCCTGGGGCACGCAGTCCCTGAGGCTGGCAGCTGAGCAGCACCCCGAAGCACTTGCTGCACACCCTCCGGAGCCCCGGCCCCACTCGGCACACGCACAACTATTTAATTTTGCTCTGGCAAGAATAATAGAGCCCTGTATATCCATTACAGATGCGGGGAGATTGGGCCGCCCGGCTGCGCCACGCATTCAGAGGCCTAACAAAGCGGCGACGATCGACGCGGCCTGCCATTATCCATTCAACGGGCGTAATAAATGAGCCGAGCGCAGCCTGCCATATACCACCCGGCCCAGATAACGGCTGAAAGGAGAAAATTAAATTTTGCTTTTGTTGAAACATTATGATTTATGTATTTGTAATATAGGCTGTGGTGGGCAATTGCTGAAGCTCCTTCAGGGTTACTGACGGCCTCGCTGGCCACTCAGAGCACCGCACTCAGCCCACTCCCCTCCGTGGGCAGGAATAATGGGAAGCTGCGGCCTCAACCTGTTCACCCGCAGGAGGGAGTGGGCGGCTGTGGCGGGCTCCCACCCGTGGGGATTTGCCACACATTCTGGCACAGGGTAGCGTCCACGCAGCTCTGACTGGAGACCAGGCTTTCTGATCACCCCATACCCTATCTGGACCTATAAAAATAATTAACTTCTCCTGGTTGGCCCAGGGGAGACAGACGTGTGAGAACACCCCTACAATTTATAATCTTGCAGTCCTGTCTCTTAATGCAGCAATCAGAGTGGGCTTATCACGTGTAGAAGGTAATGAACTTGCTGCCTCCCAGCTTGTGGGTCTCCGAGCTGGGGTCTGGCAGCACAGCTCCCTTCAGACAGTCAATGGCTGGCATGGGGAGTGGACTAGGGGCTCCCCAGCCAGCAGACCATCAGGGAGCCAAGGGCCTGTCATATTAATGGATGGAGCAGCACCTGCTGGCAGAGGCTGTGTGGCTGCAGGGAGGCCAGGTTCCTAGCCATACAGAGAGAGCCAAGGGCACATGGACATCTGGTAGCAGGCCCAGCCCTTCACTGGACGCACTGAGGGGCTGGGCAGAGCTTTCTCACACCATCCCACACAGCCTGTGCCCTGACCCCGCACCCACCTGCTCACTCAGCTCCTCGAGGTTGCTAGGAGCTCACAGGTGTGACTTAGCCTTATCATGCCCAACAGAGACGGGCCCAGGATGGGAAAACTGAGGCTCAGAGAGGCCAAGTGGCCTGAGGACACCAAGAAGCCACAGGGTGTCCACTAACCACACTGAGCTCTGCTCCTAGAGAGGGGCCTCCTTTGAGCTGCGATCTCACCTGGGCACCCCTTCCCCCTCTATCTCAAGCGTGCTGGGCATGGGGGCTTCAGCTATGTCACCATCAGGGGTATCTCAGATGGGCCTCTTTGGACCCTTGACCCGCTGTCCTCCAGAGGACAGTCCCCATCTCAACTGGCCTCTGCTAGGCCCAGCACATCCCAAATTAGACCTTCCTTTAACATCCCTGTCCCCGCAGGGCCATGTCATCTCCCAGCAGCCCAGGGTGTAGGTGGGGCCTCCCTGCTCTGACTTCCTTCAGAAGGGCCTCTGAGGTGCCCAGAGGGCAGAGACAACCTGGGCCTTCCTTGGAGGTGCTGGCTTCACCCTCGCCTGGAGCAGGTCCCGGGCCACTTGGCTGTTTGAGTGGGGCGTTGCCCTTGCTGCTTCCTGAGTGGCAGCTTCTGTCGCTTGCACTGAGAGCCTGGCAGTGCCCACACAGCCCTCTGGGCCTCATTGCTCCTGAGGCACAGGGATCCTCAAGGTCCAAACCTGGCCCTGCCCCAGCACCTGCCCAGTGCACCTGCATCCAGATAGGCTAAGCCCCAGGAGGAGGAATGTGATTGGTCAGTTCAGTCAGGTAATAACCTGGCACTAGGTGGGCCCTGTGGGGAGGGGAAGCTCCGGGGGTATTGACCACTCCCATTTTCCGGACAGGGAAGGGCTCTACAGCAGTGAGGTCAGGTGAGGCAGTGATCAAGGGCTCTGCAGAGCCAAGCCCTAAGCTGCTTTTCCCCTTCTTCTCACCCCTTCCCCCAGCCTCGCCAGTCCCTTGCCCAGCGCCTGCCCTCACCCCAACAGGAGGCCAGGCTGTCTCCCAGGCTTCTGTGCCCACCCCCAAAATCAGGCCCTGCGGCTGAGACAGAGTCTGCCTTGAGGCAGATTTATTTGTTCCACAGTTTGTTCCCATAGTGGCTGACCATCAGTGCAGTCCATGGGCACAAGCATGGTGGTCGTGGGCATGCACTGGTGCCTGTGCTGGTGCCTACTGGGCCAGGTCCTTCCTGGAATGGACTCCTTCCCTCCTCACCATGGCATGTGAGTTTTATTGCACATGCAGAGAGTGTTTCACTAAGAGGTTTGTTTTGGGTCAGATGCTGCTTTCTTCAGCGTGGCTGTGACAGTTGTGCTCAGCTGCAGGGGAATGCTCTGCTAGCTGGGGCTGCCCAGGCAGGGAGCCATCCCTTCCTTCCCCGGTGGGTCTGGTCCTCCCCAATCCTTCCCTGCAGGTTCACACCCTGCGGGGTCTCCACCACTGCGTCCATGCCCAGGCCTGTAGGGGCTCCACATGGGCCTCAGAGGTGACACTCCAGCTTGGCCACCAGTACCTCATGAGCGACTGCCACCTGTGGCCCTAGACTTTGTCAGCCAGGTGGGCAGCCAGGTGGGACCAGTGGAGGATGTGGTCCTTCCTGCCTGAGGGTAAGGCCTGGCCCACCTGGTAAGGGTGGGGACTCCTAAGATAGACATGAGGACCCCCCCACCCCTGGGAAGGCCAGGGCCTTGCAGAGGGAGATAGTCCTGTGAAGGCTGGGGGCCCCAGCCCCTCCTAGTCATCTCCCCCACCCACCAGCAGCAAGTGCTGAACCAGGGGGCTGCTTCTTCCAGGAATCCCTCCCTGACCTGCCCCAGGGCTCACCAAGCTGCCTAGCCTGTCCTCTTCAGGATCCCCCCCCCCCCCCCCCCGTTGAGGGCTGGCCCAGAGCCCTGTCTTCATTTGTGGTGCTCAGTGACAGGCAAGGTGGTCGGGTTCTCCTCCCTCTGGGCTCCCTATGGGGACAGAGCTCAGGGAGGCGTAGCTGGAGAGAGGGTGTTCCCACCTCACTCCCCAGCAGTGGGCCTCCCCACAACCCCCCTGGGCTTCACTCAGGGTGCCTGTGAGGGTCTACTTTGCCCACCTGTCATCACTGGACACCTCAGTGTGGGGCAGGGAAATGGAGCTATGGTAGGGTGGGGCCCAGAGGCTCCCTGGTGCCAGCTCAGAGGGGCAGCTCAGGCCATGGGGCTAGCTCCTTCTAGCCCTGTCCTCACACCACACAGTGTGACGGTGGACAGTGTTGCCCTTCAGGCTGGCTGAGAACAGGTGGGCTCTGCAAAGAGGTCCTGCCAGCACAGCCCCCCATGTTGGACCCTCTCCTTGGAACCCCCAGTGTGCTCATAGCAGGCATGGGGCCCAGGGAAGGAAGAGCATGGAGGGTGGGTGGGGTAAGTGACCTCCTCTGCGCCCTGAGTGGGCTGCAGCCCCAGTGCCATCTAGTGAAGGATCTCAGCATCCAAGAGAGACAGGAGGAGCCTGGCCTGTGCTGGGTGTCCTGCTGTGGCCAGGGGACTGGACCAGGCACTCACATGGCTGTGGGACAGCTGGGAGGGCTTGTCATCCTGACAATGCCTTGGCAGTGTTGATCCGCTGTCTGAGCCCAGTCTTAGCTGCGTGTGTGTCTGCAGTGTGCTATGGGGGCCTTATAGGACACTGTCCAGGGCAGAACCTGCACTTCCTGGCCTCTGACCAACTGACTCCTGTAGCCCTGAAGCCAGAGGTGTCCAGCCAGGGGACAGACAGAGCAGGGATTCCTGTGGGTTGGCCAGCATTGCCCATCACTGTGCATGGCCTGTCATAGTCAGAGATGCCCCCTGGGTGTCACCAAGCACTTCACACACTGGCAGGTGCGGGTATGGGGAGCATCACCTGGGGAGGCCTGCAAGGCAATGCGGGAGGGGCCCAGGCTGGGTGAGATCAGGGTGCATGTGTGTGTCATGTGCCTGTGTGTCCTGTGTGTGCCTGTGGTCTGGACATGTGTGTGCATTTGTGTGTGCCTGTGTGTGCCTGTGGTCTGGACATGTGTGTGCCTATATGTGCCTGTGTGTGCCTGTGGTCTGGACATGTGTGTGCCTATGTGTGCCTGTGGTCTGGACATGTGTGTGCCTATGTGTGCCTGTGTATGCCTGTGGTCTGGACATTTGTGTGCATTTGTGTGTGCCTGTGTGTGCCTGTGGTCTGGACATGTATGTGCATTTGAGTGTGCCTGTGGCTTGGATGTGTGTGTACCTGTGGTCTGAAAACACATGTGTGCAGTATGTGTGCACACGCACGTGCTGTGTGCATGCTGACCACCGACAGTTGTTTGTCCATTAGCTTTTTGGCGGCAAAATCCTTAATTATTTGATGGCATCAAAACGTATTAAATTGTGCCTTCTGGTCTATACTTTTGAAGATTTGGGAAGTGGTGATAGCTTCCTCCTAACGTCCCAGGGCTCAACTTCTCCGCCCCGAAGACTCCCTACACGTGGCTCCATCTCCTCCTCTCAGGACCTTGGTGCCCAGATGCTGCCCACCAGCTTTCTGTCGTTCCCCTCTGTGGGGATCCCCCTGACCGTGTGCTCCCCTGAGCCCCACCTGGCACCCAGCATCAGATCTGCTTGACCTACATGTCGGGAAGAGGCATGTCCACATTTAGGTTTGAAGTCTGTGACCCATTGTCCCCTCTCCCCAGGGTGTGGAGAGCAGGTGTCACTGTCATGCTGGGAGAACCACCCACACGAGGCGGGTGGGCAATGCTCCCATGTCCATCTGGGAAGGCCACTTCACCAAGCCAATGGCCAAGAGCCCAGT
This sequence comes from Nycticebus coucang, assembly GCF_027406575.1. Classification (NCBI taxonomy): domain Eukaryota; kingdom Metazoa; phylum Chordata; class Mammalia; order Primates; family Lorisidae; genus Nycticebus; species Nycticebus coucang. The sequence goes on along the minus strand of NC_069802.1, from coordinate 38,159,718 downwards.
CTCAGCTGCATCCGGTGGCCACCAGTGACCTTTCTGCTCCTGCACTCTGACAGGTTCCCCTCAGAGTCCCTGCAGTGTGTGTGAGCACAGGGAGAATGGGGAAGACGGGAAGGACCACAGAGCTGTGCACGTTGCCTAGAGGCTCCAAACTGTGCTGTGGTATGAACAGCCTGCTCTGTGAGCCCTGCCCTCCAGGACCTGAGAGCTGGGGCCACCAGTGACCTGGGTTTTGTTCATGGCAGGGGGCGCAGCAGACATCAGGGCAGGGCAGAACTGTTGAGGCCCCCGCTGAGCCCCCACGGAGCACCCACCGTGGGCTTCTCCGAGGCTGCAGGAGGCGTCGCCTGTGCATTTCTCGGCCCTGTCTCATCTACCCAGGAGTAGAGACACATAAATAACCAGCCTGATAAGACTGAGATATTGAAGGAAGCATGGGTGATGGCAGTTTTCGGGTTTTAGGTTATTCTGCACAGGGACGGGAGGCGAGTGAATCTAGGAGGCTGACAGGGCAGCTGGGGGAGCCGGGCAGCAGCAAACGCCGTTCTGAGGAGCGTGAAATCGCATCCTCTCTCGGGGACATGCGGGACGCTGCCTGCACTTCAAGGTCACTGTGTGTGAAGACAGGCTGGTGACGCCCCTCTAGGGCTTTGGTGCAACTGAGAGGTCCGGATGGAGGGAGCTGTGTGATGCCCACTCAGTCCCCTGGGCCAGGGGCTGCAGCTGGGACAGGCCAGGGCAGGACCCTTCTGTGTAGTGTGGGTAGGCACTCAGGGCTGCCCAGGGAGGTGGCTTGACCACCCTGCCTGGTTAAGAGTGAACATGCCACTGCCTGGGCAGGACGGGGGGGCACTGCAATGCTGCCCGTTTACCCTCCTCCACTGGCCAGCCGCTGACCGGTGCCCTGCCACACTCAGTTTCTGGCTGCACGTGAAGCCATCATAAGCGTCTGGCCTGGGGGCAGGGATCTTTCCTGACCTGTCCCAACCCCTCATGTCTCTCATGGCCTGGGTGTTAAAGGGCAGTGCTGGGGCCCAGCTGCAGCCTCTGTTGGCCCCACACTCACACCCTCCTTAAGGGCCAGCAACTGAGTGGTGATGAGCTACAAGGAGGGGGCTCTCTCATCTTCCCTGTCCCCTACCACAGGGCAGAGGGAGTCTGGACTCATGTGGAGGACCTGGGCTGTTTTCATGTTGTTTTGCTTTCTGTAGCTTGTAAGACACGTGGGCCTTCAGGCAATGCCGACCAAAGAGGGGAATACACAGAGGGGCAGTCAGCGGAAGGACAGAAGGGCCAAGATGGGATGCCAGGTTCAAACTTAGAGGCTCAGGACATGCTCCAGGAGGAGCTCAAAGAATGGGGTGCTAGAGCCAAGCTTCCAACAGCCACCACAGAGGCACAGAGTGCCACAGTCCATAGGGACCACGGTAGCAGTCCACTCAGTTGTCCCCTCCACTCACCTTGCACTTCGTTCTTCTTTGAGGGAAGGGGAAGAGCCCTGTTCTCCATACTATTCCCTGGGGTGGATGAGGGGTGAGCATGTGTGATGGATGGAAGAATGGGCACATGGAGAAATGGATGAATGAGCGGGCAGATGCTTGAGTGAGTGAGCAGCTGGATAGAGATGAAGAGATGGATGGACAGATGGATGTGTGAATGGACAGGTAAGTGGTTGGGTGGATGTTGGATGGATGGATAGATAAATAGATGGATGATAAATGGACAGACAGGTGAGTGGACAGGTAGAGGGTTGGGTGGGTGTTGGATGGATGGACAAATAGGTGAATGGACAGGTAGGTGGTTGGGTGGATATTGGATGGATGGGTGATGAATGGACAGACAGAGAGAAGAGTGAATGCACAGGTAGGTGGTTGGGTCTGGGGAGTGGATGTTGGATGGATGGCCAGTGGGTGAAAGTGTGGATGAACTTGAGAAGTGGACTGTATTTGCTGCTTACAAATACACAATCATGTTGAGCACTCTACATTTATGGCCACAAGCCTCAGGGTGCACAGCACCTCACAGAAACCCTACTCTCTCTCTTGCTTTCAGGGACACTCCATCTCTTCTTTCCTTAAACTACCACTATCCTCTGCTTACTCATCAACCCCAGCTGTCAATCCTACTGTGTTCTTAGGAAACAAGTCTGACCTCAAAGAGAGCTGCCCTGTTCTCCGATTCCCAGCTTGCCACCCGGATGCAGATGAACTTCAGTGCTCCTGCTGAAGGCTGGCAATGCCTCACAGGTGCCAGGCTCAGCCCCTCTCACACAGATGGGTCCACTAAGTGGTGGAAAAGTGGCAGCAGGGACAGACTGAGGGATTGATGGATGGGCAGATGGACATATATATAGATACCCAGGGTGGCCAGTTCGGTGGGTGGACAGGTAGATAGACAGGCACATGGAAGAGTTGATGGACTGTAATAAATGAATGGATGGATAAATTTGTGGCTGGATGGGTGAGTGGATAAGGGGTGAATGGGTGGGCGTGAGCACGTGTGGCTGAGGGGAAGGAGTATAATAAATGGGTGGGCAGGCAGGTGGAAGGATGGAGAACTCTTCCTGGAACCAGCTGGGTTGTCCCCCAAGTCTATGGCTCCCCCATAACTTGTTTTGGGGGCTTCTCACTGCTGGATGGCCTCCTGACCACCCTTGCCTCTGGCCACCGGGGCCAGGAGGTCCCTAAATGGATGGTCCACAGGCCAGCAGCCCTCAGGAGTTTCTGTCACAGATTGAGTGCATTTTGGGGGAAAGAGCTTGACTGTGTGTACATCTACACGTGTGTGTAGACGTGCCTGTGTGTGTTGTTCCTTTCCCAGCCCCTGCCTAGCTGGCTTAGCTCCTGACATCTTTGGACAGAAGAGGGGCAGGGGCCACAAGGCCCAGCATGACTGGCCCCTGGGGTGGGTTGGCCCTTGGGCAGACCTGCCCCCTGGACGCATTTCTCCTGCCCCCTTTTATGTCACAGAAAGAATGGGCAGTCTCCCCAGGATGTGCTCACTCTCTAGGAGCTTGCTGTGATGCCCTCTTGGAGGAGCTGAGTTCTGGGCTCTGCTCAGAAAGCCACGAAGCAGCACCAGGCTGCTCCAGGGCCGCCCATTGCATTCCTTGTGGCCACGGTGCACCCCAGAGGGACCAAGCTGGGCTCTGCAGGTGGCTGGGTTGGCCTCGCAGCTCCCCACCCTCACACACGGGTGTCCCTGTCCACACCAGCTTTGCAGGTAGAACCACAGAGCAGGCTAGAAACTAGGCAGGTGGTGAGCAGAGCTCCAGCTCAGCCGCCAGCCCCACCTGCCGAGTACTGGTCAATGTCCTTCCCTAGCTCAGGCTCCCAGTGGGGCGGAGGAACAGGCAGGTGCTACCTGAGGCCCCAGGGCGGAGGGCCTGCTGGGTGTGGGACAGGCCTGACAGTGAGGTTGGGGATAGGCTCGACTCACATGTGGTGGCCGCAAAGCCACCTTCCCTTGATGGCCCCTCTCTAGTGCCCCAGCCCCTCTTCCATACAGTTCCCACGCTGTATCCATGGGGGTCCAGTACCCCCAACTTGCTCCTGTCCCCATCCATGGCTTCTCTGCAGAAGTCTAAGAGGATCCAGGACCATCTGGAAGTGGGGGAAAGGGCTGATCGGCATTGGTGCCTACCGTATACAGGTGACCTCATGTAAGTGTGTGATCAGTTTCCCTGCCCTGCACTGCCCGCCAGGATGCAGAGTCGGCCCTCACCCCGTGCTTGGCAGTGAGGGGCTTGGGGGTGCCTGCAAGGGTCGGATGGCTCTTCTGGCCTGAGAGCCACATTTTGGCTCTCATGTGACAGCCGTCCCTATAGCAGTCAAGGGTGACCGCATGGCAGTCGGCAATTATGTGATTTCCACGCGATTCACTCTTGGCTGGGGCTGCTGCTACTTCAGCCCAAACTCAAGGGCTGGGGTGCGAGAGGCACGTTGACATTTCTGAGTTGGTGGTGGTAATTGAGGTCCCAGCGCCTGAGCCCTGCAGCCGTCCTGGCATGCTGCCTTCTGGGGGCTCCAGAGACAACCTCCATTGCCAGGACCTCAGCACTGCCCTCACCTGGGGCTGAGGGCTGGGGCAGGGCGTGGCAAGGCCCCCCCCTTGCACCTCAGCCTGGGGGGAGGCCAGGCCTATATTGGGAAGTGAGACTGATGGCTCCAGAGTGTCTTCCCTGGGGGCCACTCCCCCCTGAGCCAGCCCTGAAGGAAGCCAGGGACCCTCTTCCCTCACTTCTCCCTCCCAGCCACCTCCCCACCCAGCCAGGGTCTCTAGCCTCTAATGTCCTTCCTGTACCCTGTCCCTGCAAGGTCACAGTTCAATAACTGTGACCCAGGCCCCAATAACCTCCTTGTTGCCAGACCAAACTGAGGCCTCCTGTGCCTCGACCTCTGACCCCAGGGACCTGTTCTGGCTGGTCATACTCTCCTCCTGAGAACTGGCCTCTCTCCACCCAGAGGACATGGCCCTCTTGGCCACTGTGGTTTCAGTGTTTTCCTGCTTCTTCTGCCCATGTCACTCTGGGGTGTGTATGGCTCAGCCGAAGGCTCCCCTTCCTCATTAGCACCTCTCCCTGCAGCAGACTTAGCTGCCACCCAGACTGGCCAGGCCCCTCCTCAGGCAGCACCCACCCCCCAGCTGCCCCAGCCCTTGCCTGACACTGCACTTATGCACCTGTGTGCGGCATGGCTGCGCTCTCCTGTTCGTATGTAAGTGTGCACATGTGCGTGTGCCCCGGCCATGTGCTTGCATTGTGTGAGTGTTCCTGTAGGCACACGCTCATGTAACATGCCCAGGCCTTGCCTGCTTAGCCCCACTGCCTAGTACACCCTCCTTCTGCTTCCAGGCCCAGCCCCACCTACCATGCCAAGGGCCCTCAGCATGTAATTCTGTAGTCCTGGCTGTATGTAGGGCCAAGACTTTCAGGGACAGCTCCCTGGGGGCTTCCTCTTGCCCCCACCATTCTCCCACCATCCTGGGGAGATATCAGAGTGAGGACAAGGCTATACTTGGGGTGCTCAGGGCTAGGGGGCCCCCTGGAGGATAATACAGGGTTTTAGGGAATGAGTTGGGACTTCCCCCCACACCCACACACTTGCACAGGGACACACCTATCCAAAGGAACAGCATGGGTGGGGCCTCCACCTCCACAGAGGCATGGCATGTCCTGGCAGGTGCTCAAGTGCTGGGGACAGGAGTAGAGAAGGTGGCTGGGTTCAGGACTCCCTGGACGTGGTTGAGTGGAAGCCAAGCTAGGGAACCGTCAGAGGCCTGGGTATAGTACTCTGGCCCCCCATACCCGCCACCTAGCAGGCACCTGGATGACACACCTCCACAGACGCTCCCCCAAGCTCAAGGGGCATGGCAGGTACAGGCTGGAGAGGGGACCCTGCCCCAGGGGGCACCTGGGCTTGTCCTGGTCTCTGCTCCTTCCAGCTCCTCACTTGCCGCTCCCTCTGCTGGAGTCCCCTTCCTGCCCCTCTGCCTGCAAGTTTCTGCTTGGACGACTCCCCAGGTCACCTCCTGACCCCTGGGCCTATGTACCTGCTGGTGAGCACCTGTACTTGTCCTGACTTAACTCAGGTCAGTCATGGGCAGGGTGGGGACCTTGTCTCCAGGCCTTGGCTATCCCAGTGCTCCACATAGGTTGTGACCCCAGGAGGCAGAGAATGTGCCCCGGGGGGCACCTTCAACTTCAGGAGGGATAAGGCAGGTATGTGAGAACAGGCCTCTCACTCATGCCGATGTGGGAAACTCAGACAGAGTCAAAGAGGTTCTTGGCGACAGGACTTGTCAGTACCTTTGGTGGTGGCTATGGAAAACCCCACTGCCTCCACCCCACCCTCCGCCAGGAGCCCATGGGAATGTTCCCAGTGTCTTCAAGTACTGATATCTTGCAGAATATGGTACTGTCAAGGGACACTGACCTTGGAGTCCTGTGTGGGGCCCAGGGACTATGTGAGCACAGAGAACCATCCTGGCCATCTCTGACTCAAGACCCCTCTCGCAGAAGGAGGAAAACAGGGTGGAGGGGGTGGGCTCCTGGTGTCTTCCCCTGCCCTTCTTCCATGGGGGTCAGGGTCCCAGATAAGGGTTTAGGGAGCTTTCAGACCTTCCCCAACAGCTCCCTCCAAGAGCACATGTGTGGGAGGGGCTGGACAGGGCCTGGGCTGCTGGGAACTGGGTGGTGGACACCTAGGCCTTGAAAGGAGCAGGCTGGGAGGCTGGGGGCCAGGATATTCCCTGGCCTGGAGAGAGGACTGTGTGTTTGGAGGAGAGGAAGTCATTTTGTGTCCAGACCCCTCATGGCCCCAGCAGGGCTTCCCACAGCGGATGTCCAGCTTTGTTGGCTGCACTGAGGAAATGGGGGTCCATGCCCTTCCCAGGCCAACAGATGCCAAATCCTGCCACCCTCTAGGGTCCTTGGAGGGAGACACTCTCAAGGGACCCCTGGAGCTGCGAGAGGGACACCCACCCAAGAAGTGCCCCTGCCAGAACTTAGGAGACAGCAGCCTTTGGCCACACAGGTCTGGAACGCTTGAGGCTGGTATGGCACTGGGGTGGGAGGTGAGTAGGGCACCCACTTGGGCTGCTTGCGGGGACCCAGAGGCACTCCCAGGGAGCCGACAGGGGTGCTCTGGAGGCTCCAGGCTGAAGCCTGGAGCTCGCCCACCCCCACTGCTTCTCTGTCCCTCTTCCAGGAGTCAGGAAAGGAGCCCCCAGCTTAGGTGGAGCAGCTCCAGAGAAGTCCCTACCCCCCACCCCCACAAGCCAGCTCCAGGGCTGGGGGCGTGCAGGCGGGCCAGGGGCTCTGCAGCACAGTGAAGGCTATTTAAATGCTCCATTGGAGAGGGATTAAAGTTTACGCAAGGTCACCGAGGATGTGATAATTATAATCACAGGTTTTGGCTCCACAATGACAGCCATTTGTTATTTCCGCTCGGGCGGCTCCCGCGCCCTGAGCTGGTGACAGGCGTGGACTGATTTAGTGGCCCAAGCCCCTGCCCCTCCCCTCAAGCCTCAGTCCTCAGGGGACCAGGCGAGGCTTATTATGGGATGGGGGACTGGTGGGTGGCAACGAAAAGGGATGGTGATGGAGGGGGTGGGAACAGGGCTGGGGGCTGTTGTATGCAGGACGCCTGGGGGTGTTAGCCCACCCCGCCTAGGCTCAGCTTCTCTACCTGTAGTGTGGGTGGTGCTGATCTCCTGTACCATCACATCACAGGTCAGCAGTGGCCAATGGCTGGATGGGCAGGGATCTGTCCCTCCACACCATCTCTGGCTGCAGCTTCTGCCCCAGATTTCAACATTTCCCTAGAACAGGGTCCACTTCCCAAAAGCCTTCTGGAATGCAGGTGGTGACCCCTTGCCCTGGGGGTCCCTGAAGCCTAGACAGTCTCAGTAGCCTGGACAGGGCTGCTGCGATGGGTTCCCAGGTCTCAGCTCTGCCCCAGGGGTGTGCCAGGACCCCAGGGTCTTCCTGACACACAGGCCACAGGCCAATCACTCCCTGCCTCAGTTTCCTCCTCTGCCTGGAGACGATATCATTGGGGGAACAGAGTCGGGGAAAGCTTGGCTGCTGGGGGGTGTGCTGTCCACTTGCTTGGGCAGCCCGGGCCCAAGGAGGGATTGTTCCCCAGCCCTGGAGCCTCCAGGAGCATCTGCGAGCAAAGGGCCCCTGGGAATGAGGGGAGACCCTAACTCCTGCTGTGCCCCACCCACTTTCTGCCTGTTGCTGCCCCATGATTGATGTAGCTTTTTTTGTTTGTTTTCGCAATCAGAGGTGAGAGAGCTTTAATATATATTAAATGGTGATAAATAGGGGGTCCAGACAGCTGGGCTGACATGGCATTTGTCTTTGAGGGAGTGGAGATTGATAACTTGTGGGCAGCATAAAAAAAGTCTCACCAAAGCTGGAGTGGGGAGCCCACTGTCCTGAGGGATTCTATCTGCTCAATGCCCTACTGCCCCCTCCCTTCACTGCAGGCCAGGAGCACCCAGCAGGCCGGGGGCCACGAAGGGCTAGCTCAGACGATCTCTGGGACACATCTTGCCTGCACCCGGTCCTCACCCACACTCCTCCCTGTAAGTCCCTGTCCCTCCCCCCTATACCCACCCTGGCCCACCCACATCCCCTGCCCTCCTCTCACTCTGGCTCCCAACCCACCTTACACCTGCCGTTTCCTCCCCACAGCTCACTATGCTCCCGAGAGTGCCCCACTGCCCTGGGCAGACACCTGTCCACCTCGTGACCACACCCGCTGAGGTCATCCCTGCCCTCAGGACCTTTCACCCTCCAGGCCCTTCACCTTTGGGGCTGCCCCTTGCCCCAAGAGCAGGCCTCACTTCCCAACCTGGTCTGTAGGCCTCACCCTGCAGCTCTGTCCTGGCCACCCCCAGTCTGATTGCACCCAGGTCATGTGCATGCTCCAGCCAATCCCCATAGCCAGGGTGGTGCAGTTGGTCAGTGTGGGCCCAATTCCAAGAGAATGAATGGGACAGAGACTGCACAGCTCAGACCATGGGAGGGGCTTTGCTCAGAATCCACCTAATCTCTTCCTGACCTCTGCCCTCAGGGAACACCTGGTGACAGCCAGTTGGCTGTGTCCTGTGGGTAGCAAGAAGGCCCCAGCCAGCCAAGTCCCAAGTCTGGCCTCAAGCTACAGACCTGAATGGTTGGGTGAGGAGAATGCAAAGGGTCTTGGGAGGACCTGGGGAGGAGGGTCTGGGGGCCTTGGAATGGGAGCACAGGGGACCTGGGGTGGGGATCCTGGGAGCCATGAGGAGCCCGGGTGGAGGTCCTGGGGGATCTGGGATTGGGACCCTGGAGTGGGGTCCCGGGTTCACCAGGGTTCCTATAAGCCCTGGTGGGTGTCTAGGGAATCTGGAGTCTCAGGGTTGGGGCTTCAAGGTGGAGCCCCGGGATGGGGGTCTTGGTTGGGCATCCTAGCGTCCCAGTATGGGGGCCTGGGGTGAGCAGGACGCTTCTGCCCAAGTGGGATCCTGGCCTGGCCCTTCTCACCTGCAAGCACAGGGTAATTAGAGCTTTGCCCCCTCTGTCATGGCTCACATGTCCTGCCCCCTTTAGTTGCAGCAGCAGGACATGGGCCAGGCCTGATGGGGCTTTTGAGCAGAACCTCCCTGGGGGCTGAGACATGGCAGAGATGCATTCCTGTGTGCAGCCCTGGGCAGGCAAGCACAGGAGAGGGGATCCAAACTCATTTTCGTATTATAAGATAGTCTGCTGGCTGCGTGGGAAATTTAAGAACAGCTTTCCTTCCATTTCTCCAACCTGGGCCCCAGATGAGGGCTTCTGGTTGAATTCCCAGATTCAGCCCCTGCCTGAGCCCCAGCCCTGAAGGCAGCTATGCAGAGGGGTAGAAAGGAGCCTGGTGATGCCTCAGGATTGAGGCAGCCGTGCTCCGCCATTCCCAGACCAACCTCTGTGGGTCTAGGCCAGGCATCCTCAAACTGCGGCCCATGGGCCACATGAAACGGTGTGAATTGTATTTGTTCCCGTTTTGTTTTTTACTTCAAAATAAGATATGTGCAGTGTGCATAGGAATTTGTTCATAGTTTTTTTTTTTTTTAAATTATAGTCCGGCCATCCAATGGTCTGAGGGACAGTGAATTGGCCCCCTGTTTAAAAAGTTTGAGGACGCCTGGTCTAGGCTAACACCCACCATGGGCACCAAGAGGTTAGAGGAGGCCTCGGCAGGGGCCGGACACTAAGAGGCAGGGTCCTGAGTTTGGCAGGTGCAGTGGGCGGGAGGAGGCTCCATACCTCTGCCCTCCAGCCTCTGCTTGTTTTCTCTCGTCTGCCAATCTTTTCCTTTCTTCTTTTTAGGAGTGTCCTAAGGACATCAGCCTTCACTCATGCATGCTGTATCCCCTGCCCCTGGCTCCCATTTATCTTTTTTTTAGAGAGGGCAATCTCTGCTATTTAGAAATGCTTGGTTTTATGTAGTCCAATTTACCAATCTTCATTTATGGCATCCGTTTTGTGACTCTGGAATCATGTGCAGTGCTCAGGGCCCCAGGTGGGATCCTGACCTAGCCATTCTCACTTGCAAAGCTGGGGCTCAGGTGTCACTGCCCGCGGTGGGCATGCCCATCTCTGCAGGCATCCTCCATGCCACCAGCAACTGGGAGTCAGGAACGGCCTTGCAGGGAGGTGACAGGGGAGCTTTGTCCTTAAACACAGGCTGTGGTACCTCCACAAAGGCTCAGCAGAGGCAGAGGCCTCCCCTCACCAGCAACGGGCCCCCGAACTTTGCCACAGCTTCAGCTGAGGCTGCTGGAGAGGGTGGAACAGAGTGGTCAGCCACAGGATCTGTGCAGAATGAACGCTCAGGCTCCCTTTTAAAAAGTATTAAGAATTTTAAGACACGGAGGGCCCTCGTGATGCTCATCCTAAGGTGGGCTGTTTCTCACATTTCCACACCCCTCAGTGGAATGTGGACACTTGCTGTATACAGGTTCATGTCTTACTTGCTAAGTTTAATCTTAAGTATTTTGTCTTTTTCGGTCTTCTGGTGGCTATTGCTTTTGGCTTATTCATTTCGTCCTTGGCCTCCTTACTGAGTGCATTTTTGTTGGAGGTGTTTTCAGTTGATTCTTCCAGGACACAGCCACATCATCTGTAAAAGAAATGGTCACTTCTCTACTTTCCAGCACTGACACCTGTGCTGGATTTAACCGTGTTAGGATGTTTCTAAGCTCCCAGTTAAGGAGGCTGCAGTCCAAGGTCACAGCCCCAGCAGGCTTCCCTCTGCAGACCACTGCGCCTGGCTTACAGACAGCATCCTCTCTCCACGTGCCCTGCCTGGTATCACCCTCTCCCTTCTTGTCAGGCCTGCTGAGAGAAGCTTTCTCGAGCTTTGCTTCCTGACCCCTAGGAGGCCTGGCTCAAGGTCAGTGGACCCCGTGGGCCTCCTTGCTTTCTCTGGCCTGAAGGCAGGAGCCCTCCCAGGAGTCTGTCCCAGGCCTGAAGAAAAGTCTTTATCTAGCTGGGCCGGAGTTTCCCAGGCTTCTCTCCTGGGGACAAGAAGAGGCGAGAGGTATGGGCTTTCCAGGGAGCCCCCATCATCTGGGAAGGCCATGGGAGGTCAGGGGCAAGCTGACCAGATTGGGGGAGGCCTGGAGGGAAGAGTGGAGGAGGTTGTACTGCAGGGGAGGGCTGAGGACTCCCCCGCCTGGGGAGTCTTGTGGCCATACCTCCACCCGCAGGGCTCTGCCCACACTGGGTCCTGCCAGGCTCACCTCAGAGCTCCTTGGGGCCCTGGTGTGTGGGCCTGGGTGGTGCGGGAGTCTGGCCCAGCCTGGCAAAATGCACTATATAAATGTAAATGTCTCGTCTGCTCGAGCAAGAGCTGCCCGTGCGGCCCTGTCAGTCTGATTTTCCACACTCTGTATCTCTGTTCTCTGTCTGGGGCAATTCTGTCTCCCTGGCCTGCGGTGGGTTGGCAGCTGGAAAAGTTCAGCTTTGTAGATGCAGACAGGTCCACCCAGAGGGCCCCATGGAGGGAGGGGGCATGCCCTGGCAGACTGACCCTGGCAGGCGGCCCCAGCTGTTCTCAGAGCCAGGCGTGGGGATCGGAGTGGTCACTTAGGCTGGACAAAGGGTGTGGGGAGAAGCCGGCTTGACTCTAACCACCCCCTCAGACAGAGCAAGATGTGCACCCCATCCTCCCTAGGCAGGTGGGGTGAGGAAGCAAGGCACGGAGCTCTGTTTAGGGCTCATCTCCCTACCCTCTTGCCCTTAGGAGTACCTGGTACCTGGGCCTCAGGACCCTCCTCTGCACTCTACCTGGGGGTACAGTGCAGGGGGAGCACCCCAGGGCACCAATTTATAGGTAGGGTGGCAGCCTCGGAGCTGAGGCTCAAAGCCAGCCCTGGGCTGGTCCGTGGTACCCTGGAGGCATAGGAATGGGGGTGAGGGGAAGAGTGTGTCATGCTCAGGGCTGGGGCTGACCCTCTTGTCCTCGACCCTCTGCTGACTCTCTTTTCTGCTAAGCCTAAGGTATTGATTGTCCTCACCCACTGAGCTGGATTCATCTATCCTGGCCACTCACTCAGCCTCTAGGACCTGGAAGGAGGTCCTGGGACGTGGGGATGCGGGCGGTAGCTCAGCCCCAGGGATGGGCTTATTTTTAAAAAATACAGTTTTACGGAAGTATCATTGCTATACAACAAACAGCACATGAAGTGTGGAACTTGGCAAACTTGACAACCAGTGAGGATAGCGCCACAGTCGGCAACCATCCCCGTCACCCCCAGAAGTCTGCTTGCCCACTTCTTACCTTTCCCATCCCCTTCCTTCCCCACCCCTCCTGAAACCCCATCCTTTCCCCCGAGAACCACAGATCTTCATGTCACTGAAAATTAATTTTCTCTTTATAGAGTTTTATATCAATGTACTTTTCCTTCTGGCTTCCTGCACTGCGTGTAATTGTGGTCAGGTATTCCTGCTGTTCGCTGTAAGCAGTTCTCTATGTGCGGACCCCGCATATCTGGCTTGACGCCCCAGTTGTTGGTGAACATAAGAGTAGTTTCCAGTCTGGGTTTTTTTAGACATGTGCAAGGCAGCCGTGACCTTCCTGCACAAGGCTTTGTATGGACACGTGCTTTCATTTCCCAGGTAAGTGCTGACTCGTGTGGTGGGTGCATGTGTAACTTTTTAGGAAACAGCCAAGTTATTTTCTAAAGTGGCTGCACCACTTTAGTTCCCTCAAGCCGTATGGGGTTCTCCAAGTCCCAGGAGCACTTGCAGAACAGGTCAGGCTTTTCATTTTAGCCACACATATGGGTATGGAGTGGCCGTTCCTGGGCACCACCTCGAGCTGCCCAGGCCACTAGTGGTGTCTGGCACAGGTCGGGCTTTTCATTTTAGCCATGCATATGGGTGTGGAGTGGCTGCTCCTGGGCACCACCTCAAGCTGCCTGGGCCACTAGTGGTGTCCAGCACCTACTCATGTGCTTATTTGCCATCTGTGTATCTTGTAAAAATGTCTGCTTACATCTTTTGCCTATTCTAACTGGGTTGTTTTTCTTTTCTCTCTCCTTCCTTCCTTCCTTCCTTCCTTCCTTCCTTCCTTCCTTCCTTCCTTCCTTCCTTCCTTCCTCCCTCCCTCCCTCCCTCCCTCTCTCCCTCCCTCTCTCCCTTCCTTTCCTCACTGTCACACTGGGTAGAGTGCTGTGGTGTCACAGCTCACAGCAACCTCAAACTCTTAAGCTCAAGTGATCCTCTTGCCTCAGCCTCCCCAGTAGCTGGGACCACAGGCACCCACCACAACGCCCAGCTGTTTTTTTCTATTTTTAGTAGAAATGGGGTCTCACTTTGCTCAGTCTGGTCTTGAACTCCTGAACTCGGGAAATCCACCAGCCTTGTCCTCTTTTTTTCAGTTTTTGGCCGGGGCTGGGTTTGAACCCACCACCTCTGGCATATGGGGCCGGCGCCCTACTCCTTTGAGCCACAGGCACCGCCCTGCCTTGTCCTCTTAGATTGCTGGGATCACAGGCAGGAGCCACCTCACCCAGCCTAGGGTTGTTTTTCTTAGTATTAAGTTATAAGAAATTTTTTCTCCCTAATTTTTAAAATTCCATATAATTAACATAATGAGATTAACCATTTTAAAGTGGGCAATTTTCTGATTTTTAGTGTATTTACAAGGTGTGCAACCATCACCACGCCCTAATTTCAGAACATTTTTTAAATAGCTGAATAGTATTCCATGGTGTACATATACCACAGTTTGTTAATCCATTCCTGGGTTGGTGGGCATTTAGGCTGTTTCCACATTTTGGCGATTGTAAATTGAGCTGCAATAAACAGTCTAGTACAAGTGTCCTTATGAAAAAAGATTTTTTTCCTTGTGGATAGATTCCCAGTAATGGGATTGCAGGATCAAATGGGAGGTCTAGCTTGAGTGCTTTGAGGTTTCCTGTGCTGGGCAGGAAGCCTTTCCCCCAACCAACCTCACCCCTCCTACCTTTTTTTGTTGGGTATAGACATGCCCAACCAAAGATTTTTTTTTTTTTAGAGACAGGGTCTCACTTTATCACCATCGGTAGAGTGCTGTGGCGTCACACAGCTCACAGCAACTTCCAACTCCTGGGCTTAGGTGATTCTCTTGCCTCAGCCTCCCAAGTAGCTGGAACTACAGGCACCTGCCACAATGCCCAGATATTTTTTTGTTTGCAGTTTAGCCGGAGCCGGGTTTGAGCCACCCTTGGCACATGGGGCTGGCGCCCTACCCACTGAGCAACAGGCACCACCCCCAACAAAAGGTTTAGCCATACCTTCCAACCAGGGCTAAAGGCCCCCCAGGGAAGATGGGCTAGCTAGGGAAGGGAGAGGCAAGAGACCCTACTCCCGTGGACCCTGGGTCTCATCCTTTCTTTAGAAAGGAAAGATTTGGGGGCCACTCACCTGCTAGGTGTTGCTTCTTCTCAGGGCATGTGCCTGTGTCCCTCTGCAATGTTCAGTGAGTTGTGGGCTGTGCTCCCTTCTCCTTCCCCTGCTGGGGCCATGTCCCTGAGCACAAGCCTCCTGCCAGCATCCTCCTCTCAGCCCCCCTCCCCCACCCAGCTCTGCTGGAAAAATCCTCCCTAACAGCTCCGGCTGCTGTCCAGGCCTCTGAGGAATGAACACAGCGCCCCATAATTTTCCAGGCGCTACTGGATGGGACAGTTTGTAATAAAATTGCTTCTAAAAACATATTTGCAAGTCACCACTGCATTTTTTAAACAGAACAATCTCCCACAGGGGCTCTTCGTCTCCGTGATTAAGTAGCTGACTTTCTTACATATATTTTGTTATATGCGTCTTAACCAGGCTGAAGAAACACTGTCTCTTCCAGGGCTTCCTTTAGGTGTCTTGATGTGTGACTCACAGAGTTATCTGATGCCTCCCCTCCTGGGGTGGGTTGACAGGTGAGGGATGGGGGTGTGTTTGTGAGCCTGAACTTGCCAGGAGGGCAGCCTGGCTGAGCAGGGAGCCAGCCTGGATCACCTGAGGCCTGAGGAATGTGGGCATGTGGGGCTGGATTCCTGTGCCAAGTGGGGCCCTTAGCCCCACTCATGGAGAAAGCCAGGGAAGCACAGCCACTGCCTACCTGGCTGTGTGCAAGGTCACCTCAGGCCCCTGGAGCCAGACCAGGCCAGGGTCTTCGCCCTTCCCCATCCAGTGAAGTTGCCAACAAAGACCAGAACATGAGCCATGTCAGGGTGAAGAAACTCGCTCTTCTTTGGAGTTGGGACACTAGCTGTGCAGGGGACTGTCCCAGGCATCTGAGCAGAGCCCCCTTGGCATACCATGGGCAGAGACTGACCCTGGTGAATGATTAGGGTCTGTGGTCCCCATGGCCCAGTTTCACCCCATGCCGAGGCAACCCTGCAGAGCTCCAGCCTGGGTCTGGGGGCCACTTGCTGCCTGTAACTAACTGGGTCATTGATTTTTCACGTTCGCGAGAGTGGCTGTGTTGGCCGATTGTAATGAAACTTTTGTTTTCCCACCCTGTCTGCATGACACCTCAGGTCCCCACTCCTTCTGTGGAACAAAACCCACTCTTTAAAAACAACCCCCTGTGCCCTGGCCAATTGATAGGGCTAATCCCAGAGATGAGGGTACTAGGAAACCTCATGACCTAAGGGATGAGACTGGTCTGATGTGACTCAATCCAAGCCTCCTAGTGTGCAGACTGCACACCTACCTGCTTTGGACTTACCTGTGTGAGGACTACTGGATGAGGGTAGTAACACCAGCTGATAGTAACGCCAGGTGGAGTTTTATGAAGTTGAACTGATGACCTTCCCAGGGCCAGGCTCCCTGCATGGAGGTGCACCTGCATGCACATGTCTGCACAGGTGTGGGCGTCTACCCTGGTGCCTAACAGCCTCCTCCCCTGGGGTCAGTGTTTCTGGCCCCACTGCCTGGTGGCTGGAGCTGGCCCTCATCCTGCCCTGCTCACTGGTCTGTTGGAGTCTGAGCTTGCACTGGCCGAGTGCAGAGTCCAGTCTGGGAAGGAAGGAGCAGGGAGCCAGGAAGTCTGCACCTCATGCAGGCAGAGTGTGGAGTGGACAAGCACTGCCTTCCTGCCAGGGGCTGTCCCTGGGCCACTCTGGGCGTGGCTCTGCTACCAGGCTCCCTACCAGCCTTCTTCAGACACCTCACTGCTCCCACCATAGATCTGCAGGGACGTGTGGTCTCAGAGGTGGACCCAGAGGGAATTCAGCCCATCTTCACCTCTACCTTTCCAGCAAAAGGCAGGGCTACTTGGGCCTGGGGGCACCAGAATGGGGTGCAGCCTCATGCTTTAGGTAAGGGGGCTGCTGGCTGCAAAGTGTATAGCCCCCACTCTGGGAGGCCTGGGAAATGGTGCCCAGCCCCTGTGCAGAGGCCTCCAGAACCCCAGACAGCATGAGGGCCCCAGAGTGCCCCTCTCTCCCTGGGGAGGTGCTCAGAGATATATCAATTATATTTCTCCCCCTTAATAGGCTGCTTACTTTATGATGTGGGCACACAAAAGTAAATTTTAAAATCAATTATACAATTACATATGTAGTAATAACAGAGTACACAGCTAATCTTCAGTGGGTCAGGACTGCAACCTCCCAATAATGCAGGTTTCATTAGGGCAAGGGCTGCTCCTGCCAAGAATTACAGAAATAATGGGAGTGGGTGTATTCAGCGGGAAGTAACAAATGAGGCCGCTCTTGAGATAAGACACAGAGCCGGCTGCTTGGCGAGGGCCTGCGCAGGCCGGGCACAGCGGGGGTCACCCACTGCTGAGGGAACAAGAATTAATTTTAGATGCTTCCTGGGGCCTGGCAGGTGGGGGCTTCTGTCAGGCGGGTGGGGGTGCAGGGAGCAGAGCGAGGGTCCCACTGCCCTACTTCTGCCTCCCAAGGCTACGACCCTCCCACACATACTGTGCTCCTGTCTTGCAGCCACCCCCACAACACTACTGACCACACCTGGCACTTGGACCTCGCTCTGACTCTCAGCGCTGCTGCCAGCCCGTGGGGAGCACAACTGCCATGCTGGCTTGGGTGGATCCAGCTGGGCACGCACATGGAGCCCCGCCGAATTCCATGCTGGGCCACGCCCTGCACCCACAGGCCATAGGGACTGCTCCAGGGGGTTGATTGCACAGTGTCCAGTCTGCTGAGCCAAGAAGGGATACCTGCCAGAGAAGTCTGTGCAGGCCAGGGAGGGATGGGGAACACAGCTGGGAATGGCAGCTTTTTGCGTCCCAGGCAGACCAAGGTCAGGCCCCATGGGGATTCCAGACTGGGCTCCACAGTCAGCCAGACCAGCCTGCTCTTCTGCTTTAGAATTACTGGCCCTGGTGTCCAGGTCTCTAGCCATGGGACAGGTGTGCAGTTGCAGAGACATTCCCACCATGGGGAGGGCTCCCGCTGGTGCTCCGGCCAACAGAGCCCTGAGCCAAAGCCATCCTGGGAAGGGGGCCCTGGGGCCTCCCCGGGATCACCTCCTCATCCCCTGACCCAGTGCAGTGGGACCCTGCAGGGACCACCTGAGCCTTCAGGTCACTGTGCATGTAAATGAGTTGGCGACTGTGTGGGATTGGCCTTTTCTTTCCCAGAGCCTGCAAATAGACTCTGATAAGGGGATCTTTGTAATTACATGGAGCTACACTGGTCAATTCTGACTTTTAAATACTGCAGGGCCCAAAGAAGGGGAAGAAAGCACGAACACATGTTCTCCTGGCAATGCAGGCTCCTTTTGAATCCGCCGTCTCGCCCAGAGCCCGGCCAGCCGCGGCCGCCTCCTTTGTGAGTGCTATCGCTCCATCACGGCGCGAGATCATTTCCAAATTAAATTTTATGGTCCATTACTTACCGCTCCGACACTGGTCTAATGGAATCTTAAATGGAACTGACTTGATCTGTGTGGGCTGGCCTCTCAGTTAAGATGTTATTTAGTTCTAATTATCAGATAATGAACTCGGGAAATTTAATTTTTAATATTTGTATGTCAAAAGTCCATTGTGTTTTGGTTAGAGACTTTAAATTAAAAGTTAACTTGGGCCCAGTGCCCGTCCCCGGACATCCTCCTGAGGGCTGCAGTCACCACAGAGCCCCCACCGACTTGCAGGTGCAGAACCTGAATGCCCTGAAGAGGGCTGGCAGGAGGCCGGCCTCAGAGCACTGCCCCACTGCGCGTGAGAGACCTGGATGGAGCAAGGCAGGCTGGGGCCTCCCTCCAGGACCAGCCCCCAGTTGCCCGAGGGGCCACCCCGACACTCAAGGAGAATGCCCCTCCCTCCCTGGCCCATGGACACCACTGTGGGGTCCTTGGGCCCAAAATGCCTTCCCTTGTCTCCCCCAGCCGTCACTGAGACCCCCAGGCACTACCAAACAGAGAAAATAAAAAGCATCCACTCCAGGCTCCCTGGCGGAGACCTGAGTCCCCACAAGCCTCCATGGTTTCTCAGACGAAGACAGTGTCCCTGTTCCCTGATGAGAAGGAAATTTCAGGTTTCATCCCAATCATTAAGTGGCGGGAGAGTTTCCACAGCGAGGTGGAGCACAGGCAGCATCCAGGGAGAGCTGACATGGCAGCCTGTCCTCTGCATGGGCAGCCCCCATCCCACCATCAAGGCCAGCACTCAGCAGAAGTCTGCTGGATTCCCTGGGCTCTCCCTGCTCCTTCAGGCTCCCCCCGCATCCTTCTGCCCCTTGGTGTTGACACTCGAGCCCGCCTTCTCCAGCCCCATCATAGCCCACCAGGCCTGGGCACATCGAGGCAGAGCAAGCCCTCTACCTAAATATTTAAGTCCAGGTGTTTCCAGGGCAAGCCAGACCCCGGGCCCCATTCCACCCCGGTGTGACCTAGACCCGAGGCTGGACACTACAACACTAGCCCCAAGGCTGGGGCACATGTGTGCTGCCAGTAACTATCTAAGACTCAGGAATCTGGTTTAACTTCAGCCAGGCACAGGGGCACAGCCCTCCTGCCCAAGCGGGGTGCAAAAACAGGGCTACAGGAGATCATCAGGAGGGCTTCCTAGAGCCACTGCAGGCCTGGTGTGTGGGCAGAGAATGAGGTGGGGCATGAAGACAGGTGGGGCAAGGGGCGGGGCTGGATGGGGCTTGCTGGTGGGGGCAGACAGAGGGTGGATCTGGCACTTCCCCCGGAGTCTGGCAGCTGGCCCAGCTGGAAGTGCCTCCCTCCAACCACAAGGTCCCCTAGAGTCCAGGAGAGGGGGTGCCAGCAGAGCACAGCCACTCTGCAGTGATGACCAGCAGCAGCCCTCTGTGAGCCCCAGGCTGGTCCCCTTGCCTGGTCTGCAGTGAGAAGCAGCCAGCAGTGGCCTGACTATCACTTCAGCTGTAGGTGCCCAGGGGCCAGTGAGTCCTCCCATCAGGGTTTTGTGTTGTGCTCCCTATGCTGTGTCACAGCCTCAGCACTTGCAGGGGCTCATCTGGGAGCCCGGAGAGGACTGGTACACCCAGCCTCCACCTGGGAGGGCCTGCTGTATCAGGCCTCCATGCTGCACTCCCAGAGG
The DNA here is from genome assembly GCF_027406575.1 of Nycticebus coucang. Classification (NCBI taxonomy): domain Eukaryota; kingdom Metazoa; phylum Chordata; class Mammalia; order Primates; family Lorisidae; genus Nycticebus; species Nycticebus coucang. The sequence goes on along the minus strand of NC_069802.1, from coordinate 38,140,180 downwards.
TGGTGCCATCTATCCTCAGGCCCTAGTGTGGAGCTGGGCTTCCACAATGACCACAGGGCCTGCACTATATGGCCCCCCACAAATTGCAGGCTAGCAGGAGGGGGAGCCCTGGGTGTCTTCCTTGGGACCCCCAAAATTAAGGCTGAGGCTGCCTATTTATTGTTGCTTGCTGAGTAATCAATCCACCCCAAAATTTAGTGTCTTAAAACTGATGCAGGCTTGGCGCCTGTAGCACAGTGGTTATGGCATTGGCCACTACACCGAGGCTGGCAGGTTCAAACCCAGCCCAGGCCAGCTAAGCAACAATAACAACTGCAACAGAAAAATAGCTGGGCATTGTGGTGGGCGCCTGTAGTCCCAACTACTTGGGAGGCTGAGGCAAGAGAATCACTAAGCCCAAGAGTTGGAGGTTGCTGTGAGCTGTGACTCCATAGCACTCTAACGAGGGTGACGTAGTGAGGCTCTGTCTCAAAATAATAATAATAATAATAATAATAATAATAATTTGTATGCAAGTTTTCAATGACTATAATCTTAAAACATTATATGCAAAAACATGCTGCCAAATTTACGTGTATGAAGGATTGTGTCATAAGGACACGGTAGAAGAACTGAAAAAAGTCTGCTCTTATCAACAAAACTTTTTTAAAGTTACAACTCAAACAGATTCCATTGTAAAAGCCAGTTACACCATAGCATATTTAATAGCAAAAAAATCAAGACCATTTACTGATGGTGAGTTTATTAAGCAATGTATGGAAAGCATAGCAGATAAAATTTGCCCTAAAAAAGGGGGATATTTCTAAAATCGCTTAGTCTCACCAGGCTACTACCAGGAAAATTGAAGAAATTGGAAAATCTATTAAAAGAAGTTTGGACGGTAAAGCTGCTAATTTTAAATTTCATGCTTTGGCGATGGATGACAGGGCTGATGCTACAAACACTCCTCAACTTGCCATTTTTATTATCAGTGTTGATGACAAAGATGATGTCACTGAAGAAATGCTGTTAAAAGACACAACTAAATCAAGAGATTTGTACAAAACAGTAAAAAATATGTTAAAGCCATTTTCTTTTTCCAGAGTTAACATATCTGGTATAGTTACTGATGGTGCCCTGGGGGTGGCAGGTGAAAGACAGGGACTTGTAAAATTAATAGAAGAGGAAAAATTGCCACCCCCAGCTCACACCTGATGAAGCATCATTGCATAGTACATCAAGAAAATTCATGTGCAAAATCTTTAAAAGTGGATAATATCATGTAAATCGTCAACACTGTGAATTTCATAAGGAACAAGGGATCGAATCATCACAATTCCAGGAATTCCTAATAAGTACTGACACTGACTATGGTGACATCAGAAGTAAATGTCAAGGCCAAATATTGAAAAGATTTTATGATTTGCGATATTTTATCAAGTCATTTATGGTATCAAAAGCCAAATTTGTACCACAACTTGACAATAAAAACTGACTTATAGATTTAGCATTTTTAATGAATCTAATTGCTCCCTTAAATTAGTTGAACATGCGTGTTCAAGGTGAAAACCCACTTATCAACACAATGTTTCAAACCATAACAAGGTTCCCAATGAAACTGAAATTATGGCAAATTCAAATTAAGGCACAAAACTTTATGCATTTTGACATGTTGGCTAAACAGCAGTCCTCGAACAGCGAAAATTACGCAGCCTTGTTTTTCAATTCGATACAAGAATTTGAGAGAAGATTTCAAGACTTCTGGGAAAATAATATCTTGGTGCATCTAAGAATCCATTTTCAGTCAACATAAATATGTTAACTGCCAATCTTCACATGGAAAGCACAGAGCTGCAATCTGACATTCAACATAAAGAAAAATTTGGTCATATCTCTTTACTGGACTTGTGTGGGCCCTGTCTTCCCAGAGACAAATGCCCCTCACTTCATAGTCCCACTTTGGTCATGTTGTTGCTTTCTGGCAGCACCTACATTTGCGAGCAACTATTTTCAAGAATGAAGTACAGTAAGGGTAAAATTAGAACCAAAATACCTGATGAGCACCTGAAGAACTCACTGAGAATTGCAACAACTTCCAAACCAGATATTGATGCATTAGCTTCTCAAGTACAATTTCTAATATCCCAATAGCTTTCTGTTGCCCGTTTAACTTCTATTATTAAAAAGAAAGAAACTTTATTACTTAGATAGATAAATTTTCTATATTACTGATTGCAAACTTGGGATCTGCTCTATGATTTTAAAAGACTCGCTGAACAGGCCTCTGCATAATTAGGATTATTATGTTAGGACTTTATTGCTTATCCGTGGAGGGGGGTTATCACAAAACTTACGTGCAGACCTTTATTTGCTTCATCAGCATTGTTGGCCCTTAGGTGTCCTCTTTTTGAAGCATCTGAGTTTCTTACCAAATTTTCACATTGTGTTATCTTTTTCTTACAGGTTTGTAGCAGTCCTTGTGTGTTGTGATAATACAAGCCCTTAGATTATGATATACAGTGATTTTCATGAATAAAAGCTCTGAATTTCTAAATTTTAAAATAGCTATTATTTTGTGTATGCTATTTAATATTTTTATTCCCCAAGGCCATGAAGACATTTTTTCTATGGAGTCAAATTTTCAGTTTATTTCATATGGATACCAGTCATTCCAGCACCACCTATTGAAAATATCTCAAAAAAGACAGATTTAAGACAGGAGCACCATGGCTCACACCTGTAATCCCAGCAATTTGAGAGACCAAGGCAAGGGGATGCTTAAGACCAGGAGTTCAAGACCATCTGGGCAATATAGCAAGACCACCATCTCTACAAAAATAAAATCAAGAAATTAGCCCGGGGTGGTGACAGGAGGCCGAGGCAGGAGGATCACTGGAGCTCAGGAGCTTGAGCCTGCAGTGAGCTAATATTGCGCCATTTTATTCCAGCCTGAGTGACATGGCAAGACCCTATCTCTTAAAAAAAATGGGTTTAATGTGACAATTTTGAGTATTTTATTACTAATTTCACATGAAGAGCCCTTTCAATCTTATCATTTTCCCTCGGTTGCTGAGGCTGTGAGTATGCATGTAAGACTGTGAATTTATCTTTTAACATTGTGATCAATTATGTCAGACTTACAGGTAAGTAAGTCTGTAAAACATAGCACAGAGAGTTACCATGTCTGAAAACATAGCACAGAGAGTTACCATGTCTGAAAACATAGCACAGAGAGTTACCATGTCTGAAAACATAGCACAGAGAGTTACCATGTCTGAAAACATAGCACAGAGAGTTACCATGTACCTTTCACCCAAGTGTTAGAATTTACCATACTTGTTTCCCACACCCTCCCTCTCATCTACACAGCGGGCACTTCGTGAAAACAAGGGCATTCCCCTACTGCAATACAACCATCAAAATCAGGGGATCACCACGCATAAAAGATTATTGTGTAATCTATAAACATTCGAATGTTGTTACTCGTCCTACTAACATTCCCTATATGTGTGTGAGTTTGTCCCCTCCTAGCCTTTCCACCGAAGGGCTGGGCCCAGTGACAGCCCAGTGACAGACACGACACTGTTCAGACCCTAGATGCCTCCCAAGAGCTGGACAGGAGGCAAAGTCCAGGGCTGGGCAGGGGAATCATCAAAGCAGAGAGAGCAGAAGAAGCACAAGAGTGACACACTGCAGCATCACTCCCTGGGGACAAGCCAGCTCACAGTGACACCCCACAGAGAAGCTCCCTGGGGTCAGGCCAGCTCACAGTGACACCCTGCAGAGACGCTCCCTGGGGACAAGCCAGCTGACAGTGTGTTGACAGCTAGCCAATCTTTCTTTACTTGGATTTTAAGATCTTAATTTTGAAGTAGTTGATGTTTATGTAAGACTGTGAATTGCTATAAAAGTTAGACAGCCCCTGCTCTGGGTGGTTCCTGGGTGCTCTGGACAAACGCTGCCCATTTTGGGCCCTTGCCCCGAAAGGTCCCATGTTCATCGTACTGATGGTGCAGAAGGTCCGACCATGTGGGAACCCTGCCATGTCTCCAGGCTGGGGTCGGATGGGGTAGGAGTCCCGGCACTAACCACAAGGCCACTCAGATTTAAGCCTCCTCCCGGAAGAAGCCACTAGTGCCTCTGCCTATGTCTGTCCCCAACTGTTTTTATCCAGAAACTCTTCACACATTCTGGGTTCTGACCCTTTGCTCATTCTATGCATAGAAAACTCCCCTCCCGGTGTATGTTGTGTCCTTTGATGGGGAAAGTTTGGGGTCACAGCAGCTGAACGTGGCAGGGCTGGCACTGGGTTGGGGGGCATTCAGTCTGTGAACACTGGGTTGGAGGGCATTCAGTCTGTGAACGCTGGGTTGGAGGGCAGTCTTTGGGCGCTGGGGGGCATTCAGGCTGTGGGCGCTGGGTAGGGGGGCATTCAGTCTGTGAACGCTGGGTTGGGGGGCATTCAGTCTGTGAACGCTGGGTTGGGGGGCATTCAGTCTGTGAACGCTGGGTTGGAGGGCAGTCTTTGGGCGCTGGGGGGCATTCAGGCTGTGGGCGCTGGGTAGGGGGGCATTCAGTCTGTGAACGCTGGGTTGGAGGGCAGTCTGTGGGCACTGGGTTGGGGGGCATTCAGTCTGTGAACGCTGGGTTGGGGGGCAGTCTGTGGGCGCTGGGTTGGGGGCATTCAGTCTGTGAATGCTGGGTTGGAGGGCAGTCTGTGGGCGCTGGGGGGCATTCAGGCTGTGGGCGCTGGGTAGGGGGGCATTCAGTCTGTGAACACTGGGTTGGAGGGCAGTCCGTGGGCACTGGGTTGGGGGGCATTCAGTCTGTGAATGCTGGGTTGGGGGGCATTCAGTCTGTGAACACTGGGTTGGGGGGCATTCAGTCTGTGAACGCTGGGTTGGAGGGCAGTCTGTGGGCACTGGGTTGGGGGGCATTCAGTCTGTGAACGCTGGGTTGGGGGGCAGTCTGTGGGCGCTGGGTTGGGGGCATTCAGTCTGTGAACGCTGGGTTGGGGGGCAGTCTGTGGGCGCTGGGTTGGGGGCATTCAGTCTGTGAACGCTGGGTTGGGGGGCATTCAGGCTGTGGGCGCTGGGTTGGGGGGCAGTCTGTGGGCACTGGGTTGGGGGCATTCAGGCTGTGGACAGTGGGTTGGGGGCATTCAGGCTGTGGACAGTGGGTTGGGGCATTCAGTCTGTGAACGCTGGGTTGGGGGGCATTCAGTCTGTGAACGCTGGGTTGGGGGGCAGTCTGTGGGCACTGGGTTGGGGGGCATTCAGGCTGTGGACAATGGGTTGGGGGCATTCAGGCTGTGGACAGTGGGTTGGGGGCATTCAGTCTGTGAACGCTGGGTTGGGGGGCATTCAGGCTGTGGGCGCTGGGTTGGGGCATTCAGTCTGTGGGCGCTGGGTTGGGGGCATTCAGTCTGTGAACGCTGGGTTGGGGGGCATTCAGGCTGTGGGCGCTGGGTTGGGGCATTCAGTCTGTGGGCGCTGGGTTGGGGGCATTCAGTCTGTGAACGCTGGGTTGGGGGGCATTCAGTCTATGGGCGCTGGGTTGGGGGGCATTCAGGCTGTGGGCGCTGGGTTGGGGGGCATTCACGCTGTGGGCGCTGGGTTGGGGGGCATTCACGCTGTGGGCGCTGGGTTGGGGGCATTCAGGCTGTGGGCGCTAGGCTGGGGGGCATTCAGTCTGTGGACGCTGTGTTGGGGGGCATTCAGGCTGTGGGTGCTGGGTTGGAGGCATTCAGGCTGTGGGCGCTGGGTTGGGGGGCATTCAGGCTGCGGAGATGCCACCTACAGGCTCATCAGCGCACCTGAAGATGACCTCAGTGTGCACTTGAGGGCCTGCTGGTGACAGCAAAAACCACACTAAGAAGCTTAGGAATATGCTTGTTTGAAATGAGTGAGTTCATCTCTCCCTGGCAGCCACACAGCCGTCTGCTGGGCTGCCCTCCTCACATGGCAGGACGCGGCTCCCACAGAGGAGGCTGGAAGTGAGGCCCCAGTAGACCAGGTCTGGGTAAAGCCCGCTCCTCTGGAAGGAGGAGGGAGAGAATATTGGGGCTCCCCATCCTGTGGGGATGCCCTTCCCCAGCAGAAGGGGTGGTGGATCCATCCCCACCCTGGACACAGGAGGTTGCACATCTCGGGGCCCCAGGTGCTGGCTAGAGAGACCTCATGGCGACCAATGCCTGCCTGTGTCCATCCTGGCGGTGTCCGTGTCCAGGCCCCACCTCTGCCATGGTTAGTGTCTCTGTGATACCCCAGGGATCTCTGGGACAGGGCACCCCAGGATGGCAGAGGAAGCCACAGGGCCTGTTGTGGGGGTTGCTGTTTGCACTTGGACACTGAAGCACCAGAGGTCCTGCTGGGCCAGTTGAGATGGCTCAGGGGTGTCTTCGGGAGTCAGGGCTGGTGGAGCAGGGGCCCAAGGGCAGTGGACACACCAGGCAGGTGCCAGCTTTCCCTCTTTGGAGCTGGCCTTTGCCTGGGCTCAGTGATGGGCGTCCTGGCAACTGGGCAGCCAACCAGGTCAGTCCTGTTTGAGAAGCCACTGTTCTGGCCACCCCAGGGCCCAGCCTCCAGCCTGTTCTCTCCTGCCTGAGTGCCCAAAGAGGGATACCTGTCCCCTGCCTCAGCAGCTGTGCCTGCTTCTCAGGAAATGCCCTGGAAGGGAGTGGGGCTGGCAGGCATCACGGGCAGCTCACCTGTCCACCACCCATGGTGGCTGACCACAGCCCCCCATTTCGAGGCTCCCTCCATGCTGTGCCCTCTCAGATCAAGCCACAGTCCTCTCACTGACCCCAGGAACCCATGCCAAGCTCTGCTTTGTCCCCAGAGGAGCCATCCCATAGCATCCATGGCCACCCACTCACCTGGCTTTGGCTTCTGAGGGTCAGGCTCTGGCTGTCTGGACATGGATTCTAGGGGCATAGGAGGGCTCAATGTGCCCCAGGAAAGCGCCAGGGTTCCTAAGACATGAGAACCCAGACAGGGCTCTCACCTACCAGAGGTGCTCCCTCAGATCGCCCCTCCCCATGTCAACTGAGGTGGGGCCCAGGGTGGGAAGACTGGGCAGTGGGGTTCTGGCCCCCACTCCAGAGGGGACCCCTGAACCCTGCAATATGGGCAAATGGCAGGGTCTGGGGAACGCAGCCAGGGTCCATCAGGAATATTTGTTCCTGGGGTCTCCAGTGCACCTGAGTGAGGCTGAGCTTACAAATTATACCCACTCTCCCACCCTGCTGTCCAGGAGTTTTCTCTTGCCTCGGTGGGCACGCTGGGCACCCAGGGCCAGCTGCCTGCACCATGTTCCCACCAGGAAGCCCCTTATCATATTTGGGCTCTTAATTACAATCAATACCCAGAAAAGCAGCTCTCTCTGCCTAGCCTCGCCCACAGCAGGGCGGTATGCAGATGTGGTAGCCAAGCATTGGCCTGGGGTTCTCATCAGCCCCAGCCACCCGCCTAAACACCGCTGGCCCCTGCCCAGTGTAAATCACACTCTTATTGCCACGGTGTCCAGGCAGTGGCTCCTGCTAAAAGCAGTGTTACTGTCTCCTAAATTCAGAGGCTGGTGATTGATGCCTCCTACCTGGCACACGCAGAAGCCACCATCTGCTTACAGGGAAACATAAACTTTGAATAAGTGCGTCCTGCTGATTTTAACTGGGCTAATTTATTGCTCACAAGCAAAGGAGCTGAGTTCTCAGGGACATCTCCAGCCGCCCGGAGCCCCCGCCTGGCCCTCTCGCCTGTACCTGTGACTTGAGAAGGTTGTGGTCAGCCACTGCAGGACATCACACCAGCCTTCGGCCCCCAAAGTGTGAGAGCAGGAGCTCAAGAAGTGCCTCCTGAAGGGGATTTATTTCTGAATCACATGCTCCCAGCCCAGAGGAAGCTTGTTCCCTTCACAATCAGCTCCTTCTTGTAAACAGGCTCTTTCTGAAACTTCTGCATGATTTTAATCACAGATAAGTTTCTCTTTAAAGGCCAGGCATTCATGCTTGGGTTGCTAAGCTGAATTCGATACATCTCTATGTTAACGGTGTCCAGCAGCTGGGCTTGGGCCACCCACCTGCTGGCCCAACCTGGCAGTCCAGGGTTCTGAGAGCTCCTCCGCCTAGAGGCACTGAGGGACCCAGCAGCTCCTGCTGCCTCATGGTAGTTCTGTGTCCCCTGAAGCCACAGCCAGGTGGGGAATGCAGTGTGGTGCTGGCCCAGACTTACAAGACAGACCACCTCAGAGGTCACAGGGTTAGGGGGACTCTGCTTCTGCCAAGGGGCAAGAGACGGGCCGCAGGAGGGAGGCTCAGCACAGAGCCAGCAGTCTCCCCCCTCCCCACCATTTCCTGCAGGAGGCATTTCCTCAGTGTTTCCTGCCCCCCACCAGAATCTCCACTGCGATTCCTGGACTTGTTCCTTCCCCATGTGGACAGCTAGAAGCTGAGAGAGCCACTCACTTGTCATTCTGGCCCCCAGACCAGCAAAGACCTCTGCAAAACCACCCCTGCCCCCTAACACCTGGGAAAAAATCCAGGTGAGAGACACCTGCCTCCTGGGGTCTTGGCACAGAGAGGTGTGGAGGGCCTATCTCCATCTACTGCAGGCCCGGTGAGCTCTGGGCAAGGGGTGCTTCAGAGGAAGGTGCTTGTGCAATGGTTGGGTGGACTGTTTACCAGCATCCATTGCATGCTCTTGCAGTGGTGTTGAATCCAGGGACACCCAGGTACTGGGGAGGCCTCCTGGAACCTCCTCCAGGGAGCATTCCTCCTTCTCAACACTAAAAGACAAAGCCCTGCCACCACGCAGTGACTCTCTGGGGCCTCATTGGGTGGCACCACACAGTGACTCTCCGCTGCCCTGGGTGAGCCCCTGTCCCAGGGCAGGCATGAGCTGGCGGGGCAGGGGACACCTGGGTCCCACTGGTGGCTGATGCTGCCCCAGGTGTCGGCCAGATGGTAACTGGCATTGGGCTCTCTTGATATACTGACCCTAAGGCCATAGTATGCTCTGAAGTGAGATGCTCCCTGGAGGAGGTTCCAGGAGGCCCTCAGCCTCCACCACATCCAGGCAACTCCCTCTATCTGACAGGCAACACATGCGGAGAGCCTGGTCCTCCCCGTCACCCTGTCCCCTCTCAGCTCCCAAGGAGACCTCAGGATGGTGCACCCTCGCAGGCAGCAGGCCAGGTCCAGCTCTGGCTTTGACAGGTGAGAGACGAGGCCACAGGCCAGGCAGGCTCCCCAGCAGCAGGTCGGCTGCATAGCTTTTGGCCATGGTTGCTTGTGGGGGGAAGGGGGAGAACATTTCTGGCTCCTGCTGGGGGTCCCTCCATGGACTTGGGCCCCAGAACCCCTTGGCAACTCACAGGGTGCGGATGGTGAAGTGGAGGTGGTGAAGAGACAGTTCAGCTTTTGCTGAAAATGTTATGAAATGGCTATTTACTTCCATTTCTGGGGCCCCCAATGCCCCAACCCCCACACTCCACAGGGGCTGGCATGCTGGCCATCCAGCTTCTGGGAGTACGCAGCAGGAAGTGAATGCCCCATGTGACTGAAAGCAGAACCAGGCCACCCCACCCCCAGGGGTCCTCATGCTCCCCAGCAGGGGACCTCGGCCCTTGCTGCAGTCATTCTGTCCACACCTGCTCATGAGGGAAGCTGTGAGAGGCACAGCGCACATGTGTACACAGTTGCACAGTTGCCCCCCACGCACACACACATGCGCACGCTCACACACACACAAACATGAGTGCACATCCCTGCACTAGGCACCCTCCTTCCACCCTGTGGGTCATTGGCTGAGAAGCGGGGCCTCTGCCCTGAGGCCTTGGGGCAGGCACCGTAGGTGTCCAGGGCTGGTCAGGGGCATAGTGCTAGGCCGTGGATGTGTAGGCTTCTGCCCCAGTTCCAGATGCTTTGGTCTCCACCTTGCCTAAGCCTCTGACTTCTGACTGCCCATCTCCCCCATAGCCTCCTAGGGTCCTATTCAGGGTCTATAGTCTTTTGTGAGTCCTAGCCCTTTTCAAAGCCAGTGTAGGAAGGACCACTGCCTTCCCTTTACAGATGGGGAAACTGAGGCCCAGTGACATGCGGCGAGTGGCCAGGTCACACTGTGAGAGGTCAAGGACTGAAAATAAAAGATTATTCCAAAACATGAATGAAAGGGAACAGAGTCCACATTCTGTGTGGGCAACATCAGCCTTTATTTCCACCCAGGTGTGGGTGAGCTGAGCTCCAGAAGGATGTCACACGTGGGCTGAGGTGGATGGGGGTTTTAAGGGTCAGAAGGATGGGGGTTGGCCCATTCCCCTTTCCTAGGTGGGACATCAATTTGGGCAGGTCCCTACATTTGACTCTATCACACTGGGGTGGTGTCTTCCTCCCAGGACCCCCTGTGGCCCTGAACACAGAGTGCAGTCCCCAGCACTGTAAGTTGGAGGTCTCTGACCTGACATTTGGACCTTTTGTGCTCCGGGCCCACCTGGGCCGTGGCAGTGGCCGGTGGGCAGTGCTCCTGGCAGGTGTGGAGGGGTAACTCATGACAAAGACAGTGAAGACAAGAGGTGGGTCTCCAGTTGGGACATGCAACTCTAGGGCAGCCCTGAGGCCCTGCTATGGGCTATCGGGAGCAGTCCATGTTACGGAGGGGGAGGCCTGACAGCTGCCCATTGGGCTTGGCCCCAGAGAGCTCCTTCCTGTGGCTATCTATGCCCTACCGGGCCCTGGGAAGGCCTGGTATTTCTCACATGGTGAGACACTGGTGCTAGACCTGTGACCTGGGGCTATTGGGCAGGGGCTATGGGGGGAGGGCCACACAGGGAGGTCCACCCTACCTCCCCAGCCTAACCTGTGTCAGGAAAGGTGTCAACAGAGCGGAGCTAACCGGTACCTGGGCCAGAAGGTGGGCACAGGTGTGTGGTGGGGGCACAGCGGGAGGGGTACAGGTGTGCTGTGGAGTTTGACAGGGGGTAGGAGGGCTTGGGACATCCTCCTTGAAATCACCTCTGAGGTCAGCATCAGGGCAGGACCCCAGGTACGTGGGAGTGGCGAGGGGCCACAGTGGGCATGAGACTAGCACCCAGGCTCTCAGAGTGTCTGGGACTGACCAGTAGCTGGGCAGAGACCCAAGGGCCCAGGCCCGGCTGCCTGGCTGGAGAAGAACAGCAGGGCCCAGGAGGACCAGGCACAGGCGGGCCCACCTGTCTAGCTCCCCTGCCTCAGCTCCCTACAGAAACGCTGCCCAGGCCGCAGGAGGCCCCCCAACCTGCCGTCTCAGTGATTTGGAAGTGTAGAAAATGGGATTACCCAGGAACAGATGTGCACAAAGGGGGTGAAATGGAAAGAGTTGCGTGGAGCTGCCTTTGATTACCTCTGACTGCCGGGCTGTCCACGCCCCCCCAGTGGGCGACTAAATTCAGCGAGCCCGTGAGCTGGCGCCTCATTGAAATTGAATTGATACTTTGTGAACTTCATTTGTGAATAATGTGATCTGACAGGGACAAATGTGACGGGGAATTGTTTTCAAACCTCCTCCAAATGAAACTTATTATTGGGTAAATACGATCCCTTTGTCTCTGGGCCTCTCCCTTCCACCGCCCTGAGTGTGCATCAGCCCTGGAGGTAATTGAATTGGGGGTGGGGCGTGGTGGGGGTGGGACGGTGCCCCCCCTAGGCCACAGGGCAGAGCGGTGGCCTGTGGCCCAGAGGCTGCCTGCCCAGCCTGCCCAGCCTGCCCCCACCCGCATCAGGCCTCAGATGTCTTACATATTAATTTCCCTTTGCAGAACATTTGCCGAGCGCAGCTCAAACCCAGTTAGCGGGATTGATGAAGGCGGCAAAAGGATACGACGCACGCTGATTCCACCTTTTCAGCTTCGATTAGCTCAGCCAGGGAGTTATTCCCGTCAGAGCTCTGTTCACCATTACGAGCGGCCAGCGGGCGGACGGGCTGGGAAGGCTTCCTCAGCCATTACCCTAACAGGAAGGTCCCTAAAGGCAGGTGGCACCCTGCGTTGTGCGCTGCTGACGGTGGGTCCTGCTCAGACCTGGCAGTTCCTCAGTTCCTTCCTCCTTCCTGCTCTGCCGGCTGGTTCCTGCACTCCTCATCCCTCCCTGGCCCCGCAGAGCCAGCACATTCTGAAGATCCTGGGACGTCATCCACCTTGCTGGAGGGAGCGCCTCAGCTCAGACCGGGGCAGGCCCCAGTGCCCTGGCACCCCAACTTTCTGCCGTGGGACATCTGCATTTTGGGTGATAAAAAGCACCCATGTCAGTCTCACCTGTGCTCCCCATGTTCCTGGAAGGACCAGGATGATCTGCCTTTCCAGTCTCATATAGGGCAACTTGCATCATACCCCTGAGTCTTCCTTCTGCTCCTCCCCAGCCTCTCCTGTACAGCAGCTGAGTGGAGGGCAGGGAAGGACCCGGAAACATCTGCCCACACCCTGGAATGAAGGAGCCAACACTGTCCCCTGAGGACCGTGAGGGGGGACCCACAGGGGTGAAGGACAATCCGCTGGGACCCCACCCCACAGCAGTTCCAAGGGCTCCTCCAGGGCCTGGAAGCCCTTTCTTATTCTAACAGCCCTAAAAACACCGTTAATTTTGGGTCCTTACTATAGGTTTCCCTGGAATACAGTGGTTCTGGGGTCTGTCTCATCATGTCATCTGTGTTCTCTGAAATGCTGAAGGTTCAGCCCCTGGGACACTCGGGGTTTCTGGGCTGGAGCCTTGGGGGCCACATCATCCTGGCTCCAGCAGCCACCCAAGCAGGTAAGTGAGCTTGGAGCTCTGGGGCACTCAGGCCCCAACTAGAATGGGTTTTGTCCATGCCCCACTGTTTACCCTCACCACCCTCCAGCAGGGAGAACTTCCCGAGAGAGGTGGGCTGTGCCAGGCCCCTTGCCCCCACCCTTCCTTGGAGATAAGTGCAATGTGTTATAAGGCCACCCCTGCCCCAAGTGGGGTACAGGTCACTGAAGGTACATGGTGCCCTTGCCCCTGAGAGCGCTAGGAAGTTCATCTGTGACCATGTTCCTGCAAATCCCGGCCCGGGTTGAGCACCCTCCAGGTGACCTTGGGCACCCCTCCCCTCGGCATACTCCCCGTGGCATTCTTCTATGTTTGCTTTATGCAAGACTTTGTTGGCAAGTGACAGGCATCAAACTGGGACATGGCCACAAACACACTGGGTTTATATCAGATCGTGGGATTGACCGCACCATCTGGGCTACCACCACCAGGGACAGCCCTGGGTCTGTGCCTTCCAGCCAAGGGGAAAGAGGGGTGTTGGGGGTTGGGGCTGTGGGTGTGGTCGTGTGGAAAGGGCATCAGGGGGTCAGATGGGTAAAGGGGTAGGAGGGGTGGGGTGGGCAGAACTCTGGATCACGTGACTGTGAGGAGCTCTCACTTTTTTTTAAATAATTTTTTTTTTAAAAATTGTATTTACTTAGAAGCATTCAGAATGTCAACAAAACAGCTGCAACTTTTTTTTTTTGCAATTATAGAATGGTATTCAGTTAATAGAACAATTATTTCGTATAAGCTGCATCAGAGACAACTGAAGATGAAAAAACTACCATCCCCATATATAACTAATTTGTACTGTGCACCAACAAGAACCTGCTTTAAATTTCCATGCCAATTTACAACCCACATACTGTACCAGGCAAGGTTTGTGGCTATTGAAAATACCACCAGGACAGGGCTATCTAAAGACACATTCAGTAGTGTATTAACAATACCAAAAAAGACACTGTACAGTTTAAAAATGTTACACAACCTTACATTTCAATTTTTTTCTTTAAAAGGAGTGAGTTGTGTACAGGGGGGTTAAATACTTTATAGACAAGAAAAAAAAAACTTCACTAGAACCAACTTATTCATCATCTTCTTCACCTTCCTCCTCATCCTCTCCATCTTCCTCATGTTCCTCTTCTTCTTTCTTTTTCTTGCTTTTTTCAGCCTTGACGACTCCCTTGTTTGCTGTGTCAGGCTTTCCTTTACCTCGGTCTGCAGCAATATCCTTTTCGTATTTTTCCTTCAGCTTTGCAGCCTTCTTTTCATCAGGCTGCTTGTCATCCGCAGCAGTGTTATTCCACATCTCTCCCAGCTTCTTTGCAACATCACCAATGGACATGTTCTTTGATTTGGGGGCAATACAGAATAAGAAAAAGGCCGAAGGGGGCCTCTTGGGTGCATTGGGATCCTAGATCTTCTCTTTTGTTTCCCCTTTAGGAGGGATATAGGTTTTCATTTCTCTTTCATAACGGGCCCTGTCCGCCTCTGCCATATCTTCAAATTTTCCTTTCTCTTTAGCAGACATGGTCTTCCACCTCTCTGAGCACTTCTTAGAAAACTCTGAGAAGTTGACTGAAGCATCTGGGTGCTGCTTCTTGTGCTCCTCCCAACAAGTTTACACAAAGAATGCCTATGATGACATTTTGCCTCTCAGCTTCTTAGGATCTCCTTTGCCCATGTTTAGGTATTTTTCCTCAGGGCACAGAGTTACCCAGTGCCCATCTGGCTCTCACTTGCCCCGGCGCTGTCTCTATCAGAGCTCTCACTTCTTGAGCTCCCTGTTCCCCAGGACTGGGGGTCTGTCCCACTTCCGCTCTGTCAGGCTTACAGCCTGGTGTACTCTGCCCACCTCCTCTACTGCCCCAGGGCACACATGCCCTGAATGCCCTCTAGGACTCCTGGGCCTGGGGGTGAGCTGAGAAGCCCCCTGCATGCTCTGGGCTATTGGTCTCCAGGCTCTGACAATTTCCCTGACCTGGGCCCCCGACCTAGGGCCAGGGTCCTGACAGGGCCCCTGCCCTGGTAAGACTAGGCCCAGGTGTACACCTAGCAACAGAGGGAGTCTCTTTCCAAATGGCTGCCCGTCCATTCCACCAGACACCACCAATGAGGGCAGCCCAGGAGAGTCAGACATCCCAGGACCCCAGGATGGGGGACCATGGGCCCCTGACACTGAGGTGTTGAGTGAGTGAGCAGTGTCATCCTCCCCCAGGACACCAAGAAGTCCCCTGGTAGAGCCCCACAACGGACATCACGTGCACACCCTGGTGTCCTTCTTGCTTCCCCCCAGCCAAGGGGCTGGGCAGCTGCCACTGACACTTCCGAGCCACCAAGGGTGTGAACACCTGGGACAGGCATTGAAAGGGGTGGAGACAGAGCCCAGAAATAAGGGCAATGCCTTTGGTGGGCCTTCCTGAGAAGGACAACACCTGTCCTGCATGATTCTTACCCAAAATCCATGAGGGAAAAGACTGACCTGGGTCCCAGGACATTCTACACAGGCCTGAATAGCACTCTTCAGAGTGGTCAGGGTCCTGAGGCAAAAGGACGGCCCAAGGACCAGTGTAGACGGGGCTCCAGGGGATGCGATGGCCATGTTGCTCTCAGAACAGAAGCACGTGGGTGGGAGGCTGGTGGAGACTGCTCAGCAGTTATCTGCCCAGCAGCGATGTCACCACTGACCTGTGGCCACACCAGATGTCAGCACCTGGGGAAGCGGTATATGGGAACTTTACTGAGATTTTTTTGGTAAAACTAGTTCAAAATTAAAGGTTTTCAAAAACTTTGAAAACGGGCATCTGTTATGTGTTGGCTTATGTGCCTTGAGAGGATGTTGGTGTCCCAGAACCTTGGAGAGTGACTGCATTTGAAGAGGGGTCTTTTCAAAGGTGATCAAGTTAAAATGAGGCTATTAGGGTGGCTCTAATCCAACATGATGTGTGTCCTCATAGAAAGGGGAAATTTGGAACCAGACATACTCAAGAGGAGAGTGGAGAAGGCAGTGGCCAGGGTGAGGCTTCCACATGCCCAGGAGCGAGGGACAATCTGCCTTAGAGCCTAAGTGCCATGGGGTGAGGAGCTTTGCAGACTAAACACATTTGTGTGATCCTCCATGTGCTGGGCCCCAGAAGTCTCAAAATATAATCTGTTTTCCTTTTTACCTGGGCCAGGTTGAGGGCACAGATGGGGCTCCCAGACCTGTCACTCCCTTCCCTGGGGGTATGTGGGTGGCTTTCAGGCACCTGCTACTCACAGCCCATGAATGGCAAAGAGGGCGGCTGTGGCCTCTTGCCCTCTTGGGTTAGTAGCAGACTGCGTCTCACCTGCAGCCTACCAGGGAAGCCCACCCCACTTCACTGCTCCCACCCAGAACCTGAAGCTCCAGTCCTAGGAACGGCTCCCTGAGGCCAAATCTGCACTTTTATTGCTGTGGGAAAATTCTGTTTGAACCAGAGATTACTATTCTTCTTCCCATGCCAGTCCCCTGAAGACCTGGCAGGTGGTGGTGGACCTCAGGTGTCAGCCACTGAACCTCGAGCTCTAGTGGGTGAGGGCTGAGTTTACTGTCATCCTTCCATGTTAACCCCAGGGACATTGCCACCCCAACCTGACAGCCTGGGGCTCCTGATCTGGAGGCCAAGGAGTACTTCTGGCACAGATTCACAGCAGACAAGCCGCCTGGTGCCCAGAGAGGTGTTGGGGGAGGGCAAAGGCTCTGGGTGTGCAGGGACCATAGCAGTCCACCTGCTTGTCCAGAGCAACCACTGCTCTGAGCAGCTGCTAGACTGGGACAGTGATTCAGCCTCCCTGTTGTGAGCCAGGTACATCCCTGTCACCCTGGGCAGGGCAGTACCACTGTCAGTGGCTGGAGTTCCCAGGGCTCTCTCCCCCCAGCCCAGAACCAGCCTGCCCTAGACTTTCACTGATGATGCTCCCAGTCTTGGGGACCTCACCAATCCCAGGCAAACCAGTCCACTTGATCACACTGCCCAACTCCACACTGGCACTCAGCCCTGGGTAGAGGCCTCCTGTCCTCAATAGGAACTGACCCACCAGCCCGAGCCCTAGCCCCAGGCGGTCAACATGCATTGACTCATGTGGACTCTAGGACATCTCAGGCAGTGAAAAGCTGCTCTTGAAGGCTTTTCTGGTTTTTCCATTTAGAAAGCAGAGTGAGGTTATAAATCAGAAAAGTATTTATAGGAGACACACAGCTAGCAATAACAGGTTTGAGTGGCCAGTGCGTCTCTGTGACTATTTCATCTTCCACGCTAACTTAAACACAAGAAAAAGGGCTTTCCAGCCCAGGGCTCTGCTGCACGGCCGAGGGGGCTGAGTGCATTTGTAATAATTCATAGACTTCTCCCTTTCATTTTTCTGCTGCCCGGGAATTACATCCACTATTACAATGTGCTGTGACTGCCTAGCCAGACACAAACTTGCTCAGATACAAGCGGGAGACCCAGGCGGGGTGGGGTTGGGCTCACTGTGTTGGACACGCAGAAACTGCAGGGCCCCTGAGCACTGGAGGAGAGAAGATGCTGTGAAGACCATTCCTCGTTCTGGCCAGCACTGGTGGCTCTGAGATTGGGTGCCAGTTCCCAGTGAGGAAATTGCCCAGTGTCTAGTCCCCTGGGCACTCCCCCAGGCACCCTAGGGGCCCCTCTGGCTCTGAGGTGATGGCTGGGGTGCACTGCCCCAGCTAAGAGGCACAGGAGACCCAGACTGGTGCTGGTAGGTAAGGCCTGCTGGGGCGGGGGGTGGGGGTGATGGAGAGCACCAGGAGATACTCCACCATGTGGCCTGGCCCTGGGCCTTCCTTACTGAGGACCCAGTGGTTCCACTTCCCTTCCCTTTTGTTACCAAAATCCCAAAGGCCACTGGGGCCAGCCTGTGGCCACATAGAAAGTTGGGGGCAGAAATGAAACTCCTTCTCCCCCAGGCTGTAGGCCAGGGAAGTGGCAGGAGGGGCTGAGCCAGGCCTGAGGCGTGGGCAGGCCCCTCCCTGGCCCCCCACACTCAGAGCTCACCACCACAGTCAGACCAGGGGCTGGGAGGGCCCGAGCCCAGGGGCCCAAGTGCTTGGGACACAATGCCAACACCACCTCCTCCAGGAAGCCTCTCCTGCCTGTGCTGCCCAGCAGTGGCCCTGAGCTGACCAACTGTCCCCTGAGCCCTTCCAGCCCTGGGAGTGGTCACTCAGCTTGTGTTACCCTCTAAGACTGGGGACATTTCTGTTCGAGTCCCAGTGGCTCTCCCGGAAACAGCTGCTCAATGAATGAACATATGAGGCCCCTGCTCAGGAGTCCCGATTTGCTGCCGTGTCCTGTCCCCCATTGGATAAGGGGTTGGGGGGATAGAGCCAGGCCAGGTGTCCCACAGAGGGGCTGTACCTAGGGAGATGGGGCCCACTCTGGGGCTTGGGTCCTGCTGCCACCTGGCCAGCCCCTAAAGGAGGGCAGCCTGAGGCCAGCCCCTGCCCCAGCGGGGCACTCTCCAACGGTGGCAGAAGTGCAGTACAACCTCAACCCTTGCACAGACAGGAGACTGAGGTGGGGAAAGAGCTGGAGAAGAAGCAGGCCTGGAGCCCATCCATCCCCAGGAGTACAGACGCCTGGGAGCCACAGCCTGCCCTCAGCTTGTCTGGGCTTATAGAGGCCTGGGAGCCCCAGGGGCTCAGTGTGGTGAGCTTCCTAGCTCCTCTGGGTCCTAGGGCCCACCTACCTGGCCTCACCCTGCCCACCGATGCTCAGGCCCAGGCTAGGGGCTGGCTCAGTAAGGAGTTGGGTGGGCAGGGCAAGGTGGCAAGGGGATGTCAGGACCCAGCCCTGAAGTGGGGATGGATGTGGTTGAGTATGGCTGGAACAGTAATGAAGGCCCGGCCCTGACCTAGCTGTGTACACGTGTGGGTCACCGCACCCATGGAGCCAACAGAGTGGGCAGGATGCCCTAGAAGGGCAGGACAAGAGTGTGGCTTCCTCAGGCAGAGGGCCCCCATGTACCTACAGATACCTTCAGGCAGATGGCCCCCAGAATCACCCCAGACAGCCCTGGACAGCCCCCACTCACCCACCCATGATTATCGGCCCAATGGCCCAGGCACCACCCAGACCCAGGGCCTAGATCCATGCTTGCAGCACACCTACCCCCAAGAGACCTGCCTGGCGGAGCCAGGCCCAGAGGCCCCCTTCCAAGCTGCAGAGACAGCTGGAGACAACACCTGCCCTCCCTCCTTTCTCTGTCCTCCCAAGAGGCAGCCGTGGCCAGGGGAGGGGCCCAGGGGCAGAGGCTGGAGCTCCCAGGCATGGTGCCCTCTGCAGCCAGAGGCTCCAGGATACGGAGACATGAAGTTTGTCAGGGGCCTCTCATGGATGGGGGACAGGAAAGGTATGGGCTATCCCTGAAAGCAGCCAGGACCTTGAGGTGGCACCGTTAGGACCCAGCATCAGGATCAAAAGCTGCTCTGCACTGATGTCTCTCGCTCCCACCTGGTGCGCTGATGCGCTAGCTCAGAAATACAATATTTGAAATGTCTTTTTCATAAAGGTCTTTATGGGTTTGGAAATTTAAACACCACAGAGCCTGAGTTGAATTGGAAAGCAAAAGTCTCTAAGCTTGTACATCTTAGAGGAAAAAAAATTCAATTAAGTGGGATTTTAGCTGTTTCAATAAAATTGGACTCTCCCTTTTCAAGATAAGAGCTCTCCAGCGCAGAACAACCTTTATGCGCCAGAGTATCCACTTCTCCTAAAGGCATAATCCTAGCTCAGGACACAATACCCACAACAGGAAATCAATGTATAGTCGAATCAATTTGAAAATATAAAATAAACTAATATATGAGTGGAAAATTGACTTCCTATGGATTAAAAGCGCACAAATACTAGAAAAACCTAGCATTTTAGCAAGAGGAAGTGGCTAGGGGGTGGGGGTCTGGGGAAAGGGCCCTACAAAGCTCTCTTGGCCTAGAAGACAGGCATTGGGCCCAACCCACCAGAGCAAAGGCTGCTGTGGTCCTAGAAGGATAGAGGTCAGGTCCCCAGCACCAGACACCATGCTTAGAGTTACGAGTGCATACAAATGCTGCTGTCCTAACCACTGACTTGAGTGTGTGACTGGACGTGTTAAAGGGCGTCAGAGTGGTAACCGCTGAGGTTAACACCTCTCCCTGCCAAAGCCCAGGACTCGCCATAGCCACCAGGTGGATGCAGGGAAGACCCCATAGGCCTGTAAATCTCTGTGAGGTCCTTCTCTGACACACCCACCCAGTCCGGGTGCCTGGCACAGGAATGTCCTTCTACCCCACGGAGGGGCAGGCCTAACCAGTGTGGGGACCCTGGACCTAGGGGTGGGGAAGAACCCCCCCAGCAGGCTGGGCCTGGGCAGGGGCCTGCGCCCCACTGAGGTAAGCCCCGTCCTACCCGTGGATGGTGAAGAAACCCGGTGGGAGTATGGTTGGAAAATGCCCCCTATGCCCAGGAAGGACAAGATGGTATGGGCAGAGGCTCCCAGGACGAGGACCACCATGGAGCACCAGACTGGGGCTGGAGCCTGCCCTGCAGGGTATGACTGGGGCCTCCCGGGCCTCTGCAGTCTGCACAGCTCTGTCTCTCACCCAGACACTGCTCCAGCCCCCACGCCCCATAGCCCCCAGCCCCTGCTACCTCCTCCAAGGAGCCTCACCCGTGCCCTGGCCTCCTCTTGGACCCTGGACCCCACATGTCCCCTGACCTGGACACCCACGGGCAGTGTCGACTCTGCTCCTAGAGCTACACTGTCTGTCCCCCTCAGTTCCCCCATACTCTGCCCCGTCCCTCGTTCCTCATCTCCCCAGCTGGCCCCTGTGGCCACACACCCCAGCCTGTCTACTCAGTAGGTTCCCCCCTATTGGCCTCAACGCCAGCAACTCTCTCTTGGTTTGTTTTGGTCCCAAATATGCCACCTAGGGAACAAGAGCCAAGTAGAACAAGACAAGCAAAGGGTGTCCCTTTTGGGTCCCACTTAGGCTTTTGGTCAAGGGTGCTGGCTTTGTCCCTGCCTCATCCTGGGCTAGGCTCTGACTGCCATCACATCCCTGGGACATCTGCCAGTCAGGCCTCTCCCTGACCCTCCATGCACTCAGCAAACCCTGAGTGAACTTGTAAAGATAATGAGGAGAAAACAGCGGTGACAACCGAAGCAACATTCAAGGTACGGATCACGGGCCTGCCGGGTGTGGTCCCAAGGATCTCCCTGGCCTGTAGTGTGACAATAGAGCCCCACATGAGCACTGGAGCCTTACCCAGACCCTGGGAGGAAGTGCCCTTCTTGACCCATTTTACAGAAGAGTAAACTCAGGCCTCCGGGTCTTAGGCTGGGGCCTCCTTCAGAGAAGCCCAGAGAAGTGAAGTTGTTGGGAGGAGCCTAGGGCTGCTGAGGACCTGACCCTGCCTGCCCTTTTCCCCCAGCCCTCGGGCTCTGCTTGCCTGGCCCTCTGTCCTGCTGCCCACTCTCTCTGCAGACTGTTCCTCCCATGTCTCCTCTGCTCACAGCTCCCAAGTGGCCCCAAAACAGATGTGTCCACATCCAAATCCTTGGGGCCTGTGAATGTGCCCAAATTCTGGAAAAGGGTCTTTGCAAATGTGATTAAGGTAAGGATAAGGGTGGGCCTAATCTGGTGACTGGCTTCTGCAATGGAAAACAGCAGTGATTTTTGAGTGGCGCCTGTGACTCAAAGAGTAGGGCGCTGGTTCTTTGCCGGAGGTGGTTCAAACCCAGCCCCAGCAAAAAACAGCAAAAAAAAAAAAAAAGAGAGCAGTGATTTTCAACTCGTGTGCCCTGGCACAATGGTGTGCCATGAGAGGATCTTAGGTGTGCCTTGAAAAATTTTAAATATCATTAATTAAATTATTTTCAAAAGAAATTCAAAGCATAGTAAGTATATTCTTTTTCTTACTCTTTTTTTGATCAACATATTTAAGCGTGCCATGGAAAATTTAACTATAGGTTCAAGTGTGCCCTGAGATAAAGAAGGTTGAAAAATACTGGAACTGTGAGGTACCAGAGCACAGAGCAGGACAGCTGAGGCCACAGGCAGAGGTTAGAAGTCACAGTGCTACTGCTGCAAGCTGGGGATGGCAGGGACCACCATCTCCTCCTGAAGCTGAGAGGCAGGCGGATCCTCCCCGGAGCCTTTGGGGAGTGTGGCCTGCCCACGCCTAGGCCCCAGACTACAAGGGGACTCTGCTGCCTTTAGCCCTGCCCCACCCCAGTCAAGGTCCTCCTGATACTCCCCCTGCCCCATCCCCACCCACCCTCAGGATCTGCTCACACTCCCTCCTCTAAGCAGCCCCACTGGACTGCTCCAGCTCAGAGACCCACCCTCCCCTATTCTGCTGCTCTACCTGGCTATGCCCTGGTCTCCTGACAGCAGGGCCCAACAGCATCCAGGCCAGGCACCTGGTTCAGAAGCACATGCAGCTCCTGGGAAGGCCATTGCCCTAACAAGCGGGGTCAGGGCAGGGGAGGTAGCTGAGACTCTCAGCCCCGTCAGCTGGACACGTGCCCCAGGCTCATTAGTGGAGTTAATGGTTAAGCATATCATGGGGAAGCTCACTTTGTAAGTGCCTGAACAGTATGAATTAACACCAGCAGGGTGGATTTGGGGATAAATTGGGCAGTCCCACTGGCTGCATCCAAAGCCTGGCAACAATAGGTAAATTAGGTCGTCCTTAACTTATCGAGAAGGAAAAATGCATAATTGGCAACAGTGTGGTAGAAAGATGATGGTTATTTACAAAAACCACCCTGTTTGCAAATTTGTGCGGAATTGTTTCTAGCAGAGCTTTACAGAGCTATCTGCACATTATCTCCGCCCGAGAGTCCTAGACCTGCATATTAACTAATGTCTGAGGTTTAATTGGAAAGAGAACGGGCCACATTGTAAATCGCTTTTCTGTTGTCTGTCTCTGTCTCCCTGCTAGGCCCAGATGTGGAGGCAGTCAGGGCCAGCAGGTGGATAGCCAGGCCCTGCACTGCCCAAACCACCTCACCTCCCTCCTGAAAGCCTCACACTCACCACAGACCCGGCCTTGGAGCACACAGCCACACCCATAGCAGGAAGTGGCCCTCGTGGGTTTCAGGTGGCCACAGGCAGGGGATATTTGTAGCCCTGAAATCCAAAGAGGCTCAGTGGCTGAGCCTGACCACAAGTCTATCTGGTAGGTCTTTCTTCTCTGGATTGACTATTAAAACAGGGAGGGTACAGAGTGACACTGAACAATGGGTCACCAGGTAGCTCCTGGGTGAATGCAAACAAGGGTGAGCCCACTTGGGCCTTAGCCTCACACAGACCCAGTGACAGTGGGGTGGACAGGCCCCTGTCTGCTCTACTGTGCCCAGGCTGGTATGGGAAGTGGGCAGGGGTGCTCAAGAGGCCTGGAGGTGCCCACTGCCCACCGTGCCAGGCCTCAAAAGTTCTGAGAATGCACAGGGAGGGCAACATCTGAGCCATAGATGGCTAGGGCGCTAGGCCCTTCTACAGGTGGCCTCTATACAGGGCATACCCCTGCTGCCCCTGCACAATGCCATCTGCACACGAGGGTGCACCTGTGGGCTTGTTCAGTTTGAACCAAGGACCGAAGTGCCTCCAGTGCCTAGAGCCAGAGTGGTAGGAGCTTTCCCTGGCCAAAGTTGTGTTTTTAACTGATTCATATGCTTTGTGACACCCATGTCTGCATAATGAAAAAAATGTGTGCAGAGGCTCAACGCCTGTAGCTCAGCAGCTAGGGCGCCAGCCACATACATTGGGGCTGGAGGGTTCTAACCTGGCCTGACAAATGACAATGACAACTACAAAAAAAAAAGTGGCTGGGCATTGTGGTGGGCACCTGTAGCCTCAGCTACTTGGGAGGCTGAGGCAAGATAATCGCTTAAGCCCAAGAGTGTGAGGTTGCTGTGAGCTGTGACACCATGGCACTCTACCAACGGTGACATAGTGAGACTGTGTCTAAAAAACAAAAAAATGTATGTAGAAAGGCTCAACGTAAAAGGCCAAGCTGTGGGCAGGGCCAGGGAGCCCCCACTGTGGCCCCACATTAACTTGGCTATGATTCAGAACAGACATGGCTGAAGACCTCCTTCTGTAACCTCTTCCTCACACCACAGCCCTCTGCAGTATGGCCTGAAGGCCTGCACCCCGCTTTTCTGCCTCAAGCACCGTCCTCCCCATCCCAACCCCCATGCTAAGAACTGCCTTCTCAGACCTTCCCTCCCCTCCTGCCATAGCTGTTTTCATTTCCTCATCCCTTGCCAAGTCCTGTCTTCCTATGAGGCTGTAGCCAGCACTCCCTGGGCCCACATGGAGACGAGACCATCAGACGCACCTGCTTGTTCTCTGAGCTTGGTGCTCCCTGCCTGCCACATTCTGGGACGCAGCTGTGTCAGAACAGTCCTGCCCTCTGCAACTGACCCCCAGTGGGGATGGGGTTGGTCCCAGCCCAGGTGTGGTGAGAACAGAGAAGGTGGAACATGTGAGGGATGGGCCAGGTGTCACTTGGCAGCTGCTCCAAGCCAGGAACAGCAAGAGTAGAGGCCTGAGGGGCCACGCAGCAATGCCTGACATCAGAGGCATAGCCAAGTCCCATGCCATCCTGACATCAGAAACATAGCCAAGTCCCATGCCACCCAGAGGGGAGGAGAGCCGCAGGGACCTGCCCAGGTTGTAGGACCCATACTGGGCAGCAGCAGGTGACAGGATGGGACTTCACTTCAGCACCATAGCTCTGGCACCATGTGGGACACAGGACTCATAGAAGGCTCTACAGGAGAGGGTGGGTGCTGAGGATGGCCCAGAGCATAGAGGTGTGACCATAGGAGTGGTACTGGAATGAAGTGGGCAGGAAAGCAGGTGCAGACTCCAGGGCCCACGGGGTACACCCTGGAGCACTGGAGTGACCCTCGCTGAGGGGTTGGTGCCTCAGCAGAGCAGGCAGGGCGGGAAACCAACTTTGCCTCTGACCATACAGGAGTGAAGATTCTCCAGGATGACCAAGCAGAACATCAAGGGCGCAAGAGGCCCAGGATGGAGCGGGGCACTAAGCCCGCAGGGGGCCGAGGGGCCTGGCTCGGGTGGGGAGAGCAAAGCCCTGAGTCCATGCCCGAGCTCCAACAGGGAATTCACCCGCCGGTGTGTACCGAGGGCGGGGGGCATCTGTACATGTCTATTGTGTGTCCTTACGTGCCTATGTGTGAGATTCACGTTTCTGCATAGTGTCTCTGACTATGTTCATAAGTGTGGGTATTTCGTGTCTCTGGGTGAGTATGTCCACGTGTGTCTTGTGTCGGCCCTCCTCTGGGTGATATAGGCCTGGGGCTGCCGCAGCAGGAGCCAGGGTGCTGGGGGCTGTCCCAGACTGAGCCTCGTCCCAAGCCCTATGCAGCCCATGCAGCTGCAGGGTGCGGTCCCGGGGCCTCTGGTCAGAAGGCCAAAGTGCCCACCTCTGCCACAGACCCCGTCAGCCCCAGCAGAGTGTTGATTCTGCACTGCTAACTCATTGATCGCCTGGCCCGGGTTAATTAATTAATTAGGGCAGCCGCGAAGGACAGTGGGCTAGAGCCTAGGGAATGATCCCACCACCGAGAGCTTTATTAGTACATAAAATGAGTGTTTAAAACCCACACGGCCACAGTGCACTGTGAGGCTTTTCATTAAACAAACCTATAAAATTACTTGCCTCATTATGTATTTTCTCGACTTCCCCTGCCTTTGGCACTCCCTCCCCACCTGCCTCCCAGCGCTCTAAGTGCCTATTTGAAATCAATTTCTCTAATAATGGACTTAATGAGCTCATCAATTAGGGCTGCCATAACCGAATGTCGCGGGCTCTGCGGTTATCAGTTAAACTCTGGAACTAATTTCCACGCTTCATCCATCACGGGGCGCCCGCATGCGGGCTGCTGCTCCGGGACGATAGGGAGACCCCAGGCCCTTCCCTCCAGGCCTCCCCGGCAGTCCCCAGAAAGGACAATGAGGACAGACGCCCACCTGGCCCAGCACAGCCGCGCACAGGGTGGGCGCCGGCAGTGTAATTAGCAGTAATGGATGGCCGGAGAGGCCCAAGATAACGCGTGTAGCTCCACACAGAAAGTCCCATTAGGCCCTTCTCAGCTCGGCATGCCGCCTTCCTCACGCTGTCTTTGCCCAGCCCTTCACATACTGTCCAGTGCTGCTCGAGGCCGGCTGAGGGGTGCTCTTGTCCCCTTAACCCACAAGGAAGCGCGGCCAGGGCAGGCAGAGTTGGAGGAAACCTGGGAGATGGTGCAGCAGCCGCTAAGAAGGTTCCAGAAGCTGACTAGGGAACGTCAGGGAGGGAGAGACAGTCTCCATGGCTGCGTGTCCCACTCTGGTCTACCCCCTTACCACCTGGAGAGGGACAAGGGGACAGTCTGAGTGTCCCCAGTGCCACACACCTGCTGGGCCGGGAAGTGAGCCAGGGGCCCTTACCTCAGGGTGCTCTTGGGAAACCAAGGCACAGAACTTGTTCTCCCTGCCAAGCCAATGACGGGGGGTCCCTACACTGTCCCTCACCTATTCCTGGCCTAGCAGTCATCTGGCCAGGGTTGTGGGGGCTGTGTGTGCCTCCTGATCCAGTTGCCCAGCATGTCCTCCCTACAGCACCTGCCAGCCCAGCTGCAACTGAGCACCCCTTCTGCTGTCCTGTCTGGAAAAGCCTGAATGGTTCAGTGTCCCCAGGATCCCTACCCTGTTGCAGCACCAAGGCACTATCAGGGAGGGACTGGGGGATGCCGGCAGGGCACAGGCTGTGGACTGAGGGATGAGTGGAGTGCCCCCTCTTGCCCTGGGTGTCCTAGTGTCTCCCTTAGCCCATTGCTAGCTGTAATTTGTCATAATCAGCCCAGCTTTTCTCATTAGCACGAGGCCATTAGCCGGCTTTATCAGCAGCTGGAGGCATCTCAGCCCAGCCTAGCCCTTCCCCAGAGGCACCTCCAGTCACCCTCGGGGTAAAGCAGCAGTGACCTGTGGCCCTTAGTCCTCTCTGCCCCAGCAAAAGCACACCATAGCCCAAACCTTGGGGTGAACTGAGGTGGGGTCCCAGGAGACAGCCCCACGGAGGGATGGCCCTGGCGGCCCCAGCCCTGTGAAGTTACCCCTGTGGAAAACTCACAAGACTTGAGGGCACTATGTGCCAGGCAGCAGCCAGGTACTGGAGCACAACCCTGGACCTGGCATTGGAGTGAGGACTCTAAGTCCAAAGGCTGGTCCAGGGTGACAAGGACTGTGGAGATGCCAGGCAGAGTGAGGCAGTGAGTAGGGAGCACAGGACACACTGCTCAGGCTTCTGTGATATGGCCAGAGCCAGGTGGCCTCTGAGCAGAGGAGGGTGCAGCATGTGCAGACGAGGAGCAGGTGCAGAGGAGGAGCACGGCAGAGGAGGGGCATGTGCAGAGGAGGAGCATGTGCAGACGAGGAGCAGGTGCAGAGGAGGGGCATGTGCAGAGGAGGAGCATGGCAGAGGAGGGGCATGTACAGAGGAGGAGCACAGCAGAGGAGGAGCATGTGCCAAGGAGGGGCATGTGCAGAGAAGGAGCACGGCAGAGGAGGGGCATGTGCAGAGGAGGGGCATGTGCAGAGGAGGAGCATGTGCAGAGGAGGAGCACAGCAGAGGAGGGGCATGTGCAGAGGAGGAGCACGGCAGAGGAGGGGCATGTGCAGAGGAGGAGCACAGCAGAAGAGGGGCATGTGCAGAGGAGGGGCATGTGCACAGGAGGAGCACGGCAGAGGAGGGGCATGTGCAGAGGAGGAGCATGGCAGAGGAGGGTCATGTGCAGAGGAGGGGCATGTGCAGAGGAGGAGCATGTGCAGAGGAGGAGCACAGCAGAGGAGGGGCATGTGCAGAGGAGGAGCAGGGCAGAGGAGGGGCATGTGCAGAGGAGGAGCACAGCAGAAGAGGGGCATGTGCAGAGGAGGGGCATGTGCACAGGAGGAGCACGGCAGAGGAGGGGCATGTGCAGAGGAGGAGCATGGCAGAGGAGGGTCATGTGCAGAGGAGGGGCATGTGCAGAGGAGGGGCATGTGCAGAGGAGGGGCATGTGCAGAGGAGGGGCACAGCAGAGGAGGGGCATGTGCAGAGGAGGGGCATGTGCAGAGGAGGAGCACAGCAGAGGAGGGGCACAGCAGAGGAGGGGCATGTGCAGAGGAGGGGCATGTGCAGAGAGGAGCACAGCAGAGGAGGGGCATGTGCAGAGGAGGAGCACAGCAGAGGAGGGGCATGTGCAGAGGAGGAGCATGTGCAGAGGAGGAGCACAGCAGAGAAGGGGCATGTGCAGAGGAGGGGCATGTGCAGAGGAGGAGCACAGCAGAGGAGGGGCACAGCAGAGGAGGGACATGTGCAGAGGAGGGGCATGTGCAGAGGAGGAGCACAGCAGAGGAGGGGCATGTGCAGAGGAGGAGCACAGCAGAGGAGGGGCATGTGCAGAGGAGGAGTATGTGCAGAGGAGGAGCACAGCAGAGAAGGGGCATGTGCGGAGAAGGGGCATGTGCAGAGGAGGAGCATGTGCAGAGGAGGGGCATGTGCAGAGGAGGAGCATGTGCAGAGGAGGAGCACAGCATAGGAGGGGCATGTGCAGAAGAGGAGTATGTGCAGAGGAGGAGCACAGCAGAGAAGGGGCATGTGCAGAGGAGGGGCATGTGCAGAGGAGGAGCACAGCAGAGGAGGGGCATGTGCAGAGGAGGAGCACAGCAGAGAAGGGGCATGTGCAGAGGAGGGGCATGTGCAGAGGAGGAGCATGTGCAGAGGAAGAGCACATGTGGAGGGCGTGGGTGAGTCCTGGCTGATGTTCTTGGACATCAGTTGTGGATGCTACCTGCACTAGGGTCCAAAAAGTAGATATCACTATAAATTTTCCCAGGTGTTCAGAATTGTTCATGGGATGATCCATCTGCCCCAGCAGGACTCTGCCCTCCACTTGTAGACAAGGAAAGAGTAAGGGGCAGATGGTGGAGGCCCACTTGGGGCAGTGGCTCGCTAAGTTTAATGTGAATGTCTTCCTTCCCACACAAGGAGGTGCCAGAGTCTGTCCTTTCCAAGTCGAAACCCTAGTGCCCCTTCTTTGCCTGCATCCTTACAGTTAACAGGGGTACTGAAAACAAAAGCCTGAGCAGTGAGGATTGTGTGAATAACATGAGCACAGCACCACACATCAGGCCAGCACAGAGCAGCCGCTAAATGTGTGTTAGTGCTGCCACTGCTAGAACGTGACACTGGTAATAACCACGCCCATGGTGCCACCTGCCACTGCTGAGAACATGACACTGGTAATAACCACGCCCATGGTGCCATCTGCCACTGCCGAGGACATGACACTGGTAACAACCACGCCCATGGTGCCACCTGCCACTGCCGAGGACATGACACTGGTACTAACCACGCCCATGGTGCCACCTGCCACTGCCGAGGACATGACACTGGTAACAACTACGCCCATGGTGCCACCTGCCACTGCCGAGGACATGACACTGGTAACAACTACGCCCATGGTGCCACCTGCCACTGCCGAGCACATGACACTGGTAACAACCATGCCCATGGTGCCACCTGCCACTGCCGAGGACATGACACTGGTAACAACCACGCCCATGGTGCCACCTGCCACTGCCGAGGACATGACACTGGTAACAACCACGCCCATGGTGCCACCGGCCACTGCCGAGGACATGACACTGGTAACAACCACGTGCATGGTGCCACCTGCCACTGCTGAGGACATGACACTGGTAATAACCACACCCATGGTGCCACCTGCCACTGCTGAGGACATGACACTGGTAACAACCACGCACATGGTGCCACCTGCCACTGCTGAGGACATGACACTGGTAATAACCACACCAATGGTGCCACCTGCCACTGCTGAGGACATGACACTGGTAACAACCACGCGCATGGTGCCACCTGCCACTGCTGAGGACATGACACTGGCACTAACTGCGCCCATGGTGCCACCTGCCACTGCCGAGGACATGACACTGGTAACAACCACGCCCATGGTGCCACCGGCCACTGCCGAAGATATGACACTGGTAACAACCACGCGCATGGTGCCACCTGCCACTGCTGAGGACATGACACTGGTAATAACCACACCCATGGTGCCACCTGCCACTGCCGAGGACATGACACTGGTAACAACCACGCGCATGGTGCCACCTGCCACTGCTGAGGACATGACACTGGCACTAACTGCGCCCATGGTGCCACCTGCCACTGCCGAGGACATGACACTGGTAACAACCACGCCCACGGTGCCACCTGCCACTGCCGAGGACATGACACTGGTAACAACCACGCCCACGGTGCCACCTGCCACTACCGAGGACATGACACTGGTAACAACCACGCCCATGGTGCCACCGGCCACTGCCGAGGACATGACACTGGTAACAACCACGCCCATGGTGCCACCGGCCACTACCGAGGACATGACACTGGTAACAACCACGCCCATGGTGCCACCTGCCACTGCCGAGGACATGACACTGGTAACAACCACGCCCATGGTGCCACCTGCCACTGCCGAGGACATGACACTGGTAACAACCACGCCCATGGTGCCACCGGCCACTGCCGAGGACATGACACTGGTAACAACCACGCCCATGGTGCCACCGGCCACTGCTGAGGACATGACACTGGCACTAACTGCGCCCATGGTGCCACCTGCCACTGCCGAGGACATGACACTGGTAACAACCACGCCCATGGTGCCACCGGCCACTGCCGAGGATATGACACTGGTAACAACCACGCGCATGGTGCCACCTGCCACTGCTGAGGACATGACACTGGTAATAACCACACCCATGGTGCCACCTGCCACTGCTGAGGACATGACACTGGCACTAACTGCGCCCATGGTTCCACCATGGCTGATGCTATCCACTGACCCTAACTCTGCTGATGGTGAGACTGCGGCTGACACTAACTACTAACTGTGCTGATGGAAGCACCAGGTGAGGCTGCAGCCCACGAACTCTCCTGTCATAGGTGAGAGGCAGGCCAGAAGAATAGGTAAATCCAGACTTCCCAAGGGCCTGAATATCAGAGGGAACCTACAGGAAAGGAAGCCTTGGGATATCGGGCAAGGCTCCAGGTGGGGGGGCTCTAGATGGGGAGGCTGTAGGTGGGTGGAAGTCCAGGTTGGTGGGGAAGGGGGAGCTTCAGGTTGGTGGGGTACCTGTGGGCTCCAGGCCGACTCCTCTCCTGGCTGTTAGGGAATTCCTGTGAGTCAGCCTGACC
The DNA here is from genome assembly GCF_027406575.1 of Nycticebus coucang. NCBI lineage: Eukaryota > Metazoa > Chordata > Mammalia > Primates > Lorisidae > Nycticebus > Nycticebus coucang. Next base: position 38,109,100 of record NC_069802.1, on the reverse strand, counting down.
CTTGTGAACCTCCATGAACTCATGATCCTCCATGAACTCAGCCAGGGGTCTCCAGCCTGTGCCCCCTCATTTTTCCGATCAGCTCTAGATCTTGAACCCAGGCTCCACCTCAGCTTCCACCTTCCCTCTTGACCTAGACATTAGGTATCCCAGTCCTGGCTGCCACCCTGCCCCTGCCCCTGCCTCTGCCCCAACAGCCCTGCCTGAGCCCAGCCCCACAGCAGCGGCCCTCCTCAGAGGAGGGGGCTCTGCAGCTCAGTGCCCAGAGGAAGGCAGGGAACAGAGGAAAGGGAGGGCTGGCAGGTGGGTGAGAGGCGGCCCTGAGCAGGAGGGATATGGGTGGATATGGGCGTGAACAACACCATCTCACTCCTCACTGCGGAGGGCAGGGTAGCCTCACTCCTCCACCCTCTGCACTTACCCCATGGAGACAGTCTCTCACAACACTCCCCCCATGCCATGCCCCACCCCACCAGGCCCATCTGCTAGGAGCCAGAATCCCCGAGGCTCTCTTGAATCTCCCCTTGGCATTTGTTCCAACTCTGCTGAAACCACAAACCAAGCCAGGTTTGGGGGACTGGAGAGGCCCCTAATGACAGCTCAGGTTTAGGCCTCATCTGCGCCCATCTGAGGGCCAGGACACACATAGAAACCTCCGAGAGGATCTTCCAGAGGAGCAACCCCCAGGCCTTCCGCCCTTCTCCTCTATATGGGGGTGACACACACTGTCCACATATGTGGACCAGAAGGGCTGGGCAACACATGGCATCAGCCAGGGCAGCCTTAGGAAGGGCCTCAGTGACATCACTGGCTCAGCCTCACCTGGGCTTGCAGGGACAGACCCAGCATGTTGTGTCTGGACCACAGGCAGCGGGTGATGCAGCCAGCAGAGCTGCCCTCCCCCCAGGAAGCAGGGCCTGGCAGGGATGGAGTTAAAACTGTGGTGCCTCCCAGGCCTCCCTCCCCATTCCCTTTGAAATGGCTCCCTGGTTCCAGAATGACTCTGGCTTCCCTCTTAATCTGTATTTTACGAGTGAGAAGCTTTGCATTATGCAAATCGTTAGATAGGAACAGGTGACATTTCAGCAAAGAACATGAGCAGCGGCAGCCGGCCAGGCGGGCTGCTGATTTAGACATTAGTATTTGTCACCAGGGTGGTGGGGCGGAGGGGGACTCGACCACTGAGTGCTCCTCACACCTTAAGGTGGAAGTTTCAGGACTGGGCTAGGCCCACACACCCTGCAGCCCCATGCTCAGCAGCACCTCCCAAAGTCCATGGGGCCCAAGGCAGGGCTGCACAGCCCCACTTCACAGATGAGGAAGCCAAGGCATGGCAAGGTGATGGCTGGCCTGGGCTCTCTGGCTAGTGAGTGGGACAGGACCCAAGCCAGCCGGGTCGTGCATTTGGCTGCACAGGGCCCGCTCCCCAGGGCTGCACAGCCCATTCTGTGGACTGTTCCCCAGCAGAGCCCCCTCCAAGCCTCACCCACGCCCCGTTCCATGCCCCTGAGCTCTCCTGGGCAGGCACAGTGCTGGCCATCCATCATCCTACTGTCGGATGCACCCACCGTCTATTTCCCAGGAAGTTGTTGGAGAAGAGGTGGAGGGGAAGCGGGTAGCCTCCATACTTCTGGCTGCCAAGCCACCAATTTTCTGGCTGCCTGAGGCTGCCTGCTCTCTCCTCTGCTCCCTGAGCGCCAAGCTCTGATGGGAAGTAGGGAAAATTGAAGTGTCGATCCCAGTGGCCAATGAGACTGGACACCACGGGGACTTCAGGGGCCAGATAGGCATGGTGCCCACCAAGGCAAGCTCTCTCCTGGAGACCCATGGCAAGGCTGTCAACTGGGCTGGGCCATGTCACAGCCAGGCATCACGGCACAGGCCCCACAAAGGGCACAGGTGGCCTAGCCTGCCAGGATCTCTGGCCAGCTGAGACCTGAGATGTGTGCCCTCTTGGGTGCCTGGCTCTGCTCTGCAGGACCAGGCCTGGCCCAGGCTCTCCACTCTGCCCCTGCCATCAGAGCCGCCCTCCTGAGTGCTCAGAGGATCTTCAGGGAATGTCATCCTAGGCTCCCACTGCTGTGAAACAATTGGATTTGTGGCCTAAGTGGAAGGTTCAAAGGCCTTCCAGCTCAGACGGCCCCTGCACACCTGGTGTGCAGGATACAGGGCAGGGATGGGCACAGGCACAGCCAAGATGGGTAGCGCTACAGTGCAGGAGGCCCAGCCAGCACCATCCTGCCCCCAGGGAAGAAGAGAGGGGCAACATGGACTCTGGTGGGAGCCTGTCCTTGCTGAGCCAAGCAGCCTGGAGGGTGAGTGAGCCTTACCCATCCCTGGGGACCCACGATGCCCCCAGCTTCAGGCAAGAGTACAGGGCATGGGGGCACTTTCCCTTAGGGAGACTTTGGGGAAGAAGTGAACACACAAAGAGTGCCATGGGAAAGGGAGGGCCCAGGACTCAGGAAAAGCCTAACATGGTCATCTGTCCCCGAGGCCACAGGAACAATGGGGAGCCTGACCCTGCCTGAACCCCAGCCTGTCCAAGCCTTGACCAGGCTGTTGCAGAAGAAAATCCTGAACGCACCCAGCTCAGGGGCCTGTTTGAGGGCTCCTGTGTCCCTGATGCCCACTCAAAGGCCCACAGTGCTGGAGGTGGCTCAGGAGGTGAGCAGGGCAGGATTCTGCTCCAGCCTGGTGGCTCCCCTGCAGCTCACAGCCTCACAGCCCCACAGCCTGATGCCCTGGGAGACTGGCCTCTCTGTGGACCCTGTTATACCCAGTGGGACCCTTCATATGGCAGAACTGTGCGCACCAGTTATCTGCGGTGGGGTGAGTAGGGTATCTCCTGTGGCTACAGAAGATACTCGCTATATGAGCAGAAGTGGGGAGCACAGGGCAGATGGCGCTCTGCAAACACCCCTTACAGTATGTCATTTGGCCACTCAACAAACACCATGAGTAGGGTAAAGGCACAAGAGACAAGGGAAGCAGACTGCAGTCAGGGCCAGCCATGCCCTGGGCTCACACCTGCCCCTGCCTGACCACGGGGCTCTATGGCTTCCTCTCAGTGCCAAGGGCTCACACCCCTATCCCCAACTGATCCCCATAAGTGGCCCAGCCATCTCTCCCTAGGGCAGAAAGAAGCCAGCTGTCCCCAGAGACAGGAGTGAAGGGAGCACCAGGAGCCCAGGGAGGCCACTGGGACTGGATTTGATCCTAGAGTCCCCCACAGGGGGGGAAGGGGTGGGTGGAAGGGAAAGGCTGCCCCACCGTTGGCGCCGGCCCACGGGGTGAGGGGTGTGCTGGGTCACTTTGACCCCCATCTCCAGTTCCCAGGGAATGGGGTAGATGGTGGCCACCTCCCCCAGTAATCTAGCCCCATAGTACAGCAGCCTGGAGCTGGGCGAACAGCCAGGGAGGTGGGCAGGGGTGAGCCCAGCCAGTGTCCACCAGTGTCCACCAGAGTCCTGGCCAGGTTCCCCCCAGGCTGCCTGGGGAGGATTGCCTATGGTCTCTACCTCCACAGCCCTGTGCCAGGGGTGGTAGGTGCCAGGCCCAAAGCTGGTGCCCTGGCCTTTTTGCCCTGAGCTCTTCTGCTCTTCCCCATACTAGTGGTTAGGGTGGGTGGGGCCATCATGATGTTTCCCTGCACAGATGTTCATCTCCACGGCTGCTCATGGTGCGGGGTGGGGGTGGGGGGGCTTCATCAGCAGGGGATTGGGGAATGAGGAGGGCGGAGAGTTCTATCACTTATGGAGAGACCCAAGCCACTCTCAGGAAGCCCCCCAATCGGCACTTCTCCCACCAGTGGCTGGGACAGCAGCCACCTGGGTCTTCCTCACCCTGGAGCAGGTGTGCATACAGCTGGTGCTCAGTGAATAAGGCCACACATGGGCTCGTCTTTTTGTTTCCTTTTGAAGTGCTCTCCTGGCTGACCCCTGGAAGGCAATGGGCCCTGCCTCACTCTGCTGGGGCTGTGCTGGAGGCCAGGCGCTCTGATAGCAGGCAGGAGACCCAGCACCCTGAGCCCCCTCCCAGCCCCAGGGACCCACTCGCCCACACAGCAGAGGGCATCAGTCTCTTTCCAAGGAGTACCCTGGAGCTCTGCAGTGACATTTAAGATGAAAAGAAAAGGGAAATGTTCACTGCTCTAATAGTGTACGGTCAGGTTTGAAATTAGCATTAGAAAAGGAAACAGGCTCCCTTATCACTGGTGGGAGTCGTGTGGAATGGGTTCCTTACCACCCCTTTGTCTATTGTCAATAATCACTTACCTTCAGGCTCATAAATGTCATTCTTGAGGTGCTCACAAACAGCCTGTTCCCTTCTTAAATTAGCAGTAGAGGTACTTGGGTGATGAGCTCTCCACCCAGATGATGGAAGGCTGGGGTCTGCAGGAAGCACCAACCCTCACTGTCCTGAGGACAGGACAGTGGCCACACTCCCAGCTTGGAAATCACACAGAAAAGAGCCGCTTGGTGGGAGAAAGGGTGGAATTTGAAGGGGGGAAGTGTCTCCAGTGCCAGAGGACCTGCAAATCTCACCCGCTGCCTGCCATGGGCCACCTAGTCCCCATGAGCCAGTGTCAGCAAGCCTCTTTTGAGGCAGGTGGCAGCCCGAGTGGGACCGTCAGGCAGCAGCAGCTTCTCAGCTGGCCCTGCACACACAAGTGCACATGCACCCCACACTCACACCCTTGCACTTGGAGTCCCCAAATACACAGCCCTCCAACTAGCCCAGAGGCTGAACCACTAAGGTATCTCTCCACACCTGGCTCCCTTCCTACCCCTCCCGCATCCCAGCTCCTCCTTCATCTCCAGCTCCCTCCACCCTCAACAGCTTCCCATCCCAGCTTCTCCCTCCTCCCCAGCTCCTCCCTCATCTCCAGCTCCTCCCTCATCTCTAGCTCCTCCCTCATCTCAGTTCTTCCTCAAACCCAGCTCCTCCCTCATCCCCAGCTCCTTCTCTGTCCTCAGCTATACTCCACACCACAGCCAGAGTGAATGTTATTCCACTTCTCAATTAAGAATGATTTTAGATTTACAGGTGAGTTATGGAAAGAGAGTGTATAGCATTCCTACCACACACACCACTTCTCCCAGTGTCTGTCCTCCTTGCATCTGTCACCACTCAGCATCTTTAACTGTACTAGCCCAGACCAGGCTCTGATGTTCTGCTTTCTTCCCAGTGTCCTTTCTTTGGTCAAGCCCCACGCTGTTCCCTGAGGCCCCACTGTTCTGTTTGAGGTAGGCAGCTTCAGGGTATGCCATGGTGTCTTGTCGTCCGGGCTTGTCTGGCATGTTTCAGGGTCTGACTGGCATCTTGGTGCCCCCCCACCCACCAAGGACAGGAGTGGCTACCAGCCTCTCTTTGGTCATGAGTTGCTCCTCCCAGTGACCTATGCCTGGGGGTCACTAGTACAGCCCCCTCTTGAGGGGTCAGCTCCTTCTGGGGAGTCTGCTATACTTCCTGAAGCCCTTCTAAGCCAGAGCTGGCTTGGCCCCCCAACACACATCCAGGCCCCAGACCCAGAAGCCAGGGTGGTCAGTGGGCTGCTGACTGCCCTGCTGTGGACAGCCACCTAACCCTCTGGCTACAGGCAGGTCTCATAAGGGACACAGAGGTCACAAATGTGCGGAGAAGCAACAGGTTGGCTTCACAGGCAGATGCCACAGAAGCTCCAAACCCAGGTCCTGAATTTCTAGAGACAGTGAGAACAGCAGCCCTGCTTGGGGAAGGGGACATGTCTACCCGGCAAGAAGAATGGGGTGCAGCCCCCTGGAAGCCACCTGAGGGGGAGGATGAACTGCACAGACACACCTGGCTGGGCCTTGGTCCCTCTCTGGAGAAAGTGCAACCTAGATGGGAAACCATGGCCATAGGATGGACATTATATGGACTCAGCCTGAGGTCCAGGCACATTCTGAGCCTCATTCACTTCCCCCATCCCCATGCTGTGCCAGAAGAGGGAGACAGGCTGGGAAGATGGCAGGGCATCCTTCCAGGGGGTCAAAAGCAATGACAGGAGCAGACCGGTGCCCAACAGTGGGCAGCATGAGGAGAGGGAGTGTCCAAGGTATGGCCAGAGGCAGGAGGCAGGATGGGAGGGCTGTGGCAACAGCTGAGTAGGTGGGGGGCTGTGCAGCTATTGGGGGTCCCCAGGGTACAGAGCAGGAGAGATCAGTGCTGGACACTGCCCCTAGGAATTCCAAAGGGCAGCCAGGAGAGAGAGATGGGGCTAAAGATAAAGGCTTGGGCAGTGTCCCTCCACGTGGACAGGAGATGGTCTGATGCCAGGGGTCCCACCTGAGTGAGGCTGAAGAGGGAAGGCCTGTGTGGGTCAGCTATCTGTCACCACCCAGGAAAAGGCCTGACATCCCAGGGCCTAAATGAACCAATCTCCTTGCCAAGGTGCATTAGTAGGAGACTAGGAACAGCGAAATGGCCCTGGGATCCTAAGGGTGGGCTGCTGGGAGAGCCATCCACTGTGGCTGCCTAGCCCCACAGATGGGGAGTGGGAGAGGAGAGGGCCACCCTGAAACCTCAGGAAGAAAGGACGGGCCCTCCCAGCCTGGGCACCTGAAGCCCTGCAGCCACCCAGATCACAATGGCCACAGCAGGGTGCAGATACCACGGTTGGGGTGGAGCCCTACAAGGTGGCTGCAGTATCCTGCAGCCCCGCCTGGGCAGTGATTCCACCTTAAATGGGTTTGATCAGCCCAAGCACCGTGGCCGCATGCTAATATCGGCTCCAATAAAGAGCAAATCAGGCCCCCAGTCGACTGGTCTTATCACACAGTCAGAACTGATGGCTGCAGAAGTCATAAGGATCCCATTTAATCTCGCGTCTATCTATCACGGCCGTCTTCCTCCTCTTTGTGCTGGGGTAATATGTGCTCATTACGGAAGCAAAGCAGACCTGGCATGAATAAACGCGGGATGAAGTGCTCACTCGGAATGTGACAGCATGATCAGTGGCAGCAGTAATCGCAGAGAATCGAGGGCTAAATTATTCCATAACCGTGATTTGAGGGGACAGCCTGGAGCACCCCACAGCTGCCTGCGGCGCAGCGACGTGTCCTGATAAAACATCCTTCCCAATTTACGGGGCCGCGCTTGACTAATCCGCCCCGGCGCGCACACTGTCTAATCATGCCATCGGCACGCAGGAAAGGGTTCGATGGGGACTCAAATGGAAGGAGATTGGAAAACTACCCTCAATTGAAATTACATTTGTAAATGAGGCAGAGTTTTCTGTTTGGAGAGTGAACGTTAAGGTAAATGTACCCAAGAAGTCATGGCAGAGGCAGCAGCGGGTGGTGGCAGGGCACATAGGACGTGGCCCTGCCAGGGGTCAGGGGTGCAGGGAAGGAAAGGGTCAAGATCCACATTCTGTAGAGATGGCTGGAAGTATCTTGGCCCCAGGGATATGAAGGAAGACTTGCTGGGACCCCAAGGAATCAGCCTAGCCTCCCAGAGATGGCACCCCACTTTCCACCTCTAAAGTGGGGTACAGGTAGCCCTGGTGAGGGGGCTGGACAGGACAGACAACCAACCTCGCCATCTTCCCTTCCTTCCCAGCTGAAGCTGCTCAGTCTGTGTGGTAGGGAGGGCTATGGTAGGAGTTGGGCTGGTAGTAGAGGCCCAAGTCATGTCCCTAGGTCCAGGCACTCTTGCTGGGGACACTCTCAAGAGTGCAAGTGATGGGGGGGTGCCCCACAGGGTGGCCACATCACCCCAGTGGATGGCTATGATATTGGGATAGTGAACCATGGCTGAGGTGACCTTGGGCCCTAGAAGTTTTGGCTCCCAAGATGGACACAGGGGCTGTGCTAGGGCACAGGGGAGCCACCGTCCAGAACAGGGAGAGCTGGGCAGCAGGCAGGGCTGAGCCGAGGGCATGGCACCTCATGCCAGGGCCTTGGCTCAGGGATGGCCTTGGGGCCCCAGCCGCTAAAGGTCCCAATGTCAGCCCAGCTCTGTGTACCAGGGGCCATGACCCCCCACTCCCTCACCCTCCCCCCCCACCTTCCCCACCTCGCTCCCTCTGCTGCTGGCCAAAGTGGCCCCAGAAGGAGGTGAGGTGCCCACAGCTTCTCCTCACAGGCCTTTATGTAAATCAAGGCCTAATTAGCCCATCCCGGGTTTGTGTAGAATATCATTTTTTTAATTACCAGCCCTGGGCAGGTTTGGCTGCTGCGTGTTGTGGGGCCAATTACCATAAATCCCTTGGTAACAATTAACAATGTTGGAGCCTCAGCATGTATTTCCAATGTTATAATTATGCGTGGCGCTCTTGTTAATTGGCCTATCTGACTCTGTACTTTTTATGCTGCTCATCTGCTCATTACCAAGGCCATTTAATTCAATTAGCACCTTAATTAGAGGAACAGCCTTGTCCAATGTTGGGGCCTTGTCAGGGAACCGGCCTGATGAGCAGAGACAAACGCAGGGTGCTGGGAGGCAGCCCGGTCTTGGGTGCTGCTGGGGGTGCTGCCAGGTTGCCCCAGACCCCAGCCACCCTTAGAGGCCATGAGCCCAGGAGGCCCCTGGAGTGACTCCTGCCCCAGCCCTGCCAGTGCCCCCATGACCTCCAGGCTTCCCACTAGGTGGGCCTCCTCTCAGCCAACACCTCCAGCCATCCTGAGGCTGGACACAGCCCCCAGACAGCATGGTCCAGGCTGGGTTTTGTTTTGTGCCAGTCTATTGAAATCGCTATTCTCTGCCTATTAATTCTCCTAATTAGAATTAAATGAAGCATGCTAAATTGCTAGATTAACCAATAATTAAGCAGCCACCACACTAAAACTGAACACGATGTGGCCGGCAGCCCCCTCTGCCTCCAAGTGTCAGGGGCAGCCATGACTACTGGACAGGAAAGACCCAGGGGCTGCTCAGAGAGACAGCAGGGACTGAGTGTGAGTGTGAGCAGTGGCTGCAGGAATGACAGTGAGCATGGTGGAGCCAAAGGTAGGGGGACCCTAAGGGTGATGTCCCCATCCTGATCTGGAGTGGACCTAACCTGGGACGGTGAAATCATGGTGTGGGGAGGTAGAGGATTGTCCTAAGACCCAGTAGCAGCTCTGCCTATTCCCAGTTGGAGTGCCCTACCCACTAAGGCTGCCCCAGGAGGTCACCCCCACTACCTGCCCTGGACACGGAAATGAAGCTCAATGGAGGCAAGAAACTGGCCAAAGCCCTTCACCAGCTCCAGGAAGGAAGGGGAGGAGTCATCTGTGGAAGATGGGAAAGGGGACACAAGTTCCCCCAACAGCCCTGTGCCCCCTGCCCAGCCTCCTGTAGCCCCCAGGCTCCCCGCCCAGCATTCCTGGTGCCCTCCACGCTCCCCCAGCCCTCCTGCAGCCCCCCTCCTCCCGCGCCCCCTGCCCAGCGTTCCTGCAGCCTGGCCCCCCATGGCGGTCCCTGCCAGGGTTCCTCGCTGTGTCTGCGGGAGCCCCCTGGCGGCCGCCGCTGCCACCGGGCCCGCCGCAGGACACTGCACCTGGCTCTCTAGTGCCCCCCCGACCCCCCGCCCAGGCCCACTCTGCTGCGGGACTCTGCAAGTCCTGTCCGACCTTGGGCCCCCCAGTGCTGAGTGACCTGTGCCCCTCAGGAACCAAGCCCCACCCACCCTCTGCACCCCATCCCCGCGTGTCCAAACGCAGCGACCTGGTTGGAGGATTGTGCTACAGCCCCATGCCGGCCTTGAGGCCTAAGGGTCACGTCAGCAAATCTAAGCTCTATTTCCCCAGTGACTCGCCAGCTGTGTAACCACAGATTGCTCACCCTCTCTGTGCCTCGGTTTCCCCACCAGTGAAAGGGGGTTGCGGAGAGAATTAAATGAGTTCCCACTCAGAACACCGCGAGACACGAGGTACAGTCACGCGTGTCCGCGGAGCACCTCCTCTCACGGAGACTCACCCGGAGTGCGGCGGGTGTAGGAACCGGGGGTGGGGCAACTTGGCGCCAAGCCCAGAGAGACCTCAGGCGGTGGTTGGAGCATGGCTGTGCGGTAAGCGCGGCCTCCAGTGGCCAGCCTGGGTCCCCAGTGCCGCGGGACCTGTGCGTGCAAGTGGAGGGGAGCCGCGTGCACCTAGGAGATACAGCTCGGAGGACCCCTGCAGACTCGGCGTCCCCAGGGCAGACCGAGTGCTCCCGGCACAGAACCCGTGCTCCCCGCGCACACGCTGTGCTCCCGCAGCGCACACCCGCGCTCCAAGCGCAGACCCGGCGCTCGTCCTGCTCTCCTTCTGGGCGCGGCCCCCACCCGACCCGGCCCAGCGCGGCCACCCCCCTCGCCACCCCCTAGCAGGGCAGGCCGTAAACCTCCTCCTAACAGCCCTGTTCCTGCAGCTGAGAGATACTGACTCGGAGGAGAAACAATGGCACGAATAAAATAAAAATAAAAAAGTTAATTATCCTTTGTGTTTGTAATTTAATTAAAGATGCAGTAAAGTTTTACTGTTTTTCCAGGTGATGATGTTTAGAGCCCCGAAAAGCTATTTGTGCTGGTGAGATTAAAGTGCATTTTAAAATGTTCTTCGAGTACTTTCACATTTGTTGATAGATTTTTAAATTAAACTTTAAATTGTAATCTAAATTACCTCCAACAATTCATGGTCCCTGTAATGAACTCCCACCGTTCCCGCTGTCATCCGTCGATGATGGAGTGTGAGCCGCCCCAGCCGCGAGCGCCCGGGAGCTGCGGCCCCGCGGAGCAGCCCTGAGCCGAGGCCGGGCAGGCCGGAGGCGGACGGACGGACCCGGGACAGACCCGGGCGGACGCTTTGGCGGGGAGAGGGGTGCACCCGCCAGAAGCGCCCAGAACCTTCGGGCCGCGAGGGCAGCAGAGCAGAATCGGGAGCCCCGACCCCTCCAGCCACCACGCCCCCTGCCGGAGCCCCGGCAAGTGGAGGCCACGCCCCGTAGGCCAGGCCACGCCCCCGCCGTCTCGGGGGCCTGGCAGGCTGTGAACTCTCAGACCACGCAGAATTTGATAATCAGGCCCCAAAAGTAGAAGCTGAAGCCAAACCAATTTTGAGTTTTTAATTTTCTCTGAACGTCTTCCCGAATGTTTCATTTTTTAAAGTTTGTTACCTGAGTTTTCTCTTCCTGCACTTCTTTAATAATATTGGCAAAACCTACTTAGACTTTTAGCGTGTATTTGTGTTTCTAATCAGGCAAAATATCTCCAGATCAGGGATGTGGAGGTCCTTGACCACTCGGCAGCCAAGCTTTGCAGTGCCTGGGAAGTGTCAGAACAGCAGGAGAGTTCGTTTCAGCATCTGGTACCTAGCTAGTGCTACCACGCATCCTCACCGCCCACTGCCCCTCTGTCCCACTGACCAGTTCACAGAGCCGCAGTGCCCACGCCGCCTCCCTGCCCTGAGAAACTGGGAAAATAACCACAAAATGGGTCAGTAGACCATCTTGGCTCACCATGGATTGGATCTTAGAGTCCCTACCTTGACGGGAGGGGTGCAGTGGAATTTTGGGTCTCTGGGAGTTAGCAGCAATTCAAAGCCAGTGTCCAGTCATCCCCTCAAAATTTGGGCACTTCCTCTTCTTCAGTACACAGGCACCAGCAGCAGCACTGGTGGGACTTGATCTACCTCCAACCAAGAAACCCTGGGTCATGGATTGATTTGGCCTGGACCTTGGGGCCAGTTTCTCCTTGTGGAGACACTCCCCAGACCCTAGGAGGCTGCCTATATTTCCTCCCTGGGGACACCTTGATCAACTGGCCACCACCAAAGATCTCTGCTGTGGTCCAGACGTGCTGAGCCAGCCCATCCTGCTGGACAGCATGGGTCACGTGTCTCTGCAAGCTTCCTCTTAGCCTCTGCTGTTCTGGGGCCTCAGTGGCACACAGGAACCAGCCAACCAAGCCACACAGGGACACTGGGCTATTCATTCTCTAATCAGCACCTTTGGGTCAAGGACCACCTCCCCCCACCTCCTCCCTGAGCTTCTTTGGAATTACACTACAGTCAGAGATGCTTCCAGCTAACTTCTTTCCTTCATAAGGGCCAGACACACATAATGTCCTAAAGGCTTTCCCAGCTTCCCCTCTTCTAATCCCACCTGTCATCTGTCTCTCAGAGGACCTAGAGCAGTGGCTTAGAGAGGGAGCTGAGGAAACAGGAACTGAGATGGGGTGGTGGGGCCAGCCCACTCGCCCCCCCAGGTGAAAGGATGCCCTCCAGATGGTGGACAGAAATGATAGCTCCTGGCTGTAGATGGGTCCCAGTGAGTCAATATCTCACAGGTGGTGACCTGAAAGTACTCAGGGTACACCAAGGCTGGTGTGGTGGCTCAGGAGTTTGAAAGATGGGGGAACAACACCCAAAGGACAGTGGAGTAAGGTGGTCACTACAGTTCACTGAAGCTCTGCAAAGGGATTATGAGAAACTGAGGCAGTTAACCAATAGCAGAAGGCTAGACATGAGAGCAGAGGCCCCCACAGTCGGCAGAGCACCCGTGTCTCCTGCAGGGCAAGGGCAGTCACAGCAGAGCATCAGACTAAGGACCTAACTGCGACAGCCTGGGGCTCTGGGATGTTAGACGACTAGGCAAGGGCACATCTCTTCCTTGGAGGGCAGGGCCATGAATCATGGGAGGGGATGTCAGCATAGAAGCCTGAGGACACGGGCTGCAGACCCCTGAACACTCCGGGTGTGGCAAGCCAGCATTCACAAGAGCCAGGACTTCTTCTGCGAGTAAGATGCCCCCCAGTTACCCCCCTAGGAGGCAGCCACTTCTGAGCTGTCAGGACAATAACAAATGTTAGCCCCTAGCTTGACTGGTGGTGCCCGGCCTGCAGAGGGAGGCAGGACTCCCCCAGAAGAGTTGCCGAAGAGCTGCAGTGAGGGTGCGTCAGGGATTTCTAGGATCCAGGGGCCACACTGATGAGCAAGAATGCATCAATTTGGAGGCTTTCTGGGGACTCTGATTGGCTATTTAACATCCTGGCGAGGACCTGAGCAGTGGTGCATACTCTCAGCTGAGTAGCTCCTGGGAGCCACTCAAAGTGCTTATCGGTCAACTCTCAGTGAAATGGCAAAGCCTGGTTGTCCTGGGAGGAGGTAGGGGAAGGGCAGGTGTGTGGGATGGGCATGTCATGAGGGCTGGAGACCCACAGATCATGTTTCCTGGAGGGCCCAGAGCACACCTGTCACCAAGGCTGTCAGCAGTGTGGTGAGGAGGGGACCAGCATCACTGAGAGAGTAGGCTGTCCTCTGCAGGCCAGGGGGATGCCAGAGCAGGGAGGGAAGAAGGGAAGCAGGGAGGTGGGGCCCCAGGTCAGATGCCTATGAAGAAGAGGGAAGGAAGGGCAGCAGAGGAGTCTCTGGCTGCAGCACAGTTCTAAGGTTGTTCGGCAAGGTCAAAGTCATAGACAAAAGAGTCCTGAGTCTCCCCTGGGAACCATCCATGTGCCCTGCGGGCCCCGTGCCCTGCACTTACAAGGTGCAGGGAGTTTGTAAAACTCCCCAAAGTCCTACAGCTGTTCAGGAAAGAGCCCCTCTAGTTCTCCTCCCCCCTGCCATGCTCAGTGACTGTTCCTTGCTCCTTGGGGATGTGTGAGGGCAAAATTTCACAATGCAAGTAGAGCATCCAGCTTAAAGCTTGGCCCGGAGCAATGAAACACCCAGGTCTGCCAGCTTGGGTTACCTGTGCCAGCTCATGGGGCAAGGGTTGCTTTCACTACCTGCTGCCAGGGTGCTCCAGCCAGACGGGGCTCCCTCTCCCCACGTCAATTCTGGGAACTAAACATAACAATCATCTAATTTTTGCTTTTCTGGCGGGTGCACAGTTCATCTTGTAGTTGTTTCTGCTGGTGTCCTTTGCTCCACTGGGGAAGCTGGTCGACTGTCTGCCCCCCAGCTGTTCACGTTCTCTCTGATGACGCCTGTTCATGTCTTTGCCCATTTTTCTTTTGGAAGCCTTGTCTTTTCAAAGATGATTTATGGCAGTTTCCTGTATATTCTATCAATCCCTTGTGGGTTTCGGATGTTACAAATATCATCTGTTAGTCTGTCACACATTTGCTACATGGTCTATTGAATTCTTTATCAAACAGAACCCTTCATTTTGATATAATCAAAACCATCCATTTTTCACTTTATGATTTGTACTTTTGGAGTCTTGTTTAAGAAATCCTTTCATACCCAAGGTCACAGAGAAATTCCCCACCATTTTCTTCTTTAGCCTACACTTTTACCATTAACATTTAGGTATTTTATCTCTCCGTTTAAGTTTCCCTTTGTATGTGGTATGGGGTAGGGATCCTACTTTGTATTTTTCATAAATTGAGCCAGTTTTCCCAATATTATTTTTTCCAGTTACTATTTGCTGCATAAAATTATTTTAAACCCTACAGCTTAAACCAAGCATCCTAGTTTGCCTCCATTTCTGAGCACTGGGAATTTGGGTGGGGTTCAACAAGGGCAGGTCTGTCTTGGGAAGAGAGAAGAGTTGCATGAGGCTGTGGCCAGATGCCAGCTGGGGCTGGAGTCACCTGGGCTGGAGTCATCTGGGCTGGAGTCACCTGAGCTGGAGTCATCTGGGCTGGAGTCACCTGGGCTGGTCTGGTTGGTCTCTGACTTGGCGGGCAGCTGCCACTTCTGGTGGCTGGGAACTAGGCTGGGCTGTTAGCACAAGCACATACATGTGGCCTCTCCAGCACGGTGGTCTCAAAGTAGTCAGACTTTTATTTTGTGTCTGGTTGCCTCAGAGAAGGTGACTCCAGAGAACCCGGCAGATGCTGCCAGGCCTGCTCCAAGGCATAGCCTCAGACGTTCCACACAATCACTTGTGTTGCATTCTGTTGGCTACAAGTGAGTCTTTAAGGTCAGTCCAGAGAAGACAGACTTTACCTCTCAGTGGGAGCAATGTCAAGATTTTGCATACCTATTATTTATATTTTAATTCATTAATTTTTAATTGATGAAAATTGTACATATGTGTAATGGACAACAATGAAATATGTATACATTGCAGAATGAGTGAAATAACATATGTATAACCTCACATACTTAGCATTTCTTGTAGAGAACACAAAATCTACTCTGTTAATGATTTTCAAGAGTATATCATCAGAGCCCTCTCCACACATGCACACAGCATGGAGACACCACTTATGAAGCAGAGCGTGCCCCTGATTTTGGACTTCCCAGCCTCTAAAACTATAAGAAATAAATTTCTGTTGTTTATAAGACAAAAAATAAAAGAATACATTAACCAGTAGCAGTGTGTACTGGGAGGTTCACTCAAAAGGTGGCCTTGATCTAATGAAGGCTAGTGTCACAGAGCGACAGGCAGGGCGGTCAGAGTGAGAGGCAGGAGCACAAGGCCACTCTGAAGTGGTACTGAATTTGAGAATGTTGTGGAAGTACCACAATGGAGGCGTGTGCAGCAGAACCTCCACACGCCTGACACCTGCACACACTCGTGGTAAGTTTGAGGCGTGTGGTGCTATGTGTGACGTGCACAGGGAAGACCCAGGAGGCCTCGCACAGCAACACGTCCTGCTGCTCCTGCTGTGGTGCTGGACAGTTCACACACGGCAGTCTGCTGGACTGTGTCCGCACCAGGCAGGAGTTGGTGGAACGAGCATACGATGCAGTCTTAGAACAGCGAAATGGAAAGTTTCCATCCGAAGATCATTTCACGCACTGAGATGTGAGAGCTCACCTTGGTGAGAATTTGCCAGGACAACGGACAGGACGAAGACGTGAGGTTGAGTCCCCCCAGCTTCCTCTGACTTAAGACCCCTTGACTTCTACCTGGGGGAGCCTTAAAGGATATGGTGTGCCCTAGAAAAAGGGCCACACTGGCGGCACTTCAGGAAGAAGCTGAAATGGCACACACAGTGATGTGAGTGGAAGCTTTTGTCAGCATTGCTCAAGCAGCAGTCTGCATGATCAGAAGTGTTTGGACACTGGCGGTGGCTGCTCTGTGCACCTCTCATAACTGCACAAATCAAATGTGACTTGTATTTGCGTTTGTTAGCAGTGTACATGAGCATTATAGTTTTAATGCAGTTTTTTCCCTTTAAGATGTGCAGACATAGTTTTGACACCCTCCATTTGTGCCATGCTTTCTTTTTTTTTTTTGTTTGTAGAGACAGAGTTTCACTTTATTGCCCTCGGAAGAGTGCTGTGGCATCACAGCTCACAGCAACCTCCAGCCCCTGGGCTTAGGCGATTCACCTGCCTCAGCCTCCCGAGTAGCTGGGACTACAGGCACCCGCCACAGCACCCAGCTATTTTTTTGTTGCAATTTGGCCGGGGTGGGGCTTGAACCTGCCACCCTCTGTATATGAGGCTGGCACCCTACTCACTGAGCTATAGGTGCCGCCCTGTGCCATGCTTTCTTTATCCACTCATCCCTTGATAGGCATCTGGGCTGTTGAGAATGATGCTGCCATGACCATGGGAAGGCAGACATCCCTCACGGATATCAACTTCATCTTCTTTTGATATACACTCGGAACTAGAATTGCTGCATCATATGCTAGTTCAATTTTTAGTTTTGTTTTTTGAGACAGAGTCTCACTCTGCTACCCAGGCTAGAGTGCTGTGGTATCACCCTAGCATGCAGCAGCCTCAAACTTCTGGGTCCAAGTGATCCTCCTGCCTCAGCCTCCTGAGTAGCTGGGACTACAGGCTCCCACAACAACACCCAGCTAATTTTTCAATTTTTTTTTTTTTTGAGACAGAGCCTCAAGCTATTGCCCTGGGTAGAATGTCATGGCGTCACAGCTCACAGCAACCTCAAACTCCTGGGCTTTAAGCGATTCTCTTGCCTCAGCCTCCCAAATAGCTGGGACTACAGGTACTTGCCACAATGCCCAGCTATTTTTTGGTTGTAGTTGTCATTGTTGTTTGGCAAGCCCAAGCTGGATTCGAGTCCACCAGCTCTGGTGTATGTGGCCGGCACCTTAACTGCTTGAGCTATAGACACTACCAATTTTTCAATATTTTAAAATAGAGACAAGGTCGTGCTCTTGCTCAGGCTGAGCTCAAATGATCCTCCCGCCTCCCAGAGCGCTGGAATTACAAGCAAAGATTTACTATGTCACCTCTGTTAAACAGCAAATCACCCCAAATACACGGACTTGTCTGGGGGATCTGTCTTTGTGCCAGTGCTGTCAGCTCTGGTTCCCTTTTCACGTCTTCAGAGTATTTTTTTTGTTTGTTTGTTTGTTTGTGGGTTTTGGCCGGGGCTGGGTTTGAACCTGCCACCTCCGGCATATGGGACCGGCGTCCTACTCCTTGAGCCACAGGCGCTGCCCCGTTCAGAGTGTATTTTAATTAACGTGGAGCAATGTTTCCTTCTTTTGTTCTTTCTTTTCAAAAAACATCTAAGATGTACATCAAAAAGGATACTCATTTTTTTTTTTTTTTTTTTTTTGTAGAGACAGAGTCTCACTTTATGGCCCTCGGTAGAGTGTCGTGGCCTCCCACAGCTCACAGCAACCTCCAACTCCTGGGCTTAAGCGATTCTCCTGCCTCAGCCTCCCAAGCAGCTGGGACTACAGGCGCCTACCACAATGCCCAGTTATTTTTTGGTTGCAGTTCAGCTGGGGCCGGGTTTGAACCCACCAGTCTCGGTATATGGGGCCGGCGCCCCACCAACTGAGCCACAGGCGCCGCCCAAGATGCTCATTTTTTAATGGAAGTTTTAAGATTGGTTTGTTACATTTCTCAAAAATCTTTTATTTGAATTATATTTAATTTATTGGTAAATTTAAGGAACACCAGCAGACTTGCTGTGTTGAGTCAGCCACTGAGAGCACCACATGGCTCCCCACGTCCTCAGGCCTTTGCAGCAGATTGGAGTGTCTTGTTCTATGTAAGGATGTGATGAATTCTCCTTAAAAGTAATTCCTAGGTTCTTTACTGTTTTAATGCTACTGTGGTGATTCCTGTTCTCTATTTACATTTTCCAACTCTATATTACTGGTCCAGAAGAGTAGTGATTTTTGTGAGATAATTGTAGTGATTTTAAAAATATGTCCACAGATTCTTTGATACTCTTGACAGATTTTTCTAATGTTGAACCATCTTTGCATTCCTGGAGTAAACCTATTTGATAATGATTTTTTAAGATATGCACTTAGGGTTGGCTATATTTTATTTATAATTTATGTCACTAGCTCATGAAAGGAGCTGGGGGGCTACCCCTTGCTTTCTGTTTTGTAAGAGAGCTTGCATAAGAAATAACTTATCATTCATGAAGATTTTTAATGGAGAATTGTTTGCATTCCACTTCAATTTTTTTCATGGACAGTGGTCTTTTGAATTTTCTATTTACTCTAGTATCCATTTGGCATTTATATTTTTACAAAAATGAATTCAATTTATTTAGGCTTTCTGGCTGCATTAGTGTACGGTCATTCATGATTCTCCCTTTATTGTTTGTGCAGTTATTTTCCATTTTTCATTCCATGTTTTCCTCACTTGCTGCTTTTCTCTTTTGTTGACAGTCTTGTCACGGGTCTGCCTGTCTTACTATATTTACAAAGTCCAGTTTTAGCTGTGTTAATGTTTTCTGACTCTAATGTTAAAGCTGTTTTCTATTTCACTGATTTCTGCTCTCATCTTTTCTTACTTGCCTCTTGTTTCTTTAGATATATTCTTTGGTTATTTTTCTAGCCTCTTGAGTTAACATGCTTTGCTCACTTCCTTTCAATCTTTATAAAACCATAATTTTTTCTCTAGGTATTGGTTTAGCTTCATCCCACAACTCCTGCTCTGTAGTACTTTACGTGTTTTACAATTTCCTTATGATTTTCTGTTAACCCAGGGGTTATTTAGTACTGAGAATTTTTTCTTCCCAGACATCTGGAATTTTTTTCACTGTTCTTTTATTTATTTTATCACATCATAGTTAAAAGATACAATCACTATTATGCTAATTATTTGAAATTTATCACATTTTCTTTTGTTGCCATCATGAGCAGTCTGGCTCCACTTTGGTTCTTTTGTTTGTTTGTTTTTGTTTTTGAGACAGAGTCTCACTTTGTCATCCTCAGTAGAGTGCTGTGGTGTCACAGCTCACAGCAACCTTAAACTCTTGGGCTTAAGCGATTCTCTTACCTCAGCCTCCCAAGTAGCTGAGAGTACAGGTGCCCACCACAACGCCCGGCTATTTTTAGAGATGGGGGTCTCGCTCTGGCTCAGGCTGGTCTCGAACTTGTGAGCTTGGGCAATCCACTCACCTCAACCTCCCAAGTGCTAGGGTTATAGGTGTGAGCCATTGCACCAGCCTAGCTCAAGTTTTTGATGTCTGGCTGCTGACAGCTTCCAAGCCTCCCCCAGCCCCTGCCCTACTTCTTCTCCTTGTGCCTATCTGGAAATGCTGGGGAGAAAGCCCAGGTGCTCCCCCATTTGGTGCTAGTGGGAAATTCAAACCATACGAGGCCCAGCCTGCACATATGAACTCTTACCCAGCCCTTAACCACAATGAAAACCTCCCCTCCCCTGCTTTCTCAAGCTTGGGAGGCCTGCCCTGTGCTCCTGGGAGACCTCAATTATGCAAACCATCCAAACTGTCATGCACTGTAGGTGTGCATGTGTAGTGCTACCAGTTCCAACATTTGAACTGACTTCTGGGTAGGGAAGTCCACCAGTCACTGCAGGTGACCATAAGAGTGGCCTAGTATGTGGACTATTTCTGTGAATAATAAGTTATATACAAAAGACACCTGTATTCTCCATGAGGTCTGTAAACAGATAATATATGTAATTCAATTAGTTTAGTAGGCCATTCGAATTCAAATATCTATGCTTACTTTTATATATTTAATCTATCATTTTATAAGTTTATTAAAAATTCTAAATACCGGGCGGCGCCTGTGGCTCAGTGAGTAGGGCGCCGGCCCCATATGCCGAGGGTGGTGGGTTCAAACCCAGCCCCAGCCAAACTGCAACAAAAAAATAGCCGGGCGTTGTGGCAGGCGCCTGTAGTCCCAGCTGCTCGGGAGGCTGAGGCAAGAGAATCGCGTAAGCCCAGGAGTTGGAGGTTGCTGTGAGCTGTGTGATGCCACGGCACTCTACCCGAGGGCGGTACAGTGAGACTCTGTCTCTACAAAAAAAAAAAAAAAAAAAAAAATTCTAAATACCATATTTAGTTATGTATTTCTTCTAGTAATTTTGTCAGTTGTAGTTTTACATATATTTTAAGAATATATCATTTAATGCACAAATATATATATAGAGAGAGAGACAGAGTATTACTGTGTAGCCCTGGGTAGAATGCCATGGCATCAAAGCTCACAGCAACCTCAGACTCTTGGGCTCAAACAATGCCTCAGCATCCTGAGTAACTTTTAATGATTTTTTAAAAATCATTCTATGTTTCTTGATTCTTTGTCCTTTTGAACTGGTGTCTAATATTCTTCTTTGTCTCTTCTGAGTTTTTAGCCTTAATTATATTTTATCTGATGTTAGAATCACTATCCCTAATTTCTTTGTTCTTATTTACCAGATATAGATCCTTTTCCATCCCTTGACTTTCAATATTTCTGCGGGGGTTTTTTTGTTTTTGTTTTTTTTTTGTAGAGACAGAGTCTCACTTTATGGCCCTGGGTAGAAAGCTGTGGCATCACACAGCTCACAGCAACCTCCAACTCCTGGGCTTAAGTGATTCTCTTGCCTCAGTCTCCTGAGTAGCTAGGACTATAGGCACCCGCCACAACGCCTGGCTATTTTTTTGGTTGCAATTCAGCTGGGGCCGGGTTTGAACCCACCACCCTCGGTATATGGGGCCAGTGCCTTACCGACTGAGCCACAGGTGCCGCCCTATTTCTGCGATTTTTCCTTTAAAATGTGCCTTTTATAAACAACATACAACAGCAGTTTCTTTTTCTTTTTTTTTTAATTTATTATTAAATCATAGCTGTGTACATTAATGCAATCATGGGGCACCATACACTGGTTTTATATACCATTTGACATATTTTCATCACACTGGTTAACATAGCCTTCCTGGCATTTTTTTAGACAGCAGCTTATTTTTCACCTAATCAATGAATCTCTGCTTTTAGATCAGTGAGTCTAACTCATTTACATTTATTGTACTGTCTGTTGTAATAGAATTACTATTTCTGCCATCTTGTTCTGTATTTTCGAATTTCTATACACTTGTGTTTTTTCTTCTTTTTTGCCTTGCCTACTTCTCTAGGGCTGAAAAGATTCTGCCTCTCTCTCCTCTTCAACTCCACACTCTCCAGGCTAAACAGCCTTAGTGCTACAAGCATAAGGAGGGGATGCACTACAGACATCCTGCATTCCAGGACCTTTGGGGGAGAAGCAAGACAGCGGGAAGAGGGTGTTGGCCGAGGCATGGTGAGCTCTACAAAGACAGGGTGGCAGTCCTGCTGCACCTGCAGCATCCCACACAGTGCCCACCTGCACACCCAAGACTCCAGTCTGTGTCACGGTGAGCAGATGAATGAATGAGTTTCTTCTGAACACACAGTTGTACCTGAGGCCCTGCCTTACTTGTGCTCCTTCCAGCTATGAGCTCAGGGTCCATCCAGGGGGCTGAGAATCCTGAGAGGAAGAGTGTGATCCCCTCCAGAGGTGGCCAGGGAGCCATCTTAGCAAAAAAGGAAACAGAGTCCCTGAGCTAAGGAGCTCACCAGGAGCCCATGAGGTGACCCCTCCACAGCTCCCCATTTTGACAAACGGGAAGCTTGATGGACAACTCCTGGCCCCATGCCCACCCCTTCCTGATAGCTGGTACAAGTATTTGCAGACTCATCCTTGGGTGCAGGGCAGAAAATGAAGACTTTGAACAGAGAGAGTTAAATGGAGAGCAGAGGCTTAAGCCCAAAGCAGTCGGTCACCCAGCCCATAGGCAGGAGCCCAGCACCATCTGGCTGGATGATAAATGGATGCTATTTTTAAAGGGAGACACTGCAAAGATCATTTCTATTTGTTTTTGTGGGGTTTCGTCTAGGCCACTGTGCCTACGTATTAATGCGACTCTCTGAGGAAGACAAACTGGAGGCGCTCGGCCCTGAACCTGCCTGATACCATCAAGTGCCACAGGGGAAAAAAATGCCACCTAATAATCTCGTGAAGGTTTTCTAAATTAAGACCAAACTGATGACCTGCAGCGTATCACCCGCATCAGCACGTCCGGCACGGGGCTCCCATCTGTCTCCCCGGACACGGAGTGAAGGCTCCAGCAAGACAGTGTCAGGAGGCGTGTATCATAGCCACGTGGCCTAGAGGGCATGGCTCTCATCAGTGGCCAGGCACGTGGGCTGAGACCACACAGACCATGCCCAGAGTCCCAGAGGACAATGGCCCAAGTTCAGGGTTCCTGAGCAGAGTGAGAGGGTGCGAGTGGGTATTGCTAGGACAGCACCTGTCTGCCCACCAGGTCCTTCTTCCTCGAGCCAAAACAAACGACTCAGGACTGGGTCCTCTGAAGGCTCAGAGGCCATGACTGTACCAGCCTCTGTGCCCCTGTGCTGTGCTCCAGCCAAATGTTGACCACATTCAGGGCACAGTGGCTCCCATCCAGGCCCTGCTCTCCAGGCAGAGACAAGCCCAGGGCCATAGGACCCAGAGAGTCTGTAAGCCATGGGACCAGAGGGGCAAGACCACCACTGGCAAGGGGAACTTGTAAGTAAGGCCAGCACTGGGGGAGGAGGGAAGCTAGCTCAGGGCTAGGGGCCTGCTGCAAAGGCCCTGCTGTGCAGGAGACAGGGTGACCTGCTACACAGGTGCCTGAGCCCGGGACTTGGGGCAGCCCCCCTGACACTGGCCCCACAGGAAACTGGGGTGTGTTTGCTACCCATGGGTGCTAGGTGGAGGGTTGGGGGACAGTGGGGGCTGATGGACCCTGCTCCTGTCGTCACCAGAGCCCTTCCCATGAGGCAGAGCAGCTCACTGCCCTCTCCCCAAAGAAGCCTCCCAGCCTCCAGGTGCCCAGCACCTGTTCCTTTTCTCCTAAGGGGAAGCTCAGGGCTTAGAGATCTTGGCTCCAAACCCCACAGAGCCTCTCTCGACCCAGCTGGATGCACAGGGCTCAGGTGTTCGCAGAACAGCAGGCAAAGGTATCCTTCCATGTGGGAGCAAGTGACAGCAAGCAAAGACCAGGCACCAGGCCCGGGGGCCAGTGGCACCTGAGGCCTCAGTCCACCCTCCAATCTCCAACATGGGTCTGGCATGTCCAAGCAGGGAGGCCAGGTGCCATGCCTGTAGCTCTGGAGGTCTAGGGTCAGCACCTACATCTTCACCCACCTAGAAGGGAACCCCCAGGATGCAAGCCCTGGGAGGCAGGTCAGCACCTAAGGGTGGGACAGCAGAGGTGGGACAGCAGAGGTGGGACAGTGGCCTCCCTCAGGAGGCCTCTCAAGGCCCCCATACTGGAGAGCTCAGGGGCTGGGGCTGCTCCTAACATCCTGCCCCACACCCCAACCCAGATCCCCCCTCAGCAGATCAATAGCTTTGGAAATCTGAAAAGAGCCCAAACAAAGAAGTGGGCTTGTAAGTATCCAGCTTGTATCAGCTGATAAATGGTCCCCTCTTTAAGGGACTTATCTCTTTAGGACTTGCGGGATGAGGGATGGCGTCATTTGTCCTGGCGGCTCGTCTGGGCCAGCCAAGCCGGATCTATTTAAAAGATAGTGCGATACTGTCGACAGCAATAGACAGGGTAATTGCAGAGCGACTGCTGGGGTATAAATTACATGGCTCTAAGTGGTGGAGTGGCCGGGGAGAGTGGAGAAATTCCTGACAATTTACTCGTCCCTCTGCCCCGCCACCAGCTTATCACGGGCCAGCAGAAGAAATGCGCTCCGGGTGAAAAAATTAAGTATTGATCAAATTAACAGTTTTTACTGATCTTTTTAAGGGAGAAAAGGCGTGCAACAATTAAATTTAGAACACAAAGGACGGGGCAGGATAACTCTTGACCCTGTGTGGCAAAGTCTGTGACACCAACAAGCAGGAAATATAGTCGGGCAGGACACCATCCATGGGAGATTTACCTGATGGAGAGTGGCCACTTCTTGGCCCATCTCCAGGCGCCCAGCTACAGGGAGGGACGCCTTGGGGATCTCCGCACCAGCACAGGCCAGCTGAACTGGTGGCCAGGTTGACTGCCCCTTCCACTGTCCCCAGGCCCTCTCTGAGCAGACTCCCTCCTCCTTCAGGACAAGGCAGAAGGCAGGATGGCCAAACAGGGCTCCATAGGTCACCAGACCACAGCACAGCATGGAAGTCTTCCTGTAGGCAGAGGAGGCAGGACCCAACACAGCCCGAGTTTCATCACTCGGAACCCCGGACAGAGGCTGAGCACCCCCAGCTCCAGCTTCCCCTCAGGAGAAGAGGGCGCTCATGGGCCTAGCTCCCAGGGGGAGTGTGGGGTATACCAGGGAGCCCCCAGCGTGGGGTGGCAGTGGTGGTTGTTATTATTTTGGGTCCTTTTTTCTATCTCCTTTTCAAAAATTTGGTAATGTGGATCTATGGTTTAATCATTTTAAAAGATGTTTAAGTTCTAGAAAGTTCACACCTTCATCGTGTGTCAAAGGAGGACCCTCTGGCATAGATGGGAAAGTTCATTTCTGCACATGCCCACCTGGCCACTCTACTGCCCCATTCCCACCATTCCCAAGCAGGATGGACACAAGGCTCATTCACCCAGGATGGAGCAGGGCACTGGGGAGGCCCACAGAAGCCAGGGCCCACCTGGGCTCACAGGGCAGGAGACACCACACTCCAGTACAGGAAGGCCACATGGCCCCGGCCACACCTGCTATAAGAGTCCTTCAGTCGCCTCTTTGTACAGAAACCACTGCAATCCTGAGTGCCTATTGGACAGTGACAGTGAGCACCAGGACAGCTCCCAACACCCAGCAGCACCCCCCCCACACCACCATTCTTCCATATCTCAGGCTGAGAAAGGCATCACAGCCCTTTGCCCCACTGGGATGGCAGGTCTGTGCCTCCCCGGCAGTCACAGCTGGAGCTGCCCCTGTGCCAGGCTTGCTAGTGCTGGGCACTGCGAGCCCACGGACACCTTCAGAAGGTGGGGAGGGGGTGCTCTGAGGAATTGCCACTGGTGCGTAATAGTGTCAAACGTCAGATAAGTAATGGCACCAAGCAGGGTTTGGCCCGGCTGCTGCCCTTCCTACCAGGATAAGCCTGTCTAGGACCCTGGACTTCAATGCCCTGAGAGGGCAGCAGCACAGCTGCAGGGCCTAGCCAGGCAGGAAAGAGTGCTGGGGTGGGAGCCCCCATACAGGCACCACCTCTGCAAGCCCACCTGTGGTCCACTGGGGCCCTTTGTCTCATCTTCTCCCTTGTCCTGTCAGAGGAGAGTCCCACCCAGAGCCCCAGACTGTTCTTCTCTGTGGTCCAGACTCTGAGCATCCCTCAGAACCAAGAGTGACTCCCAGGTCGCCACCAGCCCAAGACCAGGCTGAGCTTAGTGGGTACCAGCGGGACAAGAGTGGCTGTTCTGCCTCTGCAGCCGGCCCCTGCTCCTGGGCTGGGCTGACATGCACACGGCGACGGAGGGTAGAGCTGGAGGCCTGCTCAGGGAGTCTGGGGCCACTCCCAGGCCACCCACAGGGATCACCATGTCTGGGGCCACTCCCAAGCCACCCCCAGGGCCACTCTTGTGGCCAGCCCACATGGTATCTCCACGTCCTCCAAGGGGCTGCCATGCTCCCCTGAGACTTGCTGTTCCTGAGAGAGGCAAACCTTCCCCTCAGGCCATCCGTGCCTCACACACTCCCACTATGCACTCCCTGCAAACGGGACCCATGCCCAGCAGCCAGGAGGCCTTGGGTGGTGGCCCAGGCAGGACCTCAGCAGCACCACCCTGCACAAAAGGCCACTGTGCCCAGCTCTGGTCTGCAGTGGGGCCTGAGCCTGTGAGAACTGGGGCTTGTCCACAAACCACATGTCCGGGGTGATGTCCAGGAGATAGGTGGCTGAGTCCAGACTGAGGGGCAGGGAGCCTGCCCATGTCCTACATAATTCCATATTGTTGGGAAGCTTTATTACTACACATCGTGGTTTGTTTTGTTTTTGAGATAGAGTCTCATTCTGTGCTCTAGGTAGAGTGCCGTGGCATCACAGCTCACAGCAACCTCAAACACCTGGCTCAAGTGATCCTCCTGCCTCAGCCTCCCAAGTAGCTGGGAATACAGGTGCCACCACCACAACTCCTGGCTAGTTTTTCTATTTTTGGTAGAGACAGGATGCTTTTTTTGCTCAAGCTGGTCTTGAACTCTTGAGCTCAAGCAATCCACCTGCCTCGGCCTCCAGTTTTGTTTAATTAAAAACAAATAGGCCAGTGGGAGGCTGAGGCAAGAGGATCACTTAAGCCCAAGAGTTTGAAGTTGCTGTGAGCTGTGACACCATAGCACTCTACTCAGGGCAACAGCTTGAGAATCTGTCTTGAAAAAAACAAAAACAAATAGGCCAAGCATGGGCAACAGAGAGAGACCCCATCTCTAAAGGGAAAAAAAATAATAATAAAGAACAGAAAAGGAAAGAATATGTATTTACATGCATATTGATGAGATGTGATGTATAGTGATAGTAGTGATGAGAAACAGCACAAAGTACCCAACACACCTTCCACCCACCTGCCCCTCGTGATGCCTGGGGTGGGCCGTGTGAATCTCAGAGATGCATCCCTCCCTCCACCTCACGGCCACCCCCAACCCTGACCAGTGCTTGCCTGCAGCCCGTTTCTACAGGACAGCTTATTCCTCTCAACGTGTTCTCTTGGGTCCAACCGTAGTTGCTCCACTCAGGGCTGGGCCACACCCCCTGCCATCAGGACACCTGCGTGTTTCCAGTTTCCAGCTGTGTCATTTTCAAAGTGAGACGTCCTTAGAGCAGACGGACAGAGGGAGACAGAGAGAGAGAGACAGTGGGACAGAGAGAAAGATAGGGAGAGAGATACAGAGAGACAGACAAGGACGAAGAGAAAGAGCCACTCTCAGAGCATGCAAGCTCATGAGCAGCTCACACTGTGCACTCTGCAGTGTCCCTGCATTATGGCTAACCCCCCCACTCCAACTACCAGGCCACCAAAGCTCAGAGAGGGGACAGCCCCTCCCCAAGACCCCAGGTGCCAGACAGCTGCTGTAGGTCTAGGGTCCCCCGTGGGCATCTGAACACCCCTGGCATCCAGGCAACACTTGGCCCCACTCAGAAGACGCCTGCAGGCCACAGTGTGATACTAGACCATGTCCTCTGTCAGAGGTGCTGCTCAGGGATCCCCTCACTGCTCTTGCACCCCTCCTCCCCACCCACCCCTGCCAGGGTGGGGACCTCCTAAATTCTAACCTAGCAGGCCCCAGCGTGAGGCCAGTCCTGAGAGCCTGTCCAGGGTCCCCCACTCTCCAACTTCACTGCACCCCACATGTTGGCCCCTGATACAGGCCTAGCACACACAACTGCCAGTGGGGCTGGACCCCTCTCCCAGGCTAGAAATCCGCACAGCGAGGACCAAGCTCCTGCCGACTTCAGGGCCCTAAAACCCACAAACCCCACACAGGTTGTGCCCCCCTGGATGCCTGGTCCCCAGATCTCCTTCAGAAATAACTGAACACAAACGATGGCTGTCCCTAAATGGTGCCAAACCTCCGAGGGGCTCAAACCCAGGGTCTGTGCTCCCACAGACCCTCCGTCTAGCTCAGGCCAAGTGGCTTCAAAAGTGGCCCAAGGCATCATGGTCCATTGTCCTCAACAAAATCAAGGACATTGAGGGGACTATCTTATGGGGGAAGGTGGCAGGAAGCCTCAGGCCTTTGGAACCACAGCCTGGGGCCCCTGTAAGCCCTGGGCCTGTTCCACAGGAAGACCTGGAGGGTGCCCTTCAGGAGCAAGGCCATGCCAGGCCAAGCCAAGAGCCGTGGGTGACACAGAAATGTGCTCCAGGGAGGAGCCCCCAAGCCCAGCCACCCCTCTCCCCTGCTCAGGCGAGGAGGTGACAGGGCGAGAGGAAACGGGAGACACACAGATCCAAGATCCCGAAAGTGGCACTTTGGGAAGATCCCTGCAACCATGGCCTGAACAAACAAGTGGGGCCCCACCACACACTGCTGGGAGCAGTTTAGTGAACGGGACAGATTTCAAAACCACCCTCCCGTGCAGATTCCTGGGCAGGGTAGGGGGCAGGTGAGGGCCAGGACCCCCACTCTGATTCAGGAGCTACTTCAACGCATCTCCTCAGAGCATAGGCTCGCAGGAGTGATGTGACCCCAAACAACAGGGAGGCAAAGGGAATTGGAAATACAACAGGGAGAGAGAGGAGGCCGTGCTCACAGGCTACGCATCCCTCAGGAGACAATTCTTAAGCGTGAAGAATTGCTGTCGCTGGGCCCTTCCAGAACGCAGCCTCCTACGTTTGATGCCTCTTCTCTGCATAGTAATGTGTCTTTAAAAAAAAAAAAAAGAGCCACTGATATATGTTACAAGAAGTGTATCTCTTTCACCAAGACAGAACATTTTAATTCCCCGACACCTTTTAGTGATTGCTTCAATTTCCGAAGATTTTGATAAAATCATGCGGTTTAAGAGTCGCAGGCTGGAGCGCCAGCGCGGGCAGCACGTAATGAAAGCTCCAGTTTCACAGCCTCCATCTGACACAGCCCAGCACCGGGGGCTAATAAACGCCGCGTGATAAATGTTGGAGCCACAATTGTAAAAATATACTTGTAATTGGGTTAATATGCCTTAAAATACTACCCATCAGTTATCTTTCTCCCTGCTCTGCAGCGTGCACAGGGTATGGGTGGGGGCAACACACAGCCCCCTCACTCCTGCCTCCCGGCTGGCAGATTCTCAATCCCCTGAGCCAGTGAGTTGGGCGCTGGGGGCACTTGGCTGGGGATCGAAAGCACACAGAACACACGGGGGTCTGTCGGTAGGGGGGTCCTGTTGGTGGGGTGTCCCATATGGCCCCAATGGCAGGGAACTAGTGGCTCCCTCCCAGGTTGGGGTGCCTGCTCCTGCCTTATGGGTCTGGAGAGACCTGCAGCATGCTCCCCTCTCACAGCCCCCCACCTCCACTGCCCTCCAGGGGCACTGTCCCAGAAGGCTGGGACCCCAGAGATCAGAGGAAGCAGGGTGCTAGTGAGGCAGGGTAAGGGGAGATGGAATTGAGAGCAAGGGGGCTTTGTCTCCTCCGCCCTGAGGGTCCAGCAGGCACAGGGCCAACTGCAGGGTGATGTGGCTCTGCCCTGGAACAGCAGCCAGGGATGCACCAGGCCCAGCCTGCCTCCTCCTTTCGTCCCCTTGTAGGAGCCGTGAGGCCACAGCATGTCCTCTGCAGCTGCTAAGAATCTGGAGCAGGCCCTCAGGACCTCGGCCATGGCCTGGCCCCACTGGTGTCCTGTACATGTCTGTGGGCTCGGTGATCAGGTGGGTGAAGGGCTGGCAAAATAGATCCCTCTCCATCCTCCCCTTCTCTCTCTCCTTTCCTTCTTCCTCCTGGAAGGAGACATGGTTCTCCCAGGGGGCCCCACACCCACACTGAACCACCCTGGTGTGATGGCAACGTAAATTATCCACTCCACCTTCTGGGCCTGGAGGCAGCCCTGGAGGGAGGGCCATCACCCATCAGGTTGGGGGGGTCAGTGCCAAGCCACCACATGCCCAGGACACCCTGCTCTACCACCCCAGACTCCACCAATGTACCACCCCTGAGCCCCCTGCTTTGTCAGCCCACAGTGCTCCCCAACATGCCATCCCTGAGCCCCCTGCTCTGTCACTCAGGGTGCCCTCTAATCTACCACCCCTGAGCCCCCTGCTCTGTCACCCAGGGTGCCCTCTAATCTACCACCCCTGAGCCCCCTGCTCTGTCACCCAGGGTGTCCTCTAATCTGCCACCCCTGAGCCCCCTACTCTGTCACCCAGGGTGCCCTCTAATCTACCACCCCTGAGCCCCCTGCCCTGTCAGCCAGGGTGCCCTCTAATCTACCACCCTTGAGCCCCCTGCTCTGTCACCCAGGGTGCCTCTAATCTGCCACCCCTGAGGCCCCTGCTCCGTCACCCAGGGTGCCCTCTAATCTGCCATCCCTGAGCCCCCTGCTCTGTCACCAGGGTGCCCTCTAATCTGCCACCCCTGAGCTCCCTGCTCTGTCACCCAAAACACATCGCTTGTGGCATCACCCTGTCCTGTGAGAACCTGCGTGCACTGCCCCCTATCCTCTGGGGGCAAGCTATGTGCCAACAGATAGTGCAGGTGTCCTGGGACTGCCTTTGGAGGCCACAGTCTGGAAGGAGGTGCCAAGGGGCTCAAGCCTCCTAGACCACCAAGTAGAGGCCCTCCAAGGCCCTGGACACCTGTCCCCTCATGAACCCCTAGGATGAGCCGGACAAGGGCTGCCCAGGCCTCCAGACTGCTGTCCTCTGGGCCTCACCTGTCAATAGGACCTGAGACCCTTCCCCACTCCACCCTCCCCCAGAGTGGAGGTGGTGGTGGGATCAGCTGGGAGGCTCTCCAGACCTGTCCCACATGACCAACCCCTGCCATGGCCTGGGCTAAGGGTGGATAGGCAGGCCTGGGACCTCCCGGGGGACCTCAAGCACCACGGCAACCCTGACACCCACCTGGGTCCCCACCAGAAGAAATCACATGTTCTTAGGCACTGCTTTCTGTGGGCCTTCCCCCCACACTCCAGTCCTATGATGGGGACACCAGACAGTAGGCCTTGATCTTCCAGCCATGCCAGCCCACAAGGGTATCCATTCGCCCTTCCATCCACACAGGCCCAGGCTGAGTGGGCAGCAGAGGAGCGCCATGTGACCCAACCCACCTTCCCCAGGTCCAGCCCTGCTCTCGTCCCCAGGCCTGTGAGGACTGCTCCCCTCCCAGGCATACTGTACCTCTTCATCGTCTGTCTGGAAAGTCTGCAGGACATGCTCCTTCTCCATCTGCAATACCCCACCCTCGAGGCCCACCAGGGTGTCCATTCCCCAGGAGCAAAGTGTCTCTCCCAGCCTCCTGTGCCACCTACTTCTGGGCCGTGAGCTCCCTGAATGGCAAGGATGTGCCTTTCCTGGGGCTCTGGGCTCTGGCAGGGTCTGACACGTGGGCCACCTGCCCTGAAATGCCGGATGGAGCCAGGTGGTTTGGCAAATCCACCTGCCTGGTGAGATGGCAGGTGTAGCCTTGCGGGGCTGGTCGGCACTCGGGTCTGCAGCCCCACCCCAGGGCCAAGCCTGCCTCGGGGCAGTGTGGTCCTCACAGAGGCTGCGCCAAGGCTGGGTACAGGGGGGGGTGTAATTGGATAATTCCATTTTAAGAGATCAGGGGAGGAAGGCCCTCCGGGGCTGAGCCCCCACATCCCAAAATTGCCTCCAAATGAAAGTCTGTTTAGCAGCTATGGGGGGAGGGGGTGGGGGTGACAGCCCCTCTGTCAATTCCCAGGCCAGGAAGGAGATGACAGGCTGGGGTCTCTGGCCCACACAAAGACTGCGGCAAATGAAATGGTATTTGCCTGTTTATGTGAAGAGTGATGAAACTTTAAATGAATCGCTGACCTTTCTGGAATGACAGGTGACCCGAGAGATATCTGAGGTGGGTATCGGCAGCAGCCTCGAAAATTGCTCCTGCTGCCCGAAAATAAACAATAAGAGACCAAATGTGGTTTGAAAAAATTGACTGCCTTCACCATGGGGGTGGGGGGTGGCAGGGGAGAAAGTGGGTGATCTCCAGCCACGGCTGACAGCTCTCCCCTCCCTGCACAGGAGCCAGGGAGCCAGGCATGGCAATGTGGGCGCAGTAGCCCCAGGTCCCAGGGATCTTGGCCCATCCACCATAGGGAAGGAGGCACCACTGAGGACCCACTGCCCACGGGGGCCGGAAGGAGATGGGGAACCATCTAGCCAGGGTCCTCATGGTGACAGCCCACCAGGGCAGCAGTTCTCACAACCCCAGGGATGTCCCGTCCTCTAGCCAGGCCAGCCTCTGGGTGCCTGGGTCCTGGGAGCCCACGCACCTGGTTGCCTCACCTCCATTTTTCCTGTCTACTCAATGGCCTGGATGTGAACAGTGTGGGACACTGAGCTCCCCTGAGGGGAAACCCAGATCCCAGTGACATGAGGAAGCAGGGTCTATGGGAACCACCACATGCCTCAGTTTCCCTAGGGTGACATGGGATGGCAACAGCCAGGAGGGCGACCACGTCACTCCACACAGCAGGAGGCAGGGCCAGAATGGAGCCAGGACCTGCTGAGGTGCCCTCCAGGCCAGCAACAGGAGCCGCCTTGCTCTGAAGGCCCACACAGCTTGGCAGCATAGCTTTGGGAGTCTGAGGGTGGCCCCTGGAGCAGCAGGCCCTGCAGCACAAGTTCACAGAGCCGGGACTTATGGCCCTGAGGCAGGTGCCCCAGCCTGCTGCATGCTCTCTCTCAAAGTGGGGGTCAAGAATGCTTCTAGCTGTCCCAGACTCAACCCAGCAGGCCAATCCCAAGGAGAGGAGGTTTGTAGAATAGGAAGAGATGCCAAAATGTGTCCCAGAGTACCCCGGCGTGTATCACCCTAATGGATGGTCAGAGCCCTGAGCAGTGTCACCTGCCAGAGAGAGCAGCAGGCAGCCTGTAGCCATCGACACAGGGCTGCCGCCAGCCACTACCTTGCGGGCTATCAGAGATGAGAGGGGCTGTGGCTACCTTGGGGCTGCCAGGCCTGAACAGGTAAGCCAGGCCAACATGCTCCCTCCTTGGCAACAGTTCACAGCATGGCCACCAAGATCCCTCCCCCCAGTTCCCCTGTGAGCCCACAGCCAAGCTAGACCCCTGAAGTGTTCAGCAGCTCAGACAGGCCCCCAGTCCTGCCCACCCCACACTCTAGGAGCCCCCAGGGAAGGTCCTGTGCCTGGAGAAAGGGCCTGGCTGGCAACCTAAGAGGCTCCCAGGTGGGGGGGGTAGCAGCGTCCCACCAAGCGCCATCTAAGGACCCAGACACGGTTCTGCCTACCTGGGGGTGCTGCAACACCTGAGCTGAGGGTGTGAGACCAGAGTGGGGGATCTGTACCAGGACAGGGCCTTGGAGTGAGGGCCTCAGCGTGTGGGGCTAGGGTGTGCTGTGGCCAGGTCCCAGGACTCCCAGGTCAGCACACACCCACAAGGGCGCATGGGGTCCTGCTTGGGCCCTATGCCCCCAAGCCCCCGACTCCTCTGCAACTGGCTGCAACCTCCTCTTCTCTGGTGGGCCCCAGCCCTCCTCGGGAACCCCTCCCATGCCCTGCTATGTCTCCTGCCCTCAAAGTACCTGACATAGTCATCCCCCATGCCCCCTGGAATGGGTCACTGCTGCCGCTGCCCGAGATGAACCCCTGAGTTCCCTGCCGCAGAGGAACTCAACTATGCTGGGCTGCCACCCTGGCCGCTCCCTCACTTGGCCCTCTAGCCAGATGTCAGTTCCCCTGCAGCCATGTCACCCACCCATGCCTCCCTCTGCTGGGGAATGCTGCTATTGGACACAGCAGGTCCCTCTTTCACAACACCCTCCCAGCCACCGGCACCACCCAACCAGTCCTGATCACTTCTGCATCAGTGCCCTCTCTTGCACCGCAGCCTAATAAGCCGCCCTTAGGCCGCAGCCTAATAAGCCGTCCTGGCACATGCGCCACATCCAGACACACAGCCACAGGGCCAGCTCCTCTCCCCTCTGCTGCCCACGCCCCACCTCACAATGCCTCAACCACAGAAGCTCAGAGGCTGGGGCTGCTCCAAGTGAACCAGACATCGTCACCTGCACAGACATTTATGGTTGACGCTGGCTGTTGGCTGGGTCCTCAGCGGCAGCTATATCCACGAGCCTCAGGAGCAGGTGCCCCACAAAGTCCAAGAAAGCAGTCTCACTTACCACAACCCAGCCTGGAAATCACCCAGCTTCACTCCCAGCAGAGTTCCAGTCAGGGGCCCAGGACCTCACCTTGGAGGGGTATGGAAGGCCCGGGGGAGAGCGCGCAGGGATGGGTGTTGCTGCAGCCACTTCTGAAAAATGTCATCTGCCGTCATCTGCCCTCTGACAACAATTTCTATCCTCCCATGAGAAAAAAACTTCCCTCCAAGTTTTACCCCAGCCCCCACAGCACCAGCTCAGCCTCCGCTCAAGGTCCCATCAGAGAGATGCTGTCCTAGAGTGGCAGAGTGACCAGTGGTCTTAAACACCTGACCTCAAACGATCCTCCTGCCTCAGCCTCCTAGAGTACTGGGATTACTAGTGTGCTTTCTTTGTTTTTTAAGCAGTATTATTGTGATACAATTGGTCTACAAGTGAACTATGGTGGGGCTGCTATCAGAAATTCTCTCAAAACCTGAGTTTCCTGTGATTCTGATCTGTTTACGCCATTAGATAAAAGTCACAATACTGATCAAGATAAACTCTTCTCCATCTTGGACTCCTGGGGGGCTGCTCAGACAGCAGAGACAGTGCTGGAAGATTGTAGAAGCTCTGTTGCTTGATGGGAAGGACCGGGCCACATGCTCCACTGCCAGAGTCCACATCACTGCCACATCACTCACATAGGGGGTCATAGTGTCTTTGCTCTGTGTCTGGCTCATGTCACGTAGCATGTCCTTGGTTTATCCTGTTGTTGCAGCTGGCAGGACTCCCTCCTTTTTCGGGTTGGCTAATATTCCATCACACGGGTAGACTACATTTCACCATCCCACTCTGCCGGCGGGCACAGCCTGCATCCACCTCTCAGCTATTGTGAGTGAGGCTGCTGTGAACGTTCGAGTCCCACTTTCAGTTCTTTTAGGTCTATGCCCAGAAGGAACTGCCAGCTCATACGGCAATTCTAATTTTTCAAGGAAACGCCACTGCCCCATCTTACATTTCCACTAACAGTGGACAAGGACTCCAGTTTCTCTGCGACCTCACCCATCCGTTTTCTGGGTTTTAGCAGCAGCATCCTAATGAAGGTTTCCCCACTGCTCCATCACTATGGGCATGTTCACCCCCCCAGGAGGTGGGGACACCTGTACACTGGACTCCAGGTCATTCACCCACTTTCCTTCAGTCTTCTTCTCTGGACCCACACCCCACATGACAGCCTTTCATCTGCAGGTGCTTCTGGAAATATTTGTCATAACTCTGATACTCCATTCACTAAGGTGACGACCACCAACTTACCCACAGAAGTGACTGTCCAGTCAGTGTGGAGTTTCCAGGCATCTGTCTCAGCCATGTTTGCTTGGCAACTGGTTTGTGACCTCCACAAGGCCACACACACCCTGCATGGATGAATCTCCTGATCCATACGGGTCACATGGAAACCAGGCCATGCCAGGCCTCAGCTCCTCAAGGAGGACAGAGGCTGCTGACAGAGGCCCCAGGGCCCCACTTGGCTCCCTTGCCACAACCAGCCTCTCTGGTCTCCTTAATGTGCTCTCCCCAGATCCTCACCCTGGCTTCTGGAGAGAAGGCTGGTCCTGGAGCCACCACCCTGGGATTTCCTTCCCAAGGGGCTATGACCTGAAGCTGTGTGAATCTGTAGTTTCCGTAGGCACCAGCTCAGTGAGGTTCAATGGCAGGTGGCCTGTCTATCCCCAGGGAGGGCCCAGTGGGTGAGATACCCAGATAGAACAAGACCAGGTCAGCCAGGGGCCCAACCCCAGCAGAACCCTCCAACAGCGTACAGAAGGTGCAGAGTAAAGGCTCCAGTGTGGTCCTGACAGATTCAGACCCACAAGCTGGACACAGTGGTCTGCAGGGGAGGGCACCAGTGCTGGGGAAGTCAGGCAGGTAGAGTCCAGGAGGCCGGGCTCCTGAAGGGACATGCGGGCACAGGATAGGGGCACATAAGCTTCCCCAGGCCTGAAGACAAGGCGGGGCCCAGACAGGTGCTGGGTCCCCTTAGTCCTCAGAGGGAGTAGAGAGAGGAAGCCGGAAAGGGCCGGAAAGGGCTTCCTCTTTCCACTGGGTTGGGGGGGGAGGTGGCAGCAGACCCGAGGGGGATAGGCCTGTGGTCAGTTCTGGCTTGAATCCATCCAGTCCTGCCCTGGCAGAGCCCTCAGCTCCCCAAGAGGCAGCAGAAGCCTCTGCTCAGGGATCCCCAGGGCTGGCACTGCTGTCCAAACCCCTTTCCCAGGCTCTCACAGGCCCTCCCCAGCCTCACCTGGCCAGGTGGGAAGGCCATGGGTGGGCAGGGCCTGACGCCCTCTGCTGCTGCCAGCATCTGCAGCCACAGCCTGTTCATCAGCCCTGTCCTTCACCCGTCCCTGCTCCTCGCCTGAGGGAAAGCCATTTGGACCTGCCCGAGCTGAACAATACAATATTTCTGTTGAGCTGTGAAGTTGATTAATAATTTGGAAATGAAATCAATATGGGCTCTGCCGCTTGTTCCTGGTGTATCCTATGCACGTGGCGTAGGCTGAGAGGCCACCAGCTTACAGGACAGAGGTTACAAGGCACCAGGGATGGGGCCACATGGCCTCAGAGACTAGGCACGTCGGAGGAACAGGGGTGGGGAGATGGGCAGCCCAGGCCAGGCCAGCTGGTGAGTAGGAGTCACGGCTGCTGCCAAGGTCCAGGCCTGGTTTCCCTCTCAGGAGCCCAGGAGGCTACAGAGCAAGTTCCCTGCAGTGATTGTCCACCCCTACCTGGGTCCCCACACTCCAGGATGCAGAGCTTGGGAACCCAGGGTCCTTCACCCTCCCTCCAGCTCCAGAGGCCTCAATATCCACATTCTCCATCTCCCAGCAAGCCCCAGGGCCACCCAGATCCGACACCTGCCCCAGGGCCTCCCTTGAAGCCAGGCCTTTCACTGACGCCATGTGGGTAAATGGCTCAGCCACTGCAGCTCCCCTGAGCTCGTGGTCACATCTGGCCTCCTGATCGTCACACTGAGCTCCCTGCCAACTCGTTTTTATCTTTCCTAACATGGCACTCGGGACAGTGGGGCCTGTCCACAGATATCCTCAGACCCTCCTTGCCCCACCTAATGTGCTGTATCTCCCATAACCCAACCTGCAGGAGCCCAGGGGCAAGGCTTCTCCATGCTGTTCCCTCCTCCTGAGGACCCCCCAAACTGCTGGAGGGAAGA
This sequence comes from Nycticebus coucang, assembly GCF_027406575.1. NCBI lineage: Eukaryota > Metazoa > Chordata > Mammalia > Primates > Lorisidae > Nycticebus > Nycticebus coucang. The sequence goes on along the minus strand of NC_069802.1, from coordinate 38,072,046 downwards.
CCTGCCCACCCCTCAGGACCTCAAGTTCGGGCAGGTGAGCACCAAGGAAACAGATACTTGGACAATGTGGCACAGAGGGTGAGGCTGCAGAGATGGGACCTGGGAAGCCAGGGGGCCCACCTTTGGGCAAGAACAACAAGAGACACCCCAACTCTGGGGGGAGGCCCAGGGCCTGGAACAGGGAGGGCAGTGGGGAAGCCTGAGTGGGGGGAGCAGCAGAGATACCAGGCAGAGAAGTGGGATTGGGAGGGATGCCCCAGAACAGGTAGGCAGTCCTGAGCTGCAGGAAGGAGATTTAAGGATGTCCCAGGCTTGGTGGCCATTCCACTGTCTTCATTGGGCCAAAGAGGCAGCTATGACCATAAACCTGGTGCTGAAGGAGCATTTCCCAGGCCCATCTCCAGTGGACGGCTCTATCCCAGTACCACGGCATCCTGACATCCCAGCCCAGCCTGCCCATCAGGGTCGATGCCCTGCCCCACCCTTGCACAGAAGCCCTACCCTGAATGCCAGCCCTCGACCCCCAGGCTGGGCTCCAGCTGCCCACCCTCCTGCTCCCTGCCCCATGGATGCCCCCACAGTGCCCATAAGGACTGGACTATGTGGAGAGGGAGTGGACCACATGGCCTTGGACCCTGCCCAGTGATTTGGGCAGATCCCTGAGGCACCTCACAGAACAGAACCCCCAGGCCACACTGGGGACAGTCTCCATCACCTGGCACAGACAGGGTAGGGAGCGGGAGACACCCTGATGCCTCCTCCCTCATACAGGCAGCTGGGCTGCGCTGGCCTCCGCCACGCATCCTGCTCAGCAAAGTCCATGGAGCACAGGGCAGGCTGTGGCGTGGTGGGGTTCTGCCCCTGGGCCCTGAGAGACCCCAGGCCATGCTTTGGTGTTCAGCAGTTAGTCTGCCCCCAGGAGGTCCCTTGTGCCAGAGACCAGCTCTAGAACCCAGAGTCAGGCTGTAAAGGGCAGCTCAGGCCTGGCCCAAAGGCTCCTTACCAGCTCTCAGGGCAGAGCCCCAAACTGTCTGTGGCTGATACAGCTGCAAGGCCATTCCTGAGCATGGCTGGTGCATGAGAGGACAGGCAGCCTCTCTGGCCGAAGCCTCACCTGTCCCCACCTAGCCCAATACAGCGGGGCACTGAGGCCCTGAATCTTGAGTCCGTGGTCTCTGTCCACTCAGGAGACCACAGGCTAGCAAGGAGTGGTGAGGGCCTCCTGCCCCTGGCCATGCCAGAGACCCTCGGCCCAGGCTGAGAAGGTGGTCCCTTTGCCAGTGTGTGGCAGCAAACAGCAGGCACCGTCAGAGAGAAGAAACGACTCCAGCCATGTGGCCACGTCGTCCGCTGACAAGCTCCCTGAGAGCCAAAGTGCCTTGACCTGCGCCAGGCTGGGGGTGGTTTTATAGGCGCCATTGACCAGCAGCATTGATCTCCCAGAATGTATCGCACAAATCATTTTGCACTAAACTGCGGAATCGATGGAGAAATCTCCCGGAAAATTTATATTAAAAGTCTCTGTTTGCCTAAATGAGTTCCCTGTGCCCATATTGAATATTTGGCTGATGAATTGAATGGGTTTAAATTTGAACATTGCAGACCCATTAAAGAATGAATTCTTAAATCAAACCCTGCCATTTATGATTGAAATGAGATTTCCTCCACGATGGACCAGCCTCTATATAAATCAGCTGTGCGTTTTATACCGAACCATAAACAAGATATAATTCTTTTAAATACACAACAGGTGCCTTAAATCTTTTGATGCATCTTGTATTTATCTGAAGTGTGGATTGCTGTATTTACACCGGGTTGTGCGGGGAAGTGAAGGTTAAAGTTGCCACACTCCTGGGTCCCATCACCCAGAGCCTCTATAGAAGCCAGCAGGGGGCCAAGACAAACCCAGATTCAGGGCGCCACCAGAACTCTCAAGGTGAGCTCAGTCCCATCTGACATACACACTGACTTGCACTCACACAAAGTACCAGACACACAGACTCACACAAGCCCTCCTGCATGCACACACGCTTGTGCACACCAGATCTGTATGCTTGCACTGACACACACATCACCCACATGAGCATGAACGTGAACAAGTGTGTGCACTGTCGCACATTTACACACACAGGGCAGGTTCACAAATGCACACATGTACACACCTGCACAATAGGTGGCCCATGAGCAGGCCATGTAAGCACACTCACGTGCAACCCCAGAGGCCAGGGCTCACACACACTCACAAAACACACACACTGACACACACAAGCACACGCACAAGGCAGATGACCAGACACACACACCCACACCCCTGCACAAATTCCCCAACACACACGTGCACACACACATGCACACAAGCTTGCACAGCACACACGTGCTCATATGATGTGCATACACCTGTGCCTGCACCTGCACACACACGCCCTTATCTCCCAGCCCTCCCCAGCCCCGATAGCACCCCCACCGGCAGTACAAGCTACTCTAGAAAACAGAAAACAAGGAAGCCCCCACCTCTACCACAAGGCAGGTGTGACTCTTGTCTTAGCCCACTCTTGCTGCAGTAACAATCACACCCAAGGTAATTTATAGGCATAGAAATTTATCTCACAGTTCTGATGGCCAGGAAGCCCAAGGTCCAGGTGTCGGCAGGCTGGTGTCAGCTGAGAGCTGCTCTCTGTTTTCCAGATGGCACCTTGTTGCCATGTCCTTGTGTGGCAACAGAGTGGAGAGCAGAGCATTCTGCTCCAGCCCTCCATAAGGGGGTGGATCCCACCCATGAAGCCAAGCCCCCAGTTCCTAGTCACCCCTAATGCCCCCACCTCCTAATACCGCTGCATTGGGATTAAGTTTCAACATGAAGACTCAGCACCTGTAGCTCAGTGGCTAGGGTGCCAGCCACATATACCGGAGCTAGCAGGTTCGAACCCAGCTTGGACCTGTCAAACAACAATGACAATTACAACCAAAACAATTAAATTTAATTTAAAAAGTTTCAACATGAACTTTGGAAGGACATAAACACTCAAACCATAGCAACCCTGATGCCAAAATAAAGCACACGCAGACAGCACAAGAAAGAAAACCATGTGTGTGCATGAGATGCGGGCAGTGTGTGTGTGTATGTGTAATATGGAGGATTCTACAAATGCCACATGTGTGGACGTCTACCTCCAGTGACTATGTCACAAGGAAGGCATACGTTTTAAATGAATCACTGCTAACCAGACCCAGTGGTTCAGTTTAAATAACACTTGTCACATACTCCAGGGTGTTTCCACCCCAGAAAATGTGTCACTGGGATGTGCTCCATCCAGAGCCTCCAGGAGCAAAACTGCGCACAGACACAGGACATGTATCTCGTAAAGTTCAATATCCCTGTTTTTTTTTTTTTTTTTTTTCTTTTGGCCAGGGCTGGGTTTGAACCCGCCACCTCTGGCATATGGGACCGGCACCCTACTCCCTGAGCCACAGGCGCCACCAATATCCCTGTTTTTAAATAACTCAAAAACTAGGAATAAAAGAGAAGTGGATTATTTTATGCAGAGAAATATAACTACATCCCTACCTCAGATCACACACAAACATCTAGAGGCTGAGATCACATCAGTGAGTTTTAGAAACCCACATGGAAAAGTCAGGGATTGTGAAAGGAACAGCCCACAGCACAGAGCAGCCAGCTCCCAGCAGAGTTCCAAGGCCACCGTGAGGGGTTGTTGCTAACAAGGGTCAGATGCAAAATCAGACACACAGGTGCCTTCAGAGCAGCAGGCTTGGGAAGGTCATATGACAGCCAGTGAGGCAAGGGCAGAGGAAACAGGGACCTGCAAGCCACACCTCGTGCAGCTGACCCCAAAGGCCAGGACTCCAGAAACGGGGTATCTGCTAATCCTCAGGCTCCACCACCAAGCTCACAGGAGCTGCACCAACGACAACCCAGCATCCAGAATACCAGAGGGAGGTGGCCACGAGGCTGTTCTCCCCACACTCAGTGGATGAGCTGGATGGTGCTGCATTCTCCTGATTCTGTCCAGAGACTCTCTGTGAACCTGTCAAGCACACACTGACCACTGCTCCTAGGGGCCACATTGGGCACGTTGCCATGAGCCTCTGGTCACATTTTCACCCATCGAGCAAAACACAGACCTGCTCCATGTGAGGCTCTGTTTCGGACACCTCAGGGACAGGTACTGCTGACCCACGCCTGGGGGAGGCTCACCTACGTGTGTTTTCTCTGTGAGACTCATCATGGCCTCTTGTGCTGGGGACATAGGACTGGACTCAGAGCTATTTCAAATAGTCTTTTTTGTTTGTTTTCTTTTCTTTTCTTTTCTTTTTTGAGACAGAATCTCACTCTATCACCCTCAGTAGAGTGCTGTGGCATCATAGCTCACAGCAACTTCAAATTCTTGGGCTCAGGTGATCCTCCTGCCTCAGCTTCCTGAGTAGCTGGGACCACAGGCGCCCGCCACAACGCCAGGCTAATTTTTCTATTAGTAGAGACAGTATCTCACTCTTGCTCAGGCTGGTCTTGAACTCCTGACCTCAAGGGATCCTCCTGCTTTGGCCTCCCAGAGTGTTGGGACTACAGCGTGAGCCACCACACCAGCCTCACTTCAGTTAAACCCCCAGAAAACAGCACATGAGAGTAAACCATGGCACAAACAGACCACGGAAAAGACTCTTGTCAAGCTGAGGGAACAGGAGAGTACAGGCTCCACCTCCCTGAGAACACGCCCACCGAAGGGCTCGAGTTTCTCACTCTCTGTGCCTGTCCCAGGATGACTGTGGCGGCTCCACAACTGGGACGCCGACGCATTGTAGCACAGGGGCAAATTCACTTATTTACAAACCCAGACTGGGAGGGTAGACTGTGCTAACCAATGCAGCACTGTGCCCTACCCCAAAAAGCCACATGTGAGCTGAGCCTTAGACCAACCACATTGTGGCCAGGGCTGGCAGTGCTGTGGTGGTGCTCTGCAAACAGTGGTCTGGCCATTTTTATAGAGACCAACTGTTCAAAACTCAAGGCCCAGATGCTGCGCGTCCCCGGCCTGCTGTCCAGACCTTGCTCAACCCAGCCTCAGAAAGTCAGCTCCCTGTCTCCCCAGACCACCTCACGTCCACCTACAGCCCTTGTCATGAAGCCAGCCAGCCCAGTGTGGCTGGAGGTGCTGTGAGATGGGGAAGGCAGGACAGCAGGCTGGACAGCGGTGGGACTGAGCTCTCAGGGCAAGCCAAGTCAGGTGGGGCCGCTCAGAGGACAGGGAAGTGTGAGGCAGACAAGCCGGGCAGAGCGAGTCAAAGAACAGGGAAGTGTGAGAAGAGAAGACGCACGGACGTGGACACCACAGAGCAGGGAAGAACAGACGCACAGATGTGGACACCGCAGAGCAGAGAAGAGAAGATACACGAACGTGGACACCACAGAGAACAGAAGATGCACGGACATGGACACTGTAGAGCAGAGAAGATGCACAGAAGTGGACACCACAGAGCAGGGAAGAGAAGATACACGAACGTGGACACCACAGAGAACAGAAGATGCATGGACATGGACACTGCAGAGAAGAGAAGATGCACGGACATAGACACCACAGACCAGAGAAGAGAAGACACATGGACGTGGACACCACAGAGCAGAAAAGAGAAGACGCACGGACATGGACACCACAGAGCAGAGAAGAGAAGATGCACGGACGTGGACACTGCAGAGCAGAGAAGAGAAGACGCACGGACGTGGACACTGCAGAGCAGAGAAGAGAAGACGCACGGACGTGGACACCACAGAGAAGAGAAGACGCACGGACATGGACACCACAGAGCAGAGAAGAGAAGACGCACGGACGTGGACACCACAGACCAGAGAAGAGAAGACGCACGGACGTGGACACCACAGAGCAGAGAAGAGAAGACACATGGACGAGGACACCACAGAGAAGAGAAGATGCATGGACGTGGACACCACATAGAAGAGAAGACGCACGGATGTGGACACCACATAGAAGAGAAGACGCATGGACGTGGACACCACAGAGAAGAGAAGAGAAGACACATGGACGTGGACACCACAGAGAAGAGAAGACGCACAGACGTGGACACCACAGAGAAGAGAAGAGAAGACGCACAGACGTGGACACCACAGAGAAGAGAAGACGCACAGATGTGGACACCACAGAGAAGAGAAGAGAAGACGCACGGATGAGGACACCACAGAGAAGAGAAGACGCATGGACGTGGATACCACAGAGAAGAGAAGACGCATGGACGTGGACGCCACAGAGAAGAGAAGAGAAGACGCACGGACGTGGACACCACAGAGAAGAGAAGACGCATGGACATGGACACCACAAAGAAGAGAAGACGCACGGACGTGGACACCACAGAGAAGAGAAGAGAAGACGCACGGACGTGGACACCACAGAGAAGAGAAGACGCACGGACGTGGACACCACAGAGAAGAGAAGACGCACGGACGTGGACACCACAGAGAAGAGAAGAGAAGACGCACAGATGAGGACACCACAGAGAAGAGAAGACGCATGGACGTGGACACCACAGAGAAGAGAAGACGCACGGACGTGGACACCACAAAGAAGAGAAGACGCATGGACGTGGACACCACAGAGAAGAGAAGACGCACGGACGTGGACACCACAGAGAAGAGAAGACACATGTACGTGGACACCACAGACACACTCAATCCTGTGGCTGCCACAGGAACTGAGAGACCCAAATGTGACTGTCCTCCTAGGCAGAGCCTTGTGGTCCACCAACCTCTTCCAGAGCAAACACCACTGAACTTACCATGCCACAAAGCCGCCGAGTCTCCCCTTCCCGGCCTCCTTACCTTCCCAGGGATGCTGACCACTCTGAGTGGCTCACGGCCCCTTGAGGGTCCTCCCAGAGGACACTCTTCAGACAAGACCACAGCCCACGTTAGCAGCCTGATGGCGCCCACTGAGCCGCGTGGCTATTAAACTCGGAAGTGATGAGATGATCAACGGTTGCCGCGTTAGGCAAATGGCTGGGGGTGATTTGCTGTGCAGGAGCAAGCGGCAAGTATACAGGGATCCACACAACAGCCACCAGGATGAGTAAGTGGATTAGCAACACGGCAGGATATGAGGTCAGCATACAGATGTCAATTTTATTTCTATAAGCTAGCAGTAAACTGTAAGAAAAAGGAAAAAGTATTAATCTATTTGTATTAGCAACCCAAAATAAATACATGGCAATAAATGTAACAAAACAAGATGTGCAAGACCTCTATGCTGGGGATTGAGAAATCCACATCCGGGATTGCAATACTCAACACTAACATCACAAACGTCACCACCATCAATAAGAAAACACTGCCAGCAACGAGACAAGCAAAACACCATCGAAGCCACCAACAATGCCACGAGTACAACCGATGACAGAAGAACACAAATAACACCACCACCAACAGCAACAGCGAAAGGCAAGAGGGCTTATGTGAGCAGGAGGTCAACTTCTCTCTCATGAGGCAAGAGTCAGGGGTGGTCAACCAGGGCTGGGGTGGGGCCTTTATAGCCATCAGATACCCAGGCCCCTCTGCCTCTCTGCCCCGCGTACCTGGTTTCCTGCCTAAGGTCACCTCATGGCTCAAATGGCTGCTGGAGCCCCAGCCATCACATCTCCATCTCTGGAAACAGGAAGCAGGCATGGTGGAAGGAAGCATTGTCCACTTGAGTCGGTCACTTCTAAGGAGTCTTCCCAAAAGTTCTGCTCAACACCTTTACTCACATCTTATTGGTCAGGGCTTAGTCACATGGCCACACTCAGCTGCAGGGAAAGTTGGAAATAGTGTCCAGGTAGGTGAGGGCCCAGCAGCTCAGAGCAAGTGCCTATGGGATGGGTCCACCCTTCACCTGCTGGATGAGGATTAGTCTAGGTCTAGACAAGCCCCTCCCTGAGGGACCCAGGCAGCCCCACACCCTGCCCTGGTTGTCTTCGGGCCCCACCCTCCAGCTCCAAGTCCCCAGAGTGGGGCCAATGCCTGGTCTTGTGGAACCCAGCACTGTCACCAGGGGCCGTGGCCTGGTAACCCTGAGTTTCCACCCACTACACGTGAATGTGTCCCCAAAGTCCATGAGATCCCCAGTGTGGGGTGTAGGGAGGTGGGCCCAAAGGGAGAGTGAGCGGATTAGGGCCCCCCAGGAGGGGCCTGTTCTGGCCCCTTCCATCTTCTGTCTACTCTTCTGCCTTCCACCACGGTGTGACAGAGCAAGAGTCCTTCACCAAGAGCCAGGCCCCTTCTTGGACGTCCACCCTTCCAGACATGAGCTAACACCTTCTGATCACCACCAAGCAGCCGTCTGAGGTGCTATTACAGATGAGACCAAGATGGTGCCCTGCGGGCTCTTCAGAGCCTGGCCTTGGATTGCACTGTGCAGCCAGTATGACTGTGGCCACCACTCAGAGCCTCAGCATGGGGACAAGGACAAAGGTGGTACCTTCCTTGTGAGCCACAGTTGGGCCTTAGCTTGCACAGGTACCTTTACTGGAGTTCCTCTGTGGCCCCACAGGCTCCCAGCTGAGCCCTCCCTAGGGGTAGGGCCCCATGACCTACTTCCACTGAGCCCCTCCCCACCAGAGCCTCCCAGGGCCACCACACACAGCCCTGACACTCAACCTGGCCCAAGTGCCAGCTCCCAGGGTCCCATGGAACACACATTTCCAAGCCCTCCACACCTGAACCCTCCACCAGGGCTGCGTCCAGCTGCAGATGGATCCAGAGACCTGTTGAGGCCCCTGGGTTAAAGCCTGTCCACCTCATCCCTCCAGAGAGCACTCAGCAGAAGCTCTTTCTAATGCCTGAGGGACAGGGGCTGTGAGGCTTGGCAGTGGCCAAGGCCCCAGGGCTTGTCTGTGCTCTATTGGGACAGCCACTGGCCAAGAGGCTTTCAAGAATCACCTGGCCACCCACTGTGGGGCTGCCCACCTTCCCAGGCGGCCTGGCTAACACCTCCCGCAGCAGGCAGCGGCTGCACACTGACCTTGTGGTAACCCGAGTGCCATCTGTCAGCGGCCGGCCGCCAGGCTCCGGAACACTGCAACAGCTCATCTGAATTCAAATTACCCCAGGAGCGCACGACGGTGCCAGCCATAACTCAGCGCAGCGAGGAGGAGCGTGGCCCGCCCGCAGATTGGACATTACCATACATTCCTGGGGCGTCGGACAGGGCTGCTAATGAAAATATCAATCAAAAACTCGGCTGACTTAATGGTCAATTTAAATTAATTAATTGGGGAGGAGAAAAAAATTGAGGCGGGCAGCATTGACGGGCTCCCTCTCTGGGCCAGGAGGAGTTCAGTGCCACTGGGCACAGCCCCCAGGCCAGGAGTGGGGCAGTCCCCCCCAGGGTCCAGGGGCTGGCGCCTGCCTAGGAAAAACACAAGGCCCTGGCTTCCCTTCCAGGTCATCTGTGGGTGGCCTGTACTACTGTCTGCTTTTCCATTTGGAGGGAAAGCTGGTGGCCTCTCACCAGGTCCCCCTCCCATAAATTTCTGCCCAGCAGGACCAGGGAGGGGCCAACTCAGCCCCCCTTAGCTCAGGTCTCCTTTGGGTCTTGTCACCTCATCCCACATCCTCCACTCAGGACACTGCTGGGCCAAGGGCAGGTAGGGCTTGCTGGACTCGAGGCTCACTAGGGATTCCCCAAGGTCAGGCGTCTGCTGTGACCTCGAGGTCCCTGGAACCTCCAAGTGAGCGGGGGCCCCTGCTCAGAGATGCTGCCTGCGTAGTCCCAAGCCCCCACAGAGAACTCACCCCCTGCTAACCAGCAGAGACTGAGCCGTGTGCCTGTCCATGGGAGGGTCCCAGCCAGGGTGTCTGAGGGCAGGATTGGCCCAGGCTTGGCAAGGAGCTGCCACCAGAGGGCAGAGTGAGGCCGGCCAGGGCTATGGTGGACTCAGGCCAAGGAGGGCACAGGCAGGACTCAGGTCTTTCAGGACACTGCGCCCCACCAGCCTCTAGCCTGTCCAGCCACACTTCCAAAGCCCTCAGCCACCCCATCCCCACAGGCCCAGCAGGGGGCACTCAGGGCCCTCCCAGCTCAGCTCCCAGTCTGTTCCAGCCAGGTGTGTTCCTGCCCATCCACGGACACATCTCCGAGGGACATTTATGGACTAAGGACACTTTGACAACTGCAGGGTCAGCACACAAGGAGCCTCAGAGCAAAGGACCCTAAGGTAAGGGCCTACTCCACCTACCCCACCAGGCCCCACCCAGGCCTGACAGGAGGCCAGGTGGGAGTGGCAGGTGGCCTGAGCCCATCCTACTTGTCCTCAGCACACCTAGACCAAAGTCTCAAAGCCAGACAGTGTCCACATGGGGTCCCAACAGCCAGAGTTGTAGCTGAGGCCAGCCTGGGAGGGCCAGGGGGAAGAGTCCAGGGCCCAGGGGTTTCCCTGGCTTCTGTCCCTCCCCTTCTCTCACCACTGGGCCCAGAAGCAGCCCCTTCTGGGGTCTCCACTCAGCAGATGGCGCCTCCTAGGTCACACGGAGACCTAGGACTTGAGCTTCAAGGCTCTCCCACACCATGACATGACCCAAGGAGGGACCAGCTCTGCCCGTGAGATGTGGGGCATCGAGCATGCCTTCCTTCTTGTGGGTCAACACCTGCCTCACACCTGCAACCCCTCTGGGGTCACAACCAGAGGCCCCCAGATCATGCCTAGGGACACCCTGGGGTCATGCCCTCAGCCCACCTGGGGTCCCACCTGCAGCCCACTGGAGCAGCGTGGGCAGGAAAGGTGGCTGCAGCTACACCCTCTCCCAACCCCGGCCCCAAATTAACAAGTCCCCTTGATGGCCTGGTCTCCATGGGGTGGGCCATGGGGGCCCTTCCCCATCCCCCCCAGATGGCCAACATGCACTCTCTGATACAGCACCTGGATCCCCTCGAGCTGACGCCCAGGTCACTGAAGCATGTTTCTGGGGCACTGGACACCAGAGGAGGGAACCCCATCCCCACCACACCTAGGCCAGAGGGCCTGCACTCCCGCACCCCGGCTCCAGGACTCTCAGGCCAGCGTGGGTAGGCTGAGGCCGTGGCCACCAAGGGGCAATCTTTGGTGCCACCCAGTGGCCACTGAGGGCATCTCATGAATTGCCATGGGGGCAGCACTCCCTTGACCTTGAGAGACCAGTAGGGAAGCAGAGCTGCTGGGTCTCAGGACTTGCTCTGGGGTGGCCAAAGCCAGTCCTGGGCCTGGACTGTGTATCCTAGGGGCCTAGCCAGAGGCAGTTGGGACCTTGGTCAGGATACATTCTGGACACAGTTAGCCACTAGCCACAGTCCCTGTCTCAGTGGAGGTCCTCCTGGCTCCACCAGTTCTGGGGCCCTGCCTGGGAATAGACGGGGATCATGCTGCCCTTGGCTTCTGTCCTGCATGCACGTCCTGCCTGCGGCTGTCCCACAGCCATGTTAAGGGACACAGCCTGGGAGCCCACTGATCACACACAGGTACAAATGTCTTCGAGCTGTGAAGCCCAAGTTACCATTGACCAGGACAGGTGACACTCAGGCCTAGAGCCCCCAGGGCTCCCATGTTGTATTCCAGGGCCCTCAGCCCTGAATCCACAACCTCAGAGGTGACCTCTTCATGCCAGGATCCCCGGGGCTGGGCCACACTTGTTTCTGCTACGCCTCCAGGTTGAGGGTGCCCACAAGCCCCTCCATGACCTCCTCTGTGCCTGGGTGCACTTCCCTCTGGCTCAGTGGGGCTGTAGGGTGGGGTGTACTCACACTCCCCAGCGTAGACACCCCCCCAGACCTTCCCCACCCCTGGGACCAAGCCCGACCTGCCAGGCCTCCCTTCACACCCCTCCAACCACATGCTCCATCCCAGATGGCCCCTCTGTGCCTGGATCCTGGTGCCTGCAGAGCTGCCTCTTGCCTCACTCACAGCCTGGCAGCCCCGGGGACTGGCACACAGAACTCTCAACAGACGGAGCTGCCTGGCCTGGGAAGGCCTTGTCAATACCCTGCTGGGTTGAGGGGCTCCCGGCAGGGGACCAGGAATAGCCCTGGGGCAGAACAACCCAAGCATGGCTCTGAGAACAGGGCTGGCCAGGCCCCACCCATATGCTCCTTTCCAAAAGCAAAGGCAGAGCTAACAGTCCTGCCTAGACGGCCTACCCCAACCTCACAGCCCCTCAGTTAAAGCTGTGGATTATTTAGACAGACCTGGCCTGAGCAAGCGGTGTAGGGCTCTCCTCTCCCCAGGCCCTCTTCGTCTCCATGCCCCCGTGTTGGACACCCTGTCCTGACATGGCCGGCAAGGGATCGTGAGGGTCTGCCCCTGGACAATGGAACCAACTCCTCATAACACCATCAACCATCCCCTTCTCAGCCTACCCACAGGGAGAGAGTACAGGACAGCCTGGCCTTGGAGCCCCCACTAGACAGGCCAGATCCACCCCCTGCAGCCTGCCTGTACACTGGCTCACTCCCCAGAAGCATGGAGAATGTTGTCCATCCCCCATACAGATGCACACACTGAGTCCCTAGTAGCAAGGGCTCACTCAGGGTCACACCCAAGCCCTCGTCCAGTGCCTTGTGTCCTCCTATGGCTGCAGAGTGCCCCAGCCAGGCCCAAGGGATGGCCATGCCTACCAGGGGCCTCCCCTGGTTGGTGACTGAGAAAGCTGGCTTCAGATGCAGACTTCACATAAAGGGCCAGAGCCAAGGTGCTGGTCCTAGGGGCCGCATGTTCTCTGTGGACATGCTTCAGCACAGGACAGCCATGTGGGGCATCCATAGAACAGGATGGACTGGATCTGGCTTGTGGATCTTGATTATGAAGAGGGCAGAGCGTGCCCAGGCTAGAGCTCTGGGTCACACGGAGCCAGTAGCAGCCACGCTCTTGGGCAGCACAGCCGTGGCCCACACACCCACCCCCCACAACAGCGAGAGGCCAGGCCCAGAACCTGCTTCCAAACATGCTAATGGGCCAGGTGGGCGGAGCATGTCTGCAATCCTAGCACTTTGAGAGGCTGAGGCAGGTGAATTGCTGGAGCCCAAGAGTTGGAGGTTGCTGTGAGCTGTGATACCATAGCACTGTACCCAGGGTGACCGAGTGAGACTCTGTCTCAAAAAAATAAACAAAAAAGGCTGGGTGCAGTGGCTCACGCCTGTAATCCTAGTACTTTGGGAGGCTGAGGCAGGTGGATTGACTGAGCTCATGGGTTCAAGACCAGCCTGAACCAGAGCAAGACCTCAACTCTAATAATAGCCAGGCTTTGTGTTGGGCACCTGTACTTCCAACTACTTGGGAGGTTGAGGCAAGAGAATCGCTTGAGCCCAGGAGTTTGAGGTTGCTGTGAGCCATGATGCCATAGCACTCTATTGAGGGTGACCAAAAAAAGAAAAAAAAACATGCTAATGGAAGTCAGGCAAAAAGACCCCACCAACTCCTGGAAATGCCCAGAAAGGCAGAAAGCAGACTGCAGGGGGCAAGGCTGGAGGTGGGGTCTGCTAATGGCGGATTCACTTGGGGGCAAGGGGCAAAATGTTTGGAACCAGACAGGTGGTGAGAGCACAGCCTGTGAGTGTGCCAAACGCCAGTGAACTGGCCCCGAAAATGGCTAGTTTTGTGTGACTTTGACCGCAGAAAGTTGTAAAAAATAATTGAGATAGCTCAAATACAGAGTGATATAAAATTAATACCCATAATCAACAAATTTCTTATCTACCAACAATAAAAAGATGTTCCCAATAAACTACTGTGACACTCAAGAAGGAGAGCGAGGGATGGCTCTGATCCCACCCACCCTGCCCACATAGGAGGGGCTATTCTGCATAGGAGGGGCTGAGGCCGGGGAGCCCCTCACCCTGGGCACTGTGCCTGTCCACCGCCACGTCCAGGCCTGCTTTCCAGCAAGGGCCCCTGTGAACCCCACATCACAGGCATGGCCGGGACCTTTGAGGCTGGCATTCAGCCAGGCTGTGGTGACGTGCCCCACCCTCTGCAAGTTAGGGACAGTGCTGTCATTGGCATCATGGTTGTTCCCTGAGGTAGGGCAACTCCTCAGGCCTCAGCCTCTGTCCAACATGAGGCACACGCCAGTCCCATGCTGAGCAGAAAGGATTTAACTGCAGGGGCAGCTCTGTGACACCATGCCAAGGAGTCTCTGAGATGCCCTAGTGACCCCCACTCCTGGGGTCCACCCTGAGTGCGGGCTGGACCCAACAACTCACTTCTAGAGAACAAAATTTGGCTGAGGTGCTGGGTGTCAGTTCTGGTCAGGGCACGAGCAGAAAGTGACTTCTGTCTTGGCTGTACCTTGCTTGCTCACTGGCCACTCACAGGAAAGGAAGCTGCCCCACGGAGAGGCCCCAGTGGCCAGGAACGCAGGGTGACCAAGGAGAGCCATCAAAGGCAGAAATTACATAGCACTAACAGTGTGCACAGGAGTGATGACACCTGTGGGGCTGAAAAACAGTGGGCCGCAGTACCCAGACACAGGACACAGATACCACAGGGCAGTTTCTGGAATTAAAGTGATGCAAGGGCCTGGTGCCATCCAGGAGCAAAGATAGGGATGACGTTCAGACTTGGACAAGCTGGGCACTTGTTAGGGTTTCCAGAGCACCAGTTACAGAGCAAAAATGGAATCTGTAGCACCTTAGCGGAGAAGACAAAAGGCACATAAGAGATGGCAGAAGTTGGCATCACAGCAGCAAACACGAGAAGCTGCCAGCTGCTGGAGTGAGGGAGGAACAGCTCCAGTCTGGCCTATGGGACCTGACACACACCGCAGGGGGCCTGGACACCAACATATGGTGACTTCCACCGTGCTAGTTAGAATGAAGGGATAGCAAAGTTCTTTGTTCCCATGCTAAAAAGAAAAACTCATGAAATTTGACACCCTGATTTGCTTGGAACTGTTGAAGAGCAGTGGCTGCAGGAAGCCCTGGAGAACGCAGTTCCAGAACTTGCCTGGCAGATCCACATGAGGCGGGTGCCCGGGTGGGCATAGCTAGTGTCGTCACAGAAGACGCTCCTCGGGACTGGGGCCATCAGCCAGGGAGAGCAACAGCATGAACTGCCCAGCAGTCTCGCAGCTGCGACTCTGGAGGTCCAGGCAGAAATGTCTGCCTGAACCCACCACTGGAGCTGCCCTACTAGCACTGGCAGGGGAACCCCCAAAGGGAGCCCCCAAACCACTCCAAAGTGGGGCCAGTGAACAGCTGGTGATGAGACCAGAACATCTCTGAGGGAGATGACATGGAAGCTCTGATGTCCTTACCATGGACAGAGAGACAAGGGGTGCTCCACCCAGGCACACCCACCATGAGGGGGGTCAGGTGACAGAGTTTATGTGAAGTTTAAGGAATTTGGCTCAGGGCAGGGCTGTGATGTTTTTGTTTGTTTGTTTGGGGGAGTTTTGAGAAAGAGTCTCGCTCTGTTGCCCTAGATAGAGCGTCGTGGCATCATCACAGTCCACAGCAACCTCAACTCCTAAGCTGAGGTCCAAGACAGTGGTCTTCCTGTCTCGGCCTCCCAGAGTGCTGGGGTTACAGGTGTAGCTGCCACGACTAGCCTGGTCTTTCAGTGTTTTGAGCAACAACCTGAACACCTTTCTCAGTACCTGGAAATGTTCAAGGTCATAACTTGGGCTCCAGCCTGTGGGGAAAACTTACATATGGCCAGGTCACAGGGCAGCCAGGGCACTCTGTATGTCTGTCAGGATAAAGAAAGAAAGATGGGTACAGGGTAGCTGGGAGGGCTTACAGAAGGGCAGAGAGAACGCTACAGAGACGCTGAAAAATTAGCTCAGGCTAGGCGTGAGTGAGACCCTCTTTCAAAAAAAAAAAGCAGCAGTTTAAAAACCAGCCAGACAAACATGCAGGCCAAACACAATGAAAAGCCACTCTGCCAACTTCTCATCAGAACTACACAAGTCAGAAGATGATAGAATTGCCTCTTTAAAGTATAGGAAAGAAAAGATACCCTGGAATTCTGTGTCTGGCATAACTGTCCTTCAAAAATGAAAAGGGCGGCGCCTGTGGCTCAGTGAGTAGGGCGCCAGCCCCATATGCCGAGGGTGGCGGGTTCAAACTCAGCCCCGGCCAAAGTGCAACAGATAAAAAATAGCCGGGTGTTGTGGCAGGTGCCTGTAGTCCAAGCTGCTTGGGAGGCTGAGGCAAGAGAATCGTCCAAGCTGCTTGGGAGGCTGAGGCAAGAGAATCGCGCAAGCCCAAGAGTTAGAGGTTGCTGTGAGCCGTGTGACGTCATGACACTCTACCCGAGGGCGGTACAGTGAGATTCTGTCTCTACAAAAAAAAAAGAAGGAAAAATAAGATATTTTCAGATCAGTGAAAGCTGAGCAATCAGACCCAACTAAAATAAATCCTAGGGTGGAGCCTGTAGCTCAGGGAGTAGGGCACCGGTCCCATACACCAAGGGTGGCAGGTTTGAACCCGACCCTGGCAAAAACTGCAACAACAACAACAAAAGAATATAATAAAACATTAAAAAAAATAAAGGCTCAGCTCCTGTGGCTCAAGCGGCTAAGGTACCATCCACATACACCTGAGCTGGCGGGTTTGAATTCAGCCTGGGCCCACCAAACAATAACGGCTGCAACCAAAAAATAGCTGGGCAGTGTAGCAGGTGCCTGTAGTCCCTGCTACTTGGGAGGCCGAGGCAGGAGAATGGCTTGACCCCAGGAATTGGAGGTTGCTGTGAGCTGTGATGCCACAGTACTCTACCCAGGGTGACAGCTTGAGGCTCTGTCTCAAAAAATAAATAAATAAATAAATAAAATAAATCCTAAAGGAAATTTTCAGGCTAAAGGGAAAGCAGACCAGACAGAAGCTCAGATCTACTAAAAAGAATAAAACACATGAAAAACAGTAAACATGTGATTAAACAGGACACAAAAAATATACATGCCAGGCAGATTGACCACAATAAAGATGATGATCTATATTAACCTTAGACAAAATAGAATTTAAGGCTTGGCACCCATAGCACAGTGGTTACAGTGTCAGCCACATACACTGAGGCTGGCAGGTTCAAACCTGGCCCAGGCCTGTTAAAACAACAATGACAACTGCAACAAAAAATAACCAGGTGTTGTGGTGGGCACCTGTAGTCCCAGCTACTTAGGAGGCTGAGGCAGGAGAATCACTTAAGCCCAAGAGTTTGAAGTTGCTGTGAGCTGTGACACCACAGCACTTTACCCAGGGCGACATAGTGAGACTCTGTCTCAAAAAAAAAAAAGAATTTAAGCAAAAGTCATTACTAGAGACAAAGAGGGTTGATTTGTAAATTTTTTTTTATTTTTATTTTATATATATATATATATGTTTTTTTTTTTTTTTTATTGTTGGGGATTCACTGAGGGTACAGTAAGCCAGGTTACACTGATTGCAATTGTTAGGTAAAGTCCCTCTTGCAATCATGTCTTGCCGATTTGTAAAATTTTTTTTTTTTTTTTTTTTTGGTTTTTGGCCAGGGCTGGGTTTGAACTCGCCACCTCCGGCATATGGGACCGGCGCCCTACTCCTTGAGCCACAGGTGCCGCCCGATTTGTAAAATTTTTAATTCAACAGACACATATTAATGATTCTAAACCTGCATGTGCCCACACAACTAGGAGGAGAAACAGACAAACCAGCCATCACAGACTCTGACACAGCCATTTATAACTGATATATCAGGTACATAAACACACCAATCAGGATAGAGACTTTTACACTACATTCAGATCTTAGAGCAGAGGCCCTCAAACTTTTTTTTTTTTTTTGCAGTTTTTGGTAGGGGCTGGGTATGAACCTGCCACTTCTGGCATATGGGGCCAGCGCCCCACTCCTTTGAGCCACAGGCGCCGCCCAGGATCCTCAAACTTTTTAAACAGGGGTCCAGTTCACTGTCCCTCAGACCATTGGAGGGTCGGACTATAGTTTAAAAAATAAACTATGAACAAATTCCTATGCACACTGCACATATCTTATTTTGAAGTAAAAAAACAAAACAGGAACAAATACAAATCACACCGCCTCATGTGGCCCGTGGGCCGTAGTTTGAGGACCCCGTCACACATTGAATACTGCAAATATCTTCAGAAAATATATCCTTTTTATGCACATGTGGGATATCTCTGAAGTTGACCACTTAGGAGCTAGGCATGCTAGGCACACTTGTCATCCCAGCTACTCAGGAGACTGAGGTGGGAGGATCACTTGAGCCCAGCAGCTCGAGGCTGCAGTAAGTTGTGATTGCACCACTGTAGTCTGCTGGACAACAGAACAAGAGCCCATCTCTAAAAAAATAATGACCACATTAACAAACCCTCTATCATAATGCAGGTAAGTTAGGTAACGGCAACAAAACAGAAAATGAGGCTTCCACAGGCACGGCTTCAAACCCATTGGGATGTCAGCTATCAAACAGAGAAACAGAGAATGTGGCAGGATGTGAGAAACAGGAGCCCTCATGTACTGTGGGTGGAAATATAAAACTTTGCAGCCACTGTGGAAAACACAAAAAATTAAAAAGAAGGCCGGCAGCATAATGGCTCATGCCCACAGTCCCAGCACTCTGATAGGTCAAGGCAGGAGGAGTGCGAGACCAGCATGGGCAGCATGGCAAGACCCATCTCTACAAAGAATAGAAAAATTAGCCAGTTGTGGTGGTGGCACCTATAGTACTGGCTACCTGGGAGGCTGAGGCAAGAGGGCTGTTTGAGCCCAGCAGTTGGAAGTTACAGTGAGCTGTGAAGGTACCACTGCACTCTAGCCTGGGTGACAGAGAGAGACCCTATCCATCTCTTCCCTATTCCCCCCCAAAATTAAAAACATAATTACCATATGATTTAGCAATTAGTATATACCTCTGAGTATATACCCAGAAGAACTGAAAGTCAGGTCTTGAAGAGCTGTATGTTTGCATAGCCCTGTTCACAGCACCACTACTCACAACAGCCAAGAGGTCCACTGACAGATGAAGGGGAAAACAAACTTGGTCTATCCAGACTTTACTCAGCCTCAAAAAGCTGAGAAGTTCTTGGGCGGTGCCTGTGGCTCAAGGATTAGGGCACCTGCCCCATATACCGGGAGTGGAGGGTTCAGGCCTGGTCCCGGCCAAAACTGAAAAAAAAAAAAAAAAAAAGCTGAGAAGTTCTGACATGTACTCCAACACAGACGAGCCTTGAGGACATCATCTTGTGTGATCCCACTTCCCCGAGGCTCCTGTGGCAGGCAGATCCACACAGACAGGGCACAGAATGGTAGGCTCCAGAGCCAGGAGAGCTACGGGGGGGTCATCGCTCAAATGGGGACAGAGCTTCAGTCTGAGAAGATGAAAGTTCTGGAGACAGTTGCACAACATTGTAAATGTACTTAAAATGGTTAAAATGGTAAATCTCATGTGTATTTTACCACAATAAAAAATGTTTAATATTTGGAGATAAGAGTCTTTAAAGAGGTAGTTAAGCCTGAACGAGGTCAGTAGGGTAGGCCCCAACCCAACATGACTAGTGCTCTTATGAGGTTATGACACAGACACACACAGAGGAACGAGGACACGGGATGACACGTGAGGACACGGGAAGAAGATGGCTCCAGGCCAAGAGGAGAGACCTCCAGAGAAATTGCTCTGCTGACACCCGATCTCAGACTAAAAGGGTCTAAATTTCTATTGTTTAAAGCTGTCCAATCGGTGGTATTTGTTACTATAGTCCAAGCAGACTGATATGCAGATTAAAGAAAAATATCACTAACCAGGCATTGTGGTGGGCGCCGGTAGACTTGGCTGCTTGGGAGGCTGAGGCAAGAGATTCGCTTAAGCCCAAGAGTTTGAGGTTGCTGGGAGCTGTGACGCCATGACACTCTACCCAGGACAACATAGTGAGACTCTGCCTCTTTTTTTTTTTTTTTTTGTAGAGACAGAGTCTCACTTTATCACCGTTGGTAGAATGCTATGGCATCACACACAGCTCACAGCAACCTCCAACTCCTGGGCTGAAGCGATTCTCTTGCCTCAGCCTCCCGAGTAGCTGGGACTACAGGCACCCGCCACAACACCCAGCTATATTTTGGTTTGCAGTTCAGCCGGGGCCGGGTTTGAACCAGCCACCCTCAGTATATGGGGCCGGCGCCTTACCGACTGAGCCACAGGCGCCGCCCGAGACTCTGTCTCAACAAAAAAAAAAAAAAAAAAATCACATCATCATAAAAAAATAATAAAATTCAACATCCATTCATGAGTTTTATAATTAGCAAACCAGAAACTTTCTGTTTGAAAATCTTGCAGGGGTTGAGGTTGTAGCCCCAGCACTTTGGGAGGATGAGGCGGGAGGATCACTTGCGCCTAAGAGCTCAAGGCTGCAGTGAGCTAGGAGCAGGCTTAGGCAACAGAACAAAACCCTGTCTCTACAAAAACTTTTAAAAAGTTAAATTTAAGAGGCTGTGCCTGTGGCTCAGTGGGGAGGGCACCTGCCCCTTTTTCCAAGGGTGATGGGTTCAAACCCGGCCCCAAACTGCAACAAGAACATAGCCGGGTGTTGGGGCAGACATCTGTAGTCCCAGCTACTCGGGAGGTTGAGGCAAGAGAATCACCTAAGTCCAAGAGCTAGAGGTTGCTGTGAGCTGTGACGCCATAGCACTCTACCAAGGGTGACAAAGTAAGACTCTGTCTCAAAAAATAAAAAAGCTAAATTTAAAAATAAAAATGAAAACCTCTAGGACCCCTTCTCTGGTGCTTGTGACCCCATCAACAGGCCCCTCTTGGAGGCTGGAGGTGGGGGTCATGGACGCCACAGCACAAGCTCCACCCTTAGTGACAGAAGTTCCTTCACAAGCCCTCCAAGCACAGGGGCAGGCCTTTGCTTCCACCCTGATACAAAAGGAGAGTGTGGGTTCCCATCAAGCAGTCCTCGCCACCAGGTTGACCCACAGGGCATGCCCCCAAACAAGGTCAAGGCTGTTCATCGTGAGCTCCACAGCAAGGAGGTGGGCCTGGACCCTATCTAGAGACCCTGGATCAAGTGGACAAAACTGGAATGAAGATGAGGGACTCGATACTGTCATCAATATCCTTGACTGGGCAGACGTGTTCACAGACCCCACATCCCCAGATGGTGCACTCACCTGGGTGTGAAAGCACAGATGTGCACGCATGTGGGCCTGGACTGTGCACCTTTGTGTCCACGCTCCTACGATGGCGCATGCACGCACACACCTGTGCGTGCAGACACACTTATTACACCTGCACACATAAGCACAGACACCAATGTGCACAGACATAGACCCACAGATGGACACATGTGCATGCACACAGCCACACCTGCAGGTACACAGGCACACACACCCTCCTCAGACATGTGTAGACACACACGCTCACCCTGCAGCTGTACTTGCACACATACACAAAGACGTGCATGCATGTGCCCATGTGCACGGACTTCTGCACACATGTGCACA
Source organism: Nycticebus coucang (assembly GCF_027406575.1). NCBI lineage: Eukaryota > Metazoa > Chordata > Mammalia > Primates > Lorisidae > Nycticebus > Nycticebus coucang. The sequence continues at coordinate 38,050,585 of NC_069802.1, read as the reverse complement.
CACATGCATGCAAACTCATGCACACACAAGCATGTACCTCTCTACATTCCAAATGGTAAAATATTTACAGGCCTTATTATTTAAACCAATGCAATGAACCTAGAAATTAATGAAAGGATCAAAGAAGCAGCCAGATGATTTGGAAATTCAGAAATACTCTCCTAAATAATTCCTAGGTCAGAGAGTAAATAAAGTTCACCATGACAGACGATTTTACAATTATATAGAAAGAGAAACTGCACGTCCACGGAGGCGGCTTCAGGAGGAGTTGGCGGAGAATTCACAACCTTAAATGTTTTTATTACTGAGCAAGAGAGGTTGAAAATAAATGAACTAAACATTCGACACAAGGAGGGAAAAACAGAACAATAAAGTAAATCCACGGGAGGCAGGAGGGGGTGGAATAAAGATAAAGGCAGAATTAATGAATTGGAAACAAGAAAAATGGGAGGGCCTATCAGTAAATCCAAGAGCTGGTTCTTCAGAATAAATAAATAAAAATAAACAAACCTCTGACCAGTCTAATCCAGAGAGAGAAAACAAAAGCCCAGAGGACCAAGAAAGAGGGAAATGAAAGCGGCAAAGGAAATTAAAAGTGAAAAGTCAATACATTTGATGTTCTCAATAAAACTGACGATTTTCTAAGGTAATATAAATTACCAAAATTAGCTTAGAGAAAGGTTTTTTTAAAAAAAACCTCTATCCATAACTGCAGAAAAATTATTAAAAGGTGTACAACTGGGGACCCAGCTGCAGGGACTCACTTGTCATCCAACACAGGGCCAGGGCAGAAGCCCACCAAGGAAGCCTGCTGGGCACCGGGTGGGGGTCCAGGGAGTGGCAGAGGAGTGAGGGCCTTCTCTGGACTGTCCAGAGGGCCAGGGTGTAGGCTGTGGACCAGAGCTCCACAGTGGCGTCTGCCTGCCTGCAACCCTGATCTTGGGGTGCGGCAGGAGGGCCTGAGGTTCTCTGTGCAAACAAGACCTCATGTGGGGGTCAGACAGAGTGAGGGCAAGGGAGGAGTTGCTGCTGGGGCTCCACCGAGGCTCCTGGGTACAAGCAGGGAAAACAAGGAGATGAGAGGTGCCGGCCCCTCAGTCTGACTCAGCTCATAGGGCCAACCCAAGGGGCTTCTACCCACCACCCCAGCCATGCAGGCAGCCAATGATCAGCCTCTGCCCCTGCTCCTGCCTGGCGCCCATATCAGGTCGCATGTGCCTCGCGCGGGAACTGGGGAGGGTCTTTCTTTCTCTATTCTGTAAAAGAAACTGAAAGACCAGGACTTCCTTTCTTATATATTTTGTAGAACATGCCTATAAAACTATCTGGGCCTGGAATTTTCTTTGCAGGAAGATTCAAAACTACTGTTTCAGTCTGTTAAGCGGTCACAGGAGTATTTGTGGATTCTCTTTCTTCCTGAGTCACTTTTCCACTAAGTTGTTGGCAATATTCTCTGATTGTCTTTATGAGCTCTAATCCATCTGTAGTTTTGTCCCTCTTTCCATTATTTCCTTTGGTCCCTGCACCCTGTATCTCAGTTGCCATGGTCTTCTCTGCTTCTCTTATCTGGCTTCAGGCTTCAGGCTTCCTCTTACGTTTGTCATCCTGGCTCTGCACCCACAGTGAGCAGGAGGTGTCACCCACACTGCCTTGCTGCAGAGGGACTCAGAGGCCTTCAGAGCTGCATCCCCCTTCGGGTAGCAAAGGAGCTCTTCCTGGCATCTCCACCAGCAGGCAGCCCAGCACTGAGAAGCAGGCAAGGATGTCAGAATAATGAATCTATATGGGCAATCAGGCTCAAAGCAGCACAAGTCCAGGCATTGTGAACAAAGCCACCTCCAAACCGCAGCCCCTCCCAGAGTCCCAGGGCAGGGCCCAGCCCATCCAGACTTGTCACTGGCCACAGAGTGGCCCCAAATCAAATGTGGACGCCAGACAAGCTTCTTCATGGCCTCCATTCCAGTTCCTAAAGCATGAGATGGGGAAAGCAGCTTTTCAGTATCTCTTTAAAGTCTGCTGTGTAGTGAAAAGACTCCACCCTGGTTATAACTGTTTCCCAGTATCAGAACCTAGAGGGCTGAAGCCCTTCCCACCATATAGCACACAGGTTTGTTTTTTGTTTTTTTTGCAGTTTTTGGCTGGGGCTGGGTTTGAACCCACCACCTGCAGTATATGGGGCCAGTGCCCTACTCCTTTGAGTCACAGGTGCTGCCCTCCTGGTGTTTTGTTTTTTGTTTTTTGAGACAGAACCTCAAGCTGTCACCCTGGGTAGAGTGCCATGGCATCACAGCTCACAGCAACCTCCAACTCCTGGGCTCAAGCGATTCTCCTGCCTCCGCCTCCCAAGTAGCTGGGATTATAGGCGCCTGCCACAATGCGCAGCTATTTTTTTGGTTGCAGCAGTCATTGTGTTTGGCAGGCCCAGGCTGGATTCGAACCCCGCCAGCTCAGGTGTATGTGGCTGGCACCTTAGCCGCTTGAGCGACAGGCGCTGAGCCTCCTGGGATGGTTTTTAAGAGGAAAAAAACTACAGTCAAGTCCACCAACACAACTAAACTATGCACATCACAAATCCAAGTAAGGTCAGCTAATACAAGAGCACTCGACTCCCGGTTTTCTGAGTTTTCTTTTTCTTTTGTTTTTATTTATTTTTTTCTCAAGAAAGCACTGGAATAATAGCTCATACAGTAGTTGTACATTAGTTACTAACTAGTGATTGCAAGTGTAGTGGCTTCAGAACATGTCTGAAGAGTCCTCAGTGCTTCTCCCATGGAAAATCTGATTCCCTCCTGGAACAGGAACAGAGGTGGGGGTGACTTCCAAGACTAAAGTGGATAAGCTATTGCAGCTGCCTGGCTCTGTGGGGACACCGCCCAGGGAACCATGCTGGGAGCCACCATGTTCAAGTCCTCCCAGCGCAGGCACCAACTGCAAGAGTGAAGACCCATTCATGACAAAAAGTAACAGCAAACTCAGAATAGAGGATGCTATGGTTTAAATGCTTCCCCTCTGAAACTCTGATGTTACCAGTATTACATATTAAGGGCCATCCCTAGACATGGGAGTGAGCCCATACCGAAGAGGCTGATACAGCCTGTCCTTCAGCCAAGCGAGCACATGGTGGTCCTCCTTCGAGAGGACACAGCAACAAGGCACTGCCCTGGAAGCAGATATTAGGCTCTAATCAGACATCAAACCTGCAGGAGCCTTGAACTTGGACTTCCCAACCTCCAGAACTAGAAAATAAATTTCTATTCTTTATAAATTACCCGGTCTCAGGTACTTTCTTGTAGCAGCAAAAACATTCTAAGACAAAGGAAAACTTCGACTTGATAAAAGGTATCTATTAAAAACCTACAACTAACATCACATTTAATGACAAGAACCTTGAAGCTTTTCCACTCAGGAGCAAAGCTGCTGTTCAACATTGGGCTAGAAAACCTGGCTGATGCCGTAAGACAAGAGAAGGAAATAAAATGTATACAGATTGGGAAGTAAAAACTAAAATGGTTCATTCACAGATGATTTATAACCTATGAATTTATAACCTAATCCGAAAGAATCAACAAGATAACTCCAGGAACTAACAAACCACTATTTAGCAAGAATACACAAAAGCCAACTACTTCCTATATACCAGCAAAGAACAAATGAAATCTGAAATTTAAAAACACAATACTACTTATATTAATACCCCCCAAACTCAATACTTAGGTATAAATCTAATAAAATATGCACAAGATCTATATGAAGAAAACTACAAAACTCTGATGAAAAGAACCAAAGAACAGATATAGAGCTAGTCCATGGGCAGGAAGACGCCACAGGTGTCAGTTCTTCCCAACTTGACCTCTGGATTCAAGGCAATCCCGGTCTTTTTAGTCCATCTAGCTGCTACAACAGAAGACCATGACCGAGGTAAGTTATAAACAATAGCAATTTATTTCTCACAGTTCTGGAGCCTGGAAGTTCCAGATCATACCACTGGAAGATTTGGGGTCTGAGGCCAGGTGTGGCGACTCCTGCCTGTAATCCCAGCACTCTGGGAGGCCAAGGTGGGCGGATCGCCTGAGTTCATGAGTTCAAGACCAACCTGAGCAAGAGCAAGACCCCATCTCTAAAAATAGCTGTGTGTTGTGGCGGGCATCTGTAGTTCCAGCTACTTGGGAGGCTGAGGCAAGAGGATGGCTTGAGCCCAGGAGTTTGAGGTTGCTACGAGCTATGATGCTACAGCACTCTATCAAAGGTAACAAAGTGAGACTTGGTCTCAAAAAAAAGATTTGGCGTCTGGTAAGGGCCTGCTTTCCGGTTCAGAGACAGCTATCTTTTCCCTATGTCTTCAGAGGGTAGAAGAAGCAAGGGAGCTCTCTGGGGTCCCTTTATAACATACTAATCTCATCTCACTTAAGGCTCCACACCCATGATCTAAGCACCTCCAAAGGCCTCATCTCCAAATACTATTGCACTTGGAATTAGATTTCAACACAGGAATTTTGGGAGACACATATACCACCATCAATTGAAATTGCAGCAAAAGTTCCCTTGTGGATAATGACCAACAATTCTAAAGTATATGGAGAAGCAAAGGATCCAGAACAAGCAACACAACATTGGAAAATATGGGCGGCACCTGTGGCTAAAGGAGTAGGGGGCCAGCCCCATATGCCAGAGATGGTGGGTTCAAACCCAGCCCCGGCCAAAAAATTGCAAAAAAAAACCCCAACATTGGAAAATAACAAAGTTGGAAGGCAGACACTGCACAGCTTCCAGACTTGATATATAGCTACCTGTAACTAAGGTGAGTAGTGTTGCAAAAGAACAATCAGATCAGCAGAACAGAGCAGACAGAAATAAAACCACATAAATATAGCTGCTTATCTCTGACAAAGGAGCCAAGGCAACACGGTGGACAAAAGATCACCTTCCGTGGCGTCCCAGATCACAGCAACCTCTAACTGTGAGGCTCAAGCCATCCTCTTGCCTCAGCCTCCCAAGTAGCTGGGACTACAGACGCCTGCTACAACACCCAGCTATTTTTAGAGATGGGGTCTCACTCTTGCTCAGTCTGGTCTTGAACTCCTGAGTTCAGGCGATCCACCCAGATCAGCCTCCCAGAGTGCTGGAATTACAGACACGAGCCACTGTGCCTAGTGACAAAAGATCATCTTTTCAACAAATGGTGGTGAAGCAACTAAACACCCACATGTATAAAAATGAATCTAGGGCGGCACCTGTGGCTCAGTCGGTAAGACGCCAGCCCCATATACCAAGGGTGGTGGGTCCAAACCCAGCCCCAGCCCAACTGCAACCAAAAAATAGCTGGGCGTTGTGGCGGGCGCCTGTAGTCCCAGCTGCTCGGGAGGCTGAGGCAAGGGAATCACTTAAGCCCAGGAGTTGGAGGTTGCTGTGAGCTGTGTGAGGCCACAGCACTCTACCGAGAGCCATAAAGTGAGACTCAATCTCTACAAAAAAAAAAAAAAAATGAATCTAGACCAGACCTTATGGTCTTCACAAAAAAATAACCCCAAATGGATCACAGACCCAAAGTAAAATGCTACAGGAGAAAATCTAGATGACCTAAAGTTTGGTGGTGACTTTGGAGATGTAACACCAAAGGCATGACCCAAGAAAGAAAGAATTGATAAACTGAACTGTACCACACTTAACAATATCTGCTCTGCAAAGCCACTGTCAAGAGAATAGAGACAAGCCATAGGCTAGCTCCAACCTGTAATGCCAACACTTTGGGAGCCTGAAGCAAGGGAAATCACTTCAGGATGGGAGTTCAAAACCAGTCTGTGCAACATAGCAAGAACCCATCTCTACAAAATAAATAAATAAAAAATATCCATGATGGTATCTATATCTAGTCCTAGCTGTTCAGGAGGCTGAGGCAGGAGGGTCACTTGAGCCCAAGAGTCTGAGGTTGCTTTTGAGTTATGATGCCAAGGCACTACCCAGAGCTACAGAGTGAAACTCTGTCTCCAAAAAAAAAAAAAAAGACTTAGGGCAGCGCCTGTGGCTCAAGGAGTAGGGCGCTGGTCCCATATGCCGGAGGTGGTGGGTTCAAACCCAGCCCCGGCCAAAAAAAAAAAAAAAAACACACACACAAAAAAAAGACTCAAAAAAAAAAATTCAAAACTGTTCCTTCTACCTTTGGGGACCCACTTTTATCAGCGACAAGCTCCAGCAATACAGTGAGGTTTTTTGGTTTAGGTTTGTTTGTTTGTTTGTTTGTTTGTGACAGAATCTCACTCTGTTGCCCAGACTGGAGTGCTGTGAGTGATGTCATAGCTCACAGCAACCTCAAAATCCTGGCCGCAAGTAAGCCTCCTGCCTCAGCCTCCTGAGTAGCTGGGACTACAAGCACTGGCCACAACCCTCAGCTATTTTTCTTTTTTTAGAGACAGGGTCTCACTCTTGCTCAGGCTGGTCTTGAACGCTTGAGCTCAGTTAGTCCACCCACCTCCCAGAGTGCTGGGATCTCAGGGGTGAGTCACTGAGCCTGACCCCAGGAGCACTTTCTTGAAGTCAAACTAATCCATCCTAAAAGGTCTCAGTTCTGAGAGATCATCATAAAAATATCAAGTGTAAGTCAAGTTTGAGTTTAAAATGAAAAGTAAAGTCGTAGAGGCTTAGATTCAAAGAAAACCTACCCAATGATGAAATTCAAACCTTCAGGTCATTTTAACACAGACTGATGACAAACTTCAGATCTGCGCCCAGCCGTACTTAGGCTAAGGGGAAAACAGAATCCAGCCAGGAACCCAGTGAAATCCGTCTAACGCCCCTTCCCGCTCACGGGAAAAGTCTTTCAAGGACTTTCGCCTCCGCTTTCAAGTCGCCGTCCGCAGGTCGCTGGGAGTGTCCGGCCTCGCTGAACGCCGGGTTTACAGAGTCACAGACGATACCTGAGCCCCGGGCCAGCGCGGGTCCCCAGGATCAGCTCCATGGGCCGCCGAGCACAGGTGGCTTCCGCACGTGTCGGGGCCTCGGGGGGCACGGGCGCCTGGGCCTGTCCTTAGGGGTCCCGGGGTACACGGGCGCCTGGGCCTGTCCTTAGGGGTGCCAGGGTGCACGGGCGCTGGGGCCTGTTCTTAGGAGTCCCGGGATGAGAGGGGCCTGTGCGGATCTGGGGACGTCTCAGGCTGCCAGGGGGCCGGGGCGGGTCCGAGGGGTCGCCCGCACGGCTCAAGTTCCAACACCCAAACCCCTGTGACGGGCTTGCGCTGGGAACTGACGCGCGCCTACAGGAGCAAGACGCGACGCGCAGGGCGCGGAGCGAATCCGCACAGGCTGCGTTCCTCCCGCGCAGCCGCCGCCGGCCCGAGCCCCGGGGAACCCGCGGTCCCCGCAGGAGGGAGTCCCGGTCCCGCGCTCCTAGCCCTGCCCCCGGCGCGATGCCGAGCAGCTGGGCGTGGAGTCTCCCTGCACCGGGACAGGGCAGTGGGGTCTCCGTCCCGCCTAAGCCCCGCTGTGTGGCTCTAGGCAAGCCACTCGCCCCCTCGGGTCCCACTTCTGCACGTGCGACGGGCTGGGCGCTGCGAACTGGACCCCTCGCCGGTGCCCCTGAGAGCCTGGTGCTTGGCTCCTGTACAGCTGACCCTGGGGCCTGGGCTGCTTGGAGGTCCCAAGAACAAGCAGTGGAAGGCGGCCACACTCTTTCCGGGTCTCTGCCTGCCCCTTCAGTCCCCCATCCTGAGGGGTGAGGATGTCTCTGGGTGGAGACTTGTTCCCAGACACCCGCCCAGGTCTCCATCCCCAGGTCATGGGCCGGGTTATCTAGGCATCAGATGACTCCGGGTGGGGCAGAAAAATGCTCCCACCCAGGGAGAGGGGGTGGGGGGGCGTTGGAGGGGCCTTGGGGACCATACTATCCAGAGCGCCTTCATTTGAGTCCTCAAGCGCTGAGCTTTGCCAGAGGGTGGTGAAAAGGAGTGGGTCAGAGGGGAGAAAGCCACGTATGCCTTGGCCCCCTGAAAGGAGCAATGACTAGGCCCGCAGTGGACACTAAGGCCAGACAGATGCATAGAGGCCAAACAGTGCTTGGGGGTGGAGAGACCTGGGTGAGACCTTTCACCCCGGGGCACCCTAGGGCTGGATGCTAAGGGAGACAAGGGGTCCTAGGGATCAGGCCAGCCCAAGCAGGTTCTGGGCCCAGCAAGGCTAGCTGATGCCAGGATGGGCTGCCACTTTCACCTCAAAAAGCAGACACCCCAGCACAGCCAGCAACCAATCATCCAGGCCAGTCCCCCTATTTTAATCCCCTCGTCCAACCTTCAAGCTGAGCTGGCCAGGTCACCGCAAGGCAAGTGGCTTTGTGGGCCAGAGCAGGCAAGGACAGCAGAGGATACGGACACCTAATGGGCACCTGTGCCAGGGACAGCCCCTCCTGAGTTGGGTTTTCTGGCCTAGCCCATCTGGACCTGTGACAACAACCTCAAATCACCAAGGTCACCTGTGTATGTCAAAGCCGTGTGACTAAATTATATCCACCTGTCTCTGTCAACCCTATTTAAATGATCACTAAAGGCTTTTAGTGGATTGAGAAAGAGTTTGTGCCCCACTAAGGTGGTATCTCTCTGTCCAGAGCAAACCATCACAGCACCGTCCATCAAGCCCTTGCTATGTGACAGCCTACAGGAAGATGTTAAATACCTCCCCACTAGGCCAGGTGTGGCAGCTCATGCTTGTAATCCCAGCACTCTGGAAGGCTGAGGCAGGTGGATTGCTTGAGCTCAGGAGTTCGAAACCAGCCTGAGCAAAAGCAACACACACATGTAGCCATCACTACTAAAAAGAGAAAAATTAGCTGGGCATAGTGGTGCGCGACCGTCCCAGCTATTTGGGAAGCTGAAACAAGAGGATAACTTGAGCCCAGTTGTTTGAGATTGCTGTGAGCTATGACACCATGGCAATCTGTCCTAAAAAAAAAAAAAAAAAAGCTGGGCACAATGGCTCACACCTGCAATCCCAGCACTGTGGGAGGCTGAGGCGGGAGAACTACTTGAGCTCAGGAGTTCGAGACTTGTCTGAGTGAGACACTGAATCATTAAAAAAATGAAAAACCCAGCTAGGCACCAGGGTGAGCAGCTATAATCCCAGCAGCTTCCAGAGACAGAGGCAGCATGATGCCCACAGCCTGAATCTGAGATTGCAGTGAGCTATGACGCCACCACACTCTGCTCAGGGCATAGGGTGGGACTCTGTCTCAACAACAACAAAAAAAAAACTGAAATCAGGTATTCAGGCCAAAATTTGTACATGAATGTTCATAGCAGCATGATTCACAGTAACCAAAAGGTAGAAACCACCCAAACGTCCATAAACAGATGAATGGATAAACAAAATGGGGGTTGTGAGCTATCCAGTGGAATATTATTCACCCTTAAATAGGAAGAAAAATTTGACACATGATACAACATTGATATACCTGAAAAACATGTTCAGTGAAATAAACTAGACACAAAAGAACAAATATTGTGAATATTTTATATATAAAATATCTAGAATAGGCAAATTCATGGAGACAGAAGGTACAATAGAGGAGGTGGTGAGGGTACTGCTAAGGAGCACAGGGTTTCTCTTTGGGGTGATACAGATGTTCTGGAAGTGGTGGTAATGGTTGTACAAACTGAATATACTAAATGCCACTGAATTACACATTCTAAAATGGCTAAACGCAAGACCCTATCTCTAAAAAACTATAGTCCTAGCTACCAGGAGGCTGAGCCAAGAGGATCACTTGAGCCCAAGAGTTTGAGGTTGCTGTAAGCTATGACGCCACAGCACTTGAGAGATGCTGTCAAAAAAAAAAAAAAAAACAGCTAAAACGGTCAATTTTTTATTCAATCTTTTGAAATGGGGAAAAGGGCCAGGCGAGGTCCCACATGCCTGTAATCCCAGCACTATAGGAGACCAGACACTAGAGGGCAAGGGTTCAAGAGCAGCCTGTGCAACACAGCAAAACCCGGTTCTCTAAAAAAAAAAAAATAGAAAAATTAGCTGGGCGTGGTGGCAGGCACCACTGGAGAGGTTAAGGTAGGAGGAACACTTGAGTGCAGGAGTGTGAGATTGCTGTGAGCTAGGCTGAGGCCACTGCACTCCAGGCTGGCCAAGAGAGCAAGACCCTGTCATCCACAAATAAAATCATATGCAGATGGGTGATCAAATAGGCACAGCTCCTCCACCTTCCCCCCAGGCTCTAAGCAGATAGCTAAATTGCTGCTATGCGAGCCACCTCCGGTTCGCCAAGTGCCGCCAAGTGCCGTAGCAGGACATCACCAGCAGATCTTTCGGATTTGCCCATATAAAGTAACAGATCCTAGAATTCATCACTTATTCAGGAGCCACCACATGAGCCAGAAAGCCATCAGGGGCTGGCCTGTGGCTCAGGCAGAGGCTATCGACCCAGCTGGGAGATTCTGTCCACATTTTCCGATCAAAGGGACATAGGACTCAGCAACTTGGTGGCAGAAATGCTGAAAAAGAGAACCTGAGGTCAAGATTGTGACAGGCCAGCAGGAAACACGAGAGGCTTCACAATACAGGGAGAGAAGTTAAGTCTGAGGATGTGGGATGACAACGCTGATAAGCTGACCCCAGCTATGCATGGAAAGACAGGAAAATGACTCACCCACGCGGACGAGATAGCAATCAGCCTAGGATTGTGAAGAATTAATCATGCTGGACAAACTTAATTTAGTTCTGACATTTCTGGGTTCAATGTACAAGAGTCAGGAATAAAGACAACTCAATCCTATCCTATTGGTTATTTGTAACACTCAGAGAAAATACTAGATTACATTAACAGCATTAAGAAAGAGGCAAGCACTCAAGTCTCAAGATTGATTTCCTTGGTGCGTAAGAACATTCCAAGAATTTAAATGTGAAACAAAAGCCAGAACCCGGGGAGATGCTTCTGAAGCCCAAATCAGGCCTCACGCCCCTATTCAAGACCCCAGCACCTGTCTCACCTGGGCAGGTCAACGTCCTGCTTGCAACCACATCCACCCCTGACCTCGCCCATCACACCCCTCTACACAGCCCACCCTGGCCAAAGATTATTTATAATCCTCCAAAATTCAAGATATGCCACTCTTCTGCCAAGGCTTCCAAGTTCCACCCCTACCACAGGGTCAGCCGTGGGTCCAGAATGTCATCTGCTCCCATGTGGACAGGGTTCCTTGGACATGATTCCTTAAGGTCAGATCCTAGGGCTGAGTCCCCTTGCAGGTGAAGACCTCAGAACCGCCCCCCAGCACTGCCAGGCTACACACCTCACAGCACGGGGCACAGACCTAGAGTGCCCGAAAAAACACTCCCAGGAGCCACTGGTCCGCCAGGCAAACGTCATATGGAGCAGGACGCCACAAGGGCCTGGCCTTGCTCTAGGGCCTCCCCAGGCTTCTGGGCAACAGACCCCACTCTAGAATTACCCCTCCACAGAGAATCACACCTACGCCCCCAGCTTTAGCACAGATCCGTCTTCCTGGCGTCCTCTGATGGACCTTTGCCACCTAGCAAGGCTATGGACACCTGAGAGTGCTAAGTGCCGCTCTTCCTGGTTGGAGCCCTTCCTATGCTGTTTCAGCTTTTAGTGAAAGGATTCCAGGAGTTCCTGCCTGGAGAGCCCAGCCACACCTCCCAGCTCACTAGACATTTGCTATGTTCCCTGCCATAGTGGATGGAGCCTCAGGGTCACTACACAAGGACCCGCTTTTCTCTCACCTTCCGTATTATCCCCATCTTCCTGCTGGTCCTCACTCGCAGCCTCAAAGCTGAGGCTTTCCCCAGCAGTTTCCTCAGACTTGCCCCCAAAGTCCTTCCAGGCCTCAGGATACCACCATTGACTGTCAACATGCTACACTCCCACCCCAAGGCCACAGCACATCTCAGCTCAAATGCTATCCCATCCGGTGTCTCCCAACCACTCCACCAAGTCCCTTGCCTGGTCTACCTGACACACACTACCTCATCTCAGGCAGTCTCCTGTTGTGCTCCAGTGTTTCCCACACCCTTACCTGACACAGGGTTCCATTGATGTGTTAACGAGGAAGGGCTTCTGCCTTTTCAAACTCCTGCCAGAGCCCATTTCTTGCTTGAAGCGAGCCCAGCATTAATTCTGAAAGACTGTATCTTTGAGACATGTGACCATGGCCCATGGACTGGTAGCCACATCTGCAAGCAGCTTCCAGAGTCCCAGATGCCCTATGGAAGGCAGGCCGGTGCCCCTAAGACTCGTGACTGGGCCCAACGCTGGCTGTGCTATGGGGTCTGTCCCTGTCGACCCCAGGTGCTGAGAAGTAGGAAAGGTCACCTGCTCCATACTGGGTCCAGACATAGCCTGAAGGAGCTCCACACCCATCAGACGCACCTTCCTTCCCCCATGCAGGGCGGAGCACGGAGTCAGCATAGGGGAGCACACAGCGACCTCTCGAGCGCTGCCCTCACCTCCTGCCACACAAACGCTTCACACATGAAAGAGACAGTGATCCACAGACACAGTGCTCACAGCACCACCCACCTGCAACATCCTAAGTCAGTTACAGAAGGTTTCCTTTATTTTTGCAATATCATTGCATATAAAAGCAATAGAAACGTTAACAGTCTTAACAAGAAGTTTACAATTGAATATTTGAACAGAAAACTGTACACAATATCATTTACAGCAATTTTACATAGTAAATTAAATGACTGCAAAAAAAGTTCTAAATCCCTCTGTTGCCTTATATTGGAGTAGTCTAGATAAAGAGCCTACCCGGTGCTATTCACGAGCACCAAATTAAGACTATGTAACTGACATAAAACCCATTAATTTAATAAGTGTAACTGTTCAGAGCTCTAGAGGAAGAAAAAAACCCACTTGAACATGTTCATAAAAGGTCAAAAACTCAGTCCCACGAAGACACATAGGTGTCTGGCACAGAGAATGCTGCCCCTAGACTGGTCCCATGAATTCATGGTTAAATGCAAAACAATCCTGACAAGAGGCAATTTAATGTTTAAAACATTGTGGAAAACCTATTAAAGGATACATGTAAGTTTAACCTGGACGGTCAAGATTAAGCAATTAAGTTTCTTGCAAAACTGCTTCAAGTCCAATTTTTCTTGGATTTAGCTTCATTAACAATTTAAAACATGCAAAATACACTCACTGGTACATAAAACTAATGTTTCTTATGACAATAAGGCAGGAATAACAATCCATCATGAGATCATGAGCTACTAACAGAGAAACCATCCAGGTAGAAGGGTGTGATACATGCTTGGCCTCACTGGCCTCCCACCGGGCACAGGGGCACCTTTTTCTCTGTTGGCCCACGTGGCACAGCTAGCTCATGGCCGAGAAGTCTCTCAACGGTTCAGTTAAACAAGCTTCCAAGTCAAACTCGTCCTCCACTTGGCAGTCCACGTGCCTGACCTTGGTGGGTGTGCCAGAGTAGACATCCTAAAAAAGAGAAACAGGGGTCATGCACACGTCCAGACGACAGACGCCACACACAGGCCCACTTGCTCCACCACAGAGGGAATGGTGCATGCTCCCTGTGCCCAGCATGCTCCTGTGTCACTAGGTAAGGTCATATGAAGGTAGAAGGCTGGCAGCAGGAGACGCAAAGCAGCTCAATGAAACTCATGGACAGTGAGGGACATCCCACAGTAGCTGAAGTGTCGGATTCCTACCCAACTAAACTACCCCCACCCCAGGTTAGAATCAGCAGCTCAGAGATGCCTCGACATCAGAGACATGGTATTAACAGGAGCTGTCAGGAGGACCAGGCACAGTCGCCACCGTGACTTGTGGAGCAGAATCACACCAAAATGGCCACACCACGCACCAGCCAAGGAAAACCTGCCTCAGCACGGAGGTCTGGGGACTGAAGACAGCCCATCTCCCCTTCCCCAAGCTCATCTCGACCCTAAAGCAGAAGGCACCTCATACACCCCACAACTTATTTGCATCACACAATTTACAGCATGTTAAGGTGTATAACTCAATTGCAACAGATGCCGATGATACTGCAAAGAGGGATCATATGTACCATTACCGTATAATGTATGAAGTTAAATGATTTATAAGCACAGAAAGAATTCTAAATGTCCTCTGGTCAATACCACTTGAATCATGCCATAAACTTATAAATCAACACGTATCCCATGGCATTACTGCCCAAAGGATCCAACCTCACTTAATCCTTAAGGAAACAACCAGCAACTCAAATTGATGCTGCTTTACAAACACTAAACTGATCCTCTTCAATGAAATGAGTCCCTGTCATGGGGAAAGGCAGGGGAGCCTGTTCTAGGTAAAAGGGGGGGGGGGGGGAGGAAGGCACCATAGTTTAAGTGTGTGATCCTTAATTAAGTTCTGCACCAAAAAGGAAAAATACTCAAAAGGACATTATTGAACAACTGGGAAACCTGAAATGTGAACTGCTTATCAGACAAATTTTGTGCATAATACATTTCCCACATGTGATAACTACACTGTGCTTACCTTAATCTTAAAAGACAGAATTAGTAACATCAAGTGGCAAAACCACTGCCACTTCCAAGTGGTTAAGGAACACACAAATACCAGATAGCCAAGTAAGGGTTTGCTATATAGATTGTTTTTCGAAACAGTTTTAGAGAAAAGGCTTTTCCAAGTACCTACTTAGTTCAGCCTTCTCTCCTCCCTTCTACACATCTAGCCACTGTTAATTGGAGGCTCCCAGATCTCTCACCAGGACTCCAGCCTCCGCATGGCCTGGCTCCCACATACCCATGCAGTCTCCGCTCCCTTCTCCCCCAAGGGTTTCTCATTTACCTCGAACTTCTGACGGTGCAGCTAAAATGTCATAATCTGTTTCTTGAACTGGAATAAGAGTTGCCTGCCACAACACCCTGCTATTTTTAGAGATGAGGTCTCACTCTGACTCAGGCTGGTCTTGAACCTGTGAGCTCAGGCAATCTACTGGCCTCGGCCTCCCAAGTGCTGGGATTACAGGCACGAGCCACCACGCCCAGCCTCCCACCCCTTCTTTTTTTTTTTGAGACAGAGTCTTACTTTGTCACTCTCGTGCCGTGGCATCATAGCTCACAACAACCTCAAACTCTTGGGCTCAAGAGATCTCTTGCCTCAGCCTCCCAATAGCACATGGCTATTTTTTTTTTTAGAGACAAGGTCTCACTCTTGCTCATGTTGGTCTTGAACCTGGAGCTCAGGGCAATCCACTAGCCTTGGCCTCCCAGAGTGCTAGAAATACAGGCGTGAGCCACTACGCCCAACAAAGTGGCTTATGTTATCAACAATTCACCTGAAACTCCCAAGTTGAATGACACATCCAAAGAAAGTACTTACGAAGTCATCCTGAGAGCTCATCTGGGGCTCAGAGCCACTTTCTGGGGATTCCAGGTCTACAGGGTGTCTGTGAAGTAAAATCCAATAGTGTCAGCCTGGCTTCACAGTAAGTAGGCTGGTGAGCAGCAAAGTTCTCTAAGTCTGTGCCTTAAAAACCAGCTCTACCCACATTCTCCTGCCTGAATGATATTGACATTGCCCTTCCCACTGGCCAGATCCAACCCTGGCCCAATCAATCCAGTAGAGACAAAGCTAATAGTGGTTACAAGTAACAGGAAATCTACCTGCTGGACTGCTACAGGATTCCAGATCCCTTAGGGACACTCCCAAGTTCCCTAGGAGCAGGGCACTTGAAACAAGCTCAGTTTTTGAGGGAAGGAATGAACACCGTGACAAACCAACTGTACACTATCACTAACTCTACACTATCACTATCCCATTTTCTATTCATAGAGAACAGCACAATGGTTCATGCTGGAAAGAAACCCACATGAAATTTGTCAGGCCAAATGTGTAAGAAACCCATGTGAAATTTGTCAGGCCAAATGTGTAAAGCCACGTAAGAAATCATTTCAAATATGCTGCTTTCTAATAAACTTCCCAGCACAAAGAAACTTGAAATATTTGTTGAATGTCTAGATATGTCTGAGGAAGGAAGAAGCTCAGGACCAGAGGGAACTGAGATGAAACAGAAATGGCCCCCGAGGGGGACAAGCACAAGAGCCTCCTAGACCCTTGTAGCAGGGGACCCACTGTGCAACCAAGTTCAAACCTGAGATACTTTCAGTTAGGCCCAGGTTTAAAAACTGAGAAGGAAGATAAAACTTTCCTTAATAACACTTTTTATTTACATAGCTCAACATAAATGAGTCAAATATTTTAGGACGTTTCCATCTTTATTTTTTTTTATTTATTTTTTCAGCCTCCCAAGTAGCTGGACAAGCATCCGCCACAACGCCTGGTTGTTTTTTGATTATAGTTGTTTGGCAGGCCTGGGCTGGATTTAAACCCGCCAGCTCTGGTGTATGTGGCTGGTGCCCTAGCCGCTAAGCTACAGGCGCTGAGCCAGGATGTTTCCATCTTTAAATAAACAAACAAAAACAGCCACCATGTATTATTCCCAGGTTTATTGAGTTCTACCTTTTCTAGCTACAAAACTAAATTCAATCCAGGAAATCAACTCCTCACTCCAATCCCACCTGCCCAGTTTCACACACTGTAGAGAAACAGCCATGGTACAGCCACTTTGCTCCCTCCTGCCTGTCAGGGACCTAAACCTATGACAACCTGCCTTGCAAGTGACACGCAGAGCTGCTCAGTCACGCACCAGTCAGAGTAGTAGTAAGTAGGGAGGCAACCAAGACATACATTTCCTGCAAATCACATCCTTCTTCAGCTGGAGGATCCCAAAAATGCAGTGCCACCTTCCAGAGTCTTATCTGCTGGTCCCACGACCGACGACTATACTTCTTAAACTTATTGGGCGTCTTGGGATGGATGCCAGGTTGCCGAAGGTGTCTACAAAAGAGCAATACCACCCTCACAAGCCATTCACACTTGCACATTAGCTTTAAGATTAACTGAACTTTGAAATCAGTGTTATTCTAAGAATCATGGATCAACTTGAAGAGTATATAAAATGAGAAAGTAATGTATAAAACTATCTCTTCAAATCTTACTATTCTCTTGCATCTATATTCCAGAAAACTAAGCTTTAAACTATATTCTAGAAAACTGCCAAAAAGTTCAGGCAAACTCTAAAGCTTCCTGCTTATCTTTTGTGTCAATGTGTTCCAGGGACTGGACAGATAGGAATGTGCCACTTACAGAAGATGGAGCAATGCTAACGTTCTTATATCAGATCCTGACAATCTTATATATATGACAGAACTTTTGTCGCCCTCTGTGGAGTGCTGTAGCATCACAGCTCACAGCAACCTCATCAAATCTCTGGGCTTAGAAATCCTCTTATGTCAGTCTCTCAAGTAGCTAGAATTACAGGAGTGTGCCACAATGCCCAGCTAATTTTTATATTTTTAGTAAAGACAGGGTCTTGCTCGTGGCTCAGGCTGGTCTCAAACCTGTGAGCTCAGGCAATCCTCAAGGGAGCTCAAGGGATTCACTGACCTTGGCCTAGAGTGCTGGGATTATAGGCATAAGCCACTACACCCTGCCTAAATCTTGACAATCTTTATCTTGAACTTCATTTTCTTCCATCGTTTATTTTAATAACTCTAAGACCCGAGAAAGAAAATGTTATCTAACATTCAAATTATGAAGATGATTTTATTTTTAATTTTCATGTCCTCTGTTTTTTAGTTGCTAATCCATTCTTTGTATCATAAGCTCCTGTTGAGTCCTCGATAAACAGTTCTTCTCAAGCATGAACTATTCATACATGTAATCCCTGCATCAGATGTACTGCCTAATCTAAACAACATTACAAATGCAAAATCCCATGACTTGTTCAGAACATGCCACTCAAGTCAGACCACCTTGGGACTTCTTTAATATAGCGATCATAGGCAATTGTGTTCTTTCCATAGTTGATCTGTTTCTGTCTCCTCATCAGGACACTTTCATCTGTCTCAAAATCAGCTGGGACTGTAGACATGGACTCCTTTGAATCAGAACTGAAAAATGAGAGTTAACAGAACAAGCCTTACAATTAAGACCACTATGGTGAGCCAAGAAAATGCTGAAACACAATAATGAAAGAGGGCACATCCTCCAGATTCCAAACCTTATTGTAACAGAACAGTTCACAGTCTATACACATGGGAATTTAGTACATAACAGACACAATGTTACAAATCAGTGAAGAGTGGTAATGATTGATACATGCTATCACCATCACCAAGTATTACTCATCTTTTCTCAATTCTTTTCATTAACAACCTACAGATCTATGGAATTAGAGATGTTAACAGCCTTTACCTTCCTGATGATGATTTTCTCTCTCTTCCAAATTCATTTATGAGAAGTTTTCTTTTATATCTGAGGAAAAAATATTGCTGTTTTTAGAAAGGTATAAAAATAAAGTACCAGTTCTGACAAAAGTCCATCCTGAAACCCTCAGGTATCTCCTACATAACACAGAGGTTCCCTGAGCCAAAAGAAACCTTTAACAGCTTCAGCTTAAGTAGTAAGACTCACACAACAAAAATTTATATCCCCAAGCTCAGAGCCTTTTTCTTCAAAAAATAAATTTAAAAGTTTTCATTTTTCAGGGCAGTGCCCATAGCTCAGTGGGTAGGGCACCGGCCACATACATGAGGTTGGTGGGTTCGAACCCAGCCCAGGCCAGCTAAAAAACAACAATGAGAACTGTAACAATAAAAATAGCCGGGCGTTGTGGTGGGCGCCTGTAGTCCCAGCTACTTGGGAGGCTGGGGTAAGAGAATCGCTTGAGCCCAAGAGTTTGTGGTTGCTGTGAGCTGTGACGCCACGACACTCTACTCACTCTACTCAGGGCAACAGCTTGAGACTCTGTCTCAAAAAAAATAATAAGTTTCCATTTTTCAAATACCTCCATTACTAATGAGATATGTTCTCCTCTAGTCTTGGTAAATGAACACACATGCCTTGTTCCTGGTGAACTTCATGAGGCATCAGCTTCCTATTGCACCAACTACCCAAACCTAGCTTTGCAAAAACAGTATGATGTCACTCAAAGGAGCCTAAAAAGATCTAACGTTAAAACAACTACCCACCTCCAGCTAGAGGTTCATTCAGGTGTCTGAAAGATGCCACATATCACTGTGGCTCCCAACTCCCTCCAAAATCTAAAAGCTGTCCCCAAGTCTGCTATAGTACCCAGTAAAGTTTGGATACCAAGTAATAAGAAAATAATAACCTGTATCTAGAACAGCCATTGTTATATGCAGTCTACGTTACTCTCCTTGAAGAATAATAAGCTAGCTTCGCACACTCCCCTTGCTGTAGGAAAGCAAACTGGCCTTAGCAGACCCCGGGGCCAGGAAGACAAACCATCCAAGATGTACAAAGCAGCAGCTTCCATCAGAAAGGGTATCATCAACAGGTGACCCATGACAACATTCTGGACACGAGTTTTCCAAAACAGGACAGTCCGTAGACGCAGGCCCACAAGACAACTGAGGAACAGAGAGGGGGCTACACACAGCACGGTCAAGACAGGTGGGGTATCTGTACGACCCACGGGTTGAGAACAGCTGCTCCAGCTAGTGGTAACTTGGGGGAGCAAACAAGACCACAAGTATTCAAGAACTGTTGGTGTAATACTCATGAAGAACAGAATACAGAAACTGTACAGATCAAAATTCCAATTTTATAGTTGAGAAAGTCAACACCTATGCAAAAAAAAACAATTCATTCAAAACACTGTGGCCAGGCCAGGTTCGATGGCTCAAACCTGTAATCCAAGCACTCTGGGAGGTCACTTGAGCTTAGGAGTTCAAGACCAGCCTGAGCAAGAGAGAGACCCTGTCTCTACCAAAAATAGAAAAACTAACCAGGTGTGGTGGCAGGCACCTATAGTCCCAGCTAGTGAGGAGGCCAGGAGTTTGGGGTTGCTGTGAGCTATGATGATGCCACAGCACTCAACTCTAGGGCAAAAGAGTAAGACTTGTCTCAAAAAAAAAAAAAAAAAAAAAAGAAAGAAAGAAAAGAAAAAATTGGTACCCAAGTCTATAACTCCCAATTCATTCTTTCCATCCAAGGATACAACCCGGCCGCACATTTTGATACCTAAAAGAAATTAAGAATGACACCTGAATGATCAACAACCAATTCCCATGAGTTCCTATACCTTTTCAGGAGGCAGCTATAAATACCATCACTGAATGCTGAGAAGAGGGTGGGAAGGTTAGTCCTATTCCCCTGGCTGACATACCAGACCTATTTTCTCATCAGAATTAAGAACTAACAAAGATCCTATTTGATTTATTGGCCACTTGGCAGCTAAAAGTCTCTCATAAAATAGTTCAGCAAATTATGAACCATAGTTTAATTCAAAGTTCATTTAGCCAGATTTGGATTGGATGGCCTATATCAAAGGAGAAAAAGGATCAAAAACATCAATGATTTCATCAGAGGAGATTACACAGTATTAAGGATGCATTATACAAATAGTAATGAGTCAAGGGAGAGGAAGTGGTTTTCAGTTTGAGAACTTGTATAAACAATTTGTGTACAACTGCAGTCCCTGAGCTAGGGACCTCTCCCTGAACACCAGCATTTCTGAGCTGTTACCCGAAGCAGGTATTAGTCACACCTGGTTGTGAGCACACCCCCACTTACTGTGCTGGCATGAGGACCACATGGGGTCAAGTGGTAACACAACTGCAGAAGGTCCCGGAGAGTCCTCTTGTGGCAATCCTGCAGCACCACTGCACACCCACTTCCACTCTCGGAGGGATCACCACTAAGATGACAGTGGTCCTCAGGCTTTGAAGAGTACTCACCCCATTTGCAGGGCCAGGGAGGGACCTGAGAATCTGAATTTTTTTTTTTGGAGACAGTCTCACTTTGTCGCCCTTGGTAGAGTGCCTTGGCGTCATAGCTCACAGCAACCTCAAACTCTTGGACTCAAGCAATTCTCTTGCCTCAGCCTCCCTAGAAGCTGGGACTATAGGTACTCACCACAACATCAGCTATTTTTCAGAGATGAGGTCTCACTCTGACTCAGGCTGGTCTCGAACCTGCCTCTGCCTCCCAGAGTGCTAGGATTATAGGCGTGAGCCACCATGCATGGCCAAAAGAATCTGAATTTCTGACAAGTCCCCAGGAGTTGCTGAGCTGCTTAGCATTTTGAGAAGCAATGTTCTAAGACGCACCTCAAATTTAACGTACAACTGAAAACACCACAGATAACACATTCAAAATATTCCAAATGTATACCTTGCCATTTCCTTGTTAACTCTGGTCCTCATCTCATCTTCCTCAACTGCACTTGCCCAGTCTGAACATCTAGAACGGGGCTTGGGGCCTTCAGGAGTGGTAAAGCTGTAATAAAATGAAAATGCACATTTGAACCACAATACATACTTTGAGTTTCCTTTCCAATTGTAAGTCAAGAAACAGTCATGAAGGGCGGCGCCTGTGGCTCAGTGGGTAGGGCGCCGGCCCCAAATACTGAGGGTGGTGGGTTCAAACCCAGCCCCGGCCAAACTACAATAAAAAATAGCCGGGCGTTGTGGTGGGCACCTGTAGTCCCAGCTACTCAGGAGGCTGAGGCAAAAGAATCGCCTAAGCCCAGGGGTTGGAGGTTGCTGTCAGCTATATGACGCCATGGCACTCTGCCGAGGGTGATAAGGTGAGACAGGAAGGGAGGGAGGGAGGAAGGAAGGATCATGAAAATAAAAATTCCAAGGCTGTATGGAGAGTGCCAAGGGAACAGGCTTCAGAGTTGAGGAGTCAGAGGTCAAAGAGACTCTGCTCCATAACTCACTTGTTCACTGAGTTTGGGCAATTTGCTTAAAGCTTCTCATTAAACATCTGCTACCTACCACGTGCCAGCATTGGCTAACTCCTGGGGACGCAGTGAAAGCAAACCAAGTCAGCAAGTCACTGTTAGCTCTGAGAAGAGCACCTAACATGACTCACTATATTTGCAATATGAGTTTTTTCCATGAGTTTTCAAATAATTTCAGATAATACACATTTATTACTAAGCACAGTGACCAGCACACGGTAGGACCTAATATGTGGCATATGTGAGATATATAGTCACTAATTACATGCATGTAATTAATTCAGAATATATTACCTCCAAATTAACACATGTATGGGAGGGCAATAAGTATATATCAGAAGATGCACTAAGCCTTAGTCTACCGGTAAAGACAGCCCTGATAGTTGAGTTTAAGCTAATTCAGGAGCTCAGTTCTACCTCAGGCTTAAGGAAATTTCTAATCATGATTAGGAAATTTGAGAAGGTAAAAAAAAAGATGACACAATTTGAAAGCTTAAAGCTCAATGCCAAAAGTTCTGGCAGTCAGAATTGTTTATACTTATATTAGATGTAAACTTACATTTTTATTTTTCCACCCCTTTTTTTTCTTTTTCTTTTTTTTGAGGCAGAGTCTCACTTTTTCACCCCCAGTAGTGCCATGGCATCACAGCTCACAGCAACCACAAACTCTTGGGCTCAAGCGATTATCTTGCCTCAAGGTACCTATTCACCTATCTTGCTGAATATAGGCACCTGCCACAACACCCAGCTATTTTTAAAGATGGGGTCTCAGCTCCAGCTCAGATCTGGTCTTAAACTAGTGAGCTCAGCAATCCACCCACCTCGGCCTCCCAGAGTGCTGAGACTACAGGCGTGAGACACCTTGCCTGGCCCTTTCAACCCCATTTTTCTACTGCCCACCACTGATATATCAAAACTAAACACTAATTCCAACTACACCAAATAAGCAATCTCATATATTTTAGTAGTGAACAAAATGATGTGCTTCATAAATGCAATTGTAGTAACAAATGAATAATCCTTTTATGTAGTTATTGCTTCCTACCAAAGTAACTTAAATTTCTAAAATTGGAAAAGTCTCATATCAAATTAACTAACTAAAAGTTAAATGGACTCAGTAATTGTGTTGCAAATAAAGAACCAAATGGATGCTTGTCCAGGATTGGACAGTGACATCCTCACTAGTGTATCAAGAAGTTCAAGTCTGGGTCTCCAGCAAGAATCTGAACTATAAGCTGAGACAAGGTCTCACTCTGTCACCCTGCTGCAGTGCAAAGGTGTTGTCATAGCTCAGCGCAATCTCAAACTCCCACGCTCAAGCCTGTCTCACAAATAGCTGGGACTAAGGCCCATGACAGCACATCCAACGAATTTTTGTATTTTTTGTAAAGACAGGGTCTCACTATATTGCCCAGGCTGATCTCAAACTCCTGACCTCAGGTGATCCCTCCACCTTCCAAAGTGTTGGGATTGTGATGTGAGCCACCATACTGACCAGGAATAATTTAAAAAGTACATATGAAATAACCTTACCCTACATCTCATGTTTGTGTACCTTTTATGGAACTAAAGTCCATTTCTTAGACAGGTCATACTCAAAATCTACTCTATCATGGGACAAGAAAGCCCATTCTTTACACTAAGCTAACCTATTTCCAAAAGAACCACTTCCTGTCCTACTCCATCAACAAAACAACCAGCACACCCCAGCCCCTATGGAGATGTAATTGACACTGTTTGTCACGTACCTCCATGCATGAACCACAAAAAGCCAATACCAAGTGCCACGGCCCCAGGACAGAGCACATTCCTGCCATGTTGGAGGAACAGGCTGGAAGAATACTGGTCCAGTTACCAAGGGTTTCATGTCTTATCTTTTTTTTTTTTTTTGAGACAGAGCCTCAAGCTGTCGCCTTGGGTAGAGTGCTGTTGCATCACAGCTCACAGCAACCTCCAACTCCTAGGTTTAAGCGAGTCTCCTGCCACCGCCTTCCAAGTACCTGGGACTACAGGCGCCAGCCACAATGCCCAGCTATTTTTTGGTTGCAGCTGTCATTGTTGTGAACCTGCCAGCTACTTATCTCCACTTTTTTTGTGTGTGTGTGGTTTTTGGCCAGGGCTAGGTTTGAACCCACCACCTCCGGCATATGGAACCGGCACCCTACTCCTTGAGCCACAGGCGCCGCCCTATTTTTTTTTTGTTTTTTAAGAGACAAAGTCTTCCTTTGTTGCCCTCAGTAGAGTGCCATGAAGTCACAGCTCACAGCAATCTCCAGCTCTTGGACTTAGGTGATTCTCTTGCCTCAGCTTCCCAAGTAGCTGGGACCACAGGTGCCCGCCACAACGCCTGGCTATTTTTCTTTTTTTTTGGTTGTAGTATGGCCATGTTTGAACCCGTCACCCTCTGTATATGGGGCCTGACTGAGCCACAGGTGCCACCCTATTTCCACTTCTTTTTTTTGTAGAGACAGAGTCTCACTGTACCGCCCTCGGTAGAGTGCCGTGGCGTCACACGGCTCACAGCAACCTCTAACTCTTGGGCTTACGCGATTCTCTTGCCTCAGCCTCCCGAGCAGCTGGGACTACAGGCGGCCGCCACAACGCCCGGCTATTTTTTTGTTGCAGTTTGGCCGGGGCTGGGTTTGAACCCGCCACCCTCGGCATATGGGGCCGGCGCCCTACTCACTGAGCCACAGGCGCCGCCCATCCACTTCTTATCTATGTAAGGCAGGCCACTGGAGGGCTCAGAGTTTGAAATCATCTTTCACACCTAGCCCTGGGGCTGTCCTAGAACCTCTCCCACACCTGCCCCCAATCCCAAGTCTATGTGCTGATAACTCACAGGGTGTCTGGCAAAGCCTCCCTACCCAGACTCCTAGATCCCATTATCTCCTGGACATCTGCACTTGCTGTCTAAGTAGCTTCCCTCTCCACGCAGGTCTGTTCCACTCCTATTTCTTTATCCTAGAAATGGCCCCACAATCAACACAGGGATTTGGGCCTAAACACCCAAGTCATCTTCGATGTTCTTCCTGCCCCCAGCAATTCACTCAGCAGTCCCTACAGATCCTGGTCCAGTAATCTATCCTGAGCCTGCATTCCCTACCACCTTCACAGCTTGCCTTGACCAAGTCACCACACTCTTTCACTGGAGCTTAGCAGCAGCCCTTGCCCTTATCCTCTGGTCACTTCACAAACATCCCCACCTGTGAGCTTTGGCACATGGCTCCTCACAGGGATCTGCACAGAGATCATCCCCATTTCCTCCCAGTCACCACCAGAAGATCCTCCAGGAAAGGCCTTCCCTGACCATGGCCCAAACAGCCCCCCACCACAGGCACCCCCCTCCGAGTTACTGTTTGACTTGCTGTCCGACCACATCACGTTAGAGCACAGAACACAGCACTTGTTCCACTCACTCACACAAGCTGCCCAACCTACAAAGTACTCAGGTCAGCACACAGAAGCCCAGCACTGGAGACCAGGCTGTCACTCAACACCCTCTTCCAGGCCCTTGGCTTAGGCCTGTAATCCCAGCACTCTGAGAGGATCGCTTGAGCTCAGGAGTTGGACACCAACCAAAGTAACCGGTCTCTACTAAAAATAAAAAAAAAGAACCCCGCACTGTGACAGGCTCCTGTAGTCACAGGTACCCGGGAGGCTGAGGCAGAAGGATCTCTTGAGCCCACAGTTTGAAGTTGCTGTGAGCTATGACACCGCCGCTCTCTACCTAGGGCAAAACAGTGAGATCCTGTCTCAGAGAAAAAAAACAATCTCCTTCCACCCTCCAGCTCCTCCTCCAAATTGACTCCGAAGAGCGAACTACGGACGCCCGGCTACCGCACCGCACTCTAGGTCCGCGCCGTCCCCGCCACACTCCCCGGGCACGCGCATAAACCTCCAGGGCGCCCAGCAGCGCCTCCCGGCCCGGCCGCAGTGTCCCCGCCTGAAGCCCCCGACCGCCGCGACCGCCTCCCGGTCGTTTCCCTCGCACAGTAGCGCAAGTTAGGGACAGAAACACGGCCTTCCCTTTTGAAAGCGGAAACAGAGAAGCGCCCACAGCAGCTTCTCCGAGGGCCCCACGCGCCCTTCCAGACCCCGCCCCAGCGGCCTGCGGCCCACCTCTCGGGCCTGCGGTCGGCGGCGCGGCGCTCGTCCTGCTCGGCGTCCTCGGGCTTCCTGCGCCTCCCGTCGGCTCTGCGCTTCCGTCCGAGGCTCCATCTCGCGGGGGACGGCGGGCTGGGGGCAGAGACGCGGTCGGCGGGTCTCGGATGGCCAATGGCCCCCGGCCCGCAGACCCCCGACCCACACGCGACCCTGATGGGCCACCGCTGGAGCGCGCGCCCGGCACCAGACGCGGGACCCCCGCGGCCGCGCGGCCCGGCCTCACCTCGCGTCGCCGTCACAGCGGCTCCCGTAATTGGACGGGCTTCGCGGCCGGCAAGCCATGACTGCGGCGGGAGCGCGGGCGCGCTGGGCTGCAGCGGCGGCGGCAACCTGAAAAACAACCTCCCCGCGCCGGCGCCGACTAGCTCTATACTCCCCGCCCCCAACAGCCTTTATAGGGTCGCCGGCCCCGCCCCCGCCGCGCTCCCGCGCGCTCCGGATCAGGTGAAACCATTCCGCCCAGCAAGCGGGGGCGGCCCCTCAGCTGCGCGGGCTCACGGGGCGACTAAAGCGAGACTCAGGCCACAGATCAGTAGCAGGCAGGTTGGTATCACTGACAGACGCCCCTCTAGCTGTCTCAGGAGAGGTCAGAGGAAAAAGTTGCCCCTGCACTGAGGCAGCTGGGCCGCCGTGGGCCCCTCGGGCGCTGAAAGGTCGCGCCTTCGCGGGCGGGGGAGGGGCATTGGCGGGAGATTGGGACACGCGCAACGCTAGCGCGGGGGATGGGAACAAGAGGCGCATTCCGATTGGTTCCAGCCTAGGTTGGGCACAACTCCGCTCTGGCGGGAACCCGGAACCAGGAAGGTGGGGTCCTTTGAGCCGGGGTTGGTGCCGCCCGACCCAGCGGACTGCGGCCGGCCTGGGACTCGTGGCTAAAGATGAATTCGAAGTTAGGGCCATCCCCAGCTCCTTCTGCAAAAGAGAAGATAAAGGCCTTGGGCACCTGTGAAAAATTAGCCCCACATTAAGGAAATTCGTTGCCAGCCTCTCATAAGGACACGCAAATTGTCACAACATCTGGCGCTTGAAACTAGCACTAATAATGAATTACAAGTTTATCTTTACAGGTAACAACTGGGGACACAGAATCAGGCATTCTTCCACCTACCCAGGGATGTCTGTGTAATTGATGTTTCCTTCACTCCCTTTTTCTCTAATAACATTCTCCTTGTTTTATGTAAAATGTGAATTTCTTGGACCTCACAAGAACGTAGTAACCACATTGCAGCGTTAGCCCCTTCTCTCTGCCTTCAAAATGCTGAAGGTTACAGGCCGGGTGCAGTGGCCTGCACCTGTAATCTCATCTCTCTGGGAGGCAGAGGCGATGGGGTCCCTTGAGCTCAAGAGACCAGCCTGAGCAAGAGGGAGACTCCCCTCTCTACTAAAAATAGAAAAACTAGCTGGGGGTGATGAAGGGCACCTGTAGTCCCAGCTACACGGGAGGCTGAGGCAGGAGTATCGCTTAAGCCCAAGAGTCTTGAGGTTGCTGTGAGCTAGCACTGAGACTGTCTCAAAAAAAGTTTTGGAGTAATCTAAATTTTAGACTTCAATAGTTGAGCAGCACACTGGTTAGGGCAGTTGCACTGCCCTCCCTGTTGGCCACTGGCTGAACTGCTTATCTCCACCCTTGTTGTTCCCTACCAGGTGCCTGCACTCACAGGCTCTCAACTTGTGGATTTAAGGAGTCAGTCCCACCCTCTCCCTGTTTCTGCAGTCAGCTGGGCTTGCCTGGGGGTGAGATGCTTGTAGACTTCCCACCCTGTACAAGGTTGGACAACCTTTTCACCCAGGTTTCCAGGTGAAAAGAGTAGGCAGTGAGGTCAGAGGTCAAGGAGGCTGAGCCCCAGGGAAGGTTTGGAATCCTACTTACCCGCAGAGCTTTTGCACATGCTGCCCTCAGGACAGCGCCTTGGTGTGCCTTCTGCCCCCTCCGTTTTGAATTCAGGAAAGTCACCCCCAAACTGGGATAAGCCACATCCTGTCTCCTGTTCCTCCCAGGCTCCAGGCATCCCCACATTAAGGAAACTAGTACTAATAATGAATTACAACCCTCAACACAGAACTAAAGGGTCCCCAAGTGCCTGTGAGCCCTAAGGTCTGACACAGCCTTTCAGTGCGTGTTTCTCAGTCCCTATGTTGTCATCAGTTGAAGCAGCGCTGGCCTGTATGTGCAAAAAGGAATAAAGGTGACAACAAAGTCCCACATTGGAAAGAATCAGAAGGCACTTTTCTTGAAAGAGGATTCAGAAAAAGAATCAAAAGACCCTCAGAGCCCAGAAAATGCGTATCCACTTGTCCTGTTTTTCAAAGAGGTTACAGGAACTGCTTCCCCCAAGAAACGTTCTGTAGGTCAAGGAGCACGATGGGAACAGTAGCAAGTGCTCACTGGCTATGAGGGTGGAGGGGCCAGTACCATCAGGAATCCCAGGGTGCTGCCCAGAGAGCCTGGCCAAGGTGAGACCCAGGGATGAGCTAACCACAAGTCCTGCCTGGCTGCCCCTGGTACTCCACTGGCAATTCCTGGGCCACCCGACCCACAGCAAGGCTAGTAAAGATTGCCCCACAGGACATAGCTTCTAGCACAAGAGTAGATCAGCAGGGGCCACTCACTCACTGGGCACCAGTGTGTGCCCCCAACAGCTCCTGCATCTGGAAGCAACCACAGTGATTTTCCACCCCCAACCCCACCATAATGCATGACAGGAGACCTCCAAGGGCCCAGGCTTCCTATACATAGGAGAGGAACAAACGTTGTTCCTACAGGTGGCCCTGGGGCATCCAACTAGAAATCAGGGGACACTTCCTGCGGTGCCAGGTTCTTGACCAATGTTTTCCTCTTATTCTGAACAACATGCGCTCATTGACGTGTGCACGATTCTGCTTCTAAGAGGACTTCTCCAGCATCTCCCAGCTACTTCCCCAGCTGTTACAAAAGCGGATTCTCACTATGTCACCCAGGCTAGAGTGCCACCATGTCAGCCTAGCTCAAACGATCTTCCCAGCTCAGCCTCTTGAGTAGCTGGCACTACAGGTACCACCATGCCGCCAATTTTATTTATTTATTTATTTATTTTTTGTGGTTTTTGGCCGAGGCTGGGTTTGAACCCACCACCTCCAGCATATGGGACTGGTGCCCTATCCCTTTGAGCCACAGGCGCCGCTTTTCTTTTTTTTTCCCCCAATTTTATTTTTAGTAATACAGGGTCTCTCTCTTGCTCAGGCTGGCCTCAAACTCCTGAGCTTAAGGGATCCTCCCACCTCAGCTTCCCAGAATGCTGGGATTACAGGCCTGAGCCACAGCACGCGACCCAAAAGCTTGGTTTTAACATCCGGTAAAGCAAAATACAGGATATCACTTCAGACTAACATTTTTATTAAGTACTGTGTCATTTAACTACAATAGATTTGTCTCTATAAAACTAAGTAACTTCTCTTGTAGTAAAAATAACCCCTAAACATCCGACCCCTCCTTGGCCCTTGAAACTCTGGACTGAGACTGAGTGACTCCTGGCCACTGCCCCTGAGCAGCGCAAAGAACCCTATGAAGCTGAGTTTTCTCTGCTCCCAAATCCTAGGGCCAGGTGCAGCCTTGGGCAAGTCAGTCCAGCTGAAGCTGTCACCCTTACTTGAAACAGCTAAGCTTAGGGGTTCAGGACTACAGGTGAAAGTCATCCTTCACCTGTGTCACAGCTGTGCCCAGGGCCTGGTCAGCATCTTCCCTGCCCACCCCCCAACCCACACCCATCAAAGCCTTGACCATAGGGGGCATCCCCTTCTGAACCAGGCAGAGCCTGCAGCAGTGGCCACCCCAGTGTGCATTCCTGGGAAGGAGAGTTTTCTGGTCCCCATTCCCCACCAGGAGTCTGAGGCCTCAGCCTTCCTTAGACTTGTGAGGGCAGCAGAAGGCACCAGGTATAAGGCAGATGCCCCTCCAGAGGCAGGTGGCCCCATGAGTGGGGGCCGCCCTGACCTGCCCTTCCATCACCTCCCGCCAGAAAGGCCAGGAGTATTCCCATGCTGCAGAGTGCACTATTCTCCACCCTCACCGTCAGGCTCTGACTAGGGACTCCAAGCAGCCTCTGTAGTTGGGGAGGGGCCTACAGCACACGGCCAGTTCCAGGAAGCAATGGGAAAACAGACCACAGCTACCCGGGTGAATCTGAATCTGACCGAGAGACGGGTGTGCTGCAAAAATTTAAGGCAAGTGGCCCAGGTGAGGAGCAGATCCCAGGGTCTCCCAAAGGACAGCTCTGGGGATGGGGCCCAACGCCTCATTCTCTGTGTCCAGTATTTGCCCCTACCTGGAGACAGGTGAAGGAGGAAGGGAAGAGAAGGTGTGAAGACCCTTCCCACTACCACTGGGGGGCAGTGTTTCCACAAGAATTTCTTTTTAAACAAAACAACAAAGGCAAAGGCAGCCCCCTGCAGGTTGAGTGTGCTTTGAATAGAGCCCTTGGCAGTGGAGGCCTGGCTGCTCTGCCATGCCCCCAGGGCCAGTGGGGCCTCGAGCAGGCTCTGAGGCCCCAGCCAGCTGCTCAGCGCACAATGCACACATCCAGGATGCAGAAGCGGGCACGACAGGTGGGGCAGGGCACACGGCTGGCCAGCCAGGTGTCCGGACGCTGCGGGTCCTGACGGCTGGCAAACCACTTGCCCATGCAGGTGAGACACCACATGGGGCGGCAGTAGCACTGCTGGCACTCGCCCACAGCCACCTCCTGGCAGGTCTTCACCAGCTTCACACTTGCACGCGTCTGCATGCAGCCAATGCAAGCCTCCAGCTCCTGCAGGCAGACAGAGAGTCACTCAGAGCTTCGGGACAGCCTGGGCCCACCCTCCAGCCTGCACCTGCCAGCCACCCACCTGGCTGCTGGGCACCGAGTAGGCTGGGTTGACCTCCACCAAGGAGGCGAACGTCTCCAGGAACAGGTCGCCCAGGCTCTGGCGGATGACCACATTGGCTGCGCTGCGAATTGGTGCTTGAAGTTTCTCACACAGTTCCCCATACTCCGCCGAGTTTAGCCTGCAGAGGCATGGCCTTAAGCCAGAGCCTGGCCAAGACCCTGGGGCCAGTGAGGAGAGAGGAGACCCTAGCTGTGCCCCAAGGGGGAATGGGCGGCCACCCCCCCCAAGCACAAAAAGATGGCCCTGAAGCCAGAGCCTGCTCTGCACCGCTTCAGGGACAGAAAACCTGAGTCAAGGCAGTCACTGAGCCTGTGTGCCAGCACTGTCCCCCAAATGCTCCCCAAAATGTGTGAAGGGAGCTCAGGGGAAGCCAAAAATGTGGAGGCTAAAAAGGACCATGACAGAAAATGATGCTGGAGGGGTCAGTGGCCAACATGTCCTAGACGCCTAGTACCATGCAGGCCAACGCCTGTCATGCCCCATGCCTCCCTGGGGCATGGAGGCCAGAACCTGGCACTGGCTTGACACACACACTCTGGAGGCGGCCTCACTCTTACCGGATGTCAAAGGCCTGCACACCGGGGCTGGCGCTGGCCACGCGGATGGTAAGGAGCTGCACCGGCAGGTTGGAGTCTGGAGAGAGCTCATGCTGCCGCGACTCTGTCACAATCAGGTGCACATCCTGCTGCTGGGCCACATGCACACAGTACGTGGTCACCTTCATCACCCATGTGTCTGTCACAATCACTCGGGCGCTTGGCACCCCGGTGGCAAACTTGTCAATCCGCCGGAACTCAGTATTGATGGAAGAGGCCACAGCCTGCCAGCCAGACTGCGGGAGAGCATACAGTGCCAGGGTGCGGGCCAGTGGGTGGCGGGCCCACTGGTCGAAGGACCAGTAGTAGATCAGAGTGCAGGCGAGGGAAGGTAGGGTCACAGCCATCAGGAGAAAGAGCCGCCAGGCCTCTGGGGCCTGGCTGGGGGAATAGAGCCGCTTTTCTGAGGCAGCAAAGCACATGCCCACATAATAGCCTGCAAAGGATTAGATGCGCTCAGGAGAGGCCAGGACTGCTAGGCCACTGTGCCACCCCTAGTGGTGCCCACCTCAGGGCCACAGCATCTCCCCTGTGCCAGGGGGTGGGGGCCCCTTCTTTTCTCATCCCCAGCATTGGGCCTAGCCCTCCACCCTGGTCAGTTACCACTCAGTGCTTGCCCACAGCAGTGGTACAATGTACTAGAGGAAAATGTTTTTAATTTACTGCTTTAATTTTTCACAATTAATGAGTATCAAAAACTACAAAATCGGCTCAGCGCCCATAGCGCGGTGGTTGCTGTGCCAGCCACATACACCGACGCTGGCAGGTTCAACTCTGGCCCAAGCCAGCTAAACAGCAATGACAACTGCAACAAAAAATAGCCGGGCGTTGTGGCAGGCACCTGTGGTCCCAGCTACTTGGGAGGCTGAGGCAAGAGCTTAAATTCTCATGTAAGCCCAAGAATTTGAGGTTGCTGTGAGCTGCGATGACACAGCTCTCTACTGAGGGCGACATAGTGGGACATTGTCTCAAAAAAAAGAAAGAAAGAAAATCTACAAAATCTAAGAAAAGCAAAAATAAACAAAATCCACCTCCTCTGAGGCAGCAGGTCAGACGTGGTCACCCCAGAGCTGGATGTCTTGTGTGTGAGTAAGCAAGTGCATGAAGGGCCACAGCATGAGGCAAGGGAGCCAGATCAAAGATGATTCCCAAGTCCGGAGTGAATACCAAAGATGCCCAGGGGCTGCAGGTTCTAGTTTCAAAGAAAATAGTAAACTTTGGACTTGGCGCCTGTAGCACAGTGGTTACAGCGCCAGCCACATACACCAAAGTTGGCGGGTTCGAACCATGCCCGGGCCAGCTAACCAACAATGGCAACAACAAGGGTGGTACCTATGGCTCAAAGGGGTAGGGCGCTGGCCCCATAGGCCAGAGGTGGTGGGTTCAAACCCAGCTCTGGCCAAAAACTGCAAAAAAAAAACAACAACAACAAAATAGGCAGGCATTGTAGCAGGCACCTGTAGTCCGAGCTACTTGGGAGGCTGAGGCAAGACAATCACTTAAGCCAAGAGTTTGAGGTTGCTGTGAACTGTGACACCACAGCTCTCTACCAAGGGCTGCATAGTGAGACTCTGTCTCAAAAAAAAAAAAAAAGAAAGAAAGAAAAATAATAAACTTTGGAGAAAGACCCCTACATTTTCAGGTAATCTGTTACATAATAAGTAACATGTCTATGAGGCTTGACAATTTTCTAAGAAGGTTACAAATAGGGTGGTGCCTATGGCTCAGTAAGTAAGGTGCCCGCCCCATATACCAAGGGTGGCAGGTTCAAACCCAGCCCCAGCTGAACTGCAAAAAAATAGCCGGGCGTTGTGGTGGGTGCCTGTAGTCCCTACTTGGGAGGCTGAGGCAAGAGAATCGCTTAAGCCCAAGTGTTGGAGGTTGCTGTGAGCTGTGTGATGCCACAGCACTCTACAGAGGGCCATAAAGTAAAACTCTGTCTACAAAAAAAAAAAAAAAGACAGTTACAAATAAAAGCTCTTCTGTCCCCAGCTCCCAGGGGCCCAGGCTGCTTCATCCCCACATTAGTGAGATGCCCTTCCTGGGTCTACAGAGCTGTGACCATGGTCGAAGGGCCACCTGCGTCTGCACCCATCTTCTAGCCAGGTCCTACCTGATGCCTCTCCCCATCCTCCAGCCAGCTGGTTCTTGACTAGCACCTGAGCCAGAGGCCCCCAGACCAGGCTATCCGCCTCTGCCTGCTCTGCCCACACCCATCCTCCATGAATCCTCTGACCCCTACCGTTGGAGTCGGTCTCCTGGCATGTGGGGAAGGGCTATAAGGTGGTAGGGTCCCCCACAGCTTGGGAGCTGCTTTTTCTTTAACAACATTCTTTTCACCTGTTATCGGCAAGCTTGCAGTTTTTCCTTTTTAAGTTAATCTCTATCCCAGGTGTTAAGATTTATGCAACCCTGTTAAGATACTGTATAAAGCTGTTTCCATGGTTGGGGTGCTGGCTGCAGCCATCAACCGAGTCATCCTTCCAACACCATCCTATCTCTCATCTCCTGTCTTTCTTTGCCTCCCCCTGTCTTTCTGGCCTTTATTTCACCATTTCCACTCAGGTCAACTCTCCCTCCTCGTGCCGGTTCGCGAGATTGGCAGCTGCCGCCACCACCCCACCCCACCACCCCACACACACGGGCTGCCGATCTTGCGACTACAGCCACGCCGGCGGTTCAAGACGTGAGTCCGGCGGGCCTAAGCATCCCTGCCCAGGGTCCTGAACTTGGGTTTCTGGCCGTGGTGAGCCAGCGCTGGCGGGGCTGCCCACCCCAGAGAAGCCCGGCCGCCCCTGATCCCGGGCGGGAAGCCGGAGGCGGCGCCTCACCAAGCGGCAGCAGCGAGTGGCACAGCAGTGTGGCGGCCGTGCGACGCAGGTGGAAGGGCACGAAGGCGGCGTCCTCGCTGCCCAGCCAGCCTGACAGCAGGTTCTGCACGGTAAGCCCAGCCGAGTGGAACTCATTAGGTGTGAACACGAAACACACGGCGAAGACCAGGTAGGCCAGCGTGAAGGTCACCTCGGGGCTATCCATCGCGCCGTCGCCGGAAACCGCCCAGCGAGACCTTCCACCCTGGTGCGGGCGAGAGACTGCAGCGTCCAGTCCCAGGCGGGTCGGTTGCAGCCACCGCCACCGCCGCCGCCCGGCCGCCGCGGGGCACTCTGGGAGATGGAGTCCCTCCCTCACGTCATGCCGCCCCCTGATACATTCTGGGAAATGAGTCAACTCCGTCATACCGCCCACAGGGCGCCCCTACCACGTCATGCTGGCCGCGGAGCGTTCTGGGAGTTGGAGTTTTCCCCTCAACCCCACGAGGCGGCCGGAGGGGCGCCGGGGAAGATTTAACCCCCTCCCCGCCACCTTCACGCCTCCCGCGGGGCATTCTGGGAGATGGAGTCCCTCCCCACACTTCATGCCGTCCCCGGTGCAGTCCTAGGCGTTTCCTCGGTCAGGCCGCTCGCGGGGCACTCGGGGAGAGGGAGTAGCCACACACACGGCAGTCTAGGAGATGGAGTTCTCCTTCGTCACGCCTCCCGCGGATCATCCTGGGGGATGGCGCTCCCCTTCGTCAGTATGCCCACCAAGCACTCTGCGAAATGGGGGTCCCGCTGCCCGGCCGCCACCGACTCTGGGACACGGAGCCTTGGAGACCCCAGTCCAGCCAAAAGCCGAGAACTGTCCCGACAGTCCCCACTACGGCGCGGCCTCCTCAAGGCCGCCCTATGGGTGGCGCTACACTTAATAGCTGGGGGAACTTAGGGCCGAGCCAGCGTCTCTCAGCCCCAGCCATGCCGCGCAGCCCAGTCGCTCCCGCCGCAGCGCCCGAGAGCCACGGGACCGTAGTTGGTCCCGCACCCACGGCTCGCCGCCAAGCAGCCACTCTCCTCGGCGAGCCTGCGGTCTCTAGCACCAGCCACCTCCAGCCAACCGGCGACCCCGGAAGCGGAACCGCAGGAGCGCGAGGGGCGGGGCTGGATAACAGGGCTTCCCATTGGTCGCTCGCGTAATCCCGCCCCGGCTGCTCGCTGATTGGTCGCGCGGAGCCAACCGTCGGCGTTTGAATTCACGGGCGCGGCGGCGGCGACTACCGTACTCGGTTACCCGGACTCGACCCCGTAGGAGCGGCGCAACTTCCTTCATTCCTCGCTGTGGCGGCGCGGGTCCGGAGCCCCGCAGTGGCGGGCAGGTAGATGGGCGGCTACCGTTTCCCCCTCGAGGGTCTCGGGTTCTCGAAGAAGATCCCCAGAACGTGGCTGCCGCCGGGCTTGGCCCATCGGTTCCCGCCGGTCGCGGCTCCCGGAAGTGTCCCCTCCGCCCGCCCCGCCGCGCCAACGGGCCCCGCAGAGCCCTGCTCCGCGGTCCGGAGCTCACTCGCGCTCCTCGTGTGGGCTCCTGTGCGTGTGTCTCTCGGAGCCTTTCGCCAGGCCCGGCCCCGGCTTCGGCTCCGGACTCGGAAATCAATAAAAACCTCGCCTGCCGGAGGCTGGCATAAAGGTTTTCTCGGTCACCATGTCCCTAGTTCTAGGCTTGCGCACCTCAGGCTCAGGGAGCACCCGCTCCCCGTGCCCTTTACCCGGTTGTCCAGGAGGTCTCAGCCTTGCCTTTTGACTTGTGATCGCTTTTCCCCTCCACAGGCCTGCATGGGCCTGCTGTCCTGGGCAGGGTCTTGCCTCCTCTGCCTGCAGGACCTCCTGGATTCCCCACTTCTCTCCTGCCCTTCTCTGTCCACCAGCACATAGTGGCCTAGTGGCCTTCTCGGGACACTTCTGACCTCCCGTAAGTGGCCGTGGTGCCCCTCTGGGCAGGTTGACGTTTGGTTCTCTGCCCGCCCCTAGATCTGGAACCCTGTAGGTGGAAAGGGTGGAAAAACACATCAGTGACTAGTGTGAGAACCTGAGAGGTAGGTGTGGAGCATTCTGGGCCTGACTGGAACCCCTGCTGTAGAAGTTCCCCCCGGACACCCACCCAGTAATTGGCCATCTCCTCTGAGCCTCTATGCTTTTGGCACCTCATCTATGCTCTGTTCCCTCTGGTACCCCATAGCACATGCAGAGTCCTGTGCCAGACCATGGCTGCCCTGGTTCTTCTGGTTTTCCTGCAGGCCAGAATTTCCCATCTCCTTTCCCCTGACAGAGTAATCCAGCAGTAGGAGTTGTTACCAGGACTTGGGGTTTTGGGTTTTTGTTTTTTGTTTTTTTTTTTTCTGTCATCTCAGCCTGAAGCCCTTTTAAGCTCGTAGTCCCAGGAGTGGAAGGGCTGCCTGAAACTCCCCCCGCCAGGCTGGAGAGTCAGAGTTCCTGAAGCAGGCCAGGTGCCCTCTCTGAGGTTTTCTCTGCCAAGCTTAGCAGAGGACGCCTGTGACAAGTGTGAGCTCCAGGGTGCTAAGCACCCCTGTTCAGGAAGGGGATGTCTGCGCCTGGGTCACATCTGTACCCAGATGTCATCCTCACACTGACACAAGATGTTTTGCTTTTCTAGAATGAGTCTGCAGGTCCTAAATGGCGAAAATGTCACCAGTGAAAAAAGTACAGAAAGCTCCGACTTCCTGTTTTCACCACCACAACTTACCGGAAGCTTGTCTGTTCTTCGTCCATCACAGAAAGAAAATGTGCCACCTAAGAACCTGGCCAGAGCTATGAAGGTGAGTGTGGACTCTATCGTGTGTGGCCTATCAGCTTGCCCTGGGATCTGGTTCTCTGATGACACAGAGCTGCCAACATGGTTGTAAGGATATGAATTAGCAAACAGTGCTTTCTCCTCACTCCCTGACAGGTGACTTTTCAGACCCCTCTGCGGGATCCCCAGACACACAGGATCTTAAGTCCCAGCATGACTAGTAAACTCGAGATGCCTTTTGTGCTGTATGACACCACTGGGTTGGAAAACTCTCACCAGGTCTGGACACAGAAAGAGAAGTAAGTGTGGGTGCTATGGAAGGTACTGTAGCTTCACAGCCTGTGATGGACCCTGCAGGGTATTCTGTCACATCCTGCAGATTTCTCCTTGTTTCTAATGAGTTTTGTGTTGTTATTGTTGGGTTTTTATTTTGTTTTGTTTTGTTTTGAGGTAGAGTCTCACTTTGTTACCCTTGGTAGAGTGCCATAATATCATAGCTCATAGCAACCTCAAACTCTTGGGCTCAAGTGGTCCTCTTGCCTCAGTTTTTCTTTTTCTTTTTTTCTTTTCTTTTTTTTTTTTTTTTTTGAGACAGTCTCACTATGGTGCCCTTGGTAGAGTGCCGTGGTGTCACAGATCACAGCAACCTCAAACTACTGGGCGTAAGCAATTCTCTTGCCTCAGCCTCCTAAGTAGCTGGGGCAACAGGAGCCTGCCATAACGCCCAGCTTATTTTTTTGTTGCAGTTGTCATTGTTGTTTAGCTGACCCAGGCCAGGTTTGAACCCACCAGCCTCAGTGTATATGGCTGGCACAGTGACCACTGTGCAATGGGCACCAAGCCTCAGTTTTTTTTTTTGTTTTGAGACAGAGTCTCACTCTTGCCCAGGCTAGAGTGCAGTGGCCTCAGCCTAGCTCATAGCAACCTCAAACTCTTGGGATCCTCCTGCCTCAGCCTCCCAAGTAGCTGGGTATATGTTCCTGGCTAATTTTCTATTTTATTAGAGAAAGTTTCTCTCTCTTTATTTATTTATTTTTTTTTTTTTTTTGCAGTTTTTGGCTGGGTCCAGGTTTGAACCCACCACCTCTGGCATATGGGGCCAGCGCCCTACTCCTTGAGCCACAGGCACTGCCCGGAGTTTTTCTTTTTTTTTTTTTTTTTTTGTAGAGACAGAGTTTCACTTTATTGCCCTCAGTAGAGTGCCGTGGCATCACACAGCTCACAGCAACCTCCAACTCCTGGGCTTAGGCGATTATCCTGCCTCAGCCTCCCCAGTAGCTGGGACTACAGGCGCCCGCAACAACGCCCGGCTATTTTTTTGTTGCAGTTTGGCCGGGGCTAGGTTTGAACCCGCCACCCTCGGTATATGGGGCCAACGCCCTGCTCACTGAACCACAGACGCCGCCCAAGTTTTTCTTTTTTTTTTTTTTTTTTTTTTGTAGAGACAGAGTCTCACTTTATGGCCCTCGGTAGAGTGCCATGGCATCACACAGCTCACAGCAACCTCCAACTCCTAGGCTTAAGCAATTCTCTTGCCTCAGCCTCCCGAGTAGCTGGGACTACAGGCGCCCGCCACAACGCCCAGCTATTTTTTGGTTGCAGTTCAGCCGGGGCCGGGTTTGAACCCGCCACCCTCAGTATGAGCCATAGACGCCGCCGAGTTTTTCATTTTTAATAGACATGAGGTCTCACTCTTGCTCAGGCTGGTCTTGAAATCATGAGCTCAAGCGATCCACCTCCCTCTACTTCCCAGAGTGCTAGGATTCAGGTGTGAGCTGCCATGCCCTGCCCCTCTAATGAGTTTTTGACTATCAACTACTCAGAATAAGTTTTAACTTCATACTTCACTCCGCTCCTGTGCCCTTGATGTCCAATTAGTTGGCCTCAGTCTGTTTCTCTAACTCATTAAAATGTCCTGACCACACTCCAGGAAATAGCAAGCTGCAGTTTCATTTTCTGTTTAATTTTGCTCTTCTCAGCACTTGGAAAGAGGAGACAGAAACCTGCATGCAGAGAAGTTGCTGTATTACCAGTCAGAATGTGTGTGGGCTGTGGCTCACACCTGTGCTCCAGCTCCTTGGGAGACTGAGGCAGGAAGATCATTTGAGTCCAGGAGTTCTGGGGTGCAGTGTGGTGTGTTGATCAGGTGTCCTTGCTAAGTTTGGCATCAGTATGATGACTTCTCAGGAGCAGGGGACTACCAGATGGCAGAGGAGTGAGTGAACCTGCCCAGGCCAAAAACAGAGTGGGTTGCAACTCCCTGCTAAGTAGAACATGTGTGGTCAAAGGGTTGTGCCTGGCAGCACCAAGCATATCCTGCCTTTGCCTAGGAAGGGTAGGCCCTGGAGGCAGTGCTTCCTGCCTTTGCCGAATGTGCCTACATTCTCACATCCACAGTGGCAAGAGCCTCACAGCACAACTTCCTACTAGTTTTTGCTGACTTAACTGTTCAAGGCTCTTAAATAAGTTTTAGATGTACAGAGAAAAGTACAAAATTGCACTAATAAGCTCTCCACTTAAATAAAATGTCACCAACAAATATATGCAACTTTTTCCTGTGTCCTCTTCTGGCCCATGTGCCCATCTATGTGGGACAGAGAACACAGAGGAGCTGGGAAGGCCTGGGAGCAGAGTCCTGAAAGACTCAAGCCACGAGCATCTCTGGGCTTGACATCAGTGGCTCAGGCTCCCGCTGTCCCTGCCCTATGACTGTCTTATCTCTTTTTAGAACTCTGCTATGTGCTGGGGACCATGTGAAGCCCAGGGGGCAGTCTCTTCATGGAGCCCCTGGGTCAGCAGGAATGAGACCAGAGAGTGGCGTCAGGTGGCTGGCTGTCAGTGCATTGTCCCCAAGTATGGCTGAGGTGGCTATCTGGAGGTCACCACCACCAGTATCAGCTGAACAGACAGCAATGGTGACCAGTCCAACAGGCAGGCAGTTCCTCACCCTCAATTTCTTAGTTTTAGCATTTCCAAACTTGAAGAGTTGGGAGAGATGACAGGGAGTGCAGGGCCTTCCTCTGAGGCTCTAGACTGACTTAGCCTGGCTGTGAGAACCCTGCCTCTTGAGAGCAACAGAAGGAGGCACATCAGCCCATGCCCTCAGCACTATGCCAATAAGCCTGTCAGGGCTCTGTAGCCTTTGTGCCCAGCCACCCTGCATTAGATGTGAGGCATGGCAGGACAGTGGTCCCATGTGATAGGTCCTGGGCCAGTGTAGTCACATCCGAGAAAAGAGTCGCCAAGGCCAGCTGCTCAGGCACTGCTTGGTTTAAGGGCTCCATCACTGATCCTAGCTGGCCTCTCTTCAGCAAAAGTTTGAGCAGCACAGAAAACCTTCACCTGGATGATTGACTTGTCACATCTCTGGTCTCTCAGCCTGCATGTCCCTAGATGGCTGCCAGCACTAATCTCACTCACAAATCCTTGGGTGAGATTTAGGCCAGAGGACAGGGTTGACTGAACGTTCTTGTTTTCTGCCTAAGCTAACAGATGTTGTAATTTAGGATCTTTATGATAGGGAATACCCCTTCGAGGACTAGAAGCACAAGATAGAAATAAAGTTTTATTACTATACCCACTGGGGATACATAAGTGGCACACCTGTTGGCCACACATGGAATAGCAACCCACGGAACAGCAACCCATACAGCACAGGTGCTGAGAGCGTGGCAACCAGCAGCACATCATGGGTTGCTTTGAGCTCAATGGCAAATGCCTAAGCTGTCCCTTTAAAGGAAGTGGCAGGAAAGTAGGGAGCCCCCATCTACATGGTGGGGGAGAAGCCTCCAAGATTATGCCTGGCGTGAGCCATTTGGGTGTATCCACCTCCTAATGCCCAGTCAGCAACCTGTGCTGTATGGGTTGCTGTTACAGTTGACGGGGGTGGGAGTGTGGGGGGGTTCCTGGGCACTAGACCACTCCCATGGTGACCGGGACTGTTTGAATAGCAAAGACCCTAAAGGCACAGGGCAAATGGGGATCCGGCACCTAGGAAGGCATTTGGTGAATGTGAAGAAATAAACAGTCACAAAGCCCACCACAACTGGAGACACTGTGTCCGGCGTCCCACCCCACTAAGGGGTCAGCATGGCCAACCAAGTGCAGAGGGAGCTGATCACCACCTCGGGGAACCTTGCTGAAGAACTGGGAGTTGGGGAGGCGCATGGAGCTGGGAGCTGTATCCAGGGTGATGGGTCCTGCTTCTGTCATGGCAGAGTGACATGAGAATTCACTCCAATTAATGTTAACTAAATCTGTTTTTAAAAAGCCAACAGTTTATCAAGGAAGTGGACTCCAAAACGACCAATGGAATTTTGCAGAAACAAGTGGTGGCTGGTGCTGACACTGCTTCAGGAAATAGAGCTCCAGCCTTTGAAGGTGGCACCTCCAGGGAGCTGGGCCTGGATCCCCCAGCTAACCCAGGGGCTTCCAGCTCTCCTCAGAGCCCAGGAAGTCCCAGAAGCCAGATGGCATCTTCGAAGAAAACTGGCAGCCCTGAGCAAGCGGTGGAGGAACCTGCTAGAGCTCCTTCCTCAGACTGGAGTGTGACACCCTTCTCCGAGACCCTGGGAGACCCTCCCAGGACAGCAGCCATTGTCAAAGCAGAGATTCCTCTCAAGGCTGAGGGAGAAAATGCAAGTGGCCGGGGCTGTGCCTCCTCAGCCACAGCTGCTGCACCTCTGATCACAAGCCCCAAGGGAGTGTGTGGAGGGGTGTCCCCTGCAGGCCTGCCTAGTGAGGCCCCAGCCTCCCCTGGGGGCGTGGGCACCCCCATGCCAGCAGACAGCGCCCAGTCCCTCACCCATCCTGAGAATGCACCCGCACCTGGGCCCCTGGTGGCTGACAGGGCCACAACCCTGAGTCCTAGAGAAGAGGCCACTGGCCAAAAGGCCAACTCCTGGCAGAGTGAACCCCTAAGACTAGAATTTGATTTTTCTGATGGTGTCACCAGCAAAAGGGCACCCCCACAGAAGAGACTTGGAAAGAGACCGGGCCTCAAACCCCCCTCAAAGAGCATGGAGGTGGGGCAAGAACAGGAGGCCAAGGAGGGAAGCACAGGTAAGGGGCAGGCTGAGCACCCCAAGCCTGCTCCCTGGGGCTCTTACCACCTCAACTGGGACGAGCTGGGTGGCCCAGACTTAAACCCATTTGGAGGCGACGCCGAGTCTGCTGATAGGGAAGCCAGGCCCCCAGGAAGCTCTGAGACCATGCCAGCCCAGCCTGTGGCTGAGCAGCTGGGAGCTGGGCCTCAGGCCACCGAGGACTCAAGTGTGAGCCTGTAAGTCTTGCGGGTAACAGTGTTGGGTGGGTGCTCTGTGAAGTGCGTGGTCAGGGTCCAAGTCTGGAAATGCTACTAGGACGTTTCTTTGTGTCCAGAGAAAACCCTGAGGAGGGCCCTCTGGGCAGACATAGGGCTGAGCCGAGGAGACAAGGCTGTGGCCAGTGCTAGGACCTTGGCCTCTGTGCACTCAGTTTAAGGAAGAGTCAGAT
This sequence comes from Nycticebus coucang, assembly GCF_027406575.1. Classification (NCBI taxonomy): domain Eukaryota; kingdom Metazoa; phylum Chordata; class Mammalia; order Primates; family Lorisidae; genus Nycticebus; species Nycticebus coucang. Next base: position 38,008,008 of record NC_069802.1, on the reverse strand, counting down.
TGGCTCAGGGGAAAAGCAGAAAGTGCCAGCTCAAGAGCAAAACCCTCTCCCCCGGCCATGATCCCTCCTCAGGTGAACCTGAATTAGGTGTGTTATGCCAGCAGCCAGACACAGTGATCCCCTCGGTCTTTGCGTGTGCCTTCTGGTGGAGCTTGTGGCTCTGCTGGCTGTCATCCTACCCCGCCCCCCCACCTTGAGCAGCCTCCAAAGCCGGTCTTTGACTGCCATCCACTGCCTTCCTGAGGCCGTACCCATGGCTTGAGCTGCTCTGCCAGGGGATGGATTGTCTCTTCCCACCTCTTGTCCCCCCAGCCCTTTGCTGATTTTTTTTTTTTTTCTTTTTTGAGATAAGAGTCTTACTCTGTCATCCTCAGTAGTTACAGCTCATAGCAACCTCAAACTCCTGGGCTCAAGCGATTTTTCTGCCTCAGCCTCCCAAGTAGCTGGGACTACAGGCCTGAGCCCCTACACCAGGGCCCTTTACTGATTTCACAGTCAAAGGACTATGTGCATCATCTTTGCTGGCCCACTCCTCCCATAGAGCAGGGCACCTGCTTTTCATTCTGAGTAGGGTTGCTGAGGGTGGCTCTATGACCAAGTCCCTTGGGCAGCCTCTGTACCTGGCACACTGGAGCCTGAGCACTGACGTGACCATACCATGCAGGTGGGAGGCAGGTGGCCCCTCAGTGGCTAGAGGCCACAGAGCCAGGCACCCAGCCGTCTACTGACTCTGTCTCTCCAGGCAGCTGTTTCCAACCTCAGTGGAGGACACACCTGTGACGCAGACAACAGCCGAGACCCCAAGTGCCGACAGTAAGGTGCGCATGTGAGGGCAAGTGTTCTGCTCTTATCTGTGCAGAAAAGCATCAGGGTGTGGGGAGGCACAGGTGAACTTGAGGTGATAAGGGTGGGACACCCTGCTGTCCCCACTCTGGTCCCAGAGTGACCCTTACCTTCCCTCCAGGCGGGAGACAAGAATTCTTCGGACACATCGGCTCCCATGAGCTATCAGGGCAGTGAGGCTGGCCTCCCCACTCATCACGGGCCACAGCCTGCCTTGGAGCTGAGAGAAGAGAGCTTCAGAGACCCTGCTGAGGGTAAGTTGCCTTGGGTGGACATCCTCTGATGTGTCCCAGGAACACTGTTCAACAGCTTGACTTCCCTGTCATAGGCAGGTGATGGTCTCACCAACTGGTCTGTCTCCTCATGTTAAGTGACTTATATACAAACCTCTAGCTTATCAAAAGGTGGGCATCCTCTGTAGGACAGGGCTTATCCCTTTAACATAAAGGACTTCTAGGAGTGGAAATTGCATAAAAACCAGCAGAAGATGTAGATGAGGCAGTCCAGACATGCATATACATGGTCATCCCTGGGATGCATGGTGATCAAGGAACAATGACAAGGTGAGAAGCTTAATCTTCCAATACCAGCCTGCAGTCACTAGAGCAAAACGCTTCAGAAGAGACACAGGAGAAAAACTTGAGCACTTGTCATGAGGCTGGTGCCAGAAACCAGCTGTGTCACAGCGGCTGAGCCACATGGAACTTTGTTCACTCTGTTGTTCATCATCGGACTCTGGGTTGTTTCCACTTTTTAACTGTTGTGAATAATGCCATGAACACCCATGTCTTTTGTTCTTTGATCCATCTTGAGTTAACTTTTGCGTATGGTATGAGGCACCTTTGGTTCTGATTCATACTTGTGTTTTCATTTCTTCTTCCTGTACACCTGGAGGGGGACTAGTAAATCATGGTGACCCTGTGGTCAGCTTTTAGAGGACATCCCAGCCTGTTCTCCAGAAGGGCTGTACCGCCTCCAGTCCACACGGTGCAGGGGCTCCACACCCACACTTATAACTGTGGCACTTGTTACTGTCACACCACCAGCCACACCACTGTGTGTAATTTGTATTTCCCCATGGCTAATGAACATCTTTGGGGCTTCTAAGAGTTTTTTGTTTTTTGGGTTTTTTTTAGAGACAGTTTTATTTTTTCACCCTCGGTACAGTGCTATGGCATCACAGCTCACAGCGACTTCCAGCTCTTGGGCTTAGGCGATTCTCTTGCCTCAGCCTCCTGAGTAGCTGGGACTACAGGCACCCGCCACAACACCTGGCTATTTTTTTGTTGCAGTTTGGCTGGGGCCGGGTTCGAACCCATCACACTCAGTATATGAAGCCAGCACCCTACCCACTGAGCCACAGGCACCGCCTGGGGCTTCTAAGAGTTTTATAGTTGTAGCTCTTCCTTACATTTATTAGGTCTTTGATCCATTTGGAATTAATTTTTATATGTAGTATGAGGTACCCTTAAGTTTTTGTGTGTTTTTTAATTAGTATTTGTTAGAGATATCTCACTATGCTCCTCCACTAGCAGGCATAGACATAGCACACTGTATCCTGGACCTCCTGGGCTCCAGCGATTATCCTCAGCTTACTCTTAGGTTGTTTTTTTTAACCAAAGTTCATATTATCAGATCCTAAAACTTTTTTCTAAGGCAGTTTTAAACATTAGTTGTCAACTAAGGTACTTTTGCCCCCAGGCATCATGTTACTACTTGTCCAGTGGTAGGGGTGCCTTTGTCATCAAGTGAGTTGAGCCAGCCATGCTACTCAACACTGCAGGGAGTACCCAGGCCCCAGAGCAGGCAGCAGTCAAGTGAGAAATGCCACCTGAGGCAAAAGACCTTCGGTCCCAGGTGAGGAGGCTGCTGGCCTGGAGGCTGGGAATGCCTCTGAATTTGTCCCACCAATGTAGTCACTGGTTATTGAGCACCACAGGACACCCCCTCCCGTGAGGAGACCCCAGATATGGGGACATGGTGACAGTAGCAATGATGGTTCCCTCTCAGTTCTAGGCACGGGGGCTGAGGTGGACTACCTGGAGCAATTCGGAGCTTCCTCGGTGAGTCTCCTTGCACTGTGGTGGCAGCATGTGTCCGCAGAACACCTCCCCCGACACACCAAAATAGCCAGATGGTTCTTCAGCGTGGGGCATCACTGGGGACCTAAGTTTCTCCTGACTGCAAAATAGGCATGATTCATCCTGAGTCTCTCTAGGTCCCCCTTTTCCTACAGTTTCTCCTTAACGTGGTGGCCTGGGGTCCTAGCCAAGTCCCAACTTAAGTGCTCACCCAAAACAAACTGAACATGTGCTGCCAGGAACGGTGGCCCCTGGGCAAGGTTGTGGATGACTAAAGGCAGGGATGGCCCTGGTAGCCAACTCACCCCAGGACTATCAAGATTTTTGTTCTGGGACAACAGTGATACCTGCTGACTTGCCCTGTCTTTCCCCAGTTTAAGGAGTCAGCCTTGAGGAAGCAGTCCTTATACCTCAAGTTTGACCCACTCCTGAAGGACAGTCCTCATCGACCAGAGGCTGTAACCACTGGGCCAGACAGGTACCCACCCCCATCTGTGGGGCCTTTAGTACAGGCTGGGGAGATGGGTGACTGCTCCCAGGTTGCCATATGATCAGAGACTTCCAGACTAAGGGGACAAACATATTTGTTATGTAGTTACTGTAGAACAGCGGTTCTCAACCTGTGGGTTGTGACCCACAGGAACTATATTAAAGGGTCATAGCATTAGGAAGGTTGAGAACCAACTAGTTCTAGTTCTGTTTGTTCTAGAGTCTAGAACAAAAATCAGCAAACCATAACCTGAGGGCCATACTCCACCATAAAAAAATAAATAGTTTATAAATTTTTATTTGCACATGGCCATACCCATTTCTTTACAAATCATGGTGGCCACTTTTACACTGAGCAGTTGTGAGAGGCTGTGTGACCTTTACCTCCTAAATGCTTATTGGCAGGCCCTTTGTGGAAAACATGGGCTGCCCCCTGCTCTGGGAGGAAACATGGTGCATTTAGTTAATTTTGAGGAGAATGATTTTCTAGGCCTTACATGGAAGCCATGAAGCTGAGGGGGGAGGTTTGCTGCTTAGCATTGTGAAATTAATCCTCTGACCATGAGTGATCACACAAACAAGGCGACAACCAGCTCAGCCCAGTCTGCAGTGGCACTAAAGTGGGCAGAGCTCAGTGGGAGGGACAGGCAGGTGTGGGGGGAGGGGCTGGGTTTGCTGGGCACAGTTCTGCAATTTCTATTGCAAACCTGATTTTATTGGTATTTTGGTTTTTGGTTTTTGTTTTTTTGAGACAGAGTCTCAGTATGTCATCCTAGATAGAGTGTTGTGGTGTCACAGCTCACAGCAACTTCCAACTCCTGGGTTTAGGTGATTCTCTTGCCTTAGCCTCCCAATTGGCTAGGACTACAGGTGCCTGCCACAATGCCTGGCTGTTTTTTTTTTTTTTTTAGAGACAAAGTCTCACTTTATCACCCTTGGTAGAGTGCTGTGGCATCACAGCTCACAGCAATCTCCAACTCCTGGGCTTAGGTGATTCTCTTGCCTTAGCCTCCCTAGTAGCTGGGATTACAGGCGCCCACCACAACGCCCAGCTATTTTTTGTTGCAATTTGGCTGGGGTCAGATTTGAATCCACCACCCTTGGGATATGGGACTGGCACCCTACCCACTGAGCCACAGGCACTGCCCTGCCCAGCTATTTTTTTGTTGTAGTTGTCATTGTGTGTGGTTAGTGCCCTAGCCGCTGAACCACAGGCACCAAGTCTGATTTTATTGTTTTGGGAGGTTTTTTTGCAGTTTTTGGCCAGGACTGGGTTTGAACCCGCCACCTCCAGCATATAGGGCCTGCGCCCTACTCCTCTGAGCCACAGGCACCACCCTGATTTTATTGGTTTTTAACTTAAAAAAAAAAAAAATGAGTTTGATCAGACTGGTCACACCTGTGCTTAAGTCCTGCTTGGTACTGAGAGAATCTGTGGTGACTAGGCTGCTCTGTTTGGCCTCAGCTTGCAGGACAAGGACCGGCCTTCCTCAGGAAACCCACCAGAAGCCACCCTTGTGGAGCTTGACTTCTTGGGAGCACTGGATGCACCTGTAAGAACTTCAGTCCCTCCTGAGTGGTCTCTGCAGTCTGAAGAGACGTGTTGGTTTAGGGGCTGTGTTCTGTTCTGGAGGTCAGAGCTTTCGGCTCGGTGGGGGGAGGGAGACCACTAGCCACTTGACAGACCTGAGCTTGTCACAGGTCCTTCCCTGTGCTGTCTCCACAAAGTCAGCTGGATGGACCTTCCCTCCCTGAGGGCAGGTCGGAGGTGGGAGACAGGTGCATTATAGGCTATGCTCCTCCCTGTCTCTCCCAGTGCATAGCCTCCTCATCTCCCTCTCCCTGCAGGTGCAGGGCCCATCCCTGTGCATCCTTGGGCCTGGGGGTCCACCTCTGCTTTCCACGGGGCCTATCCTGGACCTGCTGCAGTACAGCCAGAAGGACCTAGATGTGGCCGTAAGGACATGGGAATGGCTCCTCTATAAAACTAGTGGGCTGTTCTAGGGACTGGCTGGCCAGGCACGGGTAGAACCGAGCACAGGGCATATTCCCGGTCCTCCAGGTGGGTCACAGGTGCCTGTGCCCTCAACTACTGGCCCCCAACCCCGTAGCCCACCACTGCTGCTCAGGTAGCTGAGAATTCCAGGTTTCTATCCAGCATCCAAGCAGGTAGCTGCCCATAAGCTACCTCTCCCACATGGAGCCATCAGACGGCCTGGACTCTAGCTTCCTCTTGGGGTGACCTTGTAGCTTTAAGGGTAACATTTGCTGTCCTGAGCCCAGGTGTGGCCCCTTATCCTGCCCTTCCCTGCCAGTACAGACATGTCCCTGGGTAGCTGGAGCCTCACCTCCATGCCTCAGGATTGAGGGTCCTCTACTTATGTTTCCCTCTGTCCCCTCTATCTTCACCAGACACATTAAGGCTCAGCCTGTTTAAATCGCCTCCACTGGAGATACTGAAGGGCAGCGGTTCTCAACCTGTGGGTCGAGACCCCTTTGGGAGTCAAACGACCCTTTCACAGGGATTGCCTAAGACCATCTTGCATATCAAATATTTACATTATGATTCATAACAATAGCAAAATTACAGTTATGAAGTAGCAACGAAAATAATTTTCTAGTTGGAGGTCACCACAACATGAGGAACTGTATTAAAGGGTCGCAGCATTAGGAAGGTTGAGAACCACTGCTCTAGGGGCTGGTGTCTTTGGGGACCACTCTTAGCTGCCATCTTCCCAGCAGTCCCCAGAGAGAGGGAGCATGGGTGGCCCAGAAGGACAGCTGACCTGGCTGGGACTTAAGCCCCCAAGTCTCCTCAAGCCTGCAATGCAGACCCAGCAGGCCCCTACAACCCCATACCATGTTGGGACCCATCTGAGTGACCCCAGAGCAAGCCCAGAGGCCTCCTGCATCCAGCCCGGCCCTCAGGTCTGGCCTCACCTTCACCGCTGGGTACCCTTTACCCTATAGGCCTATGCTGCTGGCAGGCCTCAGGGTCTCTGGGCCCTGCCTGTCCACCAAGTTAACTAGAATTGTGTCACAGGAGCCCATGGGGCCCTGACAGGTGGACCCACCAGGTGGACTTGCACTCATTATGTGACTACTGGTTTCCTCTTGGCCTTGTGGTGACCTAACTTGGATGAAGCAGGTGGCCTTGGCCTAACCAGGGCTCCTAGGGTCCCCCATGTGGAAACCATGACAAGGCAATGTGGCCCCAGAGACCTTGGAGCTGGGCCCAGTCAGGTCCTCATGGGAGACACACACCATGGAAGGATCTGGTGGGGGGGGGGGTTTCAGGGTCCCACCTGCGACTCAGGTATGTGGTTTGCACAGGTGAAGGCAGCACAGGAGGAGAACCTGGAGCTGAAAAGCAGGTGTGAGGAGCTGCACAGGAGAAATGTGGAGCTGGGGTAAGTCTCACAGCGATGCACCAGCTCTGATCCAGGCTCATCTGGTGGCAGAAGGTCACGCTTGTCTGTTCTGTCCCACAGGAAGATCATGGACAGGTTTGAGGAAGTCGTGTACCAGGCAATGGGTGAGTGCCTAGGCCACCCAAGGGGTGCCACGCCTCTGCCAAGTGCCAGCCTTTTCCCCTCCCCCACCTCCTCATGACATCCCAGGCCAGTGGGCACTCAGTGGCGCCAGGTTAGCACTACCATCCCAGGGTCCCTCTTCCCACCACACAAGTATTCCCTGATAGCAGGCTCACCCTGGGATCACCCAGGTTCCAAGTTAAGGAGAAGCCAGCAGTCAGTGAGGCTGATGGCACCTGTGTGATGGGATCATGACAGGGAACCAGTGGTATCCCCTATGGCTGCTGCTTGAACCAGGCCTCTCCTGGAACAAGGGCTCAGGCTCTTGCAGGTGTCCCTGCCAAGACCTTGCTCAGGTTGGCTGTCAGCCAGGAGCAAGGTGACTTCCCCAGCCCTGTCTCTGAGAGCACTGCAATAGCATAGCCAGCAGGCTGGCACCCACCACACCAGCTCCCAGTTTGCAGGTTGTACCATACACCCTGAGGGTGTCCAAGTTCTGACTCTCTTTAGCAACCTCTGCTGCGGCATCCTGGGCTTCACTGTCTACTCCCTCTGGGCCCCGTGGAGCTAACATTGAGGGAACAGCTGTGTTCTGGGCTTTGTGTCAGATCTTCCACCTGGAAGATCACAGGTGGAAAAGGGGCTCGCCACCTTGAGGGGACAGCTGATCAGGGACCACATCTGCAGTGGCTCTCCCCTGAGCTCCTTGCCTTTCCTCCTGGCATCCAGTTTCCTTGCTTTATTTTCTTGGCTGTTTCTGGACCCCAGCATTTAGGTCCTCTCTAATCCTAAATGTTTGCTTTTTGTGTCTCAAGAGGAAGCTCAGAAACAGAAAGATCTTGCCCAAGCTGAAATCCAGAAGGTTCTAAAAGAAAAAGAACAACTTATTGCAGATCTGAACTCCATGGAAAAGTCCTTCTCTGACCTCTTCAAGCGGTTTGAGAAGCAGAAGGAGGTTATTGAAGGCTACCGCAAGGTACGCCCTTCTGCATCTTCACCACGTTGGCTCACAGGGCCTCACAGTCCAACCAACAGACCCTGGTCCTGTGCCCACCCTTCCCTTGCTGTGGGGCATAGAGTGTCCTATGAACAGGATGGGCTACTTTTGGGTGTGGGAGTCACACGACACAGCTGGTTTGCAAAGCTTTGGCTGACAGATGAGCAGAAATTCGTGTGGGCACACCGTTTGGAGGCTTGGCGGTGGGGGGGGGGGAAAGCAGGACACAGCAGGGTGCCATGAACATAAGTAGCAGCTGGGGCAGGTGCAAGGGGTATAGCTGTGCCCATCACAGGTGAGAACCTGCCTTCTAGAGAGGGCCCCAGGCCACTGCAGCATCTGGACTGTCCACTCTGAATAACAAGTCCACCGTGATAGAAGAGCCAACACAGGGGTACCTTAACCCTCTGATTGCTGTTGCCAGTGGTTTACAAGTAATGTCCAGTGCTGGACGACCAGGTGTTAGGAGGCAGGGAAGTCGTGTGAAGATCAGAACTAGTCATAGAATCAGCCCCACTGGAGCCGATCTGCCTCAGGGAGCAGAGTTGAAAGAGCTGGTGTGGCAGGGAGAGGCAGGCCCCCCCCCAGGACAGTGTCATAGGCGTGAGGGCCCCTTCCACCACCATACTGTTGTCTGCATCACTGACCTCGCCTCTCCCGGGCAGACCTGAATCGTGGCTCCCTCTGGGCACCTCCCCACTGTCTTGGGGGCTTCTCTGCACTTAATCCCACCTGGGGTCTACAGATCACATATATTCAAAGAAGTATGTCACTACAGACTGCAGAACTAGGAATTCTGAAATGAGAAATACAAAGCTAGAAACTCAGAATTCACACTGGCTGCCTTGAACGTTCACCCTGGAAAGAAGAGGGTGACTCTGGCCAGAGCCCCCAGGCCTAAGCCACACATAGCAGACCCCTCAGCTACAGGCAGATGGTTAGCAGCTTCCCATAGCTGCACAGTTAGCCGGAGGCAGGAACCTCAGCAGAACAACTTTAAAGCCTCCAGCAAACCAGTCTGGGACTGGGTGGGAAGCTTGAGTGACTAGGCCATTTGGGCAGGGAGCCCTATAGGAGGGAAATTGGGGTGGAGACCCTGAAGGAGAGAAGCCAGGACTGGAAGGGGATTGTTGATTGCCAGGTCCCCCCTGCAGGGCTGTGCCCCACTGGCAGCTCCTCTGTCACTGGGTGGAGCCCCTGTAGGGCTGTGGGGAGCAGTGTCCAGGTATCAGGTAGCCCCTGCTGCCCTCAAAGCAGGGCATTCAGCTTACAGGGGAGATGCCCAGGGGTGGGCTGGTCAGTGTTCCTGTTGCCTGATGCAGGTCCTGGCAGAAGTTGTGGCAAGAGGGGGCAACAACTGGTAAGGGCCCAAGGATAAGAACCAGCCCCCTAAAGAGCAGGGAGCCTGGGCCATCTAGAGCCTCTACAGGGGTCCTCAGGCTTTAAACAGGGACCCAGTTCACTGTTCCTCAGACCGTTGGAGGGCCAGACTATAGTTTAATAAAAAAAACATGAACAAATTCCTATACACACTGCACATATCTTACTTTGAAGTAAAAAAACAAAATGGGAACAAATACAATTACACCGCCTTATGTGGCCCGTGGGCCACTGTTTGAGGACCCCTGTGTGGGCTGGGGAGGGTGTGAGAGTGGTGGGGGGGCTTTTCACTGCTCATACCTCAGACATCCTTGAGGGGCTACAGTCTGCATCTGACTCCCAGGATGCCTGAACAGCTCCCTTAGGTCATTAATGGTTAATGTCTGCTCTTGTTCCTGAAGAATGAAGAGTCACTGAAGAGGTGCGTTGAGGAGTACTTGGTGAGGATTGATAAGGAGGGCCAGAGGTACCAAGCACTGAAGGCCCAAGCGGAAGAGAAGCTTAAGCTGTGAGTGCTCAGAGTGAGGGAGGCTCCAGGAAGGAGGGTCTAGTCCCTCGGCACCCTGAGCTCAGCCTCTGCCCTCTACCCTCACCTCTCCAGGGCAAATGAGGAGATTGCCCAGGTCCGGAGCAAGGCCAAAGCAGAGGCCTTGGCCTTGCAGGCGAGTCTGAGGAAGGAGCAGATGCGGAGCCACTCTTTAGAGAAGATGGTGGAGCAGAAGGTGGGACGCACATCGGGGGCCCCTCTAAGCATATTCTGTAGAGACCTACTTACTCAGCTTTTTCTCCTTCAGACTAAAGAAAATGATGAGCTGACCAGGATCTGTGATGACCTCATCTCCAAGATGGAGAAGATCTGACCAGCCGCCACCTTCCCTCCTGTCTTAGTTTTTATGTTCTTTCTACCCTCTTAACTTCCCAACTTTTTTTTTTTAAGCTAGATTGCATTTAAAAAGATTAAATAAAGTTTCTTTTTTTATTTTTTTTTTTGGCCGGGGCTGGGTTTGAACCCACCACCTCTGGCATATTAAATAAAGTTTCTCTTATGTTCAAACTCTGAGGTTACCTGGTATTGGTTAAAATGAAGATTTCCTATTTCCTGGCTCTGGCCTGAGTCTGATCGTGTCCACAGCCATTGCTGCCACGTGCAGTGTGTGAGTCCCTCTCCCTGCCCTCCAAGCTGCCCGCCTCCATCCTGCCTCCCTCACCAGGTGCTGTGGGACTTTTGCTGTGGTGCTGGCATAGGGACCACAGATTGAAATCCAAAGCAGACTCAAGTTTTCTTTTTTTTTTTGAGACAGATCTTCATGCTGTCGCCCTGGGTAGAGTGCTATGGCATCACAGCTCATAGTAACCTCCAATTCCTGGGCTCAAGCGATTCTCCTGCCTCCTCCCAAGTAGCTGGGACTACAGACTCCTGCCACAACGCCCGGCTATTTTTTGGTTGCAGCCGTCATTGTTTGGCGGGCCCAGCCTGAATTCAAACCCTTCCAGCTCAGGTGTATGTGGCTGGCGCCTTAGCCGCTTGAGCCACAGGTGCCGAGCCCTGACTCAAGTTTTCATGTAAAAATAAAAATAAACTGATGGGGCTGGTGTGTGCAGGTGTCCTGAGGTGTGGTCAGGGAGCACCTGGATAGTCAGAACTCTGAGGATTACCCTCGATAACACAAGAAGTCTAACAGCCAGCTCGTTTCCCTGAGGAAGTTCCATCCAGGCAGCGGATCTGCGTCTAACCCCTGCTGGTTTCAGACTCTGGGACACGTGTGGAGGCTCTGGCCCACAATGTTTCATATCCCTGTGTCACCTCCCAACTTGGGACCATCTCACCCCTGATCCTGGAACAGCCTAGGACTCCTAGACTCAGGCAAAGAGCTGACATAGCATGGGTTGCTGGGGCTCTGAGCCATGGCCCCGGATCCCAGAACCAGCACAGGGGCCCCCAAGTGTCTACCACAGAGCTGGGGGCAGCATGGCTGACCTCTCTAGGGGGATGGTGCTGCAGGGCCTGGGCCTCACTGTCCTCTAGAGTCAGGCCAGTGGAGACACCCAGGACTGCCAGGTGAACCATGCTCAGCTCAGGCCTGAGGAGGAAACGTAGATGGAAGCCGTGTTTTCTCATTCATGAGGCCTGGGTGTTCCCAGCCCGTTGCGTCCTGCCACAGTCATATGGCCCTGGTCAGGTCCCAGACACTCCAGAGTTTGAGCATCGAGGCGGGGCAGATATGATCGCAAGGACCTGCCTCGGAGCCTGCCTGGAACTTGGGTCTGGTCACCAGACCCAGAACTTATCCTTGGGTAGGCAGCAGCAACAAGCCTGGCTGCCACCAGGGGTCACTGCCTGCCACAGGCCAGGGTGCAGGGACAGGACCAGGTGAATGACGCCCTCGAGAGGCAGGGCTGGGTGCTGAGAAACCATCCGAGTAGAGTACCAGGGAGGCTGAAGAGTATGTAGTAGGAGGACCTACAGAGCCTGGGTGGCCCCACCATGGCACTTGGGATGTTTATGATCCCTCAGGGGTGGAGGGGCAGGTTTGTCCTCAACCCATGTGGAGGGGAGTGCTTGGTACAGGACAGGAGGACACAGTGAAACCCTGCCAGGCACTGTTGGGCAGGCACCTGGGCTGGCAGAGTGTCCCCCAGGCCTCCCTCCCCTCTCCCTGGCCCACTATATTCCAGATCCCTGTGGCACCTCCCAACTTGGGACCATCTCACCCCTGATCCTGAACAAAGAGGACTGTCATCCCTGGCTGAGGGCCTGGCAGTGTGCCCAGGTCTACTGAGACAAGTGACCCTTGGCTAGAGTGGCCAGGCCAGTGCAGGGTGTGGGCAGCTCCTCTCCAGCCTGGGGTCGGGGTGGATGGACAAGTTGGACAAGTGGAGGGGCCTCCAGAGTTCATCAGCTGCCCTATGGCTTGGAGAGCTGGCCATGGGCAGTACTGCCTCTCACGTCCTCACGTCCCCACCTGCCACAGGCATGTCTGTCCAGGTGGGCTGGGGAGCACACGGTTACAAGCTCCCACTTCTCTCCACTGGGCTAGGGTCTGCTATGAAGTGGCAGCCAGAACCTCCTTACCCTGCCTGGTCCCCCCAAGCCTATGTGAGCCAAACCAAGAGTACCCGGGAGAAGGCCATGCAGGGCGCTGGACGTGTTGGGGCAGCCGGCCTGTCCTGGGGCCGTGCCGAGGACACAGGCCGGGAGCCTTGCTCCCAGGACAAAGGGGCCTTGTGCAGCTGAATGGGTGTTTATCCTGGAGCCTGAGTTAACTCGAGGCCGAGCGGCCGGGCGGGGGCCCTGGCACTGGCCTTCCTCTGGCAAACATGACCTGCACCCGCCACACAGCCGTGGGTCTGGACTTCCGTGGCCCTGTCCCCCTACACATCCATGCAGCCATCGCCTTGGGGGCTGCTTGCCAGGAGAGAGACACCTGAGAAGTGGGAGCTGCCCTAGGGGCTGCCTCCAGTGCTCGCTGCTGAGCAGCAGGGGAGGAGCGGTGACCACAGGCATGACAGCAGCCACACGCTGACCCTTTCAGGAGGTGAGGGGCCATGGTAGGCTCTCCACTATGTGGGGGCCGGTACAGAGAGCTATAAGGTTCGGGGAAGCCTTGAGGATGGGCCATGGCCTGATGGGGTTAGTGTCCTCACAGGAAGGGGAAGAGGCCAGAGCACACTGCCACGTGCGGACACAGCAAGGAGGAGGAGCTGGCAGTCCAGGAACCTCCCCAGGACCATAACCTGCTCCCAAACTTCCATGCTCCAGGACTGTGAACAGTGAAAGTCGGTGCCTGCCACCCAGCCCAGGGAGTGGTGTGTGAAGGCCGGCAGGGTGACACCCTGAGGTCAGAGCTGTGTAGCCATGGCACTCCCTAACCATCTATCCTTACAGTTGCCACTTCCCACTTCCGGAGGGGGTGCCCAAGGCCTGCTGGGCATCATTCTGAGACCACCTTGGGCTGGAGCCCTCAGCACCCCCCTGGGCTGCTCAAGACCCTTTCAACAGGTAGGTGGCTGCAGCTTCCCCAGCTTTTCCCAGTTGGCGCCATCACTCACATCTTCATTCAGGCCCTCCCTCTAGGGGCAGGGAGCAGAGTCCTCTGGGCAAAGCATGGGCTTGGGGCGCAGGAAAACTGTCCAGAATGGCTAACCTGACCACAGCTCAGGCACTCCCCCCACCCAGATCATCTGATAACCCCCACCCCGCCCTCTCCCACCGAGATCCCTGGGAAACTACACCCCTCACTGTCCCCAGAGTCCAAGCCAGTGAGGGCTGCATATGCCCAGAGGGGCCTCCCCAGCTGGCCACCCACATTCTGGGAAGGACTCTTGGGTGGCATTGGTACTCCTGTGACCAGACACTGAAACCCAGACTCCAGATGCCCTCTCACTGGACACTCAGGATGCCCCAGGTGGGCTGAGCCCACGTCCCTTGTCCCAAAGATGTCCCTTGACATCTTCACAGGGCAGCAGTCCCCACCGCCTGGGCTAGATGAGGCCAAAAACAGATCTCTGCCTGAAGCGAGTCCTCCCTGGGGATTGCTCACAGGGCAGGGCACAGGTGAGGTGCCAGCCGAGGCTGGGGGTGCTGCTGCATGCCCCTGGCTGGCTCCCTGCCTAAGCCCTCGCTGAGCTGGCCATGCCACACCCTGAGCCTCATCGCCTGCAGGGGGCACCACTGGGCAGCCTGCCCCTCCTGCCAACCTTGTTGCACCAGACAACTGGAAGCCCTCAGGCACTCCCCACATCTCCCTAACCAGTGTCAGCCCCATCCAGCTGTGCTCTGGGAGCTCGCCCTAGGGGCACCTGTCTTCTCTGCAGGCTTCACTGGGCTCCCTTCACCTCTGCAGTCTGCAGGAGTGGCAGACTCCTTCCAAAAACACTCTGCCTTCTCCAACCTGACCCCAAGCCCTGCTGGAGCTGGATGTCCCACAGATGTCTGTGAAGTGAGTGGAAGAATGAATAGATGGATGTGCCTGCGTCCGGAACCCACAATCGCCTCACTCCAGTCCAGTAGGGGTCAGGTGAGGGGCTAGGGATCTCTTGGCCCTCACAGCCCCTTCAACTTATGGAGGTCCCTCACTGTTCCACCTTGCCCCAACTCCTCATAGCCCCTAATACTGACAGCCCCACCCTGCTGGACACTGAAGAGGGGAGAATAGCAGGGAAGGGGTGTAGATGGGGCTAGGGCTGGGCCCTCTGCAGAACACTGGCGGCTGCCTCTGGGTCTCCAGAGGTTCCATAACATCTGGGGTACTCGGAGGGACAGTGTCTGCCTGGAAGGCTGTTCTGACAGGAGCCACATGTGGGCAGAATCCCAAGCCCCCTCCACACAGCACCTTGCTGGGGATCAGGGTTGGGGGCATCTCCTGGAGCCCTCCCAGAAGAGTGGAATGGCTCCACTTAAGAGCAGGCATCCCATGAGGGAGCTCTCTGAAAGCCCGATCTGGTCCTCCCAGGGGTTCCAGCACTAGACCCTGCCTCAGACCAAACCAAGGGGGAGCCCAGCAGGCCCAGGGCTTCTGCCTGGGGTGTCTGGTGACCATGGCCTTATGGTCCTGCCCAGAATCCAAGGCTGGTGTCCCAGCAACAGGGGTGATGCTTGGTATCAGGTAGTCCAGGGCTGGGTGGGCTGGGGCCAGGCTGTTGGCTGTTGGCTGTTGGGTAGACCCAACCAGCCCCCCACTCTCACCAGCCCTGGAGCCCAGTGTCCCCATCAGTCCATGTGGGCTGGGCCCTGACATGTCATCACACACTTGGCCATTCTTGCTGTCACAGGTCAAATGTGCTCTGAGCACCTCCTATGTTCCATGTGCTCTTCCAGGCCTTAGGGTATGGCTGGTGACAGAACAGCCTGTCCCTGCCCTATGAAGCCAACATGGCTGGTATGAAAACATGCATCTTGGGCAGCACCTGTGGCTCAAGGGAGTAGGCACTGGCCCCATATGCTAGAGGTGGCTGGTTCAAACCCAGCCCTGACCAAAACTGAAAAAAAAAAAAAAAAGAAAACATGCATCTTGACAGTACCATGGGGAAGTCCGAGGTACAGAGGAAAGGGTGTGGATTGTGGGTGGCTTCCAGGCATCCCTCTCTGACCAGTGTCCCCTGCCCCTACCTTGCCCATCACAGAGGTTGCCCCACCTCCATGATGCTCCTGGCTGGGGCCCTTGCTCCCCAACCCACACCAGCAGCAGAGGTTCCTGAGTCCCTAATATGTCCAGAGGCCAAAGCAGCAGGTGATGAGGGCAGGTAGGGCCATTCCCAGACCTGGCATGTCTGAGCTCTCCACAGGGGGCAGGCAGCCCTGCCCAGAAGCTTCTCCAGGCAGCAGGCAGTGGGGGACGGTGTCCACCTTGGAGGCCAGCACCTAGCTCTGCCTCCTGGGACCCCAAGCAGGCTCTTCACCTCTCTATCCTGCAGAGAGGTCCTGGATCTTTCTGGACTTGGAAGGCAGCCTCCTACCAGGGCCCACCCCAACCCTTTCTAGATGGGCTGGGGATGCCAGGCTGGTCATCCTGTAGCAGGCAGGGCACTGAGGCAGCCTGGGCACTGGGTAGGCCCAACGTGGCAGGACACTTCTTGCAAACACGCTGGGGAGACTGCAAGGAACCAGAAACACATGGCTAGGCCCAGTGTCCCCACAACCAGCCCTCCAACGGCACACACACAGCTGTGCCAGGCAGGCCTTCCTCCCTCCATCACCACCCTGCCGTACTCAGCATCCTGTCTGAGGCCTCCCCATCCAGCTGGGCTCGCCTGCTCCCAGGGTCTAGAGGCTAAAGCCTTTGTACCCAGCCTCCCAGGCTAAGACATGCCCTCCAAGCTGGAGGCCGTTCACAGGGGAGGTGCCTCACCCATGCACTGGGATCTGGAGGATCTGGGCCCCCAGGCCGGCAGGAAAGAACCTCACGTGACCCCTCCCCATCAGTGTGTGGTGCCTGAGCCCCCTGTCCACACCCCCAAGCTAGAGACAAAGCACAGACCATGGGAACCAGGCCACACTGGTCACCCTTCCTTTCCAAGGGGAACACCCCTATGGGTACCCCAGTGTGGGTGGGGATGGGACAGCCCCAGCATTGAGGGCTTCCTGGAGGAGGGACCTCCTGAGCAGCTAGGGGGACTCGTGAGCACTGCCAGGCTGAGGCCTATCTCCTGGAGGAGCCTTCAAATACTGCCTAGTACCTGACTGGCCCGACCTCTCCACTACCAAGGTCCATGTGTCCCCCTGGGAGTCTTTACCTGGCTGGAGGACTGTCCAAGCCAGGCCGGCAAGGGCCAGATTTGTGCCCTCCCCAACGTGCCCATGGCCTGTTCACACCATGAGGGCGAACAGCACCAGGCACTCCTGCCAGAAGCATGAGCTCATCCCCCGACGGGCAGGGCGGGCAATGGCGCCCCACCCCATAGGCATCACGACTTGCCCTAGGTCACGTCACGCAGCCATCTCTGCTCCTCCCGCCCTGCCCCATTTTGCTTCGCTGAAACCAGCACCCCAGTCAGGCTGATGGGGAGCTGAGGACAGCTGAGCTAGACCGAGAGCGGAGGCTGAAGGGTGACCAGGGGCAGGAGGTGGAGTGGGGGGCAGTAGCACTACAGGATAGAGGGATCCCATGCACAGGCCAAGACACCGGGGGACCTCCCAGGAACAGGGCTTCTGGGGGGATTCGGAGGGCTCTGGAAAGCCAGCATTATGGTTATTGTTGTTGTTTCTGCTGAGCTCCAGGCAGGCGGCCTGTCTGCCAGCCAAGCAGGAAGCGCCAGGGGCTCTCCCCACGGGCCGCCAGCCAGAGCTCCTTGGCGTTTCTGGGAACCCCCCTCCCCACACACCCAGAAAGCAGGAATGTACATTTGCCCCGAGCCCAGGCTTGTCTGGCCCCCTGGTGCCCCACCAGGCCCAGCCCTACATGCCCCCTCCTCTGGCTGGGGACAGTTGGGTGAGGCCAGAGGTGCCTCAGGGGAGGAGGCTTCTTGGAGAATGTGCCTGGGCCCTGTGGAACACCAGGCCTGTGGGGATGGGGTGCTGTTGAGTGAGGACTCTGGGCAGCAGGAGCCAGGTGGCCCCAGGCTGGGTACTGCCCTCACCTCCTCTTTTGCTCTTCCCTTCTTCCTGGCCAGGCTATGGACCCCCATGTGCCCAGAGGAGTTCCCAAACCCAAACTCCAAACCTGGCCCCTGACCTCTACCTGTGAGAGGGAATAGTCCCTCTGGACCAGTGGTCTATGGGGCCGAGGACCTGAGACATAGCCAGGGCCCTGGATGAGCAGGCAGGCTCATCCTCCCACGGAAGATCTCAGTAGGGCCTTTGCTTATTGGGGTGTGGGATGGGGGGCTCTTGGAGGACTGCAGAGCCCAAGAGTCCCTCCCAGGAAAGCTCCCTCCACCCTCCCAAGCACATCCTGTTCTCTAGCACTTGGGTCTCTGCAACAGCCCCTTCCTGACGGAGAAAAGAAGGCTCAGGACAATCCCACAGCTGGAACTTGGACCTGAGAGTCTGGAGAGAGGTCCTCAAGCCAGCCACAGCCTGCAGGTGCTTGGACCAAGTGGGCCCTGCCCTGGGGAGCCAAGTGCAGACAGGTAGCCCCAAGGAGAGCCTGAGTGTGTGGTGGGGAGGAGCCTAGGACCCTTCAGGACAGAGACTTTTAGGTCCTGGGCTATGGGATATCCTGGGGGGAGGGCAGACACCAGTGCTGAGTTGGGAGAGGTGGGGTAGGAGGCTGAGGGTAGCAGCTGCCAGAGCTCTGGGAAGTGGGTGCCCAACACTGCACCTCCCCCAGGGTTTCTTCCCACTAGGGGAGCCTGGCACCAGGTCCTTGGGCATCAGGCCCTGCTGCTGATGGGGAAGAGGGCTCAGCACCGAGGCTCTGTCACCCACTCTGAGGCTAGACAGACAGCTGGGGAAGGGAAGACTACCCACTCTGGGGGCTTGTGCTGAAGGTCCCTAAGCCAGGTTTTTGGGGAGGCGGGCAGGGGAAGTGCTCAGCCATGCACAGGGGCAGCTTGGCGGGTACACAGCTGAGCACACAGTCACTGGGGCTGCTACAGTTCTAGGACCTGGGGGGACAGACTGTGACAGGGCCCTGGGCACAGGGCCAGCATGAGAGCAAAAGCTCCTGGCATCACCCCCAGGAAGAGGCTCACAGACAACTCTGAGCTGGGGGGGCCAAGTTGGTGCCACTGCCTGAGCTTGGGACAGGGATAGGGTTACCCTGGACCCCAAGCTTAGGTAGGGATAAGAGCAGTGCCCTGAAGGCCACAGGAAGGATGGAGGGCTCCCTGAGGAGGAGACACTAGTGCTGACAGGCCCTCAGAGCAGGTGTGAGCAGCTCCAGGCTAGGGACAGCAGGTGACCGGCAAGCAGAAGGGAGATGTAGCCTGTTCTCCACCCAGTGTCTGCCCCCTGGGCTTCACAGGCAGGAGAGAGATGTGGCCTATTCCCCACCAGTGCCCTGGGCTTCACAGGCAGGAGCCACAGGTTCCCCTGAAGCCTGAGGTTTGGCAGAGATGCCTGGGCCAGGGATGAGGGGAGACTGGCCACATCCAGGGAGGTATGCTTTTGAGGGTCCCTGGGCCCCCAAGCCTACCTTGGGCCTGTATACTCCCTGGGGGCTTGGGTGACCCTTGAGTGGATCTCACAGACGGGGCCACATGGACCCAATTTCTCGTGGGATGGCATCTGCCAAGGAGGCCTCGTGGGGGAAGTGAGGCCTGGAGGATGGAGGACCCACACTGCCTCCCAGGATCATCCGGGGATAGGCGCAGATGCCTGGATCACTCGTCCACTCCCCTCCGTAGAGGCCTGCTTCATGGACGCCACGAAGGCAATCTGGGCTGCGGGCACCGTCCAAGTCCGCGCCCCTCGTGCCCAACGTCAGCATGATCCGATTTCATAACCAGCCTGGATTCTACCCCAGCCCAGGAAGGAGCATAAAACCCAATATATTTTAATTATATCTTTGAGGGCCATGAGCACAATCGTTTCCAGATGGGGACCCCGTGGACAGCCGCTCTGCCCCCTGGGCCTGGTCTAGGGGAGGAAGGGAGCATAGACCACATGCCCCCCTGGCTGACAACAGCCTGTGGCTTGGGGCCCTGCCAGCCTTTGCTGAGGAGTCCTCTGGCTGGGAGTGGCTGTCACTGTCATGCTTTCCATTTTGCAGATGGGGAAATTGAGGTCCCGGGAAACAGGCTTGGTGCAGACCCCTCTAGGGGGCAGAGGGGCTGGTGCCCCACTCAGAGACCCTTCTAGGCTGGGAGATCCATGCAATGGCCTGGGCCAGATCGTGGAGAAGGGCCAAGCTCAGTGTGTTGGGGCCCTGGGCCTGGGGAGGGGTCGGGGGAACGGTCTGGCCACATACCCTGCACATCCTTGCCTGGACCACACTGCCAAGGAAATACCATCTCCATAGGATGGGCCAAGAGACAGCTCCGGGCACACAGAAACCTCGGGCTCTTGAATAATGACTGTGTCCTGGCTCCAGGCAAGAGGTGGCCAGTGCCGGAGACCTCCATGCCCAGGTCCCTGAGTGGGACCCAGGCTGGACAGGCCTCACACAGCCCCCTCAGCTCCTGCAAGTGAGGAAGTGCTCAGACACCCAAAAGCCTTGCAAGCCAGTGTGAGGCCTGGAGCCGGGCAAGAGCTGGGAGAGCTGGCCTGGCCAAGCTGACTGGCCCATAGCTCCAAGGGGGCAATGTGGCCCCTGCATGACTTGCTTGGGGGAGACCTACAGGGGGTCATGCAAAGGGTTGGTGGCTTCCAGCTCCCACCCTAACTGGGCAGGCAGGAGGAAGGTCGCTGAGCGGTCAGCAATGGGGGCTTTGGAAGTCTGCTGGCTAATGAGATTTGCCCACTCTGCCTTCCTGGCTCTCCCTGTGAGGTGTCGGCCTGGCGTCTGCCTGGAGACCCCTCTTCCCCTGCCCACTGCATCCCCACCCAGGAGGGGCAAAGGGAGGCAGGAGGGCCGCAGGCCCAGCTCTCCACCTGGTATGTGGTGATGGTTGGGCAACAGGGGCCTGAGAGGGGCCCAGGCTTTGTTCCTTCTTCGCTGCAGCCTGGAGACCCCATCCCTACCCTGCCCAGTCAAGGCAGGTGGCTGCCATGGGCAGTGAGTGGGCAGAGCACTGGCAACTTCCGGCTGCAACTGAGGACTGACCCTGGCCCAGGGTCATGTCCATAGGGTCTGGGCTCAGACCCTAGCCCTGACCTGGCCTCTGCCTGGCCTTGGCACTCCCACTTGAAAAATGGGCACAGAACAGAGAAGGTACAGGGTGGCTGGTTGGTACACTCAGTACCCTGCATCTGGGCAATTGCTCTCTCCCCACCTGTGTCATGCTCTGGGGGATGACCCATCACAGCCCCCACCTTCCACTGCAGCCAGCCACCCAGGGGTGACCCAATCAGGGGGCTGAAGAGGTAAGATACCCTTGGCTCAGGGTATGCTGGAAAGCCCAATGGCTGGTGGAGGGATTCTCAGGCGCTGGAGAACTTAGCCAGGCTGCCCAAGGAGTGGCATCTGAACAGGCACAAAGGTCACTGGTCAGACCGGAAGGTGGCTGGGTGGATGCCATGTGTCATCCTCCTTCCTCCAGGTGCCTGCCCACCTGATGACCCCTGAGTGAGTGAGGCTGAGTAAGTGAGGCTGGGAGTTGAGGACCTGCAGTGCCCCTGCTCCTAGCTGCTGGCCCTGGGTACCCACAGCAGACGTGACATCATCCTTGGGCCTGGTGCCAGCTCAGAGTAGGAGGGGGGTGCCCATGGGCCCACCGAGGCAGGCGTGGGTGCTAGTTCACAGGGCTCCCCAAGGCTGATGACTCACTCCTCCCCACCCACTAAACAGAGCCCTGGGCTCTGTTTCAGGCAGGGGGAGGCAGAGGTGAGTGCTGCCCAAGCCAGGAGACCCCAGGCTGGACCCTCAACTCCTGGTGGTCCCAGGACCCTGCATTGCTAATGTCATAGCACAAGTAGCCACCTTGGGCCCTGCTCCCCACACGCAGGACTGAGTGGGTGGCAGCCCTGGGGCTTTCACCTTCCCTGGCAGGTGGGTGCTGGCTCCCAGGATTCTCCCTGCCCACCTGCCTGCCCACCTTCCCTGCACCCTCTACCACCCACTCTCTCAGGCCTCATGACCCCTGTCCCATCCCCTCCCAGTACAGCACAGTCAGTCATCTGTATACCATGTGGGCAGCCACCTGCCAGCTCCTCCAGGCCTCTGGCCACCCCATGGTCACCTCTGCATCCTGCCACCTGCTGCTAACCATGCATGACCCACCCCCTCACTGTCCTCATGTGCTGCTAGGCACCTTCTTTCCACTGCTCGGTCATCAGCCTCTGGTCCACACGCCTGGTCTGTCACCCGTCCACCACCCCATCCACACCTCCAACCTGTCTATCCATCCATTGTATGTTGGCATTTGCTGACCATATGCATTGCCCCAGGCATATTGGTATCAGGGCTGGGCTAGCAGGTGCAGGGAGGGGCAGTTGGATACAAGTAGGTGGTTGCAATGTACAGACAGGAGGGGCTGCCCCTGAGAGTGTTGGGAAGAGCCAGTAAGAGGGTAGGAGGCACGAGAGGAGCACAGGGGCCCATTGCAGAGGACACCACCTGCTTGTTGGTCACCACCCCTGGGATGGAGGGCATGGAAGGTGCCAGCTGGCATGGGTAGGAAAGAGTAGCACAGCCCCTCACTCCGAGCTTTAACCTGGGGTTCTGGGGATGCCCAGCCCAGACAGCCCCAAGCAGAAGAGTCCAGGAGGATGATAGGTACAAGCTAAGGCCCCTCCTGCTCCATCCTCAGTGATAGGGACTGACCATCACCCAGCTCCTCCTCAGTCAATGGCTCCAGTGCCAGTGTCACTGCCCAACAGGAATCTGGCCACAGTGGGCAACTACAGACACCCACAAGTCCCTCCCAATAGCACAGGCCACCTATCCCCTGAACCCAGTGCCTACCCTCCAAGACGCCGTCTCTACCTGGCAGTGAAGGAGAGATTTGATTCGAAAGCCCCTCCTCTCTATGGCCATATCCCTGCTGACCTGGGTCCTCCCTTTCAGCAAGGTTGCACAGGCTGGAAGAGACCCAAGCCAGCAAGTCTTCTATCCATCCCCAGCTAGTCCTGTCCCCTCCCAGGGAGGGCAGCCACAACTCAAAGGCAGGGAGAGGGTTGCATTAGGTCACTGAGTCCCCTGGCACCTGGCCTGTACAGATGGTGGTAAGACAGGGAGACCCCAGCCTGTCTCCAGCTCCCAGCAGTGGTGGGGGTCAAAGCAACCAGATTAGGGAAGGGCCACAGACCAGAGGGGACAGCAGTGCATGCACCTGGCTCTGGACAATAAATAGATGCAGGGCTCAGCCAGAGAATAGATGGCAGGACTTGGGCGACAAGGGCTGCTCAGTGGGGCACGGTGGATATGAGGTGGGGGTGGGTGAGGAGCCCTCTTCCTGGGCCTTCCTGTAACCCCTGGCTCCCTGGAGCCCCTGAGCTGGAGCTGGGACAAGGAACCTAAACCCAGAACCACTTGAAAAGGCCACCCTCAACCAGGCTGTGGCTTGGCTGGGGTCCCTGGGAAGGGGGTAGTAGCAAGCTCCTGGGACAGGAAGTGGGGCTCTGGTGAGGCCCCGGGCCCACTGCCCCCTCAGTGAGTACAGAGGTAGGATGGGGAGGAGGTGGCAGGGCCTCCCCTCACTTGCACCTGCTCTGGGCTCCTCATTTGTGTCCCCCTGTGTCCCCAGGCCACAGAGCAATTCACTGGGGAGAAGGGGACCCAGGGCCTGGGGGTCAGGCAAGTCTCCCCCAACAAGCTGATTGCCAGCTGCCCACTGAGCCCTGCCCTAGCCAGGGCATCATCCACCCCCTCCCAACCCCCAGAACTCTGGCCAGAGGACAGGCTTGATAACACGAGTGTGACCAAAGCAGAGATAAACTGTGGCTGCCCTAGGCCCTGATTAGTAGCAAATCCCAGGAAGTTCCCACCCCATCCTGAAACCCTGATTCCTCAGCCTGCGGCTACAATCCCACCCATCACCTGTCCAGACCCAGGCCCAGCCACCCCAACAGCCTCCTGCCCTTAAAGGCCTTCCCTGCTCAGCATGTGCTCTAAAGTGAGCTTGGCCAGGACCCCATAAATGCCCAGTGGGGCCAGTGGGGCCAATGACAAGGGGTCAGTGAGAGCATGGGATAGTGTCATGGGCACATGGGCAGGAGAGGGTAGGGGGAGGTGACACCCTTGACCATAGTGGGGTGGACTGTTTGCCAGGCCTGGGGGCAGTGGCCAGGGGGTGTGGGCAGGCATGGCCCTCAGTTGGCTGGGTGGTGTACGTGGCGCCATCAGGCAGATGACTTAATCACAGGCGGGCTTTGTCCCCAGTCACCCACCCCCTGCCCGGATCCTCTGCCTGGCCAGGCTGCCGGCCGCACGCTCCCCCCACCCGGCTCCTAGCAACCTGCAGTGGACCGTGGGCAAATTAGAGGAGAGCAGGGGGTGCTCTCCACCCGCTGCAGGGCCTGGGAACAGTACGGGGGTGGCCGTGAGGTGCGGCCAGGGCGGGTCCATCCTGGGCTGGGCTCAGGGGACGCCCGCCAGCCTGGCCCGTGCCAGCCCCCGAGGAGGGCATCCTGGCAGAGGAGATGCCAGGGCCGGGAGCCAGGGGGCCAGGGGCTTTGTGTGCCACAGTCCCCCTTTTCCTGGGGCCCCCACCCGGCCTGATCCTGTCACAGCCTTAGAAAGTGAGACAAAGGCTGGGAGGCCCGGAGGGCTGGGACATAAGCAGGAGATGGGGTTTTAATGACGAGCTACAGTGGTGGGAGCAGAGGCGACTGGTTAACCCTGTCGGGCCCTCACCCTGGGCCCACCTGCTGCTGCCGACCCTCCTAGCCTCCTAGCTGCCCCACTGCAGACCCCAGGAGACTCTGGAAACAAAATGAAAATCTCGTCTCCAAAGAGACAGGGTCAAAGTGTTCTGGGTCCCCAAAGCCCCTACCTATCAGGCAGCTTGTCTACCAGGCCCTTGCCACAGGCACTGGGTGAGATGAGGCTGGGAGGGGTGGCTGAACCCTAAGCCTGGAACTGTCCATACTGCCCCGCCCACCATCACTGACCCTATGCACTTGTGACTTGCTTATTTCCTGAACTCAGAGGAGGAACTGAACTCAGGCCTGGTGCATGGGAACCTGCCCTCCTCCTGGATCAGAAGCCCCCAGTCTCTCGCAAAGAGGAACCTCAAAGGAAAAGGAACCTCAAAGGAACTCGGGGCCTTTACAGGATGCACAGCTGAGGTGTGAGACCCATAAGACTCCATTGGTCTGCTCAATCCTTCATTTTCAGGGCCCTACCTGCCTCAGGTTCCCCACTTCTCACACAGCTGTGTGGGTGGGGAGGCGGCTGGTCCTCAGTGTTGGGGTGGTCTACCCAGGCCCCGGCCTGGAGGACATAGGATGTGGGGGTCACCTTGGTGGAAGGGCAGCAGCAGCCTCGAATGCCCACCAGCTGTCCTGACCTCTCAGCCCCCTAGACGTTCTCAGAGCCACCGCACCTCCCACCCCTCCACCCCCATCAGCTCCTGCCCAAGCTCTGGCCTCTGACATGTCATATGACCTGGACAGGAGGCCAAGTCCCCTAAGCCTTATTCTTTTGGAGGGGCCAGGTGTCCAGGGTCCCAGTGCAGAAATGGGGGAGTAGATGGACACTTCCAATCAGAGCTGCACTGGGGGCAGGGGGAAGGATAGAACAGCCCCAACCCAGGAGCACTCACAGCCTGAGGTCAGTGCCAGACATGAAGACTGAGGCCCAGGCAGGGCAGTGTCACTGTTGGACCCCTGAACCTACTCCAAGGTGCCAGGCTGCAGGCTGGGGGTGGAACACAGACTCCAGGAAAAGAGAGTCATGGTTCCCATTCCCACTGGGTTGACTTCTCCATGTGCTCTCTGGGTGGGGCAGAGAACAGAGGGCAGAGGGCAGGGCTTATTTGGAAAGCCACCTCCAGTCTCAGGACCCCAGCCCTAGCAGACGGGGGCTGGGGGGTTGCTGGAGAGAGGAGGGTATGCCCAGGCCTGGCAGAGGGCTGGGCCAAGGACTGCAGGGCACCCATCTGGCCCTGGAGAGTGCGGTGAGGACCATGGAGGAAGGCTGTGGTCCACAGGGTAATCTGGTGGGCAGGGTGAGCAGACTCCAAGAACCTAGTAGCTGGGAGGATGGGGAGCCCAAGTAGCACCAGAGGATGTGGGGCCAGGAGAAGGCGAGACCTAGGTGGAGACTCCTAGTGGGGTGGGCTGGTCTCTGTGTGGGCCTGCGTGTGCCCACACATAGCTGGACCTGGCCCTGCAGTGCTGGAGGGGTGGGGCCGTGTGGTGGCCACTGAGCTGGGGCATGTATAGTGCATCCTTGGGCCCTGAGCAGCAGCCCCTCTGGAGGGTCAGAGGGCCAGTTCTCCCATGAGACTCCCCAAGTCCTGCTGACTCCAGTGTGCCCCATCTCCACATCCCTGTGCTTCAGCTGGTCTCCTGGACGGCCTGCCCCCATCCTCTTAGCTGGCCTGGCCCTGGTAAGGGCATCTCACCTCTTCCTCCATGGGCAAGGTCCTGGAATGGGGTGGCTATTCAGATCACCAACAAATGAAGATGGTTCCTGGATCTATGCCCAGAGGCCCTGGATCTGGGAGGCTCCAAATGCCAACCCCTGCTGATGGGGATGGGGTTCCAGCAATCATATTCTCTGGAAGGAACTTGGGTGCACGGAATGAACTCTGCGTGGCATGGGCCCCTCTCCTGTGGACAGGAGGGGAGGGTGTCCCAAGGCCTGTGGGGGCCTGGCTGGGGAGGATGCATAGCCTGAGAAGGGCACAGCTGTCTGCCACCTAAGCACAAACAGCCGGGGTTGTTCTCATTCAAGGGGTTCCGCGGAGTTTGCAAACGTCTGAGTCAGGAACGTGGCCGGGAGGGAGTGTGCAGTGGCCATGAATGGAGCCTTGAGCAGCCCTCCGCGGCACTGGGGCTGGGATAAAGGGCCCCAGTCATGCGGCCCAGGCCAGCCGAGAATGCCTAGTTGAAGCTATAAATTACCGTGGCCATGGCCAGCGCCACCGCAGGGTGGGCGGGCGGGGTGGCCAGGAGGGGGCCAGGCTCCGTAAATCGGTCCTTTCACCACTGGAGGCCTCGCACGAAAGAAAAACTTTGTTTTATTAAAGCAACATCAGGGTTGTGGCCGCCGGGTGGAGAGGCGCCGACAGTGGGGCTGGGCACTAGGCGGTTGGGGGGCTCCTGCCCTACCCTACAGGCCTAGCTGAAAGGCTCCTTCAGGAGTGGCTGGCTCCGGCCGCAGGGGCTCACGGTGGCTCCCACCCAGCACCTCATGGTCTCAGGCCTTCTGAGTACCTCCTGCTTTTCCCTAGGCCCCCAAGCCTCTCTGGGCCCATGCCCTGTCTCTTGAGCCAGCTGTGCCTTGCCAGGAGGTCGGTGCCCACAGCAGGGGTCCTGAGAAAGCCACCTCCACCCCCAGAAGCTGAGTCTTCTCTTCAGGGTCTGGGTGCCAGGACAGCTGGAGCGGAGGAGGAAGGAAGGGAGACCTCAATGGACCCAGGCCCTCACAGTGGGGCAGGCTTCCTGTCTGGGGCCACAGACTTGAGCCAGGCCCTGGCACAGCCCCGGGTAGCCTGGGCTTGGGGGAACAAGGTGCAGGGAACTGCCTAGGACAGTATTTAGACAATTTAAATGAAAATGGATGAAAACCAGGCAGCAAGCCTCCTCTCACAGCCTTGAGTGCTCTGGGCCCTTTGGCTTTTCTTTTTCTTTTTGGTAGAGACAGAGTTGCATTTTACCACCCTCGGTAGAGTGCCATGATGTCACAGGACTCACAGCAGCCTCCAGCTCTTGGGCTTCCGCGATTCTCCTGCCTCAGCCTCCCGAGCAGCTGGGACTACAGGTGCCCGCCACAACACCCGGCTATTTTTTGGTTGCAGTTCGGCCAGGGCTGGGTTTGAACCCGCCACCCTTGGTATATGGGGCCGGTGCCCTACTCACTGAGCCACAGGTGCCACCCTTCTTTTTTTTTTTTACTATGTCACCCTCAGTAGAGTACTGTGGCGTTACAGGTCACAGCAACCTCAAATTCTTTGGGCTTAATCAACTCTCCTGCCTCAGCCTCCCAAGTAGCTGGGACTACAGGCATCTGCCACAATGCTATTTTTTGTTGCAGTCGTCATTGTTGTTGAGCGGGCCCGGGCTTGGTTCAAACCTGCTACCCTCAGTGCATGTGGTCGGTGCCTTAACCACTGTGCTTCAGGCACCATCCCCTTCGGCCTTTCTTGCCCACACCTCATCCTTGGTGGCCTCAGCCTTGCCTCTCCTGAGCAGAACTGTCCAGACACCACCCTTGTGCCTCTCAGAATCTCTCCCTGCCCCATGAGCCAGAGCTATGGTGGGGACTGTGGCTTGAGGCCAGTCCTGTGTGGGTAGTGAGAACCCTTGCCTCCCTTGTGCCTCTCTGCACAGCTGCCAGGAGGGCAAGCCTGCAATCCTTTCTCCTGACCTGGCAGGGGACACAGGCGAGATGGGGACCTGTCATGAGCAGGGCCAGACCTGGCGGTGGGACCCACACACTGAGGCAAGCAGTGTGGGGCAAGGAGCTGACTCCTGTCAAAGGAGCAGCTGGCTTCAGGCCCTGCACCCTCTACCCCTCCCAGAGCCTTCAGTTGATAACGGGGACTGGCGGTCCAGTGGATTAATGCTGGCCTCAGCAGGAGCCTCCAAGTCTCCCCGCCAAGCGGCAGGGATGCGCCCCTGCTTGCCCACACCCTGGGGCTGCTCTGTCCCTAGCTCACCCCTGCCAGGACCCAAAACGTAATGTCCCCAGGCCCCTGGGCCAGGCGAAGCTACAGGGACAACCCAGGGTTCCAAAACCCAGGGCTATGTGCCCAGCCCAGTTCACACTGCCACCACTTACAGGGTTTCCTAGGGGCCTCTACCTCTCCCTCCCTCCTAGCAAGCTCCTACTCACCCTTTAAGACCCAGCCCAGAGGAAGTTGCCCTGACTCAGGCACAGCAGGGCACCACAACTCATGGCAACCTCATGGCAGAGTAGAGGTGTCCCCCCCACAGGCCACCCCCACAGCGGTCTGGCCCGATGCTGCAGCCTGCTCTGTCCAGGCCTCTATCAAGTGAGTGCAGCATGGCCATGGCCCTGACCCTGCCTGAGCATCACCCTTGGCAACCCCATGCTTCAGCACTGCAGGTTTCCACGACCCCCTGGGGGTGGAGACACCTGGGCTCAGGGATGTAAAGAAATGTAATGAGAGGGAGCCAGGCCTAAGTGGCTCCAAGGTGCAAAGCCCAGAGGTGCTCCAGCCGCAGAGGAGGGAGAGAGGGCAGGAGTGGGAGTTGGCACAGATTCCAGGGCTGGGGGTACACTAGCCTCACAGGGGCCACAGGAGCTGCTGCAGCAGTAGAGAGGTACAGGGACATGGGAGACCCTCCTGCTGCGGTGAGCACAGGGGACAGGGCCAGCCAAAAGGGCAGCTGGGGCCAGGATTACATGCTGGCATTTCAGGGTGCTATAGGGTCAGGCTCTCCTACCTCCATCCTTCCCTAAGGCTCCTCTCCAATGTGGTGGGCAGAGCCCAGACTGGCTAGGGTGCTGGGTCCTACCAGGGTGCTAGGGAGCAGGGTCAGTAAAGTGGCCATACTCCCAGGATCACCCAGCCCCTGGCCTGCCACCCAGGAGATGAAAGGCCCTGAGCCATAGTAGGCCCCACAGTGCCCTTTGAAGGCTGTGGGAATGCCTGCAGGGCAGGCTGTGCCAGGCATGGGGAGGGGATCTGCTAGGGCCATGGCCCAGACCCAGAGGGTGGCCCAGGCCCACATGGCCTCCTGCCTGAACCCTGACCACCCACCCCCACCCAGCCAGGCCACATGGTCATGCTCTGTCTGAGATGCCAGCAGGCAGTGTCTACCCTCCACCACCCAGCCACAAAGAGCAGAGCCTGGGGCCCTGCTCTGTCTCCCCACCCAGTGGACTGGGGGCCCTGGGAATTTGGGTGGGGCCAGGTTTTCATCCACCAGTGTTGGGTCACTGACCGGGCTCAGCCAACAGCCACAGAGGCTGGATCCTCCATTTGAGGATCCTGGTCCAAGGATGGGGCTTGGGGCCACCACCACCACCTGCTCTGTGCTTACCACTGAGCTGCCCAGTGGGTTCCCGGCCTCTTCAGGCCTGGTGCTGCAGACGGGGGATACCCTGCCCTGGGAGAGTCACCTGTCCTGCCTCTGTCCTGGTTCTGGGCCCCTGATGGCCTGAACCCAGGGTTGGGTAGGCTGATTCTTTTTGTAGAGACAGAGTCTCACTTTACTGCCCTCGGTAGAATGCCGTGGCGTCACACGGCTCACAGCAACCTCCAGCTCTTGGGCTTATGTGATTCTCTTGCCTAAGCCTCCCGAGCAGCTGTGACTACAGGCGCCCACCACAACGCCCGGCTATTTTTTTGTTGTTGCAGT
This sequence comes from Nycticebus coucang, assembly GCF_027406575.1. Classification (NCBI taxonomy): domain Eukaryota; kingdom Metazoa; phylum Chordata; class Mammalia; order Primates; family Lorisidae; genus Nycticebus; species Nycticebus coucang. Next base: position 37,978,209 of record NC_069802.1, on the reverse strand, counting down.
TTGGCCGGGGCTGGGTTTGAACCCACCACCCTTGGCATATGGGGCCGGCGCCCTACTCACTGAGCTACAGGCGCTGCCCGTAGGCTGATTCTTTCCTGAGGACCTGAGGACAGAGGCAGGAATGTTTGCACTGGCCGTTTGCTGGGGGAGGTATGTGCCCCACTCCTGGGTACCTCTTAGATGTCTAGGCCCAGCTGAGTCCACAGTGCAATCAGCTGGGAGGGGGTGCCCTGTGGGTCCCATGGGGAATTCCAGGGTTGGTTTTGACGTAAGGGTCTTTCCTGCCCCCAGCCGGTCCCTTGCTTCCCCCTTGGCCACTCTGCTTGGACTGGGGGACTCTTGCCTCTCAGAAGCCATCCCTCCCAGGCTTCCCAGTAGCTCAGAGATTATGCAAATCCCCAGCAGCTCCTTAATTAAATCCCTAACGAGGTGCTGGGGCTGGGCCAGGGGCGGTGCTGAAAGCCAGGGTCACGCTCCTGAGGGGCCTGGATGTCTGCAGGGGCCCCACACCCCTCCTGGGCCTGAGAACTTCGTGGAACCTAAAGGGGTGGCCCAGACCCTCCTCACCACCAGGGACCATCCTGCCCAGCCTATGTTCCTGCATACAGACCCTCCATCAGGGCCCAGCCCCTCCTTGCCTCTACTGACCCTACAGTCCAGCCTGCTCCTCTGGGTGGAACATGGACCCTTTGGCCCCAGCCCAGCCCCTCCCATCCCTGCCACCTCAGACCCTTGGCCGGTCCTGGCATCCCTGCATGTGGAACCTCCAGCCCTGGCCTTCCCTCCTAGGTCAGGCGTGGACCCTCCCAGGCACAGTGGGCCAAGCAGGCAGGGAGGCCGCCAGGGTCGGGGGCGGGGCGGCAGGGGCAGTGGTGCCCCGCGTTCCCCTTTCAGCCGCCTGCTGTTGGGCCAACAGCTCGGCCTGGCCGCCTGAAAGGCCCGGGATTAGCGAACATTAGCGGCCTTTGAGCTCGCCCTAGGCGCCCCTTCCGCAGCAGCCCCGCCCCGCCCCACCCCATGTCAGGCTAGGGGCAGGCCCAGGCCCCCAGGCCCTGAGGCTTTCAGGCTGTGGGTGGAGTTGGTCTAGGCTACTGGGGCTTGGCCCCCACCCCCACCCCCAGGCCTCTGCTTCGATCCTTGCACTCCTCCTCCAGGCAGCCTGCTAGATTGCCCTAAACTCACCTCTAGGCCCCTGGGTTCCTGCACCCCTCCTCTCCTCCTGGAACCCTGGCTTCAAGGTTAAATTGGCAAGTAGCATAGCTTCTGAGCTCTGGACCCAGGGGCACCCAAGGGCCCAGAGGGGAAGCTGCAGATAAGAGGACACTGTCCCCAGATGAAACCCAGGGACCCCTCCCATTTGCTGGTGCTATCTCTATGCCTGTCTCTATCCCAGACTCCTGATTCAGATCAAGTTACAAAAAGGAGGTGTTGTCATTACCCCCATTTTACAGATGGGAAAATGAGATGCAGGTGGTGAAGCAGCCCAAGGTCACCCACTAGCAGCTGTGTGTGAGGGTCCAGTCCCCCAAGGGCCTCCTCTCCCACCCCCACACCCAGGCCAGCTCTCTCCTGCACCTGCCTGTTTAGGGCCTCAAACATCTGCCCAGTGTGGGGGTCTTGGTCTGGACCAAATGCACATCTGATCCTACCCTCTCTGAACCTCTTCTGGTCCTGTTTGGGCTAACCAGCAGTACTGGGGGTTGGCTCGGCCCCCCACTGCTGGCTGGGACCTGCCCCCAGCAACCCAGTTGCATGGACACCTGTGTGCACGCATACACACACACACACACACACACACACACACATGCACAGGCAGGCACACGCACACACACACACATACACGTACACACATGCACATGCACGCACCAGGCCCGCCCTAGGAGAGTAAACATCTTCTCCAAAGGAAGCAACAAGCCCTCTCCCAAGAGAAAAAATGTGGCCAAACCTGACCCAGGCAGCCTGTGGGGGAGCTGGTCGCCCCAGGGGGCCCCACTCTCACTATCGCCCAGAGGCCACTGGGCTGAGAGTCACGTTGGCCTCTCAAGTTTGATGGTAAAATATTGACAGTCCCCTGCCCCCTGACCACAGGCCTGGTGCCCAAAGAGGAATATTGCAGGGGGAGCAGGCAGGCAAGGTGGGACAGGGGCTGGTATCACAGCACAAGTGCGGGTGGGCTGCTGTGAGTCAGTGGGGGTGGTGCTCTTCATGATAGAGGCCCCCAGGGCCTCTCCCAAGCTTGCCTCGTCTGCCCCTGGGATCTTGCCAGCAAGAAAACCAGGGTGCCCCTACATGCTTACAGCTCTGCCCTCTCCTCATGCCCACACCCCCACCCAGATGGCTCAGGACAAGCTGCAGGCAGGTATGGGGCTTGTGCTTCAGGGCACCCCTGCTGTGGAAGTGACATCAGGGCCCACCCATGCCCAGGGCAGGGCTCCCTGGATCCTGCCTGCCAGGACCCTCTGCTCGTGGGTCCCCCTGCGATGTCTACAAGTCCTACCTTTGCTGGCTGGAGGAGTTTTTGACCAATTCTGACCCCATCACCTCTGAAAGGCAGCAGCAAGGCAGGCCCAAGTCTCCCACAGCCCCCACTCTTCTGGCCAGGGCAAGGACAGGCCTGGTCGGATCCTGTGACTCTGGAGAAACCACAGGAGACTGGGGTTTGCAGCACGAAACTCGATCAAGTAATGACAGGGTTGTCATGGGGCACCCAGCCTAGGGGAGCCACCCCACTACGAGTTACTAGAAGCCAAGGGTCCCATGCCCTCCCCTCACACTGAAAACAGACATCAGGTCTAGGCCCCCAGCCCCTGAGGGACCCCTGGCCCCCCAGCCTGGCCACACACTCCCCTTGGCCAACCCCATACAGGTTCCCTATATGGCCTCCCCAGGAGCAGGGACTGCCCTTCTAGAGTCACACCAGAACAGTCTAGGCCAACAGGTAGCCATGTCTCTGCCCCATCAGCCTGTACACTTCATGGCCCCAACTCAGGCCTTGGGAGAGGCTCAGTGGGGCACAGCCCACTGTCAGAGCTCCAGGGTCTGGACTGGACCAGGTGGGGCCTGGTGTCCAGCCTAGCCAGGCACTGAGACTGCTCCTGGGAGGCCCAGGACAGAGACAGCCATAGGAGTCCCAGGGCCCCTGAAGTGGAAAGAGTGCGCACCATGTCCATGATTTCACCCATTGCCCACAAATACCCCCTCGCATGGCAATGGTCACTCAACTTTCAGAAGAGTAAACTGAGGCAGGTACTGGCTTGCAGCCACTGCCCTGGCCATATTGGCAGGGAGGATGAGGTCTGGTGGGGAGGATGACATGGCCTCTCAGGACTCATGGGTGCAAGCCTGGCAGGGCACACTCTGGAATGGGACTGGGCAGGTGCCAGAGCCTCCGGGGCCCTAGTGCGTCCAGGCGGTCAGCTTTAATTACCGTGCGCTGGGCCCATTGAACCTCATTGAGCCTCGCGCTAATCCGGGCCGCTGTCACGGGCAGCTCAGGCGGGTGCCCCCTCCCCCTGCGGCCCGGGCACGGGGTCCCCGGGTTCTCACGTCCTGCTGGCCCCAATTAAAGCGAGCTTGGCGGGGCTGCTGCTGTGCTAATGAGCTCTGTGGGCCTCTGGGCTCCCCGCCAGGGGGGTGCAGTGCTGTGGGGGCGGAGCTGGCTCAGAAGGGTGACTCTGGACCTTCCCTGGGAAGGCCCAAATGATTCTCCAACTCTGTCCACCTGCCAAGCCAACCTCTGTGGCTCCCTCCAGGAGGAACACCTGACTAGGGGAAGCTCCTGCCCAGCACCCAGCTTATGGACACTCTACAGGAATCACTCTCTGGGGTGATCACTGCTGGGCCTGGCCGAGGTCACCTCACCTTAGAAGGCTTCTTTTCACCATGCAGTGGTGCTCACTGGGATGTCCAGAAGCCTAGGGCTGAAGGCCATGAGGGTGCATATTGTGGCATCTGTAAGCCACCCCCCCCCCTCCCCACACCACTGCATTTCACTCTGAGGAGCAGCCTGGGGCTGGTGGGTCAAGGCCTGGGGCTCTGGGTTCTGCATCTCTGGGTCTCTGTAGGGACAGTGGGGCAGGACCAAGGGAACTTGCCAGAAACTTCTAAGACCAACTGGGGTACCCAGGCTGAGACTGTTCTGGAAGGTCCCTCGGGGGCCCTGTGGGTTTCTCAAACCTCCCCTCCATCCAGGGCCATCCAATCACTCGGGAGCTCTGATCTGAGCTGTGCCTAGCCTCCAGGTTGATGCCTGACACATGGCCACATGGATGACTAAAATGGGGGGAGAACTGGAGGGTCCTTGGAAGGCCCCTGGCCAGTCTAGATGCCAGGAAGTGTGGTGGATGGCTGGCAGGTGCTGTAGTGGGGCCCATGTGAATGGGGCTGGGGGTCCTGGGGGAACCCCCTCTGCCTGCCTAGCCTGGGGGATGTGGGACCATGGCATACCCCCTCCCCAGGTTCTAGTTGCCTGTCTCAAGGCCTGGCTGGGTGTGTGGGAACCCTGAGGGGCTGGCACTGCAGGACCCCATTCCCCTCCCTGGTTTGCCCAGTCCTAGGGCCTCGTGGTTTAGCTGGGGCCTCCAGGTCTGGTTTGTGGTGCAGCCCCACACCTGCCCCCTCCAGTTACCGTGGCTTTAGGGGCCCAGGCTTCCAAGGGGGGTAAGCAGGTCCTTGGCAGGCAGAGGCCCAGAGAGGAGCAACTGGCAGTCTGTGGGGGCTCCAGGAAGGCACAGGTGGCCAGGGGCGCAGGCCTCCACTTCCTGGTGCCAGCAGTGGGAGTCATGACCCCTGTTGACCTGACCACTCCCAGTCTGGGTATGAGTTCCTCTGCACTTAGATGTGCAAGCAGGTACGGCTGCACATCCACCTATAAGCAAAGGCCCCAGGCCCTGGGAGGGGGTTATGGGAGAAGCCATGGCCTGTCCCATACCGGTTCTCGGCCCAGTATATGTCTTCAGTGTGTGGCAGTGGCTGAGGCGGAGAATTTGTGGGAGGGGATTTGGAGGCCATGTGAAGACCCAGCTTACTGAGGTCTTGGTGGGAGTGCTGCAGAACAGGGAGGCTGGTCAAAGCCAGCTCCAGGCCACACATATGTGTGTGTGCCCCAACACATGTGCCCCAGGACCATTGCTATCCCTCACCTGCTACAAAGCTGGAGGGCTGTCCCAGGAGGCATAGAGATTGGCTGGACCCTTGTCCCTGCCCTACCCCAGGCTGATTCACCTCAAGTACTGCAGGGATCAGGCATGGGTCTGGAAGGCTGGTGAGGTGGTGAGTGGCTTGGTGTCCCATTTGCATGGCGGCCCACCCCATTGCACTGCATCTGGGGAACCTACTCTCAGATTCCAGCTCCCTACCTGCTTAGATGGCAATGGGACCTGGGGCCAGACCAGTCCCAGCTTGCTCACACCTTCCCTACTACTCCATCTCAGAGAGTAGGAAACCAAGGCACAGCCTATCCTGCTACAGGGAAGCAAGGTGGGGGTGGGGTGCCCAGGAAGTTGGCCCAGGCTGTCCCTCCCTCCCCTACCTCCTCTTTGGCCACCTGGTTTGATGGGCTGGTTGGGTACAAAGAACTTGTGTTCTGGAGAGGGGAGAACCCCTCTGCTTCCCAAACCAGCTCCGCTCCCACCCATGGCCCTCCAGGAAGCCCCTCCTTTGGGCCTCCCATGGGAGACAGGAAGGGGGTGGGCTTCCTGCTCCCACAGCCCCTCTCCACCCTGGCCCACTGTGCGCACCTCTCTGCCGCCTCACGCTGGTGCCAGCCCTTGTACCCTGGACAGCCGGTGAGCGCTGAGGTGTTATCTCTGACAGTAGCAGAATGGACTCGTCGCGCCCAGAGCAGGTGTTGGCGCCTGGGAGGGGGCCAACTTGAAATCTAACCCTGCCTGCCATCCCCCACCCATTACAAAGCTGGAGGGCTGTCCCAGGAGGCATAGAGATTATCTGGACCCTTGTCCGTGCCCTCCCTAGGCTGATTTACCCCAAGTACTACAGGGACCAGACACAGGCCTGGGAGGCTGATGGGGTGGCTCTTGGGGCTTGGCGTTCCATTTGCATGGTGGCCCACCCCACAGCACCGCATCTGGGGGACCCACTCTCAGATCCTAGTTCCCTTCCTGCTCAGATGGCAGAGAGATCTGGGTCAGGATGGGGGCCGGGAACAGAGGTGTGTGTGGGGTTAGCTTACCTGGCTGTTCTCACACCTGCCTCCCTTGGGTTGCCCTGGGTCCAGCCTGTCCCCAGGGCCTGGTCATGACAGGCCAGCTCTCAGATTGGCTTCTGGGCCTATGCCCAGCTGTGCCTGCCCTGGGCCCTTCCATCCCACCACTCCACTGCCCTTCTGGCTGAGAGCTTCTCCTTTCTCACACCTGACTCACTGTCTGTGGCCTGCCTCGGAAGCCCCTCCAAACCCCAACTCCAGGTGTTGTCCCTAGAAGCCCAGTCCCGTCCTCAGGGCCTCCTCACCAGGGTTTTTGCCCAGCTGTGCATGGTGCATTTGGAGCACTGTCCCTTCCCATCCTTTCAACCACAGCCCTTGGGGGACTTGCCAGAAGCCCCCAGGCCATGCACTGCCTGCCTTCTCACCCCACACAGCAGCTGTGCACAGGGTGGGGACTGAGCAAGGGGCTGAAGCAGTGGGGAGTCACAGGCTCAGCCAGACCTGGCCCTGGGCCTGCGCCTGTGAGAGCCCCAACCCATTTTAAGCACATCAAAACCACACAGCTTTGGTTCCAGGCAAGTGCCTCTCAGGCCAGGTCAGAGGACAGGACTGTGGCTGCTGCTTTGGGGTCAGGGTAGGCCGTGGTTGAGCCTTCCAGACTCATGCCTGATCCCTGCAATACCTGGGGTGGATCAGCCTGGAGTAGGGCAGGGACAAGGGTCTCGTGTGGGGGGAGTGGAGAGTAGACATCATTACAGAATAGGGTCACTTGGGACCTGATCCAGGTCACCCAAGGGACAGTGTCCCCCTCCCGCTGTGGACCCTACAGTGTGGGCTGATGCCGTGTGACCAGTCTCAGGCTAACTGTCACTGCAGCAAAGGTAACTGTACACAGATCAGAGCTGAACAGTCTCTGCAGGGAGCAGTGTTGGGTGCTGGCTGAGGGGACGCTGGCCATGGGCCTGAGTGGGCTCCCCACACTCCCAAGGCTCACCCTGCTGAGATCCTTGGGTGGGTCAATCTCTAGACAAAGGCCTTAGCATCAAGGGCCCTTTAGGACCAAACTGGGCACCAGCAGGCTGGACCAAGGGGGACATGCTTGGGTGGTCAGCACCCCTGCATGATGAAGCCTGGGGTCCTACACCCCATGTCCAGAGCCCTCCTCCTCCAGCTGTCCCTGGGCTTCCTGCCCTCATTGCCCAGCAGGTATCGGAGGACCCATCTGAGCTAGCCAGTGCAATACTGGACAGATAGCCCCAGGCCTCACACTGTACTCCCATAAGGTTGCCAGGTGGCCTGACCTCCCCGCAGCTTTGCCTCTGCTGCCTGTGGACCGACCAGTCTGTGTCTGGGTAGGTGTGACCTGGGATGTCGTGGCCAGTGCTGGGTCAGGGGTGCCTGGGCAATCACCTGTGCTCTTGGCTTCCAGCCCTGGCTGCCTCCAGTAGGACGCCCTCCAGGAAGAGGACAGCGCACACCCCAGCTCTGCCTGGCCAGGGCAGTGGCCCAGGGGACCATCCAGCATCAGCTGGAGAGCACCAGTCAGCACAGGGTGGTCCTGCCACCAGAGACTTAATTCCATGGTGTGACAGGGGAGGCCAGCAGCGAGGGGTCAGCTGGTTTGAACTTGTGACCTTCCCTTTCTCCTACCCCTGCCACCTACCCCACAGTTAATGGTCATCAGACCCACCTAGCTCGACTACAAAGCCACACCTAGCCTCTGATGCTTCCGCCCCGGACCCTCTCACTGGGACCCTGAGCTCAAGCCCCCTCCTGCAGATCCACTTCCCTCCTCCACTAGTGCCCCTGGGCACCCCTCTATGGCCGGTAGAAGTCTCAACAGCCCTGGCTCCACTGGACCTCCCCATTCCTGCTTTCGCTGTCCCTCATTATTCCTCAAACTTGACAGCAGCCCAGGCCTCAGGACCTCACAGGGCTGTACCCTGGATTGGCTATGATGTCCCGTGGTTGGGACCCTGGCCACAAGATCCACTGGCTGGTGTCCCTTTGCCCCACCCTTACTCAGTGGTGTGAAGAGGGGCTGGCTGCCCCCATAGTGTCATTGCTATGCTGGCTGGGGTGGGCTGAGAGTGCTCCAGGGCCACTTCACAGCGCCTGGCTGGCCAGGCGCCCCACTTCCGGCTAGGACCACCCTCCACCCCACAAACCCCAACTAGACTCTCCTCAAATGCAACTCGTTCCCATTTGTACCGTTGATTGTCTGTGCGGACAAAGACCCCTTTCAGGGACGTCAGAGGTTCGGCAAATAAATAAATGAATGAAGTTGGGAGGAAGAGGTGGTGGGCAGGGCTGGGGGCTGGCCCAGCCCTCAGCCAGGCTTCAAGGGATATGCCCACCCAACTTGGGGACTTGGGCTATACTTGGGAGTATTTGGGGTATAAGGCTGGAACCAGGGTTGCGTACAATAGGGGAGAGCTTCTAGGAGGTGGGGCTGGCTCTGCCTGGAGTTGGTGAGTGCCCAGCCAGCAGGGTAGTGGCAGGTGGCTGAACAAGGTCTTGGTGCATCCTGGCAATCGAGGTACACCTGGGGCATACCTTCCTGGGGTTTCTGCCTGTACCCAGAGACCAGCCTTAGCTTGGGGGAGGAGCCCTCCTGCTGGATCTGACTCCATGAGAGGGAGCAGGATTTGGGGACCCTGTGAGCTGCCTTCCAAGGGGGAGGCCAGAGCTTGGCCCCTTCTCCTAGGTCCCATCCCTGAGTCCAGAGCTCAGGGGCATGTGTGGCTAGGCACCAGGAGGGGCCTGGCCTGACTGGTCTGGGACGCTCCAGGCTGTGGTACTTAGGTCCTAGCTCAGGCAGTGTCCCATAGGAGGCACCCATGTCCCACCCTCCAAGAGAAAGAACCAGAACCGGAGCTGGGAGGCCAGGAAAGAGGCCGGAGTGATTCAGGAAGGCTCCCTGGAGGAGGGGGCCGATAGAAGCTGGGCTGGCCAGCTGCTATGTTGGCTGGCCACTCTGGTCCATGCCTGGCCAAGCCTCCAGGGCAACCCTGACTCCTGGCCATTCTGCAGACAACAATGGCCAGCATTTAAATTCCAATTGAGTCGGCCAGAGTAGCCCCAGGCGTGAGAACAGGAGCCCCCACCCCCAGCCTGTGCCCCGCCCTCTGCATTCCTGCCTCCCCGGAGATGGCCGTGGCCAGGGCCGTCGCCAGGGGGCCGAGAATGCAGCACTCAATGGCTGGGGACAAGGGCCCATTGAGAAGTGACGGGCGGGATTGAGCCGTCAGCACCCCCCACTCAGGACCCTAGCTCAGCCCCCAGTGTTACTGATGTCAGCTGCTCCGGGACCCTGCTCATGGCCTTCTGCAGCTGGGCCCCAAATGGGCCTGAGCCAGGGCCCAGGCTGCTGGCCCAACCTGCCTTTCTCATCTGCCTCCTTCCTGGCAGCAGAGGACCTCCTAGAGCCTTAATCCTATCTTGTCACACTCCTGCCCACCCCTCAGGAATTAGAGACTTCATGACTGGCCCTGCCTGGTCACCCACCTCATATCACCCCTTGCATCACCCTGCCCTGTGGTACCAGGAGAACTTGTCTGACCACCACTCACTCCTGCCAGCCCACAGAGGCAAGGCCCTGAGCCTGGCACCCAGGGACACTACACGTTTTTGAAGAATCAGATTTTAATGCAGTGTGGCCAAGACCTGTTGGTCATGTTCCCTGGGACCTCAAGGTTCCCGAGGCCCCAGATGGAGCCTGATTCCCTTAAGGGAACACTGTCAGAAAGAAGGATGACAGCTGTGTGGCAGCAGCCCTTCGTCCTGCCTCACTCCAGCCCAAGGCCTGCCAAACTCCTGGTCCTACCTGTTGCTTGGATCCTCCTTCTGCCCTGTGGGCCTGCCTGGGGGCAATCAGCTGGGCTGGGCAGTGCCCACTGTGTCCATCCCCTACCCCGACCAGGTCTCCCATGAGGCCTGGGCATGGCCAGCTCAGTGGGCGTTGCAGTTATCCCCAGAGTGGCCAGGGCGGGTGGGAGAGTGGCAAGAGGCTGCTGGGCAGCCCCGGAGTCAGGGGGGCGTCAAGGCCCAGTCCTGAGAGAGAAAGGTCAGGGCTGGAAGGAGGCTGGCATTGTTTTCACAGGGACCAGCATTGAGAGACCCCTTCCTCCCTGTTTAGGAAGATGTGCGGGAGGTAGTGGACAGCAGGCACCTATGCTAGGGCAGGCAGACTGCCAAGCCTACCTTTCCTCCCAAGTGGGAACTACAGGCCCAAATGCCAAATAGGCAAGCTGTTATGGTTGAGGGGCAGCCTGGGTTTCACAGGAGCCCCCAGGGTGTGTGGTGTGGGATCTCCAAGGAGCATCCCCAGGCCCTGGACACCCTGGCCACCTCACAGGACTCCACACAGTGGCATGACCATCCCTATTCCAAGGCTCACAGATGGACTAATCTGACTATGAGCTCTGAAATTCAGTGGAGCACCCAGGGTGCTTTGTCCACCTTGAGGTAGACAGAGAGCACAGCCCTTAAACTGAGACGTGGGTCACTCTGCATTTTCAAGTATATGCAGCAAAAATTCGGCACCCTTTTTGGGCCACCAACCCTGTAGCCAGCCCCGCTGTTTGGCCTGGGCACACCTGCCAACCCTACCACTGCAGTCTTGGAATGGTGCATGTCATTTCTACAAAGGCACATTTTTCAAATACATGGTGGCTTTTCCTGTATGCATGCCCTCCATGGTCTGGGAGATTCATGGGTGTTCCTGAAGTGAACACAGAGGACTTTTTTCCTTTTTTTTTTTTTTTTATCTTGGAGACAGTCTTGCTCTGTTGCCTAGGCAGAATGTTATGGTGTCATCACAGCTCACTGTAGCTTCAGATTCCTGGGCTCAAGTGATCCTCCTGCCTCAGCCTCCTAGAGTGCTATGATCACGGTGCCCTGCCTTTGAATACAAAGATTTGAATGTTTGTTGTTGTTGTTGTTGTTTTTTGAAACAGAGTCTCACTCTGTCACCCTGGTTATAGTGCCGTGGCATTGTAATGTTGCTCACAGCCATATCAAATTCTTGGGCTTGAGTGATTCTCTTGCCTCAGCCTCCCAAGCAGCTGGGACTACAGGTGTCTGCCATGCCTGACTAGTTTTTTTTTTTTTTTTTTTGTGGTTTTTGGCCGGGGCTGGGATTGAACCTGCCACCTCCGGCATATGGGACCGGCGCCCTACTCACTTAGCCACAAGCGCCACCCTCTTTTTCTTTTTTATTTATTTATTTATTTTTTGTGTGTGTGTGTGGTTTTTGGCCAGGGCTAGGTTTGAACTCACCACCTCCGGTATATGGGACCGGCGCCCTACTCCTTGAGCCACAGGCGCCGCCCTTCATTTTTTCTTTTCTTTTTTTTTTTTTTTAGAGACAGAGTCTCACTTTATGGCCCTCAGTAGAGTGCCGTGGCCTCACACAACTCACAGCAACTTCCACCTCCTGGGCTTAAGCGATTCTCTTGCCTCAGCCTCCCGAGTAGCTGGGACTACAGGCACCCGCCACAACGCCCGGCTATTTTTTGGTTGCAGTTTGACCGGGACCGGGTTTGAACCCGCCACCCTCGGTATATGGGGCCGGCGCCTTACCGACTGAGCCACAGGCGCTGCCCTCTTTTTTTATTTTCGAGACAGAATCTTACTTTGTTGCCCTGGGTAGAGTACCATGGCCTCATAGCTCACAGCAACCTCAGATTCAAGCAATCCTCTTGCCTCAGCCTCCCAAATAGCTGTGACTACAAGTGCCCACTACCACACCTGGCTATTTTTAGAGACAGGTTCTCACTGTTGCTCAGGCTGGTCTCGAACTCCTGAGCTCAAGGGATCCTCCCACCTGGCCCTCCCAGAGTGCTGGGACTACAGGTGTGAGCCGGATTTGAATCTCTTCACTTGCATGGTTTTGTGCGTTTTTCTGGGTCAACAAATGCAGATCCATTCTCACAGGTCCCCTCAGGCCACTGAGGGGAAGAGGATATGCACCAGATTCATTTCTGAGGGAGTCACCTCGGGCGGGGTGGGGATTGACTGCCCAGCATCCACTCTTGCCTCTGTCTGCACACTCATCAGGACGGGCTGGGCAGGGCAGGGCAGGGCTGGGACGGAGGCTTGGTGGCTCCTCGAAGAATTGCTGGTCTCAAGTGGGCCCAGGTCCTGTCCTGGGAGGCCCCAGCCCAAACCTGAGGGCAGGGCAAGATGAACAAGGAGGCTGGTGGAGAAAGCAAAGGGCTGGAGAGGGGCTGCTGAGCAAGAGCCCTGAGCTGTAGGCACAGCCAGCAGGAGGTGGGGAGTGAGGGAGTCAGAGAAGTCATTCCAGAAGCCCGGGCTGTGCTGAGCCAGCAAGGGCCAAGGGCGCCCACAAAAGGGAGGGTATGAACCCACCTGGGTCTTAACAGGACCCTGGGCTGCCTGGGGGAGGAGGCTCAGGGGCTGGGCCATGGTGGCTGAGGGGAGGCACACAGATGTCCAGCTGCAGGTGGTAGGGCCCAGACCTCAAGGCAGTCTGGGAAAGATACGATCACTGGCCGTGCTGGGAGCAGGATGGACCCCTCCAGAGGTCCTGTTCCACCCATGGCCTCACCTGTGCCTGGGTTGGGGGAAAGCTCTGACTCTGGCCCATGTGTTCCTGGGAAGCCCAGACCCCATCACACCCCCAAAGACACTGACACACACAGGACCGAGGAACTTATCTGAGCCCCAGGCTGCCTCACAGGATGAAAGAGGTGTCCCAAGTGGGGGTCAGCTCCCCACCTAAAGAGACAGGGGAACATTCAAGGTATTGGCAAATCTGCAACAGCAGTGCTGGGGAGGGGCCTGCCAGTCAGGGTCCAGGCTTTTGGGGACTTGGCAGGGGGCCCAGTGGGCAACTTCAACGAGAACAGCATGCCCAGCCCACTGTCAATGGGCCCTTGTGCTCCTCAAGGGCTTTTAGCAGGACAGATACATGCTTGCTGGCAGCAGCCAGTGGCTGTGCGTGGCCAGATGTGGGTGCCCGGGCCAGGGCCTGCTATACATCTGGGGACTCTGCTATCCCCTGTACCCCACCAGCTGGTCCTAAGGTTGCACTCACTGCCTGGATATGTGACACAGGCAGGACGGCCAACTACAGACACACACAGCTGTCCCAGCCTGAGTGCTATCACTGGGAATGGAAGGTGACCCTGACTCTTCTTTTGGGATAGGGGCCCAGTGGTCAGAGGACAGAGCCATTGAGAGCAGTGCTGGATACCAGGGTAGGGGTGGGGCTAAGGCCCTGAAGTAGAGCCCTCCCCAGGCTGGCCTCAGTGCACTGAAGACGCAGACCCAGACACAGCCCCAGGTCTTTGGTCTATGGGAGGGTCCCACTGTGGAGAAGCATTCAGAGGCCAAGACCATGGCCACAGTGGGGAGGCAGAGCTGCAGTAGGCTAATGATGACTGCCAAGGGAGGCATGTGTCGTGCTGGTTTCTGACACCCCTTACTGTAGTGCTCACCCCTGAGACCTCAAAGACCCCACCCCAGGGGGCCTGGCATGGGCTCTCCTCTTCCCAGGGTCTCCAGGTCAGTAGGCCCGTGAGCAGTACCCCCGTGCAGGAGGGCTCTAGCGGAGGACAGCAGGCTGAGCCTATGGGGCAAACCCTGCGTATGGGAGGGAAAGAGGCTGGAGTGCAGTGACCCAGCCATGCTAGAGCCACCCCTGTCCTGCACGTCCCCCAGATGCCAACAAGGCCCCTGTGTCAGGGCCAGCTTTCTACCTTGCTGGCTCTGCCCATGCCACATGGAGAGTCCTGTGGTCTTCCTGGGGAGGGGAGTAGCAGGCCAGCTATTCTGGGGCCTCTACTGATGGCAACCTCTTCTGGAAGCTTCTAGTCACCAAGTCCTCTCATCCTTCACTAGATAACTCCTGTATTGTCCCCATTTCCCAAGTGACCCTGCAGTACAGGCCCAAGGACACTCAGGGGCCAAGTTCTTCCAGCAGGGACGGCCCTGCTATTGGCCCTGGGGTGTCAGGCACAGTGGTCAGAACTGGGTCTGGAGGGGCTAGCCTGGGCCTCATGGACAGACAGAGGAGATGATGATGGAGCCTTAGTGAGGAGCCTGGGGCACCAGGACACGGTGTCCAAAATGGCTTCAGCAGGGAGCAGGTGTCCTCTATCTTCCCACAAAGTCAGCCTTGAGGGCCGTCCCTGGCCCCTCATCTGAGAGCCACCGAGACAGGTGTTATTATCATGAAGTGCAGGGCAGGCGTTGGGAGAGCCTGAGCAGAGAGGCCCAGGAGCGGCTGCATCGAGTCTCTACCTGCCCAGAACTGACTTCTGGCACTACCAGTTCTGTGAGCTCCTCAGCAGCAAACAGCCAGGTCCTCTAAGCTCTTTGCAAGGAGAGCAGGTGTGTGCACTGCACACACGTGTGTGTGGGCGCGTGTACATACATGTGCATGGGCATCTTTTTTTTTTTTTTCGAAGTTTTTGGCTGGGGCTGGGTTTGAATCCGCCACCTCTGGTATATGAGGCCGGCGCCCTACTGCTTTGAGCCACAGGCACTGCCCTGCATGGGCATCTTTTTTTTTTTTTTGGCCGGAGCTGGGTTTGAACCCGCCGCCTCCAGCATATGGGACCGGCGCCCTACTCCTTGAGCCACAGGCGCCGCCCCATGGGCATCTTTAAGTGAGGACTTGGGGGTACACTCCAAGGTCTGCTGGGTGGGTGGCTCAGGGCCACCACTCCTGGGAGCAGGAGGCAGGGCCTGCAGATCCACAAACCTGGGCAGGGCTGCTCTGCCTCAGGGACTGCATGAAGGATCTCCATCCGTGGGTGGAGAGAGGACCTTCCCCTACCTCTCACAGGACACATGGGGGCATGGGAGGACAGTAGAGCAGGCCAGGCATTGACAGACTATCCCCCACCCAGTGTGGTACGCCAGCAGGCCCTGCTCTCCCCGGCCACACTTGGTCCCAAGGCTGGGCCAGAGCAGGACCCACAGATGGGGGCCACAGTGGAGGTGTCTCCTCCGTAAGATGCCAGGAGGGTGGCTGCAACCCCACCCTCCAGGAGCCAGGGTCCTGGGGACTCCACCCAGGCTGCCTCAGGGATGTGGGGACCTGGACATCAGGCCTGCACCCCCAGACAGGCCTTGAACCCCACAGGACTGAGATAGCCCTTGATGAACCCCTGCAGCTTCTCTGAGGCCACCATGGCAGGAAAGGCCAGGGTCTCCAATTGGGGGCACTTAGGAGGAGAGGGCAATGCTCAGCCAGAGGGTGAGTGTGTTACTGGACAGCTCAGGAGGATGAAGGGTGCTGAGTGCCCTGTGGTGGGTTGCTGGACTCTCTGAAACTTAGATGCTCCATCAGTCTACTGGGGTCATTCATCTCCCTGAGCCCCAAAGATCCAAAGGTCATGGGCAGAGAGAACTTTCCTGATCTGGCCAGGGGTGGCCAGGGCACTCAAGTTACCCAGCTTTTGTGATCTGGGCTGGACACTTCCACAGATTGTCCCTAGCCAGGTCAGGGGCATTGGGGCTGGGGGCCCAGAGCCCTGACCAGCTGCCAGCTAAAGTATCTCACTCATGTGGGCCATGTATGTGCAAGGCAGGGGCAGCTGGGCTATGCTGCGATCTGCCCTCACTGTGTGCACGCTTGGCAGGTGCGGGTGAGGGAGTGGTGCTGGCCCAGGGAGGTTGCCCAGCCTTGTTTTGACCCAGTTTTCCAGGCCCTGCCCAGCCCTCCATACCCAGGCGGGCAGGCGGTGCTGGCAGTGGGGTCCATAGAGTTTTTCTTTCCCAATGCCAGTGCCCTGGGCCTGCAATGGTTCTTTAGGGGCACATGGCTGTCTGGCTGTGCCCCAGGATTGTCCCCTGGGGTGGTGGATGCCCCAGCTGCATCCTACCCTCAAGCCATGGTCACCAGGCAGAAAGTGGCCTGGGTCTAGCCTGCCTATCCTGCCTTCTAAGAAGCCTCCAGGATCTAGGCTCTATGCCTCACTACAGACCTGAAAGTCAGTCATGGCCTAGCTGGAGACTGGGATCCTTGACCCGGGGGATTTGGCCTTGGAAAGTGTTGGGAGCAGGGGAAGCGGGGAGGGTCCCAGAGGTGAGGAGGCAGGGAGGGAAGCTGTGAGGGCAGGAGGGGCTGTGGGCAGCAGGCCCTGTCTGGCCAGCCTGATAAGCCCTTTGATCCACACTGAGGCAGCATAGACCCCTGTCCTGAGACAACCCCGGCCTGGGAACCACAGGGTCTGGCTCACATTGCCCTCTCTGAGGGCACCCCAGCCCTGCCCACACCTACTCCAGCCCTGGGCAGACACTGGCCCAGTGAGTAGTCCTCAAGGTCCTGTGACAGCGGGGGTGGGGGCAAAGACTGGGCGGGGCACCCCATGGAGCCAGAGGCTACAGGGAAGAGAGCCTGGTCCCCCTCAAGGCCTCCCCCAGCCCCAGCCTCTTCATGTCCAGCTTGCTCTGTCCCCTCTGTTTGGGAAGGGGTGCCTCCCCACCATACCAGCTCCTACCCATTTTTCCCTGGGAGGCCCCAGTGGCCTCCATCCCCTGAGCTTGTGAGAGCACTGGCCCTTTGGGCAGGTCTGTCTGACCAGGGCTACAGGCCTGTGTGGGCCCAGGTGTGATGAGACATGTGTGGGGTGGTGCACGTGGTGTGGGTGCTCACTCCAACCACCAACTTCCACCTGAGTGGTGGGCCCTGGGCTCCCCCAGGGCTGCCTCGACCATACCCTTGTCTCCCTGCCCAGGCCAATGGACGATGAAGCTGTCAGCAGCCAGGGCCAGGCAGCAGGCGTGGCAAGGGGAGGGACTTGAGGAGGCACAGACATCTCTATTAGAGGCTGCAGACCCTGCCACAGCTATCCAGCCAGCCCAGGATCCTGTGGGCTGGGAGCAGAGGTGGCCCTCAGAGGGGCTTGCTGTCTCTAGGGCCCTGCCAGCCTTGAGACCAGATTCCTGGAAGGGCAGGCCCCAGGCGGAGAAGCCCAAGGTGGGGGGCCTGGACACGTGATCAGTCAGAGTCAGTGTGTGGCTAAGAGCAGTGCAGAGACATCCCCAGCCCTACCTGGTCTCCTACAGACCTGTTCTCCAAGGATCCTGGTCAGGATACAGAAGCCTAGGGGCCTCTTTGCCCCATTCCCTGGGCAGGCCCTCAGCAATTGGCTATCAGGATAGACTGCTTGAGAGTTTCACAATGCTGTGCCTTAGTCTCCCCTTCCATAGAGTGGTGTAGTTCTGACCTCCCTGGACAGCCGTATGGCATAAACACACACTCCTGCCCAGTGCCCATGGCCAAGCAGGATGGTTCACCCACCTGGGCATCCATGGGAGCAGGGTTCCTGGAAGCTCAAGGCTTGGGGGACCCACAAAAAAGCCCCAACCCTGGCAGGCAAGACCCCCTGGTGTCAGCCATCACTCCACCTGCTCATCCTGTCTGCCCATGCTGGGCCCCACAGGAGTTGCACAGGGAGGCCCTGGCCATGGGCTCAACCCCCTCCTTGGCAAGAGATGGCTTCCATTTCTTTTCTTTTCTTTCTTTCTTTCTTTTTTTTTTTTTTGCAGTTTTGGCTGGGGCCTGGCTTGAACCTGCCACCCCTGGTACATGGGGCTGGCGCCCTCTCCTTGAGCCACAGGCACCACCCAGACAGCTTCCATTTCTGAGAAAAAGGTCCAACAACTAGGCCTGTGAGGAGCTCCCCACTCCTCCTTCCTGGGGTCCTGGCCTGGCCTTCTCTCTCAGATGACCCCAGAGTTAGGCCCTACCTGGGAAGGGCACTGCACAGGAGCCCTGGCCACCTCCTGCCCTCACTGCCAGGTGCTTCTTGAGGTTGCCTCCATTCTCCCCACACCCTCTGAGCAGCTAATGGAGCTCCTTCCAGATGGGAGGCTGAGCCTGAGCAAGCAGAAATAAGCAGGTCCCCAAGATCCTGCCTCAGATGTCAAGCTTTGTCCTTTCACTTCTAGACCTGTGCACTGGTGGCCAGGTGCTGCTGGCTGCAGCCTCTGAGAGACTGTCCCTGAGATCACTGGTGTTAGCTGGGGCCCTAGGACTGAACTTTGGGGACCTCAGCTCCCCTCTTGGAGCTATGCAGGGTGGGGGTCCTGCTGGGCAGGGATTGAGGAGCCTGGCAGAGGTGCACCTGGAGATAGTCTGTCAAGATGGCAGCTCAGGTTCCAGCTGCCTCTGCCCAGCCATGGTGAGTTCATTGCAAACCACTGCCTCTTCCAGTGAGCCCTGTGCAGCCTAGCTGTGCCAGCATCCTGTGGCCGGGGCCCCGAGGGTGGGAGGCTTAGCCCTACATTGAGCTGCTGGGCTCCTGGCCCAGGGCTGGGGGATCCAGCCTGCTCACCTAAAGTATTTAGGCTCCCTAAATACTTCCGAGAACACCCCTCTCTTCCCAAAGCTCAGCTGAAACCTCCCCCGCAGAGGGCAGTCACATCTGGTCACCAAGTACCTCATGCCACCGGAAGCTCTGTGCTTTAGTTTCCTCCCCTGTCAAATAGGGCTGAAAATGGGGCTGGTGTAGAGGCCTGGCAGGAGCTACCAGCACCACTGACGTCTCTGTCCATCAGACCCCAGCCCCAAAGGACATGGGTTTTCCCTGTCCAAGTTGTCTGTGGGGTGAGGGCCGGCCCCATACGGATCTGAATGGGAACCTGGCTGAGCTTGTCCATAGGTGACTTGCGACAGGGACCAGTGGGTAGAGGTGGCTGGGCAAGGCTCTGGGAGGGGCTCTGACTGAGGCTGGCATAGAGGACACTCAGAAGGGCCAGCAGGGCTCAGAGGAAGGGGCACTCGGAGGAGGGAGAAGGTGTAACATGGGGTTGGCCTGGCAGCCACAAGCCCTGGGTTCCTAATTCAGCTGGAGCCTGCGGAGTTGGGACTTGTTTATTCTTGGCAGGAAGACTGGTGCTGGGGGGCAGGAGTAGGGAATGAAGCCTTTAAAAAAAATAATAATAAAAACGCTCATTTAGAAGGCTCCCAACGAGTGCTGAACTCCAAAAGGGTCTTGGAAAAATTGCTGAGAGGGTTTAAGTGTAAATGGACCCAAAACACCATAATTAAATTTCCCTTAAATTTACCAGAGTTTGGGGTCAAAGAAAAAATAAAACTTAGGGAAAATACACTTGAGGTTTCAGACAAATGCCAAGTGCTTAGGAAAATAGATTTCTGAACTGCTCAGTGGCTACTGGCCTGGTCCCCGCCATCCCTGGGAGCTGCTGAGGCCTTAACCCCTCCCTGGCCAGTCATGTCACGGGGGCATTCCTGGCACCCTGGCTAGCCCTACCCTGTTGGCCGCCTCCTGCCCCCTTAGCAGGCTCCAGGTGGGGCAGCCTGTGCACTCACCCCCCATGCACACCTCTCTCCTGTGTCGGCAGATGGCCTGGTCTTTCTTTGCTCATCTGGAAGCAGCCACATTTTCCAAACCAAGTCAGGACTTGAGGTCTAGTGGTCTAAATGAACCAAACGCCAAAAAGCCCAAGATGTTTGAACTGGGACTGTCCCAGCATGTCCAGGATGACAGCCTCCCAACAGCTCATGATTCATGGTGTTGCCCTTTTTGCTTAGCCTGCCAGGAAGCTCTGAGCTAAAATTAGGGATCTTGCACAGTAGCTAGTGTTGGCTAAGGGATTTTGGAATATTTTCTCTTCTTCTCCACGTTCTTTAAAATTCCATTTCTGTTATAATAAGTAGATCAAAAGTGCTTTTTATTTTAATCCTCCGCAAATTCTCTGAGAATAAATTTAAAAGTCAGAAATTACCCACAAACTGTAACAGTCTTTAAGTCAGAAATTACCCACAAACTATAACAGTCAGGGCCCTGCTCAAACCTGCTCTCTCTTCTTTGAGGAAAGAGGATCAGCCCAGCCCAGCTCAAGGACCTCCCCTCTATATGTGATGGCCTGCCCTGGGGTGGGGGTAGTAGTGGTTCCCAGGGGAGGTGAGGATGCATGATGACAGCGGGGGAGCTCCCAGGATCCTAGTAGTCCCCTGGAAGAAGCAGACTAGGCAGAAGACTAGAAGCCGCACTGGGCACTCAGTTTTTGAAGCCGCCCTGGGCACTCAGTTTTCTCAGTGCTTCCATGCAGCCCATGCAGGGCTGAGGGAAGTTCTCACCAGCAGCCCCTGCTCTGGGCCAGGCAGTCCTCACAGAGAGCAAGCTGAGCAGGCACCTCAGGGGCTACCCCTACCCTGGATTCCAGGCTGGCTTTCAGCCTCACTGCCCATCTCCCTGTCAGGTACTATGGCAGTAGCTGCCTGCCAGGAGTGTCCCCCCTCTGTTGAAAGCACAGGACGAGTGGCTGGCCACTGCCAGCCCTCTACAGCCCTGCACCCAGGGCACAGGCTTTCCTCCCAGGCACCTTCTGCTGCTCACTGACACAGGCCCAAGCAAGCTGGGGCTGCCCAGCTCTGAGTCACTGGCCTGGCCCAGGCTGGGCTCAGTCATGGGCCCCTCTCACCGCTGGCCTCAGTCTCTGCCCTTACACTCATATGGGAATCCCAACTGTCTGGGCCTTGGAGACTTGTGGAACACAGGGGAGTGGGCAGGGAAGAGGTAACACAGAATGGGAGTCCTGCAGTGTAGTGGTTCTCTGTCCTACTCACCTGCCCAGGCACCCAGGAGGGCTCATCACCTTGGTCATGTGCTAAGAGGACCCAGCTGGGCAATACACCAAATTGTCTCCAGGAGAAATGTTCCATCAGGGGTGCTGTCGTGAAAGGGCGGCCACTAACGGGCAATGCACAGACAGTGCCTCCAGAAGCCAGGAAGCATGGTCCAGTCCAGCACAGAGGCCCCAGGAGCTGCTGCTCCCACACACCTGTAGTCATGGGCAAGCCTACAGAACAGCACACATCAGTTGCACCTGTTTGCTTGGAAATGATCTATTTGAACGATAAAATCATTTTGACCATATTGTGTGCTTTCTTCTTCTTTTTTTTTTTTTTTTGTTGCAGTTTGGCCGGGGCTGGGTATGAACCTGCCACCCTTGGCATATGGGGCCGGCGCCCTACTCACTGAGCCACAGGCACCGCCCGGCATATTGTGTGCTTTCAATAATGCCCTCCCTTGGTGGTGGTAGGGCAAAGTGTACAGTGACGCTTTTGCATGTGGCAGCAGGTGGCATTAGGGCTGTTTGAAAGCTATCTAGCAGAATCCACAGAGCCAGGGACACATTCCTGCCCTTTGACCTAACTGTGCCAGACCCTGCTCATGGAGGGTTCGGGTAGGGGTATAAGAAGAAACCACTTCAGGCTTTCTGTCCTTTTCCAGTCATCCAAGATGTTGAAGTGAGGACGTGGTGGGTCCTTTGGTGCGAAATTCCAGATTTTCCTGGGTCTTCTGATAGGAGCCGTGATCAACTGTGTTGATAACACAGGAGCCAAAAATCTGTATATCATCTCTGTGAAGGGGATCAAGGGACGACTCAACAGACTTCCTGCTGCTGGTGTGGGTGACATGATGATGGTCACAGTTAATAAACAAACCAGAGCTCAGAAAGAAGGTTCATACGGCAGTGTTAATATGACAGCGGAAGTCATACCAGAGAAAAGATGGTGTGTTTCGTTATTTTGAAGATAATGCAGGGGTCATAGTAAACAATAAAGGCGAAATGAAAGGTTCTGCCATTATAGGACCAGTTGTAAAGGAGAATGCAGACTTGTGGCCAAGGCTTGCCTCCAATGCTGGCAGCATTGCATGATTCTCCAGTATATTTCTAGAAAACATTAAAACGTGTGATTCCCCCCCAAAAAGAAAAGAAACCACTTCAGAATGTGGACTATGCCAAAGGTCCGTGCCACCCTAGGGTTTGCAGTGAGGCAGAACAGTACCTCCCCAAAGATATATCAACGTCCTGACCCCTGAACCCCAGGAATGTGATCTTTTTGGGAAAAAAGAGTCTTTTCAGGGTGGTACCTGTGGCTCAAAGGAGTAGGGTGCCGGCCCTATATGCCAGAGGTAGTGGGTTTAAACCCAGCCCTGGCCGAAAACTGCAAAAAAAAAAAAAAGGTCTTTGCAAGTGTAATGAAGGTAAGAATCTTGAGGGGGGGGTGGTGCCTGTGGCTCAGTGAGTAGGGTGCTGGCCCCATATACCGAGGGTGGCGGGTTCAAACCCAGCCCCGGCTGAACTGCAACCAAAAAATAGCCGGGTGTTGTGGCGGGCACCTGTAATCCCAGCTGCTCAGGAGGCTGAGGCAGGAGAATCGCGGAAGCCCAAGAGCTAGAGGTTGCTATGAGTCCTGTGACATCATGGCACTCTACTGAAGGCGGTAAAGTAAGACTCTGTCTCTACAAAAAAAAAAAAAAAAAAGAATCTTGAAGGGATCATAGTGGATTATTCAGGTGGGCCTAAATCCAATGACAACTTTCCTTACAAGAGATGGAAGAGAGGATGGCCAAGAGGGGGGCAGAGACTGGAGTGATGTGGCTGCAAGCCAAGGACACCTGTAGCTGGCCATAGGAGCTGGAAGAGGGAGGAAGGAGCCTTCTCTGAGCCTCCAGGAGAAAGTACAGTCCTGCTGACACCTTGATCCCAGACTTCCACTCTCCAGAGCTGAGACAGCATGCACATGTGCCAACCAGTTTGTGGTCACTTTTAGTTACAGTTGCCCTAAGAGCGGACCAGGCATGAAGTACATGAAGTACGCAGCTTTAACCCAGGCTGCTAATGGAGGAAGAGAGGGGCTCCTCTGCCCCTGAAGGGCTGTGGCTGTGGGGCCACAGGCCAGAGGGGCAGGAAGCAGACAAGCCCTATCTCCAGTTTCCCCACCACCACCACACCAGCGCTGCACAGGGAGTCTGGGGTGCAGTCTTCCCGGTCAGGCATTCAGGGGCAAATGGGAGAAGGGATGAGATGGGGGCATGGTCCTGGGGGAGGACCCTCCTGCCTGCAGGGCCTTCAGAGGGTGCTGGGGGTGAGCTTGGGCCATCCCAGGGCTCTGAGACTGCCCCAGAGACCCCCCAGCTTCTAGAAGGACAGGCTGAACCTGGAGCTGCAGAGTGGGCCACACAGTGGGCTGGGACGGTGAGCTAGCAGCCAGTCACTGCCCATTTCTCCAGTGAGCAAATTAAGTTCCCAAGCCACAGCCAGGAGGGGCAGCTGCACCGGGCCAAGGTCACCTTCTTGCTGCTCTGGCTCCCATGCCCCGCCCCGCCCCTCCCCCCCCCGCCCCCGACCACCCTGGGCTTCCTGTTCCTTGTGAAGGTGGACACAGGAGCCACCAGTAATGGGGGAATGGTAGAGCCAGACAACCCCAGAGTCCCTGCAGGACAGCATTTATTGCTTGCTGGTTGGGTGAAAGGCCAGGTTAGGTCCCCCTGGGAATCCTCTCCAGCTAGAATCTGTCTCTCTGTCACAGTGCCCCAGCACCTTGAGCCAGCTCAGGCTGTGCCACCACCTCCCCACTAGGGTGGGCTCCTTCCCTACCCCCACCCAGGGTCTCCAGCCTCTGGCTACTTTCCATCAGAGGCGGGCAAACACCCACCCTCCAAACCTGCGTCCTCCTAGGGCACCGGGGGCACCAACCATCTGTCAGAGAACTCATCTGAGCCACTCCTGTGCTCCAGGCTTAATAAATGCAGCAGTGAGCCCCCCTGGCCCACTCCTGCTGCTTGGCCTAGTTCCCTGCGTCTCAGGGCCAGGTAGACAGGCCATGCTGTCCTTCATCCCCGGCCTCTGCATACACAGTCGTCTCTGCCTGGAATGCCGTCCTGCCCTCCTCCACCTGAGGAATTCCTGCTCCACCGCAGGGCTTAGCTGGCTGAGGCCTCCCTGACATCCCGTCCCCCACCGAGACCACCCCTCTGCGGCCCGGGCCCAGAGTACAGCCCCAGCACGGCCGGAGCTGCGCGTTGTGCAAACAGAGGCTTGCGCCAGGCGTCGGCGCACCCCTCGGGGACAGCCCCGCAGTGCGACTGGGGGCTTTGCTTGCCTGCCGGGCTCCCACGCCCTCCGAGACCGCCGGGCGCCCCCGCCCGGCCACTCTCCCACGAGTCCCCCGCCCTAGGACCGCCCCGGAGGAGGAGAGTGCCCCTGCTCCCCAGCGAGCAGGGGCGGGGCGGGGCGGGGCCGGGGGCGGGGCGGGCGCGGGCCGTCCCCCACTGGCTGCAGCCCGCAGGGTAGTAGCCGCTCAGTTCGCGGTGGCGGCGGCGGCGACAGCGGCGTCGCGGGCAGCTGGCGCCGTGAGGTCCTGCTTTGCCTAGCGCACGACGCACCAGCGGGCCGGCGGCCGGAGGGACGGGACGGGACGGGCGCTGCGCCGGCGGACCGCGAGCTGGAGCGGGAGCCGCGCGCTACAAGCCGGGCTCCTGCGCCTGCCAGGTCTGTGTTGGGGCCAGGCAGGCGCACCGAGGGGCCAGGGCGGGCGCGCGGAGGGGCCGGGGCGCGTGGTAGACCCGGATCCAGAGCGGTCCCTGCCGCGGACCGGGCCGGGGCATAGGCTTCCCGCTCTGGAAAGTTTGCCGCCGCCGCCCTGGGAGGGCTCTGCAGCAGCCAGGGAGGGAAGGGGGAGGGAGGGAGGGACCGCGGCGGGGAGGAGGCGGCCGGCGCCAGGCGGCCCCGGAGCCCTGGGCGGCGGCGGCGGGCGGGGTGGCTGGGGGTCGGGGAGGTGCGGGCGCAGGAGCCGGCCGCCGCCGCCGTCAGCCTCTGCGCGTGCCGGCCAGTCCCGTTAACGAGCTGCCCTGCTTCCGCAGTCTCCCGAGCGGCTCCCCTCTCCCGCCGGTGCCGAGCTGGGCCCTGGGGGACAACATGCCAGCGCGCGCCGCGTGAGGACGCCGCGGCCCCCGTCCTCGTCATGGGCACCTCGGCCTGCGCCCTCGTGCTCTGCGTGGCCGTGGCCGTGGTGGCCGGTGTCGCCTCGGAGCCCCCGGGCACGGAGCAGCGCGTCGCCGGGAAAGCGGCAGGTAAGGGAGGACCCAGCGCATTGGGGGCGGGCTGGGGCCCGGCAGGCAGAGGCGTCGGGGACACGATTGGGCCCTAGGTGGGGAGGGGACGCCGGGTCTGAGTGGCTCCGCGGGGCGGGTGCCCGGGTTTCGCTGTCTTCCCCAGAGATCGCGTCCAGAGCCAGCGCCGCGGTTTGTGGGGCGCCGGAGCCGCTGGGTGCTCCCCTAGTGCCAGGTTGCCCCGGGCAGCGGGGCGCAGCCCCCGCCCCTCGCGTCTCCCCTGCTGCGGCGCCGTCCGGAAGGCGCGGGGGTGGGGGCACATTGTTGTTCTTCGGGTTCTGTTGAAACGGAAAGTTCCCATTGTTGGCGTCCCCTCCCCTGGGCCCCAGTGCGTGTCCAGCTTCGGCCAAAGCGACAGGCTGGACTTCCGAGGGTGGGTGTGACCGCATTGGCCGAAGCCCGACTCTTGCCCCCGGTGGCCGGCGTAGTGAGGTGACACCTTCCAGCGCCGCTGCTCCCTCGCCTGCCCTTTCTGTTCAGTGGGCGGAGGGGGCGCCCCTGGTTGCGCGCCGGACGCTGGACGGGCGTCTTTAGGTCGTGAGGCCGCAACAGGCGCGCAGGGCCCAGAGGTCCGGCGCCCGCACACGCACGCAGGGCCAGCGGGGGGCGAACGCGCGGAGGGGGGCGCGGCCGGTGAGCTCACGCCCCACTCGGGCCGAGGCCCGAACAGCCTCCCCTTTGTACGTCGACGCGGCCACAGAGCGCGCATTGAGGGGGCGGCGGGCCGCGGGCGGGATCCGGGCAGATGGCGGCCGCCCAGGCCTGCGCCCCTTTCCGCGGCGGCGGCTGCAGCCTCCGGAACAATGTCATTTTTTTATGAATGAAAGTGAGCGCTGCGCCTGAATGTGCGTGTCAGTCAGCGGCGTGACAGGGGCCGTCGGGAGGTCAGCGCGCGCTTTCAACGCCTGCTCCAGCTCGGGGGAGCCAGGCATTAGCATTCGCATTCGCATTCAGATGAAGATATTACTCCCCGTGGCGGGGAATGTCAACTAGCCCCGGGGGAGGGGCGCCACCTCTACCCCCCCACACCCCCAGCGCTACTGCCACCGCCTGCGGGGCTGCGCTGCTGGTGACCCCCACCCCCCACTGGAGCTGGTGAAACAGGTAGTGCGTTCTTAGGTCAATAAACTTAATCCGGTTCCTTAACGAGACTCCGGCTGGGCAGTGAAAATACAAAGACCTCGTGAAATTTACAGAGGTCCGGGCTGGCGCTTTCCCCGGAACAGAAATCTTGGGGCGGGAGGTGGCTGGGGTCGAGGCTAAGGGGAACGTTTTTGGCTGCTGGACAGTCAAGGGCAGCCTTCCATCTCGACTCCTGGCCACTTCTCTCAAGGTGGCCCCCAGAGTGGCCCCCAGGGTGCACGCAGGGCAGTTGTCCAGTGGGCCCTGCCGCCTGACAGTACCCCACCCAAGAGGCCCTGCCTGGCTGCTACCTCTGCCAGCCCCTCCACCAGGCTGGACTTTGAGCCCCGTTAGTCTCTGGGTGGTTCATTAACCTGGGGTGAGCCTGAGAGCCCCTGTCACCCATCCCCCAAGTCCTCAGGTCTCACTTTAGCCTGGAAGAGGCCCCAAGGCACCCTCTTCACACAGTTGATCCTGGAGGGGAAGCCAGGGGCTGAAGGGGTCCTTGGTCTCAGGAGGACAGGTTGCCAGTCTGCCTGAGTGATTTACAAGTCCCCAGGGCTGCTGTGGGGGGCCGGTGTGGGGGGTCTGCCTGGCCTTCCGACTGGGGCTGCCAGCTGTCTGAGAGGCTCTGGGCTCCCCCTCCAACCTCAGTCTCCTCACCTGTCGGAGAGGGCTGATAATGGCAGGGTTGTTTGGAGAATTAGGAGGATAATCCTGGTAAGCCCTCATTAGCCCGCCCAGCCTCCAGATCCCTTTTATTATAAAACTTTGAGGAATATCTCTGGGTGGAGAGTGAGCGGAGAGGCAGGAAGGCCAGACCCCAGCCCTTGGCTTCAGGTCCCTTTGGGACTCCCTCTTCTCTTAGGCTCTTTCAAAGCACCCAGCTGGCAACACGTCCAGGGCCTGTGAGGTCTGCAGAATGGCTTTGTTACTTGACCCCAGGTCCTCATCTCAACCCAGAGCCCAATCCCTTGGGGTGGCCAGCTCCACACAGAGTCTGATTTAGTGCTTGTTCTCTGGGGTCGGCCTGGGGACCAGGAGCATTGCAGTCTCTCCATCCCACTCTGTGCCTCCCAATGTTCTGGGGGCCTTAGCTGGTGACGCAGAACTGAGAGGCTCCCTGAGCTAAGGAAATAGCCCTCCCCAGCAGGCTGGCTTGGCCTGTTGGACATCAGTCCCAGGGCAGGGAAGTTCTCCTACTGCTCACTTTCACAGCCTCCAGCCAGTTAGGGTATGATGGCCTCTCTGGGCCCCTGGACCTGTGGACCAATTGTTACCTTGTGCTGCCCTGGGGGAAAGGGGCACAGAGTCAGTGAGTGGCAGAGGCAGGGAGACTCCAAACAAACGCCCCCACACCCAGCATGGCCCATCCAGGATCTGTACTCCTTGGGCTGGATCCGTGGGCTATTTCTGGCATGTGGCATCTGGTGGAGCCCAGTCCTATGGGGGGGGACGGACTGTGCCCTCCGTATCTGGGGCTCAGCAAGAGTGTTTGTTATTCTCTGATGTTTTGGCTCCAGTGCCCATGTTCCCCCCGCACCCCCCACCCATGGGCTCCCTCCCACGGGGCTCCCTCCCAGGTGGGCTTCCCTTTTGTCAACTAAGAAGGAGCCCTTCCTTTTTTTTTTTTTTTTTTGGCAGTTTTTGGCTGGGGCTGGGTTTGAACCCACCACCTCTGATATTTGGGGCCGGCACCCTACTCCTTGAGCCACAGGCGCTGCCCAGAAGGAGCCCTTCCTGCTGGGGGAGCCACACAGCCTGGTAGCGGGGTCCCTGGGTGGGACTAGACCCTGAGCTCCTAGAGCGCCTCCCACCAGCCTCTCTGCTGCCCTTGAGACCCTGTCTGAAGTTGGCCCCTGGGCAGGGTGGCTGGGTGGGCCTTCCCCCCACACTGGTAGCACCGTGTAACTGGCTGGCCTGGGGCTGCTCTGTGTCCCCCAGCCCTGGATGGACCAGGTTGAAGGGAATACTTATGCAGATGGCTTGACCTGTGTTGCCACCCAGACCAAACTGGAACCAACCAGGTGTTGCCCTTGGGCCCGGGCCTGGGGCTGAGGCTGCCGAGATTGGCCTGTTCTTGGCCTTCTGGGGAGCCTCAGGCAGCTCTCAGCTCTGGGTGGTCCCCACAGGACACACTGGCCAGGACTGGAAGGCGGGAGGTCAGGCCAGGAGCCCCCTTGACTATTAGGCCCCCACAGGAGCTGGCCCTGAGCTATGGGTCCCTATGGGATGCAGGCTCCAGTGAGTGCTTCAGGGTGAGTGTGGGTCCTTGGGGCTGGCAGAATCCTGGTAGGCACTGGGCCTGTGGGGCTGGCCTAGGTGGGGTGGGCAGAGTTTGGCTTAGCTGGGGTGCCAGAGACTGGTGTGGCTGGAGTGGGCAGCTGGGCCCTTGAATCTAGGCCATGCGTCAGCAGAATGACAAGTGATGGGGCAGCAGGCCCAGCTAGGTTAGAGAAGCAGGCCGCCCAGCAGGACCACCCACCCCTGTCCCGGGCCCCAAGCCCAGGCCACCCGCCTGTGCTGGGCATTATCTGGCCTGACAGGGAGGTCTAGGGGTGATGGTCAGGTGGTGTGTGCCTGAGTCTCAGGCCTTGGTGGCCCCTAGGGAGCTGGGCAGCTGCTGGACAGGGGAGAGACCCAGGGGCCACCTATGTGCTGCCCCATACGCCTGTGCCCTCACCCCAGCTTCTCAGCTCTCAGGAAAAGGGCCAGGGTTCTGACCTGCTATCCTAATGACTCTGATAACTGCTTCCCCCATTCTGGGTCCTCCTCTGTGAGGTGGGGCTTTAGGCAGGAGACTGCTTCCAGCTGCCTTGTGAGCCCACATGGTCTCTTCACCCCCCGGGCCTGGACACCCATCTTGCCAGACCTGGTGTCCTTATTTGTATTGTGGTCTTTTCCTCTGTGTATTTTCTGTAATGACTGCTATGTGGAGCTTCCATAGACTCTGGGCTTAGGAGATCCCCACCCCAGAAAGCCCCCACCTGGCACCTGGGGCTGCTCATGCCTGTGCCTGGCTGAATGGAAGAGGCCCCTGCAGCAGACACTGTTGGGTGGGTACGTCCTCACGGCTGCCTGGCCTTGGCCTCCTTCCTTCTTGGTGTGGTGGCCCATCCTGTCCCCTCGCTGTCCACCTGAACTGCTCTTGAAGCTGAGAGGAGCGCTGGGGGTGCCCTGAGGGACCCTTCTGGGTAGACCTCCTTGTGAGGAAGCTGGCCCACATGCTGCCCCTTTTCTGATCTCCTTTTCAGCCTGAAGTCAGCCAGATGCAGCTTTTCCGTGCCTCCTTTTCTGTACCTGTGAGTGTAGAATGGATTTTACCTTTCTAAATGGCCAGATGAGCAGAGTGATAATCTTTCATCCTTAGGCATTGAACTCTTGAGTGTTCGTAAGTGAAGTTTCATAGGAGGACAGCAGTGCTGCTTATTCACAGGCTGTCTGTGGAAACTGCTGTCACCTGTAATAGTAGAGCTGAGTCCTAGGACGGCTAGAAGTACTGATGCCCTGGCCCTTTAGGGGAACAGTTACTAGCCCCTGGTTTGAAGGCTGTGTGGGGGGACCCAGGCTCTGGGAGCAGGTCCTTCTTCACTCAGGGCTGCTGAGCCCATGAAGTGGGAGTTCCTGGCGCCTCCCACAGGCCTGCTGGGTCCCCTGTGTTGCTTTCTTGGCACCTGCTCAGGGTGGTCCCTTTCACCTGCAGAGGGCCCAGGGCTGGATTCTGGCCAGCAGGAACAGCTGGTGTTCAGCAGTGGGGACATCGTGGATCTGAGCTGCCACCCACCTGGAGGTGGTCCTGTGGGGCCCACTGTCTGGGACAAGGATGGCATGGGGCTGGTGCCCTCAGAGCGCGTCCTGGTGGGGCCACGGCGGCTGCAGGTGCTGAATGCCTCCCAGGAGGATGCGGGGGCGTATAGCTGCCGGCAGCGGCTCACCCGGCGCCTACTCTGCAACTTCAGTGTGCGTGTGACAGGTGAGAGCTGCCCGGCCACTGGGCTGGGTGGAAGGGCTGTGTCACTCAGTTTTCTGAGCCCATGGAGACCCTGTGGCCATGCAGCTGCAGCACCTCTTTCCTAAGGGTCTTTCTGGTCATTGGCAAAGAGGAGGGTACTCCAAAGAGTCATGTCTGAATGGGGGCCCTAGCCCGCCGTGGGTGCACCTGGACATAGGTTGTCATGGGGCACTGCCCACACATACCCTCTCCTGCCTTGCAGATGCTCCATCCTCAGGAGATGATGAAGATGGTGAGGACGAAGTTGAAGACGCAGGTAAGCCTGGTCCCCACCATGTAGGCTGGCCAGGGTGGTGCCTGCTTTCTGCCTGCTAAGCCCTGCCTCAGCAGGCATGGGCAGGGGGCCGTGGCAATGACTGGGGTTGACCTAGAATCACACTGAGGATTTGATCCCCTCAGGGTGGAGGAGGGCTGGGTTGTGGAGATGGCTCTAATACCTGGGGTTAAGGGTGATAGCAGCTGCCATTCAGAGGGAGAGCTGTAGCGTCGGGCTATAAAGGGGAAGCTGGTGACCCCCGTGGATGTGCTGTGTGAGCACAATTGGGGACAATGCTTGGTGTCTTGGCCAGGAACAGTGGCATGTGGACTCTGCCCACCAGGAAGGGTGGTGGGAGGTGGGGCTTCTGGTTTTGGAGAAGTTGTGAGGTGTGCATGTGCAGGTGGGGGTCACTGTGGGATGGATGTCGGGGGCAGGTCCCTGGACCTCCTGGCATGAGTGGACAAGTAGGGAGGAAGAGCCAGCCTGGGGAGCATATCCCAGGAGAGGATGGAAACATCCAGCTCACTGTCCTGGCAGGTCCTGGTACTTTCTCCCATGTGGCTTAGGCTGTGGGGTCACTGGGGGCCGCCTTCCAAGGGTGCCACTGGCTGTGGCAGCCCTGAGTCCTATGGTCTCCCAGTCCTGGCAGATGGTACCTGCCACAGCCTGCCAAACTCACGTCACCCCAGGGCAGAATCATGTCAGCCCGGAGGTCTCTACCCCCAACCCCAAGAGGCTTGGGGAAGCGATTGCAAGCCCAAGGAGCCTCTTGCCAGCGTATTGTGCATGCTGCTTCCACCTGCACCTCAGCGTCCTCCAGGAGCTGGACAGCAGGGAGGTCGCTGTGGAGAGGGGCACTGGCACAGCCTCCCCCAAGAGTCCTGGCAGGAAGGCAGCCCCCAGCACTCTCCTTGCACAGGAGAGGAAACTGAGGCAGATGGGCAGGGGTAGCTTTGGAGGCAGAGGCATCTGTCGGGTCAGCTGGGCCTCTGCTCCTGGCCTTGGTTATTGCCTTCATGTGTGTGTCCTCTGGCAGGGGCCCCTTACTGGACTAGGCCTGAGCGGATGGACAAAAAGCTGCTGGCTGTGCCGGCTGCCAACACCGTCCGCTTCCGCTGCCCAGCTGCCGGCAACCCAACTCCTTCCATCTCCTGGCTGAAGAATGGCAAGGAGTTCCGTGGCGAGCATCGCATCGGGGGCATCAAGGTGACCTGGCTGTGGGCAGGGCCTTGGCCTGGGGGTGCACAGGCGGGGGGGTGTCTGGTGGCTCACTTGCTCCTGCTACAGCTTCGGCACCAGCAGTGGAGCCTGGTCATGGAGAGTGTGGTGCCCTCGGACCGCGGCAACTACACCTGCGTGGTGGAAAACAAGTTTGGCAGCTTGCGGCAGACATACACGCTGGACGTGCTGGGTGAGCGCTGGGGCAGCGGGTAGGGTGGCTGCTGGCGGCATGGGCAGCTCCTGAGCCCTGGCTGTTCCCGTAGAGCGCTCTCCACACCGCCCCATCCTGCAGGCGGGGCTGCCGGCCAACCAGACAGCAGTGCTTGGCAGTGACGTGGAGTTCCACTGCAAGGTGTACAGTGACGCGCAGCCCCACATCCAGTGGCTAAAGCATGTGGAGGTGAATGGCAGCAAGGTGGGCCCCGACGGCACGCCCTACGTCACTGTGCTTAAGGTGAGTCGGTCCTCAAATGAGTGCTGGGTGCTCCTGGGACTGATCCCAAGGCTGCTTCTAGGCTGGGATATGTGGAAGGATCTGAGCCAGGTGGCGTCAGTGCTTCTTGAGGAAGGGGCAGTGGAGGTTCTGGGCTAGAGGCTGAGTCACAGCAGTCACGCCCTGCTCTGGGCTGCAGGTGGCTACCGAGTTGAGCCATAGCCTCTCTGGGGTGGGCTCAGGGGCAGCAATGGTTGCCCAGGGCAGGAAGGTAGTAGCTGGGTCCTCTGGGTCCTTCTGGACCTTGAGGCTGGTGATTGAGCCTCAAGCTGGCCCAACAGGCTGTCCCAGCGGCATGGTACCCGCAGCCCTTAGCTTTGCTCCCACAGTGCAAGGGTGGGGGCTGCTGAGTTGGGACAGCTGCGACACTCAGCTCAAAGAGAAACATCTGTTAGAGACGATGCATCTGGTGGGGATGGGGAGAGGCTGCCGCAGTCCCTCCATGCCTTTGGGTGCTGTGTGCAGGGCTGGAGAGGCTCTGGAGGGCTCCAGGAGCTTGGGGTGGCCAAGACAAGCGCCTCCTGGGAAATCTCAGCCACTGCCAGGAGGTGCCACCACGCCACCTCCAGGCCCTGCCCTGGTCGGTCCTGGGGTCTCCACGTCCTGCCTCGTTTCTGGCGGGGCTAACCCGGGGCGTGCCTGAGCCGGGTCTCTTGTCCCCGCAGTCCTGGATCAGTGAGAGCGCGGAGGCAGACGCGCGCTTCCGCCTGGCCAATGTGTCGGAGCGGGATGGGGGCGAGTACCTCTGCCGAGCCACCAATTTCATAGGCGTGGCTGAGAAGGCCTTTTGGCTGCGCGTTCACGGGCCCCAAGCAGGTAACAACTCTGTCCCATGCCGGCCGGCACTCGAGCTCCAGCTCCCAGGCTCTGGCCGAGTCCCTGCACGCCCTGCACGCCCATCCTGCTCGCTCCCACTCCCATTCTGCTCTGCTCTGGCCACCTGGGCAGTGCTAGCCTCCACGGTGACTGCCCGCTTCCAGCCTCGGGCCTGCGCTGGCCCTTCCCACACCCCCATGCACCCCAGGAGGTCCTCAGCACCCACCAGGCCGGGCACCACACTGAGTGTCTACCTTCGCTTCTCTCTGGCCACAGCCCCACTGCCTGCTTGCTTCCAGCCAGTCTGTCCACCTGTCCTCCCTCTGCACCCTCCTCTCTCCGTGCTAACCTTGCATGCTGCCTCCTGTGCAGCGCCGTGCCTGATGCTCACTTGGGACAGAGGACGCCGGTGGAGGGACTGGCTTCGGGCTCGGTGCCGACGCACAGGCGGAGGGCCCTCAGCCGCCGTGGCAGTGGCTGCCATGGCCGAGGTGGTGATGGCCAAGATGGTGGTGGCCGAGGCGGTGGTGGTGGCGTTTTCCTTGCAGCCTGGCTGGATCATCGCCGTGCGGACTCTGCTGTGGTGCCCGTGGGGAGGTGCTGGCACTTGCCTATCGCGCTCTGTTCTCTCTTTGTAGACTGCGGGCGCTAACACCACCGACAAAGAGCTAGAGGTTTTGTCCTTGCGCAATGTTACCTTTGAGGACGCCGGGGAGTACACCTGCCTGGCGGGCAATTCTATCGGGTTTTCCCATCACTCTGCGTGGCTGGTGGTGCTGCCAGGTACTGGCTCCTGCCGCTCTGCACTTGTGCTCTCAGGGTGCTG
This sequence comes from Nycticebus coucang, assembly GCF_027406575.1. Classification (NCBI taxonomy): domain Eukaryota; kingdom Metazoa; phylum Chordata; class Mammalia; order Primates; family Lorisidae; genus Nycticebus; species Nycticebus coucang. The sequence goes on along the minus strand of NC_069802.1, from coordinate 37,944,389 downwards.
GCTTGGGGTATGCCACAGCTGCCGTGGACAGGCGTGGGATCCTGCAACATGCGTTGCCCTGTTCCACCTGGCCCTGTGCCTGGTGTGGGAACAGAGCTGACCAGCCCTGTCTGGCCTCAGAGGGTCACCCGACGACCAGCCGGATCCTTAAATGTGGACCCTCTGCCGCAGCTCTGGCCTCTGCCTGGCGCCTGGGTGGTGGTGCGGGTACTGCTGGCTTTGTGCCCTTCTCTCTGGGGTCTGGCCCAGCCCTTTGGGATGCTTCTTTGAGCCCCACCCTACTCCCTGGTGTCTACGGTTCTGCCTGGGGCAGCCCGTGGGGGCTCCCAAGAAACAGGCCAGGCCTCAGTGCTTGTGTCTTTGCAGCCGAGGAGGAGCTGGCAGAAGCCGGTGAGGCCAGCAGCGTGTACACGGGTGTCCTCAGCTACGGGGCAGGCTTCTTCCTGTTCATCTTGGTGGTGGCAGCTGTGACACTCTGCCGCCTGCGCAGCCCCCCCAAGAAGGGCCTGGGCTCGCCCACCGTGCACAAGATCTCACGTTTCCCACTGAAGCGACAGGTAACAGAAAGTAGATACCAGGTTCCGAGCTGCCTGCGGCCCAGCCAGCCTCTCAGGCCCCTGTGGCCCACACTGGTCTTGGGGTCTCTGTGCTCAGGGAACCTTGCGGTGTCCCATGCTGGGGGCTCACATGGGACATGTTTCTCTGTGAGCAGGTGGACTAACCCCTCTTTCATCTCAGGTCACCACATAGAGCCCAGGTTACCTTGGGTTACAAAGCACTTGTTTTTTTTTTTTGTAGAGACAGAGTCTCACTGTACCACCCTCGGGTAGAGTGCCGTGGCGTCACACGGCTCACAGCAATCTCTAACTCTTGGGCTTAGGCGATTCTCTTGCCTCAGCCTCCCAAGCAGCTGGGACTACAGGCGCCCGCCACAATGCCCAGCTATTTTTTGTTGCAGTTTGGCCGGGGCTGGGTTTGAACCCGCCACCCTCGGCCTATGGGGCCGGCGCCCTACTCACTGAGCCACAGGCGCCGCCCCACAAAGCACTTGTAAAAATCTTCAGTTAACACTAATAGAAGTCAGAACACTCACTTCCCAGCCCAGTGCGCTGCCTGTGTGCCTGGGCCTGGTGCCCTGTCGAGGGTGCTCCACCCCACCCTACCCCCAGCTCTTGAGTACGGCACCAACCTGCCCCTGCCGACCCAAGCAGGTGTCCTTGGAGTCCAACTCGTCCATGAGCTCCAACACGCCACTGGTCCGCATCGCCCGGCTGTCCTCAGGAGAGGGCCCCACACTAGCCGATGTCTCTGAGCTCGAGCTGCCAGCTGACCCCAAGTGGGAGCTGCCCCGGGCCCGGTCAGTGGTGGTGACGGTGCACAGAAGGGCTGGTTAAGGCTCTGGTTGGGTGGGGTGGCTATCCAGCAGGTGCCTGTTGCATTTTGATTGGAGTTGGGGGGGGGGTTCAGGGCTGTTGGGGAATGATAGCTATCAGGTGCAGGCTCGGGCCTTGGGAGTAGTTCCTCTCAAGATGCTCTGCTGGAGGGCACAACACAAGGTGACGACTGAGGGTGACACCTCCATCCTTATGAGCAGGAGTAGGGATGTATGTGGAGGGCTGCTTGGAGGCAGTGTTGCTGGGTAGGACTAGGCAGGGGCATACGGTGGGGCTAGGAGCAGGTGGGCTCAAGCACTCTTCCCTGTGCTGCTTCAGGCTCACGCTGGGCAAGCCTCTGGGGGAAGGCTGCTTCGGCCAGGTGGTCATGGCGGAGGCCATCGGCATTGACAAGGACCGAGCTGCCAAGCCTGTCACTGTGGCTGTGAAGATGCTGAAGGGTGAGGAGCCATACAGCATAGCAAGGGGCAGCGGGGCAGGCCTGGGGTGCACCACTTGATACACCTTCCTTGCACAGACAGTGCCACTGACAAGGACCTGTCGGATCTGGTGTCGGAGATGGAGATGATGAAGATGATTGGCACGCACAAGAACATCATCAACTTGCTGGGGGCCTGCACGCAGGGTGGTAGGTGCAGGGGCCCAGGTGGGTGGGTGGTGCCCTCTCTGGCCCCATGGGCCCCTCTGACAAGCCTGTGCCCACAGGGCCCTTGTATGTGCTGGTGGAGTATGCGGCCAAGGGCAACCTGCGTGAGTACCTGCGGGCACGGCGGCCCCCAGGCATGGACTACTCCTTCGACACTTGCAAGCTGCCAGAGGAGCAGCTCACCTTCAAGGACTTGGTGTCCTGTGCCTACCAGGTGGCCAGAGGCATGGAGTACCTGGCCTCCCAGAAGGTGAGCAGGGTGGGAGCCCGAGGTGAGTGGCCTGTGGGCTGTGGGCAGGTGTGGAGAGGCAGGGCAGTGGCTTGAGCCCTGGCCCCGCACCCCAGTGCATCCACAGGGACCTGGCCGCCCGTAACGTTCTTGTGACTGAGGACAATGTGATGAAGATTGCGGACTTTGGCCTGGCTCGAGACGTGCACAACCTGGACTACTACAAAAAGACCACAAATGTGAGCCCAACTCTGGGGTGGGGGTAGGGGCATCATAGGAGGGCACCTGGCAGCCAGCATCTCTCTCCTGTCCTCTTCCCAGGGCCGGCTGCCTGTGAAGTGGATGGCACCTGAGGCCCTGTTTGACCGTGTCTACACACACCAGAGTGATGTGTATGTTCCCTCAGCCCCACCCTGGGGGAGGGGAGCTCTGGGGGCAGAGCCAGCAGCCTAGCTATAGCCCCCACAGCCCTGGGCCTGGGGCTCTCAGAGGGTAGTGGGTCCCTTGCCCTTGCCTGTACCTTGCGGGCTCCTGGTACCTGCCTGGGCGCCAGTTCAGGAGTGGGCCACAGGGCAGTCTGACCCCGGGTGCCCCTGCAGCTGGTCCTTTGGGGTCCTGCTCTGGGAGATCTTCACACTGGGGGGCTCGCCGTATCCTGGTGTCCCTGTGGAGGAGCTCTTCAAGCTGCTGAAAGAAGGCCACCGCATGGACAAGCCAGCCAACTGCACACATGACCTGTGAGTCTCCACAGGCCGGGTAGGGCAGGCCAGGAAGCCTGGGGGTGGGCAGCTGGGAGCCGTGGCTGAGCAGCCTCCTCACAGGTACATGATCATGCGTGAGTGCTGGCACGCTGCGCCCTCTCAGAGGCCCACCTTCAAGCAGCTCGTGGAGGACCTTGACCGTATCCTCACTGTGACATCCACTGATGTGAGTGCGACCCAGACCCTGAGCCCTGAGGGGTGGGGCTGGCCCTCTGGGAGGGAAATGGGGCTTTGGCGTGCCTGACTGCCTATCCCCATCGGCAGGAGTACCTGGACCTGTCAGTGCCCTTTGAGCAGTACTCCCCAGGCGGCCAGGACACCCCCAGCTCCAGCTCCTCTGGGGATGACTCCGTGTTTGCCCACGAGCTGCTGCCCCCGGCCCCGTCCAGCAGCGGGGGCCCAAGGACGTGAAGGCCATCAGCTTGCAGTCTGAGCCCCCAGCAATGTGAGAGGGGACCCCAGCCCACCCTGGGCTGCTGGTGTGTGGTCCCCCACGCCAGAACCTGGTACAAACTGACAGATCAACAATGCTTCACGCCTGTGTGTGCACATGTGAGCACCGAAGCTGGTACAGCCGTCCTGAGGCCTGTGCTGCTGTGCTGTGACCTCCTAATCTGGGCCTCTGCACCGAGGGGCCTTCGTGCTGGGGGTCTAAGTATAGAATGTAAAGTGGCCTCCCCTCGATCCCCCATGGGCAGACACTGAGCCAGACTACCCAGACTCAGTCCCTGCCCGGCCCTCTGTGCCCCATGCGAGTGTCAGGGGTCAGGGGCTGAGCCCTGGGGTCTCAGCCCCTCCAGTGCCCAGAGCTGAGCCTGCAGAATAGCCCTCTTCCGAAAGCCCCCACCTCTACCCATTTGGCACCTGCTGGGGGCGAGTGTCAGTACCCAGCACCCCCTCCAGGCTCCTTGCTTCCCTTCCCCTCATACTGAAATTACGGGTACGTGAAGGTGGAAGCCTTTAACCTCTATCCACAAAGTTTATTCTAGAAACGAGTTGTACATTTATATAAATAGTGCTGTGTATATGATATACATACATACGTATATATAAAAGTATCTATGGGAGAGGCAGCACACTGAGGCCTGAGACCTGGGGTGCTGAGGCAGGGTTGGCCCTGGTGGGGAGGTCCCTAGGAAACTCGCTGTTGACACAACACAAACGCAGGCAGGGGTGCAGACACTTTTCTGGCACCACAGTTTTGTTTTAAAAATTGTACCTGGGCCTGTATATTTGTAAAGCTATTTATCGACCTCCAGCATCTTTGTCCCCTGCATCACCCCCTCATAGCTTTTAGCCAGCCCCACAGCAGACAGAGTTTTAGGTTTTAAGTTATTAACAGCTGAGGGTTACAGACACTGTGCCCAGCCGTGCCTGAGCTAGAGCTGCCTGTAGAGCCTGGAAGGCCGCTAATAGTTGGAGGTGATTTGGGGAGGATATTTTATTTCCTTTGCAGGGGAATTAGATTTCTATAGGATTTTTCTTTAGGAGATTTATTTTTTTTGGACTTTAAGGCAAGCTGGTACAAATTCTTAACAAATACAAATTCTTCATACAAATTCTCCTTGCTGCATGTTCTGGGCAAGGAGGCAGTTTCCAGGGAAGGGCCTGCCCTGTGTGCAGGTTCAGATATTATTAGATGTTACAAGTTTATATATATATCTATATATATATATAATTTATTGAGTTTTTACAAGATGTGTTTGCTGTAGACTTAACACTTCTTACGCAATGCTTCTAGATTGTTATAGCCTGGACTGCTGCCTTTCAAAGCTTCGGAGAGAAGCCGTGAATTCAGTTTTGTTACTTTGTGCAGTTAATGGCCCGAGTTGGGGTGGTTGTCCCTTACTTGTGGGCTGCGCCGTGGCTCAGGGTGGTCTCTTCTTACAGCCTAGTGCTTGGTGACCACGGTGTGGTCCAAACCAACAGACATAGTCTTGTGAGCCCAGCAGATGTACTTTCCCAATAAAGCAAGAATACTGGTTCCCACCCTGGCCTGGGCTCCTTGCCTTCTGTATGGGACCCTGGGCAGCTCCTTGTAGGGTCATTTGCCCCCAAAGGGATCGGGAGGGCTCCAAGCCAGTGGACTGGCTGGAGGGCTCCAGGGTGAGGATGCAGAGTCTGGTGTTGGTGGTGGGCCCTGGTGGGACCCCAGAGAATGAGCTCCAAGTGAGCCAGCTCCCTGGCTGCCCCCAGCTCATGGGGTCATGTCCAGGTGCTTGTGTAGGTCTGAGGGGTCCCCTTTGCCCCCAGCACCTGCCTGCTTGATCGCCTGAGGAGAGGAGCTTTCTAGGTGTCCCAACATGGAGCTGCCTATAAACACAGTGACCTCAGGAGAGTGCCGTCCACACAGGTGTGGGCTATTCTGGCAGCTCCCCCTCCACCCCCGCCTGGCCACCCGCCAAAGGCGCCACAGGTTCCCCTTCCATGCCAGCCATGCCTGTGCCTTTTGGCAGACCTCGTCCCTCCTCCCAGGGTCACAGCCTGAGCAGGGTGGGAGTTGAGTCTGGAAGGAGGCAGGCATGGTCCCACCTCACATACCACCTGATCTGGGAGCCTTGCTACAGTTGTAATTTGGAACTCACTTTCCAGGCAAGGGTATTTCTGGCCCACTTTCTGGGTAGGCTGTGAGGGCCTAACCCTATTGAGTGCTTATCAGGGCAGCAGCTCCCTGATGGGGGTGGGCACAGCGACCTTGAAAAGAGCATCACGCCCCCCACCTGCTCAGTGACCCAGTGGTGCTGACCCAAAGGCTGGCCTGGCCATAGGACCTGGGGACAGTGCCCAAGGGAGAGAGGTCCGGAGGAGGCAGGTGAGGCTAAGGGACAAGCAGGTCCTGTACCTTCTGGGCTTGAAGCATGAGCCAGGGTGCCGTGCAGCGCTGGGTCTGCTGCCTCCCCAGCCCCTCCCTAGCCTGGACAACTCAAGTGGGCCAGGCACAGGAAGCTCAGTCCTCAGAGCTGCCCACCAGGAGCCCCTGTCCGGTAAGAACACAAACGGGAGGTCTCTGCTGTCACCACAGTGGAACCTCCCCAGTCGTGCCCTCCAGAGTGGGCAGTTGGGTCTCATTTCTGGGATGGCTCTTTGGGGAGAGTTGTGTCCTGAAGATGGCCCTGCCTCCCAGACATGGCTAGTGGCTCCTATAGGGTGTTTGACTTGCTCCTGGCAGGCCTGGCAGTTTCCTGTGGGTGGGTCCCAGGGCTTCCCTGGGCTTGTCAGCTTAAGTGCTCCTGGAGAGAAAGGGAGAGCTTTTCGGGAAGGCAGATGAGCCATGTTCTCTGGAATCCCTATAGAACTGCCACTGCAGGCAGGCACATGGTGCCTTCCCTGGCCACTGTCAGCTGTTTTCCATAGATGGCCGTCTCCACTGTGTACTTCCCACACTAGCCCTGGCATTAGCCTTTCTTGTGCTGGGTACCTTTGGGTTGGTGTCTGAGCCCTGGGGGAAGATTAGTGAGAGGAACAGGCTTCAGCCCAGGCCTTGTGTCCTTTGGTTAGCTCAGATCCCTCACTGCCCTCAGGCTCACTGGGCCATGTCCCAAGGGCCTGGTGCAAGGGAGGGGCATAAGCCTGCATGCACACAGCCAGCAGCCCTGGGAGGAAATCTGAGGCGCCTGGAGAGCCTGACACCAGCATGGGGGAGCTTGAGGCTGTGTCCAGGCTTGGGCAGGGCGATCTGTGCACCAAGGCAGCAGGTTTGGCAGAAGAGACACCACAGCTCAGCCCTGCAGCTGGGATCCTCTGCCCACCCTCCAGAGTTGTGCGCTGTGAGACAGCCACCAAGGGTTATATGCTGGGTGTCCAGCAGGCTGTGGTGTGGGCAGCAGCGCTGTGTACCCCTAGTCCTTCCCCCAAGAATCTTTCAGAAGGGCAGGGTCCCAGCCACCACCCAGCCAAGAAACAGATTCTAGGTACTGGCACCTGCCCTGTGGGCCCTAAGCCAGGCACAAAGAATCTGAGTGTCAGGCAGGCCCCAGACAATCACTGTGTGGCAGACAGGTTGTCAAGACAGTGGTTTATTAGTCTTCTTATATCAAATGGTGTCTAGAAAACAAGTGACCACATGGGCCAGGCCAGCACAGTGGCACATCTATGTGGCAAGGACCCCCCACATTCTGCCCAGCTGCCAAAGGGCTGCAGACTATCTCCCCCAGGGCAGGAGGCCGAGAACCAGGCCCTGAGCCCAGGGGGTGAGTGGGCACTGAAGAGTCTCCCAAGGAAATGGGGGTCCTCTAGATCTGGCCTCACAGCAGCACATCCTGGGGAGCAAAACACCCAGGCAGGACAGCAGACGACTCTGATGGTTTCCATCTGGACTTTTTATGTGTCAAAGGGTTAAAAATATTATTCTGAGCTGTTACAGGAACATGGATTTGACGTTTTTAATAAAAATACTATTTCTACAAAAGGTGTTAACACATAGCCTGGGGACCCCTGCAGGACAGGACTTGTTCCCCGAATTCCCAGGTGGTGCTGGCCATGGAGGTCTCAGCCCCTGCCACAAGGTCATCTTTCAAAACGAATACAGTGCCCTTCATTTAAGAAGTCTAGACTGTTACATTCCAAAATGACTCTGGAAGCCCCGCGGCCCTGAACCCTGCTTAAGAAGCAGGCCTGCAGGTAGAGTGAGGAAAGGCCCCCTGAAGCAGGCAGTACCCTTGCTGCGAGAGCAGGCAGAGGCTATATGTTCAGGCACTGGGCAGGTATAAACATTGACAGTTTTTAAAAACCTCCCCACGCAAAACTCTTCTGGACCCATTTCTCACCCTGTGCCTGGATGCTATCTCAGCTGTAATAAACAGACGTGGTAAGGGGGAAAGCCAGTCTCAAGCCCAACTGCAGTCGCCAGTACTGACAAGGACCATCCCCTACATGCCTGCGGAGTCCCACAGGCAACCTGGAGGGGGAGGGCAGAGCCCAGGGCCAACGGGGACACCTGCACCTGGCCAGACAGTGCAGATGAGGCCAAGTCGTGGTCACAGCTCATTGCCCCAGAGTCCCGCTCACAGGGAAGATCTCCATCATCAGAGGGACTGTTCGGTAACCACAAAGCTGTCCTCAAAAGTAAGTACACTTTGACCACTGAAAACCAGGCAACTCACAGAGTGACAGAATTCATAAATAGTAATTAGGCATCTAAAACACACTTTTTTTTTTAAATAATTGAAATAAAAATCCTTTAGAATACAACTATTAATATTTTACAAAGATTTACATTTAAGAATATATAATCTTACTCCTAATTGTCATGTTTCTTCTTTAATGGCTGAGCAATAAAAAATTTCAAGTAACAGAAATGTCCCCCTCTGCAAGCTGCTGCCCTCTTGGCTAACTGGCTGCTCTGTGTGCTGTCCCTATTTTCCCAAATTCCCACATCTGAGCCCCTGAAAGGACGTTCTCACCAGCAACCAGCCTGGCCTTGAAAGGATGTTGAGTGTGACCACACAACAGGACAGGAAAGTGGTGGTAGCCACAGGATGCCTTAGCTATCTGACTATGCTGCCAGGTGTTGAGAGGCCACTAGCCACCTGGCCCATGGAGGATGCCTGGTTCCACCCAGGGGACTGGGAAAGCCCTAAGCACTGAGGGTGTCACTGCCCTGGAGGCTTTTGAGATGGCCTCTGTACCACATGTTCCCACTCCCTGGCTTCTGGAGTATGGCCACTTGCCTGAGGGCCTACAACAGCTAAGGGGATCGGTGCCATGGACCCACAGGTGCACACGGCCATGGCACCAAGAGCCCCAGGGGTGTTGCAGGGTGTGCTCCTTCTATGTTGGGGATGTGCTAGGGACCTTCTGACCAGGGAGACCCTCCCTGGGCTAGGGCTCCTTCCAGATCCCAGAGCACCTGCTCCAGCCCCTGCAGTGAATGTCAGCAGCCCACACGACAGCAGCACAAGGACCACCCAGAAGGAGACACGTCATTGCCAAAGTCTTCATTAGTATCTCTCACATGATTTAGGTCAGATATTCCTCACGAGTCAGGCAGATAGCCCTATGAGCACATTCCGTACTACTCAGCTGATTAAAGAATTAGGTAAAAACAAAAGGCAAATCAAGAGTGAGTTCTGGTCAACACATAATGGTGAATCGGCACAAAAACCGTGGGCATACTTGTCAGAAGATGTCACTTCCCAGAGGCCATTAGAGAAGATACTTTGTTTCAACAGCTACACAGATCTGACTTTGAAAATGTGCAGGAAGAGATCCACACGTTTACACTGATCCTGAAGGAGGCGAGGTCCACGGACTGGCCAGAGCATCATCTTCAGTGCTGAGGAGGCTGTGCTCAAACGCCAGTGTCCACAGGGTCCTCAACCTCCTGAGGATAGAACAGCACAGACAACGTGACAATATGGCCACACACAGGGGGCTGGTGGGGCCACATCCATGTCCTGGTGTGAATACAGACATGACTCCCTGGACGGGCTCTAGGAGTCCAGACTGATTGAATCTTCATGGAATGATGAATATTAAAAATTACTTGATTATGGAAGTTTCTGATTTATTCCAGACAAAATATTAGATTTGCCATTAAGAATCACTTCCAGGCAATCACCACCACGGGCATCGATCGCCATGGCAACTGGTGCAGAAGGCAGGTGCCAGGACTGGCAGCCTAGTTCTTCACCTCTGCGGCCTCCTTCTCTGCCTTCTCCTTAGCCTTCTCCTTCTCCTCCACCTTCTCCTCTTTCTCCAGTGTAGCCACAATCTCAGCCACCTGGCTAGTAGAGACATGAACATCTTCTTTGTCCACCAGCTCAATCACCTGCACACATGGGAAAGGGAGGAACTCAAACACAGCATGGGGGGTGGAACGTGGCCCACTTCTCAACCACCTCCACTACCTACCAGCAGTCCCTGGGGTCCTCCAGCTGCCCTGGTCCTCAGAGTACCATCCCTTTGAGTACAAAGGGCTCCAAAGCCCTAGGCCTGGTTAGAAGCCCTGGAGTGGGGAGCTATGCTCAGAGAGTAGGAGGCCAGGGCGCTTCCCCTGGGGCCCTATAGGGCAGGGGTACCACGGCGGGCACACTGGCAGTAGTGCAAGGTCCTGCAGGACACATACCACAGGGCCAGGGCCTGCCTGGACCGTGGCTTCCCAGAGCACACAGCAGTGATGTGAAGGGACTGGTCCTGTGTCCCCCAGATTAAGGATGGGAGGGAGGTAGGATGCTTGGCATATGTGTCTGACACCTCTATGCTTTTTTTTAAGACAAGAGTCTCACTTTGTTGCCCTTAGTGGAGTGCCATGGCTCACAGCAACCTCCAACTCTGGGCTTAGGTGATTCTTTTGCCTCAGCCTCCCGAGTAGCTGGGATTACAGGCGCCCGCCACAATGCCTGGCTATTTTTTGGCTGCAGTTTAGCTGGGGCCAGGTTTGAACCTGCCACCCTTGGTATATGGGGCTGGTGCCCTACCCACTGAGCCACAGGCGCTGCCCCAACCTCCATGCTTTTAAACTGAAAAGAGAGTAGCTGGCCAGGCACACTGTCTCATTCCATAATCCCAGCACTCTGGGAGGCCAAGGTGGGTGGATCCCTGGAGCTCAGGAGTTTGAGACCAGTGTGAGACCCCATTTCTAAAAAAATAGAAAAAAAAAAGGCCCACATCACAAAATCTCAAAACTGCAGATGCTGGCATGGATGTGGAGAGAAGGGAACACTTTTACACTGCTGGTGGGACTGCAAACTAGTACAACCTTTCTGGAAGGAAGTATGGAGAAACCTCAAAGCACTCAAGCTAGACCTCCCATTTGATCCTGCAATCCCATTACTGGGCATCTACCCAGAAGGAAAGAAATCCTTTTATCATAAGGACACTTGTACTAGACTGTTTATTGCAGCTCAATTTACAATCGCCAAAATGTGGAAACAGCCTAAATGCCCACCAACCCAGGAATGGATTAACAAGCTGTGGTATATGTATACCATGGAATACTATTCAGCCATTAAAAAAAATGGAGACTTTACATCCTTCGTATTAACCTGGATGGACGTGGAAGACATTATTCTTAGTAAAGCATCACAAGAATGGAGAAGCATGAATCCTATGTACTCAATTTTGATATGAGGACAATTAATGACAATTATGGTTATGGGTGGGGAAACAGAAAGAGGGAAGGAGGTGGGTGGGGCCTTGGTGTGTGTCACACTTTATGGGGGCAAGACATGATTGCAAGAGGGACTTTACCTAACAATTGCAATCAGTGTAACCTGGCTTATTGTACCCTCAGTGAATCCCCAACAATAAAAAAAAAAAAAGAAAAAAAAAATAGAAAAAAAAAAAAAATTAGCCAGGTGTTTTGGCAGGCTATCGTCCCAGCTACTTGGGAGGCAACTTGGCAGAGGTTGCTGTGAGTTGTGACACCACAGCACTCTGCCCAGGGCAACAGAGTGAGACTCTGTCTCAAACAAAAAGGAAAAAAAAAAAGAAATGAATAAATATTTTTGGTAAATGGGAAACCACTAACTTGCCAACACATCAGGAGCCATGAAGGCAGTTTCTTCTCAGAAATGTCAATGATTACATGCCCATTGAAAAAGCAGGTGGCTGGCTCCAGAGAGTGACATTTCCCACCACACTACTCTTACTGTTGTGACACTGCCTGCCAACAGTGGGAGTGGGCTGTGGAGCAGGACATCTGGCACACTTGGGCCTCCCAGGCAGGTGGGCATGCATGGGTGCAGGTGCTGGGGACACATAAGGAAAATGCTTTAGCAAAAGGGAGCCTATCACTTAATAGTTTCTTACTCCCAGTGCTAGGGAATAGCCGTGGCTCCTGACCTGCTCCTTGAGCAGAGACAGCAGACCTGGGTGTGTGGGAGGTAGCCCCTGTAGGCACCTCATGAGCTGCCCTCCCAGACCCATCAGGCCCAGAGCAAAAGGTCAGCCCCACCTTGACGAGGTCATCGATGTTGATCTTGCCATCCTTGTTTTCATCTAGTGCTGAGGCCAGGCTGAGCAGTTTGTTTTCCGGAATGTGCTTGATCTGCTTCATGGCACTGATGAGCTCAGTGACGCTAATGACGTTCTCCCTGGGAGCACAGCCTGCATGTGGCTGCCAGCCAGGTGTCCTGTCCCACGGGCCTCCCCACACACCTGTGGCTGCAACTGGTTAGCCCTGAACCCAGGCAGCCCACAGTGTACCCACCACTACGGAGCCCCATGCATGGCCAAGAGGTCCTACGCCTCTTCCTTTGGGATGGACAGCCTATTTGGCCATCCACGCAGGAAACCACTGGGCCCAGGATCTTCCATGTGTGTGCCAGTCAGCCACTGCCCAGGGCACAGCAGGGCGAGGGCCCCGTGAACATCCTGGCCATGGCTACTGAGCTGTGGTCCACAGGGCTGTGGCCCGTGGGGATGCTCACCTTGGTCAAGGGGGCAACCTCTGACCTGTGTGGGGAGGTGACTCCCCTGGCAGGAGGGTCAACAGGTTAAAGAGAGGACATGCCCTCATTGGGGGTGGACAAGGGCCTCCAAGAGAGACCCACGGAATGAGCAGGCCTCTGTGGCCAGCCTACTGCCAGGCCATGGGCACCTGGTCTGGCTGAGTGGGGACACAGTATGGCCTGTGGGGTACAAGGCATCAGCTGTCACGATGGTGGCTATTTTACTTGCCCAGTGGGCACTCAATGGATAGCAGTTCCCAAGGCCACAGCAGGGCAGTGAGAAGGCCAACTGCATCATGGGTGGCAGTGAGCAGGGGGTTTAGGAAAGGGCAGAAGTAGAGGAGGAGGAGGGAGCCATAGGAGGGGTGGAGGGCAGGCAGGCAGCACAGGCCTTGGTGGATGGAGATGGGGAAGAGACTGGCAGGAATACCTGCCCAGAGATGTAGGTCACAGGTGGAGGGACAGCATTGCTCAGAGGCCAAAGTGTGCCCTTTCGCCACTTAAATCCCAGCCAAGCGCCTACAGACCTGCCCCCACTGGGCCCTGCTCACCCCGTGGTCGTCCCCTCAGTGGGGCCCAGCCGGCCAGCCTGCTGATCCGCCTCTAGCTGCGTGATGAGGCCGTCGATCTGCCCGATCATCTGCTGTACCCTCTTTGTCAGCCTCTTGCTGGCTTTAGACTCTTCCACATATTTCTCTTCACCAGTCTTTGAAAGTTCCTTTTTGATCTCTTGTAAGTCCTAATGAAATTTTTTTTAGTTGTAAAGTTTGTCTTTAGAAAAGGTGGGGAGGAAAGGGGTAGAGAGGTGATCACTGTATGCTCCTGGCAGGCACAGGCTGGTCCAGCACACCTCCTGAGGAGCCCACGAGGACAACGTGCCCTCTACCTGACAAAAGCAAACAGTGTGACCTCACCATCTGCACCCTCACATCAATCCAGAATTTAAAGGGGGGGGGGACTTTACAATTAAGTGTATCTTATAAAAGTATTTAAGCCAATTAAGTCCCACCACAGAAAGTTACAAATTTTTTTCTACCTATCATTATGAATTTCTTATTTTTGTACTTTCAAACATTGCTTTTGTAGCAAATGAAACAGAATCTATTCTGAAACTCAATTTCTTCATATTTATTAAATAATAAATGAATTAAAGATTTGGGAATTTAGTATCTTTAAATTCCAAGTTGGTTCCCCTGTAAGCAGATATCACAGGGCAGAGTGGGTGGAGGAGAGTGGAGGGAATAGGCTGAGATGGTGACACACGCCTTGTTTCTAGTGGGGACCACGAAGCAAGAGAACTGCCATGAGGAAGTTCAGAAAAGGGCAATTATTTTTACTTATCTTAAAATCAGTTACCTTTTCCAATAGTTATGAAAATAGCGTTTTTTCATTTGTTTTTTGAGACAGAGTCTCATTATGTCGCCCTTGGTAGAGTGCCATGGCGTCACAGCTCATAGCAACCTCATACCCTTGGGCTTAAGAGATTCTCTTGCCTCTGAGCTACGGGCACCACCCGATATAGTTCTTTTTAAATCAGATTAGTAATATTTACTTTAATAAAAAAAAAGAACTGGCTGGTTGCAGTGGCTCACATCCATAATCTTAGCACTCTGGGAGGACGAGGCGGGTGGACTGCCTGAGCTCAACAGTTTATGAGACCAGCCTAAGCAAGAGCGAGACCCCTTCTCTAAAAATAGCTGGGCATTGTGGCGGGTGCCTGTAGTCCCAGCTACTTTGGAGGCTGAGGCAAGAGAATCACTTTGAGCCTCAGAGTTTGAGGTTGCTGTGAGCTATGACACCATGGCATTCTACCAAGGGCGACAAAATCAGACTCTGTCTTAAAAAAAAAAAAGAACCATCCCATCAGGAAAGAAAGAAGTCAATTTTGGGGAATCATAGTAAAACTTCACTTATAAGTGAGCAAATTATTCATCCGACACCTTCATGGGTTTAGAAACTACAAGCGCTCACCTGCTACCTGCAAGGTGCAGGGCCACACTCTAGAAGGTGGCTCAGTGAGAACAGCTATGGAGAAGCTACTGCATAATTTTTTTTTTGTAGAGACAGAGTTTCACTTTATCGCCCTCAGTAGAATGCCGTGGCATCACATGGCTCACAGCAACGTCCAACTCCTTGCCTCAGCCTCCCAAGTAGCTAGAACTACAGGTGCCCGGCTATTTTTTTGTTGCAGTTTGGCTGGGGCTGGATTTGAACCCGCCACCCTTGGTATATGGGGCCAGTGCCCTACCCACTGAGCCACAGGCGTTGCCTGCTACTGCATAAATTTACTTATAACTGGCTTTTCTTTCAAATACCTTTTGGCCAGCTCAATGAGTATCTAATGGAAGTATTATTTAATACTTCAGGGGCTGGTAAAGGTGTTTAGGAGCAAGTCTCCACCCGGAATGTCAGTCCCTGAGATGCCCACTCTGCAGAGCCAGGGCAGGGAGCCAGTTCTGGAGAAGATGTGAGCGGCACAGAGGTGCCTGGGCAGCTCCGCCCACCTCGCTGTAGTCCTGGACATCCCCCTTCAGCAGCTCGAGCTCCTCTTTCTCCTTGGTGAGTGACTTTTTCTGATCCTTCAGCTTTGAGCAGGCATCACTGAGGATGTCAATCTCTTCTTTCGTTATCTCCTCTTCCTGGGAAGAAAGCACAACACCAGGCAGAGCCTCAACAGAAGGAGGTCGCTGGTTTTTCTGTTCATTAGACCGGGCCATGCTGACCATACCCACCACTGTCTGTACTCTTCCTGGTACCCTTTTTCCACTGGACTGCACTTGTCAGCATGCTACCTGGCAGATTCTGACACATATGTATACCTGTAAAAACACTCCTCGGCCAGGAGCAGGAACCATGGTCCTCCAAAGGCTCCCCGCTCCAGCTTCTGGCTGTAGCCGCAGGCACTGCCAGAACTGAGCACCTGCTCTGTTGTCCCACTCTCACTCTGAGATTCGTCCAAGTGGTCTGTGTCCTGAGTCGCGAGTCGCTACGCAAAGCATGTTTACCCATTTACCTATCAATAGACATCACCTCACTTCGTTTCTCTGGCCATTACAAAGCTGTCATGAGTGTTAGTGTATAACTTTTGTGGGGAAATGCCCAGGATTGGGATGGCTGGTCACAAGCTTGACTCTGTAGGAGACCATCAAAGTGCTTTCCACAGGCCCCCCAGCTCCTCTATGGCCTCACCAGCCCAGCACGTGGGGGCAACGGTCCAATTTTCTGATTTTTGTCACATCTGCAATCATGTGGTAGTATCTCATTGTGCTCTTAATTTCCATTTCCCTGATGACCGATAATATGGACTGCCTCTTCCGGTCCTTACTTGCTAACTGTATACCTACTCTGGTCCAGCGTCTAGCTTTGTTGTCCATTTAAAAAATCAAACTATTGTCTATTTATTAAGTTGTGAGAATTCTGTATATGCTTTAGAAACAAGTCCTTTGTCAGGCACACATTCTGCAAACATTGCCTCCCTCCCTGTCCATGACTTGTCTATTCATTTTTTTTTGTTCTAATTTTTTTTTTTTTTAATTGTTGGGGATTCATTGAGGGTACAATAAGCCAGGTTACACTGATTGCAATTGTTAGGTAAAGTCCCTCTTGCAATCATGTCTTGCCCCCATAAAGTGTGACACACACCAAGGCCCCAACCCCCTCCCTTTGTCCCTCTTTCTGCTTTTCCTCCCCCCAATTCATTTTTAAATACGTGGTTTTTGAAGCAAAATTTTTATGTTAATAAAAACTAATACATTAATTTTTTTTTGCTTTTATGGGTCATCTTTTTGTGTTGAATTTAAGAAACTTATAATAAACCCAAGGTCACTAAATGTCAAATTTTTATGAAGAGTTTTTATAGTTTTAGCTCTTACATTTAAGTCTATGATCCTTTCTGAGTTAATTTTTAAATACTGTGTGCATTATGTAAGGGTCAAGGTTCATCTTTTTACACATGACTCTCCAGTTGTTCTAGCACAAGCTGGTGAAAAGACTTTTTCCTTGCTAACCTGTCTCAGCACCTTTGGAGAAAATCAACCAACCTTATGGGTTAGTCCTTACCTGTCTTTGCTGATTTTATACTGTCTTGATGACTGTATCTTTATAAAGCTTACAATCAGGTAATTCCCCTAACATTTGCTATTTTATAAGCATTGTCTTAATAATTCTAGGTCCTTTGAATTTGTACACAAATTTTATAACAAGTTTGTTAATTTCTTTTTTTTCTTTGAGATAGAGTCTCAAGCTATTGCCCTGGGTGGAGTGCTGTGGCATCACAGCTCACAGAAACCTCAAACTCTTGGGTTTAAGTGATTCTCTTGCCTCAGTCTCCAAAGTAGTTGGGACTATAGGCGCCTACCACAATGCCCAGCTATTTTTTTTTGTTGCAGTTGGCCATTATTGTTCTCTAGCTGGCCCAGGCCAGGTTTGAACCCACCACCCATGGTGTATGTGGCGGGCACCCTAACCACTGAGCTACGGGCATTGCCCCTTTTTTTTTTGAGAGAGAGCATTTCACTTTGTTACCCTCGGTAGAATGCCGTAGCGTCATAGCTCATAGCAACCTCAAACTCTTGGGCTCAAGCGATTCTCTTGCCTCAGCCTCCCAAGTAGCTAGGACTACAGACGCCCACCACAATGTCCAGCTATTTTCAGAGGTGGCATCTTGCTCTTGCTCAGTCTGGTCTCGAACCTGTGAGCTCAGGCAATCCACCTGCGTTGTCCTCCTAGAGTGCTGGGATTATAGGTGTGAGCCACCGCACCCAGCCCAAATTTGTGAATTTCAACAACAGCAAAAAGAAATCTGCTTAGATTATGAAGGTCGTAGAGAATCTATATAATTTGTTTAAGGAAAATTTACATTTTACAACACTAAGTCTGTGCATCCTTGAGTTCAGTAAATCTCTCTACTTGTTCAGCTTTTTAATTTACCTCAGTAACATTTTTTATTTTTGTGGTTTTTTTTTTTGGCCAGGGCTGGGTTTGAAGCCGCCACCTCCAGCATATGGGACCAGCACCCTACTCCTTGAGCCACAGGCGCCGCCCTACCTCAGTAACATTTTAAAGTATTCAGTGTATAGTCTTGCATCTTTTTTCAAATTTATTCCTAAGTAATTCATTTTGGGGGGAATGCTATAAAAATACACACTTTTTAAACTTTCAATCTCTATATAGAGAAGTACAATTTATTTTCACATAATCACATCATTTGTGGATAAAGACACTTTTCCTTTCTGATCTACATGGTTACTTTATTTTCCTACCTAACCGCCCTGGCTGGGAGTGCCCAGCACAAGGCTGAATGCAGTAGTCGGGGCGGAGTCCTCGTCAAGGTCCCCCATTAAAGACTCCACACTGGCTGCAAGTGCTTCTATATGTGCTTCGAGTGGGGTCAAGAAAAGTCCCTTCAATTGGATCATTGGACATCTGTTCATCAGGAGCAGATGCTGGATTTTGTCACATGCTCTTTCTGCAGCTGTCAGGATGATCACACATGGCTTTCTTCCTTTGTTAACATGGTACTTACACTGATTTTTAAAAGTTTAAGCTAATTTGTATGTCCTTGACCATGATCTTTTTATAGAA
The DNA here is from genome assembly GCF_027406575.1 of Nycticebus coucang. Lineage (NCBI taxonomy): Eukaryota > Metazoa > Chordata > Mammalia > Primates > Lorisidae > Nycticebus > Nycticebus coucang. The sequence goes on along the minus strand of NC_069802.1, from coordinate 37,926,384 downwards.
CAGCTGCATTTGAATTGCTAAAAACTTTTGTTAAAAATTTTTACATCTGGCTGGGCAAGGTGGCTCATATCTGTCATCCTGGTACTCTTGGAGGCTGAGATGGGAGGACTGCTTGAACTCATGAGTTTGAGACCAGCCTGAGCAAGAGCAAGACCCCATCTATGCTTAAAATAGAAAAACTTGCCAGGTGTAGTAATGGGCGTCTGTAGTCTCGGTTACTTGGGAGGCTAAGGCAGGAGGATGGCTTGAGCCCAACCAAGAATTTAAAGTTGCTGTGAGCTATGATGCCATGGCCCTCTACCTAGGGTGACAGGAGTGAGACTAGGTCTCAAAAAAAAAACAAAAAAAAAAGAATTTGTTTACAATTTGTTTACATCTGGCAGAACAAGATGGCCAAATAGAACCCTTCAGCAACCATTCCCTAGCAGGGCTGCTGAAACTATCCACGTAAGAAAGCACCTTCATAAGAACCGAAAAATCAAGTGAGCAGCCCCAGCACCTGCTAACATGATACCAAGATAATGTTCCTGCTCTGGAGAGGGTGGGAAAGACAGTCTCTAATTGTCTACACCCCTCCCCAGCGCTCCCCATGACCCCATGCAGACATGGCATCTGTGTGCCTTAGGAGGGAGAGTGAAGAGACTTTGTGTGAAGCTCAGTGCTGCCTGTCATGGTGGAGCACATGCAGACCAGCATGTGCCAGCTCCCACAGTGAGGATGCTCAGCTCCAGTGGGAGGAAGATGGGTGTGGCTTCGCCACTGGATGCCTAAGGCTAGGAATATATACGTGTAGCAGCCAGGCCACGAGGACACGGTCCCTGAGCAGCCCCTGGTGCTGCACTGGTCTTGGAGCCATGGACTCCAGGTGCAAAATGACATACTGTGGTAGCCAAGGGAGTGCCTGTGCCACCCCTGCCTCAACTCCAGGCAGTGAAACTCAGGGAGGGACTCCTCCCACCTGGGGGATAGAGAGGGAAAGTACAGAGGATCTGGACGCGTGCCTTGGCTGCAGCTCAGCCATAGTAAAATATATCACCTGCAGATTCCTTAAGCCCCTGATTCCAGATCTTTGCTTCTGGATGTTTCTAGACCCACCCTAGGCCAGGAGGGATTCCTCTCCTTTGAAGGGAAGTGCCCAGGCAGGCCCTGTGGGATTCACCCCTGCTGACTGTAGAGGTCCTGGGCCTTGCAGAGGTAGCAGCAGCAGCTGGGCAGCAGTGGCCATCCCAGTACCATGGTGGTTGCAAGGCTTTAGGGCCACCCTGAGCAGTGCCAGCTGTGGTGGCTGTGGCCGTGGGAGAGCCCACATAACGCCCTCCCTCCCAACTCCAGGCCACCCTGCACACAGAGAGAGGGACTTTGCCAAGTCACCGAGGTTGGTCTCCAGGTATCTCTGATGACCCCGCTCCTGGGTTTAGGGCGCCCTCTAGTGCTGAAATGGTGCAGTAACCGTAAGCTCGGGCCACAACACTCGCGCCCTCTAGTCTCTAAAGAGACCAGAATAAGCACTTACCTCTTCAATGCCCAGACACCCACAAATGTCTGCAAGCCTCAAGAACATCTAGGAAAACACAAACTCACCAAATACTAAGACACCATTGACTGACCTTGGAATGACGGGGCTGTGGGGCCCCCTTCCCCAAGTCACCCTGGGAACCCAGAGTAGCCAGGCTCCAGGGACTGCTGCCTGGTAAATTCCTCCTCTTGCTAGGACACCACTTGTCTGCTTCCATGCTTCCTAGACCACGTGTCCCCAAGGGCCTCAGGGCTTGGTGAGGACCTGCTTGCCTCAAGCCATTGGTCTCTACCAGGTGAAGTGACACTCTGGAACTCCACCTCCTACCTGCTCACTCCAAGCCTCCCAGCATCCAAAAAGAGCCCAGGAGGTACTGGCGACCTCGCTGGTCCTCCAGGGCCCTGCAATTGGCCTCTTCCACCACTGCTCCTGAGGTGGTCACCATTCACCCCACGCCTCCCCACTCAGCACCTTCCTCCACTTGAATCTAGGGCACCATGTGCTCCACCTCACAAGTGGCCTCCCCTAACTCTGGGATGCTGCCTCACTTCCTGCAGTATCCCCAAGCTGAGACCTCAGACAGAAACACCTCCCACCTAGGTTTCTCCTGTGGCAGCTGCCAAGCTGTCTCTGTCTGGTAGACTCTCTGCCCAATGTAACTCTAGGACCTGCTCCTTGGTGCCAAGGTCTCTGCCAGCTGCAGACAGAAGGTGCCCCATGCAGACAGCACAGGAGCCTGGAGGCCAACAAGGTCCCAGGATATGCTGTGACTTGTAGGCTGGTGTGGGTCTGGAAGGTGCCCCAAGCTGGGTCACCCAGCAAGTAGACCCTCTAAGGAGGAAGCTCTGTCTTCAAGGACTACATGAGCTTCCCCCTAGCCCCACACTGCCTGGCAGCTGATGGGGCCCTAGAGCAGCTTTCAGGTATTGGCACCTACCACAGGGAGCATGGTGGCCAGAGCACCAGCCTCACTGCAGCAGCCTTACCTGCCAGGTGCCTGGGCCAGGGCTCAGAACTAAGACAGACTTGCTCTCCTCTCCCACCAGGCCCCTCAGTATCTCCAGCCTCGTGCTCATGCCCTTGCCCCCATTTCCTCTCAGCCTGTCCCCATCCCTGCCCCATGACCGTCCACTAAGCAGACCACACTCGCCTCAGCACCCTTGTCCTAAGGAGCTGTTACAGGTGCTATTACCTTCAAGCCCTCTAGCACTGGGGCAGTGTCCTCCAGGGTCTCTGACTGCAGGGTCACATCAGGCACTTCTGGCTGTGGCTCAGCCACTGGCTGTGGCTCAGCCACTGGCCTCCCAGGGGCAGCTTCCAGCTCAGCGTCCTTCTGAAATGCAAGGTCCCACCAGCTCAACACCACACTGGCCTTCCTGATGCTCCACACAAGCACAGGTGTGAATGACAGAGGCCACACTTGGAAGAGGCTGCTGGGCCACACTGGGCGGTACACCTGCCACAGACTCTTCCTGGAGGCTCTCTGTGCAGCTGCCCCAGAACTGGTCAGATCCTGAGGCCCCAACAGAGCAGGCCTGAACATACGGTCTTGGCTCTGGCCTTTCCCTATGACTCCACCAAGCGCCTCCACCTCGTGTCACCTACAGAGCAGGAGGCTGAGTCTGTGGGTGGTGTGCGTGTGGGTGTCCCAGGAGGACCCAGGGACTGAGCTGTAGCATGGCCCAGATCCTGGGGGCACCTGAGGCTCCTCAGCCAGTACTCCTTCAGGCAATGCCCCAGGCCAGGTGGGCACTACCTGAGCACCAGGCTGGGCCCTCTGCAATGACTGACACCCAGACCAAGGAGAGATGGACAAGCTATACCTCACAGGTACCACTGTGGCTCTCCCTTGGAGAAGCCCCACACCCAGCCATCCTGCCTCCACTGTGTCTCCCTGGCCATTCCAGGAAGGAATGTGGGGCCAAGTACAGGGGCAGGAGGGAGTTTCTAGGAGGCTGCACCTGTACACCCTGTTCCTCACAGAGTAGGGCCAGCCCAGAGCCGGCTGCTTACCACTGCCTGTGAGAGCTTCTGTAGCTCCTTCTCCCGGTGCTCCTGCTGGATAGCCGCCTCCTCCTGCAGGGTTGCCTCCAGCTTTGCCTTGTTGTCCACCTGCTCACCCTCCAGCTCAGCTGCTTTTACCTGGGCTTCCTTTGCCTTTGGAGAGGAGGGCACACCCATGAGTGAGCCCCAACAACCACCAGAGGGCCCTGCTACCCCATCTTCTGTGCCCACCCTCCCACCCCACCCTGTTATCTCTTGAGTGCTGTCACCATGAGGGCATCACACAAAAGAGACAGCAAGTACTGCTGGGATGCTGTCCATGACTATCAGGAAATGTTGAAAGGCATGGAGGGTCACCTCCTATGCCCAAAAAATGATCCCTCGATGCTCTGAGAAAAAACAGACATAGACACTACTGGTAAAAACAGGTGGTGCTGGGTGGCACCTGTGGCTCAAAGGAGTAGGGCACCGGCCCCATATGCCAGAGGTAGCAGGTTCAAACCCAGCCCCGGCCAAAAAAAAAAAAAAAAGCAGGTGGTGCTGTGTCACAGTGTCACAGATGCCCTGTGCAGGGCCAGCCCATGGTGGGGTCAAGATGGCTCAGGGTGCTCCAAATGGCTGTGCCACGCTGGGGGCAGGACAGGTAGGTGAGGGGTACTGGGCAGACCTGGGGGCTCTTGGGTGGGGCTCCCATAGCAGAGTATGTCAATGTTCCAGGGGCCCCCTTCTGTGCCCCAGCAGAGGGGGGCCACTTACAAATTGACCAGGTCAAGGGGCCTCCTGACACACATACCACTATTTCTGGAAGGGTCTGCAGCGTGGATTTGAGCTGGTCGGCAGGCGAGAGGGTGTCCGGGAGGTACATGGCTCGAGACAGTATGAGCAGCGACGTGGGGATCTCCTGGTGCAAGTGCAGGTCCAGCCACTGGAACCCAAGACCCCACTCTCACCACATGCACCACTCTCACCCCACCTGCCACTCCCGCAAGGTGGCCCAAGGCCCTAAACCCTGGAATGTTCTTCCACTGTTCCAGTGTGGTTGGGGAGTGCAGAGGAGTGGTGCAATGGCCAAAGCAGGACCTGCACCAACCAGTCCACTAACCCACAGGAAGGAGCTCTCTAGGGAAGACAAATCACGAGCTTTACTGGCCTGCTTATGGCTCTACCGCAGTGCCTCAGACAAGGACCACCTTGGCAAAGATGCCTGTGGTGCCCAGTGGGTTTACAGCTGCCACCAGGGGCCTTACAAGTGCCACCAGGCTCTCCCCTTAAAAAGAGCCCAAATGCACCACTGAGTTTACTTAGACTCAAGTGCAGCAGGCCAGTGTCAGGCTGCTTTAGTGACACCAAGACAACCTTCAAATCGACAACAGAATACCATGACAGTGTTTAGACACAAGATGAACACAGGTAAAGAGATGAGGAAAACACCCTAAGAACGGGAGAAATATTAGGCAGAGGCAGTCAGGGAAGGAGAATATGTGGGCACTTCACACCCAAACTGTCACCTGCCACAGTCTCCCGGGTAGGGATGGCGCCCACATGCCTGCCTGCTCATAGACATCTCTGTGTGCTACCCGCTGCTGTGCTTCAGAAGGCTTTGAATGGAACTAAGGATGGTCCACACACCCAAGCCAGGCAAATCACAGAGAGGGTTCTGTATCAAAGACGCAGCCCGCAGAAGACTAAGGGGTGAGGCTGTATCACATTATAGACACCGTCTGTGTCACAGAGGGAAGCAATGTTCACACATCTCATCTGCACTTGAAGGTGTGTGAAGAACTGTACCAGGAGGTGACTGCCAAGAGGGGCAGTGGCAGGGCAGCTGGGAGAGAAACAGACTCAAGCCATGCTCCCTTTAAGCCTCCTAACATAAAGAATGAATGCCACCAACCCAATGCATACTGTGCTCCATCTGACCATACCAGGTGTCACGCAGATGTGGTCCTGAAAGGCAAGTGCACTAACACCTAGGCAGGTGGGAGAATGGCCAGCTCTAGAGGGCAGACTGGGTCACGTTTTTCAACCTTCCCTAGTCTCACTTAAGAAAGATAGTTAAGACTAGGCACAGTGGCTCAAGCCTGTAATCCCAGTACTCTGGGAGGCTGAGGCAGGAGGATCTCTTAAGCTTAGGAGTTTGAGACCATCCTGAGCAAAAGCAAAACCCTGTCTCTACTAAAAATAGAAAATCTGAGGCTGTCCATCCCTTCCTCAGCAATCAGATGGAAAAGGACATCATGGTGGGCACCTGTAGTCTCAGCTACTGGGGAGGCTGAGGCAAGAGGATTGCTTGAGCCCAGGAGTTCGAAGTTGCTGTGAGCTAGGTTGATGCCACAGCACTCTAGCCAGGGTGAAAGAGAGTAACCTTGTCTCAAAAGAAAAAGTCAAAATGTGTACGTGCTCCAGAAATTTTAAAGGAAGTGAACCTCAGGCTTCATGTAACTACAGATAACCAAGAGAAGAGTTAATTACTAAGGTCTTTAAAATAAACCAAAATCAGATAAGAAAAACCAAAGCAATACTCGAAAGGCTACCAAAATCAAGAACACAGGGATGCATATGCATGCGTGTGTGTGAGAGTGTGAGTGTGTGTTTCTATGTGGTAGGACTTGAAGGTTAATAACAGCCCCCAGCCTCCAGGATCCCCAGGTGAGTCACAGCCTGGCCTCACCAGGTCGCCCACCCAGAGTTTGAGAAAAAAGCCTTCAGTGAGTCTCCAGTGGCTTTCCAATCTTGAAGTTTCCCACAGCAAGCCTGCACATGTCTGGAGGGAAGGGAAAGCCCCAGATGTAACTGTCCCCACACCTCAGACTCGCACCTGCTTCAGCTGGTCCCGCAGACGGTCTTCTGTGACACCAAGGGCCCGCATGCCCCGTGCCCGACATGCCGCTTGCAATTCCTTGACATTGAGGCTGTCCACCCCTTCCTCAGCAATCAGCTAGAAAAGGAAGGCAAGTAATTATCAATTTGAAAAGTCTTCAGTGGCTCATGGTATCTATGTAACACACGTGGCAATAATGCCCAAAAGGCTGTGTGTGCCAAGAAAAAAGATAAACCACCACCAAAGCCCAGTTCTAAGTTTGAAGTGACTGGAACCTCCTGATGGAGGGCCAGGATCTTGGAAGTTGCAAGATAGCCGGATTAATGCCAAGATTCAAAGAAGACACCTCTCCCCATCCCTGCTCAGGGATGTGGACCTTTTCCTTGATGTGCTCAGAGGATGGGCCTACACCTGCTGTTTCCCTGATAAACACAGTCCACCATCTGCCAAAGTACACTCAGGTTCCAGGATAGAAAAGGAAGGAAGAAGGGAGGGAGAGAGAGAAGGGGAGAAGGTTTCAAATATGCTGAAGATGTATCTTGGCCTCATAGAGGCCAAAGAGGTTCCCTTTCCTCTCCTTTGGCCTGAGGCCCTAGTAACTTGAATCTGGAAAAGCAAACAGGAAGGCCAGAGACAGGGGGCAGAGGCCACACAGGCAGCAACAGGTGAGAAGAGAGAAGAAACAGAGAAGTTAACAATAGCCCCTGCCAGACAAGAACATTACAGAAATGGAATCACCCAGCACGAAACCAGCACCTAACCTCAGGGCTCCCTGAAGACCCCTCATTCGCTGTCTATGTCCAAGGTCAGGTCCTAGTAACTGCTAAGAGTAGCAAAGGGCCTCTGAGTTGTTTTCAGCTTGTTCCTTCTGAGCAAAGCTGCTCCGTGTCTCTGTCTCCCTGTCCTCCTGTACAGTGGGAACTCCTCTCTGCTTTCTCTACGGCACACCCAAGTCTGCCTCTGGGGACCCTGCTACATAGACGTGACTCATCATCACCCACAGGTGCTGTCACTTCACCAGTCAGGACAGTGTAGATAGCTCCCCTGCCCACTTGTGACAGTGTCTCACACATCCCCTCCACCTGCACCAGACAAGGCCACTTCGTGTCACCATTCTGCCTCCACTACCCAGGCATGGAGAAGAGTGTAACAAGTCATCCCACAATGTAGCTTGACATGTTTATTCTTCCTGACGCCCCAAGGTTCCTTTCTGGTCAAAGAACTTCCTTCGCCATCTTGCAGGGCAGGTCTGCTGGTGACGGCCTGTTGTTTCCTTTCATCTGAGAATGTCTCTGTTGCCCCCCATTCTGTGTTTGTTGGTTGTAGATTCTTGGCTGGCAGTTCTTTCCTTTCAGTACTTGAAAAATATTGTTCTCCCTGCTTTGGCCTCCACAGTTCCCGCTGAGAAGCCCACTGTCACTTCAATCATTTTCCTCCACAGGTAAAGGTGCTGTTCCCTCTCACTGCTTTCAAGCTACCTGTCTCTACTGTCCCTAGTCTGACTCTGATGTGTCTTGGTGTACATTGCTTTGGGTTTGGGCTGTTTGGGACTCACTTGGCTTCTTAAATATGCAGATTTATGCCTTTTCTTTCTTTTTTTTTTTTTTTGTAGAGTCAGAGTCTCACTTTATGGCCCTCTGTAGAGTGCCGTGGCTTCACACAGCTCACAGCAACCTCCAACTCCTGGGCTTAAGTGATTCTCTTGCCTCAGCCTCCCGAGCAGCTGGGACTATAGGCGCCCACCACAACGCCCGGCTATTTTTTGGTTGCAGTTTGGCCGGGGCTGGGTTTGAATCCGCCACCCTCGGTATATGGGGCTGGCGCCTTACCGACTGAGCCACAGGCGCCGCCTGATTTATGCCTTTTCTAAACCCGGGAACTTTTCAGCTATTATTTCAAGTGCTGTTCCAGCCATGCCCTCTTCCTTTCTCTTTCTGGAACTCTCAGATGTTAGGCACTTGCTACAGAGAAGCTGGATCGGCGCCTGTAGCTCAGTGCCAGCCACATACACTAGGGCTTGCGGGTTCGAACCTGGTCTGGGCCAGCTAAACAACAAAGACAACTGTCACAAAAAAATAGCTGGGGATTGTGGCAGGCGCCTGGACTCCCAGCTACTTCAGAGGCTAAGGTAAGAGAATTGCTTACGCCCAAGAGTTTGAGGTTGCTGTGAGTGTGATGCCTTAGCACTCTACTGAGGGCAACATAGTAAGACTCTGTCTCAAAAAAAAATAGAACAGCTGTGGATTTCGTGTTCTCCCTGTTTTCTGTGTTCAGAGGGGCAGTTTCCATCATTTTACCTCAAAGTTCACGGGTCTGTCTTTAGTCTTCTGCATTCTGCTATCAAGCCTACCTGCAGAGGTTTTATTTTAGTTATTACATTTTTCAGTTCAAAGTTTTCACTTTTCCAGTTAGGTTTCCATTTGGTTTTTTAATCTTTTTTTCTTTGCTGAGACTTTCTATGTCCCATGTGTTTCAACCTTATAATAGCTCCTGAGGCACTATTATGAAGGCTGCTCCAAACCCCTTGTCTGTTTTTTTTCTTTTTTCTTTGTGAGAAGGTTTTGCTCTGTCATATAGGATAGAGTGCTGTGGTGTCACTGTAGCTCATTGCAGCCTCCAAGCCTCAAGCGATCTGCCGCAGCCTCCCAAGTAGCTGGACTACAAGGATCTGCCACATTGCCTGGTTAATTTTTCTGTTTTTAGTAGAGATGGGATCTTGTCCTTGCTCAGGCTGTCTTGAACTCCTGAGCTCAAGGGATCTTCCTACCCTGGCCTCCCAGATGTTAGAATTATAAGTATGAGACACCGAGCCCGGCTGGGTGTTTCTAATACCTGCCATGCTGGTGTTGGCAACTAGTGGTCACTTTTTTTTTTTTGTGGTTTTTGGCCGAGGCTGGGTTTGAACCCATCACCTCCAGCATATGGGACCGGCACCCCATCCCTTTGAGCCACAGGCGCCGCCCAGTGGTCACCTTTTTTTGCTTCACTTTGAGAGATCTTCCCAGTTCTTAGCATAGCAAATGATTTTGGATTTAAATTTGAATATTCTGGGTACTATGTTAGAAGAATCTGGACCTTATTTCAATCTTCTGTCTTGGCTGGCTTCCTCTGATGCCACTCTAGCATGAAGCAGGGAGTATGCTCTAACTTCTATAGGTTTTGTAGATGACCACTTGGCATCTATTAATCACAGAGCCAAGCTAAAGCCTGAAGTTGACTGCACTGCCCCCAAGGCTCAGCTTTCCCAGACCAATCACAATCCCTAGCAGCTGTCTTACTTCCTGCCCCATCAGCACACTGCCAGCTGGCTCCTGCACACGGAAGTGAAGGCAGAGCCCTCTTCCTCACAGGTGTTCAGCTTTAGGTAGCCACACGGCATACTGTGCCACGTTTCCAGAGAAGATGTAGCACGTTTCTATTGACAGCGTCATGTTGTTATTCAGTTTTGTTCCTAAACTCAATCACAGGCACATTTTGGGACAGGTGCAAGTGCTGCCTCGCTGGGCATCCAGGATCCCATCTGGCCTCCACTGACACCTCAGGGGAGAGGCACCTCTAGTAAGGGTTAGGGTCAGGGTGAACAAGTCCTCCATAGACACCTCCCTAGCTGGGTGGGTGGAAGGAAGTGCCTTGTCACTGCCATTCAGTGTCTTCCAGAGTTTCTACACCAAGGGTGCAACACTCATGTAATCATAAGAAAAGGTAAGACCCCAGAGAAGCAGCGCCAAGCCTGGGTGGCACCTGTGCTCACCTTATCATCAGCCTTTATGGACCGCAGCCGCATGGTGAGCTGGAAGCGCAGGAAGTTGTTGGTGCCAATGGACTGCAGCTCCAGGAGCTTGCACAGTGCCACCAGCTGCGGCCGCGTCAGGTTATCCAGAGTCAGCTCATCTTCAAACAACTTAGAAAAACGCATGATTTCCTCGTTGCTAGGTCTTTCCCCAGTCTCCCGAATCTGCAGAAATAATTGCAAGTGTTATACGCTGGGCCACAGGTGTTTTTTCCCAGCTCCTTCTCCAGCCTTAGGCCCTACATCTGATCCTGGACCACCGATCTCTCACCCACGCTCCTGCTGGCAGCTGCCCCACACCTTAAAGACACACTGCTGACTTCTGCCAGGACTGGGCACAGTCTGGGCTTGCCTGGGGCAATGCTGAGACTGCCACTGCAGCCAGACAGCACAGGCAGCATCTGAGCCAGCAGAGCCGAGGTTGCTTCTACTGCGGAAGGCCCTGGGACCTTTACCTACTACAGAATTGGCTTTGCTCCTCATGCCAGGAGCCCAGATGCTTGGTGGCAGGAAGAAGACACCTACGAGGGCTAAGTATTAGGGTAGTGGGCGGCCACCTTTGAGCCTCTTTCCTGCAAGGGCCCAACTTTCTTGCCCTTTAGGAAGAGGACTAAGCCGTACAGCTTGGACTACTTGGGGCCTTTTGGTGACCATCTGTATCTCCCCTACCCAGTGGAAAAGCCACCAGCTATGTTTGCCCAGAACTAGATTGGGATGGTCCCTGGCAGAGAGGGCAGATGAGAGGGGCCAGCCTAACTTGGCACCCACCCCCAGGGGCTCCCCAAAGTGCCTGTGTAGAACACTAACTCCAAGAAATAGTACAGGTGTGGCCTGACACCACCCATAGCACACTCCAACCTCAGTGGGCACGAGCACACCCTTCTCAGGAGCTGGCATCTCACAGTTGCCCAGGAAAGGCAGGACCCAGCCCCCATCCCCTCTAGCTTCGGCCTCACCAGCCCCCGGGGCTCCTGTTGCCTGCAGTCCCCATGGCCGAACCCAGCTCAATCTTTCTGTAAAGGGCCACAATGCTAATACTCTGGGCTGTGGCCATGGGAACCACTTGCCCCTGTGCTGCAGCACGAGGACGTGGCAGACAACACAGAGGAGGACTAGGGCTCCTGGCTTAAGCTCTGCCTGCACCACAGTCTCTGAATCCAGAAAGTGGTGCACATCCTGCAAACTCAGTGACTGTGGGACATCCATAGGGATGCTCCAGGGCACCCATTCTCCCACCATTCCCTACGTCACTGGGCACACGGCCACAGGAAGGCCCCAAGATCTGTCCCTCCCCTCCCCACCCCCACTTCTCCTGCACACATCAGCCATAGCAGCTCCATCTCCCTCAGGATCTGGAGAGGCCTGATCCTCTGCAGCCATCACCAGCCAAGCATCTTCATTAAAGTCCCTGAAGGAGCAGCCAGCACCTGCCTAGGTCCCACTCTCTGCCGAGCAGAGACAGAAGAAAAAGAGAAAAGGACTCCCAGACAAGGCATAGTGGCCCTGTGAGGAGCTAACCAGCCTGGGCCAACTGGCGAGGTCACAGGGGCTCAGGAGGACTCCCAGACAAGGCACAGTGGCGCTGTGAGGCGCTAACCAGCCTGGGCCAACTAGCGAGGTCACAGGGGCTCAGGAGCATCACGGCACCTTCTGGAAAAATACGGAGAAGTCTTTGGTGGCACTGCCCTTGGCCGCCTTGTTCTTCAAGGCCATCTCCTCAATGGTGTCCTGGAGGAACTTGGCCAGTTCTAGCTTGACCCGAAGCTCCTTCTTTAGCCTCTCCTCCTGCAAAAGCAAAGACAATGTGCTGCACTCCAGCCCCCAGGCCCTCAGACAGCACCAGCAGGAACAGCCCCTTGCCCAGCCCCATGCCCCGCAGCAGGTCACAGAAAGCTCACTCTCATCCAACCAAGTGCATTATGCTCTGACGCTCTATCTCATAGTTTAAAAAAATATGTTACCTTCTAGAGGAGAGGTTGGCAAAGTAGTTTTTCCATAAAGGGCCAGATATTAAAGCTTCCTGGCTCTGTGAGCCACAGACTAGACACACATGACAGGGCATGGCTATATCCAGCCAGCCCTGCACTAAAGGATCTTGCAGCCCACGAATGGATCTCACCTGTGGCATGTGAAGAGCGCTGGTCTAGAAAAACCAGACTTTAAGACATGTTTAAAGAGAAATAAGTCCAAAACCCACTAAATAATTACAGTACAACGTGACAGCAACATCAGCTCCCGAAACACCAGTCACAAACAAGGCAGCTATACCCATGAATTCTGGATCCATTCTGAAATGAGCCTGCTACCATATGCCCCTTACCTTGATGGACTGTGTCTCAAACGTGGATGGCAACATGTTGGGGAACAGCTTCACGGCCACCGGCAGCAGGAACTCCATGAAGGGCACCACCACGAACACAAGGAAGGGCACCAGGCGGAAGAGGTCGGCGCAGATCCGGAGAAACTGGAGAGAAGAGTCACTCTGTGAGTGTGAGACAGAGCAGACCCGAGATGGGGGCAATCATCCATGCACAACAACAGGCAGCGACTGAAAGGTATCTCCAAGGGCTCTAGTTCTAAACCCACTCAGCAGACATCTCCTAACACCCATTTCAAACCACATGCCCATGGCCTTCAGGGAAACAGGTGCAGAACTAAGAGTGTGGGCCCTGGGTGCTTTCAGCAATCCACTCCTGCAGGTACCTCAGCCATGTCCTAGGCTGGGAGGCCAGCAGGCCACAGCAGCAGGAGACCAGGGAAGAAGGCTGGGCCACACTACCCAGCCAGCACACTCTGCAGAGAGAAGAGCTAACCGTGCACTTCTCTTGTGTTTCCTTAGATGGCTAAATCTAAGACTGTGCCACAAAGCCATCATTAGAAAAAACCCAAGGGCTTCTATGACATACACAAACCAATGTCTGATGCCATTAAAGAAATGTGTGAGTTGGGTGGCACCTGTGGCTCAGTGGGTAGGGCGCCGGCCCCATATACTGAGGGTGGCAGGTTCAAACCCGGCCCTGGGCCAAACTGCAGGGGTGGGGGTGCGGGGGGAGAAATGTGTGACTCAAAATAATCAAAAATCACCGAGAACCCTAAATCATCACTGCTGGGCTCCTGAGAAGCTCAACTTTCCCTTTAGCCCCACATCCCTGCTTCTCAAACTTTTGAACTCGAGCGATCCTCCTGAGTCAGCCTCCCTAAGACCTGGGACTACAGGCAGCCCCACAACGCCAGCTAGTTTTTCTATTTTTAGTAAAGATTCAGTTTCACTTTGCTCAGGTGGTCTTGAATTCCTGAGTTTAAGCAATCCTCCCACCTCAGCTTCCCAGAGTGCTGGGATTACAGGCATGAGCCACTGTGCCTGGCCTGACATGACACTCTTTGGAAGAGTTATATCATTTAGAAAGGCCCTTATTTGGGCTTGTCTGACGTCAAGGTGTCTACCTGCCCCTCAATGGTGTTCACCAAGATCACCTGGTCAAGGGTTCTGTGTTTCCACGTGGGACAAGTGAGCACTCTGTGGGAGCTGCCCCAGGAGCACGCCAATGTCCTTCCCAACAGCCCTTCTCTACAGACCCCGCCTTTGTCAAGCCAGTCTCCACTCTGACAGTTACAGATAATGACCATCCAACCCTCTGCACTACCATGGGAAGTGAGGGAGAGTACTGCCTTCTCACATGTTCCCTTTCCTATTTATTATCAAAATGGACTTAGAGATTCCTATACTGTTTTACTTACTTACAGTTTACTCCTGCCTTCAGTCTCAAGTGATACCCAATTTGTTGGCAACCTGTGTTTTTTGATATTCCTTGTTAAATTTTTTAGCAGTTCTTACATACTGCTAAACTGTGGTAACTTACATATCACAACATTTTAAGTATACAAATCACAATACTAATATGAAGCCAGTAGACAATCTAACACATGCCCACATAAGAGAAAAATTCACATCAGTTCAAGGGGAGAGGTGGGGGAATGAGAGAATGGGAGAGGTGAGAAGCGAGGAGGATAGGTGCGCTCCCACTGAATGGGCACAATGTTAGGGTACATGGTCTACCTCTTGGGGGTGGGACATAATTATAAGACGGACTCTAACAAAGAAAAACACTATAACTTAATTTTTTGTACCCTCAAATCAACATAAAACACTAAAAACATTTTTAAAAATGTAAAAAGGGAAAAAAGTATACAATTCAATACTTTTTGGTAAATCTACAGATTATGAAACCATCACCAAAATCTGGATTTACATTTTTGTCACACCAAAAAGTTCCATTGTGGCTCGGTGCCTGTGGCTCAAGGGGCTAAGGCACCAGCTACATATACCTGAGCTGGCGGGTTCGAATCCAGCCCAGGGCCGCTAAACAACAATGACGGCTGCAACCAAAAAATAGCCGGGCGTTGTGGTGGGTGCCTATAGTCCCAGCTACTTGGGAGGCTGAGGCAGGAGGATCGCTCGAGCCCAAGAGTTGGAGGTTGCTGTGAGCTGTGAAGCCACGGCACTCTACCCAGGGCAACAGCTTGAGGCTCTGTCTCAAAAAAGAAAAAAAAAAAAAATTCCATTGTGTCCATTTGTAATTAGTCTCCATTCCTACTCCCAGTGTTAGGTAAGCATGATTTTATCCTATTGCTAAAAATTTGGCTTCTCTGGACATTTTATATATACAGAACCATGATATACTCTTTCAAGTATGAAGTGTTTAGGGTGCAACATCCTCTTGATAAGCTGGACCCTTTATCACCAGATGTGGCCCTTTTTACCCAGGTAACACTCTGCTCTGAAATTTCCTTTGATCTTAACTATAGGCATATCAGCCTTCTTTTGACCAGCAATAGCACAATTTACCTTTCTTCATCCTTTTATTTTTATTTATTTATTTTTTTGAGATGGGGGTCCTGTTTTGTCACTTAGGCTGGAGTGTAATGGCATCATGATAGCTCATAGCAACCCTAAACTCTTGCCTCAGCCTCCTGAGTAGCTGGGACTACAGGTGCCCATCACAAAGCCTAGTTAGTTTTTTTATTTTTAGCAGAGACGGTGTCTGGCTCTTGCTCAGACTGGTCTCAAACTCCCACTTTGGCCTCATAGAGAGCTGGGATTACAGGAGTGAGCCATGGTACTCAGCCTTTAATCTATTTGTATCTTTGTATTTAAAATGTTTCCATTAGATTGCATTTAGTTGGCTCTTAC
This sequence comes from Nycticebus coucang, assembly GCF_027406575.1. NCBI lineage: Eukaryota > Metazoa > Chordata > Mammalia > Primates > Lorisidae > Nycticebus > Nycticebus coucang. Next base: position 37,911,062 of record NC_069802.1, on the reverse strand, counting down.
TTTTTCATCCAATCTTACAATCTCGCATCTTTCTTTTTTTTTGCAGTTTTTGGCCAGGGCTGGGTTTGAACCCGCCACCTCTGGTACATGGGGCCGGTGCCCTACCAATCTGACAATCTCAACAATTTATTGATTAAAAAAGAAAAACCACTTGATCATTTAAGTAGATGCAGAAAAAGCATTTGATAAAAAAATCCAAAATCTGTTCCTGATACAAACTTTGACAGAATTAACAAAGAAGCCACTAAAACCAACGGCTGATCTGGTAAATCTGCAAGATATAAGATTGACATATAAAAACAATTGTAAGGCTGAGGCAGGTAGATCACTTGAGTGCAGGAGTTCCAGACCAGCCTGCGCAAATCGAGACCCCATCTCTACTAAAAATAGACAAACCAGTTGGATGCCACTCAGCTGGTCTGAAACAAGGGGATTTACTCAAAACTAGGAGTTTGAGGTTGCTGTGACCTATGATACCATGGCACTTTACCCAAGGCAACAGAGTGACGCTCAAAATAAAATAAAATAAATAGGCCAGAGCAGTGGCTCACAACTGTAATCCCAGCACTTGGAAGGCCGAAGTGAGTGGACTGCCTGAGCTCACAGGTTCAAGACCAGACTGAGCCAGAGCGAGACCCCACCTCTAAAAATAGCTGGGCATTGTGGTGTAACTCCAGCTACTTGGAAGGCTGAGACAGGAGGATCGCTTGAGCCCGTAAGTTAGAGGTTGCTGCGAGCTATGACACCACAGCACTCTACCGAGGGTGACAAAGTTGAGACTCTGACTTAAAATAAATAAATAAAGTGTATTTCCACATATAATACTAACAATGAATGATTAGAACTTGATAGGCTGGATGAGCTGGTTCACGCCTGTAATCCTAGCACTCTGGGAGGCTGAGTGGGTAGATCGTTTGAGCTCACAGGTTTGAGACCAGCCTGAGCCAGAGTGAGACCTGGTCTCAAAAAATAGCCAGGTGTTGTGGTGGGCACCTGTAGTCCCAGCTACTTGAGGCTGAGGCAGAAGAATTGCTTGAGCCCAAAAGTTGGAGGCTTCTATGAGCTGTGACACCACAGCACTCTACTGAGGATGACAAAGTGAAACTCTGTCTCAAAAAAAAAAAAAAAAAAAAGAATTTGAAAAATTTTAAATTCCATTTACTCGCAATTGCCAAAAATAGGTGGGGAAGCAACCCCAGTATCTGAATGGATGGGCACACAAGAGAGGTCTGTTTGTACAACAGCGTATTAATCATATCCTCCAACATGGATGAACCTTGAAGACATTTTCATAAATAAAGTTAAACAGTCAAAAAAGGGCAAATCCTGTGATTTCACTTATATGAGGTCTTTAGAATCATCAAATCCACAGAGACAGAGTCCAATAGTGGCTGCCAGGTACTGGAGGGTCACTGTTGACTCTGCATGCTGCTGTCCTGACATGTTACTCTAAAGCAGCAGTTCTCAACCTCGATTCTTTTGTAACAATAAAAATACATCCTGCGTATCAGATTTTACATTACCATTCATAACAGCGGAATTACGAAAATAATTTTATGTTTGGGGGTCACCACAACTTGAGGAGCTGTATTAAACAGTTCGGCATTAGGAAGGTGGAGAACCACAGCTAAATCACTGCTGCAGTGTGGCCTCCTGTGTCCTGGGGCTCAGAAACACATCTCTTCCCCTGACTACTGCAGGCTTTAGGGCTAGGATCTGAGCAGGCACAGACTTCCTGAACGCCTCTCTTCCACACCACCCTCACAGGCAAGCTTGCTGCTGCTCTCTGCTTAACACAGTTAGCAAGTACCCAACAGTTACCTAAACTCAAATCACACCACTTCATATGTACCAGCCACTTAAACCATATTCATATAAGCTTTATTTGCTTATTTTGTAATTTATTTTTTATTTTTTTGAGACAGAGTCTTACTTTGTCACCTTTGGTAGAGCACTATTGCGTCATAGCTCACAGCAACCTCAAACTCTTGGGCTCAAGTGAACCTCTTGCTTCAGCCTCCTAAGTAATTAGGACCACAGTGCCCGGCTATTTTTGAGATGGGGGTCTTGCTCTTGCTCAGGCTGGTCTTGAACTCCTGAGCTCAAGCAATCCATCCGCTTCGGCCTCCCAGAGTGCCAGAAATATAGGCGTGAGCTATCACACCTGGCCTTATTTTGTAATTCCCTTCTTTCTTTTTTATTTTTTGGTTTTCAATTTTTATTGAGAGCCATGAGAGAGGGGGTAGCCTCCTCTCTGTAGATGGAGGTGCTCATGGTTTCTTTAGCCACTCCCAGTTTGAGGACTGGGGTCCAGGGGGTACCTGGGCATCACCTTGGAGGGACACTGGGTAGTCACATGGCGTGGCCTTGTTTATCATGATAAAGTACAGGGTGTAGGGGCTGAGTGGGGGCAGAATCATAGCGAGGCCCGAGATGGTGAAAGACAAGATCAGCACTGGCTACTTGGCCCAGCCATTCTGAAGGAAAGTGGTGTGTCTCATGGCCATCTTGGTCTCATTTTTTTTTTTTTTTTTGAGACAGAGTCTTAAGCTGTAGCTCTAGGTAGAGTGCTGTAGCGTCACAGCTCACAGCAACCCCCAGCTCTTGGGCTTAAGCAATTCTCTTGCATCAGCCTCCCAAGTAGCTGGGACTACAGGTGCCCGCCACAACGCCTGGCCATTTCTTTCTTTCTTTCTTTTTTTTGGGGGGGCGGGGGATTGCAGTTGTCATTGTTATTTATTTAGCTGGCTTGGGCCAGGTTTGAACCTGCCAGCCTCAGTGTATGTGCCTGGCACTGTAACCACTGTGCTATAGCCACCAAGCCCTCATTTTTTTTGAGAGAAAGTCTGTGCCCTGAGTAGAGTGCCACAGTATCATTATAGTTAACAGCAACCTCAAAGAGGGCTTGAGCAATCCTCTTACCTCAGCCTCATGAGAAGTTGAACTACAGGTGTGTGTACAGACTACACGATGCCCAGCTAGTTTTTCTATTTTTTCAGTAGAGTTAAGTCTTGCTCTTGCTCAGGCTGGTCTTGAACTCCTGGGCTCAAGCAATCCACCTGCATAGGCCTCCCAGAGTGCTAGAACTATAGGCATGAGTATGGCCTGGCCACAAGCTCTCATCTTAATGCTGTTGACAAGGCCCTGCCAGTCCCACACCTGCTGGGATTTTTTCCCTGGGACGGGCTCATCTGCTCCAACTCTTCCCTTCTTTCCTTAATGTCTCATCCTCAATGAAATGGCAAAACTCCAACCTGCAACAGTACAAGGGGAAGGAGGAGGACCGAGGGCTGCTGTTCACTTAGTCACAGCCAGAGCCCAGCACACATTAGGAGATGAATCTGAAATCCTCCTGTGGCCCTTCCTCTTCACACTATCACTTGGCCCTGGGAAATTCCAGACAATTGAACAAAAAAGAACTATATTCTCAGTGAAGTTCTTGAGAACAAGTATAAAACTAGAAGCCTGAGTTACTCTCCTAAGTAACAACTAATTCCCAAGATGCACTAAAATAAAGACCTCCTCCCCACTTAGGGGCCCCCTCACTTGTCGACTCTGAGCAGATGTCCAAGGGAAGAGCCATCTCCATTCCTATCTTTTGAGGGCCCTAGCACCAGTGTCAGGACAGTGAGACCTGCAAGCTGAGCTGTCCCCATTCCCTGGGACTCTCTGCAAAGAAAAGAGCTGGGAAGGAAGGGGGAAGAGTTAGACTGTGACCATGATTACCTCACCCAGAGGGATGTGGCAGAAAAATCTATTTCTGGACACATAAGTCTTTTGGAAAGTGCTCACTAATGCTGAGGGTGTGAGAAGTCTAGCACAGAGAGCCTGGCCAGCACATGCACTCACCCTACACTCTCCTGCGTATGGCAGGGAAATACCCAGGGCACTAAGGCAGATCTGAGAAATTACCCTGCTGCCACGAAAACATTGTGCCTGTGATGGCCACACTGTAGACATTCCAGCAAAGCATTTAGAACATCCTACCACTACGCTTGTCAAATGCTGACATTTAAATACAAGCAAACGACTCTACAGCATCTCCTAAACCCACATCTTTATGTGCATCTAACATCAAGGGTCTCAACATCCCAGTTGGTAGAAATTGAAATTATTTGTCATTAGAACATTTATTTTAAACACGGACTGCACATTTGTTCTTAAAATAGACCTTTTGTAAAACACAACAGGCAGTAAAAGAACTTCTTAAATGTTTATAAATAAAAAAGCAGAATACAAACCCTGTTGCTGTACTGCATATTTCAGGACTGTATAACTGTCTTTAAGAAGGTGTTAAGATGTTACTGAAACCTATAATCAGCAGTGCTTGGTACATTTGTTTTTTTTTTTTTTTTGTAGAGACAGAGTCTCACTTTATTGCCCTTGGTAGAGAGTGCCCTGGCATCACTGCTCACAGCAACCTCCAACTCCTGGGCTTAGGTGATTTTCTTGCCTCAGCTTCCCAAGTAGCTGGGAATACAGGCGCCCGCCACAACGCCCAGATGTTTTTTTTTTTGTTGCAGTTTGCTGGGTTTGAACCCACCACCCTCGGTATACGGGGCTGGCGCCCTACCCACTGAGCCCCAGGCTCCGCCCAGTGCTTGGTACATTTTAAACACGAAACCTGAATGGAACAAGCTCGTTTTCTATTTCTGCATAGAGAGCAGAACAAGGATTCTAAGTTTGCAAACATTACTGATATCCCCAAAGCTCCAAGATGTAGTAACTTCAGTGGGTAAATAGGGCTCCAGAGCCCTCTTGCCTCCTTTTACCCTTCCAGAGGGCCAGAGGTACCTCAGGCCCTTGAAGGAGCCAGCAGTGCCTGAGCTTCACTGGGAAAGCCACCAAGCTCCAGAGAACTGAGCAACAGGGCAGCTCCCTCCCAGGGGGACAGATGTGGCTGCCAAGTACTGAGTACCCCTGTCAGAATTATGCCTTACAGAAATCCACCCATATTAAGAGCATAAACCATTTCTATTTATGCAAGTTTGTTTCCCATGTGCAAGGGTCATGCCTGACTGAAATGGACATGTAAATACACAGGCACAAGAGCCAGCAATTGCAGGGAACCTGAGAACGTCCTACCAGTAGCATGGAGCCCTCAAACCCCATCTTTTTGGTGCCACCCAGTGCTTTTATAGGAGAGGCCTGACAAGGAGGCATTAGAGTGGGATGGCCAATGCGACAGCTCCAACTATGCCCACTGCCAGGGACAGCACAGGGGCATGGCATGTGAGCCGACTTCCTCTTCCCAAAGACCATTCTTGCTGGCATGAGGAAGCAGACAGAGGAGGAGCTCTGACAGTGGAGGAGCTCTGACCCAGGGCAGGATACGGTGCAAAAGATTAGAGTCTGCAGAGTCGCTACACAGTGGTAGAGAGTGAAGGGTCAGGGGCAAGGGTTCCAAATGATAAACAAAAACAAACTCACCCAGAGGTTCATGCACAGACAGACCTGGAAGCAAAGAGAGAGAAAAGGCCATCCTCGGCCACAGAGATGGACAAGCCAGAAGCCTGTGGATGGCACCCAAGCATGGACAGAAAACAGACATGTGGGCTTGAAACTGCAGGCAGAGGGGACGGAGAACACCAGCGTACAACTCAATGCTGCTTTTATGGGGGAAGGGAGCTTTTTTGCAGGTCTTGCTAATGTTTCTTTCCCCAATAGAAAGCAACCAAATTTTTTTCTTTTTTTTGAGACAGAGTCTCAAGCTGTCAACCTGGGTAGAGGGCTGATGTGTAACAGCTGACAGCAACCTCAAACTTCTGGGCTTAAGCGATTCTCTTGCCTCTCTTTCCTCAGCCTCCCAAGTAGTTGGAACTACTGACTTCCACCTATTTTTGTTGTTGTAGTTGTCAATATTTTAGCTGGCTCAGGCTGAGTTCGAACTGCTAGCCTCAGGTGTATGTGGCCGGTGCCCACTAAGCTATGGGCGCTGCCCGCAACCAAATACTTTCAAAACAAAACTTTTAAACTTCATAGAAGGGCTGGGGCATCCCCATTACCTGCCTGCGCTCCCGGCGGGTCAGGCTGTGGCCATTGAGGATACGCCAGAGCATGCGCGCAGCAATCTTGGTGTCGATCCAGAGTAGGCGGAAGCCGTGGTAGTAGTGCTTCAGCTCGTCTAGCACCCTCTGCCCGAGGGATTTCTTCACCACCACCTCCGCAGGGGGGCTGTACACTGGGCCCCCCTCCTCCAGTTTCTTGTTCTTGTCCTTCAAGGATCTGAGGGACTTCTCCACCATGGAATCGTCACTGAGGGGAGATGATGAGTGCCAGCCACGCAAAGGAAGGCACTGGGGTAATGTGACAGCCAACCCCCCCGTGGCAGGAGTCCATGGTGCTCTTGCCACTGTGCCTGGGCACTCAAGCCGCAGAGTCCAACAGCCAAGATGAACGCCTCTGAGAGAAAGGTATGCAAGGTGGCCTGGAGTGTAGCAGCCAAACGGAACATTCCTAGAAAAAGGAAAACAGCGGTAAGAGCCAGCACTTGCCTTCGACTGCTCAGCACCAGATACCAAGAACAACAACAAAAACTACATGCCATGTGGGATCACAACCACATAAACACCTGCCTTCTCCCTGGTCTGAAACACTGGGGAGCCCTTCTGAGAGGACTTGTGTGAGAGCCCAGGACAGTGTGTGGTCAAGCTTCCCTGCCCCTCATCCACCAGCGGCGTAGATTGATATGTGTGCCCTCAGGGGCTCACTCCCGGTGACAGAGGTAGGTGACTCGCTTGGGATTTGGGAGGAATGGGGTACAGAGCAGAGAGCTGTATGTGGAGGATCTTCTCCTTCACTAGCTGACTCTGGAAAGACCTGTGGCCCTTAAGCAACCCCTGAAAATCAGCAGAAGCAGGCCTGTGCGCGCTGGCTGACCACAGGCACTAGCACCCAATGGTATAACCCAAGAATAAAGCCCACAACCCACTGCCCCCTGTTCTTCACCTGCGCTGACTCTTCCCAACCTACCTCCAGCTGCACCTGTCCCTGCCTAGGCAGCCCCAGCTTACACCTAGGCTTCCCATAGGCCTCCGTGACCACCCCACTGCCACCCTGTGCTTACGTTCACAACACTGTCTTCTGTATGCACCCTACCTGGTGCTGGCTACAGTACGGGTGAGGTGTACATGCCCTCCTCTACTGGAATGCGGCCTCCGCAAGGTTGGGAACTGGCGTGAGCCTCACAGGCCACTGTGGGAAGCTGTGACTTAAAAACTTCAGACCCTGGGAGGCTGAGGCAAGAGAATCGCTTAAGCCCAAGAGTTAGAGGTTGCTGTGAGCCGTGTGACGCCACGGCACTCTACCCGAGGGCGGTACAGTGAGACTCTGTCTCTACAAAAAAAAAAAAAAAACAACTTCAGACCCTTTTCTGTCCACACTGCATAGGCCCATAGGGCTGCCAAGCCGCAGGTAGACAGGGCAGGCCAGCCACCTGCCTGAGTGTCTACAGCACAGCCTGTGCCTGGCCACAGCCTGGGGTCTGTGCACACCTCAGCTCAGTACTGAGATGCCAATCATAGCCACACTGACACAAGCAGCTGCACGGTACACTGGCAGGTTTGTGAGTTCGCTTTCATCTCCCCATGCACACTGCAAGCTCCTCCCCACAGTCATACACACACCTGCTCAGGCAGCCCCAGGCTCACTGTCAGCTTATTTCAGAGGCCATGTGTGCCATGTATCTGGCACTCTTAGCTTCTCCCCACCTCTGGTATCTCTCTGCATCTGACTTGATCCCACCAGTAAGGGCCTGAGCTCTGGAGCAGACTGTCCACGCTCAGATTCTGGCTCCACCACTAGCTGTGTGATCCTGACTAATTTAACCTCTCTGTGTTCTAAGAGCTGCCTTTGTAAAAACGTGTGTTAATATATACCAAGTGCCACCAGCAATGCCCACCACATAAGTGGCACCTGTGAGTGCCACCCCATCACAGCAGTGGATGACACCAGTTAGGGCTGGAAGCAAGGTAAGAAGTCTTAGTTCCCTGCTCATTTCACAGGTGGGGACCGTGCAGCTCACAGCCTGTGCCAGCAGTGTAGTTGGCAGGGTGTGATTGTACATGTCCCAGGTCTGAAATCTCCACAGGACTACAGAAACAAACTCACGCTGACCTCAAGGAGAGGTTCTAAAGATTAGGTGATGAGACATGTGGAAAGGGCCTGGTCACACCAGCATAGGCTAGAGAAGACAGGGAGGCCCAGCTAAGGAAACCTCTCACCTTGACTTACCCCATTTGAGGCTCTCTCCCAGGTCCCACCTGGCTTCCCCCCACTACATCTCCAGGCTTCTCCCAGTCAGAAAGGGCCCCTGAATCCCACCATCCTGAACCACAGTGTTGGAGGGCTGTCTACACAGAGTACAGTGCAGCCCACTTGCACTCAAACTGCTACTGGGCCACTTGGAGGCCTCCTGACGCTGGCCAGCCTCCTGCCTTCTATGCCATGGCCCCTCACATGTGGGTGCTGACAGCATCACACAGGAACAGGTATGACCTCCTCTCATCATCAAGCCACTTCCCACCCTCATTAGCAAGGAAGAGTGTGGCTTCTAGTAGAAGAGATGCTGTCAGCAGTGGCAGGGGGCCACAGGCAAAAACAAGTTACCCAGAAATGAACTGGTGGAGTGGTGTGCCCACGGTTATTCAGCAGGGTGGACTCCTGTAGTCCTGGCCACCCTCAAGAACATGACAGATTACTGGATAGTTTAGCTATTTCCAAAAGGCACAAAGTTATGTAATATAATATTTTTAAAGTTTTTATCAACACAAAACCAACCTGGACACAGTGGCTTCTGGGGAGCCCTAAGACAGCATCATGGAGGAAAGCTGGCCTGCTGTGCCCCACGCTGATGGAGCCTCCAGATGGCAGCAGCACTATCCAGAGGCACCTGCACATCTCACCGACACGTCCGCCTGGGCCCAGCTTCCCACCACCCCCATTACCAGAACTCCTGCTTCTTGTAGTGCTTCTCTTGCCGACCTACAATAGCCACATGGGCACCCAGATAGCAGGCCAGGCCACAGGTGGGGACCAGGCCTATTTTTTTTTTTTTTTTTGTAGAGACAGAGTTTCACTTTATGGCCCTTGGTAGAGTGCCGTGGCTTCACACGGCTCACAGCAACCTCTAAGTCTTGGGCTTACGCAATTCTCTTGCCTCAGCCTCCTGAGCAGCTGGGACTACAGGCATTTTTTTTTTTTTTTTGAGACAGAGTCTCACTTCATCGCCCTCGGTAGAGTGCTGTGGCATTACAGCTCACAGCAACCTCCAACTCCTAGGCTTAGGCAATTCCCTTGCCTCAGCCTCCCGAGTAGCTGGGACTATAGGCACCCGCCACCCTAGGTATATGGGGCCGGCACCCTACCCACTGAGCTACAGGCGCCGCTCGCCAGGCCTATTTTTGTCCCTCAGCATGTTCCTGACTCCTGATGATGCTGTGAAAGTACCACAAGTACCACTGCTCATGGGCCACCTCACAGGGGACAGCCCCTGGAGGGGGTGCTGCTCACTCCAGAACCTCCTGCTTCAAGGCTAAGTCAAGAGAAGAGATAGCAGCCACCCTCAGTCCTTCAGGCACCTCATGTCCACCTCATGTCCACAGGAACAGTTATCCCCAGCACCAAAAAAGCAGAAAGAAACAAGGGTCGAAGGACAAGAAAGCAGCAGCCACCACACCTGGGGACAATACCAGGAGTGCAGGACAGCTCTGCCTAGAGATCTGCAGCGATGTTGTCCACTTGCTCCTCTCAGCTGGAGGATGTGCAGAAAATCAAGTCACCAGAATGTCAACAGGCCCATGATGCCAATGTCAACACACACCAGGCACACACACTGTGAGGATACCGGCCACAGGGCTGGCACAGCACCCTGCCTTTGACAGCAAAAGTCCACACACAGTGGAGGTTTGGGAGAAAGTAGCCCCCTCAGCTGAGGTTTCCTCACAAAACGAGGCCCATGTTACAGGGAATTCTGGGTGCTGCACCTCAGTGGTAAAGAAGGTCAAAACCCAGATATCTCGGGCGGCGCCTGTGGCTCAGTGGGCAGGGTGTCGGCCCCATATACTGAGGGTGGCGGGTTCAAACCCGGCTCTGGCCAAACTACAACAAAAAAATAGCCAGGCGTTGTAGTGGGTGCCCGTAGTCCCAGCTACTCAGGAGGCTGAGGCAGGAGAATCGCTGAAGCCCAAGAGTTGGAGGTTGCTGTGAGCTGTGATGCCACAGCACTCTACCCAAGGCGACAGCTTGAGGCTCTGCCTCGAAAAAAAAAATTAACTATTAATGAGGTATGTAGCTATAGCTTTCAAAATAAAAAGTTAAAGGTTTAAAAAAAACAAAGAACAGCAAAGTAGGATACATTGTTTTTCTCAAAAAGCAAGAGTCATGTGTGATTCCAGCATTTTCAAATAAACAGGTCATAGTGATGTTGATTTACTTACACAAGGCTTCTCAACCCTCTGTTGGCACAACCGAGACAAGCAGGATCCTCCAGACCACCTACAACAAAAAGAAAGAAAGAAATCAGTAAACACGTATCAAACCATAGAGAATCAAACAAACAATCACCAAGTATCAAACTAGGTGACAAGCCAGAAAGAATCTGAATTGCTTTTGTAGAAACCTCTACATGCAAGTTTCTGGAGGTCAGTGTTGAAAGGTTTCAGAGCCTTGCTAAGTGAAGGGTCTGCCCCACAGGAAAACAGCACCTTGGGTAGTCCTGGGGAAAGAAGGCCAGCCTAAAGCAGCCCTGGCTCTACACACCCGAAGTGGGAAGCTAAGAAAGCCAGCCCCAGTGAGGAGCACTGGACTCCCACTAAAAGCCCCCGCTCTGTGGATTCCTGTGAGAGGGACCACTTCTCACTTGCTTCAGTGGGCTCTGGTGGCAGCAGCCAGGGTGCACACAATACCGGGTGCACAGACAGCCCTCCAGAGCAAGCTACAATCCCTAGGGAGCAAGGGCAGCAAGAATTACCAGAAAAAAAATGTCAAGAATAACCCATTTCTTGGATAAACAATAGTGTACAGCACATTTTTTGGGATGCTTCCTTAACTCACTCTAGTTCTCATAGCATAGCTCACTCATACCACCAACATTCAGAGCCCACTGTGATCAAGCCTTGGACTGGGAACAAGACAGGGGCTAGGGCAGGAAGGCCAGAGGCACCACCCCTGGAGGCACCAGGCCAGCCTATGTAGAGCCCAGCAGAGCAAGGGTAGAGGGGTAGTAGGTGGCATCCTGAGATGACCACTGCGCCCCCCCTCCCCCAGTGACTTCCTCCTAAAAAGGATGTGGAAAAGAAGGAGTATAGTGGAAAACTTGACAAATACTACTTCAGCTGTTAACCAAGGTCAACATCAACAGCGACAAATCATTCTTTTTTTTCTTTTTTGAGACAGAGTCTCACCTTGCTGCCCTAGGCTAAAGTGCTGTGGCATCAGACTAGCTCACAGCAACCTCAAACTCCTGGGCTCAAGTGATCCTTCTGCCTCAGCCTCCAGGTAGCTGTGACTATAGGTGTTGCCAGAACACCCAGCTTTTTTACAGGCAGGGTATCACTCTTGCTCAGGGTAGCCTGGAACTCCTGAGCTCAAGGGATTCTTCCCCTTTAGCCTCCCAGAGTGTTGACTCCACTGGTGTGAGCCACCACAACTGCCAACAGTCCCAACACTCTGAGAGGCCAAGGAGGGAACCTTGATATGATAAGAAAATTTTATCTCTGTGGTCTTTCTCCCCCCAGGTCTGCCAGTCCCAGTTTATGAGAAAAACATAAAAAAAAAAAAAAAATCCCAATAAAGGCCAGGTGTGTTGGCATACATCTATAAGCCTATCATGCTGGGAGGCTGAGGTGGGAGGATAACTTGAGCTCATGACTTCAAGACCAGCCTAAGTTAGAGTGAAATCCTGTTTCTACTAAAAATAGAGAAATACACCTGTAATCCCAGCACCTGGGAGGCTGAGGCGGGTGGAATGCCTAAGCTCACAGGTTCAAGACCAGCCGGGACAAGAGTGAACCCCATCTCTAAAAATAGCCAGGCACTGTAGCAGGCACCTGTAGTCCCAGCTACTTGGGAGGCTGAGGCAAGAGAATCACTTAAGCCCAAGAGTTGGAGGTTGCTGTGAGCTGTGATGCCAGGGCACTCTAGCAAGGACCACATAAGATTCTGTCTCAAAAAAATAAAAAAGAGGCCGGTGTGGTGGCTCACATCTGTAGTCCCAGTGCTGTGGGAGGCCGAGGCGGGTGGATTGCCTGAGCTCAGAGGTTCGAGACCAGTATGAGCAGCAGTGAGCCAGAGTAAGACCCTGTCTCTACTAACATCAAAACAGCCAGACGTTGTGGTGGGCGTCTGTAATCCCAGCTACTGGGGAGGCAACGGGAAGGAGAATCGCCAAAGGAAGAACATTAAAAAAAAGAAGAAAATGAACAACAACAAAAAAAAAAGTACTTCAAATGAAGAAGAATGAACAAGGAAGCTGAAATTAAAAATAAAAATAAAATAAAAAAAAAAGAAAAGGAGTATCTGAGAAACTCAATCAAGAAGAGTGTAAGAAGACATGGAACTAAATGTAATGTGTGGTGTCCTGTAAGGATCCTGGGATAGAAAAAAGATACCAGAATTAAGTATGACAGAACAAAGTAGGAAGAGTAAAGAAAATCTAAATACAGTATGGACCTTAGTGAATAATACAGTAACGTTGGTTCATTAATTGTGATAATGAACCAAACTAACGTGAGATGTTAGTAAGGGTCTACAGCACCCCTCTGGTAAGCTATTTCTGGGAGTTCAGAGACTTCCTCTCCACAGTCCAACCCTTGGTCCTACAAGTTCTGAAATTCCTCTTAGTCCTGCAGCAAACCTAGGGTTCAACCCACTATCAGTCCCTTAGTGTCTCTATCACAAAAAACAGTAATAACTACAGAAAACATTTGTGCTCCTGAAAGGACAGAACCACAATAAAAATGCGCTCATTTTTAGTCCAAAAATTGCTGCAGAACTTTAAAGTAGCCAGGGTATTCTTTTTTTTTTTTTTTTTTTGTAGAGACAGAGTCTCACTGTACCGCCCTCGGGTAGAGTGCCATGGCGTCACACGGCTCACAGCAACCTCTAACTCTTGGGCTTACGCAATTCTCTTGCCTCAGCCTCCCGAGCAGCTGGGACTACAGGCGCCCGCCACAACGCCCGGCTATTTTTTGGTTGCAGTTTGGCCGGGGCTGGGTTTGAACCTGCCACCCTCGGCATATGGGGCCGGCGCCCTACTCACTGAGCCACAGGCGCCGCCCAGTAGCCAGGGTATTCTTAACACCATCCTTAACCTATCTAGAGGTCCAGAAAGCTCTGACTGCAGATGGAAAGACTGAGCTCCACAACCAGGCTGCTCACACCTCCTGACAGTCAACAATCCTTCCTATATCCCAAAAATCTCAGAGGCCAAGCAGAAATTATTGTTAGCAAAAGACAAGAATTACGTTTCCTGTGGTGTCATTGTAAACCATAAAACACCTTCAAGTAAGTTATTTTACTTGAATTTCTCTCTCACAGGGAAAATTTTGTTTATCCCAATCTTGCAAATGAGACACACAATCAGATGGTTAATTAAGACAGAGATGGAGTGAAAGAAATGCAGCCACATTGCCAGAGTGGGCTAGATGAGGCCCTGCACAGCCACCCTAAAGACCCTGTGAGGCATGAGAGCCCGCGTGACTCCTGGATGCAGGCTGCACCCAATCACACCCCAAGGTGTTGTAGGTGTTGCCATCATCTTCCCAGTCCCACAGACCAGGAAGCCTCCTGCAACCCACCAGTGTCTGCCCCTGCCACCCAGTGACATCTCCAGGGCCCTGAGCATGGCAAAAGCACAACAGTCCTCATGAATGGACACCACGTTCCATTGAGCTTAATCACGCGAAGGTACACCCAGGGCTGTCTCAACCGTTCAGAATTTTCCCAACGCCCTCTCTCGGAAGCAGTGACCTGAGGGGACCGGGACGATTAAGGTCATAGCACCAGGCAGAGTCCCTGAGACTCCACCCAGCACTGGCAGCAGAGTCCGAAACCCGGCCCCTAGGACCCCAAGAGTGGGCAGGGGCCCTGAAGGCCCAGATGACTGAGCGTTTGACCTCGCGGAGACAACCCGCCCGGGGAGGCCTGGAACGCGGCGTGACAGGGAGGAAGCTGGCAGGACCAAGAGCCAGTCCTCCCCAGGGTTCCGCAGCGCCCGCCCCAGTGACTGCCGAGACCCATCGCCCGCGTCTCAGCCAGTGGGACCCCAGCCCCGGGCGGCGCCCGAATCCCCATCCACCCCACCCACCCGAGTGCGGGCCTCGCCCTGGGGGTGCCGCGAGGCAGCCAGGCCCGACCCCCCACCCCAGCCGTGCCGCTCGGCCCGCCCCGAGCCGTCAACTGAGCGCCGGGCCACTCACCCCGCGAGGCCGCGGCGCAAGGTGGCGGGAGGCGGGCAGGCCCCCGGCCGCGGCAGCTCCTCAGTAAAATGGACGCCATGTGTCCGGACGCGGCAGCCGCTCCGGCCTCCTGCTGCAGCCTTCTCTTCCCCCGCAGTGGCCGCCGCTCCTCGCCGTCCCGGCGGCGCCTCGGGACGCAACCCGCACAGACGGCTGGAGGCAGAGGCTGGCTGCTGGGCAGCAGGCGCTCAGCTCAAGGACCCGGTACCGGTGGCGGCCATGTCCCGGCAGAGTCGTCCGGAGGTTCTGGGCGGAGCGGCCAGCACGCCGCTCCCATTGGGCTCCTGAGGCGTCCGCCGATTGCCAGGTGAGGGGCGGACCCGCGCCCCAGCGGACTACCGATCCCGGCGTGCACCGGGGCGGCCCGCATCTTGGGGCGCCGCTGCGGTTCCCGGCATGCACCAGGGCGGTCGCACCTCGGACGCGCTGCATTCTGGGTCTCGTGAACGGCTCAGCGCCTCTAGGCGCGGCGTGCTGGCCGCGCCATGGGTGGTGACTTTTTGTTTGCCTTCGCTGTGGGGTAAACTGGGCTTTTGTCCGCGCCCAATCCTTGTTCCTGCGCGTAGCAAAAGGTTTCTGGGACGTCGTGAAGAAAGGCCCGGTTGGTGGCCAGACGTCTTCCAAGGGCGAGGCAGGGAACGCCAGAGATGGAGGATTGCCCTTGTCACCGGGATTGCGGCCTGACCTCCCCGTGCACTGCGGCTCTTCCCCGGGGTGGGCTGCACCCGGGGGCCTTCCCTGGCGTCCCGGGAGGCGCTCTGAAGACCCTGGACTCTCGGCTTAGGGGTGCAGGCCACCGCTGTGGGAACTCCGAAGCTCGGGGTCCGCTCCCAGAGGACACGCCACATCGGCCGCGCTGCACCAGGCACCCACCACGGCCGCCGCATCTTTGGTCCAGGAACAGGGGGCCGTGGCGGGGGTGGGGTGGGGTGAGTTCCCGCCCGGCTGGCCCGGTGCCTCCAGAATTCTCGCCAGAGCTTGGCTGGGCCCGCGCGGGCCTCTCAAGCTTGACTCCCAAGAGCATCCCGCCCGGCCCGGCCACAACCTCCCCATTCCAGGAGGGAGATTGGCAACTCCGAACTGCCCGTGACTTCTGAGCACCACCTTCCTCTTCCTAGAGTTGGAGTTCCCTGCGATGAGGCATGGAAAGCAGATTGGGGGAATGTAGGGCGCTCTTGTCCTCCCTTGTTGGTCGAGATCTACGGACACACGGGGACTTCACAGGCTTCCCAATCCTTGGCGTTTGCACACACACCCCAGGCCCTCTTGCCTGGAAGGTCTTTTCTGTTCTTCTTGCTCCGGTCCTGTTCATTGGTGTAACCCCAGGCCACAGTTTGGCGAGGGGCCTGTAGTGCACACCCTTGAATCTCAGTTCTCTGCAGACCATAAGTGGTCTTGATCCCACCCAGATCCCTAGTCCTCAGAGGTTGGTTGAAAGGCACAACTCTCTAGGTGGCTCCTTCCCCGCAGCCTCCTGGACGCCCTGCTTTTTTGGCACTCAGCCCTTACCTTCAGGAAGAAGCATGGTTTTCCTGAACATGAACTGCCAGATGCTAGGCCTGCATGGGCCCAGAGTCCCTGTCCCAGGTGGGAGGGGGTGACACTGTTCAGGGCACTTTGACAATGGTCTGGAAATTCCTGTATCCACACTTGTCAATGAACACTGCAGACCAAGTGCAGTTACCACAAGCACACCTATACCTGAAACCTAGGCCTCTGCTGCCAAGAAATCCCAAGAAAGAAGGACCTTTTTTGGTTCATCCCTCAGGAAGCTTGGGGAATTAGGATAGTGTTTGTCATTCCCACCCAGAGGTTGGGCCTGAGCCACAGCAGACAGGTATTCGGGGTCAAACGGGACAGGCCTTTTATGCCCCAAGTGTGGATGGTTGTCCTAGTCCTAGCAGGGGCATTGGCCCTCAGCTCTTGCCCTGCCCTGAAGCCATTGAGGGGCAGCTAGGGAGACCCCAAGAGGGGATGAGAATTAATGCTCCTTACTGTCCATGCTGCAGGGTCTCAGGTGGCTGGAGAAAGGGCTGAGCTGGGTCCCATCTAAGCTGCAGTTTCCAGAACTTTGAGGGGCATTGGAGAAGGTTGGGAAGCCTACCAGCCTGTGCCCTGCCCAACACCACTCACCTTTAGGATGACTCATCACCCCTGCCCCAGGACAAGGAATTCCCACCCAGGTAGGGGGGAGGGAGGAGCTAACAAGGTTGACCTAGAGGAGAGTTGCTGTGTCCCAGCTCCAGAGTGCTATCAGTGATGCTCGCATAGCAGGCAGGATGAGACGTTAAAGAAATCATTTTCCTTTTTTTTTTTTTTTTTAGAGACAGTCTAACTTTGTAACTTTGTCACCCTTGGTAGAGTGCTGTGGCGTCACAGCTCACAGCAACCTCCAACTCCTAGGCTTAGGCGATTCTCTTGCCTCAGCCTCCCAAGCAGCTGGGACTACAGGCGCCTGCCACAACGCCTGGTTATTTTTTTGTTGCAGTTTGGCTAGGGCCGGTGCCCCACTCACTGAGCCAGAGGTGTCCCTCCCCCCCACACTTTTTTTTTTTTGAGACAGTCTCAATTTGTCACCCTCTGTTGAGTGCTGTGCTATCACAGCTCACAGCAACCTCAAACTCTTGGGCTCAAATGATTTTCTTGCTTCAGTTTCCCAAGTAGCTGGGACAACAGGCGCCTACCACAACACCCGGCCATTTTTTTTTTTTTTTTTTTTTGGTTGCAGTTGTTTAGCAGACCGGGGCTGGGCTTGAACCTGTCACCTTTGGTGTATGTGGCTGGTGCCCTACTCACTGAGCTACAGACGCCGAGCCGGAGAACTCATTTTTCAACAAACAAACAGCCTTCTTGTGTCTCCTGATTTATCTAAAGAAGACATGCTCAATGTAGCCATTTCAAAGTTATAAATTTAAGTAGAAAGCATTAAGTGACCATCTTCCTGTCTGATCCTTAAGTGCACAGAACCATGGTACAGGGCAGCGCCTGTGGCTCAGTGGGTAGGGCACCGGCCCAATATACTGAGGGTGATGGGTTCGAACCTGGCCCCAGCCAGCTAAAACAGCAGTGGCAACTGCAACAAAAATAGCTGGGCGTTGTGGCGGGCACCTGTAGTCCCAGGTACTTGGGAGGCTGAGGCAAGAGAATCACCCTAGCCCAAGAGCTGGAGGTTGCTGTGAGCTGTAACGCTACGGCATACTACTGAGGGCAAAAAAAAAAAAGAACCATGGTACAGTGGTTTGTTTTAATATCCAGGACTCTTTTTAGCCTTTCTGTTTCTCTTTTTTTGGGAGAGATTCCTTTTTCCTTCTCCCTATGGCTCCTGCAAATCAGAATAACTTTCTTGTTTGGTTTTTTTTGAGTCAGAGTCTCCCTATGTTGCCCTCAGTAGAGTGCCGTGGCGTCACAGCAACCTCAAACTCTTGGGGTAAGTGATTCTCTTGCCTCAGCCTCCTAAGTAGCTGGGACCACAGGCACCCCCAACAATGCCCAGCTATTTTTTGTTACAGTTGTCATTGTTTAGCTGGCCTGGGCTGGGTTTGAACCCACCAGTCTTAGCGTATGTGGCTGACGCTGTAACCACTCGGTATGACGCCGAGCCCATACATAACTTTCCATAGTTGCTCAGTGTATATACAAGTGATAAGAGTCAAGAAAACAAGATGTTGGCTGGGTGCCCATAGCTAAGTGGTTAGGGCGCCAGCCACATGCCTCCAGGGCTGGTGGGTTCGAACCCAGCCCAGGCCTTCAAAACAAACAAAAAAATAGCCAGGCATTCTGGCGGGTGCCTGTAGTCCCAGCTACTAGAGAGGCTGAGGCAAGAGAATCACTTGAGCCCCAGAGTTTGAGGTTGCTGTGAGCTGTGATGCCACAGCACTCAACAGAGGGTGACAAATTTGAGACTGTCTCAAAAAAAAAAAAAAAAAAGGCGGCGTCCCCATATACCAAGGGTGGTAGATTCAAACTCTGCCCCGGCCAAACTGCAACAACAACAAAAATAGTCCCAGCTACTTGGGAGGCTGAGGCAAGAGAATCGCTTAAGCCCAGGAGTTGGAGGTTGCTGTGAGCTGTGTGACGCCACTGCACTCTACCGAGGATGACAAAGTAAGACTCTATCTTTACAAAAAAAGAAAAAAGAAAACAAGATGTTCAGGCAGCACACATGCCCCAGTTAGGGAGGTTGTTAGGGATCAGGCCAGGAAGGGAGTTAGGAAGGGGGCTCAGGAATTAGATTAGGGATCTGGTCTGGGAAGGGGTTAGGGAGGAGGCTTAGGATTCAGGTTAGGGATCTGTCATGGAGGGGCTAGGCCAGGGGGCTTAAGAATCAGGTTAGTGATCTGTCAGGGAGAGAATTAGGGAGGGGCTCAGGAATTAGGGATCTGTTAGGGAAGGTACTCAGGAATCAGGTTAAGGATCGAGTCAGGGAAGGGGTTAAAAGGGGGTTGGAGGCTGGGTGCAGTGGCTTTCATCTATAATCCCAGCACTTTGGGAGGCCGAGGCAGGCAGATTAATTGAGCTCATGAGTTCGAGACCAGCCTGAGCTAGAGCTAGACCCCATCTTTAAAAATAACTAGGCAGGGCGGCGCCTGTGGCTCAGTGAGTAGGGTGCCGGCCCCATATACTGAGGGTGGCGGGTTCAAACCCAGCCCCGGCCAAACTGCAACAACAACAAAAAAAAATAGCCGGGCATTGTGGCGGGTGCCTGTAGTCCCAGCTGCTCAGGAGGCTGAGGCAAGAGAATCACGTAAGCTCAAGAGCTGGAGGTTGCTGTGAGCCGTGTGACGCCACGGCACTCTACTAAGGGCGGTACAGTGAGACTCTGTCTCTACAAAAAATAAAAAATAAAAAATAAATAAATATAAATAACTAGGCAGACTTGGAGCCTGCACTACACTGATTACAGTGTCAGCCACATGCACCGAGGGTGATGGGTTTGAAACTGACCCCGGGCCAGCTAAACAACAACTGCAACAAAAAAAAATAGCTGGGTGTTGTGGAAGGTGCCTGTAGTCTCAGCTACTTGGGAGGCTGAGGCAAGAGAATCGCTTAAGCCCAAGAGTTTGAGGTTGCTGTGAGCTGTGACACCATAGCACTCTACCAAGGGCAACCTATTGAGACCCTGTCAAAAAAAAAAAAAAAAGCTAGGCAGGCTGGGCACGGTGGCTCACGCCTGTAATCTTACCACTCTTGGGAGGCCAAGGCAGGTGGATTGCTTGAGCTCACGATTTTAAGACTGGCCTGAGCAAAAGTGAGACCCCATCTCTACTATAAATAGAAAAACTGAGGCAAGAGGATCGCTTGAGCCTTGGAGGTTGCTGTGAGCTAGGGCACTCTACCTAAGGTGGCAGCTTTAGACACTGCTTCAAAAATAAAAATAGCTAGGTGTTGTGGTGGGCACCTGTAGTCCCAGCTATTTGGGAGGCTGAGGCAAGAGGATCGCCTGAGCCCAAGAGTTTGAGGTTGCTTTGAGCTATGACGCTACAGCAGTCCTCCGAGGGTGACAAAGTGAGACTGTCTCAAAAAAAAGAATTAGGTTAGGGTGGCGCCTGTGGCTCAGTGAGTAGGGCGCCGGCCCCATATGCCGAGGGTGGCGGGTTCAAACCCAGCCCCGGCCAAACTGCACAAAAAAAATAGCCGGGCGTTGTGGCGGGCGCCTGTAGTCCCAGCTACTCGGGAGGCTGAGGCAAGAGAATCACGTAAGCCCAAGAGTTAGAGGTTGCTGTGAGCTGTGTGACGCCACGGCACTCTACCCGAGGGCGGTACAGTGAGACTCTGTCTCTACAAAAAAAAAAAAAAAAAAAAAGAATTAGGTTAGGGATCTGTCAGGGAAGAGGTTTGAAAGGGAGCTTAAGGGCCGTGCCTGTGGCTCAGTGAGTAGGGCGCCGGCCTCATATACCGAGGGTGGCGGGTTCAAACCTGACTCTGGCCAAACTGCAACAAAATATAGCCGGGTGTTGTGGCGGGCACCTGTAGTCCCAGCTACTCGGGAGGCTGAGGCAAGAGAATCGCCTAAGCCTAAGAGCTGAAAGGTTACTATGAACTGTGACACCATGGCACGGTACTCTACCATGGGTGACAAAGTAAAACTCTGTCTCTAAAAAAAAAAGAAAAAAGAAAGGGAGCTTAAAAATCAAGTTGGGGGGGGGGCGGCGCCTGTGGCTCAGTAGGTAGGGTGCCGGCCCCATATACCGAGGGTGGCGGGTTCAGACCCGGCCCCAGCTGAACAGCAACCAAAAAATAGCTGGGCGTTGTGGCGGGCGCCTGTAGTCCCAGCTACTCGGGAGGCCGAGGCAAGAGAATCACTTAAGCCCAGGAGTTGGAGGTTGCTGTGAGCTGTGTGATGCCATGGCACTCTCCTGAGGGCCATAAAGTGAGACCCTGTCTCTACAAAAAAAAAAAAAAAAAATCAGGGATCAGGCCAGGGAGGGGCTTAGGAATCAGATTAGGAATCAGGTTAAGAGGCTGGGCCTGGTGGCTCACGCCTGCCTGTAATCCTAGCACTCTAGGAGGCCAAGGAGGGTAGATTGCCTGAGCTCACAAATTTAAGACCAGCCTGAGCCAGCCGGAGACTTTGTCTCTATAAATAGCCAGGCATTGTGGCAGGTGCCTGTAATCCCAGCTACTTGGGAGGCTGAGACAAGAGAATCACTTAAGCCCAAGAGTTTGAGGTTGCTATGAGCTGTGATTTCACAGCACTCTACCTAGAGCAACAAAGTGAGACTCTGTCTCAAAAAAAAAACCCCAATATAAAACAAAACAATGACAACTACAACAACAACAACAAAAATTGCCGGGCTTTGTGGCGGGTGCCTATAGTCCCAGCTACTTGGGAGGCTGAGGAAAGAGAATTGCTTAAGCCCAAGAGTTTGAGGTTGCTGTGAGCTGTGACATTACAGCACTCTACATAGGGCAACAAAGTGAGACTGTCTAAAAAAAAAAAAGAAAAGAAAGAGGGAGAGAAAGAAGGAAGGAAAGAAGGAAAGGAAGAAAGAAAGGAAGGAAGGGAGGAAAGGAAGGAAGGAAAGAAAAGAAAGAAAGAAAGAAAACAAAAAAAATAAAGCCTGTGTCCTATCCTCTCACACTCAGGTGCAGAGTAGGCAGAGTGAGCTTTGCATGGCTTTAGGGTTTTGCTGGGAAGTTTGATGAGGAAAGAGTGAGACAGAGTCAAAGATGAGTGCAAGAGACTGGCTTTAAGGAACTGGAGAAGGCAGCCTGGGACAGTAGAAGGTGACAAGGTTAGTGGCCTGTGGGCCGAGGGGGTTTGAAGCCATGTACCAGAGCCAGTGACCTGACAAAGGCAGGATGCTAACCTCAGAGGTGGTGGGTAACTTGCACTTAATGGTGATTGCAAGGCTGTGGATAGCTAGATCTCTGGAAGTCTCCTCAAGCCCTCTCCTAGCCTCATCCCTTCTCACCTTTTCATCTCTATGATGCAAATCCAGGAGAAAAGCCTCAGGTGAGGTTGGAGGGCCAGGTCCTTCCTCCAGCTAGGAGCAGCCTCAGCCAGGGACACACAGCAGTGGGGACAAGGGCTAGCCTTTAGCCTCTTCTCGCCCCATTGGCACTACCTGCATATGGAGGTGGGGGTTCCTGGAGGGGACATGGTAGGGCAGTGCATTTGGACCTTGAGAACCCAAGAATAGTGTCTGGGGATTGAGGTCAAGACTGTAGGCTCCCCACAGCCATAGCCACACTCTCCTACCTTGAGCAACACAACCCTGGTACATCTAGGGCAGCTCAGCTGGAACACCACTCACCAGCAGCCTCCCTTGCAGTTATATCTGGCTTCAGGGGAGAGGTCTTTGGAGCCAGGAGGGTTCATTTGGCCGTTTCGGATTTCCTTCTGGCTGTTAGACATTGTGAGCAGCTGGGCCTACTTCACACGTGTTTTACATAAGAGCAAAGAAACATCTCTCTTTTCTCTGCCATTGTTATCTGGGGGGTTTTCTGTATATGAAGCTGAATTTATTCATAATGGATTTAAGACAGATTCCTGGAAGATGGATTACTAGGTCAGAGAGAATGCAAATGTATGTTTTCATAAACCCTACGTATAATCTGAAGGTATAATCTGAAGCATTTTCTCATCTCATAAGCAGCTAGTGACCCTGGCTCTGATCAAGGCTGTGGATAGCCAGATCTCTGGAAGTCTCCTCAAGCCCTCTCCTAGCCTCACCCCTTCTCAAAGATAACCTCTACTCCACCTTCTGCAGCCAAATATTACTTTTGCCTGTTTTTTACTTTACATAAATGTAGTCAAACTGTGCATACTTTTTTATCTGGCTTATTTCACTTAACATTATGTCTATGAGATTCATCAAGGTTGTATGAGTGACAAATAGGTTGTTATTTTTCAATACTATGTAGTATCCCATTGTATAATATGCCACGATTTGTTTATCAATGTTAGTGGTTGGTGAACTCAGAATTTTTGGCCCTTGTGAATGACATTGATATTAATATTCTTTTTTTTATTTAAAAAAACAAAACATTTATTACACGACTAATTGTTGAAATTATTTTTTTTGAGTCAGAGTAGAGTGCTGTAGCGTCATAGCTCTCAGCAACCTCAAACTCTTGGGCTTAAGTAATCCTCTTGCCTCAGCCTCTTGAGTAGCTGGGACTATAGGCACCCACCACAATGCCTGGCTAGTTTTATTTCTATTTTTAGTAGAGATGGGATCTCACTTTTGCTTAGGCTGGTCTTGAACTCCTGAGCTCAGGTGATCCACCTGCCTTGGCCTCCCAGGGTGTTAGGATTACAGGCATGAGCTACCATGCCCAGCCTAAGATGTGAATATTCTTGTGCTTAACTTTTGTAGCACAGGCACATGCCTTCTAGAAGGGTACAATTGCTGGTCAGAGGGTGTGCCACAGCTTTGCTTTAGTAGACACTGACAAATCGTTTTCTTTTCTTTTGTCTTTCTTCTTCTTTTTTTTTTTTTTTTGGCCAGGGCTGGGCTCAAACCCGCCACCTCTGGCATATGGGGCTGGCGCCCTACTCCTTTGAGCCACAGGTGCCACCCTGTCTTTCTTCTTTCTTGTCTTTTTTTTTGAGACAGGGTCTCACTCTGTCACCCAGACTGGTGTGCCATGGCATCAGCCTAGCTTACAGCAAACCCTTGTGCTTAAGCGATCTTCCTGCCTCACCCTCCAGAGTAGCTGAAACTAAAGGCACCCACCATAACACCTGGCTATTTTTAGAGACAGGGTTTTGCTATTGCTCAGGCTGCTCTCAAACTCCTGACATGAAGCAACCTCCCACATCAGCTTCCCAGACTCCTCCTTTGAGGAGTCTTGATTTTTCTGACAGCAGGTGATTCAATTACTGCAGTATCATCTTGAACTTAGATAGGCTTGGTTTATTTATTTATTTATTTTTGAGATAGTGTCTCAAGCTGTTGCCCTGGGTAGAGTGCTGTGGCTCACAGTAACATCAAACTCTTGGGCTTAAGCAATTCTCTTGCCTCAGCCTCCCAAGTAGCTGGGACTACAGGTGCCACCACAACGCCTGGCTGTTTTCTTGTTGTTGTTGCAGTTGTCATTGGTTTTAGCAGGCCCTGGCCGGGTTTGAACCTGACAGCCTTGGTGCTTGTGGCCGGCACCACACCCACTGAGCTATACGTGTCACCCTAGATAGGCTTGGTTTTATGCTGTCAGGTCTTCTCTGTGCCTGAGATCCTCCGTGGAGCTTCTCAGGACTTGGCTTTTGACTTTGTTAGGCTATGTGGTTATCAGCCTCCCAGACAGCCCTTGCAGATCCTTGCTTCAGCTGTTCACAACCACACTGGGCAGGGCTGCCCTGTGTAACCAACAGGATTTTGTGGACACACAATGTGTGGTCTCCAAGGCCAGATTGCTGAAGATTTTGCAGCTTCAGGCTTGCTCTCTGGGGGAAGCCAGCCACTATGTCATGAAGACACTCAAACACCCTGTGGAGAGAACTCACATGGGGAAGAACTGAGGGTGACCTGCTACGCAGCAACAGATAACTGAGGCTCTGTCTAGGGAATGTTTTACTCCAGGATGAAGTCCCAGTTACCAGGACATGGATGCCAGTTCTCAGCCTCACACTAGAGATGTGCACGATGTTTGAATGAGGCCTTTCTCCAGCTCTAGTTGGCTAGGCCAAACCTCCCACTGCAGTTACTCCCTGGTAAGTCTAGGAGTTCTAACTCTGAGCAAGGACAGGGGGACATGTCAGGCTATCCCTATCCCACACGCACTTCTCCAGTGCCCACCTACAGATTCCAGCTGCCAGTGCCCTTTAACTCAGTGGCCCAGCACCAGTGCTCACGTAGACTCCCAAAGATGCAGAGCTGGGCAGGTCAAGACTTGCCTCATGAGCTTCCCTTCTCTGCGGACCACACTCCTGCACTTCCACCACCTGGAAACAGCTGCCTTGCCTGCTTTGTCCAGGCTATGTGGTTACCCGTTACAGCTGGTCTAGGGCAGGCTTCTGTTGCAGCCCTCATGGAATCCACTGTCAAGACTTGCCTTTTAGATCCTTCCACATTTGTGGGAAAACAGGTGAACCCTGAATCAAGTCTGGGCGTCTCTCTCTCTTTTTCTTTGTTTTTGTTTTTTTTTGCAGGTTTTGGCCAGGGCCGGGTTTGAACCCACCACCTCTGGTATATGGGGCCCGTGCCCCACTCCTTCGAGCCACAGGCACCAACCCGGGCATTTCTTAATGATAACGAACACTCTTAGTTTCGACAAAGCTACCCTGAAGGAGTCACCATTAGAGGAAACGTGTGTGGGAAACTCTTGTTTGCAGGTTTTGAGATTTTAAAATACTCCAATAGAAGAGAAGCGGCTGGCTGGGCGTAAGGGAGGCCGGCCTGGCCCGCGCAGGGTGGCAGGAGAGAAGCGGCCCGGCGGCCCTAGGGTGTCTCGGCTGACCGTGGCTTGGGAAGGACGCACATTTTCTTCCTTCTGCAGTTGCAGAAGGAATATTGGAATCCCGCCATTCTCACTATCAAAACAAGAAGTGCTGCTTCAGCACACAAAAAAGGCGCCTTTAGCAGAAGCGGGAGTGCGGCTGTGCCCAGGATGGTCGCTAAGCCCGGGGCAGCTGGGTGCGGAGCGGGGGGCCGGGGGCCCATCTACCCGCCCCGCTCCAGAGCTGCGGCCCGCAGGTGTTGCTTTCTCCCCACGGAGAGACCCGTAGGGCTGGAGACCAAACCCCGGGGGCCGGGCCCCGCGGGCCCCAGGCCGAAGGAGTCCTCGCCCGGCGCCCCGCAGCCTCCCTTGGGTTCTGACGAGCTCCTAGAGCTCGCCTGTCTCTCCCTGCCGCGGCGCCACGAGCCCAGCGCGGCCCCCACGTCCACGCCACGCCCGGAGTATTCGCCCAGGAGGCGCGCGTGCGCACACCCCCGCCCCGAGGGAGGCCAGTTCTGGCGTGGTCACTGTTCTGGCTGTCATTGTCACCATTTCACATACAGTCCCGGTCAGCGGGCTAACTGTGGCCCTCCAAAGTGACATGCTAGGTCCTGGCTGTGGTACCCGTAAATAAGGCCTGGTTCAGAAATAGGATCTTGGCAGACGTAATCACGTTAAGAGGAGTCTTAGGGTTCTACTCCAATTAAGACTTGGTCCTCAAGAAGAGATACATTAACAGGCAGACACACAAGGAAAAGGCCACCTGACGATCAGAAAGCTCCTGACACATGCTCAGAACACCAGGGCAGGGCTACCACTAGAAGCTGGCCAGAGGCTAGGAAGTCTCTTCCCCCAGAGCCTCCCTCCTGTGAGCAGCTCAGTTTCTGGCTTGTAGCCTCCAGAGTTGTTAACAGTAACTTTTTGATGTTCTGTGGCCCTAAGAGACCAGTACAGGGTGATGAGCTTCCAACTCCAGAGGAGGTATGTACTGCCACCAGGAATTAAAGTGGGCTGAGGGTCCCCTCAGAGCGTCTCCACCCAGCCAGGGGAGGGGTGATGCCCGTGGCTGTCCCTGGAGGCTTCCCAGACCTGGGCTCTGCTGGCTTGGGGGGACTTTCCAGGAAGTAGCCTGGTGGGAAAGTGGGTTTGCAGTTGTTCCCAGCACTGAACCCTGGTCCTGGGATGTGGTTTGTTCCTGGAGGTGACCACTGAGACTCTGATGTCAGGCACCTCAAGACTCTAAACCAGGAGTTGAGTGGAGAGAAGAGAAACTTCTCAGCTGGATTTCAGCACCCATACCCATCTCCCTACCCCATGGTACTGCAGCTCCATGGAAGTTTGGTCCATGTGGCCCAGAGGGGTCTTGCAGCGCTACCTACTGGTGGCCGCAGCTGTTGCTTCTGTGGACTAGGAAGACTAAAATGGCCTTTGGACTGACTGGGTGGCAGCCGGGGCAGAGATGGGCCTTGGCTGGAGAGCCATGTTCAGGCCTGGGAAGAGACTATTCAAAAGGCCTGCGGTGCAAGGCCTACAGGCCTTCACTGCAGCCTTGCTCAGGTCCTGGGCCTACTGGGCCTGGAAGAGGGACCTTTCTTTCCCTCCCTCCCTTTGAGGCAAGCGCCACCTGGGCATAGGAGGAGGGGTAGCTTGAGACCATGGGTTTCCACTTAGAAGCCCTCTTTATCTGGCCCAGGATAAAGAAAGGCTGGGGTCAGAGTGCATGTATCTCTATGGAAACAGCAATGAGCCTGGCCCCTGTGGGACCTCAGCTCCAATGAGGGATGGGGAGGCCCAGCCCCAGCTCAGGGGCTCCTTTGGCAGCAGCTCTTAGAGGGATAGCTCCAGGCCAGGACATGTGGCTAAGGATCAGGGAGGCCACATGGGCCCCTTAGGGTTGTAGGCCCGGAGTACGTGGAGACTGAACAGGGGGCAGCCAGAATAGAGTTTTCATTCAAGAGCAGCAAGAAGAGTCTTCACAAGACCAAACAAGGCCCAGCCCCAGCTGCTACTGTGCCTCTCCCTGTGTATTCCGCCTGCCGTGTGTGGCCCGCCCAAGAGCTGGCCTCCTGCTAACAGCTCTCAACCTGTCTGAGGTTGCCCTCTAAGGGCAGCTCCTGCTGCCTGCAGAGCCTGGAGCCAGCCCAGGCTTTCAGAACTTTTAAGACATCTGCAGGCCCAGAGGTGATGGCCCACTGGGACCCCACATTTGAGCTGTGGAGGAGCATGCAGCAGAGGGCCTTCTTTCTCAGGAACCTGCGGTGGAGTCCTGTGCAGGCCTCTTTCTGCCTGCTCTGGAAAGGCCCTTGGTGTGTGCAGGGTAGAGAGATAAGGGCTTTAGCAGGCCAGAATGACTGAAAGGAGCTCAGAACCTCCACCTCTGGAGAAGGCCTGGCTGGGCTCAGAGAGGCTTATGCTAGGCAGGAAAAGACCAATCAGCCCCAAATAACTTTCTTCAAGAAAAATCCAAACACACACTCACATGTTTTGAATACATGTTGATTACATTATTCTAAATGCTGTTTTTTTTTCTTTTTTTGGGGGGGGGAAGTAGCCCTAATTCCAAATATGTGAAATCAAATGCAATATGGTGGCATTTGTCACATGCTGCAGGGATTTAAAGGATGCTGGGGAGGCAGGAAGTTTACAGGCTTGGCCTCTAGGCCCAGTGGGATCTAGAGCCTGGAGAGGGCACCTATTCACCTCCCCACAGCCAGAGGGGTTGGGCCACTACTCAGCTGGGGCTTCTGGGAGCCTGCAGTGTGTCCTGGCAGTAAATTCGTGGAGCAGCAAAACTTCTAGCTGCAGCCCAACTACAGGAGACAGTAGGGCTTCACCATATAGGGTTTGGAAAATGGGTAAACAATTTGGTAACCTCTCCCACTGGGGTGGTCCCTGTCCTAGTGGGAAGCAGATGAAGCTGTGACTGAGGGCAGTGGGAAGTCTGTTTCAACAGGCTTCAGTCATTCTCCTGTCCCTGATCCCCTTCCTGAACCATAAGCCTTGGGCTCCCCCACATCCTGCTTGCTTTTAATGGACCCTGCCTGGGCTTAGGGAACTATCATCTTTTTAGACCAGTGGACAGAGCACTGGACTGTGGGCACTCATGAGGGGTTGGGGAGGCCTGGGGGATTTAGGAGCAGGACAAGCAAGGGCTTGGCTGAAGTCTTGGGTTATAGCACCTGGTCTCAACGCCAGGTGCCTGTGTCTATGGGTGACCTGGCTGCAGCAGCAGAGGCTCTTAAGTAGTGTGCTGCAGTCTGAGGTGTCAGAGGCCCAGGGACAGGATGGGAGGTGCACAGCCTTGTCCAGACAGCTCACATCTTTCTCAGCACCACTCAGGAGCCCAGACTGCCAGGAAGGAAATGAACACAGGCTATGCACCATATGCCAGATTTTCAGGCTGGTTCCTGCCACCTGCTTCTCACTGTATAGTCAGCAGTAGAAACTCTGAGGAATGGAGGTTCCCCCAGCTCTGGTGCCCAAGGCTGCGTCTCTTGCTGTGTGGGACAGCTCTCAGGAGCCTGGGAAGAAAGAAGCCATGCTTGCCTCCCTCCTCCCTCACACTTGTTTAAGCTTGGCATGTGTCTGTCTCCATTGCCATGTACCCCTCCCTGGTGTGCCGGACTCTAGCCCAGCTCCCTTCAGTTGCCACAGGCCAGCTTCCCCAGAAAGAGATGGAGTTTGAAAGGCCAGATGTTTATTAGGGACTGTTACTAGTTTCCTAGGGCTATCGTATCAAAGTACCACGAATCAAGAGGCTTAACAGAAACTTACGGTCTCAAAATTCTAGAGGCCAGAAATCTGAGATCAAGATATAGGCAGGACTGGTTGCTCTTGAGGCTGTGGGGGGGAACCTGCTGCTGGGCTCTCCCCAGTTCCTGGAGCTCACATTTCCTCTTTTTATAAGAACACCAGTCATAATGCATTAGGGTCCACCCTATTTCTTTTTTCACCCTATTTCATTTCCTCTGAAAAGACCCCCATTCTGAAGTATTGGGGGTCAGGCACTCTTCTCTCTCTAAATTTATTTATATATATACATACACTTTTTTTTTTTGGAGACAGTTTTACTATGTTGCCCTCGGTAGCGTGCTGTGGCATCACAGCTCACAGCAAGCTCAAACTCTTAGGCTCAAGTGATTCTCTTGCTTCAGCCTCCCAAGCAGCTGGGACTACAGGTGCCTTCCACAACACCTGCCTATATTTTATTGCAGTTGTTGTTGTGTAGCTGGCCAAGGCTGGGTTTGAACCCATCCAGCCTTGTGTATGTGGCTGGTGCCATAACCATTGTGCTACAGGCACCGAGCCAATAAAATACCTGTGGCTCAGTGAGTAGGGTGCTGGCCCCATATACTGAGGGTAGTGGGTTCAAACTCGGCCCCAGCCAAACTGCAACAAAAAAATAGGCGGACATTGTGGCTGCTCAGGAGGATGAGGCAAGAGAATCACGTAAGCCTAAGAGCTGGAGGTAGCTGTGAGCCGTGTGATGCCCTGGCACTCCACTCTTTTGAGGGTGGTAAAGTGAGACTCTGTCTCTACCAAAAAAAAAAAAAAAAAAAATATATATATATATATTTTAATATATATTTTTAAATAATGTATATTTTTTAAATAAACTTTTTTTTTTTTAAACAGGATCTTGCTGTTGCCCAGGCTGGAATGCAGTGGCATCATCACAACTCACTGCAACCACAAACTCCTGGGCTCAAACAATCCTCCTGCCTTAGACTTCCAAAGTGCTGGGACTACAGGTGCATGCTACCATGCCTGGCTACTTATTTTAAAAAGCTTTTATAGAGATGGGATCTTTGTAAAATATGTTGCTCAGACTGGGCTCAAACTCCTGGCCTTAAGTGATCTTCCTGCCTTGGCCTCCCAAAGTGTTAAGATAATAGGTGTGAACCACTGTGCCTAACCTAAACTTTTTTACAGTAAGTTTGGGTTCACAGCAAAACTGAGCAAAAAGTACAGAGTTCCAATACACCCCTTCCTCACGTCTTACAACCTTCCCTATCACCAATATTTCCCACCACAATAGTACATTTGTTATAATCAATGAGCCTACATTGACACACATTATCATTGAAAATCCAGTTTATGTTAAGTTTCCCTCATGGTGGTGTAATTCTGTGGGTTTTGACAGGTGTATAATGCTATGCATCCACTGTTACAGTATTGTACAGAAGAGCAGCTTCACTGACCTAAACATCTTTCCTCTGCTAAATATTCATCACTCTTTCCTCCCAGCCTCCAGTAACACTCATCTTTTTACTGTGTCCACAGTTTTGCCTTTTCCAGAATGTCTTAAGCTGCACTCCCAACAGTATGTAGAACAGGCTAAGTCTTTGTACCTCAGTCCCTTAGTCGCTAGCTGTGGCTGTGCAGGCATGATCTGGGGCAAGGTGGCTCTCTGCAATGGAGGCAGACCCCGTGGAGGCTGCAGCTAGAGGCCAAGTAGCAGCAAGGACCAGGGTGACACTTCTTTTCTGTTATTTTTTTTAATTATAGAAATGGCCTTGAAAGTACAGTCTTTGGATGTACTTTGACCTAACTCTAGCCAGGCCCCTCAGGGCTCTGTCTCCACTAGTTGGGGAGCTTGGCCTATTAAGACTTGAAGAAACGTTAACATAGTTTCTAGGAGTTCAAAGCCGCATTCTTATGATGTCCCTGCCTCCCTTTAAGTGCCTGAGAAAATCCAAGGCTGCCTAAAGGAGAGAATTTACTGTTTGTTCCAGCAGCACCTGGAAATAGGTCAGTCGCCACCCCCACCCCTCAGAGGGAAGGCAGGAGCCTAACTTCCAATAGCTCCAGTCAGCAAACTCAGACCAACTTCGCAGCGACCAAGCCCCCTTTCCGCTGTTGATCACTTTTCTCTCCCGGACCCCACCGCCTCCCCCATCCCCCGCACTCCCATCTCTCTCGGTGCCTATGGCACTGAGCTCAACACGTCCTGGGTACTTTCTTGCACTGCAAAAGTACACTGCTAAAGAAAATCCGACCTTACCACTTCAGCCAGGGTCTACCCTACCTCGATACCTCTCCGGGTCCGCAATTCACCAAAAGGTCTCCGGGAACCGCACCCCGAGCCGCTAGACCCACGCACCCCGCAGCGTGGCCCCGCAGCCCGGCCTGGACACGTCCCCGGTGGTGAAGGGCTGCGGGGCCCTCCTGCCCTCCCCGCGCCTCCCACACAGACACTCCGCGGGAAGACCTCGCGCCGCCTCAGTCAGCCAGGTCCCGCCTCCCGGGCCCGTCTGCCGGCTGGGTTGTCCCGGACACTCCAGCCGCCTAGATAAAGTGGGTCCCGGACCAGGGGGAAACGGAAAGGATCCCAGACACTAGCGTGGGAGATCCACCCCGCGCCAGCCCCCGTGCGTGGGCAGCGCCCGCGCGCCCCGGCCCAGGGCTCGGCGGCGCGGCTCCGGGCCGCGAATGGGCTCGCGACCGTGACGTCACCGAGCGCGGCGCCGCGGGACACGGGCCGGGCCCGGCGCACGCTGGAGAGTAGCGGGAGCGGGGCGCGTGCCCGGCTCTGCTCCGAGGCGCGCGCGTGTCCCGCGGCCGGCCCCGCCCGCGCGGCCCCGGCGAGGATTTGAAAAGCCCGGTCCGCGGGTCCCGCGAGCGCGGCAGCCAATCAGCGGCGCGCACTTTTCCCGCGGCTTCTGCGAGCGGCGGCGGCCCCGGCGGCGGCGGCGGCGGCGGGCGGGAGGCGCGGGGGCGGGGTCGGCGCCGCGCGCGGAGAGCCTCGGCCTGGCCGCGCTGCGCCCGCCGCCGCCCCCTCCCCGCCGCGGCCCTCCTGCCACAGGCCCCGGCCCGGCCCGGCCTCTGCCCAGCAGCCGGAGCCGCCGCGCCCGGAGGATGCGACGTACCACAGGTCACTGGGGCGGCCAACCGCCGGGCGGGGGCCTGAGGGGGCGGTGGTGAGGCCCGCGGAGGCCTGAGGCCGGGAGGACTGGGGAGGATGGAGGACGGCCGGGAGGGTGGAAGAGTGGGGAGGGCCGGGAGAACTGCGGGGCACTCGCGAGGGCCGGGAGGCCCGGCGAGGCCTGAGGGGCCGGTCAGGAGCTGCTGGGTCCGGCAGGGGCCGACGGCATGAGGAGTCGGGAGGAGCGGGGAGGTCCGGGAGGGCGGACGGGTGAGGGGCCGCTGGGAGGGAGGGGAGGGCCGGGACGGCGGCGGAGGCCGGGCGCAGGCAGGGCCAGGGGAGGACCAAGGGAGGGCCAAGGGAGGCGGCGGCTAACGGGGCCGGCGGGCGCGGCCATGTTGGGCCCTGCGGGGCCCGGCGGCTGCACCTGTGCCGGCCGGACCGGGGCGGCCGCCTTTGTTCCTGCGGCGCTGAGCGGCCCGGGCTGGCCTTTGTGCGGGGCGACCGCGGTGGGAGGAACTGGTCGGGGCCCCAAGGCCGGCGCTCCGGCAGGGGTCGGCCTGAGAGGCCGCTTTTTTGTTTGCAGAAGGTGTCCGGCGTTGACACTCGCGGCTCCCGGGCCGTTGGTCAGCGCGGGCGCGCCCCCGGGGAGCTGGGCCGCGGTCCGGGACTTCTCAGGTGGGTGGGCCGGGCGTGGGGACTCTGGCCGGTGCACTGTCGGCCTCCGCCCAGGATGCTCCCCTCGCTCCCAGGCTGTGCACCGCTAGTCCTTGAAGCCTCAGGACACGTAGGGATGGAACCCGGCGACTGAATGGCTGGCTGGTTTCACCCTGCTTGCAGAAATGGGTTTAAAACCTCGGGATTTAAAAAACGCTAGTCTTGAGTTTCCATAAAAAGAAAACAGATGAAAGTATGGTATAGGACCCATTGCAACACTAATCTTTCCTCCTTTCTGTCTCCAGGATGGGATTTGACATTCAAGTCGAAACTTTGTATCAACACCGATGTTCTAACGTTAATCATTTTTAGGTAGATAATTGGTGTGTGGTGTGTGTGTGTGTTTTAACAGACCTTGTGAAGAGAAGACTAATTAATAGGGACCGAGTTGAGATCTAGGTTAGGGGAAGTTCTTCAGTACTGCTAACCCACTCTCAGACTTTGAAGTGTTGACTTTTAAATGAGTTGAATAATAAGAGCATGCATTGATTATATTGACTCTATTTTATGTATTTTTAATTAGGTAATCCACATGGAAAATAAGTTAGAGCCATCCTATTTATGAAGCTGGAATTTTGACTTTATTTTCCCAAATGTCCTAGTTACATATTTAAATGTGGTGAGAGCAACAATATTAAAAAAGGACAATTCCAAATAACATGAAGGAAACAAATCTGTGAGTACAACCTTTCCTTGTGGAAAGGTTGATGTACACTCTTACTTCCCACAGCCTATGTAGTTCAAATCTAAACTGCCGACTGAAAATGGAGAGGACTCATACTTGAAACATGATTACTTTGAGTCATTTCCTTTTCTTTCCTTCCATTTTCTCAGCCACTCAGCAGTCTGTAGTGTTGGGCTGATGGTTGTTTGAATGGGGACTTACTGCACTGTTCTGAGTTTGTGTTAAGCTTTTGTGAAGAACTTCAATCTCTTCAGTACAAAAATCTTTTCCTTCTGACTGCATTACTGCCAAATAGACCTCTGATGTCAAGGGTACACATTTCCTTTTAAGAGTATCAGATAAATTTTATTAATTTCAAAGAGTAATGGACAGCTTATCATATATGATGTATTCATATGTAACATGCAAACTAATATCACTTGAAACCTGTGGAGACATACAGAGCAAAACAAAAAGGCAAACAGGTTATAGGTGTGACTACTAGATTTGTTTTCATACAATTAATTTATACAGGGCTATTAAAACAGTACATGCTAAATGTGAGGAACCAAATGAAGAATAAGGCAGAATTTCAGAATGAGTCAGGAATCATAGACCCTGTGGGTTAGGAGGAGAGGGTGCAGTCTCCAGACTGTCCTCTCCTAAAAATAGTCAAACCTTAAAAGGTTTACTTGACAGAATGTGAACTAACTAGTTGCTTCCTTTTTTTTTTCTTCTTTTTTTACAGCTTGAAGATTCAGTGTAAAACATGTAGAAGTAGGTGGAATTAGGCTTACTAGGAGTGTACTGGTGAGAGTAGAAAACATTGTAATGTATGCTACGTGAGTTGTAAGGTTCTGTTCTCCAAATAAGAGCACATACAAAAGGATGTGCTAAGATGGTGCTAAAGTTCATAATCTAAACTTATTTTTCCCTATCCTTTTTATTTAATTTTAGAAATGGGTTCTTACTATGTTGCCCAGTCTGGTGCTCAGTGGCTGTTTACAGTCGTGATCGTAGCACACTATGGCTCCAAACTCCTGAGCTCAAGTGATTCTCCTTCCTCAGCCTCCAGAGTAGCTGGGACTATAGGTGCATGCCACTACGCCCAGCTCTGCATTGTGCATTGAACAAATGGAGAAATAACCTTTCTTATTTTTTTATTTTCAGATAATACAGATTTTATTTTATTTATTTTTTGAGACAGAGCCTTCCTTTGTCACCTTAGGTAGAGTGCCGTGGCGTCATAGCTCACAGCAACCTCCAACTCTTGGGCTCAAATGATTCTCTTGCTTCATCCTCTGAAATAGCTGGGACTACAGGTGCCTGCCACAACGCCTGGCTATTTTTATAGATGAGCCTTGGAACCTGTGAGCTCAGGCAATCCACCCGACTGGAGTGCTGGTATTACAGGTGTGAGCCACCATGACTGGCCCTAAGAAAATGCTTAATCAGGTGGTGCCTGTAGCTCAGTGGGTAGGGTGTTGGCCACATACACCAAGGCTGGTGGGTTCGAACCCAGCCTGGGCCAGCTAAACAGCAATGACAACTGCAACAAAAAAATATCCAGCTGTTGTGGCAGGCGCCTGTAGTCCCAGCTACTTGGGAGGCTGAGGCAAGAGCATTGCTTGAGCCTAAGAGTTTGATGTTGCTGTGAGCTGTGACACCACAGCACTCTACCAAGGGTTACATAGTGAGACTGTCTCAGAAAAAAGAAAAAAAGAAAATGCTTAATCAGTGGGAACCAGCTGGGCAAAATGGCTCATGCCTATAATCCTAGCACTCTGGGAGACCAAGACGGGTGGATTGCTTGAGCGCAGGAGTTCGGGACCAGATTGAGTGAGAGTGAGACCCAGTCTCAACTAAAAATAGAAAACAAACTAGCCAGATGTTGTGGTGGGCACCTGTAGTCCCAGCTACTCAGGAGGCTGAGACAAGAGGATCACTTGACCCTAGGAGTTTGAGGTTGCTGTGAGCTATGGTGCCCTTTTTCTAGCCAGCGTGACAGTGAAACTCTGTCTCCAAAAAAAAAAAAAAAAAAATTAGTGGGAATTGAAGACGTATGGCTTTGTACTCATGTTCTTCTGTATAGTTTTTAGGTTTTTCCTCTGGTGGACTTTCTCATGGCCATAGAATGCATATTACTTTGGATAAGCTTCTTAGTCTTCTGATCCTCACTTTCTTTTGCCTGAGTGCAGTAAATGTGTCCTTGTTCCCCAAATATGTGGTACCTTGTCTTGACTCCAGGCCTTTGTGTGGGCTGTTGTTGGGCAGGGATCACCACTAGCACTTTCTTTCTTAGCATCGTTCACAGCCTTAACTGGCTATGTGTGACTTTTCTCTCCTGTTGGGTGAACTCTTGAAGAAAGGCCTCTGTCATTGGGAAAACTGACCTATACTGGTGCCTTCTCATGGTGGGTACTCAGCAAATGCCAAATAAATGAGCATATGGCTTAGGGTAAATAAACAACTCTTTTTTTTTTTGAGACAGAGTCTCAAGCTGTTGCTCTGGTAGAGTGCCACGGTGTCACAGTTCTCAGCAACCTCAAACTCTTGGGCTTAAGTGATTCTCTTGCCTCAGACTCCCAAGTAGCTGGGACTACAGTTGCCCACTGCAACACCTGGCTATTTTTTGGTTGTAGTTGTCATTGTTTTTTTTTTTTTTTTTGGCCGGGGCTGGGTTTGAACCCGCCACCTCCGGCATATGGGACCGGCGCCCCACTCCTTGAGCCACAGGCACCACCCTGTAGTTGTCATTGTTGTTTGGCAGGCCCGGGCTAGGGTCAAACCCGCCAGCTCTGGTATATGTGGCTAGCACCCTAGTACCTGCTACAATGGCTGGATTTTTATTTTTTTCTTCAGTTGTCATTGTTGTTTTAGCTGGCCGGGGCTGGGTTAGAACCTGCCAGTATCCCCGTATATGGCTGGCGCTCTACCCACTGACCTACAGGTGCTGCCTTGTTTTTTTTTTTTTTTTTTTGAAACAGAGTCTCAAGCTGTTGCCCTGGGTTGAGTACGTGGCATCATGCTCACCGCAACCTCTGACTGTTGGGCTCAAGTGATCCTCTTGCCTCAGTTTTTCTATTTTTAGTAGAGACCGGGTGGTCACTTTTGCTCAGGCTAGTCTCAGACTCCTGAGCTGAGACAATCCACCTGCCTTGGTCTCCCAGAGTGCTAGGGTTACAGTTGTGAGCCATTGCACCAAGCCCAAACAATTCATTTTAATGTTGGTATCTGTCTGTTTATCCCTTTTTTTGTGTCATGTTGGAGCAGAAAGGAACTCTCTTGAGGAAGAAGCTGAGTATGGGCTTGGCGCCTATAGCTCAGCAGTTAGGGTGCTGGCCACATACACTGGGGCTGGTGGGTACTAACTGGCCTGGGTGTGCCAAACAGTGGTTGCACAGTGGTTATGGCACCGACCACAGAAAGGGTTGGAGCAGAAAGGGACTCTCTTGAGGAAGAAGCTGAGTATGGGCTCGGCGCCTGTAGTACAGTGGTTATGGTGCCGACCACATACATCGAGGTTGGCGGGTTCCAACCAGCCTGGGCTAGCTAAACAACAATGACAACTGCATCAACAACAAAAAAATAGCCAGGTGTTGGGGCGGGCACCTGTAGTCCCAGCTACTTGGGAGGCTGAGGCAAGAGAATCACTTAAGCCCAAGAGTTGGAGGTTGTTGTAAGCTGTGACGCCACAGCACTCTACCCAGGGTGACATAATAAGACTCTGTCTCAAAAACAATGACAACTACAACAACAACAACAAAAAATAGCCATGCGTTGTGGGGGGTGTCTGTAGTCTGAGCTACTTGGGAGGCTGAGGCAAGATTATTGCTTAAGCCCAAGAGTTTGAGGTTGCTGTGAGCTGTGACACCACAGCCCTCTACCTAGAGTGACAAAGTGAGACTCTGTCTCAAAAAAAAAAAAAAACAAACAAACTGACTATGGAAGGGAAGAGGCTGAGCTAAGGTCATTCTGTTTTAATTGGGGAGCGAAGACTTTTTGCCAGGTAGGACAGTTTCCTTTGCTCATCATAGCTAACTAAAATGTTGAATGAAAATTAGCTATAGGGTGGCGCCTGTGGCTCAGTCGGTAAGGCGCCGGCTGCATATACCGAGGGTGACGGGTTCAAACCTGGCCCCGGCCAAACTGCAACCAAAAAAAAAATAGCTGGGCGTTATGGCAGGCGCCTGTAGTCCCAGCTACTCGGGAGGCTGAGGCAAGAGAATCGCTTAAGCCCAGGAGTTGGAGGTTGCTGTGAGCTGTGTGAGGCCACGGCACTCTACCGAGGGCCATAAAGTGAGACCCTGTCTCTACAAAAAAAAAAAAAACAAAGGAAATTAGCTATAGAACATTCTAAGCACCTAAGTAGAACAAATAATGGAACATACCTTTACCCATTACCAAGATGGAGCAAGAGTTTCTGCCCTACATTGTTGCCACCTTCTCTGTATCACTTGGTGAAGAGAATATGAAGTATACAGAATAGAAAAGAAAGAGGTGACTTGGAAACTACAGGAATAAGCTCATGTTTGCAAACTTTTTTTTTTTTTTTTTTGTAGAGACAGAGTCTCACTTTATGGCCCTCGGTAGAGTGCCGTGGCCTCACACAGCTCACAGCAACCTCCAACTCCTGGGCTTAAGCGATTCTTTTGCCTCAGCCTCCCGAGTAGCTAGGACTACAGGCACCCACCACAACGCCCAGCTATTTTTTGGCTGCAGTTTGGCCGGGGCCGGGTTTGAACCCGCCACCCTCGGTATATGGGGCCGGCACCCTACCAACTGAGCCACAGGCGCTGCCCTTTTTTTTTTCAAAGACAGGGTCTTGGTCTGTTGCCCAGGCTAGAATGCACTGATAAAATCATATAGCTCTGTAACCTTGACTTCATAGGCTCATATAGTCTTCCTGCCTTAGACTCCTGTGTAGCTGGACTACAAACATACACCTCTATATCTGGCTAATTACAATTTTTTGGTAGGGATGGAGTCTTGCTTTGTTGTACAGGCTGGTCTTGAACTCCTGGGCTCAGGTAGTCATCCCACCTTGATCTCCCAAAGTGCTGGGGTTTATAGGCTTGGAGCCACTGCACCTGGCCTATAGACTGTCGTTATATGTTTTATTAATTCATTTTTTAGGAGTGGTTATTTACAGTGAGCACTTTCAGGGAGAAAAAGACTTATGTTGGATACCCAGAGACTTTTTCAGCATTTTGTATTTGTTAAAAATAAACAAAAAAACCTAGCTCTCTGGGAGGCTGAGGAGGGTAGATTGCCTGAGCTCACAAATTCAAGACCAGCCTGAGCCAGACCGAGACCTCGTCTCTAAAAATAGCCAGGCGTTGTGATGGGTGTCTGTAATCCTAGCTACTTGGGAGGCTGAGGCAAGAGAATCACTTGAGCCCAGGAGTTTGAGGTTGCTGTGAGCTGTGACACCTGGAACTCTACCAAGGCTGACAAAGTGAGACTCTGTTTAAAAAAAAAAAAGGGGCTAGACATGGTGGCTCACACCTGTAATCCTAACACTCTAGGAGGTGGAGGCAGGTGGAGTGCCTGAGCTCAGGAGTTTGAGACTAGTTTGGGCAAGAGCAAGACCTGTCTCTACTAAAAATAGGAAAATTAGCTGGCGCCTAAAAATTAGTGGGTACCTGTAGTCCCAGTTACTTGGGAGGCTGAGGCAAGAGGATTGCTTGAGCCCAAGAGACTGAGGTTGCTGTGAGCTATGATGCAACGGCACTCTACTCAGGGCAACAAAGTGAGACTGTCTCAAAAAAAAAAAATCGAGACCCCCACATTATCTTTGTTCTTGCATCTGCCTTTCTAAAACCAAATGGCAATGGATGAACTTGCAAAGTATTTTAATTTCTGTAACACTTAATGCTTTTCTTTTTTTTTTTTTTTGTAGAGACAGGGTCTCACTTTATGGCCCTCGGTAGAGTGCCGTGGCCTCACACAGCTCACAGCAACCTCCAACTCCTGGGCTTAAGTGATTCTCTTGCCTCAGCCTCCCAAGTAGCTGGGACTACAGGCGCCTGCCACAACGCCCGGCTATTTTTTGGTTGCAGTTAGGCTGGGGCCGGGTTTGAACCCGCCACCCTCGGTATATGGGGCCGGCACCTTACCGACTGAGCCACAGGTGCCGCCCAACACTTAATGCTTTTCAACAAAATATACTAGGATAGAAATCGTAAAGTGTGGTTTTTTTTTTTTTGCTATTTTTGACCAGGGCTGGGTTTGAACCCGCCACCTTTGGCATATGGGGCCAGCGCCCTACTCCTTTGAGCCACAGGTGCCACCCAGAAATTGCAAAGTGTTGATTGAGCTTGAGTGATGTCCTACAGCTCAAAAACCCTAGTAGTAAGACTACTATCATGGGTGTCTAGGAAAAAAAAAATGTAGTTTTTTTTGTTGTTGTTGTTTTTTTGTGAAGGAATTATGACTTCAATTTTTAAGTTGACTGGTGGTTTGGCATTTGAAAGAGTTGATGTGAATGAAATGTGTTATGCTAAAGGATCTATGTGTATTACCATGTTTTTACATTTCAGTTGTGTTCACGTGTGTTTTTGTGGCTACATTATGGAGGGCGACAGATCAGGAAGCATGTTTCTGACTCCAGTTTTACTGCCTTCAATCAGTTCTGTATACCCTGCCTGTTTTTTTTTTTTTTTTTTTTTAAGACATAATCTCAAGCTGTCACTCTAGGTAGAATGCCGTGGCATCACAGCTCACAGCAACCTCAAACTCTTGGGCTTAAGCAATTCTCTTGCCTCAGCCTCCCAAGTAGCTGGGACTACAGGTGCCTGCCACAACACCCAACTATTTTTTTGTTGTAGTTGTCATTGTTTAGTAGGCCCAGGCTGGGTTTAACCCGCCAACCCTAACCACTGACCTATGGACACTCAGCCTGCCCAGCTAATTTTTAAAATTTTTATAGAGATAGGGTCTGGCTATGTTGCTCAGTTTGGGCTCAAGTGATATTCCTACCTCAGCCTCCCTGAGTGCTGGGATTATAGATGTAAGCCACCCAGCCCAGCCTTCCTTAGTTTTGTTTTGTTTGTTTGTTTTGAGACAGAGTCTCGCTATGTTGCCCTTGGTAGAGTGCCATCACGTCACAGCTCACAGCAACCTCCAACTCTTGGGCTTAAGTGATTCTCTTGCTTCAGCCTCCCAAGTAGTTGTGACTACAGTTGCCTGCCACAAAGCCTGGCTATTTTTTGATTGTAGTTGTCGTTGTTTGGCAGGCCCAGGCTGGGTTCAAACCTGCCAGCTCTGGTGTATGTGGCTAGCGTCCTAGCCACTTAAGCTACAGGTGCTGAGCTCCTTAGTTTTTTTTTCTTTTCATAGCACTTATCCTCCAGTATTCCACATGTCTGCCTGACAAATTGAGTCATCTGTGGAGGCAGTGACTTTTCTCTTTTTGCTTTGATTTCTGTGTTATCTTCAGTATCTAGAATAGCACCTGAGTGTATGTCAGGTGTTCATTGATTATTTGAATGAATGAGGCCTCAGTACTTTGTATGATAAGGGGATATGTTCCAGAAGTGGTGTGAATGAAGGGGAGTGGTGTGAACATGTTTGTCTTGGTATGAGGCTGAAAAGGTAGAGGGGCCGGGGTGGTGGCAGAGGTCAGGGGGGAGGCATGCGGACCAGTACCAGAGCCAGAGAACAGCTTCACCGAGGCACTGGAAGTGAGGGTGCATAAGAGTGGACTGATATGAGGGAAAGGGAGCTGAGGCAGCATTGACAGGGCTGGGTGATCCCAGTATTTATGATCTGCAAGATTGGTTAGTTGATGGCACCATTTTTACCTCACTGTGACCCAGCGAAAAGGAAGGGGGGTTGGTTGTAGTTTCTGATTCACTTCTGTTCTTTCCAGAAGCTCTGATCTCACCTACCTACCTAAAGTGTTTCCCTAATGTTTCACTATTTGCTTAGCAGAGACATGTAGTCCTGGCCTGGCTGTCTAGCGCCTTCACTGGCCAGTCCTTTGTGGTTGCACTCAGGTCTTGGTGCTGTCCTGCCTGTAGCTCTTGTGCTGAACTGTGTGCTGCCCACGTGTCTCTGCATGTGTTATTGCTTCTTTCTGAGTTGCCCTGTCTTGTGTTGCCACAGAGCTCTCCCACTCAGCTTTCCTCTCTGTGAAGCCTTTCCTGATTTCCACAGTGTTTCCTGGGCCTGTGGCAGTAGGTACATTTTTTGCTCCCCTGAGGTTGTCATGCCCTTGTGAATGATAGGCCTGTTAGGACACTGCACAGGCTGTTGTCACGTTCTCTTCTCTAGGTTGTGAGTTTTTCTTTTTTCTTTTTTTTTTTTTGCAGTTTTTGGCCAGGGCTGGGTTTGAACCTGCCACCTCCGGCATATGGGGCTGGCACCCTACCCCTTTGAGCCACAGGCGCTGCCCAGGTTGTGAGTTTTTCAAGATGAGGACTTTCATTTTTTTTTTTTTTTTTTGTAGAGACAGAGTCTCACTTTATGGCCCTCGGTAGAGTGCCGTGGCCTCACACAGCTCACAGCAACCTCCAACTCCTGGGCTTAAGCGATTCTCTTGCCTCAGCCTCCTGAGTAGCTGGGACTATAGGCGCCCGCCACAACGCCCGGCTACAAGATGAGGACTTTCTCACTTGTCTTCAGTGCCTGAATATTGAAGGCACTCAGTGGGTAATTACTCTGTTTTCCAAAGGATTTTTATTTCATAAAAATGTGAATTCTTAGTTTTTTTTTTTTTTTGTAGAGACAGAGTCTCACTTTATGGCCCTCGGTAGAGTGCCATGGCATCACACAGCTCACAGCAACCTCCAACTCCTGGGCTTAAGCAATTCTCTTGTCTCAGCCTCCCGAGTAGCTGGGACTATAGGCGCCCGCCACAACGCCCGGCTATTTTTTGGTTGCAGTTCAGCAGGGGCCGGGTATGAACCCGCCACCCTCGGTATATGGGGCCGGTGCCTTACCGACTGAGCCATAGGTGCTGCCCCAATTCTTAGATTTTTTAATTAAAATGTTAGAAATAGGAAGTTTTTAGCTGGATGTGGTGGCTTACACCTGTAATCCCAGCACTTTGGGAGGCTGAGGTGGGTAGATTGCTTGAGCTCACAGGTTAGAGACCAGCCCTAGCAAGAGCAAGACCCCATCTCTACAAGTCTGGGTGTTGTGGTGGCCGCTTGTAGTCCCAGCTACTTGGGAGGCAAGAGGATCACTTGTGTCCAAGAGTTTGAGGTTGCTGTGAGCTGTGACGCCATGGCGCTCTACCAAGGGCCACAGTGAGACTCTGTCTAAAAAAAAAAAAAAAAGGAAATTCCTGTGTTGCTTCTTCCAAAAGATTTGAAGTTAGTGCCATCTGTGTAGAGCTTTGCTATATACATTTTTGAGCAGTAAATCTTCTTTACAACATCTCATTGAATCCTCACAGCAGGAAATTGATCCCAAAGATACTAAGTCACTGACCCAAAGTCTCAAATGTGTATGTGATGGAGTTAGAACTCCTGCAGGCCTGACCTCTGGTTCTGCCACTCTGCGATTTTAACATACAAGTGTCTATAGGTGGATGGAAGGGACAGTTCTGTTTTTGCCAGTGTGGCAGTGTGACATTTTCTTATTCCTTGAGCATCAGCTGTTACGCGAGCGATGCACCTTGCCTTTCCTTGGTCTCCTGGGTGTCATAGATCTCAGAGGGGCTGAAAAAAGGGGAAGAGTGGAAGAAGGATAAAATCTTTGAAAAACCTGCAAATATCATTGCCAAAAAATCAAACTTGAATCTGACCAACATGAATTAGAGGAAGTTCAAGCAAGAGAAGAGCAGGCTCAAGTACACTACAGGGTTGCCATTGGCAACACTCAGAACAGGGGAAGCAACAAGACCAGTAACCAGTGCTCTTCAGTGAAGGAAAAAAGAAGGAGACTGCACGGCAAAAGATTGAAGCTCAGCAACTTGCTTTAGCAGGAGGGCTTATTCATGCGTGTGTCAGGTCAGTTAGTCCAAGACATGACTGAGTACCACTTTACAATATTTGAGGCAGTTAGAATCTGGGACTCTGACTACATTAGTTACTGAGCTATTTTTTTAGCTGTGATAGTGGTTTTTTTATGCCTAATAATCCCTACCTTTGGGGATGTGTAGACATTTAATGATGAAATGATATATCAGGGATGGCGCCTGTGGCTCAGAGGAGTAGGCGCCAGCCCCATATGCCAGAGGTGGCCGGTTCAAACCCAGCCCGGGCCAAAAACTACCAAAAAAAAAAAAAAAAAAAGATACATCATCTGGGATTTGCTTCACAATCCTATGGAAGAGGGAGTGGATCAGTGTGTGGTTAGATCAGAGTGGGCCCAGGTTAAGGGTGGTGTGGGTACATGTATTCTAACTACTCTACTCACCTTTATGTGTTACTTAGAGTTCCACATCACAAAAAGCAAATCAGGAAGGAAGGATCCATGCACATGTAGTAGAGAGGTTATACCTGACAGGGCGTCAGAAAGTCTTTTGATGGACCTGACCCTGGTGCAGAGAGCAGTGGGGTGGGTGTGAGCACCAGATGGAAGGAGGGCCTGTGCAGAGGCCCCCTGAGCAGCAGGAAGAAACCTGGGGTATTTGGCTCAGTGCCCATAGCTCAGTGGTCAGGGTGCCGGCCACATACACTGAAGCAGGCGGTTCGAACTTGGCCTGGGCCTGCTAAACAACAGTGACAAATGCAACAAAAAAATAGCCGGGTGTTGTGCTGGGTGTCTGTAGTCCCATCTACTTGGGAGGCTGAGGCAAGAGAATCGCTTAAGCCCAAGAGTTGGAAGTTGCTGTGAGCTGTG
Source organism: Nycticebus coucang (assembly GCF_027406575.1). Lineage (NCBI taxonomy): Eukaryota > Metazoa > Chordata > Mammalia > Primates > Lorisidae > Nycticebus > Nycticebus coucang. The sequence goes on along the minus strand of NC_069802.1, from coordinate 37,866,685 downwards.
ATGTAATGGCACTCTACTGAGGGTGACATAGACTCTGTCTCAAAAAAAAGAAAACAACAACAAAAAAACGGGGGTGGCTGGGGCAGGGGTAGTGTCAGGCAAGTGCTTTTGGCCTTATTAGGTAGGTATTTTTATCCTAAAAGCAATGTGAGGCCGTTGAAGAGCCCCCTTTAAAGTTTAAGGAGTATGAGGTGTGGCACAGTTCCATTTGCTTTGGGAAGTGTATTTCTTAGGATCCTCTGTACTTCGGTTGGTGGTGGGGGTGGATTAGGGAAGCGTGTATAGTAGGCCGGTCTGCAGTTACTCTGTCTGTTCAGGTAACCGTCTTTCTTGAGCCTGATAGGATTGAACAGCCCTGCCACCTTGAAATTTGGTATGGCCTATGATTTCCTTCTGCCAATAAAAAAGACATGTCATTTTTGACAGGAAGCTGTAAGAGACATGTGGTTTGTCATTTTCCCTTTTTCCTATGAAAACAAATAGATGTGTACCATGAGGAAGAAAGAAACCTTTGGGTTGAGCCATATTGCACTGTATGGCTGGTCCCCAGATTAGCAGCATCAGTCTCCTAGGAACTTGTTAGAAATTCAGATTCTTAGGTGGAGGGGCTCACACCTGTAGTCCTAGTGCTCTAGGAGGCCAAGATAGGATCAGGATCCCTTGAGCTCAGGAATTCAAGACTAGCGTGAGCAAGCCACCTTGAAAATAGAAAAATTCACAGTGCGTCGTGTTGAGTGCTCGTAGGCCCAGCTACTCGGGAGGCTGAGGCAGGAGGATTGCTTCATAGTGCAATGAAAACTTGCATTATGAGACTACTGAGAAAGTTTGCATGTGGAAAAACTAGGTTTTTCGGGGTGGCGCCTGTGGCTCAATGAGCTGGGCGCTGGCCCCATATACCGAGGGTGGCGGGTTCAAACCCGGCCCGGCCGAACTGCAACGAAAAAATAGCCGGGCGTTGTGGCAGGCGCCTGTAGTCCCAGCTGCTCGGGAGGCTGAGGCAGGAGAATCGCCTAAGCCCAGGAGTTGGAGGTTGCTGTGAGCTGTGTGACGCCATGGCACTCTACCGAGGGCGATAAAGTCTTCTACAAAAAAAAAAAAAAAAGGAAGAAAAATTAGGTTTTTCTTTTTATTCTTCATGTAAAATCAGTTGCATACTACATTTGTGGAAGATGAATTGAGAGTATATATCACGTTAAGTTTATTGGGTTCTTTTCAGTTAAGTTCTGAAATCTGCAAAAAATAAGTATTTGCTTCTTTAAAGTTCAATTGCTAAAAAAAAAAAAAACAAAGTTCAAGTGCTTGTAAATCCTTTGAAACAAATACTGGTAATCCTTGTTTGTTTAGTGTATACCTTTAGAGGTTAAACTGAAGTGTTTCTCAGATATCTTTGTTATTGGCTGCTGTAGGGATGTGAGCAAATCAGTGAAGATCAGAAGCAAGGTGTCACCAGTGCCCTGGTCTCAGGCCCCTGCTGTGGTCAGGGGCGTTAGTGAGGGCTCTCTGCTGGTTCAGAGGAAATAGTAACAGGACCAATTATCGGTCATTATTTCTCTACTTCCTTTGGGGATGGGGCCCTGGCCATTATTGTAGGTTGATAAACTTCTGAGATAAAGGACATCTGTCTTGATGGCCCATGGCCCATTAGAAGTAGAAATGTGCTTTTTTTTTTTTTTTTTTTTTGAGACAGAGTCTCACTATATTGCTCTTGGTAGAGTGCTGTGACATCACAGCTCATAGCAACATCAAACTCTTGGGCTTAAGTGATTCTCTTGCCTCAGCCTCACAAGTAAGTGGGACTACAGGTGCCCACCACAATACCAGTCTATATTTTTAGCAGGCCCACCACCCTCAGTGTATGTGGCCAGTGCCCTTATTCACTGAGCTATGGGCCTCGAGCCTAGAAATGTGTGTTTGTTTTTTTTCTTTTTTTAGAGACAGAGTCTTACTTTATCACCCACAACGCCTGGCTATTTTTTTGTTGCAGTTTGGTTGGGGCTGGGTTTGAACCTGCCACCCTTGGTGTATGGAGCTGGCACCCTACCCACTGAGCCATAGGCGCCACCCAGAAATGTGTTTTAATAGGACTTGTTCTGCTCTATATTTTTGCCTCTGGTGCAAGCCCAGGTGGCTCTTCGGCGCTGAGTAAAACACTGGAGCATGGAGGGTGTGCACTGGGTTTGCAGGGAGCTGCTGCCTTCTTGGCTGTGCCTTCTCTGGAGAGGCCCTTACTTCATAGGAGCCATCGTTGCTTCCCTTGATGTCCAGATCCCACCACTCCAGCCTGGGCAACAAGAGTGAGACCCTGTCTCTTCTTTAACAAAACAAAACAATACAATACAATAGGGAAAAAAGATAACTACCATGAAAGTAGTTCAGGCCAAACTTTGTGGGGAGAAATAGATGTTGTCTCTTAAGGAAGAAAGTGAGGAAGAATTCTCGGTCATCTTTTTTTTTTTTTTTTTCATGGACCTAGTCTCACTGTTACCCCTGGTTAGAGTGCCGTGTTATAGCTCACAGCAACCTCTAACTCTTGGGCTTGAGCAATCCTCTTCCCTCAGCTGGGACCACAGGTGCCCACTGTAGTGTCTGGCTAGTTTTTCTATTTTTAGTAGAGATGGGATCTCACTCTTGCTCAGACTGGTCTCGAACTCCTGAGCTCAAGTGATTTACCTGCCTCTGCCTCCCAGAGGGTGGCTTGAATAGCTGGGACTATAGGCACCCGCCACTATGCTCAGATAATTTTTAAATTTATCTGTAGAGATGTGGGTCTCAAACTCCTGGGCTTAAGCAATCCTTGGGCAGGCCAAAGTGCTGGGATTATTGGTGTGAGCCACTGTGTCCATGGTGTGGGTCCTTTTAACCTTTCTTTTTGAGTTGCAGTCTCACTCTGCTGCCCCGACTAGAGTACCGTGGCATCAGCCTAGCTCATAGCAAACTCAAACTCCTGGGCTCAAGTGAACCTCCTGAATAGCTGGAACTATAGGCATTAGCCATGATACCCAATTAATTTTTCTTGTTTCTTTCCTGTGGACACAGATTCTTGCTCTTCTTCAGGCTGGTCTTAAGTTCCTGAGCTCAAGGGGTCCTTCCACTTTGGCCTCCCAAAGTGTTAGGATTATAGGCGGGAGCCACGGACCTGGCCCTTTTTGATTTTGTGATTCTGGGATATCTTGAGTTATTCCTTTTGTAAGTTTTTTTTATCGTTTGTTTGTTTTAGAACTCCTGTTATGTAGATGTTTCCCTGACATATCTTCAGGTTTTCTTTTCTTTTCTTTTTTTTTTTTTTTTTGCAGTTTTTGGCCGGGGCTGGATTTGAACCCTCAACCTCCGGTATATGGGGCCAGTGCCCTACTCCTTTGAGCCACAGGTGCCGCCCTTCTTTTTTTTTTTTTCTTATATCTCTGTTTTCTTTCCTACTTTTCTCCTTAATTTTTATTTTTTCTTTTCTTCTCTTTCTTTCTCTCTTCTTTCTTTTCTTTTGAGGCAGAGTCTCACTTGGTCGCCTTGGGTAGAGTACTGTGGCTTCATAGCTCATAGCAACCTCAAAATCTTGGGCTTAAGTGATCCTCTTGCATCAGCCTCCTGGGACTACAAGTACCCTCCACAATGCCTGGCTAGTTTTTTTTTTCTTTTTTTAGTAGAGACGGGGTCTGCTCTTGTTTAGGCTAGTCTTAAACTTATAAGCTCAGACGATCCCACCCACCTTGGCCTCCCAGAGTGCTAGAATTATAGGTGCAAACCACTGTGCCCAGCACCTTTTCATTGTTTTTTTGAAAGACAAGGTTTTGCTTTGTTGCCCAGACTAAAGTGCAGTGATATAGTCATAGCTCACTGCATCCTCAGACCCCTGGGTTGAAGCGATTCTTCACCTCAGCTTCCTGAGTAGCCAGGATTACAGGTGCATGTCACCATGCCCAGGTAATTTTTTTTTTTTTTTTTTTGTAGAGACAGAGTCTCACTGTACTGCCCTCGGGTAGAGTGCCGTGGCGTCACATGGCTCACAGCAACCTCTAACTCTTGGGCTTACGCGATTCTCTTGCCTCAGCCTCCCGAGCAGCTGGGACTACAGGCACGCGCCACAACGCCCAGCTATTTTTCTGTTGCAGTTTGGCCGGGGCTGGGTCCAAACCCGCCACCCTCGGCATATGGGGCCAGCGCCCTACTCACTGAGCCACAGGCGCTGCCTGATTTTTTAATTTTAATTTTTTTTTTGAGAGAGAGTCTCACTATGTTGCCCTCAGTAGAGTGCTGTAGCATCACAGTTCACAGCAACCTCAAACTCTTGGGCTTAAGTGATTCTCTTGCCTCAGCCTCCCAAGTAGCTGAGACTACAGGTGCCCACTACAATGCCTGGCTATTTTTTGGTTGTAGTTGTCATTGTTATTTGGCAGATATGGGCTGGGTTCAAAGCCCCTGGCTCTGGTGTATGTGGCTGGCACCCTAGCCATTGAGCTACAGGCACCGAGCCTTTTGTTTTGTTTTTGAGATAGAGTCTCATTATGTTGCCCTTGGTAGAGTGCCATGTGTCACAGCTCACAGCAACCTCAAATTCTTGGGCTTAAGCCATTCTCTTTCTCAGCCTCCCAAGTAGCTGGGATTACAGGTGCCCGCCACAGAGCCCAGCTATTTTTTGTTTGCAGCTGTCATTGTTTAAGCTGGGCTGGGCTCAAACCCACTAACCCCGGTATATGTGGCTGGCACCATAACCACTGTGCTACTGAGCCTTTAATTTTAATTTTTATAAGGCAGGGTCTTGTTATATTGCCTAGGGTAGTCTCAAACTCCTGGGCTCAAAGTATCCTTCCACTTCAGCCTTCTGATGTACTATGAGCCACCATGCCTGGGCTAAAAACTTAAAAACTTTAATACATTCTCATGCTTCTGAATTAAAAAATGTATGGTTTAAAAATTTCCCTATTTCCCTTTTCTTCAGCCACCCCCATTGACCACCTCCTTAGAAGTAAGAGTGTATAGCTGGGTGTTGTGGCGGGCGCCTGTAGTCCCAGCTGCTCGGGAGGCTGAGGCAAGAGAATCGCTTAAGCCCAGGAGTTGGAGGTTGCTGTGAGCTGTGTGAGGCCACGGCACTCTACCAAGGGCAGTAAAGTGAGACTCTGTCTCTAACAAAAAAAAAAAAGAAGTAAGAGTGTAGCCAGAGGTGGGTAGAGCATACCTAAGTAAAAGTATGTGTTTGGTGTATTTTAACTATAGATAGGAGTGTACTTTTGAGGTTTCTCCCATTTTCTGTCTATGTGTTCCTCTAAGATCTTAGTTTTCTCCTGCTTTTGAACTCTTGTCTTTCATAGTAAGTTTCCCTCAAATGCCTGGTGATCCTTCGCTGAAAGCTTGTTGCTGAGATGGAGGCTCAATTGCTGATAGGAGAACTATGGATGGGGACTTCACTGAGGGCTGGTTGGTGAGGACTACATCTATCAGAAGATGTTTCTCCTGGGTCCTCATAGGTGTCCTTTGGCTGGCTGCCTGGCAGGGCTAAGGGTCTTAACAGTTCCCTACTCAGCTTTTTTATCAGCTTGTGGCTTTCAGAGCTCCTGCTGCCTCAGCTGTGATCCTGCTGAGGTACCCTGTCTCTGGACTAAACCTCCAGTCTTGCTCCTGTTTGGGCTCCAGTGTATGTGGGCAGGGTTGGCTGCCTGGTGTGAGGAATAGAGCCAGGGCTGTGACTTGGACTTGAAGCCAGTTATTCTTTTTCCAGATTTTGGAGCAGATGCCCCTACTATGTTCAGAAAACTATCTTTATGCTTTCAATATGTTTTAGAGGGAAAATAAAAAAAGATTTTATAGATGGCATTCGTGATACAGCCTGATACCTTTGACATATTGCTCATTCCACAAAGGATTTGATTTTTTATTGAGATAAAATTCATGTAATATTCATTGCTTAAACCCTTATAAAGTGTATAATTCAGCATTGTGTAAACATTGCCATGACCTAACTCCTAAACATTTTCATCATCCCAGTAAAAAATCCTGTACTGTTAAGCAGTCAGTCTCCACTCTCCCTGCTCTCTGCCCTGGCAACCACTCTACTTCCGTCTCTGTGGATGTGCCTATTTTGGACACTTCACATAAGGGGGTTCATGTGTGTGTGGCCTTTTGTGTCTGGCTTCTTTCACTGAGTGTAATGTTCATCCACGTTGTAGCATAACAATACTTCATTCCCTTTTATGGCTAAATATCCATTGTATGGATAGACCATTTAGTTTGTCCATTTATTAGCTGATAGACATTTGGGTTGTTTATTGCTATTATGAACAATGCTGCTATGAACAAGTTTTTGTATGAACATGTTCTCAGCTATTTTGGGTAGATAACCAAGAGTGGAATTGCTGGGTCACATGGTTAACTATATTTAACTTTTTGAGGAACCACTAGACTGTTTTCCACAGTGGTTGCACCATTTTATATTTCTACCAGCAGTGGATGGGGAGTGCAAGTATCTGACCTGTTACATTAAGAATAGGCTGGACATGGTGGCTCATGCCTGTAATCCTAGCATTTTGGGAGGCCGAGGCAGGTGGATTCCTTGAGCTCAGGAGTTCGAGACCAGCCTGAGCAAGAATGAGACCCATCTGTACTAAAAAGACAAAAATTAGTTGGGCAAGGCGGCGCATGCTTGTAGTTCCAGTTCCTTGGGAGACTGAGACAGGAGGATGGCTTTAACCCAGGCGTTTGAGTTTGCTGTGAACTAGGTTGATGCCACAGTAGTCTAGCCTGGGTGACAGAGTGAGACTCTCTCTCAAGTAAAAAAAAAAAAAAGAATACGTATAGCGAAATAGTAAGAAACCAGTAATTGAGACCAGGGAACATTTCTGTGTGTGTGTGATGGTAAGTTTCAGACTGGAGTTGTGAGGGAAGCAGTGTGAGTGGGCAGTTGGAGGGCTGTTTGCCTTTGGCTCTGAGTTTCTTTGCAGCCAAAACAAAAAGGAAATAGTCAGTTACAAAGTCCTTATTGTCATAGGTGCATTTTCATAGGAGAAGTGAAACTTTGCTGTGAACAGATTCTAAATTTTATAAAGTAATCTTGTTAGAGAAGTTTGGATTAATGGAGTGATCAGAGCTTTTGGAGACTGTTCTACAGCAAACTCTAGGCCGACTTCTACATAAAATGTAAAAGAACAGAGGTGCTGTCGTCATTCAGTTATGGTGGGACTAAAATATATTTCCAATAGATGCATGTGAAATGTGAGAAAATGAGTGGATTTTAGGTGTGTGTAGATCACACGTAAGTTTTTCACTTAAGTCTCTCTTGAGACGCTGGAGGAATGGCTGGAGCTTGTTCCCTGTCATGGTCTGGCTCTGGAGAATGTCCTGAAAGCCTTACAGCTTTCTCAGAGTTGAGACCTCCCCAGCGTGCCTCTCAGAGTTACAGAATGGTCAAGTGTGGGCTGTGGCTGACATCAGTCAGTGGGATGGCAGGGGCAGTGGGGCCTGCTGTGCCCAAGGCAAAGCTGGGCAGAAAGGAGCTGTGAGGCTGGCTCAGTCTCAGGCTCAGAGTGATGGTTTTCCTGCCTTTCCCAATTCTCTGCCCTCTCTTTCTTTCTCTAACATGTCTGTATTTCTCAATTTCTGACTCTGTCCTCTAGAAAACCAGCTCCATAAGAATAGGGAATACCTTTTGTTTATTGCTCTGTTTCTAAATGCTAGAATAGGCCTGATACTTAGTGAATGTTTTGAATGTTGCCTGTTGTTGCCCAGGTCCCTTTTCCTTTTTCCTGCCTTCTGAAAGCACTACACCTCCCTTCAGGTTGGAGACCTCTTCTGTTCTGTGTGGTCCTGTATGGGCTTCTCAGCCTCCCAGCCACTTAACATGTTAGGTCATATTTTATTTATATTCTGTGAAATGTAAATCATTAGTTATGTAATTCCTAAGGACTTGTTTAAAAAACAGCAATATTGGGCGGCACCTGTGGCTCAGTGAGTAGGGCGCCAGCCCCATATACCGAGGGTGTCGGGTTCAAGCCCGGCCCTGGCCAAACTGCAACAAAAAAATAGCTGGGCGTTATGGCATATGCCTGTAGTCTCAGCTACTCGGGAGACTGAGGTAAGAGAATTGCCTAAGCCCAAGAGCTGGAGGTTGCTATGAGCTGTGACACCATGGCACTCTACCGAGGGTGACATCGAGACTCTGTCTCTAAAAAATTAATAATAATAAAATAAAAAACAGCAATATGAGGCTTAACTTTTTTTTTTGGTAGACAGAGCCTTGCTCCTTTGTCCGATTCTCGAACTCATGTCCTCAAGTCATCATACCATGGCCTCTGAAAGTGCTGGTGGGATTATAGGCATGAGCCACTGCGCTGCTGGTTGAGACTGTCTTTCCTTTTTAAATCTGAATAATATTGTATTGATAGACCATATATTGTTATCCATTCATCTGTCAGTGGACCCTGCTTCTGCCTTTTGGTTTTGTGAATACTACTAACATGAACAGGGATGTGCGAATATCTTTTCAGGTCTCTGCTTTCAGTTCTTTTGGGCAGGCAGAGTTTTTTCTACTATGTTCTGTTCAATGCTATAACCCCAGCATCTAAAAACCAGTGTCTGGTGCATAGTAGGCACTTTATATTTTAAAGAATGAAACATGAATGCTTTGTCTCTTAATTTCTCCTACATATTTCCATCTCTTATCAGTTTTTTCCCTTGGTGATTTGTTCAGATTTGTCTTCTGTTATATTTTTAGCTGTGTCTGGTCTGCTGTATTCAACTCAACAACTAAGTTTTTATTTCAATTCCTGTTTCTAAGTCTGTAAGTTATGAAAACAGTAATTTCCTGTTCCTGTTCTATTGAGGACCTTCCTCATTCTCCTTTGCCTGATTCCTTGGGAATCTCACTGGCAGTGAGGGCTGTGTGTTCTGGCTTCCAGCATACTCCACGAAGTTGTCTGAGCAGGTGGTCGAGTGCTCTGGGCTGTCAAAGATTTCTGAGCAGTTTTGTTGCTTTTGCAGAGTCTTACCAGTGTCACTCATTCTAGATCTGTTTTGATAAAAATTTCATGACACCACAGACTTCTGAGGCAAAGGCAGGGGGTTCAGATTTCTCAAGGTGATTCTATCACCCCAATGGCTTCTGGTGAGTGTTTGCTGAGGACTCAACCCTGGCTGGCCAGCGGTAGAATGATGATGATGACTCGAGTGATGACGACCTGGTGATTGCAGAGTTCCTGGCAGTGCCTTCTCTTCTTTCTTAATGTTTAAAAGTACTTGTGAAGTCAGTCCTCTGTCTCCTCCTGGATTAGAGGTAGTTACTTTACCAGGGGACCCACAATTTACTAATTGCAGAGCTGGGATTCCAGCCTGGGCATTAGCCTCTACACTCTGCTCCCAACCACTCCCAGGCAGACCCAGGTCTTGCTCTGCCCCTGTGCTCTTTATTTCAGTTGCCACACCCTAGCTTGTAAAGCCTGGGGTGCGGCCATGGGCAACTTGCACTTTATGAGGTTCAGACGCAGACCTGGAGATTGCTCTTGCTTGCTTTGAGTTACGCAGTATAAGTTAACTTTTTTCTTTAAAACAGTATTTTAGAACAGTCCCAGTGCCTCACGCCTGTAATCTCAGCACTCTGGGAAGCTGAGGAGGGGGGATTTCTTGAGCCCAGGAATTTGAGGTTGCTGTGAGCTAGGACAGAATGGCACTTTGCCCAGGGCACAGAGTGAGACTCTTGTCTCAAAAAAAAAAAAAAAATTATTTTTTATTTTTTTTATTTTTTTAGCCATCTTCACCAGAAATCTTCTATGATCTGTTAACATGGTGACAACTTTAATTGAATTGCTGATGTTGAGTTGTCCTTACATTTTTGCATAAACCCTGTTTGGTTCTATATTGTATCTTTTTTTTTCTTTTTTTTTAGATAAATTCTCATTCTGTGCCCTGGATAGAGTGCCCTAGCATCCTAGTTCATGGCAACCTCAAATTCCTGAGCTCAGGTGACCTACTAACCTTGGCCTCCCATAGTGCTAGGATTATAGGTGTGAGCTACTATGCCATTGAGCCCGGCCTCTGCATGATATCTTATTCTAATTTGGTAAAGAATGGATTTGATTTAATAATAAAGTAAAATTAAAATAAAAAGAGTGGATTTGATCTTCTTCTTCCTCCTTCCCCTTCCTTCCTCCTTCTTCTTCCTTCTTCCTCCTCCCCCTCTTCCTCCAGTTCTGGATTGATCTTAGCCTACAGCTTTTTTGGGTTTTTTTTGAGACAGAGTCTCATTATGTTGCCCTTGGTAGAGTGCTGTGGCATCACAGCTCACAGCGACCTCAAACTTTTGGGCTTACGTGATTCTCTTGCCTCAGCTTCCCAAGTAGCTGGGACACAGGCGCCCAGCACAACACCCAGCTATTTTTTTTTTTTTTCTTGTAGAGACAGAGTCTCACTTTATGGCCCTTGGTAGAGTGCCGTGGCCTCACACAGCTCACAGCAACCTCCAACTCTTGGGCTTAAGCAATTCTCTTGCCTCAGCCTCCCGAGTAGCTGGGACTACAGGCGCCCGCCACAACACCCGGCTATTTTTTGGTTGCAGGTTGGCCGGGGCCGGGTTTGAACCCGCCACCCTCGGTATATGGGGCCGGCGCCTTACCGACTGAGCCACAGGCACCGCCCCAACACCCAGCTATTTTTTGTTGCAGTTGTCATTGTTGTTTAGCTGGCTGGGGCTGGGTTCAGACTCTTCACCTTTGGTGTATGTGGCTGGCGCTGTAACCACTGTGCTATGGGCGCTGAGCAAGCTTTTTTTTTTTTTTTACTTTTTTTATTCTGGTTTTGGTGGAAGGGTTATGGCAGTCTTGTATGTTTGGGGAAACTTTACATCATTTTCTATGTTCTGTGTTTCCATCTTCTATAAATATATAGAGTTAAACAATAGGAATGAAATATTTATGTGATGAATAACACAGCATTTGAAAAGATTGAGCTATATATGTACATATCAATGTGGAGAGATAAAGATAAGTTGAGTGATCAAATTGTAGAACAAAGGTAATGCGTAGCATTTATAGAAACATAAAGTGTATACCACACCACAATTTTGTGTTAACGGATATATACTATGAGACTGGGAAGATGTATACTAAATTCATGGGGCTAACCGCTGGGGGAGAGCAAATGGAACTTACATTTTAAGACTAAGTCTCTGGTCTGAAGGTAGTGCGTTATTTCACTTGATTGTTCACAGTCAGTTACAGTCTCACTACTGCACTTGACTAGTCTTTAAAAATAAAGAGAGCAAATAAGGTAGATGGCATCTCTGTGTGTTTTCATTCTTTATTAAATCATAACTGTATATTAATGCATTTATGGGGTACAGTGTACCGATTTGGTATACAATGTGGAATGCTTACATCTGATTAATAACCATCTCCTTGCTTACTTAGTTGTGGTAAAAACATTCATGCTGTATTCTTTTTTTTTTTTTTTTTTTTTTTTGAGATGGAGTCTGACTATTTTCCCCTCAGTAGAGTACCTTGGTGTCACAGCTCATAGCAAACTCAAACTCTTGGGCTTAAGCAATTCTCTTGCCTCAGCCTCCTGTTTATATACCAACAATGCCTGGCTGTTTTTTGTTGTTGTTGTTGTTGTTGTAGTTGTTTAGCTGGCCCGGGCTGGGATTGAACCTGCCACCCTCAGTGTATGTGGCTGGCACTGTAACCAGTGTGCTACGGGTGCCGAGCCTCTAGTCTTAATAATTTATCATTGCATTTTGCACATTAGGTTGGATCCCCCCAAATACCCTCCCTCCTCCTGACCTCCCCTCTCTCCTCCCCTTTCTTCCCTCTTCCCTCCTTTCTAGACTATAGTTATGTTTTACCATTCCTATGAATATGTAGGTGATTATATACTGATTTCATAGTAGTATTGAATATATTGGATACTTTTTTTTCCATTCTTGAGATACTTTTTTTTTTTTTTTTTTTTTGAGACAGTCTCAAGCTGTCGCCCTGGGTAGAATGCTGTGGTGTCACAGCTCACAGCAACCTCCAACTCTTGAGCTTAAGCAATTCTCTTGCCTCAGCCTCCCAAGTAGCTGGGACTATGGCTGGTGTATTTTGGTTCTAGTTCTCATTGTTGTTTGGCAGGCTCAGGCTGGATTCGAACCTGCCAACTCCAGTGTATGTGACTGGTGCCCTAGCTGCTGAGCTACAGGCGCCGAGCCCCATTCTTGAGATACTTTACTAAGAAGAATATGTTCCAGCTCTATCCAGGTAAACATAAAAGATGTGAAGTCTCTGTCTTTTTTATGGCTGCATAGTATTCCATGGTGTACGTATAACATAATTTGTTAATCCATTCATAGGTCGATGGGCAGTTGGGTTGCTTCCATGACTTGGCTATAGAGGATTAAACATCATACTTACTACAACAGTCACCAATATCATAATTCATCTGTGGAATTACTGAGAACAAGACATTCTTCTGGCAAGCCTGGAAATCTGTGACTTGGAAGGCAAGCCATCAAGTAACTCAGTAATCCTGGAGGAGCAAAGTTCAGTCCTGTAGTAGTAAGGCTGTTGTTAAACATTAAGCATTTTATGACAGTTCCTTAAAGGATTAGTGGAGAAAAATTGCATTTAGTATTTTGAAGATCATTTCCTTACCACCCTTGAAGATCATTTCCTTGAGTACGTACTTTCTTGGCACCTATGAGATCATTTCCCCAAGCATGCAGCCCCTGCATGTCTTTGCTTAGTAATCTTTCTGCCTATTATGTATCTTCTCAATAAAAGGACTCTGTGAGAAGTGCTCAGTGAGATCCTGTACCTATGGTTAGCTTCACCTCTTGCACTGTGTACTGTCAATCCATGTCTCGTGTGATCATTTATGCTGTCGCGACACTTGGCAGTTACGAATTGGGCTACAAATTGGGCTGGTGCAGATGTCTTTGTTGTAAAATGATTTTTGGTCATCTGGGTAAATACCTAGTAGGGGAATTGCAGGATCAAATGGTAGGTTCACTTTTAGTTCCTTGATATTCTCCAAACTTCTTTCCAAAAAGGCCATATTAGCTTGCATTCCCACCAGCAGTGTAGAAGTGTTCCCTTCTCTCCACATCCATGCCAACATCTGTAGTTTTGGGATTTTGTTATATGGGCTAATCTTACTGGAGTTAGATGATATCTCAAAGTGGTTTTGATTTGCATTTCTCTGATAATTAAAGATGGTGAGCATTTTTTTATGTTCAAGTCTCTTGCCTACATAGAAATGGGGTTGTTTGTTTTTTTTCTTATTGATTAGTTTGAGCTCTCTGTGGATTCTAGTTATCAGACCTTTGTCAGAAGCGTAACTTACAAATATCTTTTCCCATTCTGAAGGCTGTTTGCTTTATTTACTGTGCTCTTGGCTGTGTGAAAGCTTTTTAGTTTGATCAGATATGTGTGTGTTTTATTCATTCATTCCCTACCAGAGATCTGTGGGGCAGTGCCTCAGGTCGGTTGCTTGTATTTGAGTGCCCGCCCTTCTCCTTTTAGCTGGATGACTCAGGTGTTAGGCTTTGCCCCTGTGGAGTGCCTCACAGTGCTGTGGGTGTGCTGATAGACTATCTCACTACGTGACCCTGATATCCCACTTCTGGGGACCTCACCAGGGCTGCGTCCTATTTTCTAGCCCTGTGAGCTAGGGTAAGTTGTTAGAGAAGCCAGAATTCTGAATTTTTTGTGTAAAATATTCCAAACTTTAGTTGTTTGCCACTAATTCATATTTATTTATTGGCTGTAACTTTTTACATTATTTTTTTGGTGGTTATGCTAGCTAGGATTGTAGTTTGTATGCATAACTCATCATAGTCTACTCTGTTAACATTGTACCACTTCATACAAAATATAAGGATCTATAGATTTATTTCTCCCTCACCCATGCTGTAGTTGTCATCTGGATTATACCCCTGTTAAGTTACAACCCTCATAGTATTATAAATTTTGCTTTGGGTATATGAATTTTAAAAAAACTAAGAGGAACAAATAGTCTTTTACATTAACTCATATATTTACCATTTCTGATGCTCTTTATTTCTTTCTAAAGATCTGAGTTTCAGCCTGGTCTCGTTTCCTTTTAACATGAAGAATTTCTTGTAACATTTCCTGTAGTATAGGTATGCTGGTGACAACTTCCTAGTTTGTATTTCACTCAAAATGTGTTTTGCCTTCATTCTTGCAGGACTTTTTCTGGATGTAAATTTCTGAGTGATAGGTTGGGTTTTCTTTCAATACTTAAGTATTATTTTACTATCTTCTGGTTTCTGTATGTCCTTCAACATAGTTGTAGTAAATGCTTTGAAGTCCTTGTCTGATGAATTTCAACATTTGGACCATTTTGGGGTTGGTTTCTGTTGTTTCCCTGTTTCTTTATATGTTTAGTGATTTTGGATTGTATGCTTGATGTTACGAATGCCATTTTGTAGCCAGTGGTTCTCAACCTGTGGGTTGCGACCCTTTTGTAACAATGAAAATACATTGCGGCATTAGGAAGGTTGAGGACCACTGTTGTAGACACTCTGGATTCTGTTATATTCCTTTTAAGAGTGCTAAAAGCTTTTTGTCCACACCATGGAATATTATGCAGCCTTAAAGAAAGTGGAGACTTTACCTCTTTCATGTTTACATGGATGGAGCTGGAACATATTCTTCTTAGTAAAGTATCTCAAGAATGGAAGAAAAAGTATCCAATGTACTCAGCCCTACTACGAAACTTAATTTGTGGCTTTCATATGAAAACTATAACCCAGTTATAACCTAAGAATATGGGGAAAGGGAGGGGAGGGAGAGGGGAGAAGGGGCGGAGGGAGGGTGATTGGTGGGATTACACCTACGGTGCATCTTACAAGGGTACATGTGAAACTTAGTAAATGTAGAATATAAATGTCTTAACATAATAACTAAGAAAATGCCAGGAAGGCTATGTTAACTAGTGTGATGAAAATATGTCAAATGGTATATAAAACCAGTGTATGGTACCCCGTGATCGCATTAATGTACACAGCTATGATTTAATAAAAAATAAAAAAAAAGCTTTTTGTCCAGAAGATGGAACATCATTTCAGGTATTCATAAGCTAGGCTGCTTGGATTCTGCCCTGTATATGTTTCAGCCTGAAATTTGAGCAGAGTTTATATGTAGAATTTGGAATTCTCCTTCTGGGACTCTCCTTTTTTGAGAGTCCCCCTTCCTTTTAAAGTTGTTGCAGTTGCTTCAAACTCTTCTTCAAGCACAACTCTAAAAATTGAGTGTAGGCTGGGTGCAGTGGCTTATACCTGTAGTCTCAGCACTCTGGGAGGCTGAGGCAGGTGGATTGCTTAAGCTCACAAGTTTAAGACCAGCCTGAGCAAGTGTGAGACCCCATCTCTAAAAAATAGGTGGGCATTATGACTCCTGTAGTTCCAGTTACTTGGGAGGCTGAGGCAAGGAGACTGCTTGAGCCCGTGAGTCTGAAGTTGCTGTGAGCTAGGAAGCCATGGCACTCTATTAGGGGCAAGAAAGTGAGACTGTCTCAAAAATAAAAATTGAGTTTAGCCAGTGTTCCCTTTCTTTTAAGAGTTGACTCCAGGGCTGGGCGTGGTAGCTCACAACTATAACCCTAGCGCTCTGGGAGGCTGAGGCAGGTGGATTGCTTGAGTTCAGGAGTTCTAGGCCAGCCCGAGTAAGAGCAAGACCCCTGTTTCTACTAAAAATAGAAAAATTAGCCAGGTATCGTGGCAGACTCCTATAGTCCCAGCTACTTAGGAGGCTGAGACAAGAGTTTGAGGTTAAGCCCAAGAGTTTGAGATTGCTGTGAGCTATGGTGTCACAGTGCTCTACCCAGGGCACAGAATGAGACACTCTCTCAGAAAAAAAAAAAGTTGATTCCATCCGTTTTCTTCCTGTTTTTGGTTACTTTTTTGGTACTTTGAGGTAGCTTCTTTTTTTTTTTTTTTTTGGCCGGGGCTAGGTTTGAATCTGCCACCTCCAGCATATGGGACCAGCACCCTACTCCTTGAGCCACAGGTGCCACCCGTGGTAGCTGTTTTTTATATTTTGTCCAGGGTTTATAGTTTTTACCTGTGAGCCATTTGGTCTGGGTCTGATAAGAACTGGAAGGAGAGCCTACTCTGATAGGTCAGTGGTAGCCCTCAAGGGGTGACAATCTAAAATGTTTCCTGACAGGGCTAAATGTCCCTGGGGCACATTCTCAAGCATCTCTGGCCCTTATTATTCTCAACTTTTCCCCAGTGTCTAATGTTGGTTGCTGCCTTCTCAGAGGGGTCTTGTTGAATGGAGTCTGTGACGGAAACACTTGGTAGATGTCTCCCCAGCTGGGGTGGGTGCCTATTCCCAGTTCCTAGCTCTGGTCCTTTCACTATATCTCACATTGGAGACTGTAGCTTCTGTGAAGATTTCATATCACCATACTACAGCCAGAAGGGTCTTCTTTCTGCTCTGGGGCCTCATATGGCCAGGGTAATTCATGGCTATTTTCTCCATGTTGTCGAGTAGTGCCTGTTATAGCTCAGCAGTGTAGCCCTTGACTAGTGGATAGCTAAATAAAATTTAGAGTTTCTGCAGTGTTCCTTATGGTATTTATTTGGGCCTGAATGAGGAGGGTTTGGGGGCCAAAGATTAGAATGCTAGTTTGAACACAAATTAGAACTGACTGTGAGTGCTTTTGCACTCTGTTACTCTTAGCTTCTTGTTTCTTTCTTCATCAGTACGGGGCTAAGACTGTGTGAGGTTGGAAGGTCTGATTTTAAACGTGCTGTCTAGGTGATTCTGGCTGCCTCAGGGCCCTTAGCTGTATTGGGGGTGGATGGGGGGGCTGGAATGAGCTGCTTTCCTGCTTTGCTGCATAGGCCTGGCAGTATGTTAATACCTGACACACAGTGGCCTTTGAAGTACATCTCATACTGGTGGGCAGGTGGTAATCAGCTTTTCAGGGGTGACTGGGCAGGTTAAGTCAGGTGTCCATGGCCATATTGATGCCTAGTGTAGTGCATAAGTGAGTTTGCTGTCCTTGATTGAGATTTGTGTTCTCCCTTTAAAAAAATGTTCTTTTTCGGGGCGGCGCCTGTGGCTCAGTTGGTAAGGCACCGGCCCCATATACCGAGGGTGGTGGGTTCAAACTCGGCCCCGGCTGAACTGCAACCAAAAAATAGCCGGGTGTTGTGGCGGGCGCCTGTAGTCCCAGCTACTCGGGAGGCTGAGGCAAGAGAATCGCTTAAGCCCAGGAGTTGGAGGTTGCTGTGAGCTGTGTGACGCCACGGCACTCTACCAAGGGCCGTAAAGTGAGACTCTGTCTTTACAAAAAAAGAAAAAATGTTCTTTTTCTTTTTCTTTCTTTTTTTGTTTTTTTGAGACAGAATCTCAAGCTGTCGCCCTGGATAGAGTGCCGTGGCATCACAGCTCACAGCAACCTCAAACTCCTGGGCTTAAGCGATTCTCTTGCCTCAGGCTCCTAAGTAGCTGGGACAACAGGTGCCTGCCACAATGCCCGGCTATTTATTTTTTTGAGAAATGAGGTCTTCCTCTGGCTCTGGCTGTTTCTGAACCTGTGAGCTCAGGCAATCCACCTGGCTTGGCCTCCCAAGTGCTGTGATTACAGGCGTGAGCCACTATGCCCGGCCCTAATTTTGTTTTTTTGTTTTTTTTTTTAAGACAGCGTAGAGTGTCACCCTGTGTAGAGCAGCCTCAGACTCCTGGGCTCAAGTGATCCTCCTGCCTCAGCCTCCCAAATAGCTGGGACTACAGGCATCAGCCACAATGCCTGGCTAGTTTGTTTTGTTTTGTTTTTCCTATTTTTAGTAGAGACAGGATGTCCCTATTGCTCGGGCTGGTCTCCAACGTCTGAGCTCAAGTGATCTACCTGCCTTGGCCTCCCAGAGTGCTAGGATTACAGGTGTGAGCCACTGCTCCCTGCCTCTGTTCTCCCTTTTAAAGATGATTCCTTGTTATCTTTCCTTTTGGCTTTATCATTTTGTGATTCTTTGTTATTTATTTATTTTGTTTAAAAAAAATGTTTTTTGTAGAGACAGCGTCTCATTTTATCACTTTCGGTAGAGTGCTGTAGCGTCACACAGCTCACAGCAACCTCCAACTCTTGCCTCAGCCTCCTGAAACTGGGAGTACAGGTGCCTGCCACAACGCCCGGCTACTTTTTTGGTGCAATTTGGCCAGGGCCGGGTTCCAACCTGCCACCCTCGGTATATGGGGCTGGTGCCCTACCCACTGAACCACAGGCGCCACCCGATTCTTCTGTTATTTTTGTGATATGAAAACTGCCTCCTATGACCTAAATCATTATATAAAACATCATAAATTACTTAAAAAAAACCCCAATCCCACCAAAAAAACCCCAAATCCCACCAAGTTGTAGAGGTGTTGGCATACTTGTCATAGTTTTAAATGTAATGTGTTGCTTTTTCTTTTTTCTTTTTTAATACTGTAGTGTTCTAAGAACGGAAACATCTGGGCTAGATGGAATTTAGCATCAAAAAAAAAATCCTCTTTCTGTTCAGAAAGTTGTAAAGTGCATTAAGATGAAGCAGGCACCAGAAATCCTTGGCAACACAAATGGAAAGACTCAGAGCTGTGAAGTAAATCGTGAGTGTTCGGTGTTCCTCAGCAAAGCCCAGCTTTCTAACAGTCTACAGGAGGGCGTCATGCAGAAGTTTAATGGCCACGATGCACTTCCCTTTATTCCAGCTGAGAAGTTGAAGGATCTTACTTCCCGTGTATTTAATGGAGAACCTGGCACTCATGATGCCAAATTGCGTTTTGAACCCCAGGAAATGAAAGGAATGGGGACACCACCTAGCACCACCCCTATCAAAAACGGATCTCCAGAAATTAAGCTGAAAATCACCAAAACATACATGAATGGGAAACCTCTGTTTGAGTCTTCTATCTGTGGTGACAGTGCTGCCGATGTGTCCCAGTCTGGAGAAAATGGACAAAAACTAGAAAACAAGGCAAGGAGGAACAGGAAGAGGAGTGTAAAGTATGACTCCTTATTGGAGCAGGGCCTTGTTGAAGCAGCTCTAGTGTCTAAGATCTCAAGTCCTTCTGATAAAAAGGTATTTAAGAGAGATTCTATCTAGAGTCTCATGGCAGTGGGCATGGGAGCTGTGGGAGGGTACTTGGGCAAGTGCAGTGGCAGGTGGGGAGATGGGGACAACTTGGTGGTGGCCACACTTGACTGAGCCCTGCCCTTGTGTTGGACATCAGGCTTCCGGATGCTTTGACTTTGCCTCCTGAGGCCTCCCAGCCAGCTACTGAGCCTGTTGAGAGGCCTAGAGAGATGAACTAGGTGTTTGGGATTAAAATGGCTAAAAAGAAGCAAAACCAGTTTCTGACTCTGGGCCTGACAGTTCCAGAGCCCTTGCTTGGTGACTTGAGCGTGTGCTGTTCTCACAGATCTCTCTCCAGGGTATTCTCTGTCCTGATGTGGTCAGTGGGGGCACATTGGGCTCCCTTGTGAGACCCTTTAAGCCCACGCTGTTTAGTGAATGAGAAGCAGAGCAGTGCTGTGGGGGTGCTCCTGCCATCTTCTCCCAGAGGTTACTGTCCACAATGCGGTGGTCTAACAAATGGCCTGTCTCCTTGAGGACTGGGGCTGTGTCTTACGCCTTTATGAGCCCAGCATGCTGAACATAAGCAGATGGGTGTTCACCTCTCAAGGCTGGGAAGGAAAATTCTGCACCATTCCGTGTGGTCATAAAGTAACGTTCTTGATGGTCCTAGCACTTAAGTGAGTATAAGCCATATAAGACAGCCAGAGGGCTTAGGCAGAAAGAAATAGAGACGGGTCAGCAGCTTATTCTGTCTGGACCATGGACAGGATTGGAAGAAAAGTTGTCTTGGGCCACACATTAAACACATAAATACTAATGAAAGCTGATGAGCAAAAGGAAAGGTCTGTGCATATTTTTCACGATATCCAACACTACAGATAAATTAAAACAGTCCTCAAATAATCTGCCTGTGGTCCCCTGCAGGTTGGACATCCCCTAGTAGGGTGTTGGTCTTTAGCTGTAGCTCCATTTCCACTTGGAGGGTGAAGACAGGGAGCCTAAGATCTGTGAGAGTTAACATTGTCATCATGGTAGGGATATTAATTCAAAACGGTGGCCAGTGTCTTTGGTTCATGCCTGTAATCCTGGCACTCAGGAGGTTTGAGACTAGGCTGAGCAACAGGGAGACCCCGTCTCTACTAAAAATAGAAAAAACTAGCCAGGAGTTGTGGTGGGTCCTGTAGCCCCAACTACTTGTGAGTCTGAGGGAAGAAGATCACTTGAGCCCATGAGTTTGAGATGGCTGTGAGCTAGGATGCCACGATACTGTACTTAGGGTGACAAAGTTAGACTCTGTCTCAAAAATAAATAGTAAAACTGTGAACAAGGAAGATTCCCACAGATAGTGGGAATAGCTGGAATTTTCTTGAAATTATTAAAATAATTAAGAGGTATGAGGTTTTTTTTTTTTTTTTTTTTTGGTGGAGTCTCACTTCATCATCCTCGGTAGAGTGCCGTGGCCTCATACTGCTCACAACAACCTCCAACTCCTGGGTTTAGGCAATTCTCTTGCCTCACCCACCCAAGTATCTGGGACCATAGGCGCCAGCCACAACACCCGGCTATTTTTGGTTACAGTTTGGCCAGGTCTGGGTTTAAACCCGCCACCCTCGGTATATGGGGCTGGTGCCCTACTCAATGAGCCACAGGTGCTGCCTGAGGTTTTTTTTTTTTTTTTGTAGAGACAGAGTCTCATTTTATGGCCCTCGGTAGAGTGCCGTGGCCTCACACAGCTCACAGCAACCTCCAACTCCTGGGCTTAAGCGATTCTCTTGCCTCAGCCTCCTGAGCAGCTGGGACTACAGGCGCCCGCCACAACATCCGGCTATTTTTTGGTTGCAGTTTGGCCTGGGCCCCGTTTGAACCCTCCACCCTCAGTATATGGAGCCAGTGCCTTACCGACTGAGCCACAGGCGCCGCCCAACTGCCTGAGGTTTTTTAAAAAATGTTTGAGTGTTCAGGAGCTGTTTACCCCTTTCTAATATAATTAAAATGGCAAGGTTTTTTTTCTTTTTTTGTAGAGACATAGTCTCACTGTACCGCCCTCTGGTAGAGTGCTGTGGCGTCACATGGCTCACAGTAACCTCTAACTCTTGGGCTTACGCGATTCTCCTGCCTCAGCCTCCCAAGCAGCTGGGACCACAGGCGCCCGCCACAACGCCCGGCTATTTTTTTGTTGCAGTTTGGCCTGGGCTGGGTTTGAACCCGCCACCCTTGGCATGTGGGGCCGGCGCCCTACTCACTGAGTCACAGGCGCTGCCCTAAAATGGCAAGGTTTTTAAAAGACTAGGTTAGTAATCTGGGCTGATAGAATTTTTTTTTTTTTAAGTATCCATAGTTGTGTTGAACCTCATGCTTTTTTTTTTTGCCAGGGCTGGGTTTGAACCTGCCACAGGCGCTGCCCCCCCCTCCTTTTTTTTTTCCTCTTGAAACAAAGTCTCAATCTATCTCCCTGGCTAGAGAACAGAGGTGTCAGTCATTGTATCTCACAGCAATCTTAAACTCCTGGGCTGAAGTGATCTTGCCTTAGCTTCTCAAGTAACTGGGCACCACCATGCCCAGTTCAATTTTCTGTTTTTTTTTTTGTTGTTGTTGTTGTTGTTGTTGTTTATTTTTGTAGAGACTGGCTCTTGCTCTTGGTCAGGCTGGTCTCAAACTGCTGAGTTCAAGGGATCCTCCTGCCTTGCTCTTCCAGGGTGCTGGGATTATAGGTGTAAGCCACTGTGCCCAGCTAAACCTCATGCTTTTTTTTTTTTTTTTTTTTAAATTTTAATTTAATTTTTTTTTTTTGCAGTTTTGACCAGGGTTGGGTTTGAACCTGCCACCCTCAATATATTGGACCAGCGCCCCACTCCCTGAGCCACAGGCACCACCCTAAACCTCATGGTTTTATAAGGGGAAGAGGCCTGTGCAAATTATCAGAGACCTGGCTTTTATTCCTAGCTGTGCCACTTGGTTTTGTTAAAACTTGGGTGAAAAAAGGGCTTCTGTCTTGAGTGGCACACGTGGGGCAACTCAGCTGCTCTTCGTGCGCAATCGACATCAAGAGATTTTGGAAGCATAATTTTTTGGTATCTGGGCAGCTGGTGATCATTGGTCCTGGCACCCATATTTATTATAAAAGAAAGATGTTAAAAAATCGCTGGGGGGCAGCGCCTGGGGGTCAAAGGAGTAGGGCACTGGCCTCATGTTGCGGAGACTGCAAAAAAAAAAAAAAAATACTTGGGTGAATCACCTTCACTTCAGTCAAACTTCAGGTGGGGTCAGTCAATGTAATCCTGGGATGCTGTGCTGATGGTTTCAGAAGTGTGTGATGTGGTGGCTCAAGCCATCCCTCCATAGCATGCCCACAGATCTTTGTGACTGACAGTGAGATTTCAGGGCTGGTATTCTTAGGAAGAAGGCCAGGAATTTACCCTCAGGCCAGGGCCCTGCTGATGTACTCGTTCCCACTAGAGAGCAGAACCCAGAGTGGCTTGGGAGGAGTTGCCTTTGGTGGGATGTTCAGCCTTATAACTAACTTATGTGCCAGAGACAGAGAAACTGAACCTTAGCCCGAGGACTCGGATCACAAGTGGTGGAGCTGGGACTTGCTTCAGCCCTGTCCTCACCATACTTGTACCTTCATGTCAGGTATTGTGTGTGCTGCTGAGAATTGATGGTCAGGAGTATCTTGGGGTAGGAGTCAGTAAAAATTCAGGGTTCTGTGAGAATTTCTCTTTGACCAGTTGAGTGAAGAACTATTAAACACTGTCCACCAGGCCAAGGAAATAATAGATTTATAGAGAGGTCTTTACAGTGTTGAACTCCTTCTGTGGACCAGACACTGTGCTGACCCTTTAGTTGAGGGCAAGAGACACAGATGGTCTCCATGAAGTGGTGTTGGGGTTCTGATCTGAAACATAGCCGGGGGGAGGGCATGCTCCTGTTGTGGGGTCCTCATATCCTTTGAACCTCCAGCCTAATCAGTCTTGGGTCTTGTATGGATAGAAGGCTGGGTTTAGGGGTAGTTATTAGATGTGTTAGTATTTGTCTTTTGTTGTTCATTTTCAGATTCCAGTTAAGAAAGATTCTTGCCCAAGTACTGGCAGAGACAAAGACTGCCTGTTGAAATACAACATCGGCGATTTGGTGTGGTCCAAAGTGTCGGGTTACCCTTGGTGGCCTTGCATGGTTTCTGCAGATCCACTCCTTCACAGCTACACCAAACTTAAAGGTAGTGTATCTTTTGGGGCTGTTTTTTAATCTTTCTCTTCTGCACTTAGTCTTTCTTGTCTCCAGGCTTCTTTCTAACTCTTTTTTAAGTAGCCCTAGTATTTAGATGTGCAGTGACCGATTATTTCAGCATGATCTGCAGAAATAGTATTTTATACTAAGTTTAAGTTACAAAAATGTCCAAACTTACTAGGCCTTTGGAAAGAACCATCTTTGTTTTACAGGACTTCGGTAGATTGATCTGTGCTTGGGACAGACACAGTAACATGTTAATAATGTAATTTGTTCACCGATAAAGAGCAAATAGACAACACATACATGTATTTTTGGGCTGAGCGTGGTGGCTCACGTTTGTAATCCTAGCACTCTGGGAGGCTGAGGTGGGTGGATTGCCTGAGCTCACAGGTTCCAGAACAGACTAAGCCAGAGCGAGACCGCGTCTCTAAAAATAGCCAGGCATTGTGGTGGGTGCCTGTAGTCCCAGCTACTTGGGAGACTGAAGCAGGAGAATTGCTTGAGCCCAAGAGTTTGAGGTAGCTGTGAGCTGTGATGCCACAGCACTCTACCAAGGGTGACAAAGTGAGACTCTGTCTCAAAAAAAAAAAGGAAAAGTAAAGGACCAGGTAGTTTAAGATTCTTCTAGAACATTTTTCTAAAATTTGCATTTAGTTTAAGGATGGTGAGGTTTGACACGTACAGATTTGGAGCTGAGCAGGTTAGTGCGCCTGTGACCTGTGCATCCTTCAAAAGGGTGGGCGGCTACACTCATGACTGGGCTGGAGGCCCATGCTCCAAACTGGTACTGCTGACCAGGCGGTCTGTGTGGCCCCTCAGTGCAGTGTGTGTAACTCCTCCTGGTGTCTGGCTGGAGGCCTGAGCTCTCCCAGGACCAGCATTGCTGCTCTCCCTCTGGGTTTACTTAAGTCCTACGCTGCCACCTGAGTAGCCACCCGGGCTGACTGCTGGAGTGGGACATTGCGGCCCCTCCCTGGCAAATGTCAACTTTAGAGGGATGGATTCAGGGTAAAGAGGGCCTTGCTTGAGTCTCAAATTCTTGGGCTCAAGCAGTCTTCCTGCCTTGGCTTCTCAAAGTATTGGGATAAGCATGAGCCATTGTGCCTGAAGTAGTTTTTTTTTTTTTTTTTTTTTGTAGAGACAGAGTCTCACTTTATGGCCCTTGGTAGAGTGGCCTCACACAGCTCACAGCAACCTCCAACTCCTGGGCTTAAGGGATTCTCTTGCCTCAGTCTCCCGAGTAGCTGGGACTACAGGCGCCCGCCACAACGCCCGGCTATTTTTTGGTTGCAGTTTGGCCGGGGCCGGGTTTGAACCCGCCACCCTCGGTATATGGGGCCGGCGCCTTACCGACTGAGCCACAGGCGCCGCCCTGCCTGAAGTAGTTTTTTGATGTCTCCTTTGTTTTTCTGTTGAGGTTCATTACTTTAACTTTATTATATCTTTCCCCTGCTTTAGAGTTAAATAGTTCCTGTAGTCTATAACACCTTCCTATCTGACATTAAGGCATCCTAGCATTTTAATTTATCCCTCACTTTTTGCTTGACTCCTGGACCATGTGCTGTGGCTGAGCACTTCCACTCTTGTGCTCATGACATTGTAGTGTATTCTCTGTAATTGAGGCTCTGGAATCAGCCTGCTGGGTCCAGATCTGCTGGTTGATCTTAGTAATGAACTACTGAATCTCTCTAAGCCAGTTTCTTATGTATGAAAAAAGAGGATATGGATAACACAGTGACCATTGAGCACTCAGGTAAGCAATTGTTATCCTCATTTTTACTTTTTTTTTCTTTTTCTATTCTTTTTTTATTATTATTGTTGGGGATTCATTGAGGGTACAAGAAACCAGGTTACACTGATTGTATTTGTTAGGTAAAGACTCTCTTACAATTGTGTATTGCCCCCAAAAGGTGTGGCACACACCCAGACCCTACCCCTCGCTCCTTTCTGCTCTTCCTTTCCCCACCCCTCCCTCCTTCTTACTCTCTCTGCTCTCCCCTTCCCCCACCTCCACCATGTCATTAATTGTCCTCATATCAAAATTGAACACATAGGATTCATGCTTCATTCTTGTGATGCTTTACTAAGAATAATGTGTTTCATTTCCATCCAGGTTAATACAAAGGCTGTAAAGTCTCCATCTTTTTTAATGGCTGAATAGTATTCCATGGTGTACATATACTATAGCTTGTTAATCCATTCCTGGGTTGGTGGGCATTTAGGCTGTTTCCACATTTTGGCGATTATAAATTGAGCTGCAATAAACAGTCTTGTGCAAGTGTCCTTATGAAAAAAGGATTTTTTTCCTTCTGGGTAGATGCCCAGTAATGGGATTGCAGGAACAAATGGGAGATCTAGGCTGAGTTCTTTGAGGGTTCTCCATACTTCCTTCCAAAAACGTTGTATTAATTTGCAGTCCCACCAGCAGTGTAAAAGTGTTCCCTTCTTTCCACATCCATGCCAGCATCTGTAGTTTTAAGATTTTGTGATGTGGGCCATTCATGCTGGGTTTAGATGGTATCTCAGGGTGGTTTTGATTTGCATTTTTCTAATAATTAGGGATAATGAGCATTTTTTCATATGTTTGCTAGCCATTTGTCTGTCTTCTTTAGAGAAGGTTCTATTCATGTCTCTTGCCCATTGATATATGGGATTGTTGGCTTTTTTCACGTAGATTAATTTGAGTTCTCTATAGATCTTAGTTATCAAGCTCTTGTCTGATTCAAAATACGCAAATATCCTTTCCCATTCTGTAAGTTGTCTATTTGCTTTGGTTGTTGTCTCCTTAGCTGTACAGAAGCTTTTCAGTTTAATGAAGTCTTATTTGTTTATTTTTGTTGTTGCAATTGCCACGGCAGTCTTGTTCATAAAGTCTTTCCCCAGGCTAGTATCTTCCAGTGTTTTTCCTATGCTTGCTTTGAGGATTTTTATTGTTTCATGCCTTAAATTTAATTCCTTGATCCATCTCAAATCAATTTTTGTGAGTGGAGAAAGGTGTGGGTCCAGTTTTAGTCTTTTACATGTAGATATCCAGTTCTCCCAGCACCATTTATTGAATAGGGAGTCTTTCCCCCAGTGTATGCTCTTGTTTGTTTTATTGAAGATTAGGTGATTGTAAGATGTTGGTTTCATTTCCTCGTTTTCTATTCGATTCCAAGCGTCTATGACTCTATTTTTGTGCCAGTACTGTGCTGTCTTGACCACTACGGCTTTGTAGTACAGACTAAAATCTGGTATGCTGATGCCCCCGGCTTTGTTTTTATTACTAAGAACTGCCTTAGCTATATGCGTTTTTTTCTGGTTCCATACAAAATGCAGAATCGTTTTTTCCAAATCTTGAAAGTACGATGTTGGTATTTTAATAGGGATGGCATTCAATCAGTAGATTGCTTTAGTAAGTATAGATATTTTAATAATGTTTATTCTTCCCAGCCATGAGCATGGTATGTTCTTCCATTTGTTAATATCCTCTGCTATTTCCTTTCTTAGGGTTTCATAATTTTCTTTATAGAGGTCCTTCATCTCCTTTGTTAGGTATATTCCTAGTATTTCATTTTCTTTGAAGCTATGGTGAAGGGAGTTGTGTCCTTAATTAGTCTCTCATCTTGGCTGTTATTGGTGTATACAAAGGCAACTGACTTGTGGACATTGATTTTATATTCTGAGACATTACTATATTTTTTGATGACTTCCAGGAGTCTTGTGGTTCTCTTCCTGGATGAATTCCAGGAGTCTTTGGGGTTCTCTAAGTATAAGATCATATACTCAGCAAAGAGGGGGAGTTTGACCTCCTCTGCTCCCATTTGGATGCCCTTTATTTCCTTGTCTTGCCTAACTGTATTGGCTAGAACTTCCAGCGCTATGTTGAATAGTAATGGTGACAGAGGACATCCTTGTGTGGTTCCAGTTCTAAGAATAAAAGTTTTCATTTTACTCCATTCAGTAAAATATTAGCTGAATCAATTTTTGTGAGTGGAGAACTGGATATCCACATTTGTAAAAGACTAAACTGGACCCACACCTTTTTCCACTCACATAAATTGATTTGAGATGATGGGTTTGTCATGAATAGCTTCGATCAGTTTCAGAAATGTGCTGCCTATGCCTACACTCTTCAGTGTTCTAATTAGAAAAGGATGCTGGATTGTATTGAATGCTTTTTCTGCATCTGTTGAGAGGATCATATGTTCTTTATTTTTGCTTCTGTTAATCCTGTGGATAACGTTTATGGACTTGCGTATGTTAAACCAGCCTTGCGTCCCTGGGACGAAACCTACTTGATCGTGATGTGTGACTTTTTTAATGATAAGCTATAATCTATTGGCTAGGATTTTGTTGAGTTGTGTCCTTTTGCAGTATCCCACAGGTTTTGGTAGCTTGTTGTCTTCATTGTTGTTACGCTCAAGGAAGGTAATGATTTCCTGTTTATTTCTTCCTGCACCTAACTGTCATTCAACAGAAAGTTGTTTAATTTCTATGCCTTTGTGTGGGGTTGAATGTTTTTTTGTTGGAGTTGAGTTCTACCTTTAGTGACTTTTGGTCTGAGAAAATACAAGGTAAAATTTCAATTCTTTTGATTCTGTGAGGTTTGTTTTGTGTCCCAGGATATGATCAATTTTGGAGAATGTTCCATGGGCTGATGAAAAGAATGTATATTCTTTTTTTTTTTGGTTTTTGGCCGGGGCTAGGTTTGAACCTGCCACCTCTGGCATATGGGACCAGCGCCCTACTCCTTGAGCCACAGGCGCTGCCCAAGAATGTATATTCTTTATCTTTGGGATGGAGGGTTCTATATGAGTCTATCAAGCACGGTTGTTCTAGGGTCTCATTTAAGTCCCTTATATCTTTGCTTAATTTCTGTTTAGAGGATCTGTCCAGCTCTGTAAGAGGAGTGTTAAAGTCCCTGTTATTATGGTATTATCAGATATCATATTGCTCAGACTGATTAAGGTGTGTTTCAAGAATCTGGGAGCATTTAAATTGGGTGCATAAATATTTGGAATTGAAACTTCTTCTTCTTGTATTTTTCCCTTGACCAATATAAAGTGACCATCTTTGTCTTTTTTGACTTTAGTTGCTTTAAATCCACATGCATCTGAAAATAAGATTACAACTCCTCTTTTCTTCTGAATTCCAGTTACCTGAAAAATTGTCTTCCAACCCTTAACTTGGAGTTTTAATTTGTCTTTTGAGGCTAGGTGTGTTTCCTGCAGACAGCGAATGGATGGCTTGTGTTTTTTAGTCCAGTCAGCCAATCTATGCCTCTTCAGTGGGGAATTCAAGCCATTAACATTTATTGAGATGATTGATAAGTGTGGTAGTGTTCTATTCATCTTATTTTGTGAGAGTCCATTGCTTAGTTTTATCTTTTCATCATTGTGGAAGTTAGGTTCCGTCCTTTAGTTTCTGAGTTCTTACTTTGCTGCTGATCCATTGTGATGGTCAGTGTGTAGAACAGGTTGAAGTATTTCCTGTAGAGCTGGTCTTGTGGCGAATTTCCTCAATGTTTGTATATCAGTAAATGGGGATTTGATTTCTTCATCAATTTTAAAGCTTAGCTTAGCAGGATATAGAATTCTGGGCTGGAAATTGTTCTGTTTATGTAGATTAAAGGTGGATGACCATTGTCTTCTTGCTTGGAAAGTTTCATTAGAGAAGTCTGCGGTCAGTCTGATGGATTTGCCCCTGTAGGTCAACTGGCACTTACTCCTGGCAGCTTGAAGAATCTTTTCTTTTGTCTTGACTTTGGACAGGTTCATCACTATGTGTCTTGGAGAAGCTCTGTTAGAGTTGAGGTGACCTGGGGTCTGATATCCCTCTGAAAGGAGTGTGTCAGAATCTTTGGTGATATTTGGGAAATTTTCATTTACAATATTCTCTAGTATGGCTTCCATTCCCCTGAGGCATTCTTCTTCTCCTTCTGGGATGCCTATAACTCATATGTTTGAATGCTTCATAAAGTCCCATAATTCTGTCAGTGAACGTTCTGCTTTCTTTCTCTTCTTTTCTGCCTCTTTAACTATCTGAGTTATCTCAAGAGCTTTGTCCTCTACCTGTGAGATTCTTTCTTCTGCATGGTCTAATCTGTTGTTGATACTTTTCTGTTGCATCTTTAAGTTCCCTAATTGACTGCTTTAGTTCCTTCAGCTCTGCTGTATCCTTTTTATATTCTTCATATATCTTTCATCTCTTATTTGACTGTTTTTGGATTTCCTTTTGGTTATTTTCCACTTTATCAGCAGTTTCCTTCATTGTTTCCGTCATTTCCTTCAATGTTTTTATCATCTATATTCTAAATCCCCTTTATGTCTTTTTTAACATTTCTTTATAGGTGGAATCCTCTGCAGTAGCTACCTCATGGTCCCTTGGGGGGATTGCTCTGGACTGGTTTTTCATGTTGCCAGGAGTTTTCTGCTGATTCTTCCTCATGAGTGATTTCTTTATCTGTTTCCTTGCCCTAATTTTTCTTTCACTTCCTCTTGCTCTTTAAGTTGCCATGCCTCTGGACTAGGGTTTCAATGAGTCCTTTTGGTACCAGAGGATGAGAAGATTGAAGAGCAAGAAGGGAAAAAAGAAAGAAAAAAAAGAAAAAAGAGAAAGGAGAGGGAATGGGTAAAAGGGAATATTGACAAAAAGAAGAGAGGCACAGAAAGAGGGAGACAGGAGCAATATAGGTGTATAGTAGGGTACTTCGACCCAACCTTAAAACCCCCAACCTCTGGGGGTACCAGGTTAGGTGGTTCCCTTGAGGTCAGCAGCTCTTTGCTAGCCTGCTCAGACACAGTACCTCACCTCCACCAAGTAGACAGGAAAGACAAAAGTGCTATAAATCAAACCAAACAAGTAAACAGAAAACTTTATGGGATAAAATTGGTGGAAAACCCAAATAATAGGGGTAGAAACACTGGCAAAAAATGAAGTTCTAATTGTCAAAAAAGGTAACAATGGAAAATTATATTTAAACTAGAAAAATATAGAGAAGAGAGAAAGAAAAAAGAAAAAACCTATAGGGAAAATGTTGAAATTAAAAAAAACAAACAAAACCAAAAACAAAGCAGTATATGTATCTTGCTGGATGTTGTCTGGGCAACAGGTGATCTTCTGGGGTATGAGATGTTAATCACAATGCTGATACGGCTATATGAGATGGAGACTGGAGGCCTCTGCTGATTTCTCAAACCCTACAGGGTGGAGAACCTAAATCCTCAGCCCATTTAAAAGGCACTTTAAACTGCTAACCTTGGCTAAGCAGAAGCTTTCCCAGGAAAGCGCTTGTCCCTGGGATCACTCCTGAAGTGGCTATTTGCTTACCCAGTGTGCCAAAACCCGTCTCACTCTATGCCCCTGAGGGCCAAGGGTATAAGATGTCTCAGTCCCTGCCTTTAGGCTGCTCAGTCACTAGATTACTTTCTCCTACTGGATCCTTGCTCTGTGACCCTGAGGGCGGAGCTAGCTGGATGCTTATTCCCCTCATCTCTATTCGCCAACTTTGAACATCTTGTTTTGCCTATTCCATCTTTTTCTCTATACTATAAACACTTGTCTCTTTTTTTTTTTTTTTTCTTTTTGTGGGTTTTGGCCGGGGCTGGGTATGAACCCGCCACCTTCGGCATATGGGACTGGCGCCCTACCACTTTGAGCCACAGGCGCCGCCCAACACTTGTCTCTTTTGCCAGACTGAATGTCAAGGCTGTCATGACACTTCTCTGACCAACTGTGTCAGGTCAAGGACAGTTTCCTTACTAAAGCACCGAGCCACACGTAGATAACATTACATCAGGAATGTGACTGTCATTATGGTTCTAGCTGAGAGTTCCTCAGCTATCCTAGTATCCTGATCCCTGTGCTTTCCTAC
The DNA here is from genome assembly GCF_027406575.1 of Nycticebus coucang. Lineage (NCBI taxonomy): Eukaryota > Metazoa > Chordata > Mammalia > Primates > Lorisidae > Nycticebus > Nycticebus coucang. Next base: position 37,835,558 of record NC_069802.1, on the reverse strand, counting down.
ACTTTTGAGATTGAGATGCATGTTCTTCCTTTGGCCATCCTGCCTCTTTAGCCTCCTTGGTTTGTTTTTTTATTTATTTATTTGCAGTTTTGGCCAAGGCTGGGCTTGAACCCACTACCCCTGATATATGGGACTGGTGCCCTACTCCTTGAGCCACAGGCACCGCCCTTATTTATTTATTTAATCATATCAGGACAACAATATTTATTGCTGAATTTCCTAGAACAGTTATTTTGCTTTTTAGAAGACTCTATGCCATGGATCAAGGTTTGATCTTTGTTCCAGTGTCTCAAGAAACTGCACAAGTGATCCTAAGCTCAAGTGATCCTCCTGCCTTTGCTCCCAGAGTTTTAGAGCCACTGTACGTGGCCCATGCTTTCTGTGTCTTAGCTAGCATTTTTCTGTGAAAATGAGCTCCCCCTGAAAAATAACGTTATGTATTACAGTATTTATTTAGAGATAGAGTCTCACTTTGTTGCCCAGGTTAGAATGCCATGGCATCATCATAGCTCACGGCAACCTCAAATCCCTGGGTTCAAATGGTCTTCCTGCCTCAGCATGGCTAATTTCCATTTTTAATAGAGACAAGTTCTCACTCTTATTCAGGCTGGTCTCGAACTCCTGAGCCTAAGGGTTGAATGCCACCTGCCTTGGCCTCCCAGAGCGCCAGGATTATAGGCATGAGTGACCGTGCTGTCCAGTCCTATTTTTATGTCTCTATCAGCCTCTGAGTACTTCCTTACCTTGTGGTCCAGTAACACATTTTGAGCTGATCTTGTACCTGTGTACTTTTTTTAACCCTCGTCTTGGAATCAAACAATTTCTCCTGGAGGTTTAGGTCCTTTTAGTAGAGAATAGTATGTAGACACCCAGATAAAGGAACTAGTGGTGTTCATTGCTCCAAGAGACAGAACTTGCCAGGAATGCCTGTGAAATAGGTCTCTAGGAAGTGCTGAGCCCTGGCTCCAAGTGGAAATATGGGGTCTATTTATGATTCTTCACTTCTTGGCCTGCAGCCCCCACAGTGGGAGTGAGATGGTGACTGGTGGGTATCTTTGTGAGGGATGGTTACTCACATGGAGTGGGCTGAGCACAAGGTCCTGTGAAGTAGGTGCTTTTATTTTCTCTGTAAGATGGAACTTCCTTACCGTTACCGTCCCAATTATTTTATGATTTTTTTTTTTTTTAGAAACAAAGTCTCACTTCATCGCCCTCAGTAGAGTGCCGTGGCATCACACAGCTCACAATAACCTCCAACTCCTAGGCTTAGGCGATTCTCTTGCCTCAGCCTCCTGAGTAGTTGGGACTACAGGCGCCCGCCACAACGCCCGGCTATATTTTGTTGCAGTTTAGTTGGGGCTGGTTTTGAACCCACCACCCTTGGTATATGGGGCCTGCGCCCTACCCACTGAGCCACAGGTGCTGCCCCCCCAATTTTTTAATATTTTAATTTATCATGCTTGGAATTTATAGGTCTACTTAAACGTGTATATTTTAGTAATATACTTAAAATTTTTAAACTGAAGCCTAATATATGTGTTCTAAGAAGAGAACATAACTCTTATTACAGTGCAATCTAGATTCTTTTGAAGGTCTAAATTTCCTTTGGAAATCTAAGTTAGTGAAAATGTTAATAACAGGTTTTTTGTTTTGTTTTTTTTGAGACCGAATCTCAAGCTGTCACCTGGGTAGAGTGCCGTGACATCATATCTCATAGCAACCTCCAACTCTTGGGGTCAAGTGATCCTCTTGCCTTAGTTTTTCTATTTTTAGTAGAGACAGGATCTTGCTTTTTGCTCAGGCTGGTCTTGAACCCATGAGCTCAAGTACTCCACCTGCCTCAACCTCCCAGAGTGTTAGGATTACAGGCCTGAGCCACTGCACCCAGCCTGTTAATAGCATTTTTGTGATTTTATCTAGCAGCTGAACTGGTCTTGGCTACTATCTAGATGGTCCAACAGCTTTGAGTTCTGACCCTTTAAGGTGGAGATAGAAGGTGATTAATTGTATGTTTTAGATGTCATGCTATGGAGAAAACTGGATTTTGCTGAGGACTCTATCATCTCCTTGTCATACCTGGATCCAAGTGGTCTTTTCTTTAGATGACTGTAGTCTCAAATCAAGTAATTTTCTGTTGTGGGCATTTTTGTGTACTTTTCTTGTTACGGAAAGGAATCTTAAAACTTTACCGTCATTGCTTTATTTCTAATATTTTGTAAAAATATTACCAGTAATCTGGCTTTTGTTATTTGATATATGTCTTATATTATTTGATAGTATAAACTTTTTACTGATTTGTTTCTTTTTTGTTTTCAGCTGCTGAGAGAGATGTGTTAAAGTCTACTGGGTAGTGTATGTGCTCTTTTCTAGAGTCTGTCTCTGGTTTACCTATGTTGGGGCTCTAGTGCCCCCAGGGACTGAACCAGGAAACTCAGGCATAGTGACACTTGCCTTTTTTGTTTTTTTCTATTTAATTGAGACATAGTCTCACTTGTCACCCCAGTTAGAGTGCAATGACATCATCACAGCTCACTGCAAACTCAAACTCCTGTGCTTACGTGATCCTCCTGCCTCAGCATCCCAGAGTGTTTTGATTACAGGCATGAGCCCCTGCTGCCAGCCTATTTTCTTCTAATTTTTTTTTTTTTTTAGAGACAGAGTTTCATTTTGTCGCCCTCGGTAGAGTACCATGGCATCACTGAGCCACAGGCGCCGCCCATTTTCTTCTAATTTTTACTGGTATATTTGATTTATCATTTAGACATTTTCTGTTGACTTTCTATTATAGTAAACGATGATTAAGCTCTCCAGCTATTCCCTATGTCTTCTCCTGCATCCTCCCTATATAAGTTACTGTTTTTATTAAATAAAAAATGTTTACATAATGTAGACTTTGTAAATATCATTCAATGAAAACTCAATTTGTGTTCTATGATTGCATTTTCTTTCTTGTACAACCTTTAGTTTTTCCTGGAGTTATTCCCTTTCTTTTTAAATCGTATACTTGCTGTATATGATTAAACACAGCCATAATTTTTTTTTAAGTATTCATCTCTCTGTCCTTAAAACTCATCCTTAAAAGGGTGCCAGCCCCATATACCAAGCCCAAGCCAAACTGCAACAAAAAAAATAGCTGGGCGTTGTGATGGGCACCTGTAGTCCCAGTTACTTGGCAGGCTGAGGCAAGAGAATCACCTAAGCCCAGGAGTTTGAGATTGCTGTGAGCTTTGATGCCACAGCACTCTACTGAGGGTGATAAAGTGAGACTTTGTCTCTGCAAAAAACAAAACTCATCCTTAAGTCTGGGCAAGGTGCCTCATGCCTATAATCCCAACACTCTGAGAGGCTGAGGCAGGTGAATCCCCCTTAGGAGTTTGAGACTAGCCTGAGCAAGAGTGAGACCCCGTCTCTACTAAACATAGATGTTGTGGTAGGCACCTGTAGTCCCAGCTACTGGGGAGGCTGAGGCAAGAGGATTGTTCAACCCCAAGAGTTTGAGGTTGCTGTGAACTGTGCCATGGCACTCTACCTAGGACAGAGAGTGCAACTATGTCTCAAAAAAAAGAAAGAAAGAAATAAACCCAAAAACTTATATATATATATTTTTTAGAGACAGAATCTCACTTTGTCACCCTAGGTAGAGTGCCATGGTGTCACAGCTCACAGCAACCTCCAGCTCTTGGGCTTAGGTGATTCTCTTGCCTCAGCCTCCAGAGTAGCTGGGACTACAGGTGCCTGCCATAATGCCCGGCTATTTTTTGTTGCAGTTTGGCCGGGGCAGGGTTTGAACCCATCACCCTTGGTATATGGGGCTGGCGCCCCACTCACTGAGCCATAGGCGCCGCCCCAAAAACTGATTCTTAATATATGGCTTCTGTTATTTATATATTTACGTAGTTACTTTTTCCTTAAAAAGAAAAAAAAAAAACACCCCAGAAACCCTGTGTTTTAGTATCATCTTCCTTTTCTTTTCTGCTGTTTGGACTCATCTTTTAAATCTCTCTCCTTGGTACCTAAATTTTCTTTCTGGGTAGAAGAAGTCTTTTCTTTCACTGTTTCTTCCCTTGGAGCTCTCTTCTAGAATCTTCCTTTTTTCTGTCTCAATCTGCACTGCTGGTGCTCTTAATTTTTTGCATTGCAGTAATCTTATACTTTAAGAAGTTTTCCTGAGTTACTTGCACTGTTTTCTTTGGTTTCATGCTGTGTTTAATTTTTTCTTTTCGTGAATATTTATTTATTTATTTATTGTTGCCCTCAGTAGAGTGTTGGGGTGTCATAGCTCACAGCAACTTCAAACTCTTGAGTTCAACCAATTCTCTTGCCTCAGCCTCCCAAGTAGCTAGGACTACAGGTGCCTGCCACAGTGCCCAGCTATTGTTTTTTTTTTTGAGACAGAGTTTTACTCCGTTGCCTTCCATAGAGTGCTATGATGTCACAGCTCACAGCAACCTCCAGTTCTTGGGCTTAGGTGATTCTCTTGCTTCAGCCTCCCAGTAGCTGGGACTGTAGGCGCCTGCCACAATTCCCGGCTATTTTTTGTTATAGTTTGGCCAGGACTAGGTTTGAACCTGCCACCCTTGGTATATGGGGCCGGTGCCCTACTCACTGAGCCACAGGTGCCGTACCCCAGCTAATTTTTTTTAGAGATGAGGTCTTGTTCTGGTTCAGGCTGGTCTTGAACTCGAGCTCAGGCAGTCCACCCACCTCAGTCTCCCAGAATGCTAGGATTATAGGCGTGAGCCACTGTACCTGGTCCAAATTTTCCTTTTTGATGGAATATATTTTTTGTATTCTAGGAAAGTGTGTGTGGATGGTCAGTTTGGGTCCTTGCAGTTTGGAGCATGCTCCTTTTCTATCTTCACACTTAATTGATGGTTTGGCTGGGTATAGAATTTTATCTTGGGCTGAATGCCATGGCTCACGCCTGTAATTCCAGCACTTGGGAGGCCAAGATGGGGGGGTTGCCTGAGCTCACAGGTTCGAGACCAGCCTGAGCCAAAGCAAGACCCTGTCTCTAAAAAACACTTGGGTGTTGTGGTGGCATTGTCTTGCCTTAGCCTCCCAAGTAGCTGGGACTATAGGTGCCTGCCACAACGCCCAGCTATTTTTTGGTTGTAGTTGTCATTGTTGTTTAGCTGGCCTGGACTGGATTCAAACCTGCCAGCCTCGGTGTATGTGGCTGACGCTGTAACCACTGTGCTACGGGTGCTAAGCCTATTTGGTATCTTTTTAAGAAGATCTTGGGGATAAGAGTTGCTGTGAGCTATGATGCCACGGCTCTCTACCCAGGCTCTCTACCCAGCGTGACAGCTTAAGACTCTGTCTCAGAAAAGCAAAAGAAGATCTTAGGGGTAGATCTTCTGGTTAGCTTTCTCTCTCAGTCACTTTTGAACCTCATTTTGTTTTGTAAATGAGTTTCCCTTTGTCATGGAGCATGGTGGGGATAAAAAGGGATGATTTATTTTGAGATTAACAGACTCCAACATTATTGAAGAAAACAATTACAAAGCAGCAATAGATTTGCCTAATTTCACCCCAAATTCTAACTTTCGTGTTCTAATATTTATTTTAAAAACTAGGTCAGAAAAAGAGTGCACGCCAGTATCATGTACAGTTCTTTGGTGATGCCCCAGAAAGAGCTTGGATATTTGAGAAGAGCCTTGTAGCTTTCGAAGGAGAAGGACAGTTTGAAAAATTATGCCAGGAAAGTGCCAAGCAGGCACCCACGAAAGCTGAGAAAATTAAGGTGACAGATGACCCTTTAGTATTCCATATACTTTTAGACCCACAATTTTAATTTTAATTTTAACTTTTTATTACATGTATTTATCTCATTTTGCACTTATGGTTACTTGAAATATTATAATGTCTTTTTTTTTTTTTTTTTTTTTTTTAAATCAAGGTCTTACTTTGTGGTGCAGGTTGGAGTGCTGTGGTAGGATCATAGCTCATGGCATCCTCGAACACCTGAGGTTGAATGATCCTGCCATCTCAGCCTCCTGAGTATCTGGGATTAAAGGCAGAAACCACCACACCTGGCTAATTTTTTTTTTTTTTTTGCAGTTTTTGAATGGGGCTGGGTTTGAACCCACCACTTCCGGCATATGGGGCCGGTGCCCTACTCCTCTGAGCCACAGGCACTGCCCGACACCTGGCTAATTTTAAAAAATTGTTTTGGTAGAGATGGGGTTTCTCTGTGTTGTCCAGGCTGTTCTCAAACTCTTGGGCTCAAGTAATTGTCCCTCCTTGGCCCCTGAAAGTGCTAGGATTACTGTGTCTGCCTATAATAGCTTTTTTATGTTTGTCATTCTTTACTTTTGCCCAAATATGCAATGTTTTAAAATATGACAAGTTTCTTTCAAGACACAATTTTTTTTCACTCATTGATGACTGCTAGTGATAATTTGTTTTACAATTTTTATTTCCTTTTATTTATATACATATATGTACATATAAACATAAGTTAACATGATTAGAATTAATTTTTGGTTTAAAGAAATAATAGTTATTGTGGGCTGGGCACGGCGGCTCATGCCTGTAATCCTAGCACTCTGGGAGGCTGAGAATGGGCAGATCACTTGAGCTCACAAGTTCGAGACCAGCCTGAGCCAGAGGGAGACCCCGTCTATTTAAAAATAGCCAGGCACCGTGGCAGGTATCTGTAGTCCCAGCACCTTGGGCGGCTGAAGCAAGAGGATCACTCAAGCCCAAAAGTTTGAGGTTGCTGTGAGCAATAACGCTGTGGCACTCAACCCCAGGGCGACTGAGTAAGACTCTGTCTTAAAAAAAAAAAAGTTATTATGTTGGGCTGAATTCTGTCTGAAATCTTCTAAATCAATTGTGTTTTATAGTTTTTGATTCTTAAATATCTGAAATTGTGAAAGTATGCTTTTTTAAAATGAGTTAACTTTTATGTTTATGTAACAAACTTACAATGTCTTATGTTTTTCTTTTCAGCTCTTGAAACCTATTTCAGGGAAACTGAGGGCCCAGTGGGAAATGGGCATTGTTCAAGCAGAAGAGGCTGCAAGCATGTCGGTAGAGGAGCGGAAAGCCAAGTTCACATTCGTCTATGTGGGGGACCAGCTTCATCTCAACCCTCAAGTGGCAAAGGAGGCTGGCATTGCTGTGGAGTTTTCAGGAGAAATGGCAGGATCCTCAGAAGTCAGTGAGGAAGCTGCTGAAAACTCCAAGATTGTACGAGAAGAGGCCATTCCTGTGAAGAGAAGGCGGAGAACCAAGCTGTCTGGGTCTGCTGAAAATCAGGAGAGTGATCCTAGCACAGGAAGGAACACTCCCCAAAAGATGGCAGAGGCAGACTCCAAAAGAGGAGTAGGGTCTCCTCCTGGGAGGAAGAAAGCCATGGCCTCCGCTCCACGAAGCAGGAAGGGAGACGCAGCATCCCAGTTTTTGGTCTTCTGTCAAAAGCACAGGGATGAGGTCAGTGCTCTGACAGTTTCAAGTTAGTGGGTTTCATGCCAGATGTTTTCTGCCCTTGCAGAGCATCACTTCATCACTCTGCACCTGTTTCTCTTCACTGTCAACAGTCCATAGTGAGCATTGTATAGATTTTAGGTCTGGTTAAATACTTTTAGGGAATAGCCATCTTGACCCTTGGGCAAAATAATTTGCCTTTGAACTGGATTTACTAAAGTGTTCCTCCCAATGTGGGTGAGAAGATACCAGGAACAGTGGGAAGGGATTTTCATTGGTCTTGTCTTTCTGGGAACCTGAGTCTTTTCCTTAACATCTGACTTAGGTTAGCGTTTCTGCAGCTGGCTTTTCTGAAGCTTCCTCCATTATGGAGTGTGCTCATTTATAAAACTGACTGTATTTACTAGCATTGAGTACTAATTTGCCATGTACAATAATGTCTACTTTTTGGCCCAAATTTTTGATGGAAAAATAAGGATGTACATTATATATAGGTAGTACTAATTCCATATCTATATAAATGTTTTAAATTCTTTTATTTATGCTTGTATATTAAAAGTGTAACTCTAGAAAGCAATAATGATTTCCATATGGTAATTGTGGTATATGGAACATGGTAATTGTGCCCTCTTCACACTACCCTCTCCTACCTCCTCACTGGGCATTCACCACAGCTGCAGGAGCCTCAGCCTACCCAGGCAATTATGCCAAGTGCCACCACCTCTGCTGCTGGCACTTTGGAAGCAGGTATGCTGCTGGTGTCAATGTAACCATTAGCGCTGGGACCTTGGCAAAAGAAGGACAAAAGTGGCTGTGCAGTGGTGCCTCCTTCTCCCTTGAGAGGTGCAAGGCGTGGAGAAGCTGGGAGCAAGCCCAGGTGGGAGGTGAGAGTGGGGATAACCTGAACACCCAGCAGCCCTCAACTATCTCCTCCTGACCCACCCTTGCCCCCACATTCTTTCCTGGGGGACTTATTGCCCAGGAAGTTAGTGTGAGGGGCCTAGGCTCCTGACGGTAAACTCCTCCCCATTCTGGGCTCCCTTATCTCTCATGCAACTGGCCTTATTCTAGGTCCCCCAGAACCCTATGCTGAGGAAGATCCCTGAGCTAGGGTCTGGGAGACCTTGCGCCTCAGTCCCCACGAAGTTTCTGTCTGTGATGGCATCTGGTAGTGGAGCACAAAAGCCAGGGGGTATCTGAGCCCTTAGATTGTACTTTTGAGCCTATGACTTGTCTGAACTCCCAAGGTGTTGAATTGGTATAATTTCCCAAAGTTGCCAGTGGGAAGAATCATCTAAGATGCCTTTTTTGTTTTTTTTTTTAAGTATTTTCTTTATGGCTTGGCACCTGTGGCTCAAGCAGCTAAGGCGCCAGCCACATACACCTGAGCTGGCAGGTTCAAATCCAGCCTGGGCCGCCAAACAACAATGATGATTGTGACCAAAAAATAACTGGGTGTTGTGGTGAGTGCCTATAGTCCCAGCTTCTTGGGAGGTGGAGGCAGGAGAATCGCTTGAGCCCAGGAGTTGGATGTTGCTGTGAACTGTGATGCCACAGCACTCTACCCAGGGCAACAGCTTGAGGCTCTGTCTGAAAAAAAAAAAAAAAAAAAAAAGAATTTTATTTATTTATTTATTGAGACAGAGTCTCATTATGTTGCCCTTGGTAGAGTGCTGTGGCGTCACAGCTCATTGTAACCTCAAACTCTTGGGTTCAAGCAATTCTCTTGCCTCAGCCTCCCAAGTAGCTGGGACTATAGGCACCCAACCACAATGCCCAGCTTTTTTTTTTTTTTTTTTTTGTAGTTTTTGGCCTGGGCCAAGTATATGGGGCCAGTGCTCTACTCCTTGAGCCACAGGTGTTGCCCCCCCCCCCCCGCCCCCCAGCTACTTTTTTGTTGCAGTTGTCTCGCTGGTGCTGGGCTCGAACCCGCCAGCCTTGGTGCATGTGTCTGGTGCCGTAACCACTGTGGTCCGGGCGCCGAGCCTAAGATGCTTGTTAACAGAATAGGTACCCAGGTCTTTCTCCTGAAGAGGTGATTTAATGTATTTGGGTGTGGTTCAGGAGTTTAATCCCCTGGGTGATTTGTAGGACTTCCAAGTTTGGGAAAGGCTGGTGTTGTTTATTTTGATGTTACTGAGTGCCCAGGGTCTACATGACTCAGAGAGATCATGGTCTAGTCACTAAACAGAATTGTAAATGCAGGGTACTTCACTGGGGTGTCATCAGGGAAGGCTGATGACATCCTCCTCAGCAGGGTGTCCTGGGGGCCTCAGAGTGGGGCCAGTTGAGAGAGAGCGGAGGCAGCCCAGAAAGGGCAGGGATCTATTGTCAGGAACCCAGGGCACACAGGGCCAGTCCTGGCCCCAAACACCAAGTTCCCAGGCAATAAGCCCATTGGGTTCTCAGCAGACTGTCCATGGCCACATTTCCACTAGTGGACAGAGGTGGGATAGGAAATGAGAGGACATGGGGATGAGGGTGGCCCAGGACGGGATAGCTCAGGTCATCCAGACCACTCTCATCTGCCTCTTGGACTCACTCCCAGCTTCTTCCATAGCAGTTAGCACTGAACCTCATGCCTCTCGAGAGGAGGTGCCACTGTGCAGCCAATTCTACCCCCATTTAAAGAATTAAAATGAAAGATTTATTTTTCTTGAAAGTTTGGGCCAAAAACATGGGTGAACGTTGTACATGGCAAGATATAGTATGTTGAAGACGTATTTCCATGGTATTTAAAAAGTAATATGATTAAAGCATTTAAATAATTTTCTTAATCATTTTCATAAAATATACAATCTATTAAGTACAAAGGCTTAATTCCATTTTAAAGAACCAAAAGAATTAGGCTTTCCATTTTTGGTTATGTTAACTATTACTTGAAGTGAGCGCGTTAAAGTCTAGGGCTTAAAAGCTTTTTTTTATAGTGTTTATTTCACCTGAGTGGGTGAAGAAATTAATAATTTAGTTTTTATTTACAGAAAAGCCAGCAATTTTGAAGAACAGTGAGGATATCTCCTCAAGGCTGTTCTGTTCTCCTGATTCTCTTTGTCACTTTTTTTTTTTGGTCGGGGCTGGGTTTGAACCCACCACCTCCGGCATATGGGACCGGCGCCCTACTCCTTGAGCCACAGGAGCCACCCATTTTGAGCTACAGGCGCCACCCCTCTTTGTCACTTTTATACTCTTACAGTAGAAGTAAGCATCAGCAGTGTCATTAATCATCGTAGTATTATATATTAAACAGATTTTTTCTCATGGGTTACAAGGTTACACAACATCTATCTTGATATGGTTGCATATTCACAGATTTCCCTCTAGACTGATTTTATAGTTGTCACCACTCCATGCACTTTGTGCACATGGTCTTTGACTGATACCAGGGTCTTTGGAGTGTCCAGTTTCCTAATTTTATCTGTAACAGAAAGTTTTAAACATGAATAAACAATTCCAGATGGTGGTGCACGGGCTTATCCAGCCCAAACAGGCCTGTCCAGCTGTGCCTTGTACGTAATGGTTATTTAGGACAACAGTGGCCACTTTAAACTTCCTACTCTTACTGTTTATAGGTCTATATTTATGGATTCCCAATTTTTTTGACATAGAAATAATGGCTGTGTTTAAAGTATTAATTTTGAGATTATAAGGCACTTTTGTCATTGTTGAGACAGTGTCTAACACTGTCGCCCAGGATAGAGTGCTGTAGCATCAGCCTAGCTCACTGCAACCTCACACTCCTAGGCTCAAGTGATCTTCCTGCTTCAGCCTACCAAGTACCTGGGACTGCAGGCATGAGCCACAATGCTTAGCTAAGTTTTCTTTTTAGTAGAGATGAGGTCTTTCTCTTGCTTAGGCTGGTCGTGAACTCCTAAGCTCAAGTGATCCTCCTGCCTTAGCCTCCCAGAGTGTTAGGATTACAGGTGTGAGCCATGGCACCCAGCTATAAAGCACTTTAGTTGAAAACCAACACAGTGAGTGAACAGCAAAGCAAGCATGTCTTGTACACAGCAACATACACCGTAACATATTAGGAGGCCTAATGGGAGGGCCTCCCTACCCCCAACACGGCTATTGTTTTGTTTTGCAGTTTTTGGCCGGGGGCCGGGTTTGAACCTGCCACCTCCAGTATATGGGGCCAGCACCCTACTCTTTGAGCCACAGGTGCCGCCCCACGGCTATTGTTGTGTGTGGCCAGCCAGTGTCCGGTAACCAGTACTTAAGTGAAAAAAAATCTGTTTCTTTGTGTTATGTCTTAGATTGTATTATTAATAGTTTGTATCTTTAAAATTAATCGTCATCCTCTGACAAAATAACATGTCTTTGAAATCTTGGCCCCTATGGTTATGAATTAGTAATAGTCTAGTGCAGCTCATTTTCTAAGACTGCTTCTTTAACCTGTCCTAATTCTGTACTAATAGCATTTATAGCTTGAGAAGTAGCATTTAAGCTGTGGATACTGTTATCACTCACGTTAATTGGGGGCAGTGGCAAATGAGGGTAGCAGGCTGCAAAGAAATGTGCTGCATTTGGGGTGCCTGGGAAAGGCTCCCTGTGGATCTGAAGCCCTGTGCAGGAACCTTTATTGGATGAGAGTCTAAGGTGCCCTTGATGCTTAGAGAGCTCAGCAGTGGGTGCAACAGGCAGGACAGAGTCCCACGGGCTTGGGAGGGGAGTGACAGAGGCTAGGAACACCCAGTCAGGGGCAGGTGGGAATGTCCTCCCCTAGGAAAACCCCAGTGAATGCTGAGGTCAGAGCCAGAGTTGGAACTGCTAAAGATATCCTGGTGGCAGGAGGCCACAGACAGGCTGGGGGGACTACAGGTGGGATTCATCCTTGTCTGGAGCAGTGGTGGGCAAGTAGTGTTGTGTCCAGGCAGGGGATAGCAGCAGCAGGAAGAAGGCTGAAGGGGTGGTCACCTGACTTGTGCAGGTGGCAGGGGAGGCCACGAGAAGCTGTCTGTGTGACTGCCTTGTGAGGAGGGGTTTGAGTTTTGGGCCAGAAGTTACCTGTGTTGGCTGCACATTGGAAGAAGAGTTTCTTTGGGCTACACATTAAATACACAAATGCTAACAAAAGCTGATAAGCAAAAGAAAAGAGTCTGTGCATGCTTTTTGTGATATCCAACACCTCAGATAAGCAAAACAGTCCTCAAATAATCTACATGTGCTCCATGGGCTGCAAGTTGGACACCCCCAGGTGAGTGGTGATGGTGACCAGTGACGTTAACTCTCTGATTGTGTACCATGCCAGGTGGTACAGATGGAGACAGTACCTTCACTTGCCCAAGTTCACACAACTGCCGAGAGTGAGCTGTTATCTGGCTGGGTATGGTTCCAGAGTGTGCTGGCCAGTGCTCTCAGCCAGTGGGCAGTGAGGTGTCTGTCGTGACTGCTCAACTCGGTTGCCAGAGCCTGGAAACAGTTACAGACAGCACAGAAACAAATATGTAGCACCGTGCTCCAATACAGCTTTGTTCGTGGACGTAGATATTTGCTTTTGTTTTCTCTCTTTTAAAATTTCAGATGAATGCAAAGGCATAATTAGGTTAAAGTGTTTGTATTTGTTAGGTAGAGTCTCTGTTGGGGTTGTGTTCCACACCCAGGAGATGTGCCATGTACTATTACATTGTGCCGATTAAGTGGGAGCATACCAATCCCCTTCTTCCCTTTCCTTCCCCTTCTCTCCCTCCTTCTCCTTTCCTCTCCATTGGGTCATGTGAGATGTGTTGGGGCAGCAAGGGTGGGGGGAGAAGCAGGGTCAGACTTAAGGCCTGTAGCTGCCAGTGAAGCAGGCAGCGGTTTGGTGCATTTGAGTTTTCTCTTGTGGGGGCATGTATTAGGTCATCTACTGGCTTCGTATTAGTATTGAGTACATTGGATACTTACTTGCTTTTCTATTCTTGTGCTACTTTACTAAGAAGAATGTGTTTCAACTCCATCCAGGATGCTAATATTTGAATTGCCTATGAATTTTGTGTATCATTAAATATTCTTTTGAAAAAATTTTTTTTGAGACAGTCTTAAGCTGTCACCGTGGGTAGAGTGCCATGGCATCATAGCTCACAGCAACCTCCAACTCAGGCTCAAGTGATCCTCTTGCCTCTATTTTTTTTCTATTTTTAGTAGAAATGGGGTGTCACTTTTGCTCAGGCTGTTCTTGAACTTGTAAGCTCAAGCTATCCACCCACCTCAGCCTCCCAGAGTGCTAGGATTACAGGCGTGAGCCACCATGCCTGGCTTCTGAATTTTTTCAAACATTTTAAGGTATAAAAACCATTCTTAGCTCATGGGTTACACAGAAACAGGTTGGGTCAGATTGGACCCTCTCTCCTGCTCTTAGTACCTGTGGCTTTCAAATTAGGGGCCACATTAGCAGCCCATGAGAAACTTTTAAAGCAATTGTGCCAGGCCTGCTGGATTGGGTTGGTCTTGGGTGGGACCCATAGGTGTTTAAACTCCTGGGTTGTCACCATGTGCAGCCAAGGCTGAAGGCGCAGTGTTGGGACCTCCATGGGCACATGAATCTCCTGAGACCTTATGAAAATGCAGATTCCTGTGCAGGGCTAGAGCAGGACTTGAGCAGGGCTTGAGCAAGGCTTGGGAGCCTAAGTTTCTAGCATACTCCCAAGGGCTGAGGCCAGCAGCCCCAGTGTGGCTGAAGGGGCAAGGAAGCCCTGTCTCTTGACTGTGCAGTGGTTGTTTCCATGTATTGGCTTGGCCTATCACAGATCTGGGCATACACTGTTAGGTGTACTACTTTTACTGCCCACCCAGGGCTCATACCTGGAAGGTGGGCACTGTGGCCAGTGGGGAGAGTCAGCCTGAGCCTCACCTCCATGCTCAGAGGGGCTTTTCCGTAGGACTCACACTATAGTTAGTTTTTCAAGGATGCCTAGAAACCATGTCTTACAAATGATTTAATGATTTTGGAAAAGTATGTATTTTTCCCTTTCTGTGTTTATCATTTTCTACATTTACCTAAGTATGGTTGCATTGTTTTTATTGGCACTATTTTCGTTTATGAGTTTTCAGTGAATCACACTGAAAACTCAATTAAATACTGTTGTTCTTTTTTCTTTTTTTGAGACAGAGTCTCAACTGTGTTGCCCTCAATAAAGCGCTGTGGCATCACAGCTCACAGCAACCTCAAATTCTTGGGCTCAAGTGATTCTCTTGCCTCAGCCTCCCAAGTAGCTGGGACTACAGGCACCTGCCATAACGCCCAGCTATTTTTGTTGTTGTTGTTTGTGTTGTGATTTTTGTTTGGCAGGCTCAGGCTGGGTTTAAATCTACCAGCCCTGTTGTATGCGGCCGGTGCCCTAAACACTGTGCTACGGGCGCCAGGCCTGCTATTGTTCTTTGAAGCCTTTATGGGACATAGTTTCATGATGTGGGAATAAAAAGCCACACACTAAGATCTGAAGGGCCATGCATTTGATCTGAGCAAAACCAAACCAAACTGAGTTTTGTGCATTTAACCTCCTTCCTACACCCCTTTCCTGTGTTCACAGGTGGTTGCTGAGCACCCAGATGCTTCAGGTGAAGAGATTGAAGAATTGCTTGGATCCCAGTGGAACATGCTCAATGAGAAACAGAAAGCACGTTATAACACCAAGTTTGCCCCAGTGACCTCTGCCCCATCTGAAGAAGATTCTGGTAAACATAAGACCGTGCTAGTGTCCTCTACTTAGGTACAACATATGCAGTGTAGCAGACTGAGCTCTAGTCTTGAAACTGTAGGGACAAGTGTCCGTATCTACAGCTTTGACCCATGGTGTTTGGGCCAGCAGTTAGGGTGCCTATAGTCATACTAAAAGCAACTTCTGCTGTCTGCGTTTCCCCTGCTGGTTGTGAGACCTGCTCTGTATGACCCTTTGTCTGGCCTGTGGGTCAGGCACTGCCATCACTGCTGCCAATGGGTCATTTGAGGTGTGATGGGGTGGCGGGGAGAGGCAGGGTCAGACTTAAGGTCTGTGGCTGCCAGTGAAGCTGCCCTTCTTACGCTACTTAGAGCTGCCCTGCCAGTCTCAACGTGCACTGCCCTAGCACAGGGGCAGTTCCTGGCCTGTTGGCTTGAGAGCTTACAGAATGAGAAGGGTGACTGGGCTGTGTGCCATGGTTGTGTGTCACTTAACACGTTGCCTTTGTGTTAGAAATTCAGACAGATGGCCATGCTGCTTATTTCTGTAATTAAACAGCTGCTGCCTCATTCTATGTAGAGGGATGGGTACTTGGGATGTGCTTATGTGAAGAGCTGAGAATTCACCTCACCTTTGGGAAGACGAGGGTACAGGTTGATGCTGCCACTGGCAGGTGTCTGGGTTAATGAGTGGGTGCTGAGGGAGGGTTCTGGGGAGTTAGACTTCTTGGGCTGTTTGGTGCTCATGCTTGGGCAATGGCTGAGTAGATCTCACCATCTCCCACTCTGTGGGCCTCTCCTGACGCCGCCTGTATGCCATAGGAGCAGAGTGTGCTGAGGCTTGCCAGACCCCAGGTGCTCTTGGTCTCTGCAGCCCAGCTCTCTGCTTGCTTGGTTCTCCTCTAGTAGCAACCTCAGGCCCAGATCCATGGTGAGCCTTTGCACGTGTTGGAACCCAGAACAAGGGCACTTGTACCTCTGCCCAGGCCTCTTCTGGGTGACTTGGGACTTAGCACTTTTGGGTTGGTTTGTTCTGTCTCAGCAATAGTGAGGCTTTGGGAGGACAGTGTCTTTGTATAAGATATCTGAAAAGTCTGTTAGTGAAAAGCCCTAGGCCTTTGTAAAGTAGTCATGCAAATGAAAATACTGGGTTTGTGGTTAAAATAAACATTGGTGGTTCAGTGCCTGTAGCTCAGTGAGTAGGGCACTGGCCACATGTACCAAGGCTGGTGGGTTTGAGCCTGGCCTGGGCCTGCTAAACAACAATGACAACTGCAACCAAAAAATAGCCGGGCATTGTGTAGGGACCTGTATCATCCCAGCTACTTGGAAGGCTGAGGCAAGAGAATCGCTTAAGCCCAAGAGTTTGAGGTTTTCTGTGAGCTGTGACGCCACAGTACTCTACCAAGGGCAACATAATGAGACTCTGTCAATAAATAAATAAATAAATAAATAAAAAAAAATAAACACTGGTGTGTTCAAATTCATCACCTTTCTAGAATCTGCACTCTTGATATCTTTCTAGGTCATTATTTGGACACTTTAGGTCTTGATTAGTTGGTATTCCTGCGAACACCTAATTCATGGCAAAGGCAAGCAAATTTGTAAAGAGCTCTTAACTTACAGATACAAATATAACGTTGCTACCTAAAACGATTCTTTAAGGAATTGTATAAATAATGGTAAGTTGTATATATATATTTTTTTGTTGTTGCAGTTTGGCCGGGCCAGGTGCGAACCCATCACCCTTGGTACATGGGGCTGGTGCCCCACTCACTGAGCCACAGGTGTTGCATATATATATATATATATGTATGTATATACACACACATATATATATTAGAGTTCAGTTTAAATTCTTCAAGTCTTTAAATATTAGCAAGATATTTATTTTAAAAACAATGTGTAATACAGGGTGTCCATAAAGTTTGTGTGCAATTTGCTATGTCAAACATTTTATTTTATTTTATTTATATTTTCTTGAGACAGAGTCTCAAGCTGTTGCCCTGGGAAGAGTGCCGTGGCATCACAGTTCACAGAAACCTCCAACTGTTGGGCTTAAGCAATTCTCTTGCCTCAGCCTCCCAAGTAGCTGGGACTACAGGCACCCGCCACAGTACCTGGCTATTTTTTTTTTTTTGGGTTGTAGTTGTCATCATTGTTGTTTGGCAGGCCCGGGCTGGATTCAAACCTGCCAGCTCCGGTTTATGTAGCTGGTGCCCTAGCCGCTTGAGCTACAGGCGCTAAGCCAATGTCAAACTATTTTAAATTCCACATGAACTTTATATCCACCCTGTACTTTGACTTCAGGCTATAATATGTTGAACTGTAATTATAACAAATACTACTGTAAAAACTTGTAGATTAGATAGATCAGTTGAGAGTTAATCTGTAAGATGTAAGCCCTGGAAATCTATAAAGTTACAGGGATCTATCATGGGCTATGTTTATACACTGAATATCCTGGGTAGATTTTCAGTGCTTTGAAAGGCACCTTTCATTTGGAGTGTTTTTCACGGAAATTTCCCCTACTCCCTACTTACTTCAAGGTAACGTTAATGGGAAAAAAAGAAACCACACAAAGAGGACACAGGAGCCTACAGATGATATTGAAGTTGAGGATGCGCCTAGGAAAAGACTCAGGACAGATAAGCACAGTCTTCGGAAGGTAATTGTATCTGGATTTGCCTGGCCTGTCAGAACATGTCCTGGGACTTTTGGGGCCTGTTTTCCCTGCAGAAGAATGCAGACAGGACACAGGAGTAGTCTTCTTGGTTCTCCCTGGGGTGGCACTAAGCAGAGAGGCTTGCTTTTCTCACAGAATCCCATTGAGAAAGTGAGTTCTTATCATCCTCAGATGTTAAGAGAAATTGCTGATTCTGTAAACATCCAAATGCTTTGAGTAATTCTTGAAGTTTAGATTGGACAAAATTATATATTAAAAATGATTCTCACCTATAAGGCTTATTATTTAAGGTATAACTAATGAGTTGATCTGAAAGTCCATTAGAGATACATATTATATACTTCATCAAAAAGTTAAAGAATTCATTAAAGACATTGAAAATAGATTTATGGATTCATTTAGTTTATTAGTAATTCACGTTACTATTTACTCACATTACTATTTACGCAGCAGAGCCAGAACAACATGGAAACCAAGGCTCAGCTTCACACAGAGGTTGCCACAGGGATACCAAGCATATTCCCAGCATGTATCAAAGGACCGGGAGAGGAGCGAAACTGACCAAGGCCCATAGGTCCAGAGAAGCAGGGGGTGTTCTGTCTAGCAATGCCACTCATGCATGTAACAGAGCAGAACTCTGGTTGAGTGTATGATGTGGTGCCAGTTACCTCAACCATCTTGGACGCCCAGTTAACTTTTTCCCAGTCTGAAAGTTTAAATAGACTTTGAACTTTATATTTGAATTTACATTTATTCAGTAATAGTTCTGCCAGGGAAGGCGTGTTGTAGCTTTTGAGTAAAACTGTCTTTTACTGATCTAAATAAATGTTGTTTTATTTTGAAGAATGGAAAATAAACCTCATATATTAAAGTATAAATATGTGGATACCCCATCTTCTATCTTATTTCTTTAAAGTAGTATTTGTTGTTCAGGGAAGTGTTTGTACTCTTCTGGGCCACCTGCCATCAGATGGGGTTGTTCAGTGACCAAAGTGTGCAGCAGTGAACGAAGTAAAATTCACCTTTAGTCATGATAGTTTGCAGTTGCCAGGAAGCTCATCCTTAGTATTTCCTGTGGTTATAAAGCAGCCCTTTGTTGGCAATCATACTAAAATTGGTTGCTTTGAAATATGTGTATAAATAATGTCCCTAAATGTTCCTGGACATTTGAAATACCAATGTTCCATTAAGTAGCTAGGTAGAAAGATTTTTATTTAGTAGTAGCTGAGGAAATAGCACATGATAAAGAAAAGCAGTAGTGTCCCCTCTGGTCTGGTTTCCAGAACCCTATAAAGCCATAGCACATATGAATTTTAATGTGAGTAGAGTACTTCTGATGTGCAAGCACTGTCCCAAGTGCTTTTACCTGTTAACTTCGTCCATAGTCCTTCTTCACTGCCCCCTCTGCCCCCAGCATCCTGTCTACCTGCCCTGGTCTCAGGCAGGTGGGCAAGGTGGGATATGAGTACAGGGACCTGTCTTCTGGAGTGAAAGGTAACCACTGGGCAGTACTTCCCTGGTGCCCTGGAGATGGGGCATTTTCAACGACATTTTTCAGAATCTGTGCACTTGACAGCATGTTCAGTTCATGATCCTTTCTCTCTCTCTTTTGCATTTAACTGATCTTTAATAGGTGTGTCTGAAGTTTGTTTCAAAATTGGAAATCTTCCGTGTTGTGAATTGACCAGTAGTGTTTGGTCTGACCTAGCATTGCTGACTTTAACTTGACTGGGCACCTGGAGTAGAGGGATAGATTTCCTCACATTAATAGACTTCTTTGGACTTGGGGCAATGTTTAGAAGGCACATTGAGTACAACTCATATCAGGTATCTTAACATGACTTGCTCTGCCCACCCTTCTGACAGATGTGAGAGCTGGAAGTACAAAGAAAAAAAATCAGTCCAGATGATGAGAAAAAAAGTCTGAGATTGGGCAACCTCAGTTGACTCGGGGTGGGGGTGGGGGACACATTTCCAAAGGAAAAAGTTTCTGTCAGGAAACTTCCCTGTGTTTTTATTCACATGAGATTTTTCTTCCTTCCTTTTCTTTTCTTGCCCTCCCTCCCTTCCTTCCTCCCTTTCTTTTTTCTTTTCTTTTCTTTCTTTTTTTTTTTTTAAATAATAGAGAGACACAATCACTGACAAAACGGCCAGGACAAGTTCTTACAAGGTCACAGAGGCAGCCTCCTCACTCAAGAGCCAGGCAGGTAATGTGGCCAGCGCTCCTTCCTTCCTGACTGCTTCTGGGTGCCTGGGCTGGGCTAGGTGGGTGAACGGAGTGGCCCAGTGAGGGCTGGGCTGAGAGTGTGGAGAGGAAGAGCAGGGTAGGGAAGGGTCGACAATTAAGCTAGAACCCAGAAGGATAAGGAAAGGAGGTTCTCATGCAGCTGGAAAATAAGCTGTTTTAATGTAGAAGTTGTTTTAAGGATTTGGCTAAATTTTATTGAAGTTTTCTACTGATTTTTACTCGGCTCCATTGTTTTCAATTTAAAATTTTACTGTAGAAGTGATTTAAAGTAGAAAACTTTAAGTTTCTTACTTGATAGTGCCAGTTGTTGCTATAAATTCTGCCATTCTTCAGTATCCTGATTCTCTGTATAGCGGCAAGTGATGACTAGTTACTTCTCTGTCATGCATCAAAGAAACTAGAAATATTTATGAAAATAACTATTGGGCGGCACCTGTGAATCAGTGGGTGGCGCGTTGGCCCCATATATCAAGGGTGGCAGGTTCAAACCCGGCCCCAGCCAAATTGCAACAAAACAATAGCTGGGTGTTGTGGCAGGTGCCTGTAGTCCCAGCTACTTGGGAGGCTGAGGCAAGAGAATCGCCTAAGCCCAGGAGTTGGAGGTTGCTGTGAGCTGTGTGACGCCATGGCACTCTACCAAGGGTAATAAATGAGACTCTGTCTCTACAAAAAAAATTAAATAAATAAAAAAGAAAATAACTATCAAAATAATAAAAGGGTAATCATACTCTCTTTTAGTTATCTTTTTGAAATACTGTGTGATAGTTTATAAAAGCTTACCATCTCCGACAATTATTGAGGAAAACAAAACAAGTGCAGTTTGGGGATGGCTTTTTTTTTGAGACAGAATCTTACTTTGTCACCCTCGGTAGAGTGCTGTGCCATCATAATCACAGCAGTCTGAAACTCTTGGGTTTAAGTGATCCTCTTGCCTCAGCCTCGTGAGTAGCTGGGAATACAGGTGCCTGCCACAATGCCTGACTATTTTTTAGAGACAGGGTCTCGCTCCTGCTCAGGCTGGTCTCGAATTCCTGAGCTCAGGCAATCTGCCTGCCTCCGGCCTCCCAGAGTGCTAGGATTACAGGTGTGAGCCACTATGCCTGGCACTTGGATGGCTCTTCTTATTGATTTGCGTGAGGTGCTATACTGGTGGGATTTTTATTATTTATTTATTTATGTGCTTTTAATTTTTTAAAGAGACAGTGTCACTCTGTCACCCGGGCTGGAATGTAGTAGTGTGGTCATAGTTCACTACAGCCTCAAACTCCTGGGCTCAAGTGTGCTTCTCACTTCCCACTCTTGAGTAGCTGAGACTACAGAGTGTACCCCAGCACATGGCTGCTGTACTAGTTTATAAAATCAGTTAAATTAGCTGTATGAGATTGTGCATGCCTGTAGTCCCAGCTAGTTGGGAGGCTGAAGCAGTAAGATTGCTTGAGCCCAGGAATTTGAGACCAGCCTGGGCAATAGAGAGAGATCTTGTCTCTTTAATAGAATCAGCCAATCCGTTAAACAGATTGTTAAAAAAAAAAAAGGCATTTGTGAGCAATTGGAGATTTGAATGCTGACTAGATCTTTGATGATATAAACAGATGGTTACCTGTAAGTATGACAGTGATATTGTGGTTACATTTAAACTATATTTTAAAGATTTGTACTCAGCCTTCCATGGATGAAATGATAAGTGTGGGATTTGTTTCCAGATAATCTGGCAGGGGGATGTGAACCCAGGTGTGAATGGAGCCACATTGGCTTGGAGGTTGATGGCCTTGGGGCCCCGGCAGCAGGGACTTGGGTTCCTTGTATAGGTTGTCTGCTTTAGTTTACATTCAGATTCTTCCATGATAAAATGTTAAGCCAGATTGACTGAGGGACCCAGAAGATTCATCTTTAAAACTTCATTTATTTGAGGGATAATTTTAAAGCAGTAAAGACATTGAGGGTTTAACATGTAAAACTTTATAAACCAAAATTATTTTACAGCTACGAAAAATCTGTCTGATTCATGCAAACCACTGAAGAAGCGAAATCGGGCTTCTGCGACAGCGTCTTCAGCTCTTGGGTTTAGCAAAAGCTCATCTCCTTCTGCATCCTTAACTGAGAATGAGGTAAAATAATAATGATGATAATCATGATGGTAACCATGGTATTCATACGAAGGCCAGCTACTTAGCTACCAAGTTGCAATGTGAGTAAAGGGTCAGACTTAATAAGCATAACATTGGTATTCTCTGTAAACATAGGTGAGTTATAGGTTCCCTTAACTATCTAAAATTCATGAAATGGAAAAATATAGTACATTATTTTAGTCTATTTGAGCACTTTAAATATAAATACACATAGTGTATGTGTAAATGTTCCTGTATACTTTAGTCTTGATGCAGTTAATTGTTCTTGAAATCTATCTTTAAAATGTGTTTTATACAGTCCGCACACTAAGTTTTCACATGAAAGTCAAGTCTGTGTTGGTTCTAACATGACACACTGTGTCAGTTGAGCTGACACTGGTAACTGCATTCATACGGTCGGGTGAAGGGCAGCTGACATGCCACACCTAACTCCTGTGGCTTCCAGACCGAGGATCGCGGTGGAAGCCAGAGATTTCTTTGTCCTCATGTGTTCCACAGCTTTGGGTCCATGTCTTTGGTCCTTTAAATTCTGGCATATTCTCAGCTACTTGAGTGTTGAGGTGAGTCAGGACTACCGTTGTAATATGACTCCTCTTTTCTGGACTTGCAAAATGCATGATAGCAAAATAATAGCTATTTGTGGCTGTTACCGGCTATCATTGTAAAATGACATCTAGATTTTTATTATCAGATCTAGAATCTTTGCCATTGCTAAAATAAAACAAAAAACAGTCACAGAATCTACATGTGACCACTTTTTTGTCCAGAGATAGTTTTAGTTTCCTGATCTTAGTAATTACCTTCATGGAGTTTGCTTTAAAGTTTTAATTTCTTGTTACTTTGTTCCCTGTGATTCTGTTTTTCTCATTGTGGACATGAGTCCTGTTTTTATAATATTTATGAAGAAG
This sequence comes from Nycticebus coucang, assembly GCF_027406575.1. Lineage (NCBI taxonomy): Eukaryota > Metazoa > Chordata > Mammalia > Primates > Lorisidae > Nycticebus > Nycticebus coucang. The sequence continues at coordinate 37,812,514 of NC_069802.1, read as the reverse complement.
TGGGCCTTTTTGGAACAAGGTAGTCAGTCAGGCAGAGGTTGGATAGGCCCTTTAGTTTTACTGGATCAAAGGGGGCAGCACTTTAGACCTGGGCTCTGCATGGTCCCCAGGGAGGGATGGGATATGCCTCAGCTGACTCCCCCCGTTAGGGGACATGTAGGCCTCTCAGGTGTGAACGTGCCCAGAGAGTGCTTCCCCTCGCCGCTGTGAACCCTCAATGCTGGTGCAAACAGAGACAACTCCTCTAAGTGGACATTTCTTTAGTGGCTGAAACCAACTCAGTAGTGGTCAGGAGCTGCTCACGTATGTGGGACTGGGGCTTGTCTGTAGTTTGATATGTGTAGATAACTAAGCATTTCTTCTATTTGGGCAGATTTGAGAACGTGCAGTAAGAATTCCTTACTAAACTTCTAGAGCTTACTGAAACATGAAAAGGCAAAATTTATGCAAATTATTTTTCTTTACTTTCTTGTCCAAGTTCAGGTTATTATCCTAGGAAATTAAGCAAAAGGCAGTCTACAATTCTGAAAAAGAAGAATATTAAAAATAAGAAGTTTTTGTTCTGTAGACCCTTTCATTTAAGTTGGCATTTTTGTTTAAAACATTTTTAATGAGGTTTTTTTGTTTGTTTGTTTTACATCATATTTTGGTCCACTTATCTCGGTGATTTTTTACTTACACTGCTATAGGTACAAAAGGAAGAGCACTGAGACTACTGATATCCCATCGGTGGTTCCTGGTCATACATTCTGTGTATCAAATGCTCTGGTTTAGAGTAGCACAGGCTGACATGCAGGGTGAGGCTGAGCTCTCGGGGCTGGCGCCTGTGAGGCGGCTGTTTGACCTTTCTGGCTTAGACAGTTCTGAACATGAGGAAACTTAGATGAAGTATTTTATAATCATTAGACTTAATTGATTTTAAATTCTTTGGAATATAGATTATTAAATACATTTATATCAAACATTAAACACGTTAAATTCGTATACCTTTTACATTTTGAAGGTGAGACATAGATCCCATAGTGTGCATTATTTTCCTTATATAACAACATAAAATTACTGAACATTTCCATTAAGCTACTTTCGTATGGCTTATATAAATTTTACATTAAAGTTCATTTTTACAGAATTATGCTGTTAATTAAAACAACTTTAGGCAAACAGGTAGACTTATCTATTCTGTATTAACACTACTGAGCTATAATAAATGTTTACATTGTATATAATGCTGAATGCCTGTTAGCTCATGAGGCAAAGTGTAGTGTTACTTACAAAAAAACAAAACACTGCTGGGCCTGGTTCTGACATGAGTTAAATGACCATGGGAATTGCTTTTGGGGGGTTTAGACTGACCCCCTATTTGGGTCACATACCTTTTGCATGTTTATATTTCCTTTCATCACACTTGATTGAAATAAGATATTTTCATAAGATTGGTATTTCAAGACATTTTAGGTCATGTTGTGTTTAAATTCCTCTTGAAAAAGGTATATATGATAAATAAAATTTATATTAGATTAATTATTACATGGTGCTACCTCACACCAATGAAGAGAAATTGCACACTTGCATGACAAAGGCCTGTGAAGGAATTAATGTGATTTAAGTGTTTTGTAACTTCATTTCTTATTCCCTTAGTAGAGCAAATTCTTATTTTTTTCGCCTTCACTGGTAACAGCTTTTATGGGAGCCCACATCAGTCAAGTTGGATTTGAACTCAGCTGCCCTGTACTGCACTTAAAATGATGTAATATTCCAAGATGCCTGCTGCAGGTGGTGTATCATCGTACACACTAAGTGACATTTCTATCACAATCATTTTATGGAAGATGTGTGATAATCTGTTTTTACTGGTATTAATAAACACATACAATGAAGAAAACAGATAACAAATTTTAAGACCAAGGTAAGATACCTAATCAAGGCCATTTACTCAATCACATTCATCTCATAATAGAAACACATTCATATTCCAATGGTCAATGTAGATTTCAGTTGAAAAGTAGCCCTCAATCACGGGCTGTCCAGAGCTGCAGCAGTGACACTGCACAGAAAGGGGTGGTCCTTTTAGAGGTAGTTTTCTCCTCTGGTTCATAACCTATGAATTTTTACTGGAAAGTGTCAGCATCTGTACTTTTAAAAACAAAGAACAAACAACACATTAAAGGGTCTCTGTCAACTATTCTCATTGCCAATGAAATGTATTCAAGACTGTAGATACTAATTTCCAGTGTAAAAGGCAGGAAGAGTTTTGATTCTGTCCTTTTTTACTAAACAGTTTTACTATGACAATAGATGTAGTAAATTTTTAGGAAAAAATACCATTTACAGTATCATTGTGAACCATTTAACTCTTTTGATTCAAGAACAGATATATATATCTAAGGATACTATAACCAGGTTATTTATACCAGCCACTTCATTAGTTGCTTTTATAGAACATGAGCCCTCATGTTTCAGTGTCTTAATCTTGGGTGAGCAGCCTGGTGCCATGCCCCAGGCGTCCGCATGTTTGCATGGAGAGGAGGAGGCTGCACTTGCCTTGTAGCCGTAGATGCAGAATGCATGCCAGTCACAGGGCCACGTGGGCAGCCAGCGGCTCATTCCCAGCACATGCTTCAGCTGTGTTTTACCTTTAGTGAAAACTTCCTGACTAATACTTCTTTTCTAAACCATTAAGTGATGTAACGCATGTAACACACTTAGGGCGCCTATGCCTGGCAAGGACTCCGTGGTTCGCGTTGTGATAGTAATGGTTCTAACAATAAAAATAATAAAATCGCCATCATTCTGTTTTTATCCACAAGTATAAATTTTGCTTTGGCATGAAAAGTGGTCCTCTAGACTGCATTATGCATGTGGGGACAGAATAAACCCAGAAGTGGCAGAGCACTGGGTTTGTTTGTGTGGCACTTCAGGGTGCTGGACAGTGTGGCTGGACTGCTCTGTTGGCTGTGCTCAGTGTTGTGGTATATGGTGCTAGGAGCAATCTAAGTTGAACTATCCCTAAAGGATATGAAGAAGCTTAAAGAATAATTATAATTTTCAAAGAAAAATCATTGAGTTTAAAGATATAGAAAAAAAAAATGACAGAAAAATGGCCCTGGTTCAAGAAGTGGTCACCCAAAGTGAAGACTCTAGTCTGAAGGCTTTTGGCAAGAATTAAGGGATTTCATCTGAAATGACAGCATGATGAATTTTGAGTGGGTGGCCAGCCAGCTAGTCCATGTGTACATATTCATGAGAAGTCAGCCTTGGCCTAGGTGCCTTCTCTCCACCATGGAGAAGGGAGACCCTTCAGAATGGGTGAGCGGTATATGCAGAGTGGCAAAAAGTCATCCTCAGCTGGGGCCTGGAGGGCAAGTGTGGGAGTTATGTAGTCTGTCCTGACTGGGAGGTAGCACCCTTTGGAACATCTGAAGGGTGACCAGGTAGGCAGGGGCAGGTATACTCCCTACTCTGCAGTGAACTGTCCCACTTGTGGTCTCACCACTGAGGAGCAGTGAGTGGAAAGGTGCTCTTGTTTGAAAGAGGTTAGGCAGGAGCAGTAGTGTGTCCACCAAGAGTATGGAAATTCATTATGCTACGAGTTTAATATGGAATTCCTTCATTTCCTAGAGACATCAAAATAGCAATGATGCAGTCTAGCCTTACGTCATTTGAACTTACCGTTGTGTGAATGACTTTGCTCATGTTGTTCATGCAGCCATATTTTATTTTTATTTATTTATTTTTTTGAGACAGAGTCTCAAGCTGTTGCCCTGGGCAGAGTGCTGTGGCATCACAGCTCACAGCAATCTCCAACTCCTGGGCTTAAGCGATTCTCTTGCCTCAGCCTCCCAAGTAACTGGGACTACAGGTGCCCGCCACAATGCTGAGCTATTTTTTGGTTGTAGTTGTCATTGCTGTTTGGCAGGCCTAGGCTGGATTAAAACCCACCAGCCCTAGTGTATGTGGCTGGTGCCTTAGCCACTTGAGCTACAGGTGCTGAGCCACAGCATCTCTTTCTAAGCTTTGGTTACCTTTTTCATGCAAGCCAGTAGTCCATTTACAAAGGTTGATTTGATCTTCTGGACCTAAGTGACAACGACAAGAACAAGACTACCTGGCTATTTTTTGGTTGTAGTTGTCATTGTTGTTTAGCTGGCCTGGGCTGGATTCAAACCTGCCATCTCCAGTGTATGTGGCTGGTACCCTAGCCACTGAGTTATGGGTGCTGAGCCCCACACAACCATTTTGTATTTGAACTTCCCGTTGTGTAGACGACTTTGCTCGTGTCGCCCACACAGCCACTTTTGTGATCCCTTTGGATTTGCTTCAGACCATCTTTCATATACCATGTTTGTGCCTGTGTGGGGAAGTAGCTGTTATAAAAACTGAGGCATTAGGGGCGGCGCCTGTGGCTCAGTGGGTAGGGCGCTGGCCCCCTATACCGACGGTGGTGGGTTCAAACCCGGCCCCGGCCAAACTGCAACAAAAGAATAGCCGGGTGTTGTGGGAAATGCCTGTAGTCCCAGCTACTCAGGAGGCTGAGGCAGGAGAATCGCCTAAGCCCAGGAGTTGGAGGTTGCTGTGAGCTGTGATAGCATAGCAGTCTACTGAGGGCAGACAAAGTGAGAGGGCAACAAAGTGAGACTCTGTCCCTACAAAAAACAAAAACAAACAACGGAGGCATTTGCAAGAGGTGAAAACTTGTTACAGCATATAAAAGTTGAGATTGTAGCTGTTCTAAAAATGAAAGTGCCCCATTGTGATAGAGCACTATGGGGGGTGGGGTGGGGGGAGGGTGCTGCACATGGGAGCAGTAGGGTCTTGCGTTGTTTTTCTAAGACAGATCTGAGAGCTACAGGGCTGTCAAGTCTTTAAATGGCCACATCTAAAAGTGTCCTACCTGCTGTAGGATTTCTTTCTCTCTTATGGAACCTTTCTTAAGATTTCATCCAAAAGTTAAGTGTCTTTTTCAGCCATGTGACTCTAGGTGTGGTGGTGTCTCAGGACTCTTCAGTATAGTTGTATCTATTGTATTCCATCTGCCAACTGAAAACAACTCTAGGGTTTTTATGAGAATGTTCCTAAAAATTAACAAGAAACCTAAGTGGAATTTCATGACAAGGAAGCGTATGGTAGAAGTCAGAGGGCACTCTAATCTGCAGGGAGTCCTGGGCGGAAGCAAGGGGCCCACCAGTCCTGCCACCTCTGAGGAGGGTCGGCCTGCTTCTCCTGAGACTGGCCTGGGTCGTCCTGGTGAGGCCCTATGCTTTAGGCACATCTGATTCCATGGTTTTGGGTGGAATAGTTCACGCAGATGCATAGGAAGATTTAAGATGGTGTATGTAGGAATTGGGGAGCAGAAAGCAGGGGACTATTTTGAAAGGCTTATGTAGTTGAGGATGTTAACAGCTGAAGATACCTGGGGGAAGGAAGAAGAAAACTTGGTGTGAGACCTGAACTGTCAGGAAGGAGTTTGTGAGACCCCATGATCTCTTGGCCCTGACCTCCTTGCCCAAGATCTGTGCCCAAAGGTGTGTGAGAGAGGGGCCAGACCACAGGACTGGGCAGAACAAATGCCAGCCTGCTGGGAAAGGGCTCTGCCACCTGCTGAGAGTCTATCACAGAAATGTTTGTGAAAAGAACATGAAGAATATAAATTTGCATCTTGTTCAAAAACAAACTTGCCTGTGGATTTACATAAAATTAAAATGATCAGAAGATGCCCTCCAGAAGGTTCTTGCCCAAAGCTTGCAGTGAGTATGAGACCTGCCTGCTGTGGCAAGGCTGTGCTGTGACCTTGTCCACCTTCAGTGGGTAAGGATATTTCCCAGGGAGAGGAAAGTCCTTGGTTCATTTCATCCAGTCAAATAGGAATGGGCATTGTGGTTGAGTGGTGGGACTGGTGTCAGTTCTGTATGGGTTTAAGCTGTGTTGGAAGGCTGCTCTGACTTGAGTTTCCCTTCGCTGGGAAGAATTCCTATCTGATAGTGGATGGTGAAAAATAAGATGGTTCTGACTTCAGCAGGTTTGCTTCATTTCTTTTGCTGATATGTCACACTCGACTTGATATCTGATATAGCATACTTCTCAAACATCTGTCCACTTTAAAGTGTTAATTTATTTTAAAGAACTTTCTGGCCAGGTAGGCTTTGTACACAGACTGAGCAACAGCCTTTTTAACTTAGTATGAAACTGTAGCATTTTATGTTTTTAAAATCAATAGGTTCATTACCCTAGTTTTAAAAAATCTATACACAGAAAAAGTAATTGCTGAGGACTGCTGTTTATCTTTAAGATTATAAAGCTAAATTATAGTTTTTTCCTGGAGAAACCAGAATCCCACTATCTCATTAGAAAAGGTTACCCAAAATGCCCTCTGAGCTGTTAATGGCTTGTTATTAACTTTCAAATTTTTTTATTTTTTTTATTTTTATTTTTTTAAATATACTGACTCCTGTATATTTTAGGATTTTTGGTCAATGAAAGTGATTTTGAGTCCTTTTAGGTACTGTTCTTGTTTTACCTAGAATAATAGAAATTACTATTAACTTACCTGCCAGTGATATAAAATTGACTATCCTAGAAAAAATTAAATAATAAATAAAATGGAATATCTTTAGTAGGTAGAAAATTGTGATTTTCCTATTCATCTCATTCCTTCCGCTGGAATGGTGAGCGGCATTTTCACCGGTAAGGGCCTCCCTCCAACAACCCACAGGCCTCATCTTGTTAGATACTTTTGTGAATACATGGTTACATGTTAGATCTACGTTTATAATTTTTTCTAGTTGCCGTAGAAAACCTGTAGTTGCTGGGCTTTTTGCATATAACTCTTTGCCAATATTTTGAGTATGCTAACTAGATGTATTGCATTGTTAAGAAATGATTGAGGTGGGGAGCAAGTGTCTTGGCCCAGCTGGAGGAAGTAGGGGTGGGGACAGTAGGCTGTTCTGTCATTGTTTTCAAGTCCTCCATGGACAATGCACAGCCTGTTGCCTGCAGCTGGCCAGACTAGGTCTCCCCATGGATGTCCAGTGCTCAGGGCACAGTTGAGACAAAGCTGGGTTGATAGGACATTTTAAAGACTCATTTTACCTCTGACAAGGGGATGGTCTGACTTTGTAGCCACAGCCACCACTTGGCCACCTTCTTGGGGCTGTGGAATGACACAGAAGCCCATATAGGTTAGAAGACGACTGTGAAGCACAATGACATTCTGTGAAGTAGAGTTTTCATGTTCTCAATGACTCACACTTTGCCCTAAGCCTAGAATTGAGGGCACCTAGGAGGATTCTAGTCTATGTAACCTAGGCGGGTCATTTTAATAAAAATATTATGAATTATAGTATTTTAGATGATGAGTGACTTATTTTAAAATTATTTTAACTCCACTATGATATTTCACTGTGATGTTGACTTGGAAGACCTATTTGAGATTAGTTTTTAAAGTTCATTTTAAACTCATTAAAGCTGCTGAGCACAGGGTTATTATTACTTGTCAATCCAAAACACTGTGTGGAAGTAGGACTTCTAGTTACCAGTTTCTTCCTTTACAAAAGCCTAACTTAAACATGAAAATAATGTTGGTTTATAGAAATATTTGTTGTTCAAGGTCTGTAATTGTATTTTTAAAATGATGTAGCATTCAAGTTGTGAAGGGATTTATTTTGTGAAAAACTTAAAAACAATTTGTATGACACCACTCCGAAGAGTAGGGACCTGCTTTGCAGTCACAGCTGTGGCACCTGACTGCAATTCACATAAGTCACCCTGAACAGCCACATGGCTTCTAGCAGTTGGTTGGAATGTGTGCCCTAGGCTGCCTTAAACTGGGTAACATCATGCTGAAAAGTCCCTGTAATACCGAGGAAACTGCTTTCCCTGCCCTGAAGGAATGTATTTCTAAGGCAACTAGGCAACTCGGTACTATCTCATACTGAGTAGAGAGTGGAGAAAGTATTTTCAGACTCAAGAAAACTTTCAAAAGTCAGGAACTAAGCTGCTCGGAAATCGATGCCACAAGCGTGGCCGTGGTGGACATGGGAAGCGACGGGAAAATCTTGACAGTCTCTGTCCATTCAGTTGCTGCACTTTTCTTTCCAAATGCACCCTGTTGGATATGGAATAGATCATAGATGTCCAGACTGAGATCTGGGACTGTGTTGGGACCGCACAGGTGGAACGTGCCACGTCCACACATGGCGTCTCCAAGTGAGTCATGTCCCCGGGGCATGGAGGTGGCGCCTGCCGCTGGAGTGAGGTCCTTGCGCACTGCCTTGTGCTTTGCTCGTGTGAGGGCTCTGCTGACTGCAGAGCTGATCCTCCCGACTGTGGCTAGTTTCTGTGTAGTTGCTGGGAAGGGGTGTGTGGGTGAACGTCGGGCCTTCTGCAATCTGTGTCATGAACTGTAATGTTGTAAGGTCTGTATTCTGTATGTGGGTCTCAGACCCCAATCAGGAAACGAGCCTCATGTGTGTCGTTAACATTTATATTTCCATTCAAATATGTATTTCAGTGTTTATTTCCTCAAAACAGACTTTGTTAATTTAGTAAATATCTCCAAGTGGAAACGTGCTAACTTTTTCTGTAAATCTTAAATAAAAGGTGCTGTTCCTTCCTCTGATCCAGGACTGGTTTGTGTTTTCTGTCTTCTTCTCCATGCATTTTTTTTTTTTCTCTTTTTTAGCTTTTCAATTTGTTCCAACCACATGAAGGGAAGAACATGGGTTGGTGGTAGTACACGGGCTGTCTTCCTTGAGCCCAAGTGGCCCCTTCCCACACCCCATGGTTCCTTCATAAGACACATGGGTCAGCCTCAGGTAGCCGTGTGGGCAGCTCTGAGTGGGGGCCCCAGCCAGACAGGGAGGCTGCTGCTTCCCATTGCCCCAGGCTCCCCCAATGCCACCTCAGAAGTGCTTGCCCCCTCCTGTGACCCTGTATGTCCTGGACATATTAGATTTGGGGTTTGCTCTAAGATATTTCAAATGGCCTTTGTGGATATTAACGTCACAGCGCAGGAGGTGAGCTGGCTTCGAGGGAGGGCTACGGCCTCGAAGTGGCAGAGCCTCACCGCGGGGCCCTGGGCTGATTTAGTGTCGGGCACGCTGCTATTTCCATCTTCCTGACCAGGTGAGGAAATCCAGTTTAAAAGGCCACTTTCTTTAGGCTGTGCTGGTACCGGACATGTCTAGTGAGGCTGGAAGAACAGCCCATTTGCCAGTCAGGTCCAGGGGCCCAAGGAAGAAGTCGGCTACCTTTACACTAATTTTAAGTCAATAAAAACTCTTTTGTTTATTTTTAATTTTTTTCTTCCATTGTACCCTATAATTTCAGTGACCTAAATTTGGGAAAAGCTCACTGATAAAGCTACAGAATTGGTCAGAATCCCTGGAGGGTTCATTCTTGTTTTTTTAATGCAGAACCTATTTCAACTTCTAGTTTTATGTTTGTTGGCAAACAAGCCTGTGATAGAATTACTTGTTGTGAGTATTGAGGTGGCAGGAATTGATACTTTTCATCTGTTTCATCTCTAAAATTCAATTTTGACATTTATTTACCTAACATCAAATAAAAACCAATTTTTTTTAATACCTGAATTTGACAGACAAGAGGGTTTTCTATTTTAACCATTTGAACATTTATTGATACTGATTGTCCGGGGAGGGTGAGATGGTGTGTGCAGTGAGGGTGAGGCTTAGGCCTGGGCTTAAATCATCTGTGTTAAATGGAGGAGAGACGGGTGCATGCAGCACAGCCTGAAAATCATCCCATTTATTCAGAGATGCTATGTCTTTCTCCCAGGCCTTTTGCTTAGACTGAAATGTTAGCAAAGTTCCCTTTTCCCACCTAACTGCTCTGTTGGGCAGGAGCGAATGAACTAAGGAAGTTATCAGGGAGACGCGGCAGTGGAGGAAGAAGAGTGAAGACCTGGCCTCTGGGTCGGCATCTGCAAGGGCTCGTGGTTTCCACCTAGGCAGCAGTGGGACAGCACAGTCACCTGATTAGACTTTACGTTTGACACTTCATCTTGGTTTCTTTAAAAATTCATTTGGCATTAACATGGTTTTTTTTACCTAAAAATAGTAGGACCTGAATAGTTGGGTTAAGAAAAGATCAAGACTCTTGATCCCAAAGCCGGTCTTAGTTCACTTCCTAGATCAAATTGGATTCTCATGAGTTACTTTTTTAAGGAATATGCCTAATATATACATATGTTTACTAAATGTTGAGTAGGGTAAAGTTTATTTTTTAATTTTCTACACAGCTCAATCAACAAGTTGTATTGTCACCAAAAAAAAGTTGATGCTGGGGTCACTGGCAGTGACAGTTGCTGAGAGAAACTAGGAGATGAGGCTGGGCAGGGCGAGGTCTCTAGAAGGACGGCCACCCGCTGCCTCTGCGACTAGTGAACTGTCGTCCGCCTCCTTCACCTCCAGGTCTCGGACAGCCCAGGAGACGAGCCTTCGGAGTCCCCATATGAAAGTGCGGACGAAACACAGACTGAAGTGTCCATCTCATCTAAAAAGTCTGAGCGAGGAATGACTGCCAAAAAGGAGTACGTGTGTCAGGTGAGGGGAAGGCAGCGTCTGCCCTGTTTGTGTTGGCACCTGCTGAGGGCTGTGGGTGTGGTAGAGCCAGGCTGTGTGTCCCGGCCCTCCCCAGCCCCATCCTCTCTTACAGCTCTTTTTGGAAGGGGCTAGACTGCCAGCAGAGTCCCGGGACTAGGTTGCCTCAGCTAGCATCCTGTTCACATCAGGATGTATGCTTTATACATACATCATAGAACACACACGTAAAAGTCATGCTAGCGGAGGGGAGGTGGCAGGCTGATGTTCAAATGTTACTGCTGATACCCCCCTGGGTGGGCCAGGTCATGGCTGAGGTGGCTATCAGCAGACCTGTGCCTGGGGCAGCATCCTGCCTCTGCTGTGTGTGGGCACGGTGCCCTGGGCTGGGTCATCTGAGCTCTCTGCTTCAGCCCCTCCTCCATCTAGAAGGTACAGATAAATCAGATCTCCTCTGCAGGGCTGGTGATGCGTGAGGAGTGCCAGCCCAGCACCTCTGCAGCCAGCTCCATACCTATTACCTGTGCTGCAATGACTTTGATTTCTGACAGAAACATGCTGTGGGTTTTCTTGATTTTGAAATCTGAGTTGAAACATCTTGAATGTACTTTTTTTTATTTGTATTTGTATTTTTGAGACAGAGTCTCACTATGTTGCCCTCGGTAGAGTGCTGTGGCATCACAGCTCACAGCAACCTCCAACTCTTGGGCTTAAGCGATTCTCTTGCCTCAGCCTCCCAAGTAGCTGGGACTACAGGTGCCCGCCACAACACCTCGCTGTTTTGTTGTTGTTGTTGCAGTTGTCATTGTTCAAACCCGCCACCCTCGGTGTATGTGGCTGGCACATCACCACTGTGCTACAGGCACTGAGCCAACCTTTGGGGTTTTGACACTGTTGTTTTCCTTTGCCGTTGCTGAGGGACTCACTACTGTCAGTAACATGTCATCTGGTTTGATTTGACACTGTTTATTATGGGTTTTGCTCAAGCCAGGCATTTCACTAGACACCTGTGGTTATATTTCTTTGAGTAGCAGAATGGGATTTTTCTGCTACTGGAGACAGAATCAAATGTCTCCTTGTGGTAAGAAGAGTGCACAAGGGATGGTGCTGGGTGGTGTTGGGAGCTCATGTTGTCACCCTTTTGCCCCCACAGCTGTGTGAGAAGACAGGCAGCCTCCTGCTGTGCGAAGGCCCCTGCTGTGGCGCTTTCCACCTCTCCTGCCTCGGGCTTTCCCTGAGACCAGAGGGGAGGTTCACCTGCAGCGAGTGCGCCTCAGGCAAGTTCGGAAGCCTCTAGGGTGTCCCCTGTCCCCAGTGTGGCAGTGCTGCTGCTGACCACACCCCTGCTCTCTCTTCATGAGTCTCTCCTTAGACACCAGCGGAGAACAGGCTCCCTCCCTCCTGCCTCCCAGAGGCCCCAGGAGCTCTCTGGTTTGGGCCGTGCATGTGCCCTGGTGCACCTATGACAGGTGTGGGCCTTTCTGCTTCTGTGAGACCGCAGTTGTGGGCTTCACCACGCCCTTCCCATTGGCCGACCTGAGCCTTATTCTATCTGTGAGGCTGCAATTGTGGGTCACGCCTAGTGCAGGTGATCATGGGTCACAGATGTTGGAGTTCATAGGAGCATGGGGTTTTGCTCAAAGACACAGCATCTATTTGAGCTTCTGTTCAGCAGAAGAGCAGCTGCAAGCTCTCCCGGCACGTTCCCACAGCAAGTTTCACTGCAGTCGAGGGTGTGGTGGGCTCTGCTGCATGGCTCTGCTGCATGGCCACTGCCCTTCCTGTCTACTTGCCAGTCCCGAGGACTCTCTTTGCTCTTGTCAGAGAACATCCTGGGTCAAGGAGATGCCGTGGGAGTCCTGAGCCAAGGCAGCTTGGCAGCAGCTCCTCTCCTCTGAGGGTTTCTGCCAGTGATCATGAAGGGCCACAAGCTGGCTGGCTGCTCCCGAAGGGGATGAGCCTTTCTTCAGAAGCACCTTCCCGTGAGCTCTTGCCATTAGAGTGAGCCTCCCAGCTAGGCTGCCAAGTACAACTTCCCTGTGTTTCAGGTGAAGCTGGAGCTCAGATCACACCAAGGTAACTCTTGATGGCTGGATTTTTTCCCTGAAGAATGCCTGGACTAGTCAGCAAGGTTGGAAACAGAGCCAGATGTTTTAGCAGGAGAGGCTGCCTCCACAGGAGAGTTGCTGGATTTGGTGGCTTAGAACTGTAACTTAATTCTTGTTGTTTGCTCTTCTCTCTCCACCTCTTTCTTTAACATTTGCTAGGGATTCACTCGTGTTTTGTGTGTAAGGAGAGCAAGACAGACGTTAAGCGCTGTGTTGTGACTCAGTGTGGGAAGTTTTACCATGAGGCCTGTGTGAGGAAATTCCCTCTGACTGTGTTTGAGAGCCGAGGCTTCCGCTGCCCCCTGCATAGCTGTGTGAGCTGCCATGCTTCAAACCCTGCAAACCCAAGGCCGTCGAAAGGTACAGCTGTGCCTGCACAGGCCCACAGGTGTGGTGGCGGTGGGCGTGATGTAGCAGTTTGGGGGTTTGTCACATAGATCCATCAATCCTCGTTACTGACTTGGTGCAGGTTGGGTTAGGGTTTCCATTGACAAAGAGGACCCCGCCCCCCATTTGCTTCCTCTCCCTCCTGATATCATTTTTAATTTTAGGAATGAGGCAACCTTTGAACCATTTTGATAGATTAGTATGTTTTTCATGGCCTTTCATATATAAGAAAAACAGTTTTAGATCAAGTGATATTTGCATTATTTAACATTAGGTATATGGGATTGAGGGTGGCAGGTCTCCTGACTTCAGGGGTTCTCCACCAGGGTCAGTTTTGCCCTCTGGGGGACATTTGATAATGCCCAGGAGGTCGAAGTCTAGTAAGCAGAAGCCAGGGACACTGCTAAACATCACACAGTGCATGGGGCAGCCACCCAAATGCCCATATTCCAGCCATGCCAGGCTGAGAAGTGCTCGGGGACTTTATTTTAGAGTATGCAGTTCAGATGCTTTACTATTTTCTTAAGCATAGTTTTTTGTTTTGAGACAATGCCTCAACTCTGGCTCCCTGACAGAGTGCTATGACCTTATAGCTCATAGCAACCTTAAGTTCTTGGGCTCAAATAATCCTCTTACCTCAGTTTTTCTGTTTTTAGTAGAGACAGGATCTCACTATTGCTCAGGCTGGCTTTGAACTCCTGAGCTCAAGCCGTCTGCCCACCTCTGCCTCCCAGAGTGCTAGGATTATAGGCGTGAGCCAGCACGCTCATCGTTTTAAACATAGTCTTGAAGCCCCTTTGCCTTGTTGAAAGGTATTTTTATCAAATACCTGGAGTTTCTTTCTGCTTTAACTTTTCACATTTGCAGAGGTAAGCTGAGCAGCTGTAAAGTGGGCAGCATCTGGAGTCTCAGGGTGTGTCTCTTGCTCGCAGGTAAAATGATGCGCTGTGTGCGCTGCCCTGTTGCCTATCATGGAGGAGATGCCTGTCTGGCAGCAGGGTGCTCAGTCATCGCTTCCAACAGCATCGTCTGCACATCCCACTTCACCGCTCACAAGGGGAAGAGGCACCATGCCCATGTCAACGTGAGCTGGTGCTTCGTGTGCTCTAAAGGTAAGGGCCTGGGGTGCCAGCCATGCACGGCTCCTCGCCATGCAGCCCGACCTACACCCTCGGAGGCCTGTACTCACCTTATCCATGCTTTGCTCATTGATGTTCAAGTTTTCCATGTCTTCATATCTGCTAGTGTAGCATGATATTTCCACATTCACTGTGGTCATTTCACAGATTTATGGGAAATTGGTAAAAATAAAATTAGTTTTTATCTTACCACTTTTAAACTGATGTTGAAGAGACAAACATGCAGTAGCTCTGGACTGTGAAGAGCGGCCGCTGGGCCAACTGCGCTGGGCAGGCTGGACCCACCTCACCTCTTTTGCAGGGGGGAGCCTCCTGTGCTGTGAGTCCTGCCCGGCAGCCTTCCACCCTGACTGCCTGAACATCGAGATGCCTGATGGCAGCTGGTTCTGTAACGACTGCAGGGCTGGGAAGAGATTGCACTTCCAAGATATCATCTGGGTTAAACTTGGGAACTACAGGTGTGAGGACAGAATTGTCTGCTTTTGTGTCTGTTTTTGTTGAAATGTGTTTGTTTTACTTTACAGTACTTAACGTATTGAAATTATTGTCACTCTCTCTGAAGAGTCTGTGAATCCTGTTTTTAATATTTATAATAGATGGTGGCCGGCAGAAGTTTGCCATCCCAAAAATGTTCCCCCAAATATTCAGAAAATGAAGCACGAGATTGGAGAATTCCCTGTGTTTTTCTTTGGGTCTAAAGATTATTACTGGACGCATCAGGCTCGAGTGTTCCCGTACATGGAGGGGGACCGGGGCAGTCGCTACCAGGGGGTCAGAGGGATCGGAAGAGTCTTCAAAAACGGTATGGAGATTTCCAGACAGAGAGTGGGTAGCACTCTCGTGAGCTTTGTTAACCCTGATCTCTGCTTTTTGAAATTTCTTCCTTGTAGAAAATCCTGGACTAAGCATTCTATCTGTACTTTTAAATTGGGAAAAAAAAAAAAAAAAAGTAAGTTTGCAGATTGATTTATATTTGTTGAGGCTTGGAATGGAACAAGATACACTATTAACTGGTGTGTTGTTAGTTCATGATTAATTTCATTAACATGCAGTGAGGCTATTTTTAAAAGAAGTTACTTTTAGTACCAATTCACAAAAAGTTTTCTAGCTTTGCTACGTTTAATATGCAGGCTTGGAGGAGAGTCTCCTATTCTCTAGCACCAGGCGTCCTCAAACTTTTTAAACAGGGGGCCAATTCACTGTCCCTCAGACTGTTGGAGGGCCGGACTATAGTTTTAAAAAAAACAACTATGAACAAATTCCTATGCACACTGCACATATCTTATTTTGAAGTAAAAAAACAAAATGGGAACAAATACAATCATATCGCCTCATGTGGCCCGCGGGCCGCAGTTTGAGGACCCCTACTTAGACTGTATAAACCTGACTCTCTGTGGGTCCCTTTTCCTTTCAACAGGCAGAGCTGGGCATCAGGGCCTCACGAGGCGTCTGGTGGAGTGGGTGGACAAGAGTGCTCTGCTTCTGATCCCAAAGCCAGGACAGAAGCAGAGGAGCCACAGTTGGGTGTTCTTTCAAAAATTAAGAGGGAAAGATACTGCAAATGAGAGGTGGCCTACTGTGTTTGGTGTGGCAGTCAGCTGGTAAGCCCTGGGGTCCCCTCACTCTGGACATGTCCTGTAGAGGCAGACTCATTAGTGATGCCGGCAGCTGTCCAGACAAGGCAGACGGCAGGGCACAGCTGTCCTTTCTGGACAGATTTTGGTTGTTTGTGTTTCCTCTTGCTAGAGTCTGTGGTTCACCTCTCAGAAACAAAGTTGCATTTTCTTTCTCAAAGTTCCATCTTAGGACACTGAGTCCTGGGTGTTCATCTGGTGCTTAGTCCTCAGATCACAGCAGAGGTAGGGAGTGCCCAACAGAAGCCCACTTGGGGTCTTCTTGCAAAGAGCTGCTGAAACTGGTGCAAAGCAGTGCCTAGGGTCCACCAGCCACTTGGATGATACTGACACTCTTCTGTTTAAAAAATTTTTACAGCATTTAGGGTGGTGCCTCTGGCTCAAAGGAGAAGGGTGCTGGCCCTATATGCCGTAGGTGGCGGGTTCAAACCCAGCCCTGGCCAAAAAAAATGCAAAAAATAAAAAATTTAAAGCATTTAAAACATTTGCCTTTTTACAGTTTTCCATAAGCTCTGGCTTTTTTTTTCTTTTTGAGGCAGAGCCTCAAGCTATTGCCCTGGGTAGAGTGCCATGGCGTCACAGCTCATAGCAACCTCAAACTCCGGGGCTTAAGTGATTCTCTTGCCTCAGCCTCCTGAGTAGCTGGGACTACAGGTGCCCACCACAATGCCCAGCTATGTGTGTGTGTGTGTGTGGTTGTCATTGTTTGGCAGGCCCAGGCTGGATTAGAATCTGCCAGCTCTGGTGTATGTGGCTGGCACCTTAGCCACTTGAGCTACAGGTGCCACCCCATAACCTCTAGCTTTATGGGAACTAGAAACTGTACTAACCAGTGGAATTTAGAGTAAGTCATTAAACTATTGAGCTTAAAAGATAGATGTATTTATTTACTAAAATCTTTACTCACATTTCATTGACTTTTCAGCTCTGCAAGAAGCTGAAGCTCGTTTTCGTGAAATTAAACTTCAAAGGGAAGCCCGAGAAACACAGGAGAGTGAACGCAAGCCCCCACCCTACAAGCACATCAAGGTGACACGTCAGAGCTCTGTGTGTGTGCATGCAGGCGTGCGCCTGCACAGGCTGGCTGAAGAGGACACTACAGGAAAATTGCTAATGCTGTCACCACCAACTATGTGTCTTTTTCACATAGGTTGACTGTGTGCGGGGCCATATGGTCTATGGGGGGGACTTGATTTTGCCTTAGAGTGTGAGGCTCAGCTTGGTGGCCAGAGAAGGGCTGGAATGACAGTTCTGTTCAGCTGTCTAGAGCAAGTGGAGCTGAGGGACCAGCCCCCCACCTGGACCATGCTGTCACCAAGTGCTAGAGATAAGCTCAGATAAGAGTGGGTCTGTCATGGCTAGTTTCACCCTCAGTGTGGCTCAGTCAACGAGGCCGAGACAGCATGATCTTCCTGCCTCAAAGGTGTGATGACCACAAGGCTGTGAGACAACTCTGCTGTCCTTTGTTTACGGCAGAGAGCCCGATGGGAAGCTTGTGTCCAGCGTCCCCAAGTGTGGCTTTGTGAGAGCTTCATGTCGCCCAGAGCAGTCTGCAAAAAAGGGCATGTACCACCGAGTCCCACCACCCAGGGCCTCGAGTGTGGCCCAGTGACACAAGGGCCACCAGCGGCCTTGTGGCTGTGGGCTGCAGTCAGTACCTCTGTGTATAAAGAAAGCATCCTCTGGGCTCATCTCTTTATAATAGTTTCTTTGGGATGACTTCCCAGAAATAGAATTACAGATCAGAGGGCATGTTCCTTAAGATTCTTGTGGAATAGTTGCAGCTGTCCTGAGTGCTGTATCGTCTATCGTGCCACAGCAGCAGAAGGGCGTCTTCTGCCATGACGTTTTTGTTTTTTTTGAGACAGAGCCTCACTTTGATGCTCTCAGTAGAGTATTGTGGCGTCATAACTCACAGCAACCTCAAACTCTTGGACTCCAGTGATCTTCTTGTCTCAGCCTCCCAAGTAGCTGGGACTACAGGCACCTGCCACGGTGCCTGGCTATTTTTAGAGATGATGTCTTGCTTTGGCTCAGGCTGGTCTCGAACTTGTGAGCCCAGAGTGCTGGGACAACAGGCATGGCCACTAGGCTGGCCTACCTCGCCTTCCGTGACACTGTCCATTTGCACTTTATTTTATTTTATTATTTTTTTTTTATTGTTGGGGATTCATTGAGGGTACAATAAGCCAGGTTACACTGATTGCAATTGTTAGGCAAAGTCCCTCTTGCAATCATGTCTTGCCCCCATAATGCACTTTATTTTATTTTTATTGTTGGGGATTCATTGAGGGTAAAAGAAACCAGGTCACAGTGATTGCATTTATTAGGTAAAGTCCCTCTTACAATTGTGTCTTGTCTCAAAGTAGTGTGTCACAACCGAGACCCCACTCCCCACCCACCCACTATGTACTAGGTTATTAATTATCCTCACATCAAAATTGCATACATAGGATTCATGATTCTCCATTCTTGTGATGCTTTACTAAGAATAATGTGTTCCACTTCTATCCAGGTTAATACAAAGGCTGTAAACTCTCCATCTTTTTTAATGGCTGTCTTCTTTAGAGAAGGTTCTATTCATGTCTCTTGCCCATTGATATATGGGATTGTTGGCTTTTTTCATGTGGATTAATTTGAGTTCACTATAGATCCTAGTTATCAAGCTCTTGTCTGATTCAAAATATGCAAATACCCTTTCCCATTCTGTAGGTTGTATATTTGCTTTGGTTGTTGTCTCCTTAGCTGTACAGAAGCTTTTCAGTTTAATTAAGTCCTATTTGTTTATTTTTTTTGTTGTTGCAATTGCCATGGAAGTCTTCTTCATAAAGTCTTTCCCCAGGCCAGTATCGCCAAGTAATTTTCCTATTTTTCTTTGAGGATTTTTATTGTTTCATGCCTTAAATTTAATTCCTTTATCCATCTCAAATCAATTTTTGTGAGTGGAGAAAGGTGTGGGTCCAGTTTCAGTCTTTTACATGTGGATATCCAGTTCTCCCAACACCATTTATTGAATAGGGGTGTCTTTCCCCGAGTGTATGCTCTTGTTTGTTTTATCAAAGATTAGGTGGTTGTAAGATGTTAGTTTCATTTCCTGGTTTTCTATTCAATTCCAAATGTCTACATCTCTATTTTTGTGCCAGCACCAGGCTTTCTTGACCACTATGACCTTGTAGTACAGCCTAAAATCTGGTATGCTGATGCCTCTGGCTTTGTTTTTATTACTAAGAACTGCCTTAGCTATATGCGTTTTTTTCTGGTTCCATACAAAACGCAGAATCGTTTTTTCCAAATCTTCAAAGTATGATGTTGGTGTATGAATAGGGATGGCATTGAATCAGTAGATTGCTTTGGGAAGTATGGACATTTTTTTTTTTTTTTTGCGGTTTTTGGCCGGAGCTAGGTTTGAACCCGCCACCTCCAGCATATGGGACCAGCACCCTACTCCTTGAGCCACAGGCGCCGCCCCAAGGAAGTATGGACATTTTAACAATGTTGATTCTTCCCATCCATGAGCATGGTATGTTCTTCCATTTGTTAATATCCTCTGCTATTTCCTTTCTTAGGGTTTCATAATTTTCTTTATAGAGGTCGTTCACCTCCTTTGTTAGGTATATTCCTGATGCTATGGTGAAGGGAGTTGTGTCCTTAGTTAGCCTCTCATCTTGACTGTTATTGGTGTATACAAAGGCAACTGACTTGTGGACACTGATTTTATATCCTGAGACATTACTATATTTTTTGATGACTTCCAGGAGTCTTGTGGTTGAGTCTTTGGGGTTCTCTAAGTATAAGATCATATAGTCAGCAAAGAGGGGGAGTTTGACCTCCTCTGCTCCCATTTGGATGCCCTTTATTTCCTTGTCTTGCCTAATTGTATTGGCTAGAACTTCCAGCACTACGTTGAATAGTAAAGGTGACAGAGGACAACCTTGCGTGGTTCTAGTTCTAAGAGGAAAAGCTTTCAGTTTTACTCCATTCAGTAAAATATTGGCTGTGGGTTTGTCATAGATAGCTTCAATCAGTTTCAGAAATGTGCCACCTATGCCTATACTCTTCAGTGTTCTAATTAGAAAAGGATGCTGGATTTTATCAAATGCTTTTTCTGCATCTATTAAGAGGATCCTATGGTCTTTGTTATTTGCTTCTGTTGATATGGTGAATAATGTTTGTGGACTTGTGTATATTAAACCAGCCTTACATCCCTGGGATGAAATCTACTTGATCATGATGTATGACTTTTTTGATGATAAGTTGTAATCTATTGGGTAGGATTTTGTTGAGAATTTCCGCATCTATATTCGTTAGTGAAATTGTCTGAAGTTCTTTTTAGTTGGGTCTTTTCCTGGTTTTGGTATCAGGGTGATGCTTGCTTTGTAGAACGTATTGGGGAAGATTCCTTCTTCCTCAATTTTTTGTAATAATTTCTGCAGTATAGAAATAAGCTCTTCTGGGCGGCGCCTGTGGCTCAAAGGGGAAGGGCACTGGTCCCATATGCTGGAGATGGCGGGTTCAAACCCAGCCCTGGCCAAAAACCACACACACACACAAATAAATAAATAAAATGAAATAAGCTCTTCTTTGAAGGTTTGATAGAATTCTGGTATGAAGCCATCTGGACCAGGGCATTTTTTTGTTGGGAGATTTTTTATTGTTTCTTTGATCTCAGTGCTTGAAATTGGACTGTTCAGGGGATCTATTTCTTCCTGGCTAACTCTAGGGAGAGGGGGTGATTCCAAATATTGATCCATTTCCTTCACATTGTCAAATTTCTGGGCATAGAGTTTCTGGTAGTATTCAGAGATGATTTCTTGTATCTCTGTGGCATCAGTTGTTATTTCCCTTTTATCATTTCTGATTGAGGTTACTAGAGATTTTAGTTTTTTGTTTCTAGTTAGTCTGGCCAAAGGTTTATCTATATTACTTATTTTTTCAAAAAAACAACTCCTGTTTTGTTAATTTTCTGAATGATTCTTTTGTTTTCAATTTCATTAATCTCCAATTTAATTTTGGATATTTCTTTTCTCTGCTGGGTTTGGGCTTATATTGTTCTTCTTTTTCCAATTCCATAAGATAGCTTGTGAGATTGTTGATGTGCTCTCTTTCTGTTTTTCGAATGTAGGCATCTAAAGCGATGAATTTTCCTCTCAAAACTGCTTTTGCAGTATCCCACAGGTTTTGGTAGCTTGTGTCTTCATTGTTATTATTCTCAAGGAAGTTAATAATTTCCTGTTTTATTTCTTCCTGCACCCAACTGTCTTTCAGCATAAGGTTGTTTAATTTCCATGCCTTTGTGAAGGGTTGAACATTTTTGTTGGAGTTGAGTTCCACCTTTAGTGCCTTTTGGTCTGAGAAAATACAAGGTAAAATTTCAATTCTTTTGATTCTGTTGAGGTTTGTTTTGTGTTCTAGGATATGATCAATTTTGGAGAATGTTCCATGGGCCGATGAGAAAAATTTATACTCTTTAGCTTTGGGATGGAGTGTTCTATATACGTCTATCAAGCACAGTTGTTCTAGGGTTTCATTTAAGTTCCTTATATCTTTGTTTAATTTCTGTTTAGAGGATCTGTCCAGCTCTGTAAAAGGAGTATTAAAGTCCCCTGTTATCATGGTGTTATAGGAAATCATATTGTTCAGACTAATTAAGGTCTGTTTCAAGAATCTGGGAGCATTTAAATTGGGTGCATAAATATTTAGAATTGAAATGTCTTCTTGTATTTTTCCCTTGACCAATATGAATTGACCATCTTTGTCTTTTTTGACTTTAGTTGCTTTTAATCCACATGTATCTGAAAATAAGATTGCAACCCCACTTTTCTTCTGAATTCCGTTTGCCTGAAAAATTGTCTTCCAAGCCTTAACTCTGAGTTTTAATTTGTCTTTTGAAGCTAGGTGTGTTTCCTGCAGACAGCAAATGGGTGGCTGTGTTTTTTAATCCAATCAGCCAATCTACGCCTCTTCAGTGGGGAATTCAAGCCATTAACATTTATTGAGATAATTGATAAGTGTGGTAGCATTCTGTTCATCTTATTTTGTGTAAGTCCATTGCTTAGTTTTGTCTTTTGCATCATTGTGGAAGCTAGGTTCTGTCCTTTAATTTCTGGGTGTTTACCTTGCTGAAGGTCCATTGTGATGGTCAGTGTGTGGAACAGGTTGAAGTATTTCCTGTCGATCTGGTCTTGTTGTGGCAAATTTCCTCAATGTTTGCATATCAGTACAAGATTTGATTTCTCCATCAATTTTAAAACTTAGCATAGTGGGATATAGAATTCTTGGCTGGAAATTGTTCTGTTTAAGTAGATTAAAAGTAGATGACTATCGTCTTCTGGTTTCAAAAGTTTCATTAGAGAAGTCTACAGTCAACCCTGATGGATTTTCCCCTGTAAGTCAACTGGTACTTACTCCTGGCAGCTTGCAAAATCTTTTCTTTTGCCTTGATTTTGGACAAGTTCATCAAAATGTTTCTTGGAGAAGCTGTATTAGAGTTGAGGCAACCTGGGGTCCGATATCCCTCTGAAAGGACTGTGTCAGAATCTTTGGTGATATTTGGGAAATTTTCATTTATAATATTCTCTAGTATGGCTTCCATTCCTCTGGGGCCTTCTTCTTTCCCTTCTGGGATACCTATAACTCATATGTTTGAGCACTTCATAAAGTCCCTTAATTCTGTCAGTGAACTTTCTTCTTTCTCTCTCTTCTTTTCTGACTCTTTAACTACTGAGATATATCAAGAGCTTTGTCCTCTATCTCTGAGATTCTTTCTTCTGCATGGTCTAATCTGTTGGTAATACTTTCTGTTGCATCTTTAAGTTCCCTAATGGACTGCTTCAGTTCCTTCAGCTCTGCTATATCCTTTCTATAGTCTTCATATCATTCATCTCTTATTTGATTCTGTTTTTGGATTTCCTTTTGGTTATTTTCCACTTTCTCAGCAATGTTATTCATGGTTTGTTGATTATTTTCCACTTTCTCAGCAATTTCCTTCCTTGTTTTCATATCTATATTTTATATTCCCCTTCTGTCATTTCTAACATTTCTTTATAGGTGGAATCCTTTGTAGTTCCTACCTCACAGTCCATGGTGGGGATTGCTCTGGACTGGTTTTTCATGTTGCCAGGATTTTTCTGCTGTGTCTTCCTCATGAGTGTTTTCTTTCATCAGTTTCCTTGCCCTAATTTTCCTTTCACTTACTCTTGCTTTTTAAGTTGCTGTGCCTCTGGCCTAAGGTTTCTATGAGTCCTTTTGGTACAGGACCAAAAGGATGAGAAGACTGAAGAGCAAGAAGGGAAAAAAGATTTTAAAAAAAAGAGAAAGAGAAAGGAAAGGGGGTGAGTAAAAGGGAATATTGACAAAAAGAAGAGAGGCACAGAAGGAGGGAGACAGGAGTATAAAGGTGTACAGTAAGGTACTTTGACCCAACCTTAAAACCCCCTAACTTCTGGGGGTGCTGGGTTGGGTGGTTCCCTTGAGGTCAGCAGCTCTTTGCCAGCCTTTTGCCAGCCTGTTCAGACACAGTACCCCACCTCCACCAAATAGAGAGGAAAGACAAAAATACTAAAAATCAAACCAAAACAAACAGAAAACTTTATGGTGTAAAATTGGGGGAAAAACCAAATAACAGGGGCAGAAACACTAGCAAAAATGAAGTCCTCATTATTAAAGAAGGCAACAATGGAAAATTATATTTAAACTAGAAACATGAAGAAAGAAAAGAAAGAAAAATCTAGAGGGAAATGTTGAAATAAAAAAAATACCAAAAACAAAACAGTATATATATCTTGCGGAATATTGTCTGGGAAATAGGTGATCTTCTGGGGTATGAGTTGTTAATCACAGTGCTGATAACAGCAGTATGAGATGGGAGACTGGAGACCTCTGCTGATTTCTCGAATCCCGCGGGGTTGAGAGCCTAAATCTCTCCTCAGCCCACTTAAAAGACACTTTAAACTGATAAACTTGGCTAAGCAGAAGCTTTCCCAGGAAAGTACTTGTCACTGGGATCTCTCCTGAAGTGGCTTACCCGCTTAGCTAGTGCGCCAAAACTGGTCTTACTCCATGCCCCTGAGGGTGGTAGCTGTTAGCTGCTACTGCCAAACACTGAAATCACCACTCTTCTCCAGCAGCCTTTGGTACTGCTCAGTCACTAGATCACTCACCCTAGGTCTCCCAGCCCAAGTCTCATTCTGCAACCCTGAGGGCAGGGCCTTCAGGGGCAGTTCTCCCACAATGGCTACGCGCAGCCCACAGATGAACAAGATTAGCTCTGTTCAGGCTCAGCAGCTGAGTCCGAGGCCCTAGACAACGCTTAAAGTCATCCGAACTCTTGCCAAATTTCTCTCAAGGTAGTTCATCCAAGTGCCCAAGTCTAAAAAAACCAAACAGCCCACAGGGAATGGCTTCCCTGTTTGTAGTCTCGCTGCTGTTGTGATTACAGCTATGGCAGCCATGGCCTCAGACCAAAGGCATGCACACAACCACTTGCCAGTTCTCCACTGCTTTTGTCCTCTTCCTGGGGTCCAGAAGTCTCTCGCTGTCTCCCTGTGTCTTCAAAGGGATGGCATCTTGCTTCCTTCCCATTTACACTTTAGTTCCTCCCAGCTCTGTCCACCACTAGCATCATTTGGTTGTTCCCTCTATGCCAATAAAGTGTATGGTTGAGGGCAGGAACTACACCCTCCCTGGGGTCCTCTCAAGTGGCCAGAGATGACTGAGGAGGCTCAGACAGACAGCTGGGAAGCTGTTCAAGGGAATTCTGGTCAGGCATTTGCTAGACACCCTGCACTATGCTGTCGTCTCTTTTTCTTTTTTATTTTATTTATTTGTTTATTTTTTGTAGAGACAGAGTCTCACTTTACCACCCTCAGTAGAGTGCCATGACATCACAGGACTTACAGCAACCTCCAACTCCTGGGCTTATGCAATTCTCTTGCTTCAGCCTCCAGAGCAGCTGGGACTACAGGCGCCTGCCACAACGCCCAGCTATTGTTTTTTTTGTTGCAGTTTGGCCGGGGCTGGGTTTGAACCCGCCACCCTTGGTATATGGGGCTGGCGCCCTACTTACTGAGCCATAGGCACCACCCTCTTTTTCTTTTTTTTTTAATTAAAATTTTTCTGTTTAATTTGATTTCTTTTTATTATTTTTTAGAATGCAGCTGTACTTAAGATATTCCATAAATATAACATTCTAGGCTCGGCACCCATAGCTCAGTGGTTACGGCACCAGCCACATACACTGAGGGTAGTGGGTTTGAGCCTAGCCCAGGCCTGCTAAACAACAATGTCAACTGCAACAATAAAAAAAAATTGCCGGGCGTTGTAGTGGGCGCCTGTAGTCCCAGCTACTTTGGAGGCTGAGGCAAGAGAATCGCTTAAGCCCAAGATTTTGAGGTTGCTGTGAGCTGTGATGCCACAGCACTCTACCAAGGGTGACAAAGTGAGACTGTCTCAAAACAAAAACATAAATATAACATTCTAGAAATAGCAAAAACCATAGGAACAGAAAGCCTTAACCCTATACCAGAATACCAATTTTTAAATTTCATGTTGGGAGGTAGAAGTTGCCCACTCCTTCACTACTTGCCTGGTGTCAAAGAGCCTGGAAAAGTTCAGGCTGCTCAGAAGGAGTCTAGGTAAAGGTGGAATCCAACAAAGGGGAATGGAAGAATATTTCTTTTTAGGTTATCACAGCCAATATTAACTCTTTATTGTTACTACAACGCATGAGTTATTTCATAACTTTTATTATTTATTTATCTTTATTTCAGAATGTTACAGGGGTACAAACATTTTGCTTGCATGTGTTACTTTTATGCAGTTGAAGCCAAGGTTATAATTGTGTCCATTTCCCAGGTAGTGTGGAATGTACCTCTTAGGTGTGAATTTAATCATCCCTGCCTTCCCTCTTTCACCTGCTTGATTTCCATTGAATTTTACTACCATATATACACATGGATGTTGATCATTTAGTTCCAATTTAAAAGTGAGCAAATGTGGTGTTTGTTTTTCCATTCTTGTGATACTTCACTTACGAGATGGTGGGATGGTCTCCAGTTCAATGCAGGTTGTTAAACAAGATATTAGGCAAAAGAAAAAAAAAAAAAAGAAAGGGGCGGCGCCTGTGGCTCAGTGAGTAGGGCGCCGGCCCCATATGCCCAGGGTGGTGGGTTCAAACCCTGCCCCGGCCAAACTGCAACAAAAAAATAGCCAGGCGTTGTGGCAGGCGCCTGTAGTCCCAGCTGCTGGGGAGGCTGAGGCAAGAGAATCACGTAAGCCCAAGAGTAGAGGTTGCTGTGAGCCGTGTGATGCCACGGCACTCTACCGGAGGGCGGTACAGTGAGACTCTGTCTCTACCAAAAAAAAAAAGAAAGAAAGAAAAACACAGGCCTAGCTGGGCACCGTAGCTCAGTGGTTAGAGTGCCAGCCCTGCATACCAGGGGTGGCAAGTTCAAACCTCACCTGGGCCTGAGTAAGAAAAAAGGGAAGGAAAAAAAGTCTTAGGTTACCACTTTTTTTTTTTGCAGTTTTTGGCCGGGGCTGGGTTTGAACCCGCCACCTCTGGCATATGGGGCTGGCGCCCTATTCCTTTGAGCCATAGGCACCGCCCAGGTTACCTTTTTTTTTTTTTTATGGCTGAGTAATACTCCATGGAGTACACACACCACATTGTATTAATCCTGTTATGTATTGATTGGGTCCTTTAGTTTTTTCCACATCTTGTGATTTTTTTTTTTTTTTTGTAGAGACAGAGTCTAACTTTATGGCCCTCAGTAGAGTGTCGTGGCCTCCCACAGCTCACAGCAACCTCCAACTCCTGGGCCTAAGCGATTCTCTTGCCTCAGCCTCCCAAGTAGCTGGGACTACAGGCACCTGCCACAACGCCTGTCTATTTTTTGGTTGCAGTTTGGCCGAGGCCGGGCTTGAACCCGCCACCCTCGGTATATGGGGCCAGCGCCCTACTGACTGAGCCACAGGCACCGCCCTCACATCTTGTGATTTTGAGTTGTAGTGCTATAAACATTCAATGCAAATCATTAAGGAATGATTTTTTTTTTCCCCTTTGGGTAAAATACCCAGTAGTGGGATTGCTGGGTCAAATGGTAGGTCTACTATTAGTTCTCTGAGGTGTCTCCATGCCATTTTCCATGGAGGCTGTACTAGTTTGCAGCTCCCCAAGCAGTGTGTAAGTGTTCCTTTCTCTCTGCATCCACATTACCATTTCTTGTTTTGGAACTTTTGGATAAAAGCTATTCTCACTGGAGTTAGGTGATATATTGTTGTGGTTTTGATTTACATTTCTCTGATGATTTAGAGACATTGGGCATTTTTTCATGTTTATTGGCCATTAGTCTATCTTCTTTTGAAAAGTTTCTGTTCACGTCTTTTGCCCCCTTTTAACAGGTGTCTTCGATGTCTTCTTGCTGATTTGCATGAATTCTTTGTAGATTCTGGTTATCAGCCCTTTCATCGGATGTATAGCATGCAAATGTTTTCTCCTATTCTGTAGGTTGTCCATTTACTCTGTTGATTGTTTCCTTGGTTGTGCAGAAGCTTTTTAATTTATTAGGTCCCATTTATTTATTGGTGGTGGTGGTGTGATTGCCTTTGGGATATTCTTCAGAAATTCTTTGCCAAGGCCAGTGTCTGTAAGAGTTTTTCCAATCTAGCTTGTTCTGTAATTCTTAACAGTATCACACCTTGAGTTTAAGTCTGTTATACATTGTGAATTAATTTTTGTGAATGGTTATAGGGCATGCTTATAACCTTGACTCACTTTGTGCAGAAAACAAAGTATGTAACTTTGTTACGTACTACAAAGTATGTAAACAAAACATGTACCCCCAATATCCTAAAATTAAAAAAAGAGTGACCAAAAAAATTTTTGAGTGGTGAGAGGTGTGAATCATGTTTCAGTCTTCTACATGAGGCTATCCAGTTTTCCCAGCACCATTTATTGTCTGCCTTGTGAAAGATGAGATGGCAATGTGAGGATGGTTTCATATCTGCTTTCTCTGTTTTGATCCATTGATCTATGTCTCTTGTGCTTGTGCCAGTGCTGTGCTGTTTTGTTTCTTGTACCCTTGAGATATTGTCTGAAGTCTGGCAAAGTGATGCCTCCTGATTTGTTCTTTTTGTTTAAGGTTGCTTTGACTATTCAGGTCTTTTCTGATTCCATAAAAAGCATGAAATGATTTTTCTCTACATCTGCAAATAATGATGTTGGTGTTTTGATGGGGATTGCCCTAAATCTGTAAGTCATTTTGGGTATTATGGACGTTTTAACAATGTTGATTCTGCCAGTCCACAGCATGAGTGTTTGTCCATCTGTGTCCATCCTCTACAGTTTCCTTCCTCGGTGTCTAATAGTTTTCCCTGTAGAGGTCTTTCACTTCCTTAGTTAAAT
Source organism: Nycticebus coucang (assembly GCF_027406575.1). Taxonomy (NCBI): domain Eukaryota; kingdom Metazoa; phylum Chordata; class Mammalia; order Primates; family Lorisidae; genus Nycticebus; species Nycticebus coucang. The sequence goes on along the minus strand of NC_069802.1, from coordinate 37,784,287 downwards.
ATATCTCTACTTACTTTATTTGCTACTGTGAAAGGTATTGAATCTTTGATCTGATTCTCAGCTTGATGTTGTTGATATACAAGAATGCTACTGATCTGTGTACAATTGAATTTGTAAATTGAGACTTTGCTGAGTTTATTTATCAATTCCAAAAGTCTCTTGGTAGAATCCTTGTAGTTTTCTAGATACAAAAATCATATCTTCAACAAAGAACAGCAGTTCAACCTCTTCTTTCTCCATTTGATACCCTTGATTTCCTTCTCATGCCTGATTGCTTTGATGAGGACATCCAGCACTATGTTGAACAGAAGTGGTGACACTAGGCAACCTTGTCTGGTTCCATTTCTAAGCAGGAATGTTTTTCTCTGTTCAGTATGATGTTGGCTGTGGATCTGTTGTATATGGCTTTTATAATATTGGGGTATGTTCCATCTATACCTATTTTGTTAAGAGTTCTTATCATAGCAGGTGCTGAATTTTGTCAAATGGTTTTCCTACTTCTATCAAGAGGATCATATGGTCTTTGTCTTGGCTTCTGTTTATGTGGGGAATCACAGTTATGGGTCTGTATGTGCTGAAACATCCTGCATCTCTAGGAGCCCACTTAATTGTGGTGGATTATTATTATTATTTTTGATGTGCAGCTGAATTCGGTTTACCGAGATTGTACTGAGAATTTTTGCATTTATATTCAGAACAGATAATGGTCTGTAATTTTTTTTTGTTGTGTCCTTTCCAGGCTTTGGTATGAAGATGATATGGCTTTGTGGGATAAGCCGGGGGAAGATTCCTTCCTTCTCTATGTTATGAAATACTTTCTGCAGCATAGGTAGCAGTTCTTCTTTGTAGGTCTCATAAAATTTGTCTGGTCCAGGACTGTCAGGGCCTGGGACTGGCCAGGTTTAACTAGGTTCCAGATGCAAAACGCTAAGCTACCTTGCTCAGGAACACTTTTTCTTAGATGCCTGAGGGCTATCTACTTTAGCAGGAGGGAGAGAGAGAGAGAGAGAGAAAAGCAGTCTTCTTAGAAAGATAGATCTTAGTCTTTAGTAGATCTTGGTGATCTTTAGCAGAGACACCATGCTGGCGTTCTGCAGGCAGGAGAGGAGAGAGTCAGAGTAAAGCAGGTCCGTGATAGAATGCACATGCTCCTGACAGCCTTCTCCCAGCCTAATATAAGGCTGATCTCGTGTCTTTCAACACCACAGGTATAGAGACTGCCGATTCACTAAGGCTCTCATTTTGTGAGCTCTTATGCTTGTTAGGAGCAAATCCCTCTCTATGCCCTTTTTACCAAGGTGTTCCATTATTGAGCTATACAGGTATTTCTTAAAACTCTCACTCCTCCTAGCCATAGGCTATGTGGGCTGCTACATGGGATTTTTTTTTTTTTAGACAGAGTCTTACTGTGTAACCCTAGGTAGAGTGCTGTGGAGTCACAGCTTACAGCAACCTCAAACTCTTGGGCTCAAGAGATCCTCCTACCCCAGAATCTCGAGTAGCTGGGCCTTCAGGAGCCTACCACTACTCACAGCTAGTTTTTCTATTTTTAGTAGAGACAGAGTCTCACTCTCGCTCAGGCTAGTCTTGAACTTCTGAGTTCAGGCAATCAACCCACCTCAGCCTCCCAGAGTACTAGGATTACAGGTGTGAGCTGCTACACCCAGCTAATAATTTGATTTCTTTAGTGAATTTTTCACTCATTTCCTGGATTGTTTTTGTGATTTCTTTGTGTTGGGTTTCTATTTTCTTTTGCATTTCATTGAGCTTCCTTATGGTCCATATTCAAAATTCTTTATCATTTCAATGTTCTCATTTAGATTGGTTTTCATTGGTATGGAGTTTCTGTTTTCTTTTTGGGGTGTCTTTTCACTTTGACTTTTCATATATCTAGAGATCTTCGTTAATTTTTTCTTGTCTGGAACAGCTTAGCTTCTTTATAGATTTTCTTTTTGAGACAGAGTCTAACTATGTCGCCTTTGGTAGAGTGCTGTGGCATCACAGCTCACAGCAACCTCAAACTCTTGGGCTTATGCAATTCTCTTGTCTCCGCCTTCCAAGTAGCTGGAACTACAGGTGCCCACCACAATGCCCAGCTATTTTTTTGTTGCAGTTTTTAGCTGGCCCAGGCTGGACTCGAACCCGCCACCCTTGGTGTATGTGGCTGGCGCCGTAACCACTGTGCTACAGGTGCGGAGCAATGGATTTTCTTTTGTTTAGATAGTGGCACACCCAGTTTAATCTCTGAGATAGTGGGTGGTGCTTGTCTGTAAGACTCAACCATATCCTGTATGATCTTTTAATTTGATTTTTACCCACAGCCTTTATTTTCCTATCAAGTCAAATAAAGTTTAGCTGTCCCATTCAGAAATATAATTAAGATTCAGCTCCCCTTTTCACTCTGTTTACCAGGCTGGAGTGGCATAATCACAGCTCACTGCAGCTTCCAACTCTTGGGCTCAAGTGATCCTCCCACCTTGGCCTTTAAGTGGTTGGACTACAGGCACACACCACCATGACTGGCTATTGCTTTTAATTTTTTTGTAGAGGTGAAGTCTCTCTATGTTGCACAGGCTGGTCTCAAACTCCTGGGCTCAAGTGATCCTCCCAGAATGCTAGGGTTACAGTGTGAGCCACAGTGCCCAGCCAGCTATCTTCCATTAACGAAGAACACAAACACTGAGATAAAATAAAGGGTGGGCAGGGGTATTGGGCTTCAAGGTCACGTGTCTGCCTCCTGTGCTATGAGGACAGAGAAGAGCTCCTCTGGGGGTCTGGGTGAGGGGTGCCCCAGCTGGGCTTCTGAAGCTAAAGAGCACTAGAAGGGGCAATAGTTCTGTGCTGGGGAATCTGCAAGGACCAAGACAGCTTACTTTGTCTCTGCAGGTGAATAAGCCTTATGGGAAAGTCCAAATCTACACAGCTGATATTTCTGAAATCCCAAAATGCAACTGTAAGCCCACAGATGAGAATCCATGTGGCTTTGATTCCGAGTGTTTGAACAGGATGCTGATGTTCGAGTGCCACCCGCAGGTGTGTCCAGCAGGGGAGTACTGCCAGAACCAGTGCTTCACCAAGCGCCAGTACCCAGAGACCAAGATCATCAAGACTGATGGCAAAGGGTGGGGCCTGGTCGCCAAGAGGGACATCAGAAAGGTGTGTGCGTATCCCTCCTGGGCTTCTCAGGGGTTACGGGTCATTGGCTTCTTACTTGCTTATTGATTCTGCATTTGTGTCAGAGTGACATTTAAAAAATTTATTTTATTTTTATTTTTTTTTGTGGTTTTTGGCTGAGGCTGGGTTTGAACCCACCACCTCCAGCATATGGGACTGGTGCCCTATCCCTTTGAGCCACAGGCGCCGCCCTAAAAAAAAATTTTTTTTTAATTGAATCATTACAATTGAATATTTTTAAATGTTACGTGAAAGATATCCATGGGCATTAAAACTCAAAAATTTTCTTAAAACTTGCCTTAAGTTAGAATATGGTAATTGCTTTTATCAACTGAAAGACTGAAAAGTGACCCACTTTCCTATACATTAGCAGGTAAGTCCCCCAGGAAGGTGCATGGATGGGTGGTGACCCACAAGGGCAGTCGGGCACGGCCTGGGACCACATCATTAGAACCAGAAGCTGCCAGCGCCCTGTTCCTGCTCTGACTGAGTTGCCAAGTGCTCCTGGTGTGCAGAGAGATGGATGGACTTACTTGTCCCTGCCTTGCCCCAGTGTGCCTCCACATGGCAGAGGGATGGGTGGGCGCAGGCCTCCACGTGGCAGAGGGATGGGTGGGCTCAGGCCTCCACGTGGCAGAGGGATGGGTGGGCTCAAGCCCCAGGACAGATATAGCATGAGCCAGAGAAAATGCACCCTGGGTGCAGTCCAGCCCCAGCAGAAAGGATCGCTTACAAACACCCCCAGTGTTCTTGTTCCTCTGCCTTTCTGGATTGCTGATTCACCCAGACTCTTGTTGTAGAGCCTGTCACATTCTTTGTGACCATTTTCTCTGTTGGGGCAATGAACATGTAAAGGTGAGTTGTGTGTAAGCCTGGTTATCAGACAGTGCTCCTAAAAGGCAAGGTATTGTAAGAAGTAGGGGTTGGAATATTGCTACTTCAAGAATACTTAAATAGGCCAGGTGCAGTGGCTCATACCTATAACCCTAGCACTCTGGGAGATATATAAGATCTTTTGAATTTAATTTATGAGGACTCTGTAGGACCCCACTTGAGGTATGAAATATGAGTGCCCTTTCCTAATTGGTCATGTGCTGGGCCTGACACTAAGAATTGGTCAGCATGCTCTTTGTCATCACTGTGTTCTTCTGCTTTCCAGGGAGAATTTGTTAACGAGTATGTTGGAGAGCTGATTGATGAGGAGGAGTGCATGGCAAGAATCAAACACGCGCATGAGAATGACATCACCCACTTCTACATGCTCACGATAGACAAGGTACTGTGAGTAGGGCTGTTCTGGTGTCCTGCACATTCTGAACATGGCCAAGGGCTCGCCTGTAGAGGTGGGCGTTGCACTGGGACTGTGCTATCATTTGTCTTCTAGGTTGCTTTTTCAAACTGTGCATTTTCTTATGAGGTGCAGGGTGCCTTGCAGCAGTTGTCCGAGGCCAGAGCTAACTGCCTCTGGGCACTGAGAGCCTCCTGGGCTTCACACATCTAGTGATGTGTCATATTAAGAAGGGCCAGGACAAGAAAAAGGAAAAATGCAGAATATGAAAGTTGACATCTTCTCAGTTACATATGGAGACTTTTTGGTTTTTCAATGCTTGTTTGAAGCCCGTATTATTAAACGTTTTGGAACCAAGGTGCTAGAGAGGGTCAATGTCTTTAGAAATGGAGGATGAGATGACTTGTTTATGAGAAAGCACATCTGAGATGCTCTTAGGTCTGCAGCCAGTGGATACTTCCTGGCCTTCTAGGGCAGCTCTTTCAGTGACCAAAGCCTCAGAAGAAGGGGCGTCATTATCTCCTTTGCACATTGAACTTCAGCTGGGAAGGTGCAGTCTCCTTGATGCTTCATTGCTATTTGAGAGGAGGCTAGACAGAATACATTTTCTCCTGCTTTTGTTGCTCTTAGGCTCACGATGTACTAGGAAAGTATGGCTTTATTTGTTTATTTTTGAGACACAGTCTCATTTTGTTACCCTCTGTAAAATGCTGTGGCATCATAGCTCACAGCAACCTCAAATTCTTGGGCTTAAATGATGCTCCTGCCTCAGCCTCCCACCACAGTGCCTGGCTACTTTTAGAGACGGGAGTCTTGCTCTTGCTCAGGCTGGTCTTGAACTCCTGAGCTCAGGCAATCCACCTGCCTACCAGAGTGCTAGGATTACAGGTGTGAGCCACTGTGCCCAGCCTTATGTGGCTGTTGTAAAAACAGTAGATGAATGATAGTGCTTGAAAATCAGACAGAAAATGATCACAGACCAAACATTTGGAATGATAAGACCCAAATAAGATGTGATGAGATATAGAGAAAAGGGCTGCTTATTTCCCTAGGGGAAATAAGAAAGGTTCCAGGGATCCCATCAGATAGTCTTTAGGGAAGCTTCCCACCCAGGAAGGAGGGAGCTATGCCCAGTGGAACCCACCCTTGGTGCACACTGGGATCTGTGTTACTGCATGTCATGGGGCCTAGACTCTTCAAGGTCAGTATCATGAGGGGCAAAGGTTCTGGGTTAAAAGAAACTAAAGAAACCTAGAGGACACATATGCATCTTGATTAAGATCTTGAATCTGGGGTGAGGAGTGGGGAGCTATAAGGGACAGTTGGAGAAATCTTAATTTGGACAAGAAGTTCTTGGTGTTAAATTTCTCAGGCATGGAGAGTGCTGTGGCTATGTAGTGGATGCCTTGAGATATGTTTAGGTGTCAGTATCAGCTTTTGGTAACTTGTGTTTGGAGGATCAAGGGAAAGAATGTGTGTGTAACTATACACAAACATAATATGCATACCCACCCATATGTATACATATGCGGGTAGAGAGAAAAAGCAAATATGGTAAAAAGTTAATAGTGAATCTGGCTGAAGGGTGTACTGGTGTTCATTGTACTATTCTCTCATTTTATTCTGTAGGTTTGAAATTTTTTTATTTTATTTATTTATTTGTTGAGATTGAGTCTCCCTCTGTCACCCTAGGTAGAGTTCACAGCTCACAGGATCCTCAAAGTTTTGGGGTCAATTGATCCTCTTGCCTCAGCCTCCCAAGTAGCTGAGGCTACAGGTGCCGGGCTAGTTTTTCTATTTTTAATAGAGATAGGGTCTTGCCCTTGCTCTTGCTCAGGCTAGTCTCAAACTCCTGAGCTCAAGCAATGCACCTGCCTGGGCCTTCCACAGTGCTAGGATTACAGGCGTGAGCCACCTTGCCCAGATAACATTTTTTTTAAATAAAAGGACTTGCTTAAAAAGAGTGTGGGCCTTGTTGCTTCCTTCCTGAGCCTGTCAGAACATACCAGCATATTCTCTCAGGGCCCTGCTGACACATGCCTTCTATAGGAGGTAGACACTGGCACAGTCATTAAGTAGGTGAACAAGGATTCTGAAGAATAAAATGAACAGAAAACCAAGAATAAACAACTATAGAGAAAGGGTAAGCCCCAGTGAAACTCTCTAGTAGTACCCATGACAGATGAGGCCAAGCTTGCTACATAAACAGCTTTATGATGGTTCCTGCGTAGATCCCTTGCAGGGTTGTAGCCCTAGGGAAAGGCCTAATAAACTTGTTCCAAGAGGCAGCAAATGTGCTTCTTTCTTTTATTTGGTGATGGGAGAGCAAGGGAGGTTAAATTGTTAGCAACTGAAACCCTAGGCCTATGCCTTACTATGTTTTTGAGTCTAAATTCAAAGCTACTTGTATGGTGTAAGAATGCCAAGTTAAGCATTTAACACACAAATTGGTCCCTGACACTATAATTCACCTGGGTACCTGGTGAAGGAAAGATTAAAGCCTGTGACATGAGACATTTAAAGAATCCAAACCTTGTCTATTTTCTATAAAAACAAAACACACAAAAGGAGCTGTATTCAATGTTCTAATGGGATGGAATCCCTATGTGCAGATCTTTCAAACAGAAGGCTTCACTTTTAGTGAGAACCTGTTGTAACAAGACTAAGTTTAATGAAGGATATGAAGTGTATTAGAAATGGTTAGAAACATGGGAAAACGTTTAGAGAACACAAGAAAAGAAAGAGATACTAAGAGGTAAATCTAGAAGATATAAGCAAACAAAACTGGGAGTTAGGGCCAGGTGCAATGGCTCAGCACTCTGGGAGGCCGAGGCAGGAGGAGTTGGAGACCAGCCTGAGATCCCATCTCTAAAATAGAAATAGAAAAACTAGGTGTTGTGGTGGGAGCCTATACACCCAGCTACTCGGCAGGCTGAGGCAGAAAGATTCCTTTAGCCCAGGAGTTTGAGGTTTCTATGAGCTATGACGCCATGGCACTCTACAAAAAACAAAAATAAAAAACTCTATGAGTTTAAAATAGAGTTATTAGAGGATTCTGGAATGCTGGTGGAGTTGGAGACACCAAGAACTTGCCTCTGCAGCTAGATAACAGTCACAGTGATAGAATTTCTCTGATGTCACTGTTTTGGAACTCTAGGGTCTATTGAAGGACTGTAACTTCCAGGGGAAAGTCTTTGAAGGTAAACTGTAGTTAATTTTGATCCATTTTAGCTCATTGCACAGTAGCAACTACTTTTTGTGCCACCACTAGTAGGCATGGCAGCTTCCTGACAGGCAGATGTGCACATGTTCCTTGAGCATCTTGCATGAAGCTCATGGGAGCCAGGATGGGCAAAAAGGACCCTATCCTCCAAATAACAAGGCTCTGTGCTCTGAATCTCTGACTGCTGCTGCTGATGACACAGGTGCAAAGACGCAGGTGGCCACTGTTGGTATACCTCTTTCCATGTTGTCAGTTCCTCCTCCTACAGGTGAAATGACTTTAAAGGGATTTAAAGAACAAGCACCAATCTCCCTATCTTCATTTTTCTTTTTTTTTTCCTTTGAGATCCAGACATTAAAGCAGTAGGATATTCAGAAGCAACTGCATATGTGGGGAAAATTAGAAAGTGACCATGCATGCCTAGGGAAAGGCACAGGCTCAGAAAAGACCTGAGAAGACTTTAAGTTTACACCTTGGGCTGTTTATTGGCACAGAGGTAGCCCACAACAATCAAAAGAAAACAAGAACAGGGCGGCACCTGTGGCTCAAGGAGTAGGGCGCCGGTCCCATATGCCGGAGGTGGTGGGTTCAAACCCACCCCTGGCCAACAAAAAAAAAAAAAAGAAAAGAAAATTAAAAGAAAACAAGAACAATAAATAAAAACAGTAACAAAAACTCAGCAAGCCCAAGGTAAGGTAGAGAATCTAATTTCTAGAGTTACCATATTTATTTGATTCTAATGTCCAGTCTTCAACAACAACAAAAAAAGTCAAGGCTACAAAGAAACAGGAGAATATTATGCATTCAAAAGCCAAAATGAATAAATGAATGAACAAATGAATAAATAAGTAAAAATAATCAGAACTGTCTCTAAAAAAAAGACCTGATGATAGATCTACTAGACAAAGACTTTAAAACAGCTATCTTAAATATGCTCAAAGAACTAAAGACCATGTGGAGAAGGTTAAAAATAAATCAATATATAAACAAAAAGGCAATATCAGCAAAGAGAGAAAAAAACATAAAAAGATATTCCAGAGCTGAAACGTACAATAGCTTAAATGAAAAATTCATTAGATTCAGAGGAAGATTTGAGCAGGCAGAAGAACGAACCTATGAGTTTGAAGATAGAATAGTGGGAATTATCAAGTCCATGAAACAGAAAAAAATGACTGAAGAAAAGTGAACACTGACTCAGCATTCATAGCTCAGTAAGTCAGGTGATGAGGCTGTCGGGTTTGAGTCCAGCCTGGGCCTGCTAAACAATGACAACTGCAGTCCCACCTACTTGGGAGGCTGAAGCAAAAGAATCGCTTAAGCCCAAGAATTTGAAGTTGCTGTAAGCTGTGATGCCATAGTACTCTACCACGGGTGACATAGTGAGACTGTCTCAAAAAAAAAAAAGTGAACATAGCCTAGAAGACATGTGAGACACCATTAGGTAGGCTAACCTGTATTCTGGAAATCGCAGAAAGAAAAGAGAGAAAAGGGCAGAAAGAACATTTGAAGAAATAATTGTTGAAAACTTCCCAAATTTGACAAAATATATTAATATAAATGTGTCTGAAGCTCAATGAACTTAGAGTAAGATGAACTCAAAGAGACCCCACATTGAGATACATTATGATCAAACTTTCTTTTTTTTTTTTTTTTTTTTTTTGTAGAGACAGAGTCTCACTTTATGGCCCTCGGTAGAGTACCATGGCATCACACAGCTCACAGCAACCGCCAGCTCCTGGGCTTAAGCGATTCTCTTGCCTCAGCCTCCCAAGTAGCTGGGACTACAGGTGCCCGCCACAACGCCCAGCTATTTTTTGGTTGCAGTTCAGCCGGGGCTGGGCCCGAACCCACCACCCTCGGTATATGGGGCCGGCGCCTTACCGACTGAGCCACAGGCGCCACCCGATCAAACTTTCAAAAACCAGACAAGGAGAGAATCTTGAAAGCAGCAAAAGAGAAGCTACTTGTTACATAAGGGATCCTCAATAATGTTATCAGCCAGTTTCTCATCAGAAATTTTGGAGGTCTGAAGGCTGATATGGTCTAAGTGCTAAAGGAAAAAAAAAATTCAACCAAAAATCCTGTATCTGGGCTCAGCGCCTGTAGGTCATTGAGGCCGGTAGGTTCAAACCCGGCCTGGGGCCTGCCAAACAATGACAACTACAACAACAACAAAAAACTAGCCGGGCATTGTAGTGGGTGCCTGTAGTCCCAGCTACTTGGGAGGCTGAGGCAAGAGAATCACTTAAGACCAAAGTTTGAGGTTGCTGTGAGCCATGACACCACGGCAGCACTCTACCAAAGGTGGCATAGTGAGACTCTGTCTCAAAAAAAAAAAAAAAACAAGAATCCTATGTCTGGCAAATTGTCCTTCAGAATTGAAGACATTAAAACATTCCCAGATAAATGAAAGCTGAGGGAGTTTTGTTACCACTAGACCTGTCCTGCAAGTAATGCTCAGGGAAGTCTTAAAGGTTGAAATAAAGGACTACATAGTAACTGTAAATTTTACGAAGAAATAAAGATCTTAATGAAAGTAAATACATGGACAACTATAAAAGCTTATATTATTGTAACAATAGTTTCTAACTTTACTTTTTGTTTTTTACATGTTTTCAGAAACTAATACAGTTTTAAGTTATTATTAAAAGCTAGTATTATTGTAACCTTTGTTTATAACCCCACCTTTTGTTTTCTACATAACTTCAGCTATTAATACATTTAAAAGAATTACTGCTGGGATGGTGGCTCATGCCTGTAATCTTAGCATTTTGAGGGACTGAGGCACATAGATTGCTTAAGGCCAGGAGGTTGAGACCAGCCTAGGCAACATAGAGAAACCATGTCTTTACAAAAAATGGGGGGGGGGGGGGAAGAAAAGAAAAGAAAAAAATTAGCCAGGCTTGGTGGCATGTAACTACTTGGAGGGTGAAGAAAGATCATTTGAGTTCAAGAGTTTGAGGCTGCAGTGAGCTATGATCATGCCACTGCACTCCAACCTAGGCCAACAGAGCTAGATCCTATCTCAAAAATAAAAACAAAAGAATTACTAGTTATATTTTGGAACACACAGTGTATAAATGTAATTCTGTAGAGGCCAGGTTTCGGTGGCTCACACCTGTAATCCTAGCATTCTAGGAGGCCAAGATGGGTGGAATGCTTGTGGTCAGGAGTTTGGGACTAGCCTAAGCAAGAGTGAGACCCTGTCTCTAAAAAGACTGGCTGGGTGTTGTGGCGGGCACCTGTAGTCCTAGCTATTCAGGATGCTGAGACAAGAGGATCATTGAGCCCAAGAGTCTCAAGTTGCTGTGAGCTATAACACTACAGCACTTTATCTAGGGCAACAGAGTGAGACTGTCTCAAAAAAAAAAACCTAACAAGATTAAATAATGAAAAGATAGAAAATCTGAATAGACTTATAACTAGTAAAGAGATTGAATGAGTAATCAAAAATCTCCTGAGAAAGAAAAGCCCTGGACCTGATGGCTTCATTGATGAATTCTACCAAACATTCAAAAAAGTACTAATACCAATCCTCAAACTCTTCTGAAACATTAAAAAGGAGGGAAGACTTACAAATTCATTCTATTAAGCCAGCATTACCTTGATACCAAAGCCAGATAAGGACAGTAAAAGAAAACTATAGACCAACATCCCTTATGAACATTGATATAAAAATCCTGTACAGAATACAGACTGTCCCTGACTTGCAATGGTTTGAAAGCGATACTCATCTTTCAACTTGACAATGGTGTGAAAGCGATACTCGTTCAGTAGACAATGTGCTTCAAGTACCCATACAGACATTCTGTTTGTTTCTTATAGTACAGGACTCAACAAATTACATGAGCTACTGAAAACTTTATTGTAAAATAGGCTTTGTGTTAGATGATTCTGCCCAACTCTAGGCTAACGTAAGTGTTCTGGGCACATTTAAGGCAGGCTAGGCAAAGCTATGATATTTGGTAGGCTAGGTTAATGCATTTTGTACTTAGTGGATTTTCAACTTACAGTGTATTTACAATATATAAACCCCCATCATAAGTTGAGGAACAGCTGTGCTAGCAAACTGAATTCAGTACCATATTAAAAGTATTTTCTTTTCTTTTTTTTTTTTTTTTGAGACACTCTATCCTCCTGGGTAGAGTGCCATGGCTCACAGCAACCTCAAACTCTTGGGCTTAAGCGATTCTCTTGCCTTAGCCTCCCAAGTAGCTGTGACTACAGGTGTCCACCACAACACCTGGCTGTTTTTTGGTATTAGTTGTCATTGTTGTTTGGCAGGTCAGGGCTGGATTGAAACCCACCAGTAATAGTGTACGTGTCTGGCGTCCTAGCCGCTGAGCTACAGGCACTGAGCCAAAAGTATTTTCTTTTTTATTATTTGAGTTTTTTTCTGGTTCCATATGAATTGAAGTACTATTTTTTACAAGATCTTTAAAGTATGGTGCTTTGGGCGGCGCCTGTGGCTCAGTCGGTAGGGCGCAGGCCCCATATACCGAGGGTGGTGGGTTCAGGCCCAGCCCCAGCTGAACTGCAACCAAAAAATAGCCAGGCGTTGTGGCGGGTGCCTGTAGTCCCAGCTACTCGGGAGGCTGAGGCAAGAGAATCGCTTAAGCCCAGGAGTTGGAGGTTGCTGTGAGCTGTGTGATGCCATGGCACTCTACCGAGGGCCCTAAAGTGAGACTCTGTCTCTACAAAAAAAAAAAAAAAAAAGTATGGTACTTTGATGAAGATTGCATTAAGTCTATAGATTGCTTTGGGTAGTATGGACATTTTAACAATGTTGATTCTTCCCAGCCATGACCATATGGTATGTTCTTCTATTTGTTGACATCTTCTGTTATTTCCTTTCTCAAAGTTTCATAATACTCTTTGTAGAGATCTTTCACGTCTTTTGCTAGATACATTCCCAGGTATTTCATCTTCTTTGGTGCTATTGTAAAAGGAATAGAGTCTTTGATTTTGTTCTCGGCTGGACAAATGTTGGCATATACGAAGTCTACTGATTTGTGGGTACTGATTTTGTATCCTGAGATACTTCTATGTTCCTTGATCACTTCTAAGAGCTTTGTAGTGGAGTCCCTGGGATTTTCCAGCTATAAGATCATGTTATCTGCAAGGAGGGAGAGTTTGACCTCCTGTCCCCATTTGGATTCCTTTAATCTCCTTCTTGCCTGATTGCAATGGCTAGGACTTCTAACACTATGTTAAATAGCAGTGGAGACAGTGGGCATCCTTGTCTGGTTCCAGATTTGAGTGGAAATGCTTTGAGTTTTACTCCATTCAATATGATATTGGCTGTGGTTTGCTATAGATAGCCTCTATCAACTTAAGGAATGTTCCATCTAAGCCTATTTTCTTGAATGTTTTTTATCATGAAAGGATGCTGGATATTGTCAAAAGCCTTTTCTGCATCAGTTGAAAGAATCATGTGATCTTTGTTTTTGATTCTATTTATGTGGTGTATTATATTTATAGATTTCCGTAAGTTGAACCAACCTTGTGTCTCTGGGATAAAACCCACTTGATCATGGTGTATAACCTTTTCAATGTGTTGTTGTATTCTGTTTGCTAATATCTTGTTCAGTATTTTTGCATCAATATTTAATAATGATATTGGTCTATAGATTTCTTTTTTTGTTGGGCCCTCTCCTGGTTTAGGAATCAGGGTGATATTTGCTTCATTTGGTTATCCACATGTAGAAGACTGAAACTGGACCCACATTTCTCACCATTGACAAAAATTGATTCTCGTTGGATAAAAGATTTAAATTTAAGACATGAAACAATACAAATTTTAGAAGAGAGTGTGGTGAAAACACTTGAAGATACTGGCCTGGGGAAAAACTTTATGAGGAAGACCTCCCCTAGCAATTACAGCAAAATCAAAAATAAATGGGACTTGGATCAAGCTAAAAAGCTTTTGCACAGTTGGGTGGCACCTGTGGCTCAAAGGGGTAGGGTGCCAGCCCCATATGCCAGAGGTGGTGGGTTCAAACCCAGCCCCAGCCAGAAACTGCAAAAAGAAAAAAAAAGAAAGAAAGAAAGCTTTTGCACAGCTAAGAGTACCACAAACAAAGCAAACAGACAGCCTTCAGAATGGGAGATTTTTGCATGTTATGAGTTTAACAAAAGCCTGATAACTAGGATCTACAGAGAACTCAAATTAAACAATAAGAAAAGTACAAACAACTCTCTCTATAACTGGGCAAGAGATTTGAATAGAAACTTCTCCAAAGATGACAGGTGAATGTCCAATAAACACATGAAAAAATGCTCATGATCTTTAATCATCAGAGAAATGCAAATCAAAACCACTCTAAGATATCACCTAATCCCAGCAAGATTACCCCACATCACAAAGTTCCAAAACACCAGATGCTGACATGGATGTGGAGAGAAGGGAACACTTCTACACTGCTGGTGGGATTGCAAACTAATACAGCTTTTTTGGAGAGAAGTATGGAGAATCCTCAAAGCTCTAAAAGTAGACCTTCCATTTGACCCTGCAATCCCATTTCTAGGTATCTACCCAGAAGAACAAAAATAATTTTACCACAAAGACATTTGCACTAGAATGCTTATTGTGGCTCAATTCATAATTGCCAAGTCATGGAAGCAACCTAAGTGCCTATCAATCCAGTAATGAATCAATGAACTGTGGTGTAAGTATACCGTGGAATATTATGCAGCCATAAAAAGATGGAGACTTTACATCTTTTACATTTACCTGGATGGAGTTGAAATACATTCTTCTTAGTAAAGTATCGCAAGAACAGAAAAATATCCAGTGTACTCCATACCAATATGAAGTCAATATATAAACAATTACATGTTCATAAGAACAATAAAACACTAATATAGTGCAGTTCAGAGGTAGAGGGAAATGGGAGGGGGAAGAGGAGGACGTATGGCAGAGGAGGGAAGGCATGAGGCGAGATCTCACCTAATGTGCACACTATGAGGGTGTATAACACGCCCCCTGGGTAAGGGGCTCTTCTACAAATGGAACTTTATCCTGGAAGTGAGAACAATGTAACCTAAAAATTGTACCCTCATATTAATTTGAATAAAGTTTAAAAAAATAAAAAATAATAAAATAATAGGCATATCCAAAAGAGGATAGTCAAGAAAAGGAAAGTATTTTCTCTTTTTAGAGACAAGGTCTCACTTTATCACTCAGGCTGGAGTACACTGGTGCAGTCATAGCTCTCTGCAGCCTCAAATTCCCAGGCTTAAGCAGTCCTCCTGCTTCAGCCTCCTGAGTAGCTGGGACTACAGTTGCATGCCACCATGCCCAGCTATTAAAAGGTTATACACCATGACCAAGTAGGATTTATTCCTAGACTGCAAGGATGGTCTGACATACAAAAATCCATCAAGGTAATCACCACGTTAACAAAATGAGGGAAAAACCACAGAGCCATCTCAACTGATCAGAAAAAGCAATTGAGGGTGGTGCCTGTGGCTTAGTGAGTAGGGTGCCATATACCGAGGATGGTGGGTTCGAACCCAGCCCCAGCCAAACTGCAACAACAACAAAAATAGCGGGCATTGTGGTGATCACCTGTAGTCCCAGCTACTCGGGAGGCTGAGGCAAGAGAATCGCCTAAGACCAAGAGCTGGAGGTTGTTGTGATGCCACAGCACTCTACTGAGGGTGATAAAGTGAGACTCTGTCTCTAAAGAAAAAAAAGAAAGAAAGAAAAGAAATAAAAAGCAATTGACAAAATTTAACATGCTTCCATGATAAAAAAAACTCAATAAACTAGGAAACTGCTGCAACATAATGAAAGTCACATATGAAAAACCCAGTGAACATCACACTCAATAGTGAAAGACTGAAAGCTTTTCCTCTGAGGTAAGGAACAAGGAAAAGATACTTGCTTTCACTGGTATGGAACCGGAAGATCTAAAGAGAGCAACTAAGCAAGAAAAAGAAATAAAAAACGTTCAATTTGGAAAGGAAGAAGTAAAATGATCTATTTGCAGATGATATTTTACGAGGTCTAAGGAAAGTTCGCTAACTCACGTTGATGTTCTCCCCTCCCCATCTCTGTCTGAACTGGAGGTCATCGGGGAGTAAGCACAAGGCCTGGCTGACTCCCTCAGCATCTCACATGTCCTCTGGCTTCTACCATGCTTTGAGAAGTATGACCTACGAAACATGATCTGATTGTAGATGCTGGATATTAATCCCTTGTCATGTATGATTTGCAAATATTTTCTTCTGTTTAGTTGATTGCCTTTTTTTTTAGTTGATAATATTTTTGATGCACATAATTTTTAAATTTTCCATGAAGTCCAATTTGTCTATTTTTTTCTTCTATTACCTATACCTAAGAAATCATTGGCATACCCAGTGTTGTAAAATGTTTGCCCAATCCAGTGTTACAATGATTTTGCCCTATGTCCTAAGAGTTTTATTGTTTTAGGTCTTGGACTATTTTTAATTTTTGTATACCATGTCAGGTAAAGGTCCAACATCATTCTTTTGCCATGTAAATATCCATTTTTCCCAGCAACATTTCAGGAATAAGAAAATCAAACTTCAGAATTTAAATGTGAGATCCAAGAAATAATGGTGAACAAGTAAGTTTATAAAAATATCTACATAAATTAGGTTCTATAAAATTACGGATGATATCTGCTTGCTAGAGAGATATGAATATTAGGAGGGAGGCATTAGATTCTGACAGTCACTGAGAGTATTGGAAGCAGTGCAGTGAAGCCAGGGTAAGCTTCTTGTTTTGTGTGGGTGGAGGGGAGAGAATTTATTAACTTTAGACTTCCTCAAGTATACATGGAAAATTACTAAATGACTAGAAAGAATGTGAAGCTTCTACACAATTAAAGGATAGAAAGGGAATAAAGAAAAGTCAGTCAATCTAGCAGAAGCAGCAGGGGATAATTGTAATTAGCACAAAATGAAATACAAAATACAAAAAATAATAGATATAATGGCTTAAATTGAAATGCAGGTGGAAATGCTGGAGCATCATGTATAGAGCAGCCCATAGGAAAAAATACTGTTCACCTGAAGGAAAATAAAATTACCTCACTGCATTGAAAGGCTGAAAACCATAGAAATAAATGAAATAGGCTAGTGTGTTCTTTTTTTTCCCCCCTAGACAGTCTCACTATGTTATCCTCAATAGGGTGCTGTGGTGTCACAGCTTACAGCAACCTCAAATTCTTGGGCTCAAGCAGCAACCTCAAATTCTTGGGCTCAAGCAGTTCTCTTGCCACAGCCTCCCAAGTACCTGGGACTACAGCTGCCAGCCACAACACCCGACTATTTTTTGTTGCAGTTGTCATCGTTGTTTAGCTGGCCTGGGCCGGGTTTGAACCCACCACCCTCAGTGTATGTGGCTGGTGCTGTAACCACTGTGCTACAGGCGCCAAGCCTAGGCTAGTGTGTTCTAATTTTGCCCAGCCTGTTGGTCAAATCTGTAAAGAGGAATATTGGTTAAGTAACTTAAAAGACTCCTAGATTGATTCATAAAGCAAAACCTAATTCTGTATGTAACAAAGAGATTCTGAAGGGTTAAAAATAAAATTGTGGGCAAAGGTATGCCAGGTAAAGTCAAAAGGAGTTGTTGAGGCCCCACTGCTTTCAGTGATACCCAGAAAGTTATCTATGACACGGCATCACCAAGCAGCACACCACCACCATGTGCTTCTCTACGGTTGGCGGAGGCACAAGAGAAAGACAAATGAACAAACTGATGGTGTGCTCACCTTTCTTAGTTGAAGGCAGAGATCCTGGACAAATAATTAGCATGAATTAATCACCGACTACAAAGAACAGCAAGTAAGCTGGAGGAAGGAATTGAAAATAGAAATTTAGAAGCTAAAAAACAGAAACAGAGATAACGAGTAAGCCATTTTTACAAACACAAATTGATGCTGTCTGTTTTTCATTTCAAGCCCAGTGGAGTGGATGTGTGTCGCAGGAGGGAAGAGGGAAGTGGGTCCGGGAAACCAAGAGAGCTCATGTGCCCTTTGGGGTGAGCCTGGTAGGCATAAGGAAAAGTCACTTGTGGGAGAACAAGGATGGCTGAAAACCCAGTCATTGGGAAAAGGAAGAAAACAAACCCAAGATCATTTTCAGAACAGGCCATTTAAAAGTCCATGAAGAACTGTGAATCTGTGTGACTGGCAGTGCTGTACTGAAGGCCTTTCTCCTCTGCTCTCCTGTGAGCAGTGCTGGGCTGGGCTACCACTCAGTGAGCACAATGCCTTACAGAAATAAATTCCAGATAGATTAACAAGCTAGGAAAGTGTGGGAGATATATTTCATAATTTTGGGGAGGGGAGATATGTGAAGCTTCTCAGCAACCCCAGAATGCTTAAAGCAAGTGATAACACAGCTGCATAGAACTGAGACGACTTGTGAGAGAAAACCAGCTACTTCTCAACTATAAAGTTAAAATCCAAGTGTTGGCCTGTGAGAACATCTTCCACATGTAGTTATAAAGGGTCTGATATTCAGAATATACAGGGAACATCTGCAGATCAGAAAACGAGAAATTTTTTAAACAGATACGGTGGCTATCCATAGAGGAAAAAATACATGCGCCTGTTAAAAAGGAAGGGATGCTGAGCCTCGCCAGTTGCCTGAGAAATGGAGATTAAGCTCCTATTGGGAGGTCAGAGGATAGGGGCTGTCCTTCTGTGGCAGGGTGGTAGCGTGTCTGGCTTTCGTGCCCTGTACCACTGCCACCCTACTGTCTCCTGAAGAAGTGTCTGAGAGCACAGTGACTGCTGCAGTCACAGCAAAAGAGAGGAACAGCCCAGGATGGCACCATAGAGCGCACACGTGTGTCAAGGAGCAGGATCACTTCAGCCATATTGTTGACAGTGCAGAGTAGCCTCATTGTAGTGCCAAGTCTGTTTCAAAGAGACACTATTGTGGGGGTGTAGAAAGGATGCACAGAAAATTCCAGGCAGGGCAGTACAGGAGGCACCATGTGAGCAGCGGCCCTCAGGACACACGGGTGCAGCTTATACTGCTGTGTTTACACATGCACCTGCATGCTCCCCGAGGTTTTGTGTTAAGTCTTCATCTCAGTCAGTGCTCTCCCCTCAGAGCATGGCTAACCTAGATGCTTGCAGGGCAAGGACAGCAAGGCTGTGCTTGATCTGTCCATCTGTCCATCATTGGGCAGTGGCACTGCCAGAAGATTTTGCCGTGATAGACATAAAGTGGCCTTTTGCAAATGGGCACTTGGATTTTAGGTGGATTCCCAGGACCACAGAGTACTTGTGAGTCTCAGGGTCTTCGCCACATTGCTTCCCAAAGCCATTCCTGCCAACCCTGTGGCCAATTCTCATCTTGGCCAACGTGACATTAGTGTCATGTCTCAGGTCCTGTCATAGCTTAAGAGTCACCCTGATCTGCATTTCTCAGCTGCTTGGGAACTTGAACCTCTTCCCTTGAGCTTATCTGTCTGGACTGGCTCCTCGGGAACTGTCTCTGTGCCCTGCCTGTGTGTGATCAGGTTCATCTTGTTGTTTCCGTCAGCGTTGTGTTTCTGTCGGCCATGGGCCTGGCCCGCTGTGGTACTGAGGGCTCTTGCCTTCTTGTT
The DNA here is from genome assembly GCF_027406575.1 of Nycticebus coucang. Classification (NCBI taxonomy): domain Eukaryota; kingdom Metazoa; phylum Chordata; class Mammalia; order Primates; family Lorisidae; genus Nycticebus; species Nycticebus coucang. The sequence goes on along the minus strand of NC_069802.1, from coordinate 37,765,009 downwards.
TGTCATGGGGGTGGTGTGGGAAGCCCTGGCTCACTGTCTATTCCCACAGGCGCTCATGAGGGCTGGTCTTGCCCACATGGTCAGGACCTACCCTTCAGGAGCAAGAAAAATAGAACTGGTTTGGGGGTGTCCTGTCTGAGTGGACATGGGACACCACGGTTTTCAGTACAACAGACAAACTGCTTGTCTGATGTGTCTTATGACAAAGTTAATTCCCCTTAAAAACGACATGTAATTGCTAAGAGTTGACCACACACATAACCTGACTTTCACTTCACAGGACCGTATAATTGATGCTGGCCCCAAAGGAAACTATTCTCGATTTATGAATCACAGCTGCCAGCCCAACTGTGAAACCCTCAAGTGGACAGTGAACGGGGATACTCGTGTGGGCCTGTTTGCTGTGTGTGACATCCCTGCAGGTACAGCTCTCGGGGGACTCTACAAGAGGGCCCTCGCCACATGGACAAGTAGAGTGGCTGTTGCTTTGAGTTGTGTGTGACCAGACTGGAAAGGCTCTGTGGGAGGGGGTGGTGATGTGGAAGTTGTGGGGGGTTTTTGTTTGTTTGTTTTTGAGAGACAAGAGTCTCACTTTGTCGCCTTCGGTAAAGTGCTGTGGCATCACAGCTCTCAGCAACCTCCAGCTCTTGGGCTTATGTGATTCTCTTGCCTCAGGTTCCTGAGTAGCTGGGACTACAGGTGCCCACCACCACGCCCAGCTATTTTTTGTTGCAGTTTGGCCGGGGCCAGGTTTGAACCTGCCACCCTCGGTACGTGGGGCCGGCGCCCTACTCACTGAGCCACAGGCACTACCTGTGTTTTGTTTTAATTATTTGTTTTATGAAACAAAACTGAGAGGTCAAGAGTTATGCCCAGGATAGTTATAGAAATGCTATGCATTTTGTAGATCTAACACAAGCTTCCTAGCCTTACATGTTTGCAGTATGATGTTTGCTTTCTCTTTTCCAGGGACAGAGCTAACTTTTAATTACAACCTCGACTGTTTGGGCAATGAAAAGACGGTCTGTCGGTGCGGGGCCTCTAACTGCAGTGGATTCCTTGGGGATAGACCAAAGGTAAAGTCGTCCCTTTTGTGAGTGTCTGTACTTCATAGCTGCTGCTGGCATCTCACACATCTAGGAACCTGCACCTTCCAGTGAGCAGGGGTTTTCCTGTTGGCATGTTGCTGTGACATGCAGGCAGAAGACAGCAAGTTAGGGGGCCTCCTCTAGAGGTGTGCAGGCACACAGGGCAGTGCCTCACTGATGCGTTTCCTATGGATGCTATCACAAAATACTCCAGGCAGGAAGGCTAAAACAACAGAAATCTAGTCCCACAGTTCTGGAGATTAAAAGCTGAAATTGGGGTGTGAGCAGGCTGTGCCCCTCTGAGGCCCTTTGGGAGAGTATTCCCGTCTCTCTTCCAGACCCTCGTGTTTGCTGGGAACCCTTGGTGTCTGTGGCCTGCAGAAGCCTCACTCTGGCCTCTGCTTCCTTCTCCATGTGGTGTTCTTCCTCTGCACCTGTGTCCAGATTTCCCCTTTTATGAGGACACCAGTCATGTTGGACCAGGGGCCCCCTTACTCCAGTGTGACTCCATAGCTAATTACTTCTGGAACGGCCCTTCCTGGTCGCATTCCAAGGCTTAAGAAAGGAGGTGAATTTGGGGATACTCTTCTACCCGGTACAATGCTCCCTTCTCTGAGCTGGTATCTGTCTCTTGTCTGTGTTGGTGGCACTCTCAGGTCACTGATGCGATACCTCATGAAGGGATCCCGGAGGCAGGTGGGCGTCACTTTTCCTGCTGAGGCATCCTTTGTACCATGGGCCCCAGTAGGGGGTCCCAGGCCCGGTATTAGCCACGAGTGCTGAGATGAGTTGTTGCTCGAGGCTTACACCCATGTCAGTCTCACTTAGCTGTCCACACACAATTGATAAGCCCAAGCTGCATCTGGTGAGCTGCCCTGCCAAGGATGCCCCACCAACCCTCCACTGCCAGAAGAGGGTCTAGGGCACTGAGTACCTCTCCTCACAGTGTGCCTTTTATTACTGCTTCAGTGAACTGTGCTTAAATCTTGATTCTAGACCTCCACATCCCTTTCTTCAGAGGAAAAGGGGAAAAAGACCAAGAAGAAAACCAGGCGGCGCAGAGCAAGAGGGGATGGGAAACGCCAGTCTGAGGATGAGTGCTTCCGCTGTGGCGATGGCGGCCAACTGGTGCTATGTGACCGCAAGTTCTGCACCAAGGCCTACCACCTGTCCTGCTTGGGCCTGGGCAAGAGGCCCTTTGGTAGGTGGGCCACTCCAGGCAGCCTCGGGCTGCATCTGTGGCACGAGTTCTGCCAGCTCCCACTGTTCTTCTCTGTTGACCAAGCCTCGTCTGGTGGCAGAGGTGTCACTCATTTGGCAGAGTTGGGGTGGCAGAGCACCTCTCTCTTTGTTCCACCAGCTGCACATTCTAGATGTGTATAGAGCAAAGACGTGAGTGATGGCAGAGTCCACTTTGGGAGAACAGGGCCCCTTTCCATGCGGGGGGGTGGTGCAGCAAGGAGGTGGCCCAGAGAACAGAGCTGCTCCCAGAGGGGCCCTCTCAGTGGTTTCAGCATCTCTGGTCTCCCAGGCAGCTCAGTAAGGCCTGGACTGGCTGTACAACTGGAAAGGAGAGTCCTGGAGCTACTGCCTAGGATGTGCGGGACACAGAGATGATGCTTGTGCCTTAAAGCAGCTGCTGGTTGATGCTGGGGCCACAGATCGCTCTCCCTGTAGAAAGAAAATGCCTGCCTGTCACCCATGCCACACATTTCAGAGATCACAAGCCTCCATGTGAAAACAGGAACTAGAGTCCCTTGTCATTTAGTGATGGGCACATTCTGAGAAATACGTTGTCAGGTGACTTAAGAGTCCCTTGTCACTTAGTGATGGGGTACATTCTGAGAAATCAGCGTTGTGCAGACACCATAGCACTCCTCACACAAACCCACCTCGCCTTCTCTGCTCCTCGATAATCTTACAGGATGACTGTCATAAATGCAGCCTTTTGTTGATTTAAAACATCTTTATGAGGGACATAATCTCAGAAGAACATCTCAAAAGAAATAAGGTCTTCACCCAAAGATAGGAAACTGAAAAGCTATAAAAAGAAGATGTGCGTGGTGGCTCAGGAGTTGAGACCAGCTTGAGTAAGAGGGAGACACTGTCTCTACTAAAAATAGAAAAACTAGCTGTGCATTGTGGTGGGCGCCTGTGGTCCCAGCTCTCAGGAGGCTGAGACAGGAGGATCACTTGAGCCCAGAAGCTTGAGGTTGCTGTGAGCTATGACACTATAGCACTCTATCCAGGGGACAGGTTAAGACCCTATCTTAAAAAAAAGCTATAAAAAGAAGTCCAGATTTGTTTAAAAAAAAAAAAAAACTTGTATGGTAGAAAATGACAAATCAAAGTTAATGGACAATGACAGAAAGAAATACTTGTACAGATATAACAGTTATCCCTGAGCTAACAAAGAACAGCAATCAAACTCATGCCAGAAAGATCAGTACCCAGGTAGCAAATCAGTCTTAGGAACAGGCAGGTTATGGGTGTGGCCAGGGCCCTGAGTGGACCCGTGACCTGGAGCAGGGCGGGCCCCTTCCCTGCGCTCAGGGATGACTTGCCTATTCTCACACAGCTTCTGTCAGTGGCCGGGACATAAGGAGAAGCCCATACTTGGTGCTCAGGGCCCATTGGGCACTTCGGCGTGGATGGCTCTGCCCAGGAAGCTGAGGCTCTCTGCTGGGGCACAGTGCAGTCAGCCCCACTTGATTGGACTAAAAAAACATCTTCGACCAGGACAGTGTTAGTTACAATCCCATCACTTCTGTGTGCTAAAATTTTGTGTTTTGTTGCAGGCAAGTGGGAGTGTCCTTGGCATCATTGTGACGTATGTGGCAAGCCTTCGACTTCGTTCTGCCACTTTTGCCCCAATTCGTTTTGTAAGGAACACCAAGATGGGACAGCCTTCAGTTCAACCAAGGACGGGCAGTCCTACTGCTGCGAGCATGACTTGGGGCCAGAGGCCGTCAGAAGTGCCAAGACTGAGAAACCTTTTCCAGAACCAGTCAAGTTGAAGGGGAAGAGGAAGAAAAGGAGGTGTTGGCGGAGGGTCACAGAAGGCAAATAGCACCAGGTGGCAGCTTGGCCAGATCGAGGGCGGTGTGAGGTGGCCAACCCTGCCTGTGGGGGGAGGGCAAGCGTAGGACTGGCCCAGGGGCCAGGACAGATGCATAGGCCTCCTTGGGAGGGTGCACCTGCTCGCACTGAGCCATCCTCAGCAGCGTCTGCTGCGCCTGCACTGACGACTGTGGAGCCGCTGTGGCCAGGACAGACGCGCCTTACTCACAAGCGCCACACCAACACTTGAATTTCTGAGAATGTCGAGGTTTCCTCCCGCTGTTTTAGGTTAAAGTTATGATTGAAAGTTAATTGGCATATGAAATGTTTTCTCTCATCTGAAGTGTATAGAATAGTATTTTTTTCTAAAGGGCACTATTAACTCTGACCTTGATGTCGCTACGCTTCTGCCTACAGCCGTCATCACTCAGGTGAGACCGGGGGGACCTGTGCATGGACTTGGACCCTGGATTCCTTGGAAACCATGATTTTGATTATTTTGCTCTTCTGAAACAGCTGTTGTTTTTTTTTTTTTGTTTTTGTTTTTGTACTAATGTGAATTTTTCCTCAATGCTTCTTTTCCATCCTAGTGAGAAGCTGGCGGTGCAGATGGCGATAGTGATAGTATTGTAAGATTTCCTCCCATAGCTTTTCCTCATTGTGGATTTGACCTAAATGCCAGTAACCTGTCCACCATCAAAACACAGGTCTCGGGGAACCCTTTTCCCGACCTGGTCAGGTTGGGCCACCTCCCACCTGGGACTATCTTCTGAACTTTCATCATTTATGGGAAAACTGTATTATTTTTTTACTTGGCTTTTCTTTAGTTTCTGGTTTTTATTCTCAATATATTTTTGCTAAACCCATTCCACAAATCACCACTGACTGAAACGTGTATTTACTGATGTGACCTGAGTCCCACGGCAAAAGGAATTACCTCGGTGAGGTTGTGACACTGCGTCTGCCTCGAGTGCAGGGACTGACAACTTAGGGAGCCCTGGAAGGCGCTGCAGGCTCCACCCCCAAGGGACACAGCATGCGGGACCAGGACCAAGGAGACCAAGGAGCTTTGTGCTGGTACCATCTGCATGGTTTCCCGTCAGCAGTCCAGGTCTGTTACTGGAAACACAATTGTGCCGCTAGCTCCCAGATGCTGTGCACCAGGTGGGCCCAACACCTCCTCCCTGTGCAAGTCCATTATCTTTTAGTTACTCAAAGGCCCAGCCCCACAGTGAGAAATGCCCAAGCACTAGAGTCTCTTGACAGAATGTCGAAGATTTAATTCTTTTTTCCTAGGGGTTCCTCTAGACCCCAGGAGTGTGGAACAGCCTGGGAAAGGAGGAGGTGTGTATGCCCCAAGGGGCAGCGATCTCCCGGAGAGGATGAAGGATACTTGGCGGCAGCTGCGTTTTCTGACTTTTTCTTAGAATACCCCAAGGAGAAGATCCATTTTGCAGGAAAGTTTACAAAACTCTTGAAAACTGCTACTGAGATCTCCTGTTCATTCATGTTGTCTTTTTTGCTCTGTCCAAGTGCAGTTTGTCTTTGGACCTAAGACTGACCACTTGGTGGGTCTGTGACCAGCACATTTGGGCTTCAGGTGTGAGGACCCACAATCCTGCCCTCCCTAAGCACTGGTTGTGGGAGGAGGTCCTCCTGACTGGTGGCTGCTACCATGGTCCCAGACAAAAAGGGACCAAAAGAAAACAAGCTCTGCGGTTGGCTGGCTCCTGTGTTCCAGCTCATCCCTCTACAAACATAGCTGCCATGGCCACCAGAAGGACAGGCAGTGGGGAGAGCTTTCAGTTTAGACTCTAGCCTCTCAGATGGTCTCCAGAAAATGCTGGACTGGTTCATAGGGTTATGCTTCTTGTGCCCTGAACTTGGAGGCTGCTGCAGTGACAGGCCTTTGGAGCCAAGGCCCCAGGGGCCCTCTGATACATGCAGGCAGATGCTGTCACCCGTCCAAGAGATCCTTTCCTACCAGTAGAGGGTTTCTTCGTAAGTCAAAACATCAGAATTAGTTTTGCAGTGCACTTTGGGGGAGCCGATTAACTTATTTTTGTGTTTGACAGTAGTAAAATCTTAGGATGTTTGAGTTATGTTGATTTTACTTGCAAATTATTTTATGACCTTTCTGAAGGAAATACTGCAAACATTTTAAATATGTTTCCCCTTTCCAAAAACTGTTAAACTAATGAGCAAATAACACTAACTTTGGAAGTCTTTAGAGTATCAGTTTTTAAACCAGAGTAAAACAAAAATTTGGTGCCAAGCTTGAAGGGCCTTTTCTCATTGGAGCTGACCAAGCACCCAGCCATGACCATGGATACATGGCCGGTGCTCTGACCTGCCCAGCTTTATTCTAAGAGTCTGGGAGAGGTTTCTTTTTGAGGACTTGGTGACTTTCTGAACGTCAGCTTCGATCCTTTGTCATTAATGTGAAGCAAACCACAAAATGAAAACTGGCCAAACACCTCAAGATTCTTTGACGTCAGAAACCGAGCAAGATCTGCAGACCCAGACCTCAGGCAGCAGCTGCACGCGTGAGCCCGAGACAGGAGCGCCCACACTGCACATGCGGCCACAGGGATACACTCCATGAGCAGGTTTAAAACATGGTTATTTATGGGGAAATGTGGCCCCTGAAGTGGGGAGAACCCAGTTTTGTCCTGTCTCTGAGAGGTTGTGTGCCCACTCAGGTCCTCTGCTGCTGATACCTCCCAAGTATTGAGCTTGACACATGAACCATGATGTGTACAGTGTCCACTTCCTAGAATAATCACCTTGTGTTTCAGAATTAAAGGCAAACCTGTTTCAATCAGCTAACGAGATGGTCAGTTCCAGTTATACTGACCATCTCGTTGGTCAGCTGATGACTGTCAGTGAAATGCCTGCCCACTAGGCGCTACGTGTCACCGTGCCCTGTTGAGATGTGATGTACCCACCTAGAAGTTAAATTTAAATGTGCCTCTTGGTGTCTAAACTTCATACAGTGTAAGGTCAGAGTCCTTTTAAGAATACCGGGTGCTGTCACCAGTTCTGATAGTTAGACTTAAAAACTTGAACTCATTGTTTTTTTGTTTTTTTTTGAGGGGGGAAGTATACTGAAATATAGATTTGAGATTTGCCAGTTGGGGAAAAATAGCATTTAAAGTGGAAAGTTGTGTTTGGAAAATTGTGTATGAGTATTTTTGTATTAAAGACTTTTTAAAGGCTTTTTTTCTTAACTTATTTTATATGGGATTGTGTTTTGACTTTTTTCTCTACTTTAAATTCCCAGGCACCAGGCAGAGTGGAGACACCACCTCCCTTAGGGAGGGAACCCCAGCCTGTCATTTCACTTTTGACCCTCCAGGGAGAGGCTGGTGCAGCCCAGCCTTGGAAAGTGTACAAATAATGGAAAGAGCAGGGGGCACCAGCTGTGGAACAATGTTTTTTGTTGTTTTTTTTTTTTTTTTCAAAAATAATTTGGGCTTGGCACCTGTAGCACAGTGATTATGGTGCCAGCCACATACACCAGGGGTGGTGGGTTCGAACCCGGCCCAGGCCAACTAAACAACTACAACAAATAGCCAGGCGGCGGTGCCAGTGGCTCAAAGGTGTAGGACGCCAGTCCCATAAGCCAGAGGTGGCTGGTGCCTGTAGTCCCAGCTGCTTGGGAGACTGAGGCAAGAGAATCACTTAAGCCCAGGAGTTAGAGGTTGCTGTGAGCTGTGATGCCACAGCACTCTACCAAGGGCCATATAGTGAGACTGTCTCAATAAATGAATAAATAAATAAATAAATAAAATAATTTGGTTCCCAAACTCCCATTAATGGTGAATGGTCAGGAGAGAAGAAACAGCTGACTTTCCTAGCAGGATCTCAGCCTTCTATGCTAAGAAACCTTTCACCATAGCCCCTAAGTCAGTGGGCAACCCTTGTACAACAACAGGGGTATAGTGGGTAGGATTGGCCACATCCCTGGAACCCAATAGCAGGCCATGGGAGTGACTGGGGCTCCCAAGCAGGGAGGATAAGCTGGTCTGAAACACAGCTCCAGGGGCTTGCTTTAGAAAAGCTAAACTTTAATTATTCAGATTGTTTTACAATGAAAATAGGTACCCAAAGACTGTCTGAAGTGTCAGCAACTGTACAAAAGACAAATACAAAACTCCCAGGCAGGTCTTGGTGATGGACAGAGCGCTGTTTCCTGTTCTCTGGCATGGCTAGGGTGTTCCCACCCGGTCCCCAGCAATGCCGTGCACCACCTCTGGTCCCCTCAACCCTGCTGGGGAGGGAGGGCACTGCACTAACAAGGGAAAGCCCTCACTTGAGGTCAATGGAATTAAAAAAAATTTCTTAACGGTGTAAGTCTTAACAGGCAGAGCTGTCACTAAAATCAGAATGTTATAACTTTTTTGGTTAGCTTTAACATTCAAAAATGTCATATGGAATCCAAAATAGTATCTTATATCACACAAAAATTAACCCATATTAAAATTTAAAAAACAAGCCCAAAACACCCCAGAGAAACATCTAAAACTTAAGGAGCCTGCTGGGTGTCCACCACCTGGCTGCTTAAAACCAAAGCTGTCGCCCCTCAGAGCCCTGGTCAGGGCTGGCAGTTGGGCAGGCACCCTCAGGACACATTGGTCATGGGCTTGTACTTCTTGAAGCGCGTCCACTGGCCTGTGGCATAGTTCATCTCGAACACTGTGTCCACCAGCATGGTGGTGCTGCCCTGGCCGTCTGCCTTGGGCAGGTCCTCCGTGTGCTCGCTGAGCTTGATCTGGATCACGTCCCCCTGCTCCTGGCATGGGTTCTCTACAGGGGGCAGGGGCGGGGGCTGCTGGGTGGGTGCCTGGGCCAAGGAACCCATCCCCCACCCAAGGCACCACCCAGGCCCAGCCAGATGGACATACCTCGGGAGCCTGCCATGAAGCCCAGGATGAGGGCCTTCTCGGGACGTGTGACTTTGTTGGCAGTCTTGAACATCTCCTGGGCAGCAAACATCTGCTCCCTCTGTGAGTCGGGGAGAGGGTGTGGGTGCCTGGGCCTCAGCAAGGCTGCCGTCTCCCACCCCAGGTGCATCACTTACTGTGAGGGACAGATTCTTCTTAGGCTGCTGCTGGGCAGGGGGCTGGGTCTGTGGGGCCACCATGGCCACCGGGGGTGTCTGGGCCGTAGGGGCAATGGCTGGGGGCGTAGTGGGTGTCAGAGGTGAGGTGGGTGCTGCAGGCGTGGGTGCAGCTGGGCTCAGGCCACTGTTGTACATAGGTGCTCTCTGCTTGAACTGTGCTGGCAGCGTGGGGCTTGGGGCACTGGGCTCTTCCGGTGGCCGGCTGGCCTGCAGGCTGGCTTCCCGAGAAGATGGGGCTGCAGGCAGAGTATGGCCTGGTGAGGAAAGTCCCCTGCCCCGCTTCCAGCCCCCACAGCTATGGGGAAGGTGATAGGCTCAGCTCTACTCCTGACTGCAGCTCTGTCCCACCCACCAGCTCTACCCTCCCCAGCCAGGACACCCAAAGATGCTGGCCAGGCCAGGGGCACAAGCCCCCTGAGCCCAGCTGGAAGGGCAAAGCCAGAGATTTCAGTCCTTTCCAAGTTCACAGACACAATGCCTGAGCCTCACCCTAGCCCTGTGGGCCCCTGAAAGGCTACCTGACCCCAAAGTGAGCCATTCTCTTCCTTGCTAAACTGAGCTTGGAGCAAAAGCCTGAACAGAATTTACTACCCCAAGTTTAACCTTCCCTTAGATATTCTCTCTCCCAACCTGGGGGCTGTCTGAGGGAGCCCTAGCACTGCCCTCCACAGCTCCCCTTTCACCTGCCCAGAAGCAAGAGCTGGGGTTGCTGGGTGGGCACAGCCACCTGCAAGAAAGGCGCTGCTACCCCAGGACCAGGATTCTCCAGTCAAGCCCACAGGGGGGCACCTGCCTGCTTCCTCCCAGGAAGGACTAAGCAGATCAAAGCTTTTGATTATTTCTTGAAACTTGTGCTGGCTAGCAGGGGTTTAAAGAAAGTAACAGAACAGATGTCCTGGTATCAAGGTGAGAAATGCAGTCCCCAGCAGCTCCCCTGAGCAAGACCATCTCCTGATGGACACGCTGGACTCCCTCCAGGCCAGGAGCTTACTAAGAATGGGCCCAGCAAAGGGCCAACCTGCCCGACCTGCCATCTACTCACCAGGGGGGGTCTCGGAGCTGGGGATGTAGGAGGAGGCTGGGACCACGCTGGGCGTGGAGGGCAGGTAGCTTGTGGAGGGCAGCACAGGCTCAGTGTTCAGGGGCCCAAGTTTCTGGAACACAGAGTTTAGGGTTCCTCTCAGAACGGGCCAGGTCTTCAGTGTGCTCCCCCACAGCTCCCAGAGCTGCAGCAGGACATCAGGGATGCCCTCCCAAACCCCCTTGGGGTAGGCAGTGCCCTGGCCTCCTGCCCCTCAGCCCACTGGCACCTGCAACCACCTTAGCAGAGGAGAGGGCTGAGCTGCTCCTGTCTATGGAGAGGGTGGTGCCTAGGGAACCTCCCAAACCAGCCGTCTGGGAGGAAGGAAGAAAATTGACTGCTTTTTCTTACCACGAAAGCTATTACAAAAAGATGACACGCTGATTCTAAGAAAATTAGAAGACACAGTGTGCGCAATAGGAAGCAAGAAGCCTGTTATACAAAAACGACCACTGCGGCTGAGGACGGTCCCCCACCACCTCTGCATGGCCACACTGCTCCCTATTCCACCCCCGCCCCACCCACAAGCAGGACTAGGGTCTCCAGGGTGCTGAGATCTCAGGCTGCACACTCAATGGCCCCCCACCTGGCTCTCATCCACGCACAGCGACCTGCAAGACAGGCACTGCCACCCCCCGTGTCAGAGAGGAAACCGAGGCACAGTGGTCAGGAGACTCCCTAAGCAACCCCCCCAGTGAGTGTGGGGCAGGCGCTTCCCAAACCTGAGTCTGACGCCCATGTCGGGGCCCTCACCTCATTGCCTCTCATCTACCTGTTTGCACACACCACACACACACCTGCACACATATACACACATACTATGCATGCACAAAGTGCACATGCATGTACGCACACATGCACATGCACAGTCTCCAACAAAACATATTTTAGTGGCAGCCATAGCTACCAGAGGGAGCACCTGGTTGCGAAGACACAGCCGCACTGCACTGATCCTACCTGTGTGGACACCAGGCCAGCTGCATAGTCTGGAGTGGCATTTTCAACAACTGTCTCTTCTTTGGGTGGTTTTTCCACCACCTCTGCATCTGTTGAGGAAGTTGAGGTCCTTGTTAGTAACCCCGGAGGCCTCCTATGAGTTCAGAAGGCACCAGTATCATCATCTACACAGACTCAGCTCAAGATACCAGCTTCCAGGCAAAGGAAATGACCCTTTGGGAAAAGGGCTGCCGTCCCCATGAGGGAAGTAACACGTCTGCCAGTCAAGGCAGGGAGCTCAGAGGAACCGTGGCTGGCCCCGCATCGCCCACTGGCAGTCCTATCCATGCAAGTGCCCACATGGCCTTGGCTAGCCCCAGGAAGGGGCAGAGCCAGGCCAGGGAAGGTCCAGGCTGCCAGCCCCTCCCTGCAGACCCTGACAGGACGCATGCCACACACCTAGCGTTTTCCTCCTCCTCTTTGCCTCCCGGCCGGCACCGACCATATCCAGCTCAGAGATGTCAAGCAGCTGCCAAAACAAGCACAGCCCACATTTAACCTTGACAGAGAAGCCAGGCTCATTTGGGGGGCTCAAAGAAGCCAGGGGACTGGCCCACCTTCACACCCCTTTCTTTCCTCAGCGGTGTCCTTGAAGGTGGGATTGGGGTCCGGTTCCCAGTGGGGCTGAAGACACTGGGCGTCGTGGGGCTTCTGAAAGGTGCTTGCTTCGGGATGCCTCTGAGTGGGGCTGGAGAGAAGGTAGTACCATCAGCTGCTTAGCAGCAGTGACCAGCAGGGCCCCAACACCCAACAACTGAGAGGGCCTGGGTCTCGGCTGCCAGGGACAGCACATCTTGTCCCTGGTTTGTGTGCTCCGCCCTTCTCTGTAATGAGTGAAAGCTAGTCCTGCCAGTATTGCTGTGAGGAAAGAATGCTCAGCTCAGACCCTGCCAGGCCAGGAAGCACCAGGCCACAGCACTTGGCAGGCACAAGCCCTCGACTCTCAGGGACTTGCTACATCTCCATAGGACCTGGGTGAGAGAGAGGACAGCTGGCCGGGACACCTAGGACTCCTGGACCTTAGGGTGCGGGCCCTCTCCCAGGAAAGCAATGGCTTCAGTCAATCTGTGACATCTCTGCCTGTGACACTCAGCAAAAACAAAGGTCACATCTCCAGCCACCACATCTCACACACGGGAGTGGCACCAGCGCAGACAGGGCTCACCAACCCTCAAGGAGGTGCTCCCCACATACAGGACAATGGCCTCCAGCCCTCTGGCCCCTCGGCTGTTGTCCAGCACCTTCTAGAGGTGTGTGTGCTCTGCTACTGTTCCCAAGGGCAGCCCTGTTTTCTTGTCATCAATGCCTATCAATTCTGGTAAGTTATTCAACCCTGAGGGCAGTGAGGACAAATCATGAGGACAAAGGGACAGGTCTAAGAGCAGTACTTTGGGCTGGGGCCACCACGGTTCTCCCCCAGTTGCTGTAGCACTGTGAGGCTGGGCCTGTGAGGCTGCCACCTCCTCAGGCTCTCCCCACCCTGGAGACGTTTGAGGCACAGGGACAACATCTGGGCCAGTGGCCAAGCCAGAAAGTCAGGAGCAGCCTCACCTCTACCCACACCTGCCCCTGCCAGCCCCACCCACCACAGCCATCTAACAAAATCCAGTTTTCCCTCCAATTCTGGCTTCCCCCACTTAATGAGTTCACACTTCCTCCCAGGTCTCCCTCTCTAAGTGGAACAGTTCAGGCAACACCCCGAGTCCTCCAGTTCTCAGTCCTACCAGAGCTAGGACCTGATCAGCTGTAACATCTATGTGACCTTCCTGATAAAGACAGGTGGTAGCTGTTAGGACAGCCACAGACAGCTCTGACCTATTGGCAAGCAGAACATGTGCCCGGTATCGCGGCCTGCACTGGGGGGTGTGGTCTTACTTGTGGTGTCCATCTTCCGGAGCAGGCCCCGTCCCTTGGCGTGGAAGGGCACGCCCGCACTCCTCCTCAGCTGCTGGGCTGTCTCGGTGGCTGTCAGGGAAAGGGTGCATGTGGGTGCTCGTTCAAGCAACAGTGCCCTCACCCCTCACATCACACCTCAGTGAGCCTGATGAGTTAGAGAGTCACGTGCAAATGTTCATTTTTTTCTAAATAAGCACTTGTCTGTTCACTGAGAAGCCTAGCACAAGTTGAAATACCATGCCTAGATTTTCCACATGGACACCTCAGAGCTCCGGGTGACAGCAGAGACACCAACGGCAGGAACAGGCTGCAGAGGCATTGAGGGGGTGCCCAACCACTGCACTGGCCACACAGGGCCCCCAGGAAAGCTCTAGGCTTCAGGGCTGGGAACACCAGCTCAGCTTGAAGCCTGGTGAGAGCACTGTCCTCCCCTAGTCCCTGTCACCACCACACAGGCACGGCAAAGAAACAAAGACTCTCCAGCTCAGCAAGGTGGCAGGTCAGGTCTCTGAGGGCCCCGGCAAAGTCTGTAAATATTACCTCCATAGCCATTCAAAATAAAAGTTTACTGAAATCTGTATTGTGTCATTTAACTGGAAGAATCATTTGTTTGCCCTCTTCCCAGCAAATATCTTCCATACATATTCGGTAAGACGCTGTTGGAGAAGGCATTAAATGAAATGATCAGATATCTTTCTCGTTTTTCTTTTTTTTTTTTATTTATTTTTGTAGAGACAGAGTTTCACTTTATCGCCCTTGGTAGAGTGCCGTGGCGTCACACAGCTCACAGCAACCTCCAACTCATGGGCATAGGCGATTCTCCTGCCTCAGCCTCCCGAGTAGCTGGGACTATAGGCGCTTTCTTTTTTTTTTTTTTTGAGAAAGGGTCTCACTCTGTTGCCCAGACAAGAGTGCAATGGTATGATTATAGCGCACAGGAGCCTCAAACTCATGGGTTCAAGTGAACCTCCTGCCTCAGCCTCCCAAGTAGCTGGGACTACAAGTGCACCAGCACACTGGCTAATCACTTTTTTTTTTTTGGCCGGGGCTGGCCTTGAACCCGCCACCTCCGGCATATGGGACCGGCGCCCTACCTGCTGAGCCACAGGCGCCGCCCTGGCTAATCACTTTTTAATTTTAATTTTATTTTTTGTATAGGGTCTCACTATGTTGCCCAACTGGTCTCAAACTCCTGAGGCTCAAATGATCCTCCTGCCTCTCAAATACCGTTAAAGTCAAATTGAGCTCACTGACAGCCTGCGAGCCAGGCGGGGCATCAGACTACACACAGCCTCCCGGCGCACAGCATGGAGTTGGGCCACTACATACAGCAGCACACTCCACTTGGCTGGTACAGATCTCACTTTTCTTTTTTTTTGTAGAGACAGAGTCTCACTGTACCGCCCTCGGGTAGAGTGCCGTGGCGTCACACGGCTCACAGCAACCTCTAACTCTTGGGCTTACGCGATTCTCTTGCCTCAGCCTCCCGAACAGCTGGGACTACAGGTGCCTGCCACAACACCTGGCTATTTTTTTTTGTTGTTGCAGTTTGGCCGGGGCTGGGTTTGAACCTGCTACCCTCGCCATATGGGGCCGGCGCCCTACTCACTGAGCCACAGGCGCCGCCCCAGATCTCACTTTTCTAACAGAAATTACAGACACCTTAACCTGAAATTCTAAAATTTCTAAAAGCATGTTTCCACCACACAGGTATAGTGATAAATAAATTTTTCACAAAAAACTTTATGGGCCAGGCGCAGAGGCTCATGCCTGTAATTCCAGGCCAAGGCAGAAAGATTTTCTCTACTAAATAGAAAAATTAGCCAGACATTATGGTGGGCACCTGCAGTCCTAGCTACTTGGAGGCTAAGGCGGGAGGACTATTGATTCCCAAGAGTTTGAGGTTGCTGTGAGCTATGACACCATAGCACTCTACCCAGGGTGACAGAGTGAGACTATCTCAAGAAAAAAACACTTTATGCAGACCTCTGCCTTCATAAAAGATCAGCATCAGCACCATAAACTCTACAAGAACCTAAGAAGGAGATGCTGGAGGACAGCGGGCACTCACACTTCTGCAGTAGCTCCGCCCGCAGCGTGGCGCTCTTGGGTTTCCGCTTCAACTGAAAATGCTTCACTGGAGGTGTCAGGGGTCCGGCGAGGGTCGTCAGGGCATTTTTATTCAAGTACTGGCATTCCAGCGGCAGCATGGCAGATGCCTCGCACTCACCCACTGCACGGAGACACCCACAGCCCAGTTACCAGGCAGTCAAGACCAGAAGGCTCACAGCTAAGACAAAGAGCTGCCTACCCCCACCGCACACCAACAGCTGTGGTAGTTTCTGTGTTTTCGAGTCCCCTGTGGTCCCTGGACCAGCTCCCTGCTGCTCCAGCCCTGCCACCCCCGGCAGCCAAGGCAATCCACGTGGGACAGGCATTCCACCAGGGAGAGCTCATCAGAGCCCCAGGAGCTGCGTGGGAGGAAGGACAGGGACTGTACTGCTGGCCTGTCAGCTGTCAGCCTGCAGCACCACTGGTGTCTGGGAACCACGTGTGTCTACAAATTCAGTTATTTCTGGAGGGACCTTCACACACTTAGGACTTCAGGATCATGGAATTTTGACAAAACATGCCACCCAAACAAAAGGAAGACTGCATCTGTGGCTTCTCTCTTCCAGTCCCCATGGGCCTCGCCTCATCAACACTGCCCATGTCACTCCCTGGGTCTGTGTGGTCACCCAGTGGTGAAGTCTCAGGAAAAAAAACAGGGGGCCAGGAGCTCCTGCTTCCCAGAAACCACTTTGAGGAAAAACCCACAAACTGGCAGGAGGATCAAGCCTCTCCTGCCCCCAAGGGAAGCTGCAGCAGGTGGGAGCAGGCTCACCCAGACCAGCAGTTACAAAGCAAGTAACAGGCCAGGCAGCTCCGCCTGCATGCCCAAGGCTCTGGGAGGCTGAGGCAGGAGGATCTCTTGAGCCAGGAGTTTGAGGCTGCAGTGTGCTGTGATGACACCACTGCGCTCCAGCTGGGATGACAGAGCTAGACCCTGTCTCAAAAAAGAAAAAACCAAAACAAATAAAAAACCCCAAATCAAGAGATAACCTAGAAAGTACAAGAGTGGTTACTTTGCAGGGGAGAAGAACACCAGGCCGCCTCTCCCAGCCCTTGAGTAGCTCTCTGGATGCAGGAGCTGCCAGTTCTAATTCTCCAGGACAGGAGAGAAATTCAGAAAAGGCAGAGGCGATCACATCATTTCATGTTCTTTAAAACCATTTGAAAATATTTTCTAATAGCCAGGCCTTGTGGTGGGCACCTGTAGTCCCAGGTACTTGGGAGGCTGAGGCAGGAGGATTGCTTAAGCCTAAGAGTTTGAGTTTGCTGTGAGCTGTTACGTCACAGCACTCTATCTAGGGAGCACTCTACCTAGGGTGACAGAGTGAGACTGTGTCTCAAAGAAAAAAAAAGAAAGAACATAGTTTCTAAATGGTTTTCAATTCACACTCTAAACTACTTAATTGTTGATACTTTTGACATGCATTTCTGAGACTCCAGAGACACCACTTGAAGGGGCCAAGTCCCTACTGATAGGCAGACACATACGGTGTGAGGCTGTCGTGGGTAAGACAACAGAGCAGGAGCAGAGGGAAGGGCCTGTGAGCTGCACAAGCTTGTTTTTCAAACAAGCAGGAAGGGTAGCCTAAGTGCTGTTCGTGTTTTAGGACCCGCACACATGACACAATGAATAACATAACGCTCTAAAAACCAAATCCATTTTAGAAAAAAATTGTTAAAAATGCATTCCTTCCTCTCAACATCTACTGAAGCCACACAGCATACCCTTCTCTCTAAGTTCTCCTAAAATGTCTTGAACATTTGGATTCTGCTCCTCAAGGTCCAGGTTAAGCGACCCTGTGTCAGGAAAGGACTTCAGAATGTCGGCGACCATGAGCACCCAAGGGTCCGAGTCGAGTGTGGCGAGCTGGATGATCTCCATCAGGGCACCCTTCATCTGCAGAGAGAGTAGACGCCGCTGCAGGGGAGGTGTCCGCTGTGCCTACCCAGCCACCGAGGTTTCAGGTGGGCTCCCCTCCCTGTGCCCCCCTGTCACCCAGCTTTCCTGAGCTGCCACAGCCTCTGCCAGTATACAGTGCTCCCCACAACACCCAGGCAGCCCCTTCAGCACTCCATCCTGGGTGTGCACTGGAACGAAGCCTGAAGGCCACTTCCATTCAGGAAACCTTTTAGGGGAGCACCGGGCAGGAAGGCAGGCCCAGCTCACTCAGAGCAACCAGGCAAACACTAGATGTAAAGAAACTGAATGGTATATGTAGAACAATAGAATTTATATCAGTGAAAAACATATGACCCCTGGCTCAGCGCCTGTATCACAGTGGTTAGGGCACCAGCCACATGCACTGAGGCTGGTGGGTTCAAACCCGGCTAGGACCAGCTAAACAACAATGACAACTGCAACAAGAAAATAGCCGGGCGTTGTGGTGGACTCCTGTAGTCCCAGCTACTTGGGAACTACTCTTGAGGTAAGAGAATCACTTCGGACAGAGAGTTTGAGATTGCTGTGAGCTATGATGCCACGACACTCTCCCGAGGGCAACATAGTAAGACTGTCTGAAAAAAATATACATATAAATAAATAAATAATAAAAATATATGGCCCCAAAGATGTGAAAACTTCCTCAAATAAGATCTATGATGGCAAAAAGCATAGGAAAAGATGCTGCTAAGTCATGATGGAAATGCAAACCGAAACCTGTGACAGTGCCTGACCCTAAAATGCTGACGAGGACCCAGAGTGTCGGAACCCTCACAAGGTGACGCAGAGGGAAACTCGAGGTCACTCTGAAGAGCAGTGTGGCCGTGAAACACACCTGCACTACAGCCTGGCCACCGGCACCAGGGCTTTCCCAGAGAAATAACAACAGTGTACACAGCCACACAAGGACATTACTCAGCAAAACCCCACAAACCATTAACATGCCCAGAGGAAGCTCCACACGGTGACACTGAGTGAAGAGGCCAGGCACAAGCTCACTGAGGGCCCACTACGTACTACTGCAGAAAATGCCAACTCACCTGTAAGTGTCAACGCACGCCAGTGTCACCTTAGCATGAGGAGGACACAGGTGGGTACAAAGGGGCAGGAGGTGGGTATTCCATTACCTTCACCATGGGGGCTTTCCAAGAGCACACACCACACTGCTTTAAACATGGGTAGTGTATGTCAATCATATCTTTAAAAAAGCCAGGAAACGAGTATTTTAAAAACACAAGAAAAGACACACATTAAACAAAAGAGAATGGCTGCTGCTTATGGGGAGAGTGGAGAGTAGTCTATGAGAATAAAATAAGAGGCTCTATAGGAAAGAAAAGAAAATCAGTAATAACAGAGGAAAGAACGATGGATGAATAGAATAAGCCAGACATGATGGAGATAGTCCTCCTTGCACAGTCAGGGAGGAAGGAGAGAGCAGGGCAGAGGCAACAGCTGAGGAGACGACGGCTGAGAATTTTCTAGATCTGATAAAGGATAACCATAATTTTAGGAAGCCAAGCAAACTCTGTAGACTAAATTAAAACTTTTCCACCAAAACACATCCTAAGGAAATGCATCCCTACAAGGTGAAGCTACTGCCCCAGACCAATCTGCTAAGACAACCAGGGTCCAAACCTGGAGTCCGACAAGGTCGGGGAACTGACCCTTTGCAATGGCAGAGCCTTGTACCCAGGGGTCCAAATCTGGGGTCTGACAAGGTCAGGGAACTGACCCCCTGCGGTGGCAGGGCTGCATATCCATGGGGTCCAAATCTGGGGTCTGACAAGGTCAGGGAACTAACCCACTGCAATGGCAGGGCCACATACCTGCGGGGTCCAATCTGGGGTCTGACAAAGTCAGGGAACTGACCCACTGCAATGGCAGGGCTGCACAGCCGTGCACACAGAAAGGGAACAGAGAGCAGACAGGTGCTGGGGGAAGGCTGCATTCAGGTAATGTTCCAACAAAGTGACGAGTCTCTGGAAAAGGTCAGGGTGAAGACTGTGCCCCACACTGCAGCTACTCCACTGGAAACAACAAAGGGGACAGAGACATGGGTGCTGCTTCAGATGCCCCTGATAGACACTCTGCACCGAGCTGGAAACTGAAGGTGCTTCTCTGTGTCAAAGTGAGCAAAAGTGGGACATTTCACTCTTACTGATATGATCTCAATACCAAAGCTTCCAAGAATTCACGATTTTAGACAACAGAGTTTCTCAGTGAAGACAACAGCCACAGCGATACTGGGAGTTGTTACAACACCTCATGGGAGAAACAGTTTGCTGCAGCTCTGCAGCTGGCCTCATGTGTGACCCCCAGCTAATGAACACACAGCTATCCCAGTCACGTTATTGCAATGCCCTGGCGTCTCCCATGGTAGCTCTGTGAGGTGGGCAATTTTACATATTCAACAGTTACCTCACAGCTGCATCTGGTCTCCCTAAAACTTCCTTTGGCACCAATGCTGAGCTGTTGAATCAGAGTGAGTACTGGTTTCAAATCCAGTAACAGCATTTATTACTTCCTCAAAACCCTTTCAAAAAAAGGCCAGACAGACTCAGTGTGGTGGCTCCTAGCACTCTGGGAGGCTGAAGAGGGAGCAGTGCTTGAGATCAGGAGCTCACGACCAGCCTGAGCAAGAGAGGGACCCTGTATCCACCAAAAATTTGAAAAAATTACCCAGGCATGGTGGCACATGTCTGTAGTTCCACCTACTGTAGGACTACAAATTAGTATAGCCTATATGGAAAACAGTATGGAGATTCCTCAAAGAACGAAATGTAGACTCACCATTTGATCCAGCAATCCCACTGCTGGATATTTACCCAAAGGAAAATAAGTAATATTATCATAAAGAGACCTACACGCAAATGTTTACTGCGACATAATTCATAATTGCAAAGATATGGAATCAGCCCAAGTGCCCATGAATTCATGCTCAGTTAATAAAGTGTGGTATATGTACTTCATGGAATATTGCTCAGCCATGAGCAAGGACGAATTAAGGCCTTTTGAAAAAATTTCAATGGGACTAGTGACCATTCTCTTAAATGAAGTATCTAAAGCATAGAAAAGCAAACATCACATGTACTCAATATTAAACTGGAGGGTGGCGCCTGTGGCTCAAAGGAGTAGGGCGCTGGTGCCATATGCCAGAGGTGGCGGGTTCAAACTCAGCCCTGCCCAAAAACAGCAAAAAAAAAGAAGTATACACTGGAGCTAGCTGATGAGCACACGTGCAGAGAGGAAGTAAAGCTCAGTGGAGACTGTGCAGCTACTCTGAAGGCTGAGGTAAAAGGATCATTTGAACCCAGGAGTTCCAGGCCGCAGTGAGTGATGATCAGGCCACTGTACTCCAGCCTGGGCGACACAGTGAGACCCTATCTCTAAAATGTAATAGTAATAATGAGGCTGGGAACGGTGACTCACACCTGTAATCCCAGCACTATAGGAGGCTGAGGCCAATGGACTGCTTGAGCTCAGGAGTTTGAGACCATCAAGAACAAGAGGGAGACCCCGTCTCAACTAAAAATAGAAAAAATTAGCCAGGTATGGTGGTGGCACCTATATAGTCCCAGCTACTAGGGAACCTGAGGCAGAAGGATCATTTGAGCCCACCACTGCACTGTAGCTGGGGAATGGAGACTTTAACACACACGCGCGCGCGCACACACACACAATCTCAAAAGTAATAAAACAAAAAAGCAAAAATTAAAAAAAAAACACATTTTAAAAATTAACAAAAATTAAGTAAAAAATAAATAATTAGCTTGGGCAACAGGACAAGACCCAGAGTCAAAAAATTAAATACAGGGCGGCGCCTGTGGCTCAGTGAGTAGGGCGCCGGCCCCATATGCCGAGGGTGGCGGGTTCAAACCCAGCCCCGGCCAAACTGCAACCAAAAAATAGCTGGGCGTTGTGGCGGGCGCCTGTAGTCCCAGCTACTCGGGAGGCTGAGGCAAGAGAATCACTTAAGCCCAGGAGTTAGAGGTTGCTGTGAGCCGTGTGACGCCACGGCACTCTACCCGAGGGCGGTACAGTGAGACTCTGTCTCTACAAAAAAAAAAAAAAAAAAAAAAAATTAAATACATAAATAAATAAAAAAAAAAGCTAGTACACTTATATTAATGCTAGACAAAACATTACCAAATACAGAGATCCCTACATAAAGATCAAGGTTCAGTTCCCATGGCAACTGCAACTGTAAACTCACATGTCTCAAATAAAATAGTCCCAGAATATACACAGAATAATTTGATAAGAAATAATAGATAAACCCATAATCATAATAGGAGATTAACATATGCTCTCTCTAAAGGATTTCTAAAAATCAGGAAAAACAGAGAGCTCTGTGGGACTTGACTGAGCAGCCCCGACCTGAGGGACACACAGGGCAGTGGACCATGACCTGAGGGTTCCTGTGCTCAGGAGCTCAAGGTCACAGTGAGCTATGATCCTGCCACTACACTCCAGCCTGAGCAACAGAGTGAGACCCTGTGTAAAATAAAATAATGAAACAGAACAAAAATAAATAAATAAAATGGTAAAATAACACACCAATAAAAATAATGTAAAATAGGTCATGCATAGGCACTCACACCTACAATCCTGGCACTCTGGGAGCCTGAGAAGGGCAGATCACTTTAAGCTCAGGAGTTTGATACTAGCCTGAGCAAGAGTGAGACTCTATCTCTTAAAAAAAAAAAAAAAGATAAAATAAAGTAACTTGTGGGATTCAGAAGTCGTAATTAGAAAATTTATAACCGGGTGGCATCTTTGGCTCAAAGGAGTAGAGCACCGGCCCCATATGCCGGAGGTGGCAGGTTCAAACCCAGCCCCAGACAAAAACGGCAAAAAAAAAAAAAAAAGAAAATTTATAACCTTATGTGTATCTACTAAAGAACAGAGAAGGCTGAAAATAAGCCTGGCATCCATCTTGAGAGCTTGGGAAAAGAACAAAATAAGTACAAAGAAAGTAGAAGGAAAAAAATATCGCAAAAATTAGTGAAACAGGGAATAGCAAACAGCAACCAAGTCAAAAGGTGGTACTTTGAAAACATTGCTACACATGCTTCTGACATTTTTTTTTAAAAAGGATAATTAACTACCTTATGCTAATAAATTTGAAAATTTAGTAGAAATGACCAAATTCCTAGAAAACTATCATCAAACTTACTAAGAACATAAAACCAAGTATTCTCAAAAACCTTCCCAAGGGCGGCGCCTGTGGCTCAGTGAGTAGGGCGCCGGCCCCATATACCAAGGGTGGCAGGTTCAAATCCGGCCCTGGTCAAACTGCAACAACAACAAAAAAATAAATAAACAATAGAATTTCAAAAAAAACCTTCCCAAAAAAGAAAATTCCAAGTCCAGAAGACTTCCTGACCAAGTTCTACCAAACATTTAGGAAGAAGTAATTCCATTATTAAGCAAACCTTCCAAAGAAGAGGAAAACGTAAGAGACAACTCCTTGTGTATGTGTAACAAAACCTTAATACCAAACTCTGACAAGGTCTGGTCCTATAGGTCAATCTCAGTCACGAATACAGATAAAAAACTCCTATATAACATATCAGAAAAATGTAATCCAACAATATGAAATGATCAACTTAAGTTTACCTCAGGAATGCAAGGTTGGTTTACAATTAATGCTATTCTGTTAATGTGGTAAAGTATATGTCAATAGATATTTAAACATGATAAAATTAAAAGTTCATCTATGGGCCAGGCACAGTGGCTCACACCTGTAATCCCAGCACTCTAGGAGGCAGAGATGGGTGGATTGCCTGAGCTCACAGGTTTGAGACCAGCCCGAGCAAATGCAAGACCCCATCTCTAAAAAATAGCCAGGCATTGTGTCAGGTGCCTCTTGTCCCAGCTATTTGAGAGGCTGAGGCAAGAGAATCACTTGAGCCCAAGAGTTTGAGGTTGCTGTGAGCTATGACTTCATAGCACTCTATTGAGGACAACAAAGCAAGATTCTGTCTCAAAAAAAAAAAAAAAGTTCATTTATGTTCACACCCACTAGGATGGCTATTATCAAAAAGACAGATAATAACCAGTGTTGGCAAAGATGTGAGAAACTGAACACTCAGAAAAATCAGAGGAGAATGTGAAATGATATAGCCACTATGGAAAACAGTACTGCAGTTTCTCAAAATGTTAAACACAGAGTTACCATATGACTCAGTGATTCTACTTCTAGGTATATACCCGAGAAACTTAGGTCCCCACAAAACCCTCTACACATACAAATGTTCAGTCAGCATTATTTATAACAGCCACAAAGTAGAAACCCCCCAAATATATGCCTGTCAATGAATAATGGATGAATAAAATGTGGTCTTATCTATACAGCTGAGTATCATTCAGAAATAAAAAAGGAATGATGTACTGATACAGGCTACAACATGAGCGAGTCTGGAAAACATACTTGGTGAAGGAAATCAGACACATAAGACCACGTGTACGGTTCCACTCACATGAAATATCCAGAATCTACAGACCTACAGGAACAGAAAGTAGATTAGCAGTTGCCTAAGACTAGGGTGAGGAGGGTGTGAATTGGGGATACTGCTAATGAATACAGGATTTAGTTGGGGGATGATGAAAAATGTTCTAAAATTTGACCAAGATAATCAACTTTGTGAATATACTAAAAACCACTAAACTGTGAATTATATCTCAATAAAGCTAATTTTTTTTTTTGAGACAAAGTCTCAAGCTGTCATCCTGGGTAGAATGTCATGGTGTCATAGCTCACGGCAACCTCCATCTTGGACTCAAGTGATCCTCTTGCCTCAGTTTTTCTATTTTTAGTACAGACAGGGTCTTGCTTTTTTGCCCAGGCTGGTCTCAAACCTGTGAGCTCAAGCAATCCACTGCCTTGGCCTCCCAGAGTGCTAGTATTACAGGCGTGAGCCACTGTGCCTGACCATGATAAAGCTATTTTTAAAATACCATAATTATGAGAACTTTTTAAAAACTTCTAGGAGGGTGGCACCTATGGCTCAGTGAGTAGGGCGCCAGCCCCACGTACCGAGGGTGGTGAGTTCAAACCTGGCCCCGGCAAAACTGCAACAAAAAATAGCTGGGCGTTGTGGCAGGTGTCTGTAGTTCCAGCTACTTGGGAGGCTGAGGTAAGAGAATAGCCTAAGCCCAAGAGCTGGAGGTGGCTGTGAGCTGTGACACTACAGCACTCTACCGAGGGCAACAAAGTAAGACTCTGTCTCCAAAAAAAAAAAAAACTTATAGGAATACTAAAAAAGACACCAACACTTGAATGTTTATTGCAGCACAATTCACAATCACAATGATATGGAATCAACCTAAGTGCCCACCAATTCCTAAGCAGATTAACAAAATGTGGTTATATATGTACCATGAGGACTGTTCAGCTACAAAAGAAATGAACTAATGTCTTTTGCAGCAATTTGGAAGGAACTAGAGACCACTGTCCTAAGTATCTCAGGAATGGAAAAACAAACACCAACCACATGCAGTCTCTAATAGCCTGGAACTAATCAGTGGACATATACGGGCCAAGAGAGAGGTAAAATCACTGGAAATCAAGAGGGGGATAAAAACCCACTTAATAGGCTTGGCGCCGGTAACTCAATGGTTAAGGTGCCGGACACATACACCAGGGCTGGTGGGTTTGAACCCGGCCGGGCCTGCTAAACAATGACAACTATAACAAAAAAAAAAAAAAGAAAAAAAGAAAGAAAACACACAAAAAGACCCTACCTAATAGGTACAATGAACACTCTTTCAGTGGCGGACACACTAACAGCCCTGACTTAAGCATTATAAAAACTATGTAACAAAAACATTTGTACCTCCTTAATATTTTGAAGTAAAAAAAACTTCTACAAAGAGAAGAGCATTTCCTTAACTAGATAAAAGGTATTTAACAAAGACAACAGGAAACATAATGTTTATTGGCAAAACTTTCAAAATTCTCCTTGTATAATGAGAAACAAGACAATTTACTGGAGGGTCCTGGCAAGTACAGTAAGACAAGAAAAAAAAAAATTGGAAAAAGAAACAAAATAATATTAAGTGCCCAGAAAATCAGATTCTATAGAAAAACAATTGTAATAATCATAGATGTTATTCTATTCACAGATTCATTATCCAAAGTCAATTTTACTTCTACATTCCAGCAATAGGCAGAAAATAAAATTTTAAGATAATGCTTAAAACAGTACCAAAAAATACGTAACACCTAGGAATATATAATAGAAAGCCTCTGCAGAGAAAACAGTAAGACTTTATAACTGACATTAAAGATCTAAATAGATTTGACCATATTCACAAATTAAAAGATTTAATATTACTAAGACGATAAAATCCCAATAGGCACCTTTTACATGTGTAACCTGAGAAATGAATATAACTATACAGAAGTATAAAGGGCCAAGAACAGTCAGATGCTTCTGAAGAATAAAGCGAGAGGATTTGCCCCATTAGCTAACAAGACCCACTGCGAACATAAGGGTCAGTATCTGACTTGGTGGGCTATTAGCGCAGCAGTACGTAAGCAGCCCAAATGAACAGAGCAACAGATACGGCCACGGTCAACAGTGCAGATCCCCAGGAAAAAGAGTCATTTCAATCAACAGTGCTGGACTAACTGGACATCCATGTGGAATATCCGACTCCCAGCTTCGCACCATTATCAATTCCACGTAGAAGATTCAAGAGTAAAGACAAAGCTGTACAGCTTTGCCAAGAAAACACAGAGAGTGGCCCGGCCTTGGGTTGGGAAGCATCTCCTAAAGGAGATGGGGTCAGCACCTACCGTAGAGAAGATGAATATGCCCCTCTACCTTTGTTCACCCACAGAGTCTAAGAAAAATGCTAAATCAACCCACAACTGGGAGATATCTGTAATATATATAACTGAAAGAGGACTAGTATCCAGCATTTATTAAAAAAAAAAAAAAATGGAAAAAATCAGATGAGAACAGGCAGTTCACAAAAAAGAAAACCAAACAAATAAACACATGAAAAGATGTTCAACCACATTAAAAATAAGGCAGATAGGAGAGGCGAGGAGGCTCATGCCTGGAATCCCAGCACTTGGGAGGCTAAAGTGGGAAGATCACTTGAGGCCAGGAGTTCGAGACAGCCTAGGCAATGAAGCCAGGCTGTCTCTACAAAAAATAAAAATATTACCCAGGCATTGTGGCAAGTGCCTGTAGTTCTAACTGAGAGGCTGAGGCAGGAGGACTGCTTGAGCCCAGGAGTTCAAGGCTGCAGTGTACTATGATGATGACACTGTCTGTACTTCAGCCTGGGGTGACAGAGGAAAACCTTGTGTCAAAAAAAAAAAAAAAAAAAAAGGCAGATGTAAATTAAAACCACTTGGGCTGGGCACAGTGGCTCATGCCTGTGATCCCAGCACTCTGGGAGGCCACAGCAGGTGGACTGCCTGAGCTCACAGGCAGACCTCCCTGAGCAAGAGCAAGATCCTCATCTCCAAAAATAGCCAAGCATTATGGCGGGCGCTTGTAGTCCCAGCTACTTGGGAGGCTGAGGCAAGAGAATCACTTGAGCCCAAGAGTTTGAGGTGGCTGTCAGCTGTGACGCCAGGGCACTCTGCCTAGAACGACAAAGTGAGACTCTGTCTCAAAAAAAAAGAAAAGAAAAGAAAAAAAAAAAAAACTTGGTGATCACACACAAAAGACTGACAAGTTTCAGAGAGGAGAATAATTTGATAAAGGCACATTGAAAAACAATTTGGGGGCAGGTGCAGTGCCTCCCGCCTATAATCCCAGCACTCTGGAAGGCCAAGGTGGATGGATGATTGCCTGAGCTCAGGAGTTGGACACTTGCCTGAGTTATAGTGAGATTCTAATCTATAAAAGTAGAAAAAATAGCCAAGCATTTGTCCCAGCTACTTGGGAGGCTGAGGCAAGAGGATCACTGGAGCCCAAGGGTTGGAGGTTGCTATAAGCTGTGATGCCACAGCACTCTACCAAAAATGACAGAATGAGATTCTGGCTCAGAAAAGAAAGAAAAATACAATTCCCCACTTACAGGAATCCGTACTTAACACCCCCTGAACACATACATAATAATGCTGGTAACAGCCTTATTCATACCAGCAAAAAACTGGCGGCAGCATCCATGACTCCCTATGATGGAATGGGTAAAGTGCCAAGCTGCTAACACCACACAGGCATGGAAAGTGAACAATCTCAGTTGCAGCTTACATGAACCCTACCAAAGTGTCAAAAGAAGACAGACACACCCACACCACACACAAATCATAGCATGATATCATAATATTGTTTATAACAAACAAAACCAAACTCTACTGCCTAGGATGCGTAACACTGGGAAGAATGGCAGGGAAACGATTACCCCTCCAAAACCGGGGAAGGGAGAAGGGCAAGGTCGTCAACGGGCTCAGAGGGGCCAACACTGTTCTGTTTTTACCTGTGTGATTGTGGGAGTGGGTCTCAACGTTATTAATTATTTGTAAAATTGAACAAACACGCACTTTAATATACGTATTTCTATAAAAAACAATTATAGCCTATAATAACGTAATAAAAATACAACAGTAGTAGAGGATGCTTTAACATCTAGGGTGCATCGATATTTTCAAAATTACTTAGTTTATCTTGACACAGAAAGGGGCAGAATATGACGTTTAGGAAAAAGGAAAAATAAATCTGACATATTGCACTAAAAAGAAGACGGAGCGATCTCAACAGCTGGATACTTCTCAGGGCGGCAGACTAACGGGGAAATAAAGCCCTGAACCCGAGCCTGGCTAGGCCCAGCCACACCCCTCCGGAACCCGAAGTTTTCTCCCCGGGCCTCATCGGGACCGCAGCGGCGCCCCCCAAATTCGGTTACAGCCCCGGGAGCGAGCATTTGGGAGCAGGGAGAAGACCCCGGGCAAGGGTCTAGGTGGGGGGTGAGGAAGAACAGCGAGGGCCGGGGAGGATGTAAGGAGTCGGGGCAGGGGTACGAGGTATGGACAGGGCATGAGGGCCCTGGGGGGAGGAAAGGCTGGGATCCGGGCAGGGTAAGGGCCCTGGGGGTTGGGGGCGGGTGAGGGCACCGGGGCGGCGGGGAGGCGTGGGGGTCCGGGCAGGTGTGAGGGGAAGCGGGAAAATTGGGGAGCACCGTGGAAAGGTGGCGGACCCGGGGACCCGGGTCTCAGGAGGCGCGGCCGGCCCCGCCCGCCTCACCTCGTCCACCGTGCGGCGCGGGAGGTGCAGCGTTCCGAGCAGCAGCTTGAGCTTCACCGCCGACGAAAGGCCATGGAAGCAGAGACGGATGTTGTCGATGACCGCGGCCGTGAGCAGGGACGCGATGCTGGGCGGCGCCCACAGCTCATCTGTGGCCCCCAACTTGTTGTGCAGCCACAGGCCCGTGTCGCTCTCCCGCATGGACGCCATTTTGGGGGGAAGCCACGCGCCGCCGAGCTAGCATCTTATGAAGACACCTACGCGACCCGGCGAGGACCCCAACATGGCGGCGCCCGCCGGGCTGCGGGCCGAGGGGCGGTGAGGCCCCACGGGCGGGGTCTCGAGCGTCTACGCCTCGAGCAGCCGCGCGGCTGGGGGGCGTTCTGCCTGCGGTACGCTTCGCGGCGCGCTACGAGCTGGAGATACGAGGCGCGGCGGGGGAAGCTCTGTCAGCGTCCGTAACGCATCATGGCGACGCCCACGGCTGAATTTTGGGAGTCGCCGTGAAAGATGACGTCAGAGCGCCGTGGCGTCCTTGCAGCTCGTGGGCCGGGCGGCAGTCCGAGTTCACCGTCCCGGGGCGCTCAGAGGGTGGACTGCCGGGCTGGCCTGAAGCTCCGGCTGCCCCTGCCCACCATCAGCTCTTCACTCCTTCCTTCCTCGGGTCTAGGCGTGGGCGAGGCCACCAGCCCGCGCGAGCCTCCACTTTCTCTCCGTGCTGGCGCGCTCTCGCCCGGTAGCCAGCACCTGGACAGCGCCGGCTGGGCTGGGAGCGGGCGAGTTCGGACACGCTGCTTCTCGGCCGCCCGCGCGCGCCTCCGGTCCCCGGGGCTGGATCCGCGCCCTGCTCTCTTCTGCCCACCACGCGGACGCGACTGCTATAGCGCGCGGGTACAGGTCTCTCGGAGGCCGCCGTAACAGTCTGGGCGGGGCGTGTCCAGGAGTAGGGGTTCAGGGTCAGAGGGCACACGGCGTCACTGGGGCTACTGAAGGTACTGTGGGGTGCACGGGTCGCCTTCCCACCCGGTGCAGCAAGGGCCCTGGCTGCCGGGCAGATGTCGGAGCCGCCTTGCAAGAGCCCATTGTTAAATTTTCGGGAATTTTACAAGCCTGTCATTAAAGACAGACATCAATAGAAATCAAACTTCATTTTTATTATATTACTATTTTACTTTTTACAAAAGGCATTTTACTTATTTCTACTGTTATTTTACATTTATTATAACTGATGGTGGGAATGCCGCTGCAGTCTCCAGCCTGATTCTGCTGATGGTGACGTGACTTTGGCATTTTGAACTTGACAGTGGTGGGCGAATTTGCGCCGTGGAAATTGGCAAATAACATAAATCAAGGCTGCATTGATTGCTTTGTTGATTATCTGAAGAAAGTGATACAGAAAATGTTAATAATGAAAATTGAACTTAGTATCTTGTGCTTATAGTCATTACATTGTGAATAGCACAAAAAAAAGTGAGGAAATATTTCTACCACTATTTAAAAGCTATTGCCTGAAGGGCCGGGCACGGTGGCTTACGCCTATAACCCCAGCACTTAGGAGGCCGAGGCGGGTGGATTGCCCTGAGCTCAAGGGTTCCAGATCAGTCCGAGCCAGAGCGAGACCCCATCTCTAAAAATAGCCGGGTGTTATGGGGGCGCCTGTAGTCCCAGCTACTCGGGAGGCCAAGGCATGAGAATCCTTGAGCCCAGGAGTTTGAGGTGGGTGTGAGCTGTGATGCCACAGCATTCTGAGGGCGACAGCCTGAGACTGACTCAAAAAAAAAAAAAAAAAAAGTTTAATAAATACAACTTGAAGATGAGAAATAGTTTACCAGTCGCTTACAAATAAAAAATTTTCTAAATACCAAGTTCAGTAAGTACACAAGGTGTCCATAAAGTTCATTTGCAATTTCTAAAATGCACATGAACTTGATGGACAACGCTAAGAAAAGAGTTAATACGGAGGCAGCTTCACTTGTCAAATCATGATTCAATTGTAACCATCAGTTGGCTGAAATTTGTTCGCACAGAAACCTATATCAACCGTTTACAACAGCTTTATTCATGACAGCCCCAAACTTGAAACAATCCAAATGATTCTGACCCTGTTTGTAGCTTTCGGGAGAATAGATAGTACTTGATGCATCAGAGTCCTCGGTTTTATGTCCTTGAAACGAATTCTAGGTCATCAGGAAAAATTAAATTTATTATAAACCTTTGGCCTAAAGAGGACAGACCACTAAGAGGAGATTATTTTACAATATCAAAACAACAAGAACAATGGGGCTGGGTGCAGTGGCTCACGCCTGTAATCCCAACATTCTGGGAGGCTGAGCAGGTGGATTGCTGGAGTTTGAAACCAGCCTGAGCAAGAGCAACACACACCCATCTCTACTAAAAAGAGAAAAATTAGCCAGGCATAGTGGTAGTCCCAGCTACTCAGGAGGCTGAGGCAGGATTGCTTGAGCCTAGAGTTTGAGGTGCTGAGTTGAGTTGAGCTATGACACCCCAGTACTCTACCCAGGAAAACAAAGTGAAGACTCTGTCTCAAAAAGAAAGAAAAAAGAGAAAGAAAACCCTAGAAAGACAGGAAACTCAATAGAGGAATGTGCAAAAGATAAGAATAGGCAATTCACAGAAGGGGAAACCCAAATACCTGGTAAGCATACACAAAGATGCTTAGACTCATCAATAACGTGAAAATTTTCAAACTAAAATGATGAAGTGCCTCATTAAACCAAGTACACAGCAAAACTAAAAGGCCAAAGTATTTTTTTAATATGGATAACCAACTGTTTCAGTAGTATTTGCTGGGAAGTCTATCCTTGCCCCACTGAACTGCACTGATCCTTTGTTAAGAATTTATTGCCCCCACACACGTGGGTATGTTTCCGGACTCCTCTGGCGTTCTCATCTGTCTTTATGCCAGTACCGCTGTCTTGATTACTGTAACTTTCTAATCAGCTTTGAAATAAGGTAGTGCTAGTTTTCCAACTTTGTTTCTTTGCAAAGTTATTTTGGCTATTTTACACCTGCCTGCATCTCCATTAAAAATTTTACAATCCTGGGCGGCACCTGTGGCTCAGTCGGTAAGGCGCCAGCCCCATATACCAGAGGGTGGCGGGTTCAAGCCTGGCCCCGGCCAAACTGCAACCAAAAAATAGCCGGGCGTTGTGGCGGGCGCCTGTAGTCCCAGCTGCTCTGGAGGCTGAGGCAAGAGAATCGCCTAAGCCCAGGAGTTGGAGGTTGCTGTGAGTTGTGTGACGCCACAGCACTCTACCGAGGGCCATAAAGTGAGACTCTATGTCTCTACAAAAAAAAAAAAAAAAAAATTTACAATCCTTTGTCCATTTCTACCAAAAAAAAATGCTGGCCAAGTGAGGTGGCTCATACCTATTATAGGAGATTAAGGCAGTTGGATCACTTGAGCCCAGGAGCTCAAGGTTGCAGTGAGCTGTGATGAATTTTGATTGGAATTGTATCGCGTCTGTAGATAATTTGGGAAGAGCTGACAGCTTGTCTTGTGAACACAGTACATGTCTCTCTCCATTTATTTACATCTTCTTTAAATTCTCTCAGCAGCATTTTGCACAGGTTTTACACACCTTTTGTCAGATTTGTATTTCATATCTTTTGATGTTATTGTAAAGGACACTTGTAAAATTATTTATCTTTGTAGTTTCAATGGCTAGGGAAGGGTGTTGTTTTAAATATTTAGTGTCCAAGTGTTTGTTGCCAGTATAGAAATACAACTGATTTTTGTATATTCATTTCGTATCCTGCATGCTTGCTAAACGTGTTTGTTCTAGTAACTTTTTTTGCAGATTCTGTGAGTTTTCTACAAAGATAATATCTGTGGAGACAGCTGTACTTCTTTACTAATCCAGTTACTTGATTCTGCAACATGAAAGAGTCCGTTTTTTTTGTTTTGTTTTGTTGTTTTCGGAGACACAGCCTCACTCTGTTGCCCTTGGCAGACTGCTATAGCAGCAGCTTAGCTCACAGCACCCTTAAACTCCTGGGCTCCAGTGATCCTCTGCCTCAGCTCCCAAGTAGCTGGGACTGCAGGCACCCCCCACAGGCTAGTTTTTCTATTTTTAGTAGAGACGGGGTCTCACTCTTGCTCAGGCTGGTCTCGAACTCCTGAGCTCAAACAATCCACCTGCCTTTGCCTCCCATAATGCTGGGAGTATAGGGGTGAGCCACTGTAACAGCCAAGAGTTCTGATTTTTATTTATAATACTCGTACTTTAGAACAATGAATTTTTTTTTTTAGAACAATGAATTTTTTTACTTTATTTTCCATACATATTAGAGTTAGTATGTTGAATTTCTAAAAAAATGTCTAGTGGAATTTTAATTGGATTTCCATTGAGTTTGGGGATTGATTTATAGAGAATTGGCATATTGGATAGTATATGGCACATAGAATACCCTTCATTTGTCTTTTTTATGGTCTTACTGGACTTTAGTATCTTCTCCATACAGTTCTCATTCATTTGTATTAGATTCAGATGCCTTAGAGCAGCGTTTCTCAACCTTCCTAATGCCATGACCCTTTAATACAGTTCCTTATGTGGTGACCCCAACCACAAAATCATTCTCATTGCTATTTCATAACTGTAATTTTGCTACTGTTATGAATTGTAATGTAAATATCTTACATGCAGGATGTATTTTCATTTTTATAAAGGGGTCGCAACCCACAGGTTGAGAACCATTGCCTTAGAGTATTTGTCACTCTTATGAATGAATCTTGTTTTCTATTATATTTTTTGTTTGGTTATTATGAGCATAGAGTAACACAGTTTCTTTTTTTTTAGTCGATCAATCCTGATGCACTCTGAGATTTACTGAAACAGTGAATTGGTTTAGTTGGTTCTGTCATCTCATTTCCAGACAGTAACAGTTCCGTACCTTCTATTTGTATTTATATTTTTCCTTTATTCTTAACTTCCTGTATTGGTCAGAGTGCCCGGTAGTGCTAAATATTAGCACAGGCAATAGGTGTGCTGTTATCTTGTTTCCTTTTTTTTTTTGTACAGAGTCTCACTGTACCACCCTCGGGTAGAGTGCCGTGGCGTCACACGGCTCACAGCAACCTCTAACTCCTGGGCTTACGCGATTCTTTTGCCTCAGCCTCCCGAGCAGCTGGGATAGAGGCGCCCACCACAACGCCCGGCTATTTTTTTTTGTTGTTGTTGTTGCAGTTTGGCCGGAGCTGGGTTTGAACCCGCCACCCTCGGCATATGGGGCCGGCGCCCTACTCACTGAGCCACAGGCGCTGCCCTTGTTTCCGTTCTTTAAGTTGTACGTGTAAATTTTTTCTTTTAGACTGAGTCTCACTATGTCATCATCAGTAGAGTGCTGTAGTGTCATAGCTCACAGGAACCTCTAACTCTTGGGCTTAAGCGATTCTCTTGCCTCAGCCTCCCAAGTAGCTAGGACACAGGCACCCACCACAACAGCTGGCTGTATTTTATTTTTTTTTGTAATTGTCATTGTTGTTTAGCAGGTCTGGCCGGATTTGAACCCGCCAGCCAAGGTGTATGTGGCTGATGCCCCTGAGCCACGGGTGCCGAGCCTGTATGTCTAAATTTTATCCAGTAAATATAATGTATATTTATGTTATCGGTATGTAGCCTTTATCAAGTTAAGGAAGTTTTCTTGTTTCCCCGATGTTCTGGAGTTTTAATCATAACACTGTTTCCCCTTTAATGAAATGCCTTTTCTCTATCTATGGAGAGAATCTAGCACTGCTTTTCCTCTGGCCTGTGGATGTGGCGGGCACTGTCAGAGGAACTGCGTCGATAGAATCTCTGATATTCAACTGTCCCTGCTTTCCTCAGATGAGCCCCACTTATCAAGACAGAGTCTTTCAGGACCAGCACCACAATAAGGGGAGGGAGCCAAGTGAAGTTTAAGGAGGTGACAAAAACCTCAATCATGATAAACATTTTTAAAACTCAAAAATAACAAATCAGGGCCCTGATTCTTTAAAAAAATTCATTGTGAATTCCTTTAAAATTTGTACCTCTGGGGCAGTGCCTGTGGCTCAAGGAGTAGGGCACAGGCCCCATAAATTGGGGGTGGCAAGTTCGAGCCTGGCCCCTGCCAAAACTGCAAAAAAAAAAAAAAATTGTACCTCTGTTTATAAGTGAATTGCCCTATCATTTTACTTCACTTTTTTCATTTTTTTTTTTTTTGTAGAGACAGTCTCACTTTATCACCCTTGGTAGAGAGCCGTAGCATCACACTGCTCACAGCACCTCCAACTCCTGGGCTTAGGTGATTCTCTTGCCTCAGCCTCCCGAGTAGCTGGGACTACAGGAGCCCCCCACAACGCCTGGCTATTTTTTTTTTGTTGCAGTTTGGCCGAGGCTGGGTTTGAACCCGCCACCCTTGGTACATGGGGCCAGTGCCCTACTCACTGAGCCACAGGCGCTGCCCCATTTTTTAATTTTTTTTTTTTTTTGTAGAGACAGTCTCACTTTATGGCCCACGGTAGAGTGCCATGGCATCACACAGCTCACAGCAACCTCCAACTCCTGGGCTTAAGCGATTCTCTTGCCTCAGCCTCCCGAGTAGCTGGGACTACAGGCGCCCACCACAATGCCCAGCTATTTTTTGGTTGCAGTTCAGCCAGGGCAGGGTTTGAACCTGCCACCCTCGGTATATGGGGCGGGCGCCTTAGGGACTGAGCCACAGGCGCCGCCCATTTTTTAATTTTTTAAGATACAGTCTTGTTGTATTGCCAGGCTTGAGTGCTTTGGCATCATCATAGCTCACTAGAACCTCAAATTCCTGGGCTCAAGTGATCCTCCTGCCTCAGCCTCCCAATAGCTGGGACTACAGGCCACAACACCTGGCTAGTCTATCTTTAGTAGAGATGGGGTTTTTCTCTTGCTCAGGATGGTCTCAAACTCCTGAGCACAAGCAATCCACACGCTTTGGCCTCCCAGAGTGCTGGGATTACAGGTGGGAGCTACCATGCCTGGCCAAAGGTAACCAATTGAATAAATCAAATGATCGTGGGGAATTAGGTGAGACTTGTAAAGATATGACCGGTTTTCTTACTTTGTGTATATGGGTCTCACCTTCCCCAAAGGGCTGTGTCCGGCACAGCATGTTATCAGGGACAGTGCAGAGCTCTCCTTACATACACACAACACGCAGCAGCTTTATCAGCGAGGTCCCAGGACTGGGCTCAATTAAAGCAGCGTGTGAGCAGCAGTTGTGTAAGGAGGTTGTCAGAGTCACCGCTAGGTGGACTCAAGGAGCTCTTAGGTCAAGTTACCAGCAGAAGCTGCTGATTGTGAAATTTCGATTACACCATCATCCTGCCAAGTGAAGAAGGTAGGTGCTGAGAGAGACAGGTGTCTCCTTGTGATAGGGAGTCCTGTTGTGACTTCCTGGGGAAGCTGCCCACAGCAGGAAGCCATCAGCCTCCTGTTCTGGTTCGCAGTCCAAGTGTCTCTGGTTATGGCATCAGGTGGCTTGGTGAACTTTCTGAGTGGCCCATACATGAGACTTAGACTTGTTCTTAAAATTCATTAGTTTTGGACTGGGTGTGGTGGGCTCACGCCTGTAATCCCAGCCCCCTGGGAGGCCGAGGTGAGTGATTGCCTAAGCTCACAGGTTCAAGACCAGCGTGAGCCACAGGGAAACCCTGTCTCTAAAAATAGCCTGGTGTTGTGGCAGGTGCCTGTAGTCCCAGCTACTTGGGAGGCTGAGGCAAGAAAATCACTTAAGCCGAAGAGTTGGAGGTTGCTATGAGCTGTGACATCAGAGTACTCTACCAAGGGCAATAAATTCATTAGTTTCAGCTTATAGGTCTTTAGGAACAAAGTAGTTCCCATTTTTAGTAATTCTATGGGAGGAAGATGGATTAGAGCAGTGGTTCTCAACCTTCCTAATGCCACGATGTATTTTCATTGTTACAAAGGGACTGCGACCCACAGGTTGAGAACCACTGGATTAAAGGAACCCAGAAAAATTCAGGATCTAGAGTTATCAACAGGTAGACGTTGCTACTTAACAAGAACTGAAAACACACAGGGTTGCAAACAACAGATCCATTATCACTTTTCTTTGGAAGCATTACTTTTTCTCTACATTGATCACATACAAATCTCAGATTTAAGGGCGGTGCCTGTGGCTCAACGGGGTAGGGCGCCTGTCCCATATGCCAGAGGTGGCAGGTTCAAGCCCAGCCCTGGCCAAAAACCACAAAAAAAAATCTCAGATTTAAAAACTTCTGGAAGATAGCAAGCCAAACCAAAGCAGGCCATAGATTTTACACTTCTTTTCTACTCACTGTAAAGCTAGGACATTTGTGTCCATGCGATTAATCCATGTCACTGAGTATAGTTGTAGATCATTTATTTTTAGATAGTATTTAATTGTATATATATATTTTTTTTCTTTTTTTTTGAGACAGAGCCTTAAGCTGTCACCCTGGGTAGAGTACTGGGGCATCACAGCTCACAGCAACCTCCAACTCCAGGGCTCAAGTGATTCTTCTGCCTCCACCTCCCAAGTAGCTGGGACTACAGGCACCTACCACAGTGTCCGGCTATTTTTTGGTTGCAGTCATTGTTGTTTGGCAGGCCCAGGCTGGATTCGAACCTGCCAGCTCAGGTGTATGTGGCTGGTGCTTTGGCCACTTGAGCCACAGGCGCGAGCCTGTGTAAATATATTAACGTGCCATTATGAAGATTCTTGTGCTTGTCTTTTGGTGAACACAGGCTCCTTTCTGGTGGGTGTGAGCTATCAGGGGCACTACTGGGTTGCAAGTGTGTTTGGGTTTAGTAGATACTACCAAGTGTGTTTGTGAGTCCACATCATTATGGACACTTAGGAATGTCAATTTTTTGAATGTTAACTGTCCTAGTGGATGTATGTTGGTATCTCATTGCAATTTTAGTTTTGGTGTGTTTTCTCTTTTCTTTTTCTTTTGAGACAGAGTCTCGTAGCACCATAGCTCACAGCAACCTCAAACTCTTGGGCTTGAACGGTCCTGCTTGACTCAGCCCCCCAAGTAGCCGGAACTATAGGTGCCTGCCACAGCACCCACATAGAAACAAGGTCTCACTCTTGCTCAGGCTGGTCTCAAACTCCAGAGCTCAGGCGATCCACCAGCCTCAGCCTCCCACAGTGCCAAGACTAGCCCACCAGTGTGTTTTCTATTTTTCAACTGGATTATCTTTCTCTTATTGATTTGCAGTAGTTCTCTATATAAAAGGGACTGACAGTTGAGTTCAGTAATCTACCACTGTGCACTTTCATTGGCAGCACTGTACAAACGGCTCAGTAAGCTTCGTAACCTTGGGGATCAGCTTCCCGCTGTTGTGTTCAAGTCGACATGTGGTAGGACCTTGCTGAGTGGTGTTCATTATCCTTGTTGCATGTTTTGTGTGTCCTTGGAAGAATGTCAGGGCTTGAATTAGAATAATTAACAAACATTGGTAAATTTCTTGTTGAAAGAAAGAACCCCCATGAATTCCAAATAATTTTAAAAAAGAAGAAGAAGATGTCAGGCATCTGATAATGCAGCTGAAGTAATTTGCTGTGGAAAAATTCTCACTTGTGCTGAGTGGCACAGCCAGCACTGAGAGCGCTTTCTCACTTAGGTTTGTAATAAGAATAAAAAACAGACCAAGACTGACTCTCTTTTCAGAAAGAATCATTAAACCATGAGAAAACAGTACATGTATTGATTTTGTGTGATACTATGCATGACTGTACTATGTTTTGATTATGGATGATTTAGTATGATATTCTTTAATAAAAGGTGAGGGAAGAAAGGGAGGGAGGTATGTATGGATGGACAGAACATTTTTCTGTGGGGAGAGAAGCATCACTGATGAAGAGACATCAGTAAGTAACAGGCAGAAGTGACAAAAACATTGCAAAAATTCATTGAACTGGGCATCAAAATTGTTGGCTGTGAGAAGCAGAGCAGGCCAAGTAAATAAACATCAACAGAGAAACAGGAAAAGCTTAACCAAAAATCTTGGCGGACAACTCCTGGCTCTTGCATCATGACCATGCACCAGCTCACACAGCACTGTCTAGGAGGGCATTTTTAGCCAGTAAATAAATAACTGTATTGGAATACCCTCCCTACTCTCCTGCGCTGGCCCCCAATGACTTTTTACCCGAAGACAGGAAATACTGAAGGGACATTTGTTTTTTGGGGTTTTTTTTTTTTTTTAGAGACAGAGTCTCACTTTATCGCCCTCGATAGAGTGCTGTGGCGTCATAGCTCACAGCAACCTCCAACTCCTAGGCTTAGGCGATTCTCTTGCCTCAGCCTCCCGAGTAGCTGGGACTACAGGCACCCACTACAATGCCCAGCTATTTTTTTGTTGCAGTTTGGCTGGGGCTGGGTTCCAACCCTCCACCCTTGGTATAGGTATATGGGGCTGGAGCCCTACTCACTGAGCACAGACGCAGCCCTGAAAGGACATTTTGATGACATGCAGGACATCAGATGTAAACAATGCCAGCTCTGATAGTTCATTCCAGAAAACGAGTTCCAAATTGTTTTGAAGGTTGGACTAGGTGCTGGTGTCAGTGCGTAACTTCCCAAGGGGAGCACTTCAAAGGTGACAGTAGTGATATCAGCAGGGAGGTCTGTAGCACTTTTTCTAGGATGAGTTTAAGAAATGGCAGACTTCGTATTCTGGACATGCCTTTTTTGTCTGTGTATTGAATTCTTACACCTGTACATTGCCTGAGGACCTATCTTGAACCCAAGTTCACCTCTCTGGCACCAGTACAGGGCTCTGTCACTGATGGTCCCCAGCTCTATGCCACCCCAAGTTCTCTCAATGTGGCTGACCCAGAGACTTGCCCTCTATACCCTCCTCCTGGTGACCACACCCCTGTGAGCAGGCAGATACCACCTACTGGACTGGACGTGTAGCCCTTACACCCACAGAGCCTGTGCAGACCCACCACCACGACCACCGCTCAGTTAAGGCAGGATGTGTGGGACTCACACCTGCCTGCTGTAAACACCCTGCGGGAAGCCTGTCTGGGTATAATGCCCTGGACCCAGAAAAGACACTGGCCTAGGCCCCTCTCTTTCTCTCTGCATATGCTCCCTGGTGTCTGTGTGTGGCCTCCAGGCATGCTGGTTAAGTAATGAAATCTTTACTTCTCTCACATCTCTCCTAATCACTGAAGGAGTACTCCCCATCTCAAAGATCTTAAGTTTAAAAAGCCAGGTAGACACACTGCAAACACTTACTCCCACTCTTGTGTCCTTCTTTTTCACTCTGGTAATAGTGTCTTTTGATGAGCATAAGTTCTTAATTTTATTCTTTTTTCTTTTTTTGTTTTTTTGAGACAGAGCCTTGCTTGGTTGCCCCTTGGTAGAGAGCTGTGGTTATGACACTCGCCACAACACCTGGCTATTTTTAAAGACGAGATCTTGCTTTGGTCTTGAACCTGTGGGCTCAGGCTATCAACCTTCCTCAGCCTCCCAAGTGCTAGGATTATAGGCATGAGCCACGGCACCTGGCCCAAGTTCTTAACTTTAATGTAATCAAAGCAACCGATAATTTGGTAGCGTACCGTAGCATCATAGCTCACAGCAACCTCAAACTCCTGGGTTCAAGTGATCCCTCTGCCTCAGCCTCCTGAGTAGCTATAGGGGGACTATAGGTGCCAGAAAAACTAGTTTTTCTATTTTTAGTAGAGATGGGGTCTCGCTCTTGCTCAGGCTGGTTCCGAACTCCTGAGCTTAAGCAATCCACCTGCCTCAGCCTCCCCAAGTGCTGGGATTACAGGCGTGAGCCACTGTGCCCAGCCCACAATAAAGATTTTAGAACCAAATGTAGCGCAATGCCTCCGTGATCTTAAGTCAGGCAAAGATTTTTTTTTTCTTTTTTTGAGACAGAGTCTCACTTTGTCACCCTCCATAGAGTGTATGGCATCATAGCTCACAGCAACCTCAAAAATCTTGGGAACAAGCAATCCTTTTGCCTCAGCCTCCCAAGTAGCTGTGACTATAGATGCCCACCACAATGCCAGCTGGTTTTTCTATTTTTAGTAGAGATGGAGTCTCACTCTTGCTCAGGCTGGTCTTGAACTCCTGAGCTCAAGCAATCCACCCACCTCAGCCTCCTGGACAGCTGGGATTACAGGCATGAGCCACCACACCCAGCCTATTTTTCATTTTTAGATCTACAGTCTATGTGGAATTGACCTTCTGGATGTATGAGATGAGAAAGACATTAGAATTCATCCTTTTCCACATGAATACTCAATTGATCTATCACTACTTATGGAAAATAAGTATCCTCCTCACAGTACTAGGGTGGTGCTTTTGTGATCAAACACACAGACCTGTGGGTCTGTGCCTGTACTCTTTATTCTGTTCACAGTCAGGGTCCAAGTAGGAGGCAGAAACTACACCACTAATGAGAACCAGGAATACCTTACATAAAGAAGTATTATCCAGGCGGGGCATGGTGGCTCATGCCTGTAATCCTAGCACTGAGGTTGCTGTAGGCGATGGTATCACAGCACTCTACTATAGGCAAGAAGGTGTGACTCTGTCTCAATACATACATACATAGCTGGGTGTTGTGGCAGGCACCTGTAGTTCCAGCTACTTGGGACAAGAGGATTGCTTGAGCCCAAGAGTTTGAGGTTGCTGTGAGCTGTGACACCAAAGCACTCAACTGAGGGCAACAAAATGAGACTCTGTGTAAAAAAAACGAACTATTAACTAATAAAAAGATGGTTAATTACTAAAAAGAACAAAAGTGAGTCCAGAAGTAGCAACCATGAAAAGCAGATGGTACTTGAAGGGCCGAGGGAAAGCACTTAGGATAAAGCTGAGAAACTTCAGGGAGGTTCCCAAGTTTTCTGCGCTTGAGGATGCACTGAAGGGTGAGGGCTGCCTTTGGAACACTCAGCTTATTCCTAGTGGAAAAACTTGTCAGAAAGCTGAATCACCCCTTGGGGCACAGAAGCAGCCCAATAGGTGTGGCCACACCCGGTCAATCTCCACTGGTTTGGACGCTGCGGCCCCGGCTCCCTGCTCCGCGCTGGACAGTGGACTGAAGAAAGGACGGCAAGCCCTTCCTCCTGCATTGGCCTTGGTGGCCTGGCCTTGCTGCTCCCAGGGTCTTCTGTTGACAAAGACCAATATTTGGCTAACTGGTAAAGGAGCAATTTTTACAACCTGATTGAGGTTATTCAGTCTTTGAACTGGAGTCTTTTTCTCAGTTCTGGAAACACCTTGGACATTATTTCTAGAATACTGCTCTAGCCTGCTCATGCACTCATCCTCCCCAAACTCCAGTTACGACGTTAGAGCTTCTTACTAGCTCTGCTTTGACTTTTAATTTTCTTCCACTTTTAGTTTTCTTCAATACTTTGATGTATTATCCTTCATACTGGATGTTTCATTGATCTCTCTTCCAGTTCACTAATACTCTCATTATCTGTATCCAATGTAAGCTATACTTGCTAACTGCATTTGGGGAAATTGTATTCTGAAACTCTAACATACCTATTTGGTTATTTCTCAAACTTTCCCTACCACTTCCCCCCTGGTTTTCTGTTACTTGTTTCCTAGTATTTTCCAGGTTGTCTCCTTTTAAAAGTTCGTTAACTATAGTTACTTTAAAATCTGTGTCTGATAATTTCACTGTTTTTGTTATCATGTGTGGCCTATTTCTCTTTCTCCTGATCATGATGCTGTATTCCTTGTGTATTTGGTTTGTTGTCATTGTGTACTGCTCCTGGCCTGTGAAACTTGTTGGGTTTCCCAAGGTTTTGGGTAAAGATACTGTCCTGCAGAGATGATCTGAATGTGCTTCTGCTGGTTGCCAAGAGCATTCCTAGTCCACAACTATTAAAGATAATGTGTTTTTTAACATTTCCTTAGACCCTCAGTGATCTCACTGCTATTTTAAGGCTATAAAACTGTAATACCAGTATTATAACAAAAAATATATAAACCATAAGCCCAGCCTAAGACAAAATAATCTTTGTTTG
Organism: Nycticebus coucang; assembly: GCF_027406575.1. Lineage (NCBI taxonomy): Eukaryota > Metazoa > Chordata > Mammalia > Primates > Lorisidae > Nycticebus > Nycticebus coucang. The sequence goes on along the minus strand of NC_069802.1, from coordinate 37,722,486 downwards.
GGTAAGACTAATGTTACTAATGGATTAACTAAAATAGCTTTAATTTCTGAGTTATTGGCAAAATATCCATAAACTTAATTTTAAGGTTCCTACTTAGGTGAACATCTGATCTTCACAGGTATAAAAATGGTTAATAGGGTACAGCTAAGGAGACAATAACCAAAGCAAAGAGACAACCTACACAATGGGAAAGGATATTTGCATATTTTCAATCAGACAAAAGCTTGATAACTAGGATCTATAGAGAACTCAAATTAATCCACATGAAAAAAGCCAACAATCCCATATATCAATGGGCAAGAGACATGAATAGAACCTTCTCTAAAGATGACAGACGAATGGCTAACAAACACATGAAAAAATGTTCATCATCTCTTTGTATTAGAGAAATGCAAATCAAAACAATCCTGAGATATCATCTAACCCCAGTGAGAATGGCCCACATCACAAAATCTCAAAACTGCAGATGCTGGCGTGGATGTGGCGAGAAGGGAACACTTTTACACTGCTGGTGGGACTGCAAACTAGTACAACCTTTCTGGAAGGAAGTATGGAGAAACCTCAAAGCACTCAAGCTAGACCTCCCATTTGATCCTGCAATCCCATTACTGGGCATCTACCCAGAAGGAAAGAAATCCTTTTATCATAAGGACACTTGTACTAGACTGTTTATTGCAGCTCAATTTACTATCGCCAAAATGTGGAAACAGCCTAAATGCCCACCAACCCAGGAATGGATTAACAAGCTGTGGTATATGTATACCATGGAATACTATTCAGCCATTAAAAAAAAATGGAGACTTTACATCCTTCGTATTAACCTGGATGGACGTGGAAGACATTATTCTTAGTAAAGCATCACAAGAATGGAGAAGCATGAATCCTATGTACTCAATTTTGATATGAGGACAATTAATGACAATTAAGGTTATGGTGGGGGAGGAAAAGCAGAAAGAGGGACGGAGGGAGGGGGATGGGGCCTTGGTGTGTGTCACACTTTATGGGGGCAAGACATGATTCCAAGAGGGAGTTTACCTAACAAATGCAATCAGTGTAACCTGGCTTATTGTACCCTCAATGAATCCCCAACAATAAATAAAAAAAAAATGGTTAATAGGGAAATAACTTGAAATGATAAGTTAATCATCATTTTAGTTAAGTTTAGTTAATGATAAGTTAATTTGTCTAAGTAATCTAAGTAAATTGGATAAATGTAAATAGGATAAACATTTATGTATAAATGAACTTTTTTTTTTTTTTTGAGACAGAGTCTCACTATGTTGCTCTCAGTAGAGTGCTATGGCATCACAGCTCACAGCAACCTCCCACTCCTGGACTCAAGTGATTCTTTTGCTTCAGCCTCCCAAGTAGCTGGAACTACAGGCACCCGCTGCAATGCCCAGCTATTTGTTTGTCACAGTTGCCATTGTTTAGCTGGCCCAGGCCAGGTGTGAACCCACCATCCTTGGTGTATGTGGCTGGTGCCATAACCACTGTGCTATGGGCGCTGAGCCAATATAAATGAATTTTTATGTAAATTAAAATATTAAACTCATGTTAAATTAAATGATACTCGTTAAATGCCTGGGTCATTTCCAAAGTGTGCTAAAATTGTAAGAGAGGCATAAAAATGTGTTATTTATTGGGAAAATAAAACTTTTGTCTAATTCAGAATTATTTAAAGGTTATTTCAAAATACGGATTTAAAAAGAATAGAAACAAGATACCAAAGAATCAGTAAGTATGAGACAGAAAGAGATATGAAGAAAGTTATGGGTATTAAGATATATTTTTCATAAGAAAGCTAAAAAAAAAAAAAGAACAATTTTGTGTGAGAATTTTGCACCACAGGTTATCATCCTTAAGTGGTTATCTCTCCTAAGTAAAATGACTGGGGCCAAGTGCAGTGGCTCACACCTGTAATCCCAGATCTTTGGGAGGCCCAAGTGGGAGGATTACTTGAGGCCTGAAATTTGAGATCGGCTAGGACATCATCGTAAGACCCTATCTCTACCAAAAAAACATTGGTTACCTTTAACCCTAGGTTCATAGCTCAAAACTATTATGCAAACTGAGATTATCACTTTACTTTGTATTTTTCTTCTTAAACTTTTTACCTGTTACCTAAATTTCTGCAGAAGTATGACTCCTAATAGAATAATGCTGGCCCAGCACTTTGAGATGACAGTCAATGCCTGCAGAACAGACAAAATTGAACCTAAATTGGGCTCCAAGTGAACTGACCACTACTCCCTCCAACCCTCATTACTCAAGGGTGGGTAAAAGAGTTTTCACACTTTTTGCAGCTCCCAGCCTGCCAATCCCTCCCTCTAACATGGGCCAGACCAGCAACTCAGGACAGGTTCATCCCAGAACCAAGGGACAATCAAAACCCAACTTTAGGATAAGTGATCAGTTATGTTTTTGGAGAAAGTTCTTGACCCGAAGGTGGAAATGTGAAAGTGACCAGAACCAAATGGAGTCACTGTGTGAAAAAGCAGCAACCACCACCCCCACTGAAGAAAGGCCAACAAGGTGGCTCCCACCTGGAATCCCAGCACTCTGGGAGGCTGAGGCGGGAGGATCCCTTGAGCTCAGCAGTTTAAAAACAGCTGACATCTCAAGTTTCACCCAGAGTGATTACTGCATTTCTCATCTGCAAAGATGGCTCAGTAACTGGCCCAGCTCTTTCTTCCATGCCACCCCCAGCCCCATGTCCAAACACCCACCACACACCCTGCCCCCTCCTATCCTGTGCCAGGGCAGCCCCATGCCCTTGTCTTCTAGTGGTGTGATGGCACCTACAGTCCTACCTAATTGGGATGCCCAGGTGGGAGGACCCTTGAGCACAGGAGTTCCAGGCCGCAGTGAGCTGTGATCACACCACTACACTCCAGGCTGGCCTGCAGAGTGAAGCCCCGGGTGGCCACCCTTTCCTGTGCCTGCACAGATCCAAGTCCTTGGACCCTCATAGTGTGTCCCACACTCAGATGTGTGCACGTTCTGGATGCTGCTGATGCTTCAGGGAGCAAAGACAGGTGCAACCCTGCCTTCACTGGGCTAGCTGCTCGGTGAGAAGACAGACCAGGCACTCTCTACCACAGCACAGGGACATGGACCAACCAGGTCATTCTTTGTGGGGCCATTCTGCACACTCCCTGGCATGTACCTACTAATGCCAGTAGTACCCCCCACAGCCACAAGCCTGAGCCAGAGCAAGACCCCATCTCTAAAAATAGCCAGGTGTTGTGGTGGGCACCTGTAGTCCCAGCTACGTAGGAGGCTGAGGCAAGAGAATCGCTTAAGTCCAAGAGTTTGAGGTTGCTGTGAGCTGTGACGCCACCACACTCTACCCAGGGTGACATAGTAAGACTCTGTCTCAAAAAAAAAAAAGTTCTGGAGATGGAAGGTGGTGATTGTGACAATATAAATATCAATGGTGCTGAACTGTACACTTAAAAATGGTTACAATGGCAAATTTTGTTACGTGGATTTTATAATTTTTATAAGTTCCTTTTGAGTGGAAACTGGAGCAGAGTCTGAGTGAGGTCCCTGAGGACTGTGGCAGGGGAGGAGACACGATTCTGGTGGCTCTGAGTGGAACCAACAAGACGTCTGAAAGGAGGGTGGGTGGATGCAGGCAAAGGAGCAAGGGGACAGGGGCCTCGGGTCAGGACTGTGGCTCTAGAGAGGAAGCAGCAGGAATCGCTGGTGTGGAAGGTGCTGGGAGCGTCACAGTTGGTTTGCTGAAGAAAAAAATCCTGTGGAAAAGGAAAACTGATATGGGAAGAAAACAGAGGCTGGCAGAAGGTGCTGGGCTAGGGTGGGTGGGCAGTCATGGTCATTCTGCATGGTGGGGTACAACAGGCCTGCAGGAGAAGGTGTGCAGCGAAAGAGACCGGGTGAGGGAGGGACAGGTGGCCAAAAGGGCAAGGGGCACCCACCAAATGTCCTCAGACCCATCCCTGCCATACAGCACATGTTAGTGGGGGGGGGGGGGTGCGGCACTCCTGTGACTGTCCAGAGCACAGCCTCTGGGGCATGTCAACTCACCCTCCCCCAGGGGTTGCAGCTGTCTGTGGTGGTGGGTGACAGGAGAAGGTCACACAGCTGGAGGCAGTGTAAGACCCATGCAGCAGAAAAAAGCGCACAGGCCAGCGGGGTGGCTCACACCTGGAATCTCACCACTTGGGAGGCTGAGGCAAGAGGATCCCTTGAGCTCTAGAGTTCCAGCCCAGCCTGGTCAAGAGTGAGACACTCCTCTACTAAAAATAGAAACTATCTGGGGGTGGTGGTGGGGGCCTGTAGTCCCAGCTACTGGGGAGATCAAGGCAAAAGGACTGCTTGAGCCCAGGAGTCTGAGGTTGCAGTGAGCCATGATCCCTCCACTGCACTCCAGCCTTGGGTGACAAAGCAGATTCTGTCTCAAAAAACAACAACAAAAAAAACCCAGCCTGTGACTTGTGGTGCCCTCGGGGAGCATATCCCACCTCACCCAAGGGCCCAAGGCCGTGCATCGCCGCCCCCCCACCCCCGTGACCGTGTCCGCTTGACCCCAAGTACCAGATAAGAGAGCAGAAATGTACATGTGCTGCACACATGCGAACCGAAGTGGCTCTCGGGGCGCCGAACCTGGGAACCCTCTGGGACGCAGCGCACCCGAAGAGCGACTCGGTTCCTGAATTCCAGCATCTGCCCCGCTCACGGTCACGATACCCACTTCCGGCCACTCTGACCGCAGGAGAAGTGGACGCCCGGACGTCACCACGTGGTGCCCAGAGGGAGAGGGCAGCTGGCTGGGGGGTTACCCAGGCCCAAGGCTCAGCCCCACTCACCGGGAAGGGGACCTGGCCCGCGGCCAGCGCCCGGCCAGGAGCTGCACGCCACCCCGAGGGATGCGGGGCTGGAGGACGCAGGCACTCGCGTGGGCCTGGGCGCCTTCTCCCTATGTCACGGCCTCTGCACTGGCGTCGGACCCAGGCTCCGGCGGCCAGTGGAAACCATTCCTCCCAGAGGGCGCGGCCGTGAGACTCGCTTTGCCGGGCGCTCCCGGGGTCCCCGGGCCACGCCAGGCTCCGTAAGTGGCACAACGCCGAGCTCACCCAGAAGCGCCCGCCTCCAAGAGGAGGGGGCGACTCGAAGGAACCGAAAGGCTGGAGGTTCCCTCCCCCACGCCGCGGGCCAAGACGGGGCTGGGCCAGGGTGAGAACAGTGGAGCGAGGACCCCGCGCCCCCCGCCCGACCCCGCCCTGGCGTGCGCGCGCCCGCAGTACCCGCGCCCTCGCCTGCTCGCGTCTCGCCTCCTCCCTCGGGGCAGAGGCGTTTCCCGCGGCTCCGGCTTTGTTCCCGCCTGACGCAGCCTGCGAGCAGCCCTCGGATTCCACCCACTGCAGCCGCGACGCTGCTCCCGGGGAGCGCCTGCGGCCAAGCCTGGACGCGCGTGAGTCTCGGGGACCCCTCCATCCCTTTAGGCAGGAGGGTAGCGCAGTCTCCGGGTTCCCATGACGACGACGTCAGGTGCGGGCCCTAAAGGGGTCGAGGCGCATGCGCGTTGCGCGGCGCACGCGGACAGTCGTCTCGAGTCGCCAGAGGTGCTGGTCTCGGGGTCCCTGAACTGCGGTAGGGCGGGGGTGGGGACGTCCAGGTGGGGATTCTCGTCATTCCGGGGGAGAGCGGGGGTCGCAGGTCCGTGGAATGGGGCTGGGGTCCGCGGCCCTGGGAGTGGGTGGGGCGGGGGTCGCGAGCCCGGAGAGTGGGGAAGGGGCTGCACTTCGCCATCAGGCAGTGGGGGATGGGGCACGAGCCCGGAGCGTGGGGCGGACGTCGCGGTCCTGCGAGTGGGTGGGGCCGGGGGCGCGGCGGACGCCGTTGACCCCCCTCCCGCCTGGTGCAGGGCGGCCCGGGCTTCCTCGGCCATGGCCCCTCCGCCAGCGCTCAGGTTCCCCCCGATGTCGCCAGCACCACCGCTCCTGCTGCTGCTGCTGCTGCTGAGCTTGGCGCTGTTAGGCACCCTCCGCGCCGAGCCCGCCACCGGCAGTGCTGTCCCTGCACAGAGTAGGTGCCACGGGCGACAACCTCGGGTGGGGGGTGCGTGCTGGCCATGCCTGTCTTTTGTTCCGGCAGCGGGTGTTGCCCTTGGCGGGAGATGGCGGAATGCGGAGTGAGGCCCAATCTCGGCAGAATGGGGGCGGGTACAGGGCCCTTCCTGGCGGGACTGCCGCCGAAGACTCCCTCCCTGACGTGTGACCCCCACAGGCCGCCCGTGCGTTGACTGTCACGCGTTCGAGTTCATGCAGCGAGCCCTGCAGGACCTGCGGAAGACGGCCTACAGCCTGGACGCGCGGGTGAGCCCGCCCGCAGCCCCAGGGTGGTCCTAGACCTCGGTCAGGGGTGGATGCAGAGGAGGCTGGTCTGCGGAATGTAGAGCAGCAGTTAGGAGACACCCCAGCACTTACCTAATCATCCGTTTGTGGGCAGCCCCTGTGATCCCTGTAGACACGCTCCACGCCCCGCATGCCTTCTACCCCTCTGCTTCCCAGGCCTGTGATCCCTCCACCCTTGCTTGGTCTGGGCGCTGTGGCCTTGGAAGGGACCCACAGCCCAGTCCAGAATTCCCCAGGTGGGGGTTGACGCCAAGGGTTTGGAGAGGAAATTGAAGAGGAAAAAAACGGTGTGGCTGGAGCATGAGGGATTGGAGGGAGCATGTAGTTGCATACACTGACTGAAGCTGAGAGTTTTTCTCTGTGGCAGAAGCTTGTACTTCTTCCCAGAGGGAGAAGCGTTCAATAAAGAACCACCTCTTCCCAGTCCTGCTGCTCTTCTCTGCTCCAAAGGACCCAGGCTAAGACCTGGAGCCTTTGCTTCACCCTTGAACCTGGAGCTGGGTCTTGGAGGAACAGACTCCCACCTTTCCTTGGGGATTCCACAGGGGGTGTTGACAGATGGTGGGCCACTGAGAAGGGGAGTGGGCTGGAAGAAAGCCTGGCAGTCATCCCAGCCTGGTGTCAGCCTCAGCAGGTCCTGTTGGAGCAGGTGGAGGCCCTGGGGGAAAGGGCCAGGGGCAACCATGCCACACTCTCATGGCCTCTTGTTGCTTTACAGACAGAGACCCTCCTGCTACAGGCTGAGCGCCGGGCCCTGTGTGCCTGTTGGCCAACTGGGCGCTGAGGACCCTCACCAGCACTGCCCCCTGTCAATAAATGCCAGGAGAGCACGCCTGTTTTCCTGTCTCCCTGCTCTGGACACCAGAGCCCCCTGCGTCACCCCAGGAGCCCAGGGTTGGTTGGGCCTCTTTCTGGGCCTTGTTTTTCCCAGTTCTATGTGAGTGGTGGCCCCCTCAGCACCTGTCCCACGCCAGAGCTGAGTGGTAGATCCACACATGTCCATCATCACCCTGGGCCTGCATGCACAGGCACGTGTGCTGAGCAAGCCCACCTTCCAGGGGCCCAAGCATTGGCTGCCTAGGGACACTGGCCTGGCCTGGCACCCCGGGACTGAGCTCCCTAAGCCCTCTACATGGAATGGGGTCCCTGGAGGCTGAGCTGCAATCTGCACAGCCTGTGGCTGCTGCCATAGGGAGGGCTGAGCCCACCTCTCTCCAGCCTTAGCCCTTAATGTGATCCCTAGCCCCCTGATGGGGAGCTGGCCTATGCACCCAGTGCCCAGCAGGTGACCTCAAGATGAAGCAGGCAGCATCTTCTCCCTTTATTCTTTTCTTTTTGAGATGGAGTCTGACTCTCTTTTTTGGGTAGAGTGCTGTGGTGGCATAGCTCACAGACCTCAAACTCTTGGGTTAAAGTGATCCTCATGCCTCAGCCTCCTCAGAAGCTCGGACTACAGGCACCACTTCAACGTCTGACTATTTTTTCTACTTTTAGTAGAGTTGGGGGTCTGGCTCTTTCTCAGGGTGGTCTTGAACTCCTGAGCTCAAGGGATCCATCCACCTCAGCCTTCCAGAGTGCCAGGATAACTGGCACGAGGCACTGCACCCAGCCCCCTTATCCTTTCTGTGTGTGTTTTTAAAAGTACAGTTAGAACTTTTTATCAAAGTGATGCATGCGCACTGTTAGAAACATCCAGGAACAGCAGCACAAAGACTGGAAGTGACTGTCATTCACGTGAGCAAGACAGTTGGTCTCTGTGTGGCTTTAGCTCCCTGACTATCACTGCCACAGCACAAGTGCTGCTGTCTTGGGTAGGTAAGGCTGGACATCCCCAGCCCACTGCCCCAGAGGAGAACTTTAGCTCACCAGCCCCCACCTCTGCTGATTGCTAGGGCCTGATTCCGTGGTCCTGCCCTTTTGCTTTGGCATGTCCTGACTCGTGGCTCTGGGAGGAGCAGAATGCTCCCCAGCAGCTCCCTGCAGGGCAAACCAGCAGGATGTGCAGCTGGTGGCCTGTGAAGAACTCGGAAGCAGGCCAAGGAGAGACTTGGGGTTCTGAGGCCATGGCAAGTGATCAGATTTGGTCCATCAGGGGAAGGGCTGACGGGAGGACAGGTGGGGAGAGAGACAGCACAGGCAACTCTGTAAGGAGTTTGGCTTGGTGCTTGCCCCATGATGACCCAGAGTCATGGGGCAGCTCCCAGCATGACTGAGGCTGAGTCACAGAGCATCCTGGTGTCCGCTGGGAGGTGCTGCTCATGGTATGGCCAGTGAAGACCTGGGAATGTCTTTTCCCCAACACCTGCTTTCCAGGACTCCATGTCCACCCTGTTCCCTTTTCCCTATTTCTGCCTTTAGCTGTACATTCTCCAGCATCTGGTTGCCCCTTCATCTCAGACCCTTGCCTTTTGCCTGCCAGCTGGGCGTTCCTACTGCTCACTCTTCACGCTTCTAACTCCGAGTCAACTTCCCCCAGACCCTGTGCCCTCTTCTGCTGCCTGGTTACCGGTCGCCCTGCAGAAAATGCCTCTGCTGGCTCTCTGGGCCCAAACCACTCCCTCCTCTCCTCTGTAGACTCCGTCCCTGGGAAACACTGGAGTGCCTGCCTCTGTTAGCAATTCCTTTCTGGCAGCTCTAGGAGGGCGAACTTTGTTCTTTTCATGCCTGGATCAGTTGCAGGGGAGATTGAGAGGAGGGTGGGCTCTCAGTCAGATGTGGGTGCCTACACCCCCTCCATCTGCCTGCAGCAGGACTCTGGAAGGTTCCATGGATGTGTTTTGAGACTTTTTGCACTGGTTCAGTGTGCTGAGCAGGTTGAATCTGGAGTCTTGGCTCCTTTAGCTGAGAGAAATTGTTATTTCACTTCTATTTCTTGCCCTTCCTTCCTCTCCTGAACTCCCGTTAAGTGGTGCAGTGGGCCTTGAATTGCTCCCTGTCTTTTTCCTCCCCATTTCGTGACATGACCATAGCTCAGGGCATCCTTGAACTCCTGGACTCAAGTGATCCTCCTGCTCAGCCTCCCAAGTAGCTGGGATCACAGGCACCACCAGGCCCCAATAGGTTTTCTGTTTTTCATAGAGACGGGGTCTCCATGTTGCCCAGGCTGGTCTTGGACTCGTAATTTCAAGTGATCCTCCTGCCTCAGCAGGACAGACAGCTCTGGGCTGAATGTGCTCACCTGTAAAGTGAGCCCCTGATGCCAACCTGGGGTTGATCCACCCCTCACCGAGGGGGATACAGGAACAATGGCCCCGGGACAGCCTGGGACCTGTGCAGTCTTCCCCTTTTAGGGAAGGGAAGAGGGCTCTAAGCTCCCCAAAGCTCCACTTAGAAGTTTTTAGACTCCCAGACCTTCCAGGTGTCTGTCCCCAGGGTCCAGCCTTGCCCCTTATGAGCTGAGTGTGGCTGACCCCTCCCCACTCCCAAATTCTTTGTGGAGTGTTCAGGCTCCTGTGGCCCAGAGAGTAGGGTGCAGGCCCCACCAGGCCATGAAAGCCCCTGGAGGAGTCACATGGCTGTGGGGACTTCAGGACTGAAAGGTGAGGTCAGTCAGCAAGTGGGAGGAGCTTCTGTGGCTGTGCCCTCCCCCCCCCACCTCTTTTCTGGGGTCTGGCTGTGGACAGCAGAGCAGAGGTAGCCTTGGGGTCAGCAGAAGCCAGGCCCTGTCCTCATTCTGCTCTGAGGTTGTGGTTGGGGGGAGGACGTGGCTGCTCCCCTTCCTGGCCCGGTCAGGAGCATGAAAGAAGGTCCCCAGTCTCTGCTCTGGAGCTCAAGTCCTGACTCTCACCTCTAGGACGGCCCCACCCCTCCAGCCGCACTTACCAACCTTGTCTGGAGTTTAAGTTCTGACTCCCACCTCTAGGACAGCCCCGCCCCTCCAGCCCCACCTGCCCCCAACTCCACCTGCCTTGTCTCCAGTAGGGTCCCTGGCATGCTGCACCCTCCTGGACACTTAATGCCGTCCACCCACCCACCTCAGGACACTGCCTGCTGCTGCTGTGGCTCAGCGTTGCATGGTGTCAGGGGCTTAATTCTGGATCATCTGTGTAATTTTGTTTTGCTCTCCTGAGAAGTGTCGACGTAATGGAAAAGAAAAAAACTGATGTAAAATTAACTTGAGTAGAGAGTTTGGGTCAACTTGGCCCAAATAAACTCTCTACTTACAATAATTTCTCCTCAGTTTTTTCCTTTATGTCAACCTATCTGGCCATGGGGATCCAGAGCCAGGGCCAGGGGGGCTACCCCTCCCCCGGCCACCCATAGTTCCCTGCAGGACCCGGCACCAGGCCCCATAGTCCACTGTGAGGTCTTGCTGGGCGCACAGGGCAACCTCCCTTCCAGGTGAGGCCAAGTTTTCTTCCAGCTGTTCTTCTGCAGGAGATTCCAGCACAGGGCTCCGTGGAGAGCTGCCTCCGTCTCCTGGAAGGAAGGCTTCGGCGACAGCGCTGTCTGGCGCTGGAAGTTTTGAGAGGTTAAGGACCAAAAATAAGAAATTATGCCGAGATGTGAACGAAAGGAATCAGTCCAGGTTCTGTGTGGGAAACGCAGCCTTGATTCCACTCGGGTGTGAGCGAGCTGAGTTTGAGAAAGGAGTGAGCATGTGGGTTAAGGTGGATGGGAATATAGAAGTGCGGAGGGGTAGAGACTGGTGCATTCATTTCTTCCTGGGCGGGACGTTCTATTTGGGCAGGTCCCTACATTGGGCCCTATCAGGTTTCACTTCTTTTGAACTAAAATTGCAAAGTACAGTTTAAAACATTGCAGCTGTCTTCTGTTGCTCATAATTTGGGACATGTCTTTCCCCTTGTGGTCAGTGCCTGTTCCAAACAGAAGGGAACAGGTGACTTCTCCCTCTGAGCCTCATGGGCAGCCCAGGTGACTGGACACTGCACAGGTGTCAGGACTGCTGTCATGGACAGGAAGCAGCCACAGAGGTCATTCTTCCGCAGAAGGGCATTCCAGGGACTTTTAATTTAATTTAATTTTTTGAGACAGAGTCTCACTATTTTGCCCTCGGTAGAGTGCTGTAGCGTCACAGCTCACAGCAACCTCTAACTCTTGGGCTTAAGCAATTCTCTTGCCTCAGCCTCCCAAGTAGCTGGGACTATAGGCACCCACCACAACACCCGGCTGGTTTCTGTTGCAGTTGTCATCGTTGTTTAGCTGGCCCGGGTGGGTTCACACTACCATCCTCGGTATATGAGGCTGGCGCTGTAACCACTGTGCTACTGGTGCCGAGCCAGGGACTCCTGCTATTTGGAAAGGTGTAAGTTAAGGACTGGTCTCCCTAATATACTAAATACCCTGCTGCCACCTGACTGAGGCAGTCTGAGACCCTGAAGAGTGATCGTGACTCTTGGGCGACACCTACAGCAATGACACACACAAGCAGCTATAACCCCAGACACACTGCTGGCCTTGGGTTAGGTGTGATGGCACCACTGCACCCCAGCCTGGGCAGCACAGTGAGGCCCGTGTGTTAAGTAAGTAGATAGTAAGATAAAACATACAAATATACATAAGGGAGTCTTCATGATTTTTTTCTTTTGGGTCTTATTTTTAGGAATTTTTTCCCTGAAACTGCTTTTTAAATATGTTTGGTCCCTCTGTTTGCTTTCTTTCTTTTCTTATTTATTTATTTTTGAAGCAGAGTCTTATGATGTTGTCAAGGAGAGGGTGCAGTGCTATGATTGGTGCAGCCACGGTGTCACTTCAGCCTCAACTCCTGGCGTCAAGCTATCTTCCACCTCAGCCTCTGGAGGGCGGATGGGCATGGGTCCCTCACCAGTCCTGGGGAATCTTGGCAGCAAGGAACCCTGTGGAAAGTTGTGCTGCCAGAGGTGTTTCCCTCTTTTAGGGGAGCCAGGATTCCATGTAAAAATGGGATCCTTGATTTTTAAACCTGCTGTGTCTGCTTTTTTGCTTATTTAAATGTCAGGCTCCCAAACTGCAAATGCTTTCTTGCCCTAGTCCTTAAAAGGGCTCCACTTTGGTTTTTGTTGTTGGTGGGTTTTTTTTTTTGACAAGAATCTTACTCTGTCACCCTGGGTAGGCAGAAACCTTAAATTCTTGGGCTCAAGCCATCCTCTTACCTTAGCCTTTCCTCTCACCCCAGTAGCCTTTATAGACGCCGTTATAAAGGCCAGCTGGTTTTCTATTTTTAGTAGAGGCAGAGGTCCCTCTTTTGCTCAGGCTGGTCTCAAACTCCTGAGCTCCCGGGATCCACCTGCCTGGGCCTCCCAGAATGCCGGGATTTGCAGGCGGGAGCCCCCCACCCCCGGCCTGATTTTTGTTGTTTTTATGCACCTCCTTCCGGAGAGGGAAGGGTCTCTAATTAGGAGTCGGTAATCTAATAAACAAACTAAATTGAAAAAACTGTCAAGTAAATCTGCCTCCAGAACTCAACTTTCTGATTTTTATCTGGCTGGCTATTTTGAAACCCTTTGTAAGAGAAATTTACATCTATAAAGGAAATCTCCATTTGTAAGAACATTCCTCTCCCTTACCCCGCCCCCCCCCATACACAAAGGGGAAGACAGTGGCTTAAAGTTTACAAAACAAATCGTACCTTTGCTTAAGGTACTCTTCCTGGCTATCTCGTCTTAATTGGGCCTTTACCTAAATCCCTCTTTGTCTCAGAAAATAATGGTGTTTAGACTTAAGTTCTGTGCCTTTGAGAGGCAAATTTTCTACCTGGTTTCACCTAGGAGTCACATCTTTGGAAGTGCAAATTTAGGAGTTTCTTAAACTAACTCTTGTTCAGAGCAGGGGAGCAGGTGGTCGAAAGACTGAGCAGATCACAGGTTGCTACCTATAATCCCAGCACTTTTGGTGGTTAGGGTGGAAGGATCGCTAGAGGCCAGGAGTTTAAAACCAGCTTGAGCAACAGAGAAAGACCCCCTTCTACCTACCTGTAGTCTTTACCTACCTGGGAGGCTGTGGTGAGAGGAGTGCTTGAGCCCAGGAGTTCAAGGCTACAGTGAACTGTGATGATGCCACCAAACTCCAGCCTGGGCAACAGAGACCTCATCTCTAAAAAAAAGAACCAAGAGTGGTGGCTCACACCTGTAATCCCAGCACTCTGGGAGGCGGAGGCAGGTGGATTGTCTAAACTCACAGGTTCAAGCCCAGCCTGAGCCAGAGTGAGACCTCCTCTCTCTAAAAAAAAACAAAAAAACAGCTGGGCCTGTTTTGTTTTTTGTGACAGGCACCTGTAGTCCCAGCTACTCAGGAAGCTGAGGCAAGAGAATCCCTTGAACCCAAGAGTTTTGAGATTGCTGTGAGCTATGACGCCACAGTACTCTATTGAGAGCGACAAGGTGAGACTTTGCCTCCAAATAAATAAATAAAACATAAAAAAAGAGAGGGATTGATAATCTGAAGGAGAACAAATTATTTGAAAACCCGTGTCAGATACAAGAAAAGAAAAAAGACACAATCAGACACCCGGAAGGTGATAGCTTGTAGAATAATGTTTTTTTCAGACTGAATGCTAAGTCTCACTTTTTTGCCCCTTTTAAACAATTGCCTTTTAAATCAAGTCAAATCCTGTCCTTGCTCTAAGATCCAACATCATAACCATGGAAGCTGTTGTCATCAATGCCAGATAGCCACACAGACAATGAGCCTCCCCAGCTCTGTTGGGACCTCCTGCTGGTCACTGGTCTGCATAGGCACAGACCAGTGGGGGAATCTTTGGCCAAGAGGGGGAACTGAGGAGTGGACTTTGACCTTTTTTTCTTTTGCCCTAATTTCTTTCTACAGAGGACTGGTAAGTCATGCCTTACAAACCATAAAATTTCATTGAATGGGTTTATTTTGTTATTTTGACTTTTTTAGAGGCTAGGTCTTTGTCATCCAGGATGGAGTGCAGCGGCAAGATCATAGCTCATTGCAGCCTCAAATTCTTCAGCTCAAGTGATCTTCCTCCTCAGCTTCACAAGTAGTTGGGAGTACAGGTGTGCACCACCATGCCCAGCTAATTTTTAAAATTTTTCTTAGAGACAGGGTCTCACTATATTGCTCAGTCTGATCTCAAACTCCTGGGCTCAACTGACCCTTCTAACCTTGTCTTAGCCTCCCACAGTGTTAGGATTACAGGCATGAGCCACTGTGCTTGGCTTTGACTCCAATTCTTTACACAAAGCTTTAACTCTTTCACCCAGTTGCCACCTGAAGAATCCCTAAAACTCATGTGCGACTTGTAAGCCCCTACTTCTAGATGTCCTGCCCTTCTTTAAGCCAAACTAATGTTTACCTTCTAGGTAATAATTTATGATTTACCTGTAATTTCTGGCTCCCTGAAAGAATAACACCAAGCTGCCTTGGGTACACTTTTCAGGACTTCTGGAGATGGTGTTCCTGGGGACAGAATAAGTCTCTTTAAATATTTTGGCAGAATTTAGTTTTTCCATAACCCTGGTAAATGAAGAGTCATGTAGAAGCTGTAAGATCTGTTTCTGTCCGTATGTCTCTATGTTCATACATGTATGTGCATATATTTCACGACCAGCACGTATGAAGCTCTAATCAAATGGCTTGAAGAAAAAGAGCTTATGTCAAATATTTTATCAGGAAAATTAAAAACTAAGTTTAATGGCCTTTTCAGTTCATTTGGATTAATTTTTGGTAAAATTAGTTTAATATTGTTGATTTAATGAAAGCAGCTGTATCTTCTGATCAGCAAAACACCCACATATTTAACTTTAGGTGAAGCATCTGCAGGCTATAAAAACTATTAACAAGGAAACAACTTGATGGTGGCAATTGTTTGTTTGCTGGACACTCAAGCAAGTTATGAAGAACAAGCAAACCAAATGAATGTAAGTGGGAAAAGTTTATACATGAACTTTTCATCACTTTGAAAACCTTTTACTGCTTGGCGCCCATAGATCAGTGGTTAGGGTGCCGGCCACATACACCAGGGCTGGTGGGATCAAACGCAGCCTGGCCTGCTAAACAATGACAACTACAACAAAAAAATAGCCGGGTGTTGTGGCGGGCGCCTGTAGTTCCAGCTACTAGGAGGCTGAGGCAAGAGAATCATTTAAGCTCAAGAGTTAGAGGTTGCTGTGAGCTGTGATGCCACAGCACTCTACTAAGGGTGATAAAGTGAGACTCTTGTCTCAAAAAAACAAAAAACCTTTTCCAGTAATTTAGTCATATTATATTAGATTAAATAATAGATAAGCATGAAAAGTGAGTCATTTCTTAGTTAAAATACTGAGGCAATAATTAAACATAAGTGTAAGTTGTTATATTTTGGCATTGTATTTTTTTTTTTTAGAGATAGAGTCTCACTTTCTTGCCCCTGGTAGAGTGCTGTGGCATCATAGCTCATAGCAACCTCCAGCTCTTGGGCTTAGGCGATTCTCTTGCCTCAGCCTCCCGAGTAGCTGGGATTACAGGCGCCCACCATAACACCCAACTTTTTTTTTGTTGTTGTTGTTATTGTTGCAGTTTGGCCAGGGCTGGGTTTGAACCTGCCACCCTCGGTAAATGGGACCAGCACCCTACTCACTGAGCCACAGGTGCCACCCTTGGCATTGTATTTTTATATGGTATAGAAAAACTAATTTTTTTGAGACAGCGTCTCACTTTATCACCCTTGGTAGAGTGCCATGGCATCACAGCTCACAGCAACCTCCAACTCCTGGGCTTAGGCGATTCTCTTGCCTCAGCCTTCTGAGTAGCTGGGACCACAAGTGCCCACCACAATGCCCGGCTATCTTTTGTTGCAGTTTGGCCAGGGCCGGGTTTGAACCCGCCATCCTCAGTATATGGGGCCGGCGCCCTACTCACTGAGCCACAGGAGCCACCCAAAAAACTAAATATGTTTAGATTAATAAACAGAAAATTGAAACATCCTTCTAAAAATGATGAAATGGTTTTCATCTACAAATACTCATATGAAACAGTTCTAAATTCCTAGATTTCTCACTAAAAATTGTTATTAAGAATTAAAATTGTAGCTAATATATGTAATTAAACCTACTATGTATGAGAAAAACAATCCTATATATAGTGTATAGGAACAATAAGATATGGTTTTGATAAAGTTTATGAAGATGGCATGAGAATTTTTTTTTAAAGGAAAAGTGATTTTGTCTAGAGGTTTGTTTTTTTTTTGTAGAGACAGAGTCTCACTTTATGGCCCTCAGTAGAGTGCTGTGGCATCACACAGCTCACAGCAACCTCCAACTCCTGGGCTTAAGCGATTCTCTTGCCTCAGCCTCCCGAGTAGCTGGGACTACAGGCGCCCGCCACAACGCCCGGCTATTTTTTGGTTGCAGTTTGGCCGGGGCCGGGTTTGAACCCGCCACCCTCGGCATATGGGGCCAGCACCTTACCGACTGAGCCACAGGCACCACCCTTGTCTAGAGGTTTTTAAAGATTGTTTTAAGTTGAGGGCTAAGAAAAGAAAGATAAAAATGAGTGGGTACAGAGTGGGAAGAGAGGAGAACAAGAAAACTGGGAACTCCCAAGAGGCTGTAACAGATTTATGGCCATCTTATCTGGCAAGTTCAAAGTGATTGGGATGGAGCTGACCAGCATCCCTCTAGCAGCCCACCCTAGGAACTAGCAGAAGGCTCACAGTGGATCATAAATAAATAAATAAATAAATATATATATATATATATAAAATAATCAACCAGCAAAGCTTTAGAAAACGTTTGACCTTTCCTGGCCTCAGGCCTTTCCACTTACTTATTTCTTCCCCGTGTGGGAAGATCAGCTTTCTCCCTTTCAAATAACAATGGGAAGGCCCAGCACCTGGGTGAGGAAGTCCAGGAGCCCTTAATTCAACATTCCTCCTTATTGCCTCAGCCTTATACCTTCACATTAAAATTTCTAAATTAACTAACAGTTTTTTGTTTTGTTTTGTTTTGTTTTGTTTTGTTTTTTTGCAGTGTTTGGCCAGGGCTGGGTTTGAACCTGCCACCTCCAACTAACAGTTTTTTAAACAGCAGGCTTCTTGGGAGATGAAGGCATCAAAGATCAAGGAGAATCAACCTGGAGGTCTTGTTTGTTGAAAAGCCCTCAAATCAAAGTTCCCTCCCACATTAGCAGCCTGGGTGGATGTCTACATCAGGAGATCTTCACACTTTCTCCTTCAGGACAGGACAGGAAGTACACGAAATGTGTCTTTGATTACCTTGAGGAATAGGAACACTTTTCAGATCCGGATTTCAAATTTTGTTAATAATTGTCTTTATTTGTGTCATATCATTTATTCTTAAATTGATTATGCCCTATATTTCTATGTGTCTAAAACACAAACACGAATCATGATAGTCCAACACTTGGAAGCGACCCAGCTTTGTCAGGGGCTGGCCTGACATCCCCTCCTCCCTCGCTGTTACCATCAACTTGGCCTTGAGCCCTGGCTGAGTCTCCAGGCCACAGCACAGACAAGATACAGATGAGATTACTTGAAGTGAGCCTTCCCTGGGACATGTTTACATCTAACGTGTGGGTGACTAGACTAGTTCTTTCACAAGAGAAAGATTTTGATCAAAGAGGGTAAATGAAAGAAAAATAGCTCAGAGCTCTCAGAGCTAAGTGAGGTATTCAAAATTTATCAGGTCCAGAGAGACAAAGCTATGGGACTTCAGCCATGCCCTCCCCCGGACCCAGCACAATGTTTAAAGGCGTTTTGTTCTTTCCTGTAATTTCCTAACTTGCTGCCTTACTCGTTATCTTCATTATTACTTGACTTTGTGATTGAAAAAAATAACGTGTCCAATCAGTTGCTCATGCTATTTTAATGTAAGTTCATGGTGAACAATTAGGAATTGCCCCTTTTCTTTAGAAAACCCACTACTTGGGGCTCTAGTCTCACCAGGACTCTCTAGCTTAGGCGCCAGAGCTCCATCACACAACCTCTGCTAGAAGCAGGGCACAGTGACTCAGGGCTGTAGTCTCTCTCAGCTGCTTGAGAGGCTGAGGCGGGAGGATCACTTGAGCTCTGGAGGTGGAGGCTGCAGCGAGCTGTGGCGCACTCCCGCACTCCCGCCTGCGGACAGGGCGCTCGCTCTCTCCTAACGACGACAAACCCATTGCTGCAAATGGGGGCGTCTATTCAGGGCAACCTGCGTCCTGGCCGCAGGGCTGCAGTCCTCTAACTTGGTCCATATAAACTCTCTACATACACTAATTTTGCCTCGGTTTTTTCCTTAGGGCGAGGAAGGTGACTGCCAGGTCCCTGACATGAGAGGGCCTATTGCTGTGTACCAGTTCGGCGTCCCACCCTGCTCCATCTGCTTCGCTCCCTTCGCGTGATGCTGCACGCCAGCTCTCAAGTCCCACGGGCAAGCCCGCCCCCCCGGCCTCTGGGTGACCTTAGTCACCCCGCCAGCCTCACTCCGCTGCGCAGCGCGGCCCGCGCAGGTGTGGAGATTTGGTTGCCCAGCAGGGTGACTAGGGGAAGGAGGCGGAGCTGCGAGGGGCTGGGTTCTAGTGCCTAGTGCCTAGAATGGGCTCTGCGACCACCTGTCCCTCACCTGAACTCCTCGGCACCCGCCCGGCAGTGTCTGCAGGTCCGGTTCGCGAGGACTGGGAAGATGCGGTCCGCGAGCCTCCAGTGCACCTGCACCGAGGCCACGGGGCGCATGCGCGGGCCGTGGAGGGCGGGGGCTGGGCCGGGTGGGTCCGGCGGGCCCGGAGCCCTGTGCCCGCTGCTGGGGTCGGGCGGGGGGCTGCTGCGCCGCTCCCGGATGCGCGAGGCTGCGGGCTACGCTTAGGCACCAGTTCGCGCTCCGATCGCGTCTCCTCTCCTCCATCTGGTGCGGTCCCGGACGCTGGTTCGCGGGGCGCCCCCTGCCCAAGGCCTCCGCCGGGAGCCGCATTCAGACAAAGGGGCGGGAGAGGGAGGTGGAGATGCTTTCCTGACTGGCTTCCTGCGGCCAGCCCGGTCGGGGCGCTCCAGGCCCTCGCGGAGCGGCGGCGCGTGCCCATCACCCGCTCCCGGTATTGGCCCTGTCCGGAGACCGGCTGGACGCCGAGCCCAGATCGCCCATCACCCGCCCCGCCGCGCGCGCTCGCTTGTCTCCGGCCACCTCGCGTGTCTCTACCGCTCTGTTGCGTCCTGGGTTGCCCGCGCTGCCCCGGCCGGCCGCACCCCCGCCGGCCGCCGGCGCCCGGCAGCCGCGCAGCGCCCAGTCTGCCATCGGGCGGGCGTGGAGGCGGCGTCTACTCCCACCCGCGAGATCACATGGTGACCCTCGGCAGCCAATGCAGTGGACGCTAGGACCCTGCGGGACCCCGGGCGCCTCTACTGCACCGGCGCCGCTGCATTATAAATACTTCTCCAAAATGCGGCGCAGCTCCCTGCGCGCGCCCCGGCCGCCCGCCGCCTCCGCCCCGCGCCCCTGAGCCGCCGCCGCCGCTGCCGCCCGCCGCCGCCGCGGGTCCGAGGGCGCCGCGCCCTTGCCTGGGCCCGGGCCGAGCCCGCCCGCCCGCCTGCCGCCCGGCCGCGTCCCCGAGCTGCGCCGCCCGGCCGGGTGCATGCATTGTGGGCCTCCCGACATGGTCTGCGAGACGAAGATCGTGGCCGCCGAGGACCATGAGGCGCTGCCGGGGGCGAAGAAGGACGCGCTGCTCGCTGCCGCCGGCGCCATGTGGCCCCCGCTGCCCGCCGCTCCCGGGCCGGCCGCTGCGCCTGCCGCACCCCCGCCCGCCCCCGGTGTCCAGCAGCGCGGTGGGACTGGGGGCGCGGGGCCCCCGGGGGGGCGCGGCGTGTGCATCCGCGAGTTCCGCCCGGCGGAGCAGGAGGCGGCGCGCCGCATCTTCTACGACGGCATCATGGAGCGCATCCCCAACACGGCCTTCCGCGGCCTGCGGCAGCACCCGCGCACGCAGCTGCTCTACGCCCTGCTGGCGGGTCAGTGCGCGGGCGGCGGGGTTCGGGCCGGGGCTGCCGCAGTCCTGCGCGGGGCCCGGCCCGAGCGAGCCCGGGGCCCCCTGGGGACGCCGCGCGGGACTCCCCAAAGCTCGCCCACCCGGAGTCCGGGCAGACACCCTCGAGGACGGGCTTGGGAGGAGGAGCGGGGCCGGGGCGTGAGAACGGCCGCGGGGCCGGGCGGCGGGGGTGGGGGTGCGCTGCGCCCGTCGCGGTGACTATATATAATCCGCGGGGCGGGGGAGGCTGCGGCGGCGGCTCCGCGTGCTAATTTATGGGGGGGAGACAGCCAGCACCGCGGGGCGCCGCGGGAGGGGGCGCGGGGCAGGGCGGGGGCTCTGCCCGGGGGTCCGTCGGAGCCTCTCCCGGGAGCTCCCCCGGCGGAGGGCTGTCCTCCCATTTTGCGGATGAGGAGCTTGACTCTGCCAAGGTCACAGCAGCCCTGTTGCGGCTGGAGGCTGTCGGGCTGGCCCTGGCCCTGGCCCTGGCCCTGACCCTGCGGCGTGCAGTGACTGGTCCAGGGAGAGAGTGACCCTGGGGCTCTGCTGAACGGGGTACCCCTGCCTGCTTCCCAGCGGAGGGGCGATCTGCATGGTCCTTGTCGGCTGGCGACCGCAGGGTCCAGCCTGGGCTGCGTCCTCGGGTCACACAGGGTGGCTTGCCCAGAGGCTGCCACCAAAGGGTTGGAAGTCCTGTGGTGGTCGTTTCCAGTGGTAAAGGTAGCGTGTCTCTAGGGCAGAAAGTATTAAGATAGGGAAAAGCAGGGCGTGCACCCGAAATGTCCATTGCTCCGCCTCCCCAGAGGACAGCGGTGCCCTGTCCGCCTCTGGCACGACCTGGTCCACATGGCCCCGCCCTCTCACCCTCGCATCTCCCTGTCCCGCAGCGCTCTGCTTCGCCCTGACCCGCTCTCTACTGCTGACCTGCCTGGTGCCGGCCGGGCTGCTGGGCCTGCGCTACTACTACAGCCACAAGGTGATCCGCGCCTACCTGGACTGCGCGCTGCGCACGGACATGGCCGACATTGAGCACTACTACATGAAACCACCGGGTGAGACATCCTGCCAACCCCTCCCCGCGTTCATCATGCAGAGCTCCCCAGCAACCGCAGGGCAGGGCCCAGGGGGTTCCTGTGACCAGGGCCTCCTGCTGTGGGTGGGTGCCAATGGGCTGGGTCCTCCCCCCAGTGGCCTAGCACCTGCTGAAGTAGGGACGAGGGACTTGCTGCTCCGGCTGGTCCTGTCTGGCCTGGCTCTGAAGATCCTGGGCTGGCCGGCAGTGCCAGGGCCCTGACCCCTAGCAGAGGAAGGGCTGGGACAGTCTGGAGGGCTTTGGGGCTATCCCTGCCCTCAGGCTGGCAGGTTGGAGGCAGGGCCATGAAGGTTCTTAGGGAGAAGAATCAGTCCTCTGGGGCAGGAGGCTCTCCCAGGTGCTGGAAGGTCCGCTGACCACCCTGAATTAGTTAGGGTCTGGCAGGGCATGGTGAGTACCAGGGAAGGACAGCCACTCTGGCACTGCCAGCTGCTGAGCCCTGGCCCCTGCCCCCACCCAGCCAGCCTTGGCACCTGGCATTCTTTGACTCTTCTCAAAACCCAAACAGAGCATCTGGACAGCCTCCACCAGGCCCTCGCCTCTCCTGGCTCTGCTCAGGAGGGAAGGAGGTGCCCATCTGAAGCCCAGTGCACGGCAGCTGAGAGGCTCAGTCCTGCGTCTGGCCCAGCTCAAAGTGGCTCCCATGACCTAGCCCCACTAGATGTGAGGGAATGGGGGGCCCCTGTGTGCTCCTCCCACAACACCTGGTGGGTCTGCAGGAACCCCACAAGGGCAGAGGCTCTGTTAGATTTGTGGGTACTTTTAATACATATGGGGAGACTGAAGCCTGGCCACATGGTGCTAGGGGGCTGTCACTTCCTCAACTTTTCTGACCTCTGGTTTGGTCTGCGTGGGTGAGGAGAGGCCGGAACCCCTGGATGTGCCCGGGCCAGCTGGTAGGAGGGCACTGGCCTCCTTGGAGCTGGAAACACTTTAGGTGGGGGTATGGGGTGGGGCAGGGAGGGAGCCCTCCTGTAGCTGCTCAGAGTTTTGAGGGACATACACAGGGTCCTGATGCTGGCAGCCATGTCCAGTGGTTCGCCCTGCCTCGCCTGCTCTACCTCTGATGGGGGTGAGGGGACAGGGCCCTTAGCACCATCTTAGCCAATGCCTGGGGTCAGGGTGCAACACTGGAGGAGACAGAGGTCCCCTCAGTGAGCCAGTGGGCTGGTGAGGCTCCTGCGGTGAAAGGGGGCTGCTAGCTAGGCAGGGAGCGGGTATTGGCCCCTTGAGGAGGGGGTCAGGCTCCTGGACAGGTGCTCCCCTGGCTGGCAGAGAGGTTTATGAGCTTACCTCATCTTGGGGCCCCTTAAGTCTCCCTCTCCCCCTCTCACTGATCTGAGGCTGGGATTGGGCTGTGCTGTGGGTGGGAATGGGCTGGCCTGGCCACTAGGCTCCCTGCCCAGGAGTGGCCAGGGTCAGTGGGCTAGGTTCCCACTTAGATTCATGAAATGTCCTCCCAGTGCCATGCCAGATCCTTCACTGTTCCTCCTTTTCTGCCCTCCAGTGTGGGTGCCTGGGGACCAGTGTGCTGGCCCCTAGGAGCTGCAAACCAGAGCAGGGTGGCCTCACCCACTGCTGTCCTGTGGCTATTCAGGGTTTGGCCCAAGTGTAGCTGGGCAGGGGCCTGTTTGGCCGAGGTCTGCCCAGCTCCCAGTCCTAGGGGAGGACTCTACACATCTGGCCTCAAGGGCTGAGTGAATCCTGGTTGGTTGCAGACTGGACCAGACTGCAGGTGCTGTTGGGCTTCCTCTGCTTGGGGGTCTGAAGGAGGCAGCTGGAGCTTCTTGTCCTAAATTGTGGCTGTCTTCCCCACACACCCAAGGTCCAGCAGAGCTGGGCAGTGGATCATCGGGGCTGGCGGAATCAGGTGTTATTCTGTAGTGCGGCCCAGTCCAGGGGGTCTCTTGGCCTTCCCTGGTGAGTCTCCCTGACTACCCTGTCCCCTGCAGGCTCCTGCTTCTGGGTGGCCGTGCTGGACGGTAATGTGGTGGGCATCGTGGCCGCGAGGGCCCATGAGGAGGACAACACCGTTGAGCTGCTGCGCATGTCTGTGGACTCGCGCTTCCGTGGCAAGGGCATCGCCAAGGCACTGGGCCGGAAGGTGCTGGAGTTCGCCGTGGTGCACAACTACTCTGCCGTGGTGCTGGGCACGACGGCTGTCAAGGTGGCTGCCCACAAGCTGTACGAGTCACTGGGCTTCAGACACATGGGCGCAAGTGACCACTACGTGCTGCCTGGCATGACCCTCTCTCTGGCTGAGCGCCTCTTCTTCCAGGTCCGCTACCATCGCTACCGCCTGCAGCTGCGTGAGGAGTGACCACCACTGCTTGCCTGCCCACTGCCCCGGCTGCCCTGCCCACCTGTGCCCGCCTGCTTGCCGCCCAGTGTGGCCCTGCTTAGACCCTCACCTCGGCATTGTGTTGGGTTTTTCTTTTTCATCATCACATGGCTCCCAGCTGGGTCTCGGGGTGCAGGGACCGTGGCTCTTCATGACACTTTGGGTGAGTTGTCTGCAGCCACGGCCCCTTGCCTTGCCCAGCCTGCCAGGCAGCTTGCAACGCCTTGAAGAGTCGCAACTTGGACCTCTGCAGCTGTCCATGAGGCTGCCCAGGCGCTGCCACTGGGAAGGCTCAGCCCTGCCCACCAGCCACAGAACCTCTGCGATGAGGCCCCAGCTATGGATCAGCTGTTGGGCCCTGGCGGGGAGGCCTGCGGGCGGCCAGGGGCCCTGCTCTGCAACGTGCATGCTGAGGGTGTGGCCCGGCCACAGCATGCCGCATGCCCACTGCCTCCTGCAGCTGCCCTGTCCAGACTGGACCCTGAGGTCCATGGCTGGTGAGCACCCCTGCCCGAGCCCAAGCTAGACAGGGGGCCTGCCCTGCTGCCCATCCCACCTGCTCTCTGGAGGGGCCTGGACCACCCCAGCTTCGTCCACTCTTGCTGTGCTTTGACACGCATCACGGCCCTCCCATCCCTGCCCCTCCCCCGCCTGGGCTGGCTGACTGGTGACATCACCTAGGGGTGGGGGCCCATGGGGACACACCTTGCCCCCAGCACCTGCTGGATCACGGTGGCTTCTCCCAGACATCCCCGGGGACCCCTGTGCCTGGCTGGTGGGGTTTGCCCACGTGTCTCACTAACCCAGGCCGCTGCTGACTATGCCCAGCCCACAGCTTCTCCTAGCCTGAAACCGACCCATTTTCTAAGTTATTTAGACCGAATAGCACTCTGCATGACTTTAATTCTTGGGACAAAACGGTAGTTTGCACCCTGAGACACGCACATCTGTGTGGTGCTGGAATGTGCACTGTGTCTGGCCCAGTGTGACAGGGTAGGTGGCCGGGTGGGTGAGTCGTTCACAATGTGACATCTGGAGGGAGACCCGGAGCTAGCTGGCTTCCTGCCCAGGAGCAGCCCAGATTAGTGAGGAGGCTTCAGCTGTTCCTTCCAGCCATTAGGTCAGCAGGTGGAGGGGCAGATCCAGGTGGAGTCCCTGTGGTTGCAGGGGCAGGGCTGGACTGCTTGGGGCCTGGGTTGGGGGTGGCCAGCTTGGCTCCAGCTGGCTGTGCTCCTGGCCTGGCCTCTCCTCTAGACGTCAGATGCAGGGATTGTCCTGGCAAGGAGTAGCCTGGGAAGTGGAGGGGGAGGCAGGGACAGCATGACCGCACATCCAGCCTGGATCTGGCTGGAGGGGCATGAGACCCACCTAGGCCCCTTGATGTGGGGGTCGGGGATGGGGAAGTGTGGGCTGGGTGGCCACAGACCTGGGTGCCACGCACTAAGCCACGTGCTGGGCCGCAGACGGGACCTTCATAAAAAGGTGCTTCAGAAATTATTGAATTAACGGAACAAGCCCAGCTTCTAGGGGCATTTTGTCCCGTTAGCAATTGAGGTATTTGCAGAATACTGTACAGACCCCGCTCTCCCTTGTATATTCCTCCCTGGTGGTGCCTGGCCCCTGCTCTGGGTGGGAGTTTTGTAGACTGTACAGAAATCGGCACCCTATTTTCTTGCAGCTCTCAGATTTTGTTAATCTGGATTATACAGACAGACGTAAAGTGTTTTAGCAAAATGGAAAACAAACAGTTGTGCCTTTTTCCTCTTTCTGTTTGGTTTGGGTTTATTGGGGCTGGTCTTAGTTGGCTTGGGATGCATTGGGGTCTGCTGGTGATCTGGGCCCAGTGGTGCTGAGAGGTGTGTCTCTTGGGTGGGTAGCTTGGGCCCTGCTGGCTTTCTTGGATCCTGTGCCTTCGGAGCCTGTGATCCCTGTGATGTGGCTGGCAGAGCCCACCCAGGCCTAGGCAGAGCCTGTAGGCTGCCAGTGTCTCCTGGATGCGGACCTAGGATGGGCTCAGAGTGTCCCATGGTGGTGTGGCCCTTCTAATGGCATCTGTCTGCCTGCAAGGGGTCCATGGTTGCAGGGCCAAGGGGGGGTGGGACGTGTGCTGGACTCCTGACCTTTTTGTTACTACCAGGTCTTGGTGGAGATGCCAGGAAGGATGAGGTGGGTGGGTGTGAGGAGGAAGCTCTGTTGCCTGGCCTCTGAAACGGGTAGAGGCACTTGTGCACCTGCCAAACCAGGACTGAGCTGCCCAGAGCCCTCACCAGGCCAGTGTGCAGCTCTAGGGTCCTGCAGGGCCACCCAGGTCAGCTTTCCCCTGTTCCCTGGCTGGAGGCTAGACACGCTGCCTCCAGACAGGCCCGGCCCTGGCCACTTCCTTCTACCAGCTTGGGAGCTGAGTGCTCTGCAGGTGTGCACTAACATGAATTCTGTACCTTTGTAGAAATTTGGATGTTACTTCTACCTCTGTGAAGTGCCCACAGGCCTGGCTGCTCTGCATCTGGTGCTGCTCCCCCTGGCCCTGCTCAGGGGGCTGGGGCCCCAGAATTTCTTTTTTTTGTTGGGAAGCCTCTGTTTTTAGAGTGTTGTGTGCAGAGGGGGAGTGTTCCACTATGCCAGCGTTAGACAAGCCTGTAGCACAGACCTGACAGCTACCTAGGATCTCCCAGGTCCCAGTGTGCTGCTGCCCAGGCATCTCTGCAGATGGCTGACCCCTGAGGGTGGGGTCAGGGTGGGTGGCCTGCATGGCTGAGGCAGAACGGCCCCAAGTAGTGTCTCTCCACTCCTCCACCCCAAGCCCAACCTTCTTTCTCACTGGTGTCCCCCAAGGCTGGGAGTGACTGAGATATTGCCCCTAGGCCAGCGGTTCTCAACCTGTGGGTCGCGACCCCTTTGGGGGTCTCCTGCATATCAGATAATTACATTACAATTTATAACAGTAGCAAAATTACAGTTATGAAGTAGCAATGAAAATATTTTATGGTTGGGGGTCACCACAACATGAGGAACTGTATTAAAGGCTCTCGGCATTAGGAAGGTTGAGAACTATTGTGCAGAGGCGGCAACCCTGGGCAGCAGGCCTGAGGCCTCCAGTTCCTGGGCAACCACCATCCTGCTAGGGGCCCTGAGGACAGCTCACTGGGCTGCTGGCAGGTGCTGGGGAGCTCTTTGGGCTTGTCAAGGGCCTGTTCTGGCCTCCAGCAGGCCTGTACCTTCCTGCCCCAGGGTGGCTCCAAGCCTAGGCCCTCTCTAGAGCCTCCTTCCAGGGCTGGGCCTCAGGCTCCTGGGCTCTCTGGGTGCACTGGGCTTTATGGGAGTCACTGGGCGCTCTGCGGGAACCCTGGGGCCACTGAACAATTGCCCAAGTTGTGTGGGGACGTAGTGTTGTGGTGCTGTACGTGTCCCTGCAGCCTCACCTGTTTAGAAACTGCTATTGTAGACCAGTGTTGGTCACAGTCCAGTGTCCCAGGGCTGGTGGCTCTTGGGCTGACACTTCTGGGGTTTAAGTCCTGGGCTGGGTGTTTGCTCCAGTGGCATGTGGTGTCCACGCAGGGTGGTGACATGGCTGCCCAGAGCCTAGGGAAGGAGCTCCTATACCACTGGTGGGCACATTATTTTTAAACAGCAATAATTAGCCATTTTAAAGATGGAGTGCATCTGTGTGTACACGTGTGTATGTGTGGGCAAGTGTGTACATGTGTACTGAGCATGTGTGTATGTGAGTTATGTGCATGTGCTGTGCATGTATGGATGTGTGATCGTGTACACTGGCCAGTGTACCTGTGCACACGTGTGAGCGAATGTGTGTTTGTGTGAGGACGTGTGTACCTGTGGCGTGCACAGGTGTGGTAGTGGCCAGGGAGGCTGCTCGGGATGCACTGGGTTCCTGCCCCTCAGCACGCAGCTGTGTGGGTGCTGGCTGAGCCCTGCCTGCCCAGTGCAGGTCCATGGTGAATGAGGGAGGGGGATCACCTATGGGGTTTGTTCTTGAAACAGTTCTGTGAGTCCAGATGGGCAGGGTGTCCTGAGACCCTGGGATGTGCCAAACAGCCCCTGGGCCAGTGCAAGCTGCTGGTCTTAGAAGACTGTGGCGGATGGTGCCCACTTCTTGCATGGCCCCAGTGCTGCTGTTTTCAATAAAACCAGAGTGGAAGGACCTGGCTCTGCTGCTTTCTTGAGGCGCCTCCTGTCCTATGCATAGGGCTGGCTTTCTGGCTTTCTGCAGTGGTGTCCTGGGGTGACCTCCCCTACCTGGGCCCCACCCCTTCCTCACTGTCCCCCTCTTACCTGCTCCCTTCCAACCCCCCAACCTGGGCTGCTCTCCTGCCTCTGACCCTGGAGGACATGGCACATCTAGGGGTTGGGGTTTAGATGACCTGTGGGCAGAGAGGCCCTTTCATGCAGGCACCCAGTCTCCACCTCCAGGGTACCATCTGGGGAGGATCCCTGGGACCTGGAGCTGGTGGGGGGCTTCGCAGCCTGTGCCCCTGGGTAAGGTAGGTTGAAAAGGAAACATCCAGCTTGACACCCATAGCACAGTGGTTACAGTGCTGGCCACATATATCGAGGCTGGCAGGTTCGAACCTGGCCCAGACCAGCTATAACAACGATAACTGTAACAAAAAATAGGTGGGCATTGTGGTAGGTGCCTGTAGTCCCAGCTACTTGGGAGGCTGAGGCAAGAGAATTGCTTAAGCCCAAGAGTTTGAGGTTGCTGTGAGCTGTGATGCCACAGCACTCTACCGAGGGTGACATAATGAGACTGTGTCTCAAAATAAAAAAAAAAAACAGGAAGCATCTGTCCATGAGCCCCTCAGCAGCACCCCAGGGGCTCTGCCTTCTCTTCTGGCTGTGGCCTGAGCACCCAAACTCTTGGTATAGCCAAGACAAGTCCTTAGGCCCCTCTCCTGTCCTCATGCCCCTGGTGGGAAATCCAATCCAGCCAGCCCACAAGCCCACCTGGTCTGTCCTGGCCACTGAGATCCCTTGAGGCTGAGATCCGGGGCTTGTGGGTGCTGGGATGTAGGGCGGACTTCACCTGGGTCTACAGCCCCTGGAAGGTGCTGTCACTGCAGTCCTGGCATCTGTCTTCTTGCCACCTCAGAGGAACAGCTCAGCTCTGGGCGGGGGTGAGGTTTGGGGTCCAGGTGTGTGGGTGTCAGAGCTGACTAAGGTTGTAGGTAAGAAGCCCAAGGTGCAGAGGGAAGGAGGATGGCTGGGGTGCTGAATGGTAGGTGGCTGAGGGATGCTGGGTGGTGAGGAGGTGCTGGTGGGCTGCAGCATGAAAGGGGACGGGGATGGGGCCTGGGGGACAGTGAGGTGCAGGGTGCCAGACCCCAGAGCTCAGACCCAGCAGTCCAGGCCTCTTGGTAGCATCCCTTGTTGGGGTTCCCTTGGCCCTCTTCCCAGGCCCTCCTGGCCTGAGCTCCACACATTCCCTCCTAAAGGGCAAGGCCAGGCCAGGACTGCCTCTCTTGGCCAGCACAGGGAGCTGGGCAGTTCTGCCCAGGTTCGGGTAACAAATGATCCCTGGGATCATCTCAGCCGTGACCACAGCTGGCCAGTGGATCCAGAAGCCAGGGGCATAGCTGGGTGGTTTGCTTTGAAAGGTAGGGCTGCCTTCAATCCTGCCCCACTGGCTAGACATGCCAGTTCTGCATGAGATGCTCTGCCGAGGCTGCCTGGCTCCAGCCACATGCACACATGCAGGCCAGGGGCCCAGCAGTAGTTCTGCACCAGCTCTCTGGATTGTTGGAATGTTTCTTCATAGTGTTTGTCATCAGGCCTGGCCACCCAGGATCCTGCACATTCTGTGAAACCATTGAGAAGATCTCGAAGCCACGAGAAGAGTGTGGGCATCACCCTAGAGGGGCTGGACAAGGTGATTCCCCAGCCCTGGGGCAGGTGCCTGGTGCTCCCCAGGAGAAGGGGTCAAAGGGGGCAGGGTGGCATGGCACCAGCCCAGGGATGTGGTCCACACATGGCTGTCCTACTTGGACCTCACCTATGCTGGACACACGGCAGCTGCCCAACAAATGTTTGCTGAATGAAGAGTGGATGGAGAAATGGCACTGGTGCACTGTCCACTGTGGCCACTGAAGTCAGCCAGAAGAGACAATGCATGTGCGGGAGGGCCACAAAGGGAGCACAGCATACGAGACAGTCACCACCGAAACAACAAGGGGTGGGCACTGAGCCCAGGCCCAGACCCAGACCCAGGCGAGGCATGTGTGGGAGTGGGCTAGACACAGGGGTCTGAAAGGACCCCAGGGGCACATTCCCAGAGACTGGCACACAGCACAGAGGGGGAGTCATGGTGCTGAGTAAGGATGTGGCAGAAATTTGGTGCCTCAGTTTCCCCATGTGCAAGGCGTCCTGCTGGGCTGGTACCCACTACCGCGAAGCCCCCCCCCCAGCAAGGAGAGTCTATGTGGGTTCCCCTGAGGGGCACTCCAGAGACCCCTGATGGCCCCACTGGCCCTTGGTGGCCCCCCTCATGGAGGTGAGCTCCAGCCAATAGGCCTCTCAGTCGGGAACA
The DNA here is from genome assembly GCF_027406575.1 of Nycticebus coucang. NCBI lineage: Eukaryota > Metazoa > Chordata > Mammalia > Primates > Lorisidae > Nycticebus > Nycticebus coucang. The sequence goes on along the minus strand of NC_069802.1, from coordinate 37,692,229 downwards.
GGAGTCCAGGAGTCTTGGTCACTTCAGGAGGAATGCCCCCTCCCCCGGCTCCACAGGAAAAGTGGGGAGTGCCCACTCAGCTGGGCTGGAGATGGGACACTCCTGATGGGGGCTGGGGGCCATAGAAAGACGTTTCCCATCCACGGGAAGAATTCACTCTGACAAGGACAAGGGACATGGCTTTGTGTGAGCATTTACTCCAGGGATGACAAGGTCACTCAGCCCCAAAGGGTTAACATACAAAGCAGCTGGTGACCTTGGGGAAGGCCACACAATGGGCTGGTGGAAACCAGCTCTCCTCTCCCACGTTGCCTGAGGCTACAGACAAAACGAAGGAGAAAAATGCGCTGGCGGTAGGGGGCAGGTGCTGACGTGGGATTCAGAGGTGGTCAGGCTGCTGCTGGGAGGCTCAGTGCCCCTTGGGCCCAAGGGAGGGCTCAGGGCCCCCTGAAGGGGCACCAGGTTTCCCCATGAGCGGCCGGCACTGAGGTTCACCTTTAGGGGTACCTGTGGGGGGCAGCCAGAGGTGAGCCCCAGGCCTGGACCAGGGGTCCCCAGCCACCTCCCAGACCTGAATGCAGGTGGGTGGAGCCTACATACACACCCCAAAGACCCTCAGTTAGACACAGCACAGGCACTTGGCTGTGCACATGCATGCCCCCGCCCAGAAGTGACAGGCTTACACATAGCCACCTTCCAGTCACGAGGCCTCCCACCTTCCGGGGCCTCTGTGCCAGTGACAGGCCAGGCAAGGTGCCTTTGTGTGGGTGAGGTATGTTCTGGGGCGACCTGGACTCGCCACCTCAGGACCCTGCCTCTGGGGCCATTGGCAGCTCCCAGAGGTGCCAGCCAGGCAGAGATGCCCTTCTGGGGACCTTGACCCTGAGTGGGCTCTTGCCCAGGGTCCTGGACAAAACCTCAACAGCTTCCTCTTAACAGGAAGGGCCAGACCAGCCCCCAGCTGCAGCCAATGTCCCCGCAGCCCCCTGCATCCGTCCCACTGCTGGTGGGCGGGATGGGTGGGGCTTCCAGGGCCACCCAGCCCCCATGTCTCTGCCTGCTGTAGGCTTGGGCTTGTCTCCCTGGTGGGGTGCAAGGGCTGCTTGACCCTGTCATGCCACCAGTGGACCTCAGATCTGGGGTTCCTTCTCACCCGCTGCTACTGGGGGAGCCTGCACCCAGTGGCCCAAAAGTCTTTCCTGGTGAGGACCCAATTCAGAGATGCCTCAATAGGGGACTGGCCAGGAACGGGAGCTGGGCTGGACATGACCTGGGGGTGCCCCTGAGGCAGGTGGGGGCCCAGCACCCCTGCGCTAAGCAAGAGTGAGCCTCAGAAAAGGTGGGTGTGGCCAGAGGCTGCCTGGCTACAGGTGTAGGAGGATCCCTAGATGGCGGGGGTAGCCAAGGGCACCAGTAGGTCCTCTTTCAGGCAGACAGTCAAGCCACCTAGGAGCAGTGATCCTGCCGTAGGGCTGGGGCTCCTGCCCTGTGGGGAGCTGCCCCCACCTTGGGCAGGCTTTAGGCGGCCTGGGTGGGCTGAGCCCCTTACCTGCAGTTGCAACTCCGGCACCCGCACCTGTTGCAGTGACTCCATGGTTCCTTGGACAAGAGCTGGGCAGAGACAGCACTAAGGCCCCGCTGATCTCCCAGCTTGGGGCCTTCCCAGCCGTAGGCTTACCCCGGCCTCCACCCCTGGGTGTTTCCTGCCCTGTCTACACTGTCACCTGGACCAGTTCTGGGGGGCCTCCCATGCCCACAAGCAGCCCCTGAAGTGCCTCCTGCCCCCAAGCCTGGTTCTAGTCACCCCACCCATGTCCACAGCCCAGGACAGTCCCCTGGTCTGGGGGACTGGTCCCTTTCTTTGGTCCAGTCCACACCACCACACTGGCATCACCCTTTTCCCGTCAGGTTCAGTTCATGCCAGCCGTGGCTGCCCAAGTGGGGGTGGTGAGTATCGAGGGACGGAAGGAGCTGGACAGGGTAGCCCCCACCCACCAGCACTGCCGGGCACATAGGAGCACCTGGGATCCCACCACTTCTGACCCATGAGGGTAGCTTCATGCTGATGGCCTGTCATGGAGCCCGGGTCACCATGGAGCAATGGAGCTCAGAGCCCTATGCAAAGTACAGCCTGGGCTGAAGGGTTGGGACAGGCTAGCTCAGTGTTTCTCAGTTTCCTCATGCCCTTTCCATGTTATATGACATCTCAGTGCAAAGACTATCACAGAAACACGCAAGCCATGGCCAGATGCTGCCTTGTTTCCAATCCCTGGGGCCCTGGAGAGCCAGAGGCCTCCCGGGAAAACTGATCTCCAGTCCCTGGGGTGCCTAAGCAGGGCCAGCAGCTGCCCAGGAGCCTCAGTTTCCCCCTCTGTGCAGTGCAGGGTGGCAGGTGGGGGAGGGGAGGTGGTCACATGGCTGCAGGGGGGCAGATGGCCCTGTGCACAGTGGGGACCCTTGGGGCTGCAGGGTTGTCTAGGAACTTCCTACAGGGAGAGTTGAACCTGGCAGGGCCCACACTGGTGTGAAGGGTACTGGGACCCAGAGAGGGGCAGGGCTGCTGCAGCTAGCACCAATGTGGTCATCCTGACCACCCAGCCCTTCAGAGCTGGTATAGGCCCTCCTGACACTGGATCCTGCCTCCTGGAACCATTCTAGCATGGTGCTGTCACAGGGGACTAGCACATGCCCCAGTTTGGCCACTTATGGACCTTGCCGGGAGCCCTGGACCCCAGCAGTGCCTGCTCTCTCCCCCTCACCAGTGAGGCCAGAACTGGAGCCTCCACAGGACCAGAGGCTGAGTGTTGGGGGGTCCTGGTCCATTGCTCTCTGGCTTCAAAGAAACACTTTGGCTGACAGCTATGGTGATACTCCCAGGTGCGTCCATAGGCACAGTGGCTCAGGAGGGAGGGCCGGGGACAGGGTAGAGCTGCCTGGAGACTGCCCTGAACCTCGACTACAGTCATTCCACCCCCAGCAAGAAAATCCTGCTAGCTCCACAGCCCAGCCCAGGCCCTGCCTCTCTAGATCCCCAGGCTCTGAGGCCTGTGGCCTTCACTTTTCCACACACCCCTTGGAGCTCACATTTGCTCTAGAGCACATGGTGCCCCCTGAAGGGTGCTGGCCTGGGTTGGAGCCAACCTGGGCATTCCAAAGGCTCCCATAGCCAGCTTGGCTCTGGGGCGCCATGCAGCAGGAGCCAGGGGAAGGGCTGCGTCAACTGTCTTCTCACCTTCACTGACAGCCTGGGCTCACCTGCAAACCTGGGCACCTGTGCGTCTTCCACCTCAAACAGCAGCTCATCGTGGATCTGGGCCACCAACCTGGGGGGAGGAGCGAGTCACCCCAGAAGGTCAGGACTGGGGTGCGGGGCTCACTCACCAAGGTTCCTTGAAGGCAGTTCTGGCACTAGGTGTTCTGAGAGGATGTGGCTTTTTGGGACGTGAAGAGGACCCAGCCAGTGGGCACTGCTGCCTGTAGTCACCCCCATCACCAGAAAGGCTCTTAGGAGAGCTGGGAGAAAGGGGAGGCAGGAGCAGCTGGGTGGCCTCGGGTCCACCCCACCTCAGGGAGCACTTCATTATCTGAAATGTTTGGTGGGGTGGAAGAGGGGAGGAATCCAACATGGGCCTGGGGGAAGCACAGGCCTGCTGTGAGGGTCCTGGGGAATTGGGACCAGACATCCCACCCTGAATACCAGCTTAGAGAAGCGTGAGTGGCCCTTGGCCTGAGTCCTGTAGACACCATTGTCATTCCCTGAACCCCAGAGAGCCTCCCGTGCTGGACCAAGCGTCTCATGCAGGTGAGCATTCTCCAGTGGTCCTTCTCCCTTCTCTAGCAGTCCTTCATGGGCCTCCCAGGTTGCCCACCAGGGCATCAGTAGGGAAAAAAGTGGGAACTGACCCTGGGGGAAGATTCAGGTGAAAGGCACTGGCAGGGGCAGGGGCCTTTCGGGTGGTGCTTACAGATACAGGAGCAGGTGTGTAGGTGCAGAGGAGGGAGGAGTGACGGGGGACACGGCCATACGGCACACCCTGTGGGCTGGATTTGGCTGCAACTTCCACGCTCTTTGGAAGGGGACAGCACTGGCTCACATGGCTGAGGAGATGCCTCAGCATCTTCATGGACGCAAGGCCCCTGCCAAGAGCTGCTGCCCCCAGACCTAGTGCCAGCCCCTCCTCAGGGGACACTCAGGGAGGGAACTTACAGCCCGCTGGGAAGGGTGGGGGCATGGAGGGCTCCCCTGCTCTTGACCTGTGTGGCCTCAGTTCTGTCACCTGCACTGAGCCTTCAAGGGCAGGGATCGTGCTGGATCTTTATCGGCCCTGCTGGGTGCACAGGGGAGGAGAGGCAGGCCTCGCTGGGCAGTGGTCTGGGCACCGAGTGCTGAACTTGGGCTGGGAGCAGCTCTTCCAACACCAGAGCAGAGACAGATGCCCTCGGCTGACACTTCTAACAGAAGATGAGCACTTGGCAACCCAACCACACTTCCTCACTCTCATGACAGCTCTTATTGTTGAGTGGGGTAGAGATGGAGCTATGTCTCCAGCTACAGATGATACTTTCCAGGCTCTCTCTCAGGTGGGGTGGCCCACCAAGTGTCTCTAGAAAGGCTCTTTATTTTTTAGTTTTTGAGACAAAGTCACACTTTGCCACCCACAGTAGAGTGCCGTGGCATCATAGCTGGCAACAACCTCAAACTCTTGGGCTCAAGTGATCCTCCTATCTCAGCCTCCTGAGTAGCTGGGACTACAGGAGCCTGCCACAAGGCCGGACTATTTTTAGAGACAGAGTCTCTGCTCTTGCTCAGGCTGGTCTCGAACCAGTGAGCTCAGGCAATCTACCCGCCTTGGCCTCACAGAGTGCAAGGATTACAGGCGTGAACCACCGCACCCAGACTAAGGAAGGCTCTTTGAAAGGCTCAAGTGGCCAGGGGCAGGTGCTCTTTTGACCATCATTACTTTCTCCTTTTGCCTAAAATGTGTTGTGATGGCTGGAGCAGTTACCTTCATCATGCCAGCAAGAGGGAAAAGGCCAGGGGACTCTGAACCTCTGAAAAGTGAAGTCAGCAACCTCTGTGCCCTGGGCTTCTCATGGTAGGAGAAAGACGCACCTTCTCTGGGCCCCTGCCACAGGTGTGCATCCTTAGGAGGGGCAAACACAGGGCCTCATGTTGGCCCAGACCAGCCAGGGACCATGGGCACTGCCCTTTCTTTTTTTTTGTAGAGACAGAGTCTCACCCTATGGCCCTCGGCAGAGTGCCGTGGCCTCACACAGCTCACAGCAACCTCCAACTCCCGGGCTTAAGGCGATTCTCTTGCCTCAGCCTCCCGAGCAGCTGGGACCACAGGCACCGGCCACAACGCCTGGCTATTTCCTGGTTGCAGCTTGGCCGGGGCCGGGTTTGAACCCGCCACCCTCGGTATATGGGGCCGGCGCCCTACCTACTGAGCCACAGGCGCCGCCCGGCACTGCCCTTTCAAGGTCAGATGGTGAGAAGTGGTAGAGATTAGGCTGGCAGCATCAGCACGTGCTTTCTTAAACTAACTTCAAGGCCTCTTGCAGGGTCTTCAGCTTCCAGAAGGACTTACTTTTCAAATGGGTGGAAACCTTAGCAAATGCATTTGTAACTTCTTCCAGATTTAGCAGAAGCAGTTTTCACACTTCTTGAAATCCCATTGTGAACTTGTGAGCTGCTGGTGTGGCAGGAACCTAAGAATAGGTGTGATCGTCAGTCACACACGTCACTCTCACAGCCACTGAGACATGACCGTGCCTCAAATTGGAAAGTGGGGCACAGGGAGCAAGAAGAGGGCGTCATCTCGGTGAGGGGCCAAAGGACATAGGGCCTTGTACCAATTGTGTTCCACAACTCTTTGGTGATGTAACTTCTCAGCCCTACTCCAAAGCCACTGTGTTCTGCAGCTGGAAGGTCTCAGGTTCCTGCTCTCTCATCTCCCTGTCTGGGGCCTGCTGGGAAGTTCCTGTCTGAGGACCCAGTTTTGCTGTTCTCTCTGCGCCCACTCACAAGAAGGTGGGGAGAGGGGATGCTGTGGCTCCCAGGGGAATTGGTGCTGGCCAGGCTACACGTGAACTTGAACCAGTCATGCTGGGCTCTGGGCCTCTACACACAGTCTCTGAAGCTTCCTTCCAGCTCGGACATGTTGTGAAACAAGAAAGGTCTCTTTGAAAAAGGTCCTAGTCAGAAGAGACAGGCGTGGGAGGAGAGGCAGGCCTCGCTGGGCAGTGGTCTGGGAGTTGAGCATCGCAGCATACAGGCCTGAGGATGCTAGCCACTAGTTTGTTTTGGGCCTGGCCTCAGTCTTTTCAGGATCTGGACCGAGAGGCACGAATGGACGCCACGTCCCTGTCCTGGGGACTAGAGGTGGTGAATGGGGACTGTCCTGTGGTCCTGTCCCATGTGGGTCCTGGGGTCATTGGTTGAGGCTCCAGACCCTCCAGTGATTGCACTGTCTCACATCCTTTCCAGTGTCAGCCCACACTTGGCCTGCATCCGCCCCTTCCAGATACTGTCCAAAACCTTCCACATTATTCCCGAAAGAACAAGGCACAGCCAAAAGACGGAGTGTACAGGGCCCGGGACACTGCGTGAGTCTGCTCTGCTCTCTGGGACATGCATTTTGCCAGGAGGAGTGTTTCCTACAGACAGCAGAGGCTGGTGACAGCAAGATGGCCAGCAGCTGTCAGAACCTGAGCAGAAAGTGTGCTCTCAGCTCCAGCAGGACCCAGTCACCCCAAGGGGAGACCTGGGTCTTCATTGACCAATCTCCTTCATCAGTTCCTCAAAAACTGTCTGCAGGATTGAAGGTTGGTGAAAAAGTGAATAATAATTCCACAAAAACTGAAAATGAACTGACTTTTCTAGACTTGCAGAATCTTAGATGCAGAACAATGGTTTGGTTTTCAATTTCTGCCTAGCAGAAACCAGCATAGCCACTCATCTCCTGTGCAAAACTATAATTTGTTATATGTGTGGATTTCAGGAAATAATCAGGAAACCATGAGAAAACCTAGAGCCACTAGAGGGTGCCTGGCATTGGTGTGTGAGCATGTTGGGGAGGGCAGCAGATGGCAGGAGATAGACCCCCAGTGACTGCAAAGGTTGGAGCCACCCTCAGAGCCCACTGCAGGTACCAGTGAAGCCACAGGGGCTGTGTTTGGCCCGGGTGGGAGCCTGGGGTAGTCTCCTCTTAGAATTCTGGATGACAGCCTGGCCTCCTAGGCTGCTCCCCACAGCTATCAAGGTGACTGGACAGAGGAAGCGCCTGGAGGGGTGTTAAAGCAGAGGGCCAAGGGGGGCTGTGGCCTGGGGATAGTTTGTCCCTGTCCCTTTACAAGGTGCCCCTGTAGGCCTCAGGCAGGGCCTTTGTCATACAGGTACACACAAGGCTCTGACCACAAAGGAGGATAGGCTTAAAGGTCAAAAGGAACAGAAGGAAATATCTGAACACAAGAGTGTTTACAGAAGGAAAGGTCTCTGGGAGGGACTGAGGCCTGGGAAATATAAAGTAGTATCAAGGGCTGCGAGAAAAGTGTGAGCTCAGGTGGCAAAGAGGCCGTGTGCAGAGGCAGGCTGCATGGGGCTGAGGTGGGCGCTGGTGAGACCTGCGTAACATTTTATGATCTAGAGAAGCTGCCACTTTGCCCACTATGAGCCTCTCTGCAGTGTTAGAGATGCTGACCACCCCCTACTTTCCCTCTTCCCTCGGCAGAGCCAGCTGCAGCAGCCCCTACAGGACTGAGGTGAGGATCCCTGCCCTGGGGTAGATAAGAGGGAGCAAGGCCCTGTTGGAGCCTGACAGGGTCACTTCTTGGAGGGGCTCCTAAGCTTCCTGAAGAGAGGACCGCCCCCAGGAGGAGGCAGCATCTGGGTGGCCACCAGCAGCCCACGTCCTCAGCCACAGGAACTGGCTGGTCCAGGGCTCCTTGTCCCTTGGGGTGTGCGTCCAGGGGGAACACTAGAGGCAGTGACAGAGACCAGAGAGACCTGTGGCCCTGGGGCAGCCCCCACTGTTGAGGGGTGTCTGAGCATTGGCTCTGGGGTTGGGGCTGCGGCAGCTAGACCTGGACATCTGTATGCTGGCGTTGGTGGCATCAACAGGGCTGGGGAGTGGGAGTGGTTTGGAGTCCAAGGGGCTGTGACATCCACCTATAGCTGGGGTAGGCAGCCTTGTGGGGTGCCTGTGAGAAATGCAGATACTCCAGGAGGAGGGAGTCCAGGGACACAGTCTTTCTGTCCTGAGCTGCCTCATGTGTGCCCTTGGCTGGGGGATGCCTGCCGTGAGAGGCCCCTGGGGCTGTGTCTCAGGGATGCTGTGCCTCCTCAGGGGAGATCCGTGTCTGAGGGGGAGTGGGGGCTACATGTCACAGGGGCTTGGGCTCCTGGGGCCCTTTGCTCATAGCTGGCAAAGGTCAGAATTCATATCTCATGGGCGGGATGTGGTGGGCCCAAAGCAGTCCCTTCACCCAGCAGCCACCTTGCCCATGTCCAGGAAAGGACACCCATCACAGACCTGGCTGTCAAGGTCGGGGAGGAGGCCACTGCAGCAAAGATGCGAACCATCGCCAGCTTACAGAGGTCAGCGGCTGAGCCTGTGGGCACAAAGGGCAATCTCAGGGCCCCATCTTCATGGTGGGGTACCTGGAGCCTGTCACCACACTGCCATGCAGGGTCTGCTGGCTCTCAGCCCCTTGAGCAGTGTCTGAAGTTGACTAGGCGTCCATCTGCCTCCAACCACCCCCCACTGGGGGTGGGGTGGGGAGGTTCTTGTGTTCGCTGAGCAGCTGAAGCCTCAGTTTCCTGCCTGTGGATATGGGAAAAGCCACTGCCTTGGCTGCTCTTGTAGGAAACGTCCTAATTATAAAAAGGACCATGCCCCAAGCACCTGTCACCTGCAGATGCCATTGCACTAGTGCCTCCCACAGTGACCACCAGGCAGGAGGGTGGCTGTGGGGCTCCTGGAGGAAGGCCTGCTAAGTCTTGCTAGGACAGGAGATGCCCTGACAGCAACGTGGTGGGCACCTTTCAGGCTGCAGCAGCTAAAACCTGAGCAGCAGGTGGGTCCAGAACTCTGGGGCCAAGGGGCCAGCAGGCGAGCGAGGGCCTATACCTTGCACCACAAAGTTCACAGCCTGTCGCTCTGCCTGTGCCCGGAACTGCGGGTCACGCGCATGGATCTTCGGCAGGGCTCTTCTTCTGCCCATGAGGGACACCACATAGCCTGGGTCACATGAAGGAAGATAGATGAACGGGGAAACTAATAGCCACGCAGCAGGACCCAGTTGTCCTCTGGCCACCCACCACTGACCTACCCACCTGTCCACTCACCAACCAGCAGAGCCAGGAGCCGTGGACACCACTGGCCATGGCAGGCATTGGTGGTGGGAGGGGGCAGGGGCTCTGGATATAGCTAGCTTACCTGTCTGCTGACAATGGGCCACAACTGCTTGGCCAAAGTCCTTGATTTTCTTATACTTCTGCAAAAAACTTGCCAAAAACTGGGCAGCTTCCTGAACAGTAACTCCAAGGCAAGCAGCAAGCCGCTCCTTCCCTGTGAGTCAAAGACACAGATCGGTGTTAACTCCCAGTTCACATCCAGGCAGGGACTGCGTACATGGAAACCAGCCTGGCGAGTCAGGGTCCAGGGAGCACCACTGGCCTTTTCTGCACAGTTGGGGGAGGTTAGCATCTGGCCTTCAATTCTGCGTGCTGGGTGCTTGCCAGTCAGGACTGGGGCCTGTTTGGCATTTCTCTGGCCCAGTCCTGCCTTAGCACTTGCCAGCACTGCAGGAGAGCAGAGAAGGAAGCAGATGTGGTCCTTGCTCTCAGGCTGGCTAGTGGGAGGCTTAATTCCAGAACTGAGGAGGCTGGACTGGGTGAAAGAGGAAAAGAGGAAGGGGATGTTCCATGGCCAGATTATGAGAACAAGGTACTTAGGAGTTCCTATCCTAAGAACTTTCATCTCAGTGGTTCTCAAACTGTGGGTTGCGACCCCTTTGGGTCAAGGGGTCGCCTAAGACCATCCTGCATATCAGATATTTACATACGATTCATAACAATAGCAAAATTACAGTTATGAAGTAGCAACGAAAATAATTTTTTTTTTTTTTTGTAGAGACAGAGTCTCACTGTACCGCCCTCGGGTAGAGTGCCGTGGCATCATACGGCTCACAGCAACCTCCAACTCTTGGGCTTACGCGATTCTCTTGCCTCAGCCTCCCGAGCAGCTGGGACTACAGGCGCCCGCCACAACGCCCGGCTATTTTTTTTTGTTGCAGTTTGGCCGGGGCTGGGTTTGAACCCACCACCCTCGGTATATGGGGCCGGCGCCCTACTCACTGAGCCACAGGCGCCGCCCAACAAAAATAATTTTATGGTTGGGGTCACCACAACATGAGAAACTGTATTAAAGGGTTGCAGCATTAGGAAGCTTGAGAACCACTGTTTTATCTGGAGATAAATGCTTTTGGTTCCTAGAAAATGCAGGTGTTGAGAAGCTGCTAATAAAGATGTCTCTGGCTGTGGTGGCAACCTGAGCCCGGTGTAGCATGGGAGCCCCTGCATGCTTGGTGTAGGCTTTGGGGCCACATACACCTGGGCCTGAGTACAGCTTTGTCACCTATGGGAGGCTCCTTGTGGCCTCACATGACCCACAACAAACCCGTTTCTTCACCTCTGAATTGGGTACAATTGTCCTTACCCCCAAAGGTTGTTAAGAGAACCCCATGAATATATAAAGCTCAGAAAGGCACCTGCTCCTGCTTGGTACTCGGTCTATAGTCACCCCTCCCTTTTCCTCCAGAAGAGACATATAACTTAGAGAAAAGGAGTCCATGAGGGTATAATCCCTGGCTTGACAGTAGGATCATGGGGAAAGGCCTGGCTGAGGGGGCTGTGTGCTTGGCGGGAACCCCAGAGCACAAGCTGCTTAGAGACCTCATTTCTGGGAGAATGGGACCAGAAATTGGGCCTACTGCCCTCTGCTCTGGCTCAACAAGATGGCCCAGAAACCCTGGCCTAGGGCTGGAGTTGTGGGATCTGCCCGGCTCTTAGGTCCAGCCTTCCCAGCAACCAGGCCACTTTTGGCCCCAGCCAGCAGATGCCTCACTGGTTCTAGACAGAAAGAGTGTCAAGTCTTGGAACAGTAAAGGGGCAGATGTTTGCTTGGCCAGGAGGAGTGTGAGAGTCTGGGGTGCCTTGTTCTCCCAAGGCTGGTCCCAGCAGAGAGGAATCAGCTCTGGAGCCCTGGTCCTTCCTATAAGCCCAGGGCCACTTGATCACTTGGAGACATTTGGTTGGAAATAAAAAAAAAAAAAACCTCTAATATCTCTTTTAGGGCTTCATTAAGACCTATTACTCTGGCATCTTCACAAATATGAGCACTTTATGTATTTGTTACACTTTACTGAAATAATTCATCTATAACTCTATTAAGCCCCATCAGCACCCTTAGTTGTGACCCTGCAGTGGAAAATTCCAGCAGTTCTCAGAAAGGAATCAGGTTGTAGCTGGACACCTTAGGCAGGTCAGCCAGACAGGACTTCAAGCAGTCTCCTTAGCCAAGTCTCTTATCATCTCCCATCTACTGTTAAGCCCATTTGGTGAATTTTTTATTTAAGATATGGTAGTTTTAAGTTTTAGAATTTCCATCTGGTTCGTTCTAACTACGTGCTGAAGTTTTCCTTATTTATTTATTTATTTTTTGCAGTTTTTGGCCAGGCTGGGTTTGAACCCACCACCTTTGGCATATAGGGCTGGCACTCTACACTTTGAGCCACAGGTGCCGCCCTCCCTTATTTATTTATTATGAACATATTTTTCTTTATATCCTTGGGCTCAGGTATTAATAGCAAGTTTAAAATCCTTGTCTGCAAATTCTAACATCTGGGTCATCTCAGGATCTGTTTCCATGGTTGCCTTTTCTCAAGTCAGGTCAAGTTACCTGTATCTTCATATGTTTAGGGATTCTGGTTTGTATCCTGGTTATAGTGAATGATGTCACCGATACTCTCAATTCCATTATGTTCTTCTCAGGAGTACTAATCTTTTTAAGAGGGCAGATCATCTGGCTAAAGTCAAACTCCAAACTCAGTCTCCCTGCTGAGGACAGTGGCTGAAATCTCAGCTGATCCTTTTGGCCTTAGCTTGACTGCTTGAGGTCTGCCCCATACAGCCATAGGCAGGGTGAGCTGGAAATCTAGGCAGATTCATACTCAGAATTTGGGCTTACCTCTGCCTTCTTTCTTCCTGGAATTTCTTTCGCTTTCTAGATTCTGTCCCAACTCTGTCCTCTGATGCTTATAGGTAGTAGGACTCAGGCTTTCCATCAGAGATTCTGACTGCAGCTTGCCTCCAGGTAAGGAGCTGTAGAATGGGACACTCGGCTGTACCCTCCTTTCTTCCAAGTACCAACCAACCTCCAGTTTCTGGTTGCTTTTGGTCCCTTTCCAGTGCCTTCAGGTAGTTGGGTTTTTCTACATTTTCCATAGATTACAGCTGATACTTGCGGGAGGCTTGGTCTTTTAGGGGCTATTTGGCCATCACTAGAAGTTACACCTGTCTTTCTGAACACTTATGTATTATGCAGAGCTGTGAGAACATCTGAAGACAATCAGTGACCAAGGTCCTGGTGTGTGAAACAAGCCTATTTACAAGAGAAGCAAATGTGGCAACTCCAAAAAGAGCAGAGGTGAAGGACCGCAATGGAGCAGAGGTCTGGTCAGCAGCCTAGGCCCTAACTCCAGCTCCCACTTCTGGATGCCCTTGACAGTAGGACTGTCACACTCAAAGGCCACTGTCCTCTGGCTCTGGGGGGCTTCTCTGCTGTGCTTCAAGTGCACTGGCTCCCTCTTCTCACAGAATTTGCCTCCACACATTCACTCAGTTGAGTGGATTCCTTCTCTCACATTGTGACCACAGGCAGACCCGTCCCAAGAGCACTCCCACGGGAGCCCCAGGCACACCCTGCCTCTGCCTCCTGCGTGGGCTATGTGGCTTCTCCTACAAGGGGCTAATTGCATCCCACGTGCATGTGTGTCACAGTTCTAACTTTAGGAGGACAATCTTCTCCGAGTGCCCTTGCCCCACTTGTGCCCATTTTGCTGACAGTTTTCACTCCTGTTTGTGTGTCTAGGGCCGAGAATACAGTGGGCCTTTGGATCTTTGCCGGTCTGACTGAATTCCATGCAACGTTCACCCTCAGCTCAGGTGCTGCTGCTCTGGGCTGGCCCAGGGCCCTCCTCCTGCCAAAGTACAGCTATGTCTTCTGACAGGTAAGAGCCTCTGGAGCAGCCCTGGGCCCACCATAGGCTGGCAGGTGTCTGTCCATCAGGGGTGACCGGATATGAAGGCAAATGTCAGCTTTACTCAGTAATTTGAGAAGACTCAAGTCTAAGAGCTCTAAGAGCTCAGAGCAAACTGGAAGAGTCAGAAGCTGCTTTTGCAGGAGGCAGATCGCCACTGGGCTCAGCGGGGGTGGGGAGTAGACTTCTGAATTCAGTGATGGAGGAGGCACAGGAAGCCTGGGAGCAAGCCCTGGGGTTGAGGCTTCAGGCAGCTGCTGCTCTGGGGCTCTGGCACCCCATTCTGACACTCTGGGCAGGCACGTTTGAGAGTGGTGGCTGAGCACACAGGCCAACAACTTGGGAGTGGCCTCTCTGCCTGTTTCCCAGTCAGTCTTCACAATGGTCAGGTCACTGTTTCAAGACAACCCCACACTGGCAGAGTGTGCTTGTGTAAAGACATGTCACTGGCACCAGCTGAGAGCTGGATGGCCCAAGATCCTCTCTTGAATTCTCAAGGGTGCCCAGCAGCCCAGGTCAAGCTCGCTCGTTTGTCCCAGCTCATGTGACAAAGTCTCAAACACAGAACACAGACAGCTGGGGCTGCAGCATATACACAGTGATTCTAGCTGTTGGGGTGGCCAGGAACAAAGGGAACAGCAGTGGCGGGGGCTGAGGGTGGGAACTCCTATGTCACCCTCTGGCTAAAAGCAACCGAATTACCCCCTTCACCAACATTGCCACTAATGACTCACACTGATTTATACAGTGCTGCTCTTTTCCTCTCCAGAAAAGACAGAGCCAATACTCCAGAGTCTCTCTCTGGGACAGCTGGGTGGGGGTGGGGGGGTGCCACAGGGAAGCACAGAACTAAGGCAGGACCCAGACGTGGTGGCAGATGACAGAGACAAGAGAGAATTGTGTGCCAGGCTCGGACGCACCAGCCCCTCAAGAACATCTCTAAGGATGAGAAGAGCACAGAGGTGGAGGTTCTCGACAGGCCTGCAGTCAGCAGGTGGCTGCCTTCTGGCTGAGCTGGTTGTGGGCCTGCTGCAGGGCCAAAGCTGACTAGACGTCCAGGACATGTTGTCCTACTGCAGGACACATGGGCAGTGCAGCCCTGCTGGAGGTGGGCCCAGAAGCTCCCAGGGACAGACGACTGTGTACCTGTCTGTTATTCTTGTCCTGAGCTTGTTCAGTTTTGTGGACTTTCCTTGGATCCTCTTCTCAGTGACTTTACAAGGCCCTGGCACTCCAAGTGGTGACTCAAGGGAGAAGGTCTGCACTGGCTGGACAGCTACTCGGGCCCCTCCCCAGCTGCCAACAGCCCCTCCTGGGTGAAATTGGGCCACACTGATTGAGCATGACCCAGAGGCACAGAAGAATTTAAAAAGCCCAGATAGCCCATGGTGAGGGGGTAGGAGGGACAGTGGGAGAGTACAGAGCGCTCTGCAGGATCTGGGCCACAGAAGGCGGGCAAGGCACAGAGGTGGCACCAGATGACACACCACTGGTCCTCAGTCCTTTCTGCCAGGCCTCCTCTCTTGCCTGCTGCCCAGAGACCTGGCTCTGCCCCCGTAGGGCCTGGCTTTGGATCCCCACTCAGCTGGGGAGATCAGGAAGTAAGAAAGCCTCAGTGTATGCACAAATGAGGGTTCCTGGAGAGTCTCAAAGCCCAGCAGGAATGCCCAGTACAGCGGTGCCATGTGGGGTTGGGGCTGGGTGGCCCGGTCACACCCACTCTCCCTGCTCTGGCCTCACCTGGAAAGGGTGGTTGTGCCATTGACCACTCATGGTGTGAAGTGGTCTGATGAGTGTCTGAAGGTCACAAATATCATCAGAGTATCTGTGTACACAGCACACAAGGACTCCCAGAATGATTTCCCTGAGGCACGGCCATATTTGCACACCCATCTGGCAAGCTCAACCCCTTGCTTGCGGCCTACCTGCACCATAGACCGCTGAGTACACCACCTTCTTGGTCCGCTCCCTGTCTGCGTGTGTTACGCGTTCCACAGGGATGTCCTTCCTGCATGGAAAGACGGCATGTCATCAGGCACAGTGGCACTGTCAGCAGAGGGGATCCAAGGCTCACACATCCCCCCCCCCACAACTCTTCCTCTGGAGGTTCTTAGCCATTTCAAATGTGCCTGTCACATGGGCAGGGGACAGGGTCAACATCTGTCATGCCCAGCTCTGCAAAGGCCCTGCTCAGGTATTCGCAGTGAGGCTGCGGCATCCCCAAGTTCTGAGGCATCCAGAATCAAAACCCCTAACTGCTTTTACCTGGAGAACAGGCTGCCCCTGTGGTGGGGGTCTGGGACCTACGTTAGCAGAGGATGGTTCTGGCCCCTCTGAGGGCTGTGGGGGGAGTCCCTGTTCTGGAGCTGCAGCATTCAGACAGGTGAAGGGTCAGCTTGGCTTCTGACTGCAGCAACCTCCGGAGATTAGAGCTGAGACATCTCAGCAGCACAGGAGCTGCAGGGCACTGCAGCAGCACTGAGTCCCTCTCTGCCAGGGCACTCCAAGGATAAGCCCCCCAGCATGTGTTGATGCTTCTTCCTGATGTTGCTCTTGTAAACGTCCTTATCATCTATCAGGGGTGTCCAATATGTGACCTGTGGGCTACATGTGGAATATTTGAGGCCTGTCTTAAAAAGTTTTTTTAATTTTTTTAAAATTAAAAAAAAATTTTTTTTTAAATTTTTAAATTAAAAAAAAAAATTTTTTTTTTTTTTGCTCATCAGCTTTCTTTAGTGTCTGTGTGTTTACTGTGTGGCCCAAGACAACTCTTCTTCCAATGTGAAGCAGAAGAAAAAAAGGTTGGACAGCCCTGAGCCACCAAGCCTCCCCTGATGGACTGAGTGTCAGATTTAGAAGCAGAGAGACAGAAATACCTCCCCCAGGCTGTGAACGGCTCTATGCTTAGGCCTCCATTGCTAACCTGGCCTTAGCCTTCACTTTCTGCCTGGACTGAGCGTGGGCACCAGGCCACAGCAAAAACTCAGGCTCTTTGTAGGTCTCTTCTGAGATGCAAGCTGTTGGGCCTGCATGGGACTTTCTAAATTTGCTGATATAGATGGGTGCTTTTAAATGTCTTAATTTCCCAAAGAATCTCTATCCCCAGCTTTTCCTCCAAGCTATAAGCTGTTTGCCTTACAATGTTTTTAAGCAGAGCCAGCCACTCTTCTGCACTGAGTTGGTCCTGAGTTGTGGAGACCATGCCAAGTGTCTGTGCCAGACCTTCAGGCAGCCCCTGGGTGAGTGAGCACACACACACGCCTCTTTTCAAATAAGCTGTGCTCCGCTCCGTCCAGAGCCAAGGACCAGGTCCTCAGTGTTCTGGGGACATGCTGTTGCCCTTCTCAAGACTGAAGGGAGAGGGAGCAAGAGCAAGCAGAAACACCAGAAGGCTCTCCTGTACCTTGAAGTTGCCTTTTTCTTGATTCAGCTTTTACTTGGTTGCTGTAAACCTTTGGCTACTTTCCAGAGTTCTAGCAAAGTTGGTTCTGAGACTTTGTTTTATTTTTCATTGTTTCTGTGGGGGATGGGCACATGGTGCTGTCACCCTGCCCTTGTTGCTGACACCCCAGACTTCATGGACTTTTACTTCGTCAGTTCTTAGCACCAATGCATTTCTCGCGTCCATCCCCCCCTGCATGTTAAGCTATTTTGCCCTCTTGTTTACCTTACCCTTAAATTTGGTATTATTTTTATTTTTATTTATATATATATATGTTTTGAGACAGAGTCTCAAACTGTGCCCCTGAGTAGAGTGCCATGGTGTCATAACTCACAGCAACCTCCAACTCCTGGGCTCAAGCAAGCCTCTTGCCTCAGTTTTTCTATTTTTAGTAGAGATGGGGTCTTGCTTTTGCTCAGGCTGGTCTTGAACTCCTGAGCGCAGGCAATCCACCTGCCTCTGCCTTCCAGAGTGCTGGACTACAGCGTGAACCACTGTGCCCAGCCTAAAACTTGGTATTGTTAAGGGCTGAATTCAGATAGGAAGCAAACAGCCAAATGTGTCCATGCTCACACGTCAATTCCTGTGTCACAAAATACCTCCCTCCCTACCTCTATTTGGGAAATGTGCTCCAAACTTACTCAAAGGAAAAATATTGCTGATGAATGTATTAAGAACAGCTCCCTCTGTGACCCTCTAGGACCACTTGCAAGTAAAGCAGGCATTGTTGGAGCTCAAATGCATCTGATGACAACTGTGGTGGGGTGCTCTGAGGTTAAGGCACGGCCCCTCAATCAGACCACACAGGGGCCCCCTCCTAGTTTGTTGTACAGGTTGGAAAATTGTCAGAGGAGGCAGCATTAAAATCTGCCATAACATGCTTCACAGAGAACCAAACTATGACAAGAGCCAAGCAATGCAATAAATAGACTTTATGCATATATGTCAGGAAAACTCTCCGATGACAAGAGCATAGAGTCAACTTTCTTCTTGAGCACACACGGCATATTTGTAAGTGCTAGTATATTAAGTTACACAGACAGCATCGGAAGTATTAAAGTGACACTTGGAGGGGCCACATTTTCTTGCTTCTTCTTAGAATTTTCAAAAATATTATTATATGCTAGAAGTTTTATATAAAAGAACAGCAGAGACTGAAGAGCACACTTGCTCCCTATAAAGGACACAGCACTCCCTCTGTCAGCTCGCTAGGTGCTTCCTTCCATTTCTCCTAAACTCCGTCTGTACAAGTACAATCTTAAAGGATTTCAAGGAAATTGTTATTCTTTGAAAATGTCACCAGATATTTCAGAATATAACATCAAATTGTCTTTTTATTTTTTGTGTTTCAACAATAAGACACTGGCTTGAAACAGACATTTTTAAGAATGTATTTGATCTTGCTGCTTTTATTGTTTAGTCTTCTGTTTGGAACCTAAAACTCATTTCCACAGTAATTAATTATAGTATAAGTCACAAACACTGGATTACTGCTGCTGGTGGGGAGTTAGAAGCAACCAACATGCAAATATTAAAAATATCTTAGTTTTAAAGTTCTCCCAAGAACTAACGCAAGCTAACAAAATGCAGAAAAGAAGAGGTGAACTTTTCAAGCTGGCTTTACAGTGATGGGGTTGACATGGATATGGAGAGAATTACTTTCTGCCTGATACATTACACCTCTGTAAAAGCCAGTGGGGAACATTTGTGAGGGTCTATTTCTGGCTTCTCTTTTCTGTTCTGTCTTTCTGCCAATGCCACTCCTTCTTGATTAGTATATATTAAGTTTTCATATCAGGTGGAGTGATTCTTCCCACTTTATTCTTCTTTGTCAAGATTGCTTTGGCCATTCTAGGCCCTGTGGTTTTTTATACACATTTTATTAATAGAATAAGCTTGTCTATGTCAATATAAACCTTGCTTGGGTTTTTTTGTTGTTGTTGCAGTTTGGCTGGGGCTGGGTCTGAACCCGCCACCCTTGGCATATGGGGCCGGCGCCCTACTCACTGAACCACAGGCACCACCCATCCCTTGCTTGGGTTTTAATAGGAATTACATCACAAACCTATAGATCAATTTATGATAACTGACATTTTTTGGAAGTTGAGTCTTCCATACCATGAACATCTCTCTAAATTTATTAGATCTTTGATTCCTTTCACCAGTATTTTGTACTTTTAGGCACACCAGAACTTCTCCATATTTTGAAAACTGGATATATAAGTATTTTATTATCTTTGGAGTGATTACTAATGGTATCATGTTTTTTATTTCATTCGGCATATTCATTGTCAAGTTTATCAAAATGTGTTGATTTTTGCATTGTGATTTCGGGTCTTGAAGACCTTGTTGAACACACTTTACTCTAAGAGTTAAAAAACATTTTTTCCTTTGTATATATTCTTGGAATTTTCTACATAGACAATCTTGTCATCTACAAATAGAGATAATTTTATTTCTTCCTTTATAATCTACATGCTATTTACTTCTTTTTCTTATCTTAGACAGTGGCCAGAACTCCAATATTCAATCTTAATAAGTTGCTCCTGATCTTAGGGGGAAAACATTCAGCCTTTCACCATTAAAATACACTACAGTCTGTAGGTATGTTTGTTTTTTAAACAAACAGATTTTCACATTGAGGTCATTCTCGTCTGTTTGTAAATGCTGAGAATTTTTTTTTTTTTATTGTTGGGGGTTCATTGAGGGTATAATAAGCCAGGTTACATTGATTGCAATTGTTAGGTAAAGTCCCTCTTGCAATCATGTCTTGCCCCCATAAAGTTGACACATACCAAGGCCCCACCCCCCTCCCTCCATCCCTCTTTCTGCTTTTCCTCCCCCCCCATAACCTTAATTGTCATTAATTGTACTCATATCAAATTTGAGTACATAGGATTCATGCGTCTCCATTCTTGTGATGCTTTACTAAGAATAATGTCTTCCACTTCCATCCAGGTTAATACGAAGGATGTGAAGTCTCCATTTTTTTTAATAGCTGAATAGTATTCCATGGTATACATATACCACAGCTTGTTAATCCATTCCTGGGTTGGTGAGCATTTAGGCTGTTTTCACATTTTGGCGATTGTAAATTGAGCTGCAATAAACAGTCTAGTACAAGTGTCCTTATGATAAAAGGATTTTTTTCCTTCTGGGTAGATGCCCAGTAATGGGATTGCAGGATCAAATGGGAGGTCTAGCTTGAGTGCTTTGAGGTTTCTCCATACTTCCTTCCAGAAAGGTTGTACTAGTTTGCAGTCCCACCAGCAGTGTAAAAGTGTTCCCTTCTCGCCACATCCACGCCAGCATCTGCAGTTTTGAGATTTTGTGATGTGGGCCATTCTCACTGGGGTTAGATGATATCTCAGGGTTGTTTTGATTTGCATTTCTCTAATACAAAGAGATGATGAACATTTTTTCATGTGTTTGTTACCATTCGTCTGTCATCTGTAGAGAAGGTTCTATTCATGTCTCTTGCCCATTGATATATGGGATTGTTGGTTTTTTCATGTGGATTGAGTTCTCTATAGATCCTAGTTATCAAGCTTTTGTCTGATTGAAAATATGCAAATATCCTTTCCCATTGTGTAGGTTGTCTCTTTGCTTTGGTTATTGTCTCCTTAGCTGTACAGAAGCTTTTCAGTTTAATGAAGTCCCATTTGTTTATTTTTGTTGTTGTTGCAGTTGCCATGGCAGTCTTCTTCATGAAGTCTTTCCCCAGGCCAATATCTTCCAGTGTTTTTCCTATGCTTTCTTGGAGGATTTTTATTGTTTCATGCCTTAAATTTAAGTCCTTTATCCATTTTGAATCAATTTTTGTGAGTGGAGAAAGGTGTGGGTCCAGTTTCAGTCTTTTACATGTAGACATCCAGTTCTCCCAACACCATTTATTGAATAGGGAGTCTGTCCCCCAAGGTATGTTCTTGTTTGGTTTATCGAAGATTAGGTGGTTGTAAGACGTTGTTTCATTTCTTGGTTTTCAATTCGATTCCAAGTGTCTAGGTCTCTGTTTTTGTGCCAGTACCATGCTGTCTTGACCACTTTGGCTTTGTAGCACAGACTAAAATCTGGTATGCTGATGCCCCCAGCTTTATTTTTATTACTAAGAACTGCCTTAGCTATACGGGGTTTTTTCCGGTTCCATACAAAACGCAGAATCATTTTCTCCAAATCTTGAAAGTACGATGTTGGCATTTTGATAGGAATGGCATTGAATAGGTAGATTGCTTTGGGAAGTATAGACATTTTAACAATGTTGATTCTTCCCATCCATGAGCATGGTATGTTCTTCCATTTGTTAATATCCTCTGCTATTTCCTTTCTGAGGATTTCATAATTTCTTTATAGAGGTCCTTCACCTCCTTCGTTAGGTATATTCCTAGGTATTTCATTTTCTTTGAAACTATGGTGAAGGGAGTTGTGTCCTTAATTAGCTTCTCATCTTGACTGTTATTGGTGTATACAAAGGCTACTGACTTGTGGACATTGATTTTATATCCTGAAACATTACTGTATTTTTTGATGACTTCTAGGAGTCTTGTGGTTGAGTCTTTGGGGTTCTCTAAGTATAAGATCATGTCATCAGCAAAGAGGGAGAGTTTGACCTCTGCTCCCATTATTTCCTTGTCTTGCCTAATTGTATTGGCTAGAACTTCTAGCACTATGTTGAATAGTAAAGGTGACAGAGGACAACCTTGTCTGGTTCCAGTTCTAAGAGGAAAAGCTTTCAGTTTTACTCCATTCAGTAAAATACTAGCTGTGGGTTTGTCATAGATAGCTTCAATCAGTTTTAGAAATGTGCCACCTATGCCTATACTCTTCAGTGTTTTAATTAGAAAAGGATGCTGGATTTTATCAAATGCTTTTTCTGCATCTATTGAGAGGATCATGTGATCTTTATTTTTGCCTCTGTTAATATGGTGGATAACATTTATGGACTTGCGTATATTAAACCAACCTTGCATCCCTGGGATGAAGCCTACTTGATCATGATGAATGACTTTTTTGATGATAAGCTGTAATCTATTGGCTAGGATTTTGTTGAGAATTTTTGCATCTATATTCATGAGTGAGATTGGTCTGAAATTCTCCTTTTTGTTTGGGTCTTTTCCTGGTTTTGGTATCAGGGTGATGTTTGCTTCATAGAATGTGTTGGGGAAGATTCCTTCTTCCTCAATTTTTTGGAATAATTTCTGCAGTACAGGAATAAGCTCTTCCTTGAAGGTTTGATAGAATTCTGGAGTGAAGCCATCTGGACCAGGGCATTTTTTGGTTGGAAGATTTTTTATTGTTTATTTGATCTCAGTGCTTGAAATTGGTCTGTTCAGGAGCTCTATTTCTTCCTGGGTAAGTCTAGGGAAAGGGTGTGATTCCAAATATTGATCTATTTCCTTCACATTGTCAAATTTCTGGGCATAGAGTTTCTGATAGTATTCAGAGATGATCTCTTGTATCTCCGTGGGATCAGTTGTTATTTCCCCTTTATCATTTCTGATTGAGGTTACTAGAGATTTTACTTTTCTATTTCTCGTTAGTCTGGCCAATGATTTATCTATTTTATTTATTTTTTCAAAAAACCAACTCCTTGTTTCATTAATTTTCTGAATGATTCTTTTGTTTTCAATTTCATTGATCTCTGATTTGATTTTGGATATTTCTTTTCTTCTACTGAGTTTAGGCTTAGATTGTTCTTCTTTTTCCAATTCCATAAGATGGCTTGTGAGATTGTTGATGTGCTCTCTTTCTGTTTTTCGAATGTAGGCATCTAAAGCGATGAATTTTCCTCTCAAAACTGCTTTTTCAGCATCCCACAGGTTTTGGTAGCTTGTGTCTTCATTGTTGTTATGCTCAAGGAAGTTAATGATTTCCTGTTTTATTTCTTCCTGCACCCATCTGTTATTCAACAGAAGATTGTTTAATTTCCATGCCTTTGTGTGGGATCGAGCATTTTTTTAATTTATTATTATTTTTTTTTTGTAGAGACAGAGTCTCACTTTATGGCCCTCGGTAGAGTGCTGGGGCGTCACACAGCTCACAGCAACCTCCAACTCCTGGGCTTAAGTGATTCTCTTGCCTCAGCCTCCCGAGTAGCTGGGACTACAGGTGTCCGCCACAACGCCCGGCTATTTTTTTTTTTTTTTTTTTTTGGTTGCAGTTCAGCTGGGGCCGGGTTTGAACCCGCAACCCTCGGTATATGGGGCTGGTGCCTTACCGACTGAGCCACAGGCGCCGCCTGGGGTGGAGCATTTTTGTTATAGTTGAGTTCCACCTATAGTGCCTTATGGTCTGAGAAGATACAAGGTAAAATTTTCAATTCTTTTGATTCTGTTGATATTTGTTTTGTGTCCCAGAATATGATCAATTTTGGAGAATGTTCCATGGGGTGATGAGAAGAATGTATAGTCTTTATCTTTGGGATGGAGTGTTCTATATGCGTCTATCAAGCACAGTTGTTCTAGGGTCTCATTTAAATCTCTTATATCCTTGTTTAATTTCTGTTTAGAGGATCTGTCCAGCTCTGTAAGAGGAGTGTTAAGGTCCCCTGTTGTTATGGTATTATAAGATATCATATTGCTCAGACTGAGTAGGGTCTGTTTCAAGAATCTGGGAGCATTTGAATTGGGTGCATAAATATTTAGAATTGAAACGTCTTCTTGTTGTATTTTTCCCTTGACCAATATAAAGTGACCATCTTTGTCTTTTTTGACTTTCGTTGCTTTAAATCCACATGAATCTGAAAATAAGATTGCAACTCCTCTTTTCTTCTGAATGCCATTTGCCTGAAAAATTGTTTTCCATCCCTTGACTCAGAGCTTTAATTTGTCTTTTGAAGCCAGGTGTGTTTCTTGCAGACAGCAAATGGATGGCTTGTGTTTTTTAATCCAGTCAGCCAATCTATGTCTCTTCAGTGGGGAATTCAAGCCATTAACATTTATTGAGATAACTGATAAGT
This sequence comes from Nycticebus coucang, assembly GCF_027406575.1. NCBI lineage: Eukaryota > Metazoa > Chordata > Mammalia > Primates > Lorisidae > Nycticebus > Nycticebus coucang. The sequence continues at coordinate 37,668,509 of NC_069802.1, read as the reverse complement.
GTAGTAGTATTCTATTCATCTTATTTTGTGAGAGACCATTGCTTAGTTTTATCTTTTGCATCAGTGTGGAGGTAGGTTCTGTCCTTTAATTTCTGAGTTCTTACTTTGCTGCTGATCCATTGTGGTGGTCAGTATGCAGAACAGGTTGAAGTATTTCCTGTAGAGCTGTCTTGTTGTGGTGAATTTCCTCAATGTTTGTATATCTGTAAATGATTTGATTTCTCCGTCAATTTTTAAGCTTAGCTTAGCAGGATACAGAATTCTGGGCTGGAAATTGTTCTGTTTAAGTAGATTAAAGGTAGATGACCATTGTCTTCTTGCTTGGAAAGTTTCATTAGAGAAGTCTGCAGTCACTATGATGGATTTGCCCCTGTAGGTCAACTGGCGCTTACTCCTGGCAGCTTGCAGAATCTTTTCTTTTGTCTTGACTTTGGACAGGTTCATCACAATGTGTCTTGGAGAAGCTCGGTTAGAGTTGAGGCGACCTGGGGTCCGATAGCCCTCTGAAAGCAGTGTGTCAGAATCTTTGGTGATATTTGGGAAATTTTCTTTTATAATATTCTCTAGTATGGCTTCCATTCCTCTGGGGCATTCTTCTTCCCCTTCTGGGATTCCTATAACTCGTATGTTGGAACGCTTCATAAAGTCCCATAATTCTGACAGTGAACGTTCTGCTTTCTCTCTCTTCTTTTCTGCCTCTTTTACTATCTGAGTTATCTCAAGAACTTTGTCTTCTACCTCTGAAATTCTTTCTTCTGTATGATCTAACCCGTTGCTGATACTTTCCATTGCATCTTTAAGTTCCCTAATTGACTGTTTTTCAGTTCCTTCGGCTCTGCTATATCCTTTTTATATTCTTCATATCGTTCATCTCTTATTTGATTCTGTTTTTGGATTTCCTTTTGGTTATTTTCCACTTTATTAGCAGTTTCCTTCATTGTTTCCATCATTTCTTTCATTGTTTTCATCATGTGTATTCTAAATTCCCTTTCTGTCATTCCTAACATTTCTTTATAGGCGGAATCCTCTGTGGGTAGCTACCTCATGGTCCCTTGGCGGGGTTGTTTTGGACTGGTTCTTCATGTTGCCTGGAGTTTTCTGCTGATTCTTCCTCATGAGTGATTTCTTTTATCTGTTTCCTTGCCCTAATTTTCCTTTCACTTCCTCTTGCTCTTTAAGTTCTTGTGCCTGTGGACTAAGGGTTAGATGAGTCCTTTTGGTACAGAACCAGAAGGGTGAGAAGGTTGAAGAGCAAGAAAGGGATGAAAGAAAGGAGGACCAAGTGATAAGAAACAAAGAAAAATAGAGAAAGGAGATGGGGTGGGTAAAAGGAATATTGACAAAAAGATGAGAGGCACAGAAAGAGGGAGACAGAGCAATACAGGTGTACAGTAGGGTACTTTGACACAACCTTTAAAAAAACCACCTTCTGGGGGTGCCCAGTTGGGTGGGTCCCTTGGAGTCAGCAGCTCTTTGCTGATCAGACACAGTACCCCATCTCCACCAAGTAGAGAGGAAAGACAAAAATGCTATAAATCAAACCAAAACAAGCAAACAGAAAACTTTACGGGATAAAATTGGGTGAAAAACCAGATAATAGCGGTAGAAACACTAGCAAAAATGAAGTTCTAGTTATTAAAAAAGGCAGCAATGGGAAATTATAATTAAACTAGAAAAATTGAGAAAGAAAAAAGATCTGTATGGAAAAGGTTGAAATTAAAAAACAAAACAACATCAACAACATCAAAATAAACAAAAAACAACCAAATCAAAAAAAACAAAACAAAACAAAACAAAAAACAAAAACAAAAACAAAAAAAAACAGAAAAAACAAAACACAACCAAAAACAAAGCAGTATGTATATGTTATTGATATTGTCTGGGCAACACGTGGTCTTCTGGGGTATGAGATGTTAATCACAGTTCTGATACGACTGGAGGGCTGCTGATTTCTCAAACCCCAGCAGGTAGACACCCTAAATCTCTCTTCAGCCCACTTAAAAGGCACTTTGAACTTGTAAACTTGCTGAGAGAAGCTTTCCCAGGAAAGTGCCTGTCACTGGAATCACTGCTGAAGTGGCTATCCACTTACCCAGTGTGCCAAAACAGGTCTCACTCTGAGGGTTAGGGCTGCAAGGCGGCTCAGACCCCACCCTTAGGCTACTCGGTTGCTGAGTTACCAGCTCCTACCCGATTCTAGCTCTGTGACCCTGAGGGTGGAGCTTGCTGGGGCACATCGCTGACAATGGCTCCCTGTGGCCCACAGCCAAACACTATTAGCTCCTTCTGGCTCAGCAGCTCAGACTGGGGCCCTAGAGAACGGCCAAAGTTCTCCACATTCCCGCTCAGGCTCTCCCCAAGGCAGTTCAACTGAGTGCCAAGTCCAAAGACACCAAAACAGTTCACAGGTAAGGCCTTTCCAGTTTGCAGTCTCACTGCTACTGAACTTACAGTTGCGGGCGGATTTAGACGGATTGAACACACGTGACCACTTGCCGGTTTTCCACTGTTTTAGTCCTCCTCTTGGGGTCCAGAAGTCTCTCACTGACTCTCTGTATCTTCACAGGGGTGATGATAGGCAGATCCCACCAGCCAGAGATGCCTAGAGTCCTATCTCCCCGGACTCACGGTGCCCAGCTGCAAGGAAGCTGTTACTCGGGTGCCATCTTGCTCTCCCCAATGCTGAGAATTTTTATCATGAATGGGTGTTGGATTTTGTGAAATGCTTTGTCTGCATCAATTAATATAATTATATTAGTTTTATTCTTCAGCTTGATGACATGGTAGATTACATTGAGTTTTTTTTTTCTTTTTAGACAGAGTCTCACTTGGTCACTGGTGGTAGAGTGCCATGGCATTTTAGCTCACAGCAACCTCAAATTCTTGAGTTCAAGGAATTCTCTTGCCTCAGTCTCCCAGGTAGCTGGGACTACAGACACCTGCCACACTGCCCGGCTATTTTTTTTTTTAGAGACAGGGTCTCCCTCTTGCTCAGGTTGGTCTCCAATTTGTGAGCTCAGGCAATACACTCATCTCAGCCTCCCAAGTGCTGGGATTACAAGCGTGAGCCACCGTGCCCAGCTTGATTTTTGAATGTTAAACCAGACTTGCATTCCTGGAATGAATCCCACTTGAACATAGGATATAATTCTTTTTATATATTGTTGGATTTGGTTTGCTAATATTTTGTGAGGATTTTGCATCCTAATTCATAAATGATACTGGTCTGTAGTTTTTTGCTTGTTAGTTTTATATTTTATTGTTTTACTTGTTGTCTGATTTTAGTATCAAGGTTAACATTAACTTTATTGAATGAAATGAAATGTAATCTCTTCTATTTTTTTAAAGAGTTTGCATAAAATCGGTGTTAATTATTACTTAAGTGTTTGGTAAAATTCTCTACTTATGTCATCTGGGACTGAGAATTTCTTTTCCAGGAACTTTTAACTTAAAAATGTAAATTTTTTTTTTTGAGACAGAGCCTCAGCTGTCACCCTGGGTAGAGTGCCGCAGCATCACTGCTCACAGCAACCTCCAACTCCTGGGCTCAAGCGAGTTTCCTACCTCCACCTCCCAAGTTGCTTGGACTACAGGTGCCTGCCACAACACCCAGCTATTTTTTGGTTGCAGCCATCGTTGTTGTTTGGCGGGCCTGCGCTGGATTCGAACCTGTCAGCTCAGATGTATGTGGCTGGTGCCTTAGCTGCTTGAGCCACAGGCACCAAGCCAAAAAATGTAAGTTTTTAATAGTTATTAAAATATTCATGTCATCTATTTCATCTTAAAATTAGGTTATAAATATTCATGTTCTCTATTTCATTTTAATTAGATTTGGATAGTTTGTAATTTTTAAGAAATAGGTCTGTTTCTTCTAAATTGCTGAATTTCTAGAATGGAAAGCTGTTCACCCTTTGATGTCTCCAGGGTCTTCAGTGATATTCCTTATTCCATTCCTGATATTAATGATTTCTGACAATTCTCTTTTCATGTTTTGTCAGTCTTGCTGGAGTTTATCAATTTTATTGATTTTTCAAAGAATCAGCTCTTTTTTCATAATCTTCTCTATTGTTTTCCTATTTTCCACTTCATCGATTTCTGCTCTTATCTTTATTATCTCATTCTTACTGCTTGATTTTGGTATACCTTGCTATTCTTTTTCAAGTTTCTTAGGATAGAAAATTAGATTGCTGATATGAGAACTTTCCTGACTTCTACTGTAAGCGTCTAGTGCTGCACATTTACCTCTTGGTGCTTCTTTAGCTGCATCCTTTGCCTAGTACTTTGATTCACATGTTTTGCTGTAATACTTGGTCAGCAACAGCCAGAGTAGTTTTGAACCCACTGAACAAAAATGGCATGCTTGTGATCTATGCACAAACACTGGCCTTGAATTGCAGAGAGAGTCTCTCACACATTGTAAACAGAAGATCCAGGGCACTTATTCCATCTAAGCACTACAATAGAAAGCTCACAAGTTGATCAAAGAAGCAAAATACTCTTCTTGCCTGAAGAAAAGCCATTGTCTATGACTTTTTATATCTCTGCAGGGAGGTAGGGGTGTTATTAAATCTATTGCACACTCTAACAATTCTGTTAGCTCATCTCCTAACTGGAAAGAAAGTGAAAGTGAAAAAGAAGGACACCTTCTGGGAAGAATGTAAAGGAAGATGGGTGCCTTGTGTCCAAGGTGCAGAGGAGGGAAGAGACAATGAATGTCAAGTACATGAAAAGATGCTCAGACCATACTCACCAGGGAAACGCAAGTCAGAACTATGACCACCACCACTTTGTACTACAGGCTGCTGGATGTGGAGACCTCAGAGCCTTGAGTGGGCCCCGAGACTCCCCTCTACCTGGCACAGTGCCTTTTCTGTGCTGGTGAACGCTTCATTATTCTTTGTTTTTGTCACTTGCCTATTGTCACTCTCACAAACACAACTCCTACAGCTACTCTTTTAAGTCTGGCTTTGTGTATAGTGACCTTCCCCTCCTGTGCTCCCTTTACATAAAATATTTCTTCCTGAATTTTATTATTCAAATACATGGTGATGATTGTCATTTTGGAGAGATGTTTTCTGATCCAAAGGAAAGTCTGAGTTTGGTGCTGTCCATCCACTTATCAGTAAGTCTCCTGAGTCCCACCACTGTGAGCCTTGCCAAGGAGCTCTGCAGAAATGGTCCCCCCTGGACCTGAATGAGCGCCAGGTATACCTGGAGTAGGAGAGGAATGCCAGGCATAGTTGAGGTAGGAGAGAAGCAGCGGGTACAACTGGGGTAGCATAGGAGGGCCAGGCACCCTTGGGTGTGGGTGACCTTCCTCCTCCTAGCAGACTCCCACTCTGACTCTGTTGAACACTGGACTGTATAAAGTATAAACCACAAGCCATTTATACATCTGCTCCTCTTTGCTCCACAGAGGTATAGCCACTGTCTACAGACAGAGCACCTGGAATTTGTGCACAGCCCGGTAGAAGGAGAGCAAATGTCCTAAGAAAAGACACAGAAAGGAGGACCAGGAGGCCTGCTGCCAACATTGCCCCAAGGCCCCTGCATGTCTGGCTTTGTGGAAAGGGCCTGCTATGCTGGCCAGGCCACCACCCTCAGGGCAATGTACAGTGCTCTTGCCAGACACTCACTAAGGGCGGGCTACTGGTTTTAATACTAACACCGTTTCTATTACATTCTCCCTTTTCAGCTTTTTAGTAGGGAAGAACAATTAGTCCCTCCATTATTAGGAAACTCCTGGTTGTCTACTCTTTTTTCCTTTCTTTCTTTTTTTTTTTTTTTTTGTAGAGACAGAATCTCACTTTATTGTCTTTGGTAGCAACCTCCAGCTCCTGGGCTTAGGTGATTCTCTTGCCTCAGCCTCCCCAGTAGCTGGGACTACAGGCGCCCGTCACAACGCCCGGCTGTTTTTTGTTGCAGTTTGGCTGAAGCCGGGTTTGAACATGCCACCCTCCATATATGGGGTCGGTGCCCTACTCACTGAGCCACAGGTGCCGTCCGTCTATTTTTTTCAACCAGATCAACTACCACAGAAAAAAAGTATAATTTCTGTCTTATGAAAATAGCTGTGGAATGACCTCAGGCATTCCTACTGGTCTGATGACCCACACAGGTAGCTTACCACTGTGAAGTCAGAGCAGAAAACACATCATCTCTCTCAGGTTCTTGGAATAACTTCAAAAGTTCTGGATCCCCAGATAAATGTGCAAGAATGCGCAATTCAATCTGTGAAAAGTCTGTTAGAGAGAGCTCTGCATTAACTCAAAATTCGGGAGGATGGCCCTCATTGCTGCTCCTCCACCCCACCCTCAGACTTTCCTCTCCTCCTAGAGTCAAAGTCAATACCCCTTTCCCCAAGGCCTAGTCCTGGTCTGCATACTTTCACTGCCTCCTGCAGGCCAGTGAGGTCTTCAGGATGGGTGATATTCATTCATTTGTTCTTTGGTTCATTCATTCATTCTGTACATGACATTTTAGAAAGGGCCTACTATGTGTCAGGCTCAGTGCTTGTGGTATATTAGTGAAGAAAACAAACAAAATTACCTTCCCCATGGAGCTTACATCTAGGAGGAGACAGAGAACTTGAATAAATTATTTGGTATGTTAGAAGTTGAAAAATAAAATGGAAAAGATTGACCAAGGTGTGTGAGGAGGTCTGGAGTATGTTGAGGGCAACTGCTTTATAAGTAGGGTAATCAACCACTCTACAAGGGTGTATAAGCCTCCCCAAGACAGTGACATCTAGCATGGGGGCAGCAAAGGAGGTGTGAAGATGCCATCTGGGGAAGAAGCACAGCCTGGGTGGCCTAGCTGTAGAGGGGATGAGGACCAGAGCAGATGTGGAGGCCATGGAGAGTGAGGCAGGCAGAAATCAGTGGATGAAGACAGGCAGGAAAGAGGCAAATTGAGTGGGACCCTTTGGGGCTGTCTGGGGTCTGGCTGTAGTGAGATGAAGGGAACCTGGAAGCAAAAGACCTATTCTTATTTACTGTGCATGAGAAATCTTTATTTCCTATAAATCTCTGCCTTAAGATTTATTTGAAACAGTAAGTTCTATAAGGACCTTTGAGTTACTCAGTTTCTAAGTATCCGACTGTACGAAAATGCACAAAGTGAGCTTCTGTGATCCTGAGTCTCACCTGCTGCTAGGAAGGTGTGGCCTGTGGACGAGACAAACATGGTCCTCGGGGAGATCGAGAGTGTCTCCTCTTCTTTACCTGAATTGTTATTTCAAAAGCACTTGGTAAATTTGGTCATGAGCTGACTCATAGTTATTTCTCAGTACAAAACGATTATATACATATATATATATATTTTTTTTTTTTTTTTGAGACAGAGTCCATGTTGCCCTCAGTAGAGTGCCATGGCATCACAGCTCACAGCAACCTCAAACTCTTGGGCTCAAGTGATTCTCTTGCCTCAGCCTCCCAAGTAGCTGGGACTACAGGCGCTCACTACAGCTATTTTTGTTGCAGTTGTCATTGTTGCTTAGCTGGCCTGGGCCAGGTTTGAACCCACCAGCCGTGGTGTATGTGGCTGGCACCATAACCACTGTGCTATGGGCGCCAAGCCCAAAATGATTTTAATATCATTCTAAGGTCAAGTCTAGATTTTTATTTCTTTTTTTTATTATTATTAATTTTTTTTATTGTTGGGGATTCATTGAGGGTACAATAAGCCAGGTTACACTGATTACATTTGTTAGGTAAAGTCCCTCTTGCAATCATGTCTTGCCCCCAGAAGGTGTGGCACACACCAAGGCCCCACCCCTCTCCCTCCTTCCCTCTCTCTGTAGATTTTTATTTCTTCTGAATATTTTTATTAATTTAATTTAAAAATAATATATTACTACTAAAAGTTACCTAGATCTTCTGGTATTAAAATTTTCTGTTCTGGCTCGGCACCAGTAGCTCAGAGGCTAGGGCACCAGCCACACACGCCGGAGCTGGCAGCTTTGAACCTAGCCCGGGCCTGCCAAACATTAATGACAACTATAACCAAAAAATACCCAGGTGTTGTGGTGTGTGCCTGTGGTCCCAGCTACTTGGGAGGCTGAGGCAAGAGAATCGCTTAAGCCCAAGAGTTTGAGGTTGCTATGAGCTGTGATGCTACAGCACTCTACCAAGAGTGACATAGTAAGATGCTGTCTAAAAAAAAATTTGTTTTTCTGTTCTGTCTTAAATCCTTAATGAAGAAAGGAAAAGTCAAATACTGACAATGAATGCATTCCAATAAAAAGCAGTCTGGAGACTGCTGGGGACTCTTACTGAGAGAGGGTCTATGAGGGGTGCACGTTGTAAATTCCAGCTGAAAATCTCTTTAAGGGCAAGGTGACCAAGCTGCTCATGACTGTGACCCAGGAGCCCTGTTTAGTGTGACTGTATTTTTTTTTTTTTTTTTTTTGAGACAGAGTCTCACTTCGCTGCTCAGGCTAGAGTGCCATGGTCTTAGCCTAGCCATAGCAACCTCAAATTCCTGGGCTCAAGTGAGCCTCCTGCCTCAGCCTCCCAAGTAACTAGGACTTACAGGTGCCCACCATAACATCCAACTTATTTTTTTATTTTTAGTAGAGACAGGGTCTTGGTCTTGCTCAGACTGGTCTTGAACTCCTGAGCTCAAGAGATCCTCCTACCTCAGCCTCCTAGAGTGGGTAGAATTACAGGTATGAGCCACTGTGCCTGGCTGTGACTGTGGATTTTTTTTTTTTTTTTTTGAGACAGAGTCTCACTCTGTCACCCTGGATAGAGTGCTGTGGCATTATAGCTCACAGCAACCTCAAACTCTTGGACTTGAGTGAGCCTTTTGCCTCAGCCTCCCAAGTAGCTGGGACTATAGGTGCCTGCCACAACACCTGGCTAGTTTTTCTATTTTTAGTAGAGACAGGGCCTCATTCTTTCTCAGGCTGGTCTTGAACTCCTAAGCTCAGGTGATCCACCCACTTCAGCCTCTCAGAGTGCTAGGATTACAGGTGTGAGCCACCATGCCAGGCCGTGACTGTGGATTTTAAAAAGGACTTCTGATCATGCTCCACTGTTTCCTGGAGCAAGGGGCAGGAGCAACCCCCTTACAGTGCAGATGTGTGTTGCCAATGGGCTACAGAAGGCTCATTTGCTCATATATAAGCTTTGTCTTTTTTAGAAAAGTGACCATCAGGGCGGTGCCTGTGGGTCAGTGAGTAGGGCGCCGGCCCCATATGCCGAGGGTGGCGGGTTCAGACCCAGCCCCGGCCAAACCACAACAGAAAAATAGCCGGGCGTTGTGGCGGGTGCCTGTAGTCCCAGCTGCTCGGGAGGCTGAGGCAAGAGAATCGCGTAAGCCCAAGAGTTAGAGGTTGCTGTGAGCCGTGCGACGCCACGGTACTCTACCCGAGGGTGGTACAGTGAGACTCTGTCTCTACAAAAAAAAAAAAAAAGAAAAGTGACCATCAGCTGATCCTGGAGGAGTGGTTGATTGCACCACTGTTGCACTCCAGCCCCGGCAACAGAGCAAAAAAAGTAGAGAGTGTTAGTGTGCTTCTACAACATTTCCAGTAATTTTCAGACTTTAATGAAAGCCAGTGCTGTTGTATTTTTGTTTGCTCTTTATTGGGAAGTTGGCAGGGGAGAGAGGGTAGGAGGGGAGCTACTCCCCTTGCATAATTATTATCTATTTTCACTTGTAAGCTGCTAACAGGGAGGCACCATATCACTTCAGCTGCTTTTTTTTTTATTTTCAATGTATATTTAAATCTTATCATACAAATACAGAGAACTTCAGGAAAGTGAAGCAGTTAGTTATATAGAAAAGTGATGACATAAACTTCTAGGTTTAAAAAAAATGTTACACAAATTTTAGCAAGGTAGAAAAAAATGAGTTACCTTTAAAATTTTGAGGCTTTGTAATTTGAATTGGCTGCTTGGAGATACCTTGGATGTTCTGTAAAATAAGAAAATACCTTTAGTTGGAATCATCTACTTTTAAATTAATCTATACTATTTAAGGGTATTTAAATTGCATCACATTTTATTAAACATTAACAAAATAAGTAATGCTGGGCGGCGCCTGTGGCTCAGTGAGTAGGGCGCCGGCCCCATATGCCGAGGGTGGCGGGTTCAAACCCAGCCCTGGCCAAACTGCAACAACAACAAAAAAAAATAGCTGGGTGCTGTGGCGGGCACCTGTAGTCCCAGCTACTCGGGAGGCTGAGGCAAGAGAATCGCTTAAGCCCAGGTGCTGGAGGTTGCTGTGAGCTGTGTGATGCCACGGCACTCTACCAAGGGCCATAAAGTGAGACTCTGTCTCTACAAAAAAAAAAAAAAAAAAAGTAATGCCAATGTATCATGTATAAGTATATTAATATTTAATACTATTATCTGATATTGAAACATAATTTTGGTGGATACATCACTAAGTATAGTCAGCAGATTTGAGAACAATTCTTTTTGACTGTAGCCTGCATGGTAGTTATCATAATTATATACAATAATTCTTTTTTTTCTTTCCTCGGAAGTCTTGCCCTGGGTAGAGTGCAGTAGTGTCATCATAGCTCACTGCAATCTCAAATTCCTAGGCTCAGTGATCCTCCTACCTAAGCCTCCAAAGTAGCTGGGATTACAGGTGTGTGCCAACATGCCTGGCTAATTTTTTTATTTTTTTGTAGAGACGGGGGTCTCAATGTTGCCCAGGCTGATCTTGAACTCCTGGGCTCAAATGGTCCTCCACCTTGATGTCCCAAAGTGCCAGTGTCAGTCACTACCCAGGTCAAGTTGGGATTGCATTTTTTTGGGGGGGATTCCCCTGGCAACAAGTGAGATTTGAGGCCTGAGAGCATTTACATGGGCATGGAAGGAGGCGGCAGAAGGCTCTGAGGAGAAAGGAGGAATATCCCCAACTGTATTGCAGCGTCTGGGCTGAGTGGGCCAAGGGAGGAGAGACCACTCCTCTGGGAAAAGGCCAAACCCTCACAGTCCCAGAGGCAGGAGAGACCACTCTGAGCACAGAGCCAAGTCAGGTCCCCAGCAGGGCAGAGTAGAGATGGTGCAGCGCAGAGGAGCCACCAAGCTGCCAGAGGGAAGGAAGCCTGAGCCTTTGCTGGGCAGGGAGGGCAGAGCCCGTGTTGCTGTCCTGGGGCACTATGATTTACAGATGAAAGAAACCCAGCTGCCAGTGGGCACCTTTACTCAGGACCTCTTGAGATACGGTCTTAGGGCCATGGTCACTCATGTTCAGCGCAGAATAAACCTCTTTAAATTATTTTGCAGAGGTTGGTTTTTTTCCATTAACAAGCTGAATATGATTGAGCATGGCCAGAGATCCACGAATCCAAGAGACTGTCAGTAAGTGGTCTTGAGGCAGCTGGGTCACAGTTAGGTGTTATACATGGGGAGACAGGAATTGCAGATAAAATCATACACCAATAAGCGGAAGACACACATTGGTTTGACCTGAAAAAGCAGGACAACTAGAAATAGGGGCTTACAGGTTACAGGTGGGTTCAGAGACTCTTTAATTTATAATTGCTTAAAGAAATAAAGCTTTGTTTAAAGGAATTTGCTTATTTGTTGGAATAAGCAGAAAGGGATATTTTAAGTTAAGATACACAAGTCTGCTAGTCAGAGCAAAGCCCCAGAATCCTGACTCAGAGTGATCTGGGAAGAATTGAAGCTGTGAACGCACCTGGCGTTGCTGGGCCTTAGGTACTGTCTGTAGTTTGGTGTCTTATTGCCACAAAGAATGTTTTGTCAGCCTTCTGATCTCTATTTTAACATGCTGGTCTAAACGCCAAAAGGGAGGGTATAAGGAGGTTTATGGGTTTAGTACCACTACTGAAACCATTTGAAACCATTATATAATTTATGGATATCTTGCTAATATGGTTTTTGATAGATGTTTATATCACATAGGAGGGAAATTCATTAATGAAGTAGAAAGCAGCACACAGCAATGTAAATACCTTGATTAGAATTATTTCAAGATAGCTATTATAACATTTGTGTATGTCCTAATGAAAATAGAGCTTCAATATTGTATTAGGAAAGCAAGGCCTCTTCATATGTGGTGCAATCTGTACCCTAAAGAAAAATTTTAAGAGTCTTCATCAAATAATAACTTTTGATGGCTGGTGCCTTGCAAGACAGAATAGAACACTTCCTATTAGAATTAAAAATAATAATAATAAATAGCTCTTTTAGCTTTTTTTGGCCCTTTCAAAGGGATATTGTTTTTTTTTTTATTATTAAATCATAGCTGTGTACATTAATGTGATCATGGGGCACCATACACTAGTTTCATAGACCATTTGACATATTTTCATCACACTGGTTAACATAGCCTTCCTGGCATTTTCTTAGTTATTGTGCTAAGACATTTACATTCCACATTTACTAAGTTTCACATATACCCTTGTAAGATGCACCGCAGGTGTAATCCCACCAATCCCCCTCCCTCTGCCCACCTTCCCCCTCCCACCCCTCCCTATCCCCCTTCCCCCTATTCTTAGGTTGTAACTGGGTTATAGCTTTCATGTGAAAGCCATAAATTAGTTTCATAGTAGGGCTGAGTACGGGATATTGGTTAAATTAAACTTATCTCAACGAGTAGGTTTAAATTTGTAACTCTTATTTCTGCTGATGGCAGGAAAAAAATAATGCTGCCATTTGTGGAAAGAGTCTGTCTGTTTGGGGCCGTGCAGCACTCTCTCTCCTTTTTCCTTTAGAAAATGGCACTCACATTTTCATTAAGCCCTCTCTGCCTTGTCTTAAGCCAGCCACCTCACCTCCAGGCCATCAAGGGCACCTACCAGAGGCCTTCTCCCACTTTCCTGGAAGCTGACTGCAGAGATGCCCCTCACCCCTACTGGAGATAAACTAAGAGCATCTCCAGGTTTGCTGGGCCTGTGTGCTATGCCTCTGAGACCAAGCAGGGTGCGCCTCTCTGTGAGGCGCACCCCAAGTGTGGAAATAAAGGAAAAGCTTGAGTTTTTTTCCAGGGGGAAGTCCAGAAGTCCTGGACACAACCCAGTGAGAACAATAGCCTCCAAGCAAGCCAGAGTCAGGTGTCCTGGTTCCCTATGGGAACTAAAAGGTGGCATTTTAACACCTGATTAAGCTAAAATTAAGAAGCTGACCCCATTTTTTGTTCTAAATTTCCCCCTAAAGGGCCTGTCACACCCTCTTAACACTCTTTTCTGCTAATCCAAGAATCTCTGAATCTAGCAATCCCCCCAACCCACCCCCTTGCAGGATATCCCACCTCTAGGGGCAGGTCTTGCAAAGCATTGGGGAGTTAAGAGTTCTGCAAATACAGCCTCCCGCTGTTGCTGCAGCTCTCAGCTCCAATGTTGATCCCTCCTACATTAAGGGAGGTCTACATGAAAGAGAGGCTGAGAAAAGGAGAGAAGAAGCTGGGTTTGCACATAAAACTTCAGCTGCCAGATCAAACCTTTCCTGAAGCCAGTACTTCCTTAGACTTTGTAAAGGAGCATAAAAATCTCAGGACTGTTCTTCAAGTACTTATGCAAAAGGTAAGGTCAAGCTTAGAGGCTGAATCCTGCAACATCCCCGTCTGAGGGTGCAGCTCTAACATTACACACTTGGCAGAACTCCACAGAAAGACAAGGCACGTATAAGGGCTGCCCTACAGACCACACAGGAAATTCCTTGCTGGCCTCCCATAAACAAGGATGTGCAAATTGTGGCTTTAGGTCTACAGGTTGAGTGTGACTCCTAAAACTAATAATGTCGACTTCAGGTTTATCTCCCAGGTGCAGACCAGAGAAGAGATGAGAGCAGTCCCCTCCACCTGCCTGGGGACATCCCATCACAGATCTTTCTTCACACACACACACCCCTCACCCCTGGTCCTGATCAAACATTCACCTGACCTGATGTAAAAGGTGAATTTCCTGGTTTCCTCACAGAGTGTAACCATTTACCTCACTGCCCACCCCTCCTTTTCCTTTCTGTATGCCCCCTCTCCTCAGATACTGAAGTCCCCAAATTCCTCACCAGAGAAAAAAGTCCCAGAGGCTTCTGTGGTTTGTGTTATTCTAGGTGCATCCTCAGAGTTTTGACTTCACTTGAGATCTTTGCTTCATTCTTTTATTTTTTTTGCAGTTTTTGGCCAAGGCTGGGATTGAACCTGCCATCCCGGTATATGGGGCTGGTGCCCAACTCCTTTACAGGTGCTGCCCTCTTTGCTTCATTCTTTTATTTTGGGTTGTCAACTTCTAAGTCAGGGAGGCTGAGAAATAGTCCCTAATGCTTGAGAGCAGTTTGAGTTTGGTTCTCTATTACCTGTACCTGATCATCCTCCAGTGAACTGTGTTTTACCCCAGTTTCATACGAGGGGGCAGCACCCAGTTGCAGGGCTGACCCAGACTCCAGCCACTCTCCCCTTCAGTCACCCTCCCTCCACTTGCTCTCCCCCCAGTGCAGTGTCTGGGGTGGTAGGTGATGGAGGGGGCCTACATACCACATGGCACCAGCAGGGAGGGGTCTATGTCACCAGCTGTGGTTGCCCTGCCCTAGTGTCCTGCCCTGTCTGTCTCTGCTGGTGAAGTCTCCATGAAGGACGGCCATCTGTGCTCTCAGCAGAGCCAGTATCTGCTGTCCCTCCTCTGCTGATTTGGCCCTGGAAGTGGCTCTAGAGACTGATATCTCCTGAAGCTCAGCTCTACCCTCCCTGTGGACCAGGCCTTGGACTATCCATCTCACAGCTCTCTCATGGTCCAGCCAGAATCAGGCAGCAGTGGATCCAGGGGCCAGAGGAGCTCCCAGCCCCCACTTATGACTATGGGGCCATAGACACGTGGCGGGAGGGACAGCTTCAGGCATTCTCTGCCCAAACACTACCAAGTGTCTGGCGTCCCTGGGAGCCTCAGTCCCTGTGGCCTGTGCAGTCTGTGGGGGTGCCTTCCTCTCACCAGGAGGGCCACAGTCACTGCCTTTTGGACCCTCCCATCGCTCATGGTTCTGGGTTCTGCTTCCCACTCAGCAGCTCCCAGCCCAGGCAACAGCATCTCCTCCCTGAGACATGGAACTGCCCGTGGCAACTTGTATTCTCTCTCTCAGCAGCTTCCTCCACATGTGTAGCATTAAACTCTGAAAATACAAGGCTTTGAGTCCTTATAATTAAGAGATGCTTCTAAAATTTAAATATTAATAAAAGAAAATACTGTTTGATTTCTAGTGCCTGATACTTCCCTTGTTTTTGCTGTTTTCTTTCACAGGTTTTAGTCAAAAGCCAGAGCTGAGCTCTGACTCCTTTCCTCGCAGAATCTGCATCTCCTGCTGAAGTAACAGAGGCCTCAGCAGCCTCTACATAGCTGGAGATGATGGGGTGAAACGTGCTTTCCGGTCTTTCAGACCTACCCCTGTGCTATCAGGTGTTGTGTTCGGTTACAGCTGCAGATAAGGAGACTTCAGCTTTATACTGTTCTTGCCACCACGTATAATGACAACCCTGGGCATTATACAGAAAGTAAACCTAAGAAGACTGCAAGGGGAGCCAACAAGGCAGGCAGGACCCAGAGAATTACACACAGGTGAGTTCCCGGGCGTCTTCTGGTCTAATATGTCACAGACTGGATACTGGAGAAGCCAGCAATAACCTGGAAATGCCAATAGCCACTGACAAAAAAAAAAAAAAAAAAAAACCTGCTCTCATTAGCAGAAGGATCAGAAAAGGAATAGCCTAGCAAGACAGAACACTTGTAGACAATGAGCACACTACTCCAGTCAAATGCCACAGAAAAACTGTAGCTGAATTTGGCAAATTTTGCAAGCAGTTTAGCAAGAACTCCCTGTTTTTGCTATCCTGCCAAGGTCCTCTTAATAATTTTCTGCCCACTGACCCCTCCTCACCCTGCTTTTGGCTATAAATCCTCACCTTCTCCTACAATATTTGGAGTTGAGCTTAATCTCTCTCCCCTATTGCAATAGTCTCCTTTTTTAAGTTTAATGTTTTTTCAGAGACAAGGTCTTTCTCTGTCATCCAGGCTGGAATGCAGTGGTGCAATCATAGCTCATTGTAATCTCCAACTCTTGGCCTCAAGTGACCCTTCTGCTTCAGCCTCCCAAAGTTCTGGGATTACAGGTGTGCACCACCCCACTCAGCCTCCTATTGCAATAAATCACCTCTTTCTTGGATGTTTAAGTCTGATGGAATTTGTTTCTCGACAAAATATAACATATCAAAATTTATGGGATAAATTATCAGGCAACATTTGTCCAAAAAGTTAAAAATTAAAAAAATTATGGGATAAAGCTAGAACAGTGCTGAGAGGAAAATTTATAGCACTAAAATGCATACATGAGAAAAAAGAAAAACTCTCAAAGCAATGATTTAAACCCTCATCTTAAGAATCTAGAGGTAATAAAGCAAAATAAACTCACATCAAGCAGAAGAAAGGAAATAATAAAGAACCAATTTGACAAATTAAAAACAAAAAAATAATAGAGAAAAATCAATGAAACGAATAGCTGGTTATTTTAAATGATAAAATTGACAAAAACTCTCACTAGATTGATAAAACAAATTATCATTAACAGGAATGAAACAGGGAATATCATTAGGGACCCTACACACACAAAAATCCTTGAAAATATTAGCATACAGAATTTGGCAACATAGTAAAACATGTAAGACCCAATAATTGCACACGGGGGCACCTATTTTGGAGAAATGAAGACTCAAGTTCACACAAAGCCTGTAGCAGCCCAGATAGAAAACAATCCATATGTTCTTAAGAACGAAATCCTTATTGTACCCTCAATGAATCCCCAACAATAAAAAAAAAAAAAAAAAGAACGAAATCCACTCAGACCAGAAGCTTTGAGTCACAATAAACTTACTATGAGGAACTTAATATCTTTTTTTCATAATAGCACACATTATAAACATTCTTTTGAAAAAACAATAATTTTCCTTAAAATTATAAAAAGGGTCTTCTATGAAATATATATTTACTATTATTGGTAAATTAGTAAATATATATTTACTATTAAAAACTCCTAGGAACATTCTCTTAACTAAAAGAATTCATTCACTATATTTATCAAAATCTTATGTGTCAGCTATTATGAAAAATGGTAGTTCTTCACTTACACAACTTCTAAATATTAATATTTAAATAATATACAAACTACTAGAGGAAATTTCTTTGCCTAATAAATACAAGTTGTAAGAGCTAATATATATTTTTCCCTAAAAGCATTTTCCCCCCTCAACAATACATTAGCTATATTTAGCACTTAGTAACTAAGATTTAAGTCACTGATTTTAGTCTTTTCTTCAACAATATTTAGTAACTACCTTTCATATAGTAGACACTACACTCATTAATTGGCATAAAATGTTGAAGACTCCAGGAGCCTAGAGCAGAGTTGAGTCAGTCACTAGCAAAGTAATAGTGACAGGACAGGGTCCAGGATTGACTGCTCTGGGAACACACAAATATAATGAAGCTGTGGTATGTTAAGAACGGGAAAACAGAACAAGGATGCAGGCCTGAGAGCTGAGAAACAAACCCATGCATTTATCAAAATCCACATGACAGGTATTACAAATTATTGTAAGTTCTTACAATAATAATAGTAATAACAAGCATTTAACCAGGCCAGGTGCGGTGGCTCATGCTTATAATCCTGACACTCTGGGAGGCTGAGGCGAGTGGATTACCTGAGCTCAGGAGTTCAAGATCAGCCTGAGCCAGAGCGAGACTGTGTCTCTAAAACTAGCCAGGTGTGGTGGTGGGTGCCTGTAGTCCTAGTTACTCGGGAGGCTGAGTCAAGAGGCTCACTTAGGCCTAAGAGTTTGAGGTTGCTTTGAGATACCACAGCACTCTACCAAGGGCAACAAAGTGAGACTATCTCAAAAAAAAAAAAAAAAAAAGAAAGCATTTATCTAAATTGAAAAGTAATCAGATCTCTATCTCGCACTTACATAAAAAAACCAATTCCATTGGAATTAAAGACCCAATGTAAAAAGCAAAACTTTAGGTGGTGCCTATAGCTCAGTGGGTAGGGCGCCAGCCACGTATACCGAGGCTGGCCGAGGTTCGAATCTGGCCCAGGCCAGCTAAACAACAATGACAACTGCAACAAAAAAATATCTGGGCATTGTGGCAGGTGCCTATAATCCCAGCTACTTGGGAGGCTGAGGCAAGAGAATCACTTAAGCCCAAGAGTTTGAGGTTGCTGTGACCTGTGACACCACAGCAGTCTACCCAGGGTGACAGCTTGAGACTCTGTCTCAAAAAACAAAAAGCAAAACTTTAAAATTATTTATGAAAAGATAATTTGAATACCTTTATGATCCTCAAACAAGAAAGGGTTCTTTAAACAAGACACAAATAAACTCAAACCGCAAAAAACCTACAAATTTGATGATATTAAAATGAAAAAATATGTAAATCAAAGATATAGAATACAAGAGAAAAACAAACATCATAGATTAGGGGAAGATATTTATATAATTGAACAAAAGACTAGAATCTACAATATAGAAAGAATTTTTATAGGGCTAGGCACAGTGGCTCATGCCTGTTAATCCTAGCACTCTGGGAGGCTGAGGCAGATGAAGTACTTGAGCTCAGAAGTTAGGGTGAACAAGAGTGAGACCCCGTCACTACTAAAAAAAATAGAAAAACTAGCCAGGCATTGTGGTGGGTGCCTGTAGTCCCAGCTAATTGAGAGGCTGAAGCAAGAGGATGCCCAAGAGTGTGAAGTTGCTGTGAGCTATGATGACACCACTGTACTCTACCCGGGGCGACTGAAACTTTGTCTAAAAAAACAAAGACCATTTTTACAAATTACAAGAAAAGACAAACTACTAAATTGAAAATAGGCAAAGGAGATAAACAAGGATGTCACTGAAGAAACTGGAATGACCAATGAACATGAAAATGTACTTGCCCTCATTAGTAACTAAAGTGATAATAACTAAACCATAATATGAAACTAACTCACACTCATCAGGCTGATAAAAGTCTGGAAAAACCAAATGCAGTGGTCGGGGGCGGTGAGCTGTCTCCCATCCTGCAGGTAGGGTGTGAGCATGCCTGGAGGGTGATCTGGAGGGTGCCTGGCAGTACCAGGAGAGGTGGACATCAGCACACCCTATCGTAGGGCAATGCTGGAGACATGCTGGGAAAACCCTTGCACAGGTTCAAGAATATTCATCACGGCAGCATTTTTTTCTTGTCCCATTGTAATAGAGATTGTAAACAATCTATTACAGTTATATTATGACATACTATATGACAGCTGAAATGAATAGATAAACTACAGCTATGTCTGCCAACATAGATAAATCTCAAAACATGTTGAGCCAAAACAGCAAACTATGTAAGTACAACATGGTATCATTTATATAAAGTTTAAATAACAACTATGATTTAAGGAAATATATATTTTAAGGAATTTTTAAATACACATATGTATATACAAGTATTAAAATGGTATGATAAACACCAACTTTGGGGCAGAAAAGGGAACCAACTCGGGCAGAACAGACTTGTGAGAGGGTAGATGGGGGCTTTAGATGTACCCACATAGCTTTAACTCCCAAACTGGATGATGGACACACAGATGTCCATTATATTAATAGGAAAAGGGGGATCTAACTAGCCTCAGGAGGATGGGGGCAGGCATCAAACAAAGCTCTCTGAGGGCATGTCCTCTGAGAGGAAACCAGAAGAATTAACAGGCAGTCATCAGGAAACTGAAGCTACACTGGAAGAAGACGTATTCAGGGATCTACAGGCAGAAAAAGTCCCTAAACAGAGGTAATGAGGGCAATGGCTTGAAGGCAAGGAAAAGCGTGAGGGACCAAGGAGCACAAGTGATGTCCAAATGCTAATTTGGCTGAACCCAGTTAGATACTCAAAAGTTGGTAGCTTATGCCTGTAATCCCACCACTCTGGGAGACTATTATGGGCAGATTGCTTGACCTCAGGAATTCAAGACCAGTCTGAGCCAGAACGAGACCCCGTCTCTAAAAATAACCTGGCGTTGTGGTGGGCGCCTGTAGTCCCAGTTACTTGGGAGGCTGAGGCAAGAGAATCACTTGAGTACAAGAGTTTGAGGTTGCTGTGAGCTATGATGCCATAGCACTTAACTCCAGGGCAACTGAGACTCTGACTCCAAAAATATAAATAAATAAATAATAAGTTACTACAAACATGCCAATGAAACACTGAACATATAGTTTGAAGAAAAAAAAAAGAACTAAGGGGAAAAAAGACCTACTAATAAAGGAATAAAAGCAAATATGTAGCTATATAATATCTAGATTTTATATAGCTATAACATTTTTTAAGCTAGAAGAAAATACTAAGCTAGAAGAAAAATCAGAACTTGAAACACTAAACAATTCATAAAAATACAATGTGAAAGGTCAGATATTTTGAATTACATAATGTTGATAAGTTCTGAGTCAGTATCACAAGTGGCATTGAGTGAAATGGGGACACTCACAAAACTGGTCCTGCTGATGCAGAAACTTTAGAAGGGACATCAAAGCTACGTGTGATAAACAGGTATTGGATGGTAAGAATGTGGCTCCTGGCAAGCGCAATGAGAACAAAGGTCCTCAACACCTTCCCATGAGAAGGCTTTTGTAAAAAAATATGATCATTCTATGGGGGACCTACAAAACAAGGATTGATAGGCCTGAGCCCTAAAATATCTGAGTGGGGGAAAGAAGAGAATTTAGATAAACAAAAGACCTCAAGACCCACTCATGCCTGAGGGAAGAGCATGACAGTCGTGCATGGGGAGACACTTGGTGCACACTGTCAACACGCTGTAATCCTGAGGACGACCCCAAACCAGAGGATTCTGAGACGCTGAAAGAGAATTCAAGAATGGATTACTCATCCAGTTTTACGTTCAGTGAATACTTGGTCCTACTACATTCCAGGTACAGAGCCAGGCCTAGGGACGTGTCAGTGACGCATGCAAAAAGGTTCCTTCTCTCACAGAATTACAACCCAATGAAGTGAGCAGAGGCACATACTGTTCCAATATAGTCTAACAAGCATCGTGATGGAGGTATCTAGGAGGGACACCAGACTGAGGTTCTGATAAAGCAAATACTGATATGTGAACTATTCCTATGCTAGGAGACCATAAAGATGCAGTTTTAGCAGAGTTTCTACTTCTGCTTGGGATATATACAGTTGAAAAGAAAGTTGTTCCCACCCTAATAATGAGGAAAAGCCAAATAATCTATAAAAGTATAACTTTTCTTGAGCCCATCAGAGAGCTGCGTATTTAGCAGAGAACTGTTCAATGCACATACATGAAGAAACTACCATGGGCTGGAAAACATCCAAAAGCGGTAAAGAATAATAACCAATACTCATATAGGGCCACGAAAAGGAACTGTTCCCACCAGCCATTCTTGACAAGTCCATAACAACGAGGATAGGATATTAGCTAAAATATTCAGGAAGGGCTTTCTTCGGAAGTAAAGAATAATTAGCCTTAAATGAAGCACTTTCCTTGACCTGCCTAACAAATCATAAAAGCGAGACCAGAGGGGAACAAATTGTTTTCAAGTAACTTAACCATCTCAGAATAAAGTCCAGGTATATTTATGAGAGTGCAAAAAGATCCATCACCCAACAATATAAAATCTATGAAGTCTGGCATCCAAACAAAGATTATCAGGCATACCAAGAAGCCTGAAAATGGACTCATAATGAAAATAATCACTGACTAAAACTAATCCATTCTGAACACAGATGTTAAAATTACCAGACAAGGACATTAATTATTATAAGAGCATTCAGTATACTGAAAAAATTAAGTAGATACATAGAAGATAGAGAAAAATAGATACAAAGAGATCTATTAAGTAGATCTATTAAGTAGATACAAAGAGATCCAAACTGAACTTCTAGAAATGAAAACTGCAATGTCTAATATAAAAGATACACTTGGTGGGATTAAATAACAGATTCAACATGACAAAAGAAAAGATTAGTGGACATAATAATAGAAACTATACAAATTGAAACAAGAAAAACAATTCAACAAAAGGAGAAAGATGAGTTTCAGTGAGCTGTGGGATAAATTCAAGCTACTAATATATACAGTTATAAATGGAGTCCCCAAGGGAGAGGAGAGAGAAGGCGGGGCATAAAAAAGTATGTGAATAAATCATTGCCAGCAATTTTTCAAGTTTGATGAGAATTATAAACCCACAAATCCAAGAAAGTCAATGAATCCCAAACACAGACAACATTAAAAAAATACACTAAGTTACAATATAATCAAAATTTTCAAAACTAAAGATAAAGCTAAAAGGAACCAGGAAACAAAGATAACAATGACAGCAGATTTCTTGTCAGAAATAACATTAAATAAGAAGAAAGTAACATCGTTAAAGTACTGAGAGTAAAAATAGGTTTGAACTGATAATTTTACACTTCACAAAAATAACTTTCAGAAAACAAAGGTGAAATAAAGGCATTTCCTGAACACAAAAGCCAAAAGAACTCATCGATGGCAGACTCACACCAAGTGTTAAAGGACGCCTTTAGGCAGAAGGACAGTGATGCCAAGCAGAAACCTGGATGCCAACAGGGAAATGAGAATCCTGGAAACTGTAACTGTGGGTAAATACTTGAGGATTTTCTTATTATTTAAATCTATTTAAAAGATCATGATCTGCTTAAACAAAAATAATGAAATATATTGTGGGATTTATAACCTATGTGCCATATAAGGTAAGACACACATGTGTGACAATGGAAGCATAAAGGGGGGGGGGTAAAAATGCAAGTCCATAAGGTTCTTGTGCCATGGGTGGAATGAGAGACAGTGCTGCAGGTGGGCCCTGACAGAAGTATATTGGAAACTAAATTAATTATTAAAAGAATAAAACAAAAAGGTATAGCTAATAAACCAAAAAAGGAGATGATGGAAAAATTTAAAACCTCAACCTGAAAGACAACTGGAATGAATAGAAAACAAATAGCATGATAACACACTTACACTTGACACTGTGAATAGTCACATGGAGTGCTAATAGAATGAACTATTCAGTCAAAAGGTAGATATTGTGAGAATGAATAAAATAGCAAGACCAACTGTATACTTCCCACAGTAAACGGATATTAAATATAAAGAGACAAATGACTTAAAAGCCAAAGGATGGGGCTGGGCATGTACTCCTAGCTACTCAGGAGGCTGAGGCAAGGGGATCTCTTGAGCCTAAAAGTTTGAAGTTGTGAGCTATGACACCACAACACTACCCGGGATGACAGTGAGACTTTGTCTCAAAAAACAAACAAAACCCCCCCAAAATTAATCAAAGAATGAAAAATACCATGTTAACATTACTCAAAGAAAATTAGAGAGGCTATTTTAACATTAATATTAAATTATACTTTTGCTGATTTTATTATTTCTAAAACTATTTTAAATTCTATTAATTAATATTAAATTAATGCTTGGATATTAGACAAAATGGATTTCAAAGCAAAGAAAATACTAGGGATAAAAAAGTTTATTTCATAAAAATGAAGGCAATCAGAGTCAGGCATGGTGGTGTGTGCTCTAAGACAAGAGGATCATTTGAGGCCAGGAGTTTGAGGTCAGCCCTGGCAGCACAGTGAGCCCTCATATCTAAAAAATAAAATAGAATACATACATGTAAATGAATAAAGAGGCCACTTCAGCAAGAGGACATAACAATCCTAAATGTATCTGCCTCCATTAAGACAGTGTCAACCCAAATGAAAAACTGAGACAGGAATCTCAATCAGCTGAGGTTTACTGAGCAAGGATGAGCATGGGAAGCAGAGGTGATGGCAGTTTGTAACCTGTGTTCTGAGGGAAGTTGTATGAGACACAGGAGTTCAAGATCAGTCTGGGCAACATAGGGAGACTCTGTCTCTATACAAAATTTGTATTCACAAAATACATTTTTTCTACAAAAATAAAGCCATGCTATTTTATATTATGCTTTTTTATTTTATTATCTCTTGATATCATTATGCATTAATAAATATTGATCTTAATCTATATCTAAATATATGAATTAACTATGTGAGTTGTTTAAATATACACTATATAACATGTATAAATAATGTATATTTATGGTAAAGAAATACAGATATTTGTATGTGGAAGTTTATGGAATAAGGAAACGTGAGTTGTCTGCCCCTCTCCTTGGTAACATTTGTCTGTCCCATGGGTTCCCTCCAGGAATAGTCAGGCTTTCCTTTGGGCATCTACATATATGGTACACTTACTGGCACATAGCCTCTTCTTTAATTTAAAAATATAAAGTCATTTAAAAAGTTAACTTCTCTAAGTTTTCTTTTCTTTTTTTTGAGACAGAGCCTCAAGCTGTCGCCCTGGGTAGAGCGCTGTGGTATCACAGCTCACAGCAACCTCCAACTTCTGGGCTCAAGCGATTCTCCTGCTTCTGCCTCCCAAGTAGCTGGGACTACAGGTGCCTGCCACAATGCCTGGCTATTTTTTGGTTGCAGCTGTCATTGTTTGGCTGGATTCGTACCCGCCAGCTCAGGTGTATGAGGCTGGCACCTTAGCCGCTTGAGCCACAGGCACGGAGCCATGCTTTAAGTTTTCTTAAAGATACATCATAAATTTCCTAGCATTTATAGCTTTTTTCATCACAAACAGTCTGCAATAACAACAAAAACATGGAGTTTGTCATGAGAGCAACAGATATGTCAATGTGTTTCTGGAAATTGGAAGCCCTCTGCTAACACAAATATGAAAAGGAACTCGGTTGCTGGAGCCCAGAGTTTCTGGCCATGATGGTTCCTTCCTTGCTAACTCAGCCACCTCATAAGGAGAGGTTGCCCAGAACACAGGAGGTGCTCAGTGAACGTCAGTAAAGCGAATAAACACAATAAGACACAGTTTATCAGTACAAAACAGAAAGTGCACAGGGAAACAGTACACACATTGGGGCAAAACCTCAACTACAAGGCATGGAAATCAGTGCTTAACAAAGACAGTGGAAACAACTCACAGGACGCTTGGCAGAAAGTCTTCCAGTCACGGTTCCAGTCTGATTCCATGTTGAGGAGACAGAGCCCTTTGCCAGTTAGAGGAAACCAGGTTAGACTCAGTGGTGCTGTGTGAGTCCAGAATGGGCAGCCCCTTTACCTACAACACAAAACCCTTGCCCCTCCAGAGGTCCACACAAAGCTGGCCCTGGACTCCCAGCCCTGAAATGTCCTTGGGGCTACAAAACACCTGATGTGTGATCAGAGAGGGGCAAGGAAGGAAGTTTCCCTCTAACTCAAGTAAAGCTGCAATGGGACCCACAGGTTTCTGTCACAGGTCCTGTGCATGGCAGGCAGGGGCAATGACGGGTGGTGGGGAACTCAGCTATCTGCCACAGACAGGTTCTGTCACTTGCTGTGTGTCCTCACACAAGTCACGGAACTGTTCTGGCTATAGCCTCCTCACAAATGAATTAAAACAGTCACATCTACCTCAAATGATCTCAGAAAACATGCAATAATAGATGTGAGAGCAGACCTATGCCATGAGCAGATCTGCTGACAACAAAATTGTGGTTCACAGTTTTAGGAATCTTAGATTAGTTACTAAAATATAAGTTCTCAATGTATGTGAACTTATGCATAAACTATGTTCCTTTGGTTGCAGCCGTCATTGTTTGGCTGGATTTAAACCTGCCAGCTCAGGTGTATGTGGCTGGTACCTTAGTTCCTCACGGCATCTCTCTTTTTGTTTTTGGAGACAGAGACTCAAGCTGTCACCCTGGGCAGAGTGCTGTGGCATCACAGCTCACAGCAACCTCCAACTCCTGGGCTTAAGCGATTCTCTTGCCTCAGCCTCCCAAGTAACTGGGACTACAGGCGCCCGCCACAATGCCCAGCTATTTTTTGGTTGTAGTCGTCATTGCTGTTTGGCAGGCCCAGGCTGGATTCAAACCCACCAGCTCTAGTGTATGTGGCTGGTGCCTTAGCCGCTTGAGCTACAGGTGCTGAGCCACAGCATCTCTTTCTAAGCTTTGGTTACCTTTTTCATGCAAGCCAGTAGTCCATCTACAAAGGTTGATTTGATCTTCTGGACCTAAGTGACAAAGACAAGAACAATCCTGTTCTTTGTTGAAGTGTTTAAGTAGAAACAAGTGCACAGCAGCGTTTCATAGAGTGTGGGGCTCACACTGCTGGTGCCGCCTCAGGTGACTCTGGGAGGCCCCAAAAGACCTCAAGTGGTACCAGGATTACATAACACCCACAGAGAAAGATTTCATCCTGCCCTTACAAAGCCCATTATTCTGGAATAATTCCAATGTACAGAAAGTTGCAAAGATACATAGTGAATGCCCAGACAGTGTTCTTGTAGCAGCCGTTTAGTTATCCTGCAATCCTTACATTGCTTCTGGGGGAAAGGGCCAGTTTGGGGCCTGTGCATCCCCGCACTGCTGCCAGACTCTCGTAACGACAGCAGGCCACAGGTAGTAACAGTACCTGAGTACGGGTGGTGGCAAAGGTTATGAACATGGTTGACACTTGGCAGAGAACATCTGTACAAACAGAGAAAATGTGAGCTGCTAGAAGAGGAGAAGGCACGTCATTAAATCCCTGGCAAGTGTTAATCAGAACTATCTCAGGGGAGGAGGGGAGGCTTCTGTGGGAGGCTCCTAAACTCTGTACTGCCTGACATCTTCACACTGAAGCCACACACTTCAAACACCAGATATTTCCATCCAAATTTTCATTAATCTTGCGTTTAGACTTCTTGGACTCACAATGCTGAGCGGGGATGACTGCAGACTCGAGTACAATCACATCAGGGAGCAAGCAAGCAGTGCTGACACAGATCAACTGGACAAACCACCCTCCTTTGAGAGTGCTGTTAGGGTGATTTCAGCCACAATGGGTTTCTGTTAAGGGACAGAGCCATGTGGTTCCCTTCATTGCCAACTTACTTACCAAAAATTAACTTACCTGCCTGTATTTCAAAATTATCTTGGGTAATGGATGAAGGTCTTGCAAAGCACTCAACTAAAAAATAGAAATATCACCAATGTAACGCCTTTGTTTTACTTTACCATAACACTTTAAGCATTTACTTTTTGTCGGAGAAAATCCCAGTAATAACGATCTGAGCATATATTCCAAAATGAAGATTTATAATAAACTCAGTGTATCATGTGTATTAACCCTAATCACTTATAAAAATCATTCTGTTGTTCATATGGGAGCTGAAAGCATTTCACACAAACCTGGAAATAAACGCCCCCTGAGATTTAAATTAGTGAAATCTGAATCCAGGATATGTAAAATGCCACATGGGGGAGGAAGCTACAAAGAAGCCTATGAACATGTAACTCACGAGTTTATGAATACCCACATCTGGACTTGCTACTGGGCACAGTCACAGAGAGGTAGCACAGGAATATGTTTACGTGGGGTTTTTATTATTTTGTAGAGACAAGGTCTCATTCTGTTGCCCAGGCTGGAGTGCAGTGGCATCATCATAGCTCACTGCAGCCTTGAACTCCAAGGGTTAAGTGATCCTCCTGTCTTAGCCTCCCAAGTAGCTACTACTGGGAGCATGCCACCATACCTGGCTAATGACAAAAAAAATCTGGGGTCAAAACTGGGGTTCCGCTATGTTGCTCATGCTAGTCTTGAGCCCTCTTGGCCTCCCAAAATGCGTGAGCCACTGTGCTCAGCCGTAAGTTTTTAAACTAACTTAAAAAATCAAAATACAGCATATGTACAGGAAAATGCAAGATAATAAGAACACAATTTGTTGAATTATGACAAACTGAACATACTTGTATAACTGCCACCTATGAAGGGTGGTGCATTCCAGTTTGCCCACTAGGTGCCAGCTCCTGCTCCAGAGCTAATTACAGCTCTGACCTCTACCACAAAGGGCTACCTGTTTCTGCTTTTGGACTTTATATCAATGTAGTGGGGAGTATTCTTTGTGGGGCTTCTTTTGTTCAGTATTCACAATTTTAAGGTTCACCCATGTTGTATGGAGCAAATTTCATTTATTTATTTATTTTATTTCATTCATTTCATATTTAACTGTATGACTGTGGGACAAATATTTATCCATTCTACCCTTGATGGATACATGGGTTTCTTCCACTTTGATGCTACTATGAATAATGCTGCTATGAACATTCTGGTACATAGTTAACATGTTTCCAGAGTTCTGTTCAATGTACAGGGTGCTTCTCAACTAAGCAAAAGGCACGAATAGTTGACTATTCTAAATTGCACATGAACCTTATGGCCACCCTGTAATGAAGAGGTGTGAAATTGCTTGGTCAATTTTAGCAGAGATACTGTCAGTTCTTTAAAATAAATTAAATGAATAAACATGCTTATGCCCCCATCAGCAAAGCGTGGCAGTTCTAGTTGACCAAAATCTTTCCCAATGTGTCTTATCACTGGTCTTAATTTTAGCTGTTCTGATAAAGAAGTGATATCCCACTGGATTTAGAGTGCTGTAGCCTCAGCCTACCTCACTGCAACCTCAGACTCCTGGGTTTAAGTGATCCTCCTGCCTCAACCTTCTGAGTAGCTGGGACTATGGGACTACAAGCACCACCACGCCTGCTAGTTTTTCTATTTTAGTAGAGACGGGGTCTCGCTTTTGCTCAGGCTGGTCTCAAACCCCTGAGCTCAAGCAATTCAACTGCCTTGGCCTCCCAGAGTGCTGGGATTACAAGGGTGAGTCTCTCACTGGAGTTTTACTTTGTATTTTCCCAATGACTATTGAAGTTGGACGCTACCCATATTTGTTTACTATTATGTATGTGCTTAAACCCTGTTTATGCCTTTTACTAATAAAGTCAACTATTTTAAAGAAATTGGCTTGTACATCTTTTTCTTCTTGACATAGT
This sequence comes from Nycticebus coucang, assembly GCF_027406575.1. Lineage (NCBI taxonomy): Eukaryota > Metazoa > Chordata > Mammalia > Primates > Lorisidae > Nycticebus > Nycticebus coucang. The sequence continues at coordinate 37,639,637 of NC_069802.1, read as the reverse complement.
AATTTGTCATTTCGGCCAGGGTTTTCTTGGTCAGTTATATTTACTGGAAATATCTTCTATTCTGTGGCTTGTTTTTTTACTTGTTTTATGGCATCTTTTCATAGAGTCTTAATTTTACTGTTGTCCAGTTTACCAATATTTTCCCTTATGGTTGATGCATTTTGTGTCATAAAGACTCTTTCCATGCCTTCTCCAGTCTTTACTGTTTTGTTTTGATGTGGGATATACAGCTCACTAGAGTTTGCCTTGTGCTTTGCTGTAAAGAGGGGGTCAAGCCCCATTAGCTGGGCACCCTCACGTACAGCCTTTCTCAGTGCCTCACAGCACTGCCCTGTTGGAGCCCAAGCATGTCACACCCACTCGTGGAGGTCTGTTTGTGGATTTCCCATCTTAGTCCTGCGGTCAGTTTGTTTATTCTTGACTCAACACCAGATGGCATCACTTGACTAAGTCCTAGTAATTCCTGTTGCTTTATCATTAGTCTTAGATACCTGACAGGTTGAACCCTCATATAGTCCTTTTTTCTCCCCAAGATTATCTTGGCTCCTCTCAGGTTTTTTCATTTCCATGTAAATCTTGGAATCAGCTTAGCAACAATTTCTACCAAAAAATAATTCCTTCCAGGTTTTTTTCTTTTGTTTTTGTAAAGACAGAGTTTCACTTTATCGCCCAGAGTAGAGTGCCGTTGGCATCACACAGCTCACAGCAACTTCCAACTCTTGGGCTTAGGCGATTCTCTTGCCTCAGCTTCCCGAGTAGCTGGGACTACAGGCACTCAGCTATTTTTTTTTGTTGTTGCAGTTTGGTCGGGGCTGCCACCCTCGGTATATGGGGCCAGCGCTCTGCCCTCTTTCCAGGTTTTTAATTAGGATGTTTAGAATCTATAAATTATATGATTTTAATGTAATAGTGGAAACCACTAAATTGGACCACTCTCTGAATAAAGACTGAGAGTGCAGAGTCGTGACCAGCCATAAACCATCACCAGGGAGGTATCCTGCCTTGCACAATCCAAATTTGCCATCTGCTTGGAGGAGCTTCCCCAGGAACGAAAACACATGAAAATGCTTAGCCAAGAAAACCACCCAAGATCATCTAACTCCTTATCTTGATACTTTATTCACAAAATAACTTTCTTTTTTTTTTTTTTTTTTTTTTTTTTTTGGGGCCGGAGCTGGGTTTGAACCCACCACCTCTGGCATATGGGACCGGCGCCCTACTCCTTGAGCCACAGGCGCCGCCCACAAAATAACTTTCTAACCAACAGGCTTGCAGTATATCTTGACTCAAACAGCCTGAGAACACCTGAAAAGAATGAAGTGGGCTGGAGGTCAGAGGCAATGCCCACCCACAGGCAGGCCCACCCTGAGCTCAGCAATGGATGCTAACACCACATTCTTCTGGCCTCCCGTCTGGCCACCCCACAGTCTTGTTAGGGCCTCCTCTCTCTCTTTTTTGGGAAAGTGGACAGAATCTCACTCCATCACCCTGGGTAGAGTACCGTAGTGTCATAGCTAACAGCAACCTCAGACTCCTGGGCTCAAGGAATCCTCCTGCCTCAGCCTTCTGAGTAGCTAGGACTACAGGCACCTGCCACAATGCCTGGCTGGTTTTTATATTTTTAGAGACAGGCTCTCACTCTTGCTTAGGCTGGTCTTGAACTCGTGAGCTCAGGAAATCCACCCCCCTCAGCTTCCCAGAGTGCTCAGATTACAGGTATGAGCCACCTCACCAGCCTGCCTCCTCTCTCTACAACCTCTGAATGTCAGTTTCTCAGAATTCAAATCTGTGGGTCTCAGTGCTATATCAGAATCAGCTGGAGAGGGGACTTCAAAAAACAGGCCCATGACTAGGCCACATAGCCTCATTCTGACTCAGTGGACCAATATGGGTCTTGGCATCAGTGTGTTCCAAATCTTCTGCCAGGGGAGAGGACCATCCCAGGGCAACTTTAATAGAAGTCAGCTGACAGCTCAGGACTTGTCCTAAGCTCTGTCCAGACCCAGTGCCTGTGTGACTGTGTCCATGGCACATCAGTGTCTTACATGCACTCTGTCCTGACGTGTCCAAGAGTAAGCACCCAAATCCCCCAGTAACTATTCCTCTCGTTGTGCCCATCCATTTGCTCAAGTGCATAACACAGAGAACTCGGAACCATTCCACATTCTGACTTTTGTTCACACTCACATATCAGAAGGTCCTTTCTGTTCTAAAAAATGCTCAGAAATTCCATCTGCTCCCTCTTCATTGTTAGACCTGACTCTGGTGAGAGCTTATTAATAAGTCTCCTCCATTCTCTAAACAACTGCAGGAGTGATCTTTTAAAAATGTATCTCTCAAGGGCGGTGCCTGTGGCTCAAAGGAGTAGGGCTCCAGCCCCATACATCAGAGATGGTGGGTTCAAACCCAGCCCCGGCCAAAAACTGCAAAAAAAAAAGTAAAAATGTATCTCTCGACTGGGCACAGTGGCTCACACTTGAAATCCTAGCTCTCTGGGAGACTGAGGCAGGTCACCTGAGCTCAGGAGTTCGAGACCAGCCTGAGGAAGATCCAGACCCTGTCTCTACTAAAAATAGAAAAACTAGCCAGGTATTGTGGCAAATGCCTATAGTCGCAGCTACTGGGGAGGCTGAGGCAAGAGGATCACTTGAGCCCAAAAGTTTGAGGTTGCAAGGAGCTATAATGCTATGGCACTCTCCCGAGGGTGACAGAGATTTTTTTCTCAAAAAAAAGAAAACAAACATATCTCCCCACCACTAAATTTGACTGTCTTAAAAAAAAAGTCATACCTATTAGAATGGTGAAAATCTAGAACACTAACAACATCAAATGCTGGTAAGGATGTGGTGTGACAGGAACTCTAATGCACTGCTAGAGGGAATGCACTTTGTTCTTTCAAAATTAAACATATTCTCACCATATGGTCCAGCAATCACGCTCCTTGGTATTTTACCCGAATGAATTTAAAATTTACGTCCACATGAAAACCTGCACATGGATATTTATATATATATATATATATATTTATTTATTTATTTTGAGACGGACCCTCAAGCTGTTGCTCTGGGTGGAGTGCCGTGGCATCAAGCTCACAGCAACCTCCAACTCCTGGGCTCAAGTGATTCTCCTGCCTCTGTTTCCCAAGTAGCTGGGACTACAGGCACCTGCAACAACACTCAGCTATTTTTTGGTTGTAGCCATCATTGTTGTTTGGCGGGCCTGGGCTGGATTTGAACCCGCCAGTTCAGGTGTATGTGGCTGGTGCCTTAGCCGCTTGAGCCACAGGCGCTGAGCCCTGCACATGGATATTTATAGTTGCTTTATACAATTGCCAAAACTCGGAAGCAATAGCTATGTCCTTTAGTAGGTGAATTGATGAACATCCACAGAATGAAATACTAGCATTAAAGCAATGAGCTATTAAGCCATGAAAATACACAGAAGAAACCTAAGTGCACACTGCTAAGTGAAAGAAGTCCTTCTGAAAAGGCTATGTCCTAGGTGAGTCGAACTTTACAAGTTTTGGAAAGGCAAAGCTATGGACACAGTAAAAAGATCAGTGGTTGTCAGGAGTTGCGGAGAGGGAAGGACAACAGGCAGAGTGCAGAGGGTGTTCAGAGCAGCGCAGCTAACTATCACAATACTGCAGTGACAGACACATCCTTACACATTTGTCCAAGTCCACACAATGCACAGTGCCAAGAGTGAACCTGCTACATACGACAGTCACACACTTGTGGTGTTTGGGTATCTATCATGTGTCAGGGTAGGTTCACTGTAACAAAGGTGCCATGCTGTGGGGACATTGACAGTGGGAGAGATTATACCCGTGTATGGCAGGATATAGGGGACTTTCTATGCTTTCTGCTCAGTTTTGTTCTTAACTTAAAACTGAAATTGTTCTTTTTTTTTTTTTTTTTTTTGAGACAGAGTCTCACGGTAGAGTGCTGTGTGTCACAGTTCCCAGCAACCTCAGACTCTTGGACTTAAGCAATTCTCTTGCCTCAGCCTCCCAAGTAGCTGGGACTACAGGCGCCTGCCACAATACCTGGCTATTTTTTTGTTGCAGTTGTCATTGTTGTTCAGCAGGCCTAGGCCAGACTCGAACCCGTCAGCCCTGGTGTATGTGGCTGGCACCCTACCCACTAGGCTACGGGCGCCACCTGTTCTGTCTTTTTTTAAAAAAAACCTAAGATGATAGTTGCTACCTTACCTAAACTTTCCCAAGGCTACCCATTTTACTAAAAGTCTAAGTTCCTCAACACAGCCTGCAAAGCACAGCACAATCATGTCCTTGTCCCCTGCTCTTCTCCCATCAGTCACAAGCTCCAGCCTCAGCCTCCTGGGCAGCCCAAGCCTTGTCCCATGGCAAGGCCTTGTCTCGCTCTTTGCACAGGAGTTCCTCAGTGGCAAGATCTGCTCACATGTCAAAACCCTCTCCCAAAGTATCCTTTGCAGAAAGCCAATTAATTGCTTTTGCAACAGCACACTGCCTGCCTCTTACTCCACAGTCCATACCAAGGAGATGGACCTTGGGGCGAGAGCCCTCTTTCGCAATGGTGGCTGCCAGCATGAGGGTGGTCCTCTGAGGGAAGCTCAGGCGGGTCTGAGAGTCAGCTCACAGGTGGTGTAGACAGGCTATCATCCCAAAAAGAAAAAGGACGACTTTGCAACCTTACCACAGCTTCCGACGTGCATGGGTATTTCTGTAGCCTCATTTTGGGAAGACTCTTTCCTGGATTCAGTAGGTGCAGCTTTAACTTGCCAAAAAGGATCTTCAACAAAGCAATTTACACATGTGGGAGAGTCCCACATTTGAGAGACATGGAATATTACTATAACAGAGGCAAAGCTACCCACCACAGAAGACCCAACCCACACCACTTGCACTCCCAACAGATGTTACAAAATGCTTAAATTCTGATTTAATACTTTTCTTGGATTTAAAGGCTTTGAAGTAATGAATCTCAATGTGTTAATTACTTGTGAGAGAACACAAACAACTTACATACTTTTGAGATAGTCGACAAAATAATATTTATAAATTCAGAATAAATTCCCTTTTAACTCCTAAATAAAATATTTTATGAAATGATCAATAGCTTTACCTCTCGGAGCTGATTATTACTCATTATAAGGAACTGTTCCCCGGCAACAAAATGAGCTTCTTGCTCTAATTCCTTGAGACGAGCCTGAAAATGTGATACACACAATCTCATAACGGTTTCCACAATTTAAAGTTATTTAATTAGTTCAAACAATCCCCCCCAAAAGCTCTTAATGGAATAATATATATATAATTTACCAAAAAGAACATTGAAAAAATACATATTGACTCATGGTAGAATACTCAGCTCACAGAGTCACCCTCCCTAAAACTAACAAACTGAAAGGAGCAAAGATTATAATACATCACAATGAGAGAGGGAAAGAGTAAATTCCCCAGCAATACTGGAATGAGAAGCATAACATAACAGCATAACATCAATCAAGACAGAGAGGTAGAAGGGATGAGGCTCGGTGCCCATTGCACATATACTGGGGCTGGCGAGTTCAAACCCAGCCCAGGCCTGCCAAACAACAATGACAACTACAAAAAAAAAAAAAAAATAGCCAGGCATTGTGGCAGGCACCTGTAGTCCCAGCTACTTGGGAGGTTGAGGCAAGAGAATTGCTTAAGCTATAGTGGTTACGGCACCAGCCACATACACCAAAGCTGGTGGGTTTGAATTCCAGAATTGCTTAAGCCCAAGAGTTAGAGGTTGTTGTGAGCTGTGACACCACAGCACTCTACCAAGGGTAACATAGTGAGACTAGGTCTCAAAAAAAAAAAAAAAAATGGGATGGGAGCAGCTCATATCCAGCATATATCAAGATGTCCTATAAACCAATAAGAAAAAATATAAAAATGGGCAAAAGAGCTAAAAGACTTGAGCACATCTTTTACAAAAAAGAAACTCCTAAGAGCCAATGACAATATGAAAGCTATTCAGTCTCATTAGTGTGAAATAAAATATGATATTCAAAACAGTGTCACTCTGGTTCAGAGCTCTAAAATGTAGTCAGGAAGTCATTCTAAGGAGGACTACCTCCATGACTTGCAATTTTGCAAAAAAACAAAAATACCACCACCACCCCCAGGAACTTGCCTTGAGTCTTTGAAGGGGGGCAAACTACAACCACCATAACATCATAGAAAATGGCTGGATTCAGCCAGTGCTGCAAGAGTGACCACCAACAAGCCACAGACTCACGTGTTGAGCCAGCTGCCTCCACCAGTTACAATTCCTTCAAAAACCCTTAGCCCTGACCCCTCTTCTTCCCTTTGGAATATAATTTCGCCATTGGCTGAATCTCTTTATCTCCCAAATTGCAAGTCCTAAGACCCCAATAACACCAGGGCTCACTGCTCTGCAGTCTGGTTTTTCAACTCTCTTGCTGGACATTAGCGATAAGGAAAATAGAAACTAACATGTAAATGAAACACTACTATGTCCTCACCAAAGTGGCATAATTTAAAAGTCTGATGAGATGGTAACTACCATGTTCTGGCTACCCCTCGGGGCTGGAGAACTGGCATCCAGCCTCTGGAGCACCCCACTTTGTGGTGTCTGTGGGTGAGACACACACAGTTTGTGGAGCACCTGCTACCCCACCAGCATCTCAGACCTCCAGAACACAAACACTGTCCCCCTCCTAGTGGCTGACAGCCTTCCAGTGACACCCTTCCTACCCAACTATGCAGGGTACTCTCAGATGCACAACACTCTTGTCTGCGAGGACATCACATGTGGCAGCCACCCAGTGACTGTGATCTGGGCTCTGCAGAAGGATGTGAAAGGTTTCCTGAGCTCACTGCTGGGGAAGATAACTGTCACCAGCAGGTCAAGGCCTGGCTCCTGAAGAGGCCCCGCTGAGCAGCCTGCATGACCTGTCCCCACAGACTAGAGTCCAGAGGACCTCAGTAGAGTGTGTTGGAGCCTCTGGGACCAGGATACAGAGACCAGGGCTAAGGGCTAGCGCAGGGCAGAGTGTGAGAGCTAAAGGGTTTGGGGTCAGTGAAGCCCTGTGCATAGGTGTCAGCACTGGGGAAGGGGCAGCTAACATTGGAGACCAACCAGGAATGACCAAGCGAGTGGGGGGTTAACTGCTGTCACTTCTCCCCCATTTTGGCCTGTTCCTGCCCTGGGGCTTCAGATTCAAGGGTCTGTCTGGTGGGTGTGGTAGCCCAACCCAAATTGAGGGACTGGGCACACCCCTTCCTTGGCCACTAGGGCTCACTGCTGCAAACCTTCCTGAGCCCTTGCTCTATGTCTGGCCTGGCTTTGTAAACCATGGAGAACACAGATTTCTCAGGCACAGGGCGTGGAGGTCCCAAGTTCCAAGTGGAATGCTGAGCACAGGGACCCAGAAGTGCCCATGTCAGCCTGCTGGCTTCTTTCTGTCTGACAGAGAGATAGGAGGCCCATTCCAGGTCCCTTCTCCATTTCAGACCAGACTTGGGCCTGACAGTTCCCAGCTCCTGGAGGTTAAGGGCTAGCTTCTGGAGGACCTAACCACCACCAAGTGCCTGGCACCTCTTGCAGCACAGAGCAGGGCTGACTTCCCTACCCTGCAGACCTGGAATCAAGGTGGGCTTTTGCCCCTGCCAATTCATGCCACCCCGTCCGCCTTCATACTGGCCCCATCCTTAGCATCACAGGTGAAAGGCCTGAGTTCCCTGCCCCGCCCACCCTGACATCAGGCTAGCTACGACCCTGGCTCTCCAATTCGCTCTCTGACTTAAGGCCCTGTAGTGAACATCTCTGGACCTCAGTTTTCCCATATGTAAAATGGCCACATCTTCCTAATTAGTTCATGATCAACAGTGTCCCCAGTGCTGGCCTACATGAAACCTCACTGCTAGAGATTCCAGCCCATTCCTAAGTCTCTAGCCTCAGCAAGGAAATGGAACCCAACACAGTTATGCTATGACACAAGCATCACCAATCATTAATGCAACTTTTTATTTGGCTGTCATATAATTTAAACTATTAAAATTTGTATAATATTTACAAATTAAATAATATGTTAAAAATAAGATAAATAAAAGTAAATTAAAAAATAAAGGTCTGATGCAGCCAGGGGAGGTAGTACGTGCAAGAACAGGACACTGTGTGCATTCTGGTTGGTGAGACTCCCCATTACTGACAGAAGCTGAGCAGCACCTCCCCAGCCCCAGTAGCACTGTGCACACCACCTCCTACCCTACAGGAACAGAGGTCACACTCAGGGACACGGCGTGGTTTGTAATGTCCCCCTCTGGGGAACCACTAGGTGCTTATCAGCCGTGGGACAGAGACATCAAAGGGGTATAGCCCACAGGGAAGATGCTACAGCACTGAGGACACGCACTGATGCGGGTAGAGTGGAGACACGGAAAGCTGTGATAGGCTGGTGACAAGCAGCTCACAAACCACTGATTTACTAGCAGTTCAAATGCAAAGCCCAACTACATGGTTTAGACACTGAGGAGAAAAAGCTATCAAGAAAAGCAACTGTGAAAATGGCTATACCAGTCAGGATGGTGGTTACTTTTGGCAGCAGGAAGGGGTTCTGTCAGGGAAAGAAAGCACACTGGGCTTCTGGAAGTCCCATGCTTTGACTGAGGTGATGATTATAAAAAAATTTCCTTTAAGGGCGGCGCCTGTGGCTCAAAGGGGTAGGGCGCCGGCCCCATATGCTGGAGGTGGTGGGTTCAAACCCAGCCCCGGCCAAAAACTACCAAAAAACAAAAAAAAGTTTCCTTTAAGAAGATTGAAGTGGAACATTTCTATGCATTTTTTTCAGGCATCTCTGTATATTTATTTTTCAAGAGACCCAAGAATTCCTTCACCAAACCATGGGGGGCAATGTCCCTGTAAGAAAAGAAAAACCTGACTTTTGAGAAGGGTCCCAAGGAGCCACCCGATGGCAGGGCTGCTTAAATCTGTCAAGGCTCGCACTACCCTGCAGAAGTCAGAGGGAGCAGAGGTCAGTGTCAGCTTCAGATGAGCAGAGGAACAAAAGCAGAATCTACTCTCTCCACTGGGAACAGTTCCTCATGAAGGAGGGACAATAAGCGCAAATAGTCAGGAATAGTAACTTACCCCGAGAAGTGCGGATGTCCTCTCCAGGGCTTCTCTGTTCACCTGGATGCTGTGGCTCTCCATCACTGCGATTCAAGTCAGATCAGACCCTGTGTACACTGCACTCGTGAGTCCTGCTTAGTAAAAATGAGGGGCCGAGCGCCAGCCTTTGCATAGGACCCACCAGGACCCCAGAGTCACAGGGAAACAGGGGCATTGGCAGAGCGGGCCTTTGAGGTGGGAATGGGCAGGGGAACGGTGCTGTCAGCTGTAGCCTGGCCCTGGGCATGCTGTGAATGGAGAGTTGCTTCTGGCTGTGCAGCACCCAGCAGCACCTGAGTGGGAGGCAGAAGAGAGCCCTCCCCTGGTCCTCACAGGGTGGTTCTCAGGGCTCCAGCAGGCTGGGGGTGGTTACAAGGGCAGCAAACCAGGATTAGAGACAGCCACAACAGGGATATCAGAATGTTCTAGTCCTTCCAGACAAAGAGATGACACAGTCCACCCCTCCTTGTTACAGACAGCGGAAACAGTGGGGCCCTGACCACTCCAGTGCAGCATGACCTCCTTCTAAGTTAGAGAGAAATGGTCATCCCAAACACTAAGGAACTCTATGGAAATGCCTATACTTGATCATTATGGTAACTTACCTGCTAAAATTGGTATCAGAGGAAGCTCCAAAGTACAAAACAGTTGCCACAAACCATAAACCTATTTCACATGAAGAAATTACATCAACGTTACTTTAAGTTTTGATTTATATCTGCATTTTTTTGAAAAGCCTACTTAATTTTGTTGAGCTAAAATTGATTCCGCTCCTATCACAGACATGGTTGTTTTTGTACCCAACATCTACTTCTCTCTCTTGCTCTTCCCAATAAAACTTGTATTTCCTTTAAGTATCCTATTTTATTACCAAGACCCAGAGAGGGATTTATAAATATCAGTTAGGCCAGAGCTCATCCCTATCTTCTTTCTTTTGAGACAGAGTCTCACTGTGGGTACAGTGCCCTGGTGTTACAGCTCACAGCAACCTCAAACTCTTGCGGTTGAGCAATCCTCTTGCCTCAGGCTACCAACCCATTTTCTTTACTCTTTCTCTATTTTTTTTAAGGTTTTTTTTTTTTTTTTTTTTTATTGTTGGGGATTCATTGAGGGTACAATAAGCCAGGTTACACTGATTGCAATTGTTAGGTAAAGTCCCTCTTGCAATCATGTCTTGCCCCCATAAAGTGTGACACGCACCAAGGCCCCACCCCCCTCCCTCCTTCCCTCTTTCTGCTTCCCCCCCCATAACCATAATTGTCATTAATAGTCCTCATATCAAAATTGAGTACATAGGATTCATGCTTCTCCATTCTTGTGATGCTTTACTAAGAATAATGTCTTCCACATCCATCCAGGTTAATACGAAGGATGTAAAGTCTCCATTTTTTTTTAATGGCTGAATAGTATTCCATGGTATACATATACCACAGCTTGTTAATCCATTCCTGGGTTGGTGGGCATTTAGGCTGTTTCCACATTTTGGCGATTGTAAATTGAGCTGCAATAAACAGTCTAGTACAAGTGTCCTTATGATAAAAGGATTTCTTTCCTTCTGGGTAGATGCCCAGTAATGGGATTGCAGGATCAAATGGGAGGTCTAGCTTGAGTGCTTTGCTCCATACTTCCTTCCAGAAAGGTTGTATTAGTTTGCAGTCCCACCAGCAGTGTAAAAGTGTTCCCTTCTCTCCACATCCACGCCAGCATCTGCAGTTTTGAGATTTTGTGATGTGGGCCATTCTCACTGGGGTTAGATGGTATCTCAGGGTTGTTTTGATTTGCATTTCTCTAATATATAGAGATGATGAACATTTTTTCATGTGTTTGTTAGCCATTCGTCTGTCGTCTTTAGAGAAAGTTCTATTCATGTCTCTTGCCAATTGATATATGGGATTGTTGGCTTTTTTCATGTGGATTAATTTGAGTTCTCTATAGATCCTAGTTATCAAGCTTTTGTCTGGTTGAAAATATGCAAATATCCTTTCCCATTGTGTAGGTTGTCTCTTTGCTTTGGTTATTGTCTCCTTAGCTGTACAGAAGCTTTTCAGTTTAATGAAGTCCCATTTGTTTATTTTTGTTGTTGTTGCAGTTGCCATGGCAGTCTTCTTCATGAAGTTTTTCCCCAGGCCAATATCTTCCAGTGTTTTTCCTATGCTTTCTTGGAGGATTTTTATTGTTTCATGCCTTAAATTTAAGTCCTTTATTCATCTTGAATCAATTTTTGTGAGTGGGGAAAGGTGTGGGTCCAGTTTCAGTGTTTTACATGTAGACATCCAGTTCTCCCAACACCATTTATTGAACAGGGAGTCTTTCCCTCAAGGTATATTCTTGTTTGGTTTATCAAAGATTAGGTGGTTGTAAAATGTTAGTTTCATTTCTTGGTTTTCAATTCAATTCCAAGTGTCTATGTCTCTGTTTTTGTGCCAGTACCATGCTGTCTTGAGCACTATGGCTTTGTAGTACAGACTAAAATCTGGTATGCTGATGCCCCCAGCTTTATTTTTGTTACAGAGAACTGCCTTAGCTATACGGGGTTTTTTCCGGTTCCATACAAAACGCAGAATCATTTTCTCCAAATCTTGAAAGTACGATGTTGGTATTTTGATAGGAATGGCATTGAATAGGTAGATTGCTTTGGGAAGTATAGACATTTTAACAATGTTGATTCTTCCCATCCATGAGCATGGTATGTTCTTCCATTTGTTAATATCCTCTGCTATTTCCTTTCTGAGGATTTCCTGGTTTTCTTTATAGAGGTCCTTCACCTCCTTTGTTAGGTATATTGCTAGGTATTTCATTTTCTTTGAAACTATGGTGAAGGGAGTTGTGTCCTTAATTAGCTTCTCATCTTGACTGTTATTGGTGTACACAAAGGCTACTGACTTGTGGACATTGATTTTATATCCTGAAACATTACTGTATTTTTTGATGACTTCTAGGAGTCTTGTGGTTGAGTCTTTGGGGTTCTCTAAGTATAAGATCATGTCGTCAGCAAAGAGGGAGAGTTTGACCTCCTCTGCTCCCATTTGGATTCCCTTTATTTCCTTGTCTTGCCTAATTGTATTGGCTAGAACTTCCAGCACTACGTTGAATAGTAAAGGTGACAGAGGACAACCTTGTCTGGTTCCAGTTCTAAGAGGAAAAGCTTTCAGTTTTACTCCATTCAGTAAAATATTGGCTGTGGGTTTGTCATAGATAGCTTCAATCAGTTTTAGAAATGTGCCACCTATGCCTATACTCTTTAGTGTTCTAATTAGAAAAGGATGCTGGATTTTATCAAATGCTTTTTCTGCATCTATTGAGAGGATCATGTGATCTTTATTTTTGCCTCTGTTAATATGGTGGATAACGTTTATAGACTTGCGTATGTTAAACCAGCCTTGCATCCCTGGGATGAAGCCTACTTGATCATGATGAATGACTTTTTTGATGATAAGCTGTAATCTATTGGCTAGGATTTTGTTGAGAATTTTTGCATCTCATGAGTGAGATTGGTCTGAAATTCTCCTTTTTGTTTGGGTCTTTTCCTGGTTTTGGTATCAGGGTGATATTTGCTTCATAGAATGTGTTGGGGAAGATTCCTTCTTCCTCAATTTTTTGGAATAATTTCTGCAGTACAGGAATAAGCTCTTCCTTGAAGGTTTGATAGAATTCTGGAGTGAAGCCATCTGGACCAGGGCATTTTTTGGTTGGAAGATTTTTTATTGTTTCTTTGATCTCAGTGCTTGAAATTGGTCTGTTCAGGAGCTCTATTTCTTCCTGGCTGAGTCTAGGGAGAGGGTGTGATTCCAAATAATTGATCCATTTCTTTCACATTGTCAAATTTCTGGGCATAGAGTTTCTGGTAGTATTCAGAGATGATCTCTTGTATCTCTGTGGGATCAGTTGTTATTTCCCCTTTATCATTTCTGATTGAGGTTACTAGAGATTTTACTTTTCTATTTCTCGTTAGTCTGGCCAATGGTTTATCTATTTTATTTATTTTTTCAAAAAACCAACTCCTTGTTTCATTAATTTTCTGAATGATTCTTTTGTTTTCAATTTCATTGATCTCTGATTTGATTTTGGATATTTCTTTTCTTCTACTGAGTTTAGGCTTAGATTGTTCTTCTTTTTCCAATTCCATAAGATCTCTTGTGAGATTGTTGATGTGCTCTCTTTCTGTTTTTCGAATGTAGGCATCTAAAGCGATGAATTTTCCTCTCAAAACTGCTTTTGCAGTATCCCACAGGTTTTGGTAGCTTGTGTCTTCATTGTTGTTATGCTCAAGGAAGTTAATGATTTCCTGTTTTATTTCTTCCTGCACCCATCTGTTATTCAACAGAAGATTGTTTAATTTCCATGCCTTTGGGTGGGGTCGAGCATTTTTGTTAGAGTTCAGTTCCACCTTTAGTGCCTTATGGTCTGAGAAGATACAAGGTAAAATTTTCAATTCTTTTGATTCTGTTGATATTTGTTTTGTGTCCCAGGATATGATCAATTTTGGAGAATGTTCCATGGGGTGATGAGAAGAATGTATAGTCTTTATCTTTGGGATGGAGTGTTCTATATGCGTCTATCAAGCACAGTTGTTCTAGGGTCTCATTTAAATCTCTTATATCCTTGTTTAATTTCTGTTTAGAGGATCTGTCCAGCTCTGTAAGAGGAGTGTTAAGGTCCCCTGTTGTTATGGTATTATCAGATATCATATTGCTCAGACTGAGTAGGGTCTGTTTCAAGAATCTGGGAGCATTTAAATTGGGTGCATAAATATTTAGAATTGAAATGTCTTCTTGTTGTATTTTTCCCTTGACCAATATAAAGTGACCATCTTTGTCTTTTTTGACTTTAGTTGCTTTAAATCCACATGTATCTGAAAATAAGACTGCAACTCCTCTTTTCTTCTGAATTCCATCTGCCTGAAAAATTGTCTTCCAACCCTTGACTCGGAGCTTTAATTTGTCTTTTGAAGCCAGGTATGTTTCTTGCAGACAGCAAATGGATGGCTTGTGTTTTTTAATCCAGTCAACCAATTTATTTCTCTTCAGTGGGGAATTCAAGCCATTAACATTTATTGAGATAATTGATAAGTGTGGTAGTATTCTATTCGTCTTATTTTGTGAGAGTCCATTGCTTAGTTTTATCTTTTGCATCAGTGTGGAGGTTAGGTTCTGTCCTTTAATTTCTGAGTTCTTACTTTGCTGTTGATCCATTGTGGTGGTCAGTGTGCAGAACAGGTTGAAGTATTTCCTGTAGAGCTGGTCTTGTTGTGGTGAATTTCCTCAATGTTTGTATATCCGTAAATGATTTGATTTCTCCGTCAATTTTTAAGCTTAGCTTAGCAGGATACAGAATTCTGGGCTGGAAATTGTTCTGTTTAAGTAGATTAAAGGTAGATGACCATTGTCTTCTTGCTTGGAAAGTTTCATTAGAGAAGTCTGCAGTCTGCAAATCTGATGGATTTGCCCCTGTAGGTCAACTGGTGCTTACTCCTGGCAGCTTGCAGAATCTTTTCTTTTGTCTTGACTTTGGACAGGTTCATCACAATGTGTCTTGGAGAAGCTCGGTTAGAGTTGAGGCGACCTGGGGTCCGATAGCCCTCTGAAAGCAGTGTGTCAGAATCTTTGGTGATATTTGGGAAATTTTCTTTTATAATATTCTCTAGTATGGCTTCCATTCCTCTGGGGCATTCTTCTTCCCCTTCTGGAATTCCTATAACTCGTATGTTGGAACGCTTCATAAAGTCCCATAATTCTGACAGTGAACGTTCTGCTTTCTCTCTCTTCTTTTCTGCCTCTTTTACTATCTGAGTTATCTCAAGAACTTTGTCTTCTACCTCTGAAATTCTTTCTTCTGCATGGTCTAACCTGTTGCTGATACTTTCCATTGCATCTTTAAGTTCCCTAATTGACTGTTTTTCAGTTCCTTCGGCTCTGCTATATCCTTTTTATATTCTTCATATCGTTCATCTCTTATTTGATTCTGTTTTTGAATTTCCTTTTGGTTATTTTCCACTTTATTAGCAGTTTCCTTCATTGTTTCCATCATTTCTTTCATTGTTTTCAACATGTGTATTCTAAATTCCCTTTCTGTCATTCCTAACATTTCTGTATAGGTGGAATCCTCTGCAGTAGCTACCTCATGGTCCCTTGGCGGGGTTGTTCTGGGCTGGTTCTTCATGTTGCCTGGAGTTTTCTGCTGATTCTTCCTCATGAGTGATTTCTTTTATCTGTTTCCTTGCCCTAATTTTCCTTTCACGTCCTCTTGCTCTTTAAGTTCTCGTGCCTGTGGAAGTTGCGGGCAGGTTTAGACGGATTGAACACACGCGACCACTTGCCGGTTTTCCACTGTTTTAGTCCTCCTCTTGGGGTCCAGAAGTCTCTCGCTGACTCCCTGTATCCTCTCAGGGGTGATGATAGGCAGATCCTACCAGCCAGAGATGCCTGGAGTCCTATCTCCCCAGACTCATGGTGCCCAGATGCAAGGAAGCTATTACTCGGCTGCCATCTTGCTCCGCCTCCCCTCCTGACATCGTTTTTTTTTTTTTTTTTTTTAAAAGACAGAATCTCACGTTGTCCTTGGTAGAGTGCTGTGGCATCACAGCTCACAGCAACCTCAAACTCTTGGGCTTAAGTGATTCTCTTGCTTCAGCCTCCCAAGTAGCTGGGACCACAGGCACCCACCACAATGCCCAGTGTAGTTGTTTAACTGTTGTTTTAGCTGGCCCAGGCCAGGTTTGAACCTGCCACTTTCAGTGCATGTGGCTGGCGCCTTAACTAACAACTGTGCTACAGGCCCTGAGCCTCTCTCTAATTTTTTTAGAGACAGGGTTTCTCTCTATTGCCCAGGCTGGAATAAAATGGCACAATCATAGCTTATTGCAACCTCTAACTCCTAGGTTTAAGTGATCCTCCTGCCTCAGCCTCCAAAGTAGCTGGGACTACAGGTGCACCACCATGCTCAACTAAATGATTTTTTCCTATGGAGAAGGGGTTACACTGTGTTACCCAGACTGGTCTTGAACTTCTGAGCTCAGGTGATTCTCTACCTCAGCCTTCCAAAACGCTGGGATTATAGGTGTAAAGATTTAAGTACGTGTGGACTTGAAGTCTTTCATTTTAACTACAGAATAGGCTTAATGAATCCCCCCATTACCTAGCATTCGCATTGATTTTTCACTGACACTATGGCTTAATTTGAGGAGCACTGTAATCCTTACAGCAGGTCACTTCCTCTAAAGAGTATGAAATCTCTGGGAGTTTTTTCTTTTTTTTTGACAAAGTCTCACTCTGTGCCCTGGGTAGAGTGCCATGGTGTCATAACTTACAGCAACCTCAAACTTTTGTGCTCAAGCGATACTCTTGCCTCAGCCTCCTGAGTAGTTGGGACTATAGTGCCCACCACAATGCCTGGCTAGTTTTTAGCAATAGGGTCTCGCTCTTGCTAAGGCTGATCTTAAACTCCTGAGCTCAAGTGATCTATCTGCTTTGGTCTCCCAAAATTCTGGGATTACAGGTGCCAGCCACTGTACCCAGCCTTTTCCTTTTGTTTAATCTGATCACCTCTCATCCCCTTAGAGTTCCACCGTTTTTATCCTTCCTTGCTGTCATTGCAAGTCCTGGGCCTCATCTTCCAACTCCTGCTGTCGTGTTTCTTCCTGCCCCTGCAGACCCTCCTGTGCACTGCCCTTGTGTCAGGCCTGAACCCTCCTGGCCACCTCACGTGGGCTCCTTCTCTGCCCCGAGACTGGATTCACCTTTTTGGGTACCAGCAGGAGACTGAGGACAGAAGGGACACAGATGGGTTTTCTCGGCCTGGCCCTTGGAGTCCAGGGGTAGAAAAGCATATGGCTATCACCGTCCCTGGAGGCACCTCCACCTCAATGGCTCCCTTCACCCTGCCCTCACCCCTGCACACAGTCAGTTCCTGCATTGCACTCTTCCCAGCTATTGGTGCTAGTGGCTATCTGCTTCCTAGTAAGACTCTGATTGACTGAAGCTGTGTCCCTCCCACTATAGCCAAAATAAATGCTTAGCTTTCATAGTAACTGTAACATTGGAAACACCCCAGTTAAAGAGGAGGCTTTTAAAAATGTAACAATTGTTCTCAACCTATTTTTAAAACTTCAGATCTTATTGTCCCAGACTATCCTTTTCTGAGTGATTCAGGGGTTATTCTGGTCTTAAAACTCAATGTTTTGTTTCCTTTACATCCAAAGACACTGCTGTGTAGCCCTCTGGGAGTATGGGTGAAAATGAAAATACAGCCCTTGCACAAACAGCGAGCAAGAGCTCCCTCATCAGCTAGAAATGAAAGTAAAGTGACTTGCCTTTAATCTAGAACAAAGGTCCATTGTAAGTCTGTAGAGTATCCTCAGGTTCACATGTACATTTTGATGCTTTAAAGAGCAAAAGTATTAAAAATTAGACAAACAATGCTTATCACCATCTGGGGATTGACACAACTCACGAATGTTTCCAAGTGAAGTCCCATGGGACTTCTACGGGCAGATACTACACACACGTGGTGGTGTCACCACTCAGGTCAAGAAGATGAGCTTGGCTCTGGAAAGCACTTCTACTGAGCCAGTGCAAGCTATCTAGGCACTCCTCCAAACCTAAGGTTTTCCCTCGTTTTACAGATTGCAAAACAGAACCCCATAAAGGCATAATATCAAAGGTGACAGGATAGAGAACACAGGCCTGGCCCCTCTGGACCCCATAGCCCCATTCTCTCACTCACTACCTGCACCCTCATGGGGTCACAGCAGTCCTTTCCCACATTTGGATAGATGCACACAGTCCTTGGGAGATGGGCAAATAAAGGTTTCTGCTCAAAAGACAAGGAGCAGGGGACGGGAAGAGATATGGACCGTCCACACAAGGTCAAGTTCTCTGTTCCCCAAGACAGTGCTCCAGGATCTCCCGTGCAGCACCTGACTCTACCAAACGACACCCCTAACTCTAGGCCACTCAGTTTTCTACTAGAGGTCTAGGATTAGGGTGAGCCCCCAGTAGACCCATGGCCAGCTGCATATAACATGGCATTGTTTCCTGGTCACCTGACTGTGGCTTTTTCATGGAAGATTGGTCAGGAGCAACTAGCAGAGGAGCAGCCTCAAGTAACGCTCCCAGCTGCTACCAGCAGAACTCCACGTGGCGGCCACCTGAGTGCTGAACTCCAGCGCCTACCATGTGGCTCCTGCTTCAAATGGTCCCAGCACAGGTCTAGCCCATGTGACAAGGCTCTGAGCATCTCCCTGGCTGCTACAGCGGACCATGCTCTCCCGGTGCTGGTCACACTCTTCCCAGCCACATTCTCCCCATGCTGGGCATGCTGTCTCCCCCCAAGAAGTCTGGTCTCTGAGTCCTGACCATTTCCACACCACTCCTGCTACCTGGAACTCTCCGAGCAGCAGGGTGTGGATTAATGGCCAACATTCCACTCTCATGTACTGCCTGGCTCTGCCACAGACACATATCTGGCCAATAAGACACAAATGGAACTGCAACCAAAGGTGCTCTTCTCTGCCTGGAGAGTGCATGAGTTGAGCCCCAGCATCAACTTTGCCTTGGGGAAGGGGCGTGCAGTTAAACTTTATGCCCCTCAGTTTTCTCATCTGTAAAGTAGGACTGATAATACTGAGGTGGACAACTCCTCCTTCCGCTACTAACACCTCAACTTATGTGTAGAGAAGTCTCCCTGCCAACAGCCAAGGGGAGGAGTATAACCAAGATGGCTTCCTTGCCCCTGGGGGTAAACACGTGGTACAGGGAGGGAAAGAAAAACTCTCCAAGTGCTGACCCACAGAGAAGAAAGGCCATGGCTCAGTGTTGGCACCATGCCTAGCAGTTCCAGGGCGACTGGCTTCTCTGTTTCCTGAGGCCTAGTTCTGCTTTCCCTCTGACCCGTGAGTGCCCTCGGCACTCTGCCTGTTCTTCCAGCAGTTCTCTTACCATTTGGCTGTTTGCTGAAAACTAGGAAGCCTAAGAAGGTAGCCCTCGCTATGGTCTTATAGCTCTCACCAGAACTCTGTCCTCCAGGGTATGCTGTGCCTCTGTCTGGCCACAGTTCCTGTGTCTGTGAGGCCTCCGCTGTCTCTGACAATGCTTCCTGACAGCCAGTGCCCCTCCAGGGGGGCCTGGACAGCATGGGACAGTTCCTAGAGTTTTCTCCACATGGATGGAGGAGTGGCTGACCCAGGACCCCCAGAATGGTGGTCCCATCATCACAAGGATTTATAAACAAACATTTCTCTGCTCATGGAGCAGGGACTGTGGCCCCAGAAAGTCTACTTAGAAGAATCATACTGTCAAGGGGATTTCCGAGGAACAAGTTTTGCAAAACAGAAATCACCAATCCTGATTCAACATTTGCCACCAGAAATGCCAGGGTCAGAATTATTTGTGCCGAATAAGTGAAAATGAATGTTGAAAATATTCTTGTTACTAGTAGACCACCTATAAAGTACAAAAGGTTTCTAGAAAAAACCTTAGGATTGTATTAAGCTCAATAAAATGTCTTAAAACAACTTACCACTAGAGTTCTTGAGGAATTTCCATATGTGCTGCTCACTTTCACTGTTATGGATTTTTCAAAGTATTTTGCCACTAAATCTTCAAAAGAAGATGTGGCATCACCAGGATCTATAAGCCACGCAGCAATTCTGGGATCTAGTCCTACAAAATCAGCAACTGAAGGGAGAGGTCCATTTAGTTATCTCAAGAAAAAATAATAATTGTTGCTTTTCCTGCTTAGTCAAGGTTCTTCAAGTTCAAATGTATAACCATCCCTACAGACTACAGAACCAGGCCAAAGTGACTCTCCATCATTCTTAAGAATTTCAAACCCCTGATGAACTGGCCTCAGTGAACCCAGATGCCACATGGGGTTCCACACCCAGCTCTATGCGCATCACATGAAGGAGGCAAACCTTATAGACACAAGGCACGGGGTCTCAAACTCACTTGGAATTTGGGTCTCTCAAAAACATGTTAAAGGCTATGGAAGCCAGTGCCTTGGGCCCCATTTTCCTCTGTCCATCCCTCATCCTCCCACCCCTGGGCTTTTTCTCTGCTAAGTCCCTACCCCAGCCTCCCGCCAGACCTCCTGGGTAAAAGGAGGAAGGGCCTGGGCCGTCTAAGCACACACGGCATCCTCATCACTTTGTGGGGACCAGTCTTTCACTGCTTAGTGGGCAGCATGTGCAGAGCAAAGATGCTTTGGCACCCACGCTGCAGTGAAGAAAGAACAGTGGGCCTGGGTTTAGAGCCCACCAAGAGCCTATGAAGCTGCCTTATCCCTTCACTATTAGTTTCCTGAACTGAAATCTGGGGGAAAAGATTACTGTAAATACCTGTGAGACACAAGTGAAAGTGCTTTCTAAAAACATTTTAGAAAATATTTTAGTACAGAATACTTTAGACAAGCTAAATCCTAAAGTGATTGCTTTTTAAGTTAATTTTGAGTTATACCATGTAAAAATAAGGATTTGCCTTTATTTTTTATTTTATTTTATTTTATTTTTGAGACAGATTCTCACTATGTCACCCTCGGTAGAGTACTGTGCTGTCATAGCTCACAGCAACCTCAAACTCTTGGGCTCAAGCCTCCCAAGGAGCTGGGACTGTAGGCGTCCGCCATAACACCCAGCTATTTTTTTGTTGTTATTCTAGTTGTCATTGTTTGGCAGGCCTGGGCTGGATTCCAACCCACCAGCCCTGCTGCATGTGGCCGGTGCCCTAGCTGCTAAGCTACAGGTACCAAGACAGGATTTGCCTTTAAATAAAACTATAATCTTAGATTATATCACATTAAATATTGTCTGGCAGCTTTAAATTGTACTAGTCTAAGAGATTTGTATTTACCAAAGCATCAGGTATCATGACTCTTTCATGTTATGTCCAGAAGTCTCCTGCACTGGGAGCTCTGGAGCTCTAAATGAGGGGAGGAAGTGGGCATCTGATTGTAGCCACAGGGCAGCCACCCCTGATAGCCAGTGGCACAGTGACACTGACTGACTGACAGGACTATCTCACTCCACTTGCCTTTTCAAAGCTTGTGTTCTAAAAGGATTCTTATGAACCACATTATGAAAATCCATGGGTAAAGCTTGGCAGTGTTGGAATGCTCTGGTCCCTGTAAACTCTTGCAACTGACAAGCTGGAGCCTGCTAGGACAAATCCTTACACTGGGAGAGAAAAAGCCAGTTGTTGAAAAAGAAATGCCAACAAGGGAAGATTTTAAATAAGCTAAGACAAATTAAGAAAATGATAAAAGGTATAAAAAAAATACATAAATCAGAATTAGAAGTAGAAGAATTATACAAAGAAATGACAGAATCTATGTATCATATACTTCCCATTTCTGGGTGGTATCCAAAAGAAAGGAGACTAATACATCAAAGAGAGGTCTGTATTCTTACGTTATTGCAGCACCACTCACAGTAGCCAAAATATGGAATTAGCCTAAGTGTCCATCAATGGCTAAGTGGACAAAGAAAATGTGATGTATGTACACAATGGAATATTATTTAGCCATGAAAATACTAACAATTAGATCCTGTCATTTGCAGCAATATGAATGGAACAGGAAATTATGATGTTAAGCAAAATAAGGCAAGCCCAGAAAGACAAGTGTTGCAAGTTTTTACTTGTACATGGGAGCTAAAAAAGTGAATCTTGTGAAGATAGAGTAGATTGCTGCTTACCACATGCCAGAAAGAGAAAGGGGAAGGGGGAGTCTAAGAGAGGTTGACTAATAGGTACAAAAATATAGTTAAATAGAAAAACTTATTCCTAGAGATTTATAGCGTATCTACAATATATTTCAAAATAGCTAGTAAAGAATAAGTTGAACGCCTGCAGCATAAAGAAAACATAAATGTTTAGGGTGATAGCTATCCCAATTGCCCTGACTTGGTTGTTACACATTATATGATTGTACCAAAATATCACATGTACCTCCCCCAAATGTGTATCTATGATGTGTCAATTTAAAAAAAGAAGATGATGGTATCATCTTAATGATAGAATCCCATATTTTAGTCATAGAACTGAAATATTTAGAGATTAATCATATAATGTTTAGGATTTGCTACAAAGTATCCAAGGGGTAGAGATTTGGAAGTTTAAGGAGTTACAGGGCAAACTGGCTGTAAGTTGATAATTGCTGAAATTGGGTGAAGGGTACTTTTGTATGTGTTAGAAATTTTCTACAATAAGGGGGGTTTTCTTGGTGGGGCACAATGGCTCACACCTGTAATCCTAGCACTCTGGAGGCCGAGGCAGGTGGATAGCTTGAGCTCATGAGTTCGAACCAGCCTGAGCAAAGGCAAGACCCCAATCTCTACTAAAAATAGAAAAACTGAGGCAAGAGAATTGCTTGAGTCCAAGAGTTTGAGGCTGCTGTGAGCTATGATGCCACAGCACTATACCCAGGGCGACAGCTTAAGACTCTGTCTCAAAAAAAAAATGGTGGGGGGGGGATTTTCCCAGCATTTTTTAATGAACATTTTCAAGTATAAACAATCTAATACAGGGAACACCCCTATGTCTCCTGGCTGGGTGAAACAATGAGTATGTTGCTCTGTTTGTTTCACCATATATCTAGTCCATCTAGTAAAAAGATACTATAAAACTCTTTACTATTTTAAATGAAAGGTAAAAATGTGTCCTATATTGTTTGGATGTTAATTATTCTGGATTGTAGTTTAATTCTTAGAAAGTTTATAAATTGTTTGTAGTAATAACAAATCCCATTCTGACCATAAGAATAAGTTAATTCTTTGCTATCTTAAATTATAAAAGTGATAGAAATCCAAATAAGTTGGAAGCACAGAGGGAAAGTGCCTCATCATGCTCAGGGCCTGTGCAGTGGTGTGTTCAGTCTGGGTGCCAGGCGCCCCAAGACTGGTGCACACAGCAGCCTCCGATTCCCAGGAGCTCATGAGGTAAGTTTTAGAGACAGTAAAAACTATGAGTTACCGTGCTTCCAGCTGCCATCACTACCCAAAAACTGCAGCACTGTTCTCACAAAATCCTTAGCATTAAAACAAATAACAGGGCATTTACATTTCAGCATTCGAAATAGCACATTCCTAGAAGATAAAAAGAAATTCACTCATTTAGACATTAATTTAGAACTTTCAACCTTGGAAAAATATTATTACTACTCTACTAATAGTTATCACATTGATCAGGGCTGGGGAAGCTTTTCATGCTGGAACCCGCATTAATTTAGCTGTAATCAAATCAGGTCTCATTCTAGAACTTCTATTAGATATACTTAAAAATGTACATTATTTTGTAAAATTCTAACTACTATGTACTTAATAATTTCAAAACATGAGAACTATTTGTTAATTTTAAAATTAACTAACCTGGCCAGGTATGGTGGCTCATGCCTGTAATCCTAGCACTCTGGGAGGCCAGGGTGGGTGGACTGCCTGAGCTCAGGAGTTCAAGACCAGCCTGAGCAAGAGTGAGACCTCTGTCTCTAAAAATAGCCAGGTGTTGTGGCAGGCGCCTATAGGGAAACTGAGGCAAGAGGATTGCTTGAGCCCAAGAGTTTGAGGTTGCTGTGAGTTATGATGGCTCTCTAATAAGGGCAACAAAGTGAGCTCTGTCTCAAAAAAAAAGTTAACTAACCTTCTAGGGACTCTGTGTCTGCTTTTTGGTGGAAAGCATTTGAATGTTTGGTTGCAGCAGGGATGTCTGCAGTTTCAGTTGATCCTCTAGGAGGGGGTCCTCAAACTATGGCCCGCGGGCTACATGCAGCAGTGTGATTGTATTTCTTCCCCTTTTGTTTTTTTACCTCAAAATAAGATATGTGCAGTGTGCATAGGAATTTGTTCATAGTTTTTTTTTTTAAACTATAGTTTGGCCCTCCAATAGTCTGAGGGACAGTGAACTGGCCCCCTGTTTAAAAATTCTGAGGACCCCTGCCTAGGGCATCTTGATTTGGGGTAGGTAGGAAAATGTAGACTCTCAACAATAATTGATTAAAAAGCAAGAAAGCTGGGGTGGCGCCTGTGGCTCAGTGGGTAGGGTGCCAGACCCATATACTGAGGGCAGTGTGTTCAAACATGGCCCTGGCCAAACTGCAACAAAAAAATAGCCAGGTGTTATGGCGGGCACCTGTAGTCCCAGCTACTTGGGAGGCTGAGGCAAGAGAATCACCTAAGCCCAAGAGCTGGAGGTTGCTGTGCTGCAACAGCACTCTACTGAGGGCAACAAAGTGAGACTCTGTCTCTAAAAAAAAAAGCAAGAAAGGATTTTTCATGGGTATACTAGTATATTTTTCCATATTTCAACTGGATCTTTCTTAGCATCAAACAATTATTTTAAAATGCCACCTACTAAGAGCTCAATCAATTACCTCTGTGGTTCTTTAGGTACCTTGTTGATACTAGCTAGGTGAGGCTGCAATGCTAATTTGAGTGTGATGTCATGATTCTCAAGTCAGTGAAACTTTCATTGTATTCTCCAATTAATAAGTTTGTAACAGCTGCATATTTTTCAAATGATTTGCATATATCATGCTGCTCATCAATGACCTTTGCTAACTAGGGAAAATGTTCATCTAAAATTTCCTTTTGAAGTAGTATTTTGAAAAAAGATAGCTTTTTTTGGAAATAGTTGGAATGCTTTTTGCCACATATCATATAAAGACTTAGGTTTACCTTACAAAGAAATACTCAAGTTGTTTTGATCTGACATGATATCACACAGAAATGCTGTTTTCCAAAAGAAATCTTTTCAGGAAATCACATTGCAGCAGAGTATGGTGGCTTATATCTGTAATCCTAGTACTCTGGGAGGCCAAGGTGGGAGGATCCCTTGAGCTCAGGAGTTCAAGACCCCCCTGAGCAAAAGCGAGACCCCCATCTCCACTAAAAATGAGAAAACTAGCGGGGCATGGTGATGTGTGGCTGCTGTCCCAGCTACTCAGGAGGATTTTTATTTTATTAATTTTTTTATGAGACAGAGTCTCATTTTGTTGCCCTCAGTAAATCCCATGGCATCACAGCTCACAGCGACCTCAGACTCCGGGGCTCAAGCCTGCCTCAGCCTCCTGAATAGCTGAGACTACAGGTGCCAGCCACATGCCTACCTGTTTTTAGAGATGGGGTCTTGCTCAAGTTGGTCTTGAACTCATGAGCTCAGGTGATCCACCTATCTCAGCCTCCCAGAGTGCTGAGATTATAGGCATGAGCCGCAGAGCCCAGCAAGGAGGATCTCTTGAACTCAAAGAGTTTGAAGTTGCTATGATCTGTGACATCACAGCACTCTACCTAGGGGACAGAGTGAGACTCTGTCTAAAAAAAAAAAAAAAAAAAAAAATCACATTGCTGGGTGGTACTTGTGGCTCAAAGGGGTGGGGCACTGGCCCAAACGCCAGAGGTGGCAGGTTCAAACCCAGCCCAGGCCAAAAACTGAAAAAAAAAAAAAAAAAAAAAAAAAAAATCACATTGCTGATTCTGTTCTTCATAAAATTTATGTTCTCACAGAGATAAAATTTTGGCTAACACCTGTCACTGTGAGAGCCACCACACTTTAGAATGATATGGCAAATCCGCACTGAATCCCTCATCATCCAACTTTAGCATGTTACAAACTGACAATGCCATGTAGCACTTGTACTAATAGTGTAACAATACTTACAATCTGTTGCAAAGTGTCATTTAAAATAGCAGCTTAGAACAAAGATTTTGCTGATGCAAGATACAAAGAAAAGAAACGAAAGCATTTGAATCTGTTTATACTCGTTTTATCTGTACAATAAACCCTTCATGTTTTCCTATCATGGAAGGTCCACTGTCTATGCATACACTCACTAAATTTACCAAATTCATTCTAACTTCAAGACATTTATCTTTGTTGCAGTTTGGCTGGGGCTGGGTTTGAACCCGCCGTTGTGGTGGGTGCCTGTAGTCCCAGCTGCTCGAGAGGCTGAGGCAAGAGAATCACGTAAGCCCAAGAGTTAGAGGTTGCTGTGAGCCGTGTGACGTCATGGCACTCTACCCGAGGGCGGTACAGTGAGACTCTGTCTCTACAAAAAAAAAAAAAAAGACATTTATCTTAAAAATTGTTGAAGATATCTGTTTCCCATGTTTTGTTTGGAAGAGTGCCCTAAGTAATTATTTGTAGCAAAGAAAATCCTGCTATGACTCCAATGAATTATAAAACCTAGACTGAGTAAGTAGTATCAGCTGATTTATCCACAGTGATTGAATAACATATACAGTAGACCCTCCATAACTGACCACCTCCCTGCATTGACCACCTCCTTAAAATGACCTACTTTTCACAGCCTAGACATGCACCACGTGTACATCTCAGCACAGCAGGCCTGGTTCTTTATGTTGACCATCTTTTTTTTTTTTTTTTTGGTCTCTGCCAGTAATTGTGGCTTATTTTTTAATAATAATAAAAATACATGAAAAAAAAATATGAAGTGGGTGGTCAGACACATAGGACCCTGGCTTTTTGTCCCTGCACTCAGTCCTGTGGCCTCTTCCTGCCTGTGCTGTCCAGGCCAAATGTGTCCCAGAGCTGTGAGACAGGCAGAGATGCCTCTCTTCTTTCTCAGCCCTTGTCCCTTGAGATGAACATCTTGGGACAGATGGCATCTAGACAAATGCCGCCACAGCAGGTGGGGAGGCAAAGCTACCTGGAATGGATTTTGTGCTGATTTTTAAAGATTATCAGAGATAATTAAACAGAATGTCCAGAAAAGAAACTCTACTCACTTTGATATTCTACTTTTCAATCTGTAAATCATATCCTTCTTCCTGCCAAACATGTCATCCTCACTAAATTTGGAACGAGATGCTTGGCTAAATTTCCTTTGTTATGGATACTACAAAACCAGACAGATAATATTTTTCCAGGCAATTTGGAACCTCTTTGTTGAGTGAACTAGCATTGATTTTAAAAAGACCAACAGTGCATACACTGTGAAAAAGCATGTGATCATAGGATCATGAGTACAAATATAATTAATTTCAGAGCAGAAAGGTGCTTAGTTTAAATTCTATGGCATGCTTACTTTGAAATTTTAAGTTTTTTCAGTTTTTCAGATAATGCTTCTAGTAATTCCTAAATAGTTTATGCTTTTAGCTATTTGGATTCGGTTTAGAAGTGGCAATATCTACCCCAATGCAAAATAGAAAGTTAAGTCAATTATTGCCTTAACTTAGTGAAACAAGGTCTTCCAAATAATAAAAATTTTAGGTGGACTTAAATAAAATCCCATTTTGTTTCAAACTTAGTAGTTGATAATTTTTCTAAAATTTTTTAGATTTCCTGGGCTGGGCACAGTAGCTCATGCCTGCAATCCCAACACTCTGAGAGGCCAAGGCAGGTGGATTTCTTGAGCTCACAAGCACGAGACCAGCCCGAGCAAAAAAGCGTGACCTCCCATCTCTACCAAAAATAGAAAAACTGAGGCAAGAGGATAGCTTGAGCCTGAGTTGGAGGCTGCTGTGAGCTATGATACCATGACACTCCACCCAGAGCAACAGCTTGAGATTCTGTCTCAAAAAAAATTGAGATTTCCTGATTCAGTAAACAGAGTATATAAAGATTACCTTAAGTTTTCTTTTATGATTGAAAAAATATTTGAGTCATTATATGAGGACAGTTAGAATTAAATGGCTATATAGATTTGAAAAGTGTTTGAAATGCTGATATGAAATATGTTGACCATCTTTGTATGTTGACCCAGTTTGTTACAGTCCTGTGGGTGGTCAACTGACAAAGGTTCTACTGTTTTCCTTTTGAAGTATTGCATAAAGTTGGTAAGTTGAAGGCTAATTCATGCTCTGAGTAGTTATAGTTCTCTTCAAAAGAGGCAGTTGTTTGTATTTGATGTTATCAGGTCTAAGCAGGCTCTTAGAGGACAGCAACTCCATCCCATGTGCTCTCTGGGGAGAGAGGGCCAGTGTTTGCAGGAACTTCTATCACTGAGATTCATTTTATTTTCATGTGCCCATACAAAACTTATGAAAGTTAAAAAAATTAAAATTGAGGCCAGGCGTGGTGGCTTACGCCTACAATCCTAGCACTCTGGGAGGCCAAGGTGGGCAGATTGCCTGAGCTCACCAGTTCGAGACCAGCCTGAGGCAGAGCAAGACCCCATCTCCAAAAATAGCTGGGCATTATGGTGGGCGCCTGTAGCTACTCAGGAGGTTGAGGCAAGAGAATCATTTGAGCCCATTGAGGTTGCTGTGAGCTATGATGCCAGAGCACTCTACCGAGGGTGACAAAGTGAGACTGTGTCTTGGAAAAAAAAAATTAAAATTGGAAACTTCACATTAGGATAAAGCAGGCACATCAGTAGGATTTAAGATGAGTGAAGATTCCTTACCTAGCAAATTGATTATTTGCTTCTTCTTCTTGGCCCCTGATAGAAGAGTGCTCTGTTTGTATGTAAATACACTGATCCCCAGAAGGGACTGCCTTTCCCAGAACACTGCCACAGCTGCCTTCTTCTTGGGGCTTGAGTAGCATGACAATTCCTTCAACAGAGGGAAGTGGAGCCTGTGAATACACAGTAAAGTTTCAAAATTAAACACTGACAACAATCTATTCAAGAAAAAATGTCACATTTTATAATTAAGCTGAGAGAAAGCGAAAAGTCCTAAAATTAAATTTGAAAATGAATAGCTCTTTTTACTTACAAGGCCAAAAGTCAAACTCAAGCCCTCCAAATCTGGTCTCTACACTATTCAACATCATAATGGATGACTTAAGCAGCGCAACAAGATAGGAAAAAGAAACAAAAGGCACACAAATCAGAAATGAAGCATTATACTAATCCTATTTACAGATGACATGAGTATCTGTGTAAAAAATCCAAAGGAGTCTATTACAAAAGTCTAATCTGTGAATTTAGAAGGTTGCAGAATATAAGAACAAAGCACAAAAGTCAAATGTGTTTTTATAGACTAGGAATAAACAGGTAAAAATGAAGAATTTTAAACTACCATTTATAGTAACTCCAAAAAATGAAATGCTTAGGTATAAGTCAATAAAATACAGGCAGGATCCATGTGCTGAAAACTACAAAATGCTGATAAAAGAAACCAAAAAAGTGGGTGGGGTGCAGTGGCTCATGCCTATAGTCCCAGCACTCTGGGAGATTGAAGCAAGTAGACCGCCTGAGCTCAGGAGCTCAAGAACAGCCTGAGCAAGAGCAAGATGGATCCCATCTCTACTAAGAGAAGAAAAACTAGCTGGGCATTGTGATAGGTACCTATAGTCCCTGCTACTCAAGAGACTGAGGCAAGAGGATTGCTTGAGCCCAGGAATCTGAGGTTGCTGTCAGCTATGATGACACCGTGGCACTCAATCCAAGGGCAACAGAGTGAAACTCTGACTCATAAAAAGAAATAAGAAAGAAAGGCAAAACAAGACTCATATATTACATGGAAAACTAAAAAACACTGCCTAAAGAAATTGGTCTTAAATAAATGGCGTTTATTTAAGTTTATTTATTCTGACCCATGTTTATAGGTCAAAAAATTCAATACTATTAAGAGGATAATCTACAGATTGAAGACAATTTGTATCAAAGTCCCATTTGGATATCTACATAAATTGACTATTTCTAAAACTTTTATGGAAATACAAAGGGATCACAACACCCAAAACAATCTTGAAAAAGACAAAGTTGGAGGACTCACACTTCCTGATTTCAAAACTTACTACAAAGTTCCAGTAACCAAGATGGTGTGGTAGTATCATAAGGAAAACACAAAAATTAAAGGAAAGAATTGAACATCCAGAAATAACCCTATAGTCAAGTGGTATTTAATAAAAGTGCCAAGAAAATTCAATGGAGAAAGAAGAGTCTTTCAACAAATGGTGCTGGAAGAAAAAGATAGTCACATGCAAAGGGTGAATTTGGTGACCTTGTCTTATACCATGGACAAAAATTAACTCAAAATGGATCACAGATGTAAGAACTAAAACTGTAAAACTCTTAGAGGAAAACAGGAGTAAGTCATCTTCACCTGGGATAGACAAAGCACTCTTATATACAACAACAAAAGCACAAACAATAAAAGAAAACAATTAATAGACTGGAGTTTGTCAAATTTAAAAAATATTGTGCTCCAAAAGATGTGTTGCTTTAAATTTTTTTTTTTCTTTTCAAAAACACATCTTAGCTTTTGACAAGAAATCTGTTTAAAAAGCCATGGACTAGGTCTGGGTGTGATGATTCACGCCTGTAATCCCAGCACTCTGGAAAGCCAAGGTGGGTGCACTCCCTCAGCTCAGGCATTCGAGACCACCCAGACCAAGAGCAAGACCATATCGCTAAAGAATAGCTGGGCATTGTGGTGGGCACCTGGAATCCCAGCTACTTGGGAGGCTGAGGCAAGAGAATCACTTCATCCCAAGAATTTGAGGTTGCTGTGAGCTATGATGCCATAGCACACTACTAAAGGTGACAAACTGAGACTCTGTCTCAAAAGAAAAAAAAGCCAATGAACTGGAAGAACTGTAAATCATATATCTTATAAGGGCCTTGCATAAGAATTTGTGAAGAACTCTTACAGATCAAGAATAAAACACAAATAAGCCAATTTTAAATTAAAAAAAAAATCTAAATAGACCTTTCATCAAAGAAGATATGTCAATGGTCAATAAGCACATGAGAAAGTGGTCGATGCCATTAGATGATAGGGAACTACCCTCCCTCTTTCCTTCCCTTCTTTCATTCCTCCCTCCCTCCCTCCCACCCTCCATCCATCCATTCATCCATCCATCCCTTCCTATTTTTTCTCACTCTGTCATCCTGGGTGGAATGCCAGGAGTCATAGCTCATAGCAAACTCAAATTCTTGGGCTCAAGTGATTCTCTTGCCTCAGCCTCCTGAGTAGCTAGGACTCCAGGAGCCTGCCAACATGCCCAGGTCTTATCTTTGTCAGGCTGGTCTCAAACTCCTTAGCTCAAGGGATCCACCTGCTTCCGCCTCCCAGAGTGCTGGGATTACAGGCATGAGTCACCACACCTGTCCCTGGGAAATGCAATATAAAACCATAATGAAATACCACCTCATACCCGCTACAGAATGGCTAAAACCAAAAAGACAGACAATTATTGGCAAGGATTTGAACCCTTGTATGTTGCCTATGGAATGTAAAATGGTATATACTGGCTGGGGTCCTGCCAGAACCCCAGGGGGCAGGATCCTTTAAGATCTGTGGAACCAGCAGAGATCGCCTGGGGAAAATGAAAGTAAAAGTGGCCAGAGATAAAGAGACAGGACACACAGAATAAAGTTTTAAAAAGTGGGCACACCATGAATGGATTAATAAATTGTGGTACATGTACACCATGGAATATTATGCAGCCTTAAAGAAAGATGGAGACTTTACCTCTTTCATGTTTACATGGATGGAGCTAGAACATATTCTTCTTAGCAAAGTATCTCAGGAATGAAAGAAAAAGTATCCAGTGTACTCAGCTCTACTATGAAGCTAAATTATAGCTTTCACATGAAGGCTGTAACCCAACTATAGCACAAGACTATGGGGAAAGGGCCAAGGAAGGAGAAGGGAGGGGGGAGGTTAGAGTGGAGGGAGGGTAATAGGTGGGGCCACACCTACGGTGCATCTTAGAATGGGTACAGGTGAAACCTACTAAATGCAGAATACAAATGCCTACATACAGTAACTAAGAAAATGCCATGAAGGCTACGTTGAACAGTTTGATGAGAATATTTCAGATTGTACATGAAACCAGAAGATTATACCCCTTGATTGCACTAATATACACAGCTATGATTTAACAATAAAAATAAATTAAAAAAAAAAAGAATGGAAGAAAAAGTATCCAATGTACTCAGCCCTACTATGAAACTAATTTATGGCTTTCATATGAAAGCTATAACCCAGTTATAACCTAAGAATATGAGGAAGGAAAAAAAAAAAAAAAGAATATGAGGAAGGGGGAGAGGGAGGAGAGGGAGGAGAGGGAGGGGGGAGGATGGGTGGAGGGAGGGTGATTGGTGGGATTACACCTATGGTGCATCTTACAAGGGTACATGTGAAACTTAGTAAATGTAGAATATAAATGTCTTAACACAATTTACTAAGAAAATGCCAGGAAGGCTATGTTAACCAGTGTGATGAAAATACGTCAAATGGTCTATAAAATCAGTGTATGGTGCCCCATGATCGCATTAATGTACGCAGCTATGATTTAATAAAAAAAAAAAAATTCCCCATATCAAAATAAATAAATAAATAAAAAGTGGGCACAGGGGACCACTGCTAGCTTGAGGGGCTTCATCAGTGGCCCTGAGTGCTTCCAACCAGCTTTTATTGAAGGCTATTTTCTCATCTAGCTGAGAGGGTAAGCTGAGAAAGGGAGTAAAAACATCAGCAGTTTCAAAGAGTAAGCATGTTAATTCTCATTCTATCTATAATCATTAACTTAAAAGGTCTGGGCAGCCTTGAGAAATCCGGAACCTGAGCCTTGTGCAGGGGCAGCCTTCCATCTGCGGTCCCACACACAGATGCCTTGTGGGAGGTTGGATCCCCCTCTAGCTTCTCTATGGAGCAGAGGAGATGGCGTCAGTCATCCTCTGAAGAATCGATGGAAAAGAGGAATTTTCCCCTTATCTCTAACTGGAGGTACTTCCCTCCATGGTTAGGGTACAAGCCCTCCTGCCCACATCTCAGGGATCAAGCTGTTCCCTTGATTTCTGCCCTGGCCATTATACACATTCCCACAATGGGTATTTGCTTCTGGAAGGTTGCTTTTTATTGGGCAGGAGTCGGCCTGGTTAATGTTCCTTCCCAGGCCTTGCACACAGCTTCTGCTATGGCCATTGTTCTTCAGAGTGCCAGACCCAGCAGGGATGTTTGTAAGCTACATCCCTCACAGGCCAGGCTTCCAATAAAAGCAGAAACTTCCCAGACAAGTAATTAAATTGTTAGTTTAAAAGAAAGCTAGCTGAACTGTTTTTATTCTGCCTTCCTCATCTTATTTCTCTGTTTTCCCCATTTTCTGGGGGTGTTTTCCCTTGCCAAGAATGGGGTCTTTGGTCCCCATTCTCCCTGCAGGTACATACACTGTGGAAAAGTTTGGCAGTTGGAAACTAAACATTGTCAATCACCACTGTGACAGAGGAGAAGGCTTAACATCTTGTTTCTAGTTTTCCAACCAAAGTCAGACACTAAGAAAATAGGCTTGATTTATGGTGTCTGTTAGGTTGGGCAAACTAACTCCATCTTGGAAAGCCATTCTGTAATACTGTTATAGGTGGACATAACTCAGATAAGAGAGAGACATGTTGCAGGCTTGCCCTTGTACTGGCCCAATTACAGACCCACCTGAGAGAAATACGCTGACACTCCAATACGAATCTGCCAGGAGAGTCCCTACAGTGAGATCTTTGACATCCTGCTGAGACCAACAGTTTGGTCCTTGATAGAAACCAGCTTCCCCTTGGCCACTGTATAAAATTGGCTTCCCTCCTTAACCTCCCCCCAACATCCTTTAGATCTCATTCTACTTGCACGCAAGTGTCAAAATAAACAATGCCACCTTGGTTACACTTTGGTCTCGCTTTCTTCAGTTTTTACCTCTCATCACCAAAACAACAACAACAACAAAACCCAACACTGTTCACTAACCTGGTCAGCTCTTAGCTGGGTTGAGCCATCCTTATACATTAGCGTTACCACCAGGGCTGCTGCCTGTTTGACTGTTTCAATCAGTTGGCTTTTTGCCACATCATCCAAACACCGAATATCAGAAAAATGTTTTTTAAGTGCTCTTGTGTACTCAGAATTTAAGAAGGCTTCAACCTTTTCAACATTTTGTTCCAATGCCATTTGTTTACTTATTTTCTCTGATGAATTATATGTAATAAGTTTTCTTTTAAGATTTGTGCTTCTCTTATTTTCATTATTTATATTTTTCTCTTGGACATGCTTTCCATTATGTTCCATTTTCTGTAAAACTGAAGCCTCTCGATTATACTCTGCAATTAAACAACTGGAAAGAGCCAATGAGCTGCTGCCATCCTGGTTTTGGTCAGTAGATAGCTGATGTGTGCACCTGACACTGGAGGATGGAGGAAGGAGCTTGGCGGGACCTCTTGATGTCTGGCTCATTAAAAATTTAGGATTCTACAGAAAAATAGGGAAATATTTCATTAGAATATGGATTCATAAGACAGATCCATAAACCAAACTAATTTCTGGTAAAACTTGTCTAAGGTAATGTGCAGACACAAGCTTCACATTATCTGTGACTGAACTTTTTTTTATTGTTTGCGATTCATTGGGTTACAAAGAATTAGGATGCACTGATTGCATTTGTTAGATAAAGTACCTCTTATAATTGTGTCCCACCCCCAAGAAGTGTGCCTTACACCGTGACCCCTCCTCCCCTTCCCTTCTCCCCACTCTTTCATTCCCCTACCCCCCAACCCCTTGTATTAGCTCATCTGCTGCCTTCAATTTAGAATTGAGTACATCAGATTCCTGCTTCTCCATTCTTGTGATGCTTTACTAAGAAGACTGTATTCTACCTCCATCCAGGTTAATACAAAAGATGTAAAGTCTTTTTTAATGGCTGAATAGTATTCCATGGTATACATATACCACAGCTTGTTAAATCCATTCCTGGGTTGGTAGGCATTTAAGCTGTTTCCACATTTTGCAATTGTAAATTGAGCTGTAATAAACAGTCAAGTGCAAATGTCTTTATGATAAAGAATTTTTTTTCTTCTGGGTAGATGACTAGTAATGGGATTGCAGAATCAAATGGGAGGTCTAATTTGAGCTCTTTGAGGATTCTCCATATTTCCTTCCAAAAAGGTTGCATTAGTTTGCAGTCCAATCTACACTGTGAAAGTGTTCCCTTCTGCCCACATCCACATCAGCATCTGTGGTTTCAGACTTTATGATGTGGGCCATTCTCACCAGGGTTAGGTGATAAATGAGAGTGGTTTTGATTTGCATTTCTCTGAGGATTAGGAACTATGAGCATTTTTCATATGTTTCTTAGCCATTTGTCTGTCTTCTTTAGAGAAGATTCTATTCTTGTCTCTTGCCCAGTGATAGACTGTTAGGTCTTTTTTTGTTGCTTAATTTGTGTTCTCTGTAGATCTGTTATCAAGCTTTTGTCCAATTCATAATAGGCAAATATATTTTCCCATTCTGAAGGTTGTCTATGTGCTTTGGTTGTTTCCTTAGCAATATACAGCTACTTAAGTTCCATTTATTTTTGTTGTTCTTGCAGATCAAACTTTCTAATGAAACCATATAGTATCTTCTAGAGTAGCAATTCTTCCCAGCCAAGGCAGGTGTGCATATCTGGATCATGGGACTGGAGCAGGCAGGAGCTCAAAGAGCCTCTGATCTCTGTTGTGGGAATCACGGTGGAAGCAGAGGTCATGGATGAGAGTACGTTGCATGCATGCATCAGAGTGCAAATTAATAATGTATAACTTCCTATGCCAGGCATAGTGGCTCACGCCTGTAATCCTAGCACTCTGGGAGGCCGAGGCAGGTGGATCGCTTGAGTTTAGGAGTTCAAGAGCAGCCTGAGCAAGAGGGAGAACCCATCTCTAAAAATATAGCTGAGAGTGTGGCTGGCACCTGTAGTCCCAACTACTTGGGATGCTGAGGCAAGAGAATAGCTTGAGCCCAGGAGTTTGAGGTTGCTGTGAGCTATGACACTATAGCACTCTACCAAGGGTGACAAAATGAGGCTCTGTCTCAAAAAATAAAAAGGCCGGGCATGGTGGCTCATGCCTGTAATCTTAGTACTCTGGGAGGCTGAGGTGAGTGGATTGCCTGAGCTCGCAGGTTTAAGACCAGCCTGAGCCAGAGTGAGGCCTCATCTCTAAAAAATAGCTGGGTGTTAGCCAGGCGTTGTGGCGGGTGCCTGTAGTCTCAGCTACTCAGGAGGCTGAGGCAAGAGAATCGCTTAAGCCCAGGAGTTGGAGGTTGCTGTGAGCTGTGTGAGGCCACGGCACTCTACCGAGGGCCATAAAGTGAGACTCTGTCTCTACACACACAAAAAAAATAGCTGGATGTTGTGGTGGGTACCTGTAGTCCCAGCTACTTGGGAGGCTGAGGCAAGAGAATTGCTTAAGCCCAAGAAAATCGCATGAGCCCAAGAGTTTGAGCCCATCACTTGAACTATAATGCCATGGCACTCTACCAAGGATGACAAAGTGAGACTGTCTCAAAAAAACAAACAAACAAACAAAAAACCCTACAACTTCCTGATCTGCTAAGACCAGGTTAAAAAAATAATAATTTATAACTTTCAAGTAAAGGCCACTTATAGAGAAAATGAAATCACTAAAACTATTTAATATTATGTTAAATTATCTACTAAAATTTTTAAAAAATCACACAGTTCAGTAGCAGCCCACTTCCGGTCTCATCCCAGCAATATGCAATATACATCGGTAGATCTATAGACTAACTGGTGCGGAAAGGCATCTTTGTCCATTTCATTATAGGATTGACTTAATATAACCCTTTATGTTTAATGTTTATTTTCAAATGTATAATATGTGTTATTTTGAACAATTGTGTGTTAATTTACCTTAAAAATAATTTGAAAGAAAATGTTGGTCATATGTCACAGACAAAAAATTTTAATTGTTTTTGCAGAGAACAGATTTTCAAGCCTAAAATTATATGTTAAACACTTTGTGGAGGAATATATAAGAAAAAGAATTCAAGAAGAAAAATACAAAGTTTTAGGCTGTTGAAGATCTTGTTCATGTATTTTTTTTTTATTTTGCCACATTTTACTTTATTCTGCATATAAGAAAAAGCAATTGGCTTGGCACCCATGCTCAGTGGTTAGGGTGCTGGTCACATATACTGAGGCTGGCAGGTTCGAACCTGGCCTAGGCCTGCTAAACAACAATGACAACTGCAACAAAAAAATAGCCAGGCATTGTGGCAGGCACCTGTAGTCCCATCTTCTTGGGAGGCTGAGGCAAGAGAATCACGTAAACTCAAGAGTTTGAGGTTGCTGTGAGCTGTGATGTCACAGTACTCTACCGAGGGTGACATAGTAAGACTCTGTCTCAAAAAAAAAAAGAAAAAGAAAAACCAATTGACTAAGCCGTTTGGGAACTGTTAGGGTTCCCTGACCAAGAAGAAAATGAGTCAGAAGGCAAACTTTTCATTTCCTCCTAAACATACATTGCAAGTATCACAGAAACTCAGTAACAACACATGCAACCTGGCTGCTTTTCACCAGAGAGCTCAAATAACACAGAGAAACACTAGAGATCTCAAGGGGTCAGATAGGAGCAGTGTCCCCAGAAGCCTGAATCTATCCATGCAGATCTTTCCTGCCACTTTCCAGACTCATCACTTCCTCCTATGCCAAGGTAGCTAATCCATACTCAGAAATTGAGGCAGCTACAAACAAACCTCCCCAATTGTGGTTCAAGAGGCACTTCCAGAGGCCAAGCCCCAGCTTAATCTCTGTACAGGAAGTTCCCACTGGTGCCAAAGAATTCCTGCCCCCTCTGCACTACTTTGCTGCTAACATTCTGGTTGCCTGGTTCCCTTGCCTTCAACTCCAACAGCTTCTCATGACTTGGCAACCCATCACCATCAGCTCCCTGGTGCACTCACAATCACTGGGAGAGCATTTCTGCAGTGCTTTCTGATGACCCAGGACTGCAGTGGCAGGCACAAAGCTCCCCTTCTCCAGTTTCCGGAATCCTTTATTCCTTCCCTTCTGTCTCCCTGGTGTATTTGTACTGTGAGCATTTGACCCTAACACTTTCAAAGCCAGGCTGTGACTCTGGCCTTTGGACAAAGCCTCATCCCCTGGCATCAGAAAAGGGCCTGATACAGAGTGGCTTTGAGGTACCTCCAGAGCCAGGGATCTGCTGCAGTAAGTGGGCAAGCCCAGCTTTCTTAAGAACTTTCTGATCTTGCTTCAGTTTCTTCTCCAATGTGGGTACAAACTTGCTTTTTAAAACTCTTCTGATCACATCAGCACTAACATTGAAGCCTTCAGCTAACCTGGGAACTGACCAGGACTCTGCAAATTCCTTATGTAAATACTGGATCTGCTCCATTGCTTCCCATGTCAGGGTTCTGGGCTGGGAACCTGATATGCCTCCGAATTTTCTGGAATTGGATTGCTTTTCTCTGTTGTTTCAGGGTGCTAAGGGAGAGAACCAACAGCAGAAGCCATGTGTAAAAACAAAATGGGTATCTGAAGAGCCTTAGGCTAAATCACAGAGGCTCAGTCCTCTTCAACTGGGCCCTGTCCGGGGGCCCTGCCTTGGCTTCCAGTAATGCTGCACAGCAGCCGAGGAAACTAATGGCTACAATTGCTGGAGCAGGCCAGACTTGCTAGACTGGAAAGATCTGAACATCTGTTCCTGCTCCCTGACAATTGCTAAGGGGAAACAAGGGCCGCTGCCCAGATATGGGCAGGACGTCTGGTGCCGAGGGGGCGAGGCCTGGGGCACTGAGCGGGCATGGCCCTGTTTCAGGCCAGGTCCCCTAGAGGAGCCAGTACCTCTCCAGTTCCTGCAGCTCCTGCTCCTCTGGCTCCCAGTGGAGTCTGGGTCTGGCTCACGGCCAAGGGGGCTGGAGCACACCACCCTGGGTCTCGACCATACGCATGACAACAGCCCACACATACACCTGCTCAGCCAGACTCAGGGTCCTCATTTATTTTTTTAACAAGATGTGTGGGTATCAATCACAAAGACACTATTTATGAGTGGATATATTTTAATGTGATCTAACAGTTTTTTAAATGTCAATATTAACAATTTATCAGAAATAATGTCCTTTATAACTTTTTAAACTTGTAATGAGTATTTTTTTTTTTTTTTTGAGACTGCATCTCACTATGTCGTCCACCGTATGGTACTGTGGTGTCACACCTCACAGCAACCTCTAACTCTTGGGCTTAAGCAATTCTCTTACCTCAGCCTTCCAAGTAGCTGGGACTACAGGCGTCCACCACAACGCCCAGCTATTTTTTTGTTGCAGTTGTGATTGTTGTTTAGCTGGCCTGGGCTGGGTTCAAACCCACCAGCTGGTGCCATTACCACTGTGATGAGTATTTTAAATGTCAACTTTAAAATATGCAAGGACCCATAATCATATCATTGTATACAGTTATGATTTAATAAAAAAATTAAAAAAAAAATAAAATAAAATATGCAAGGAGGCACATAGCTTTTCAAAATCTTTTTATTTTTATTTTTTTTAGTCAGGGTCTGACTGTCAAACTGAGTGGGATCTTCAAAATTCTTTTGAGTGAGAGGGAACAAAAACTTTGAAGACCTCTGCCTTGGGGATCAAAGGAGCAATGTTTATACACCACTGAGAGATACATTTCCATCACTTAACAGAGGGAAAAGGAGAAGAGTTCCTCCGCTGTGTTCTCTCCACTCCAAGGGTAGATAATTGTCTTTTCAACCCAAGAGATAGATCCTATTAGCATTCCACTTTCCTACAGGGAGTTTAGGTTTAAATTAAGCTAGGCTGGGTCTTGGACACAGGTGGTTTACTTGAGTCTATTCTCTTAACCACCATGTTCTGTACCACTTTCACACACATGTCTTCAGGAAGAAGGCCTCTTCTTATCTCTCTTCTCTAGTCGAGAACTCAGTAACTCTCCCATTGTAAATTTTGGAACTTCTATTATTTCTTTCTCTTTTTTTTTATGCTGGGTTTGAACCCGTGTTCTCCGGCCTATGGGGCTGGCACCTTATTCCTTTGAGCCACAGGTGCCGCCAGGAACTTCTATTGTTTCTGCTAGTCCAAAGTCAAGCTCTTCCTTAACCTGAAAAATTTTCTCAATGTCTTTCCACACTGCTGTCTAAAGGTGAGCGGTGGCTAATGCCTGTAATCCCAACACTATGGGAGGCTGAGACAGGCAAATTGCTTGAGCTCAGGAGTTCGAGACCAGCCTGAGCAAGAGGGAATAACCAGCCAGGCATCACGGAGGGCACTTATAGTCCCAACTACTTGAGGGGCTGAGGTAAGAGAATTGCTTGAGCCTAGGAATCTAAGGTTGCTGTGAGCTATGACACTACAGCACTCTACCCTAGGTGACAGAGTAAGACTCTGTCTCACAAAAAAAAAAAAAAAAAAGAGCATCTTTAGGCTGACCGGAAGCTCCTAACCACCCAGTAGATTGCAGCTCAGATAAAATTTTCATACTTCAAAAAGACATCTCAGACTCCTCTCCCCAACACCCAGAAAGCAAATTGAAACAGTAGAAGAACTGGGTTAGACGTTCTTCCAGGTGTCGCAGAGTTCTCTGAACTCACTTCTCTACGGCACTTCACACCCTACTGTGGAGATGTGTCCTGCTTCTCTGTCTTGCCTGTCCCCATTTCAAACTAAACTAGAAGCTCCTAAAGAACAAGAACTCCTTTTGTAAAAACTAATATGCCCACAGTGCCCAGCATATACTTAATAAGTATTTGTTGAACAAAGGAAGGTTATCTGTTCAGAATTATTCCTATTTTCTCTATAGCATAAAGATACTGTTGAAATATTTACCATTTTTCCCAGTGATTGATTCTTCTCATCCTCAGGTGGTGCTGAATGCTTAGAACTGGATATGTTTATCACTCCTGCA
Organism: Nycticebus coucang; assembly: GCF_027406575.1. NCBI lineage: Eukaryota > Metazoa > Chordata > Mammalia > Primates > Lorisidae > Nycticebus > Nycticebus coucang. The sequence goes on along the minus strand of NC_069802.1, from coordinate 37,598,881 downwards.
GCTTTCACAGCAACAAAAAGGAATGTGGTATTAAAGAAGTTATGTAATAGCTGAACTGAAAGCAGCCACCATTGTCATGCAATTAACTTATTATTAACTTACTTAGAACAATGTAATAAAATTCACAACCAAAACATATATTATTATTGCAGTAAGTATTTACATAAATTAGGCTCAGCACCTGTAGCACAGTGGTTATGGTGCCAGCCACATACACCAAGGGTGGTGGGTTTGATGAACCCTGGGCCAGCTAAGCAACAATGACAATTGCAACAAAAAATAGCCAGGCATCGTGGCGGGTGCCTGTAGTCCCAGCTGACGCAAGAGAATCGCTGAAGCCCAAGAGTTTGAGGTTGCTGTGAGCTGTGACGTCACAGCACTCTACCGAGGGTGACACAGTGAGACCCTGTCTCAAAAAAAATACATAAATTATCTTCAAATTAACTGGAGACAGAGCTCTGTAATTATGAAATGTTTATTAAAAATCATTACTTGGGGCTCAGCGCCTGTAGCTTAGCAGCTAGGGCGCCAGCCACATACACTGAAGCTGGTGGGTTCAAATCCAGCCCAGGCCTGCCAAACAACAATGACAAGTACAACCAAAAAAAAAAAAAAAAAATAGCTGGGCATTACGGCAGGTGCCTGTAATCCTAGCTACTGGGGAGGCTGAGGCAAGAGAATTCCTTAAGCCCAAGAGTTTGAGGTTGCTGTGAGCTGTGATGCCACAGCACTCTACCCAGGGTGACAGCTTGAGACTCTGTCTCAAAAAAAAAAAAAATCATTAGTTGGCATTGGCATTTGCATGTGAATATTTGACTCTAAAAACGCATGATCAACATTTTAGAGAAACCTAATAAGCATTAAATGTTTGAGGAAATTCTTAAAGTGAACAATACTGCAATGGAACAACTAAAGAGTCAGTAAAGCATCATTAATACAAACTTATAACTTAGATTTTTGCTTTAATTTTAATAAGCCTGGGCTAAACAATAAGTGATGAACCCGAGATTCAACCCTAGGCAACACGACTCAGAAGTCTGTGCTCCTAACCACTGCAAAGTATACTCCCTTTATTAAAATGATAACAGCCAAGAAATGTGAATGGAGGAAACACTTCATTTATAAATAGAAAAAAGTTATACTTAGGATAAAAGTAACAAAAAAGGGCAAGACCCTCGATGAAAACTTAAAATCTTAAGAAATGGCACAAAAGAAGGTCTGTATAAATGGAAACACATAGCATTAGCACATGGACCTGAGTGCTTAATTCTTCCAAATATAAACTTAAGGCAATTCCATTTAGAAAACTCTACAGGGATCTTCAAATCTAATATAATAATTTCAAAGTGCATGTGAAACACTAAATATCTGAAAAAAAAAAAAAAGAAATCTAAGTTTAAGAAAATGAAAGAGAAAAAGCCTGTAGGACAGAATAGACAAACCAGAGACTGATCCCAGGAGTTATAAGATATTAAAATAACGAAGCGTTTCAATTTAACAGAAAAGGATAGATTAATAAATAGGGTGATTTAACTAGTACCATATCCAAAAGATAAAATAATGCACTGGGGGAACTACTTCAAATAAATGACTAAATGATAAAGGGTTAATGCCTGCATTATACAGTAAGTGCTTACACATTGACAGGAAAGGACAAACAACAGGGAAATGAGCAAAGAACAGGAGACAACACACACACTAGCAAATACAAACAGCAAACAAATACAAGCTAATACTCAAACTCACTAGTCAGAGAAATGCAAATTAAATATAACTGGAGATGGAGTGAAAGAAGCAGTCCCGGGCGGCGCCTGTGACTCAGTCGGTAAGGCACTGGCCCCATATACCGAGGGTGGCGGGTTCAAACCCGGCCCCGGCCAAACTGCAACCAAAAAATAGCTGGCTGTTGTGGCGGGCACCTGTAGTCCCAGCTACTCAGGAGGCTGAGGCAGGAGAATCGCCTAAGCCCAGGAGTTGGAGGTTGCTGTGAGCTGTGTGAGGCCACGGCACTCTACCGAGGGCCATAAAGTGAGACTCTGTCTCTACAAAAAAAAAAAAAAGAAAGAGGTAGTCTCATGTACTGCTGGCAAAAAATGTGAATTGTTAGCCGGGCGTTGTGGTGGGCGCCTGTAGTCCCAGCTACTCGGGAGGCTGAGGCAAGAGAATCGCTTAAGCCCAGGAGTTGGAGGTTGCTGTGAGCTGTGTGAGGCCACGGCACTCTACCCTGGGCCATAAAGTGAGACTCTGTCTCTACAAAAAAAAAAAAAAATTATAAAAAAAAAAAAAATGTGAATTGTTAGAACCTTTTTGGAAAGAAAACTGTCAAGACTTATTGAAATTAAAATGCTTACATCACTCTTGGGAGTTGGGAAGGGGAGGAGTGACCCAAAGGTGGACAAGATGGGCCTCTGGGAATATTAGCAGTGTTGTTTCTTGAGCTGTATTTATGAAATTCTGACTTATAAACTTAGGATATGTGTGCTCACATACACATATATGACAGAGTGAGAGTAAGAGAGCATGGGAACCCCTCGATAGAAACAGGTATAAAATAAATCAATCACCTAACCAATCTCTAACCAATTTCACTCGTTGCACAGAAATATATACAATAGTAAATAAGTTTAAAAAATATATATATTTATGGCAGAATTGCGCATGATGGCAAAGGACTGGAAACAAAGTAGATACTAGTCAAGAGGAAATTGATGGGCATGCTATGTAACATCCACATCAAGAAATACATAGCCATTAAAAAGATGACTTACAGCTGGATCAGTTAACTGATGGTGATGATTACTTTTTCTTTTTTTTTTTTTTTGAGACACAGTCTCACTCTGTTACCCTGGGTAGACTGCTGTGACATCATCATAGATCACAGCAACCTCAGACTCTTGGATTTGAGCAATCCTCTTGGCTCAGCCTCTCAAGTGGCTTGCACTTGCAGTCCCAGTGACCCAGGAGGCCAAGGTAGGAAGATTGCTTGAGGCCAGGAGTTTGAGACCAGCCTGGGCCATATAGTGAGAACCCATAGCTACAAAAAATAAAAAAATTACCTAGTCATGGTAATTTTTTTATTTTAATTACCTAGTCGTTGTCCCAGCTACTAGGAGGATCACTGGAGCCCAGGAGTTCAAGGCTATACTAAGCTAAGATCACACCACTGTACTCCAGCCTGGTTACAGAGTGCTTGTCTCAAAAATAAATAAATAAATGAAATACAATTTTTAAAAAGATGAATCACTTTATCTTTTCTGGTGCAAGGGGCTAAGTTTTGTCAATTTGCCCAAGTGACTGTTCTCCTCAAAGGATGGTGCTGTTGGGGACTCAGCATTTGGTCTCTGCCACTGGAGAGTTGGATGTTCACCAGGGAGACAGCCAGATCAGTGCTGATGCTGCTGAGCCCACACCCACCTCAACCACCCCAAGATCACTCCAATAAAGAGCCCAGTACACTGGTGCTGAGACAGCAGGGGATGGAGGCTGGCAGGTATCAACTGGCCAGGTGATTGTGTTAGCATGGCTATCTGGATGTGTCCTCTGTGGTGAATGTCCTTGGCTGGGGGACCCTTGGTGGATGGTCCAGTGCACAGCCTGACTGCGTTTTTCCTCAACATTGCCTCTCAGGCCCACCTGGACCATGCTGTAGTGACCTGCAGCCTGCGTTAGGCACCACATGCTGTGATATCCCACTGTGGGTCAAGCTTGACCTTTCTCCAACTTCATCAGCTGGTCTTTAGGCTCTGCCCCTCCCCAAAAGAAGTGCCAGTGCCAACAGTGATGATGCTGTGGAGTCCGAGCCACTTGTCACACAGCTGTGTTGTGCCCGCTGGCTAGCTTGGTACCTAATTCTAAAAGAACCATTTCCAACTCACAGCAGATTGCTGCAGGTCTACCCCTTGGCAGGTCTGATGGCACCGACTTGTGCTGGGCAGTTCTGACTTCACGGTCATTTGATATACCCATAGTCTCATGCTCCATCTCTACCAGCAGCCAGAAGCATGGCAGGAGTTTGCTTTGTTTTTCAAAAAATATATAATACTCTGCTACAGATGGCATGGCTTTGTCCCAGCTTTCTAGGAGTCTAAACTGGGATTTTTCTGCTGGAGTTTTGCCCCATACTTCATGTGGCACCTTTTCCCACTGCCAATGCCTCTAACAGCAGGTCAGTGAGGCTGGACTTCCAAGCAGCTGAGCCACCTGCTCCACCACCCAGGCTGCTCACACAGTGCCTTCCCAAACAGCATTCCCACATGAAGAGTGTACTGCCTCTACTCCCCAGACCCAAAGATGCCACCAAGTGCTATGCCTTCTTAGTAGTGAGAGGCTAAAAATACAGTGATTAAGCCAAGCGTAGCAGCACTGCACCTGTGACTCCAGCTACTTGGAAAGCTGAGACAGGAGGATCACTTGAGCCCATGAGTTCCAGGCTGCAGTGAGCCATGATCATACCACTGTACTCCAACCAGGGTGACAGAGTAAGACCCTCTCTGAAAAAAAAAAAAAAAGCAAATGTACACAGCTATGATTACTGCCCATTTACTTCCAAGAGGACATCCTACCATACCCTAGCTGGAGGAGGGGAACCTGTGACCTCAGGCTGTATGTGGCCCTCCATATCCTCAAGTATAGCCCCTTGACTGAATCCAAACTTCACAGAACTAATACCTTTGTTAATAAAATTTGGGATTCTGTCAAAAGGCCATACTCAAAGATCCAGAGGCCACAGTGGCCACAAGGCCACAGGTTCCCCACTACGGAGTGGTGGGCCCTGAATCTTTGTAGGGTTTCTCTCCCACCCGTGGACAGCAAGACCCCTAACAAACTTGCCATTTCCTGCTCATGCTGATTAGTATGATGCCATCAAAATAGTAAGCTGGGCGGTAACACAGCTCTGGGGCAGGTGTAAATTTACATTGCCCGTTCTGAGTGAACATGAACTATTTCTGATTTTCCTTTCTAATACAGATGGAAGAGAACACATTCATCAGATCAGCAACTGTACTTCCTGTACCTGGGGACTTGTTAACTTATAGACCACATGGCCCTGCAGTGTCACTGGAGCTGCAATGTCACAGGCTGCAGTCTGTGATGTTAACTGCGATTACAGATCCAGCCGGCTTTATAAGGACCTTATTGGTAAATGAAATGGAATATAATTCACTCCTTCCCTTGAAACCTTAATATTTTTAAGGATGGCCCTAATTTCTGCCACTCTTCCTAGGCTGCTATGTCGCTACACTGACTTACCATCTGGGGGTAAGGCAGTTACAGAGTCACCAACGTGGCTCCCTTGCTATGGTAGCCCTCATCCTCAGGCCAAGGAATATTATCTGGGGTTCTTCCAACAAAGTATATTCACCCCAGATAACATTTGGGCACTTGGAAAATGGCAACTGGACAAGCCCACCTATGGAACCATTATGAGCACAATCCATTCACTGCCTGAGTCCCCATGCCCTGATTCCAACAGAGGGACCACATGACACTTCAGATCTCTAGGTATCAATGTCACCTTAAACTCTGTGCCCAACTGTCCTTGAAATGTTTACATATTCCCCCTTCCCCATGCATAAGTTAACAGTGTAAATGACACAGGTCCCTCTGGAGGAATAACTGCCACACACACCTGCCATGGTGTCACATGGTCCCCCCTCCTTTGAGGGATCTGGCCTTGCCTTCGGGCAGTCAGTTCCTGACCTGATGTCACTCTTCATGAGAATCCTGCCTCCCGTGCTCCTGATAGGCACTACCACTTGGCCACTATTTCAGAACCCCACCACTTCACTGTCACCAGGGATTAACTTCTATCAACAGCCACAGCCTGGTGGGACAAGAGCTATGCTGGTGCACCAGCCCCACTACCTCATCAGAGTGTGCTTTATGGCTGTGGTGGACTAAGAGTCCACTGGACCCTTCTGGGCACTGTCACTTGCTGAGTCCCCAGCCCTACACAATACAGCCATGCTGGCATGTTGCCTCTCTTCTATGCCTTCCTCTACCACCTGCCATGGCAGTCCCAGCAGCTTTCCTTCACTTGGCATAACCCATCTCCTACAAGAAGCCAAGAGCCATCCTCACACTATGTTAGCACCATTCCTGGGATCTCATCAGGTTGTCAGGTCCAGTGTCCCTGAAGAGTAATCCCACATTCATAAACTGTCCCTTCACCAACATTGATTCTGCCTACCTTGACCTATCACTCTTAGGATCCCATCCTACAGGTACTTTCACAGGCCCTGTCTGTGCCCCAGGTCCTGCAGGTCCTCAGAGCACAGTGTCTTCACTTCCATGCCAGGTAGTTCCCTGCCTCTCAGATGAGTTCGCCCCAGTGTACTGACTACTATTCTGGAGTAAGGCCCTCTACAGACCAGCCTGCTCCACCCCTGGCACAGGGCTAAGGCTGCCAGCAGAGGGTGCCAGAGGGACATGCCTGGAGGTGGGCTGTGTCTGGTCTTCCTTCCTCCTCGTCCTCCCCACCTGGCCAGTGTGCTAGAAATCCCACCTAATTTCAGCAGATCCCTGTACACAGCTGCTCAGTAAGCTCAGGGTTACCCTATAATGACTCCAGCTTGCCACCTGTGTGTGGCACCTCAGCAGATGTCTTGGTCATGCAAGGGGCTACAGCACACACATCTCTGACAAGGTTGGAATCTTAGTCTTGGTGGGAGTGGCTCTTCTAAATTTGCCTTTCTTCAGCACTCGACTCCAGCCCTAAGGGAGGAAGCTGCTCCCTGTAATCTGCTGTTACTGGGTTCTTTAGAGTTCTCTCTATTCTTTGGTAGTTGATCCCTACTAGTTAATAATGCCTAACACTTTCCTGTTCAAATCATTAGACACTCCACAGCTGACCACCTTCCTGCACTGATCATCTCCTCAAGGTGTCCTAATTTTCATAAACTGGTCACGCACATGCATGTCTTAGTTCAGTAGGCCTGGTTCCTTTAGGTTGACCAGTTTGTTATGGTCCCCTGGGTGGTCACTTACAGAAGCTCTACTGCTGTTTTCTGTCCTGACTGGCCTATCTCAAGATACTTCCTTAACAGGCCCAGCACTTCAGGGCTACGTTATGTTATGACTTAATGACCATGAAGGGAAGCAGCAGTAAAGAAGAAAAACCTGAACATATATGAATGCTTTTGAAATCTCGTTATTTATGTGTGTATAAATATATAAACAAATTTTAAGAAAATGTGGACTTATGAACTTTATGCTTGGTTTTTCTGCCCCCTACACTGAAACAATACAAAATAAAGAGGGCACAAGCCTTCTTTCTCAGGACACAGCCTGCGCAGTTTTCTCCTCCACCAAGGAAACAACCCCACTTTGTCTTCAAGCAGAGGTGAGGGACACCAGTGGGGGAGCCACTTGTTCAAGTTTAAGAGGCACCTGAAACTTGAGACTTTAATTCACAGATTCAAAGGTTCCCATCCTGTCCTCAGGGTCTGGGTCCTCTCTCTCACATCAAGACCCCAACCTAGAGGCAGCACATCTGTAAGGACTGAGAATCCAACTTTCTCTGGAGTGATAAGGACTAAGTCTTGGGCCTTGGTGCCAGGAAGCCCCTCTGGCTTTCACATTTAGCCTTTAATTGCTAATTTCCCTCAGGCCTTGTCTTTTTCCAAAGGATGTATCATCCCAGCCACAGCCATCCAGTTCCATGTCTTCAGCTGCCTGATACTGCTCAGATAAGCAGCACTGTACCAATCTGCAGCTTCCACTGTCAGGGCAGACACTCCTCCTCACAGCTCTTTTTTTTTTTTTTTTTTTTTCTGGAGACAAGAGTCTCAAGCTGTTGCCCTGGGTAGAGTGCCATGGCATCATAGCTCACAACAACCTCCAACTTGGGCTCAAGTGATCCTCTTGCCTCAGTTTTTCTATTTTTAGTAGAGACGCGGTCTCGGTTTTGCTCAAGCTGGTCTTAAACCTCTGAGTTCAAGCAATCCACTTGCCTTGGCCTCCCAGAGTGCTAGGATTACAGGTGTGAGCCACTGTGCCCGGGCTCCCTTCCCACAGTTCTAACCGCACTGCCACCATTTGTGTTCCATCACAACTAGTGATGAAGGAATCAGTGCCAGCCTGCCCGAGGGTGACTTGACTCCAAAATCCCACATCTACTTCCTCAGACCACTCCTGGCACCAAGTGCAGCAGATCTATTTCCTGGGAATCAGACTTGTCAGCAGGAAGCTGGGGAGAAGTCTTAGGAATCAGGATTGAACCTGAGGATGCTGAACTGATATCACAACACTCAGACAATGCCACGGAGGAGGGGGGTTTGGCTGGCACAGGCACAGATACAGAAGCTATAATCAGCGAAGCATTGCTTAAGGAGAGAGAAGCATTCTGAGAAACATGCCATTTAGTGACTTTGTTGCTGTGCAAACATCCTAAGAATTACTTACATGAATCTGCCTTGTTTGGCCTATTCTTCCTAGGCTACAAACCTGCCAATATTATTGGCAACTATAACACAATGGTATGTACTTGTGAACTAAAATAAAATCTTAAGCCACCCAGCTGATTGAATGCCCCCCTCTTTGGCCCAGGAGACTCCAGGAAAGCCTTAAGGCCAAGTTGCTGGCCGTGAGACATGTCAGACATATCTCCCTTGGTCCTTTCCCTTTTGGAGTTCCTCTTTGTAACAAGATACTAACCATAATCCCAGCACTACAGGAGGCTGAGGCAGGAGGATCCTCTGAGCTCAGGAGTTCCAGACCAGCCTGAGCAAGAGCGAGACCACATCTCTACTAAAAATAGAAAAACGAAAAACTAGCAGGGCATTGTGGCAGGTACCTGTAGTCCCAGCTGCTGGGGAAGCTGAGGCAGGAGGATCTCATGAGCTCAGGAGTTTGAGGTTGCTGTGAGCTATGACACTACTGCACTCTAGCCTGGGAAACAGAGATCTAAAAAAGAAAAAAAAGTGGCACCTGTGGCTCAAAGGAGTAGGGCGCAGGACCCATATGCCGGATGTGGGGCGGGTTCGAACCCAGCCCTGGCCAGAAACTGCAAAAAAAAAAAAAATTATAACCCAGCTGCCTTGGGTGCATTTTCTTAAGACCTCATAGGCATGTTTCCTGGGCCTTGGTCACTCATGCTTGGCTCAGAATAAATCTCTTTACATTATTTTAGAGTTTTGGCTTTTTTCCATTAACACTAAACAAATCTAAACATAGAAAAGGTACAATAAGTATGTGGTATTAAAAGATAAAAAATGGTACATTTGTACCATAAAATAACGTTGCAGGATTGGAAGCTTCTCTGGGTGCATGGTGAAGATCAAGGCCTAGGATATTATTGTACACACCATAGACTTTATCAACACTGTACACTTAAGCTATATTAAATTTACAAAAAATATTTTTCTTTCTTCAATAAAAGATTCACCTTTGCTTGCTTTTTTTTTTTTTTGAGACAGTCTTACTCTGTCACCCCAGGCTAGAGTGTGTGATCTTTCATAGCTCACAGCAACCTCAAACTCTCTGGGCTCAAGTGATTCTCTTGCCTCAGCCTCTCCGGTAGCTGGAACTCTAAATGCCTACCACCATGCCTAGCTAGTTTTTTCTCTTCTTAGTAGAGACGGGGGTCTCACTCTTGCTTAGGCTGAAGTCCCAAGCTCAAGTGACCCTCTCACCTCGGCCTCCCAGAGTGCTAGAATTACAGGCATGTTTCTGTAACATTTTTACTTTATACACTTAACTTTTGGAATGTTCTGTAATGATACTTAGCTTAAAACACAAACATATTATATAGCTGTACAAAAACACTTTTTCATTATAGCCTTATTCTATAAATATTTTTAAAGATATTTTTTAATTTTAAACTATTTATTTTATTTTAAGACAGAGTCTCACTTTGTTTCCCTTTCTGGAGTTCCCTGGCATCACAGCTCACAGGAAACTCACACTCTTGGGTTCAAGTGATCCTCTTGCCTTAGCCTCCCAAGGCTCAGGATTGCCTCCAACTCCTGAGCTCAAGCAATCCACCTGCTTTGGTCTCCTAGAGTGTTAGGATTATAGGCATGAGCCACTGTGCCTGGCCTGGTTTTTTTGTTTGTTTGTTTTTGAAACAGACTCTCACTATGTAGCCTTTGGTAGAGTGCGGTGGCATCACAGTTCACAGCAACCTCAAACTCTTTTGGGCTTAAGTGATTCTCTTGCCTCAGTCTCCCAAGTAGCTGGGACTACAGGCGCCCACCACAACGCCCAGCTATTTTTTGGCTGTAGTTGTCATATGTTGTTTGGCAGGCCTGGGCTGGATTTGAAACCACCAGCTCCAGGGTATGTGGCTGGCACCCTAGAAAACATACCCACAATGAGAACTAATTTTTGCCACCTAAGCGTTTATACATCTCTATGGCAGATATTGTCAAAAATACTTCTCTTGTTCACCACACACAACAGCAGATACTACGTTCAGGTTTTGTGACTCGAGAGCCAAGGTTTGAAGCAGGAGGCACTGTGAGAACTCATCTCTTTTGAGGATACCAAAATACCTGATCTAGGCTTGGCACCTGTAGCTCAGTGAGTAGGGTGCTAGCTACATACACTGAAGCTGGTGGATTCAAGCCCAGTCCAAGC